>NC_135233.1:762321674-763571674 GCF_051348905.1 Ranitomeya variabilis
GAAAATGAAATGCTAGGTGAAATCCCAAAAAACAATGAAAACCCTATATTAAGGGTCACCAATCTAACCCAAGAAGAGGTGCGAAACCGGCTAAATAAGATTAAAATAGATAAATCTCAGGGTCCGAATGGCATACACCCACGAGTACTAAGAGAACTAAGTAATGTAATAGATAAACCATTATTTCTTATTTTTAGGGACTCTATAGCGACGGGGTCTGTTCCGCAGGACTGGCGCATAGCAAATGTGGTGCCAATATTCAAAAAGGGCTCTAAAAGTGAACCTGGAAATTATAGGCCAGTAAGTCTAACCTCTACTGTTGGTAAAATATTTGAAGGGTTTCTGAAGGATGTTATTCTGGATTATCTCAATGAGAATAACTGTTTAACTCCATATCAGCATGGGTTTATGAGAAATCGCTCATGTCAAACCAATCTAATCAGTTTTTATGAAGAGGTAAGCTATAGGCTAGACCACGGTGAGTCATTGGACGTGGTATATCTCGATTTTTCCAAAGCGTTTGATACCATGCCGCACAAGAGGTTGGTACACAAAATGAGAATGCTTGGTCTGGGGGAAAATGTGTGTAAATGGGTTAGTAACTGGCTTAGTGATAGAAAGCAGAGGGTGGTTATAAATGGTATAGTCTCTAACTGGGTCACTGTGACCAGTGGGGTACCGCAGGGGTCGGTATTGGGACCTGTTCTCTTCAACATATTCATTAATGATCTGGTAGAAGGTTTACACAGTAAAATATTGATATTTGCAGATGATACAAAACTATGTAAAGCAGTTAATACAAGAGAAGATAGTATTCTGCTACAGATGGATCTGGATAAGTTGGAAACTTGGGCTGAAAGGTGGCAGATGAGGTATAACAATGATAAATGTAAGGTTATACACATGGGAAGAAGGAATCAATATCACCATTACACACTGAATGGGAAACCACTGGGTAAATCTGACAGGGAGAAGGACTTGGGGATCCTAGTTAATGATAAACTTACCTGGAGCAGCCAGTGCCAGGCAGCAGCTGCCAAGGCAAACAGGATCATGGGGTGCATTAAAAGAGGTCTGGATACACATGATGAGAGCATTATACTGCCTCTGTACAAATCCCTAGTTAGACCGCACATGGAGTACTGTGTCCAGTTTTGGGCACTGGTGCTCAGGAAGGATATAATGGAACTAGAAAGAGTACAAAGGAGGGCAACAAAGTTAACTAGATGGGTATTTCCTGAAGGAACTACAGATAGTGCTTTGGAATGGTGCCCGGGCTGCCCCTGCAAGACTTTCACACTTGGGTGCCCCTCAGGCGGTCCGATTTGGTGGGTTGGGTCAATCTGGGTCTGATTTTGTGGGCGGGGTAAATCTAGGTCCGATTCGGTGGGCGGGGTCACTTTTGGTCCGATTCTGTGGGCGCGGCCACTCTGGGTCCGATTCGGTGGGCGGAGCCACTCTGGGTCCGATTTGGTGGGCGGGGCACCTTAGGGACCAATTTGGTGGGTGGGGTCACTCGGTCCGATTTGGTGGGCTGGGCACCTCAGGGTCTCATTTGGTGGGCTGGGCACCTCAGGGTCCGATTTGGTGGGTGGGGTCACTCTGGGTCCGATTTGGTGGAAGGGGTCACTCTGGGTCTGATTTGGTGGAAGGGGTCACTCTGGGTTCGATTTGGTGGGCGGAGCCACTCTGGGTCCGATTTGGTGGGCGGGGTCACTCTGGGTCCGATTTGGTGGGCGGGGTCACTCTGGGTCCGATTTGGTGAGCCGGGCCCCTCGGGGTCCGATTTGGTGAGCGGGGTAATCTACTATATAATTGTCTAAGGGCACTTCCGTCTTTCTGTCTCACAACACCGCTACGTCATCATCTCATGAGACCGCAATGCACTCTTGGGACCGGAGCGCGCAACAAGCATCGGGTACCGGCCACTCCAGGTGCAACAAGCATCGTGTACCGGCCGCTCTAGGAGGTGCAACAACCATCAGATACCGGCCGCTCCAGGAGGTGAGTATGTAACTTTTTTATTTTAATTCTTTTTTTTTTGTTTTTTACAGGGATATGCAGTATACTATGTGACTGGACAATATACTACGTGACTGGGCAGTATAACTACGTGGCTCTGCGCTGTATACTGCGTGGCTCTGCGCTGTATACTGCGTGGCTCTGCGCTGTATACTACGCGGCTCTGAGCTGTATACTACGCGGCTCTGCGCTGTATACTGCGCGGCTCTGCGCTTTGTACTGCGCGGCTCTGCGCTATATACTGCGTGGCTCTTCGCTGTATACTACGCGGCTCTGCGCTGTGTACTGCGCGGCTCTGCGCTGTGTACTGCGCGTGTCCGTGCTGTGTACTGCGTGTGTCTGCGCTGTGTACTGCGCGGCTCTGCGCTGTGTACTGCGCGGCTCTGCGCTGTGTACTGCGCGGCTCTGCGCTGTGTACTGCGCGGCTCTGCGCTGTGTACTGCGCGGCTCTGCGCTGTGTACTGCGCGGCTCTGCGCTGTGTACTGCGCGGCTCTGCGCTTTACACTGCGCGGCTCTGCGCTTTATACTGCGCGGCTCTGCGCTGTGTACTGCGCGGCTCTGCGCTGTGCACTGCACGGCTCTGCGCGGTATACTGCGCGGCTCTGCGCTCTGTACTGCGCGGCTCTGCGCTGTGTACTGCGCGGCTCTGCGCTGTATACTGCGCGGCTCTGCGCTGTGTACTGCGCGGCTCTGCGCTGTGTACTGCGCGGCTCTGCGCTGTGTACTGCGTGGCTCTGCGCTGTGTACTGCGCGGCTCTGCGCTTTATACTGCGCGACTCTGCGCTTTGTACTGCGCGGCTCTGCGCTGTGTACTGCGCGGCTCTGCGCTGTGTACTGCGCGGCTCTGCGCTGTGTACTGCGCGGCTCTGCGCTGTGTACTGCGCGGCTCTGCGCTGTGTACTGCGCGGCTCTGCGCTGTATACTGCGTGGCTCTGCGCTGTGTACTGCGCGGCTCTGCGCTGTGTACTGCGCGGCTCTGCGCTGTGTACTGCGCGGCTCTGCGCTTTATACTGCGCGACTCTGCGCTTTGTACTGCGCGGCTCTGCGCTGTGTACTGCGCGGCTCTGCGCTGTGTACTGCGCGGCTCTGCGCTGTGTACTGCGCGGCTCTGCGCTTTATACTGCGCGACTCTGCGCTTTGTACTGCGCGGCTCTGCGCTGTGTACTGCGCGGCTCTGCGCTGTGTACTGCGCGGCTCTGCGCTGTGTACTGCGCGGCTCTGCGCTGTGTACTGCGCGGCTCTGCTCTGTGTACTGCGCGGCTCTGCGCTGTGTACTGCGCGACGGCTCTGCGCTTTATACTGCGCGACTCTGCGCTTTGTACTGCGCGGCTCTGCGCTGTGTACTGCGCGGCTCTGCGCTGTGTACTGCGCGGCTCTGCGCTGTGTACTGCGCGGCTCTGCGCTTTATACTGCGCGACTCTGCGCTTTGTACTGCGCGGCTCTGCGCTGTGTACTGCGCGGCTCTGCGCTGTGTACTGCGCGGCTCTGCGCTGTGTACTGCGCGGCTCTGCGCTGTGTACTGCGCGGCTCTGCGCTGTGTACTGCGCGGCTCTGCACTGTATACTGCGTGGCTGTGCAATATACTTCGTGGACATACATATTCTAGAATACCCGATGAGTTAGAATCGGGCCACAGTCTAATAATCATAAGACTACAGATAGTGGTTTGGAATTGTGCTGTACTGTCACTTTAAGAGCTGATATTATCTGACAAAACTTGTGACCTGGTGAGCTGATGTAGACTTCATAGGCGTTGGCATAGTAACTGTGTCTGACTGCGCATATCAATGAGCTAATCAGCCAGGTGGCAGTTATTTTTAGAAATTGCCTCAGAAACCAGCCCATTATAAACGTATGGGACAATTTCCCTATTGAAACGCATTGAAAGACTTTTTTCAAACACAAATTGCGCAAAAACTACAAATCCGATCAGCACGAAAAATACTTAGCACACCTCTCAGGAACGCTGGCTTCGAAATGACACCTCACTGGAGTCTGTGAGTTTAGCGGTTCGGGCCGCATTACGTGCGGACTGAATAATAAGAATAAGAAGAAGTTTACCACGGTGGAATAACAGTATAGTGCTTTGTTCCAAAGCACTATAACTAGATGGGTATTTCCTGAAGGAACTACAGATAGTGCTTTGGAATGGTGCCCGGGCTGCCCCTGCAAGACTTTGACACTTGGGTGCCCCTCAGGCGGTCCGATTTGGTGGGTTGGGTCAATCTGGGTCTGATTTTGTGGGCGGGGTAAATCTAGGTCCGATTCGGTGGGCGGGGTCACTTTTGGTCCGATTCTGTGGGCGCGGCCACTCTGGGTCCGATTCGGTGGGCGGAGCCACTCTGGGTCCGATTTGGTGGGCGGGGCACCTTAGGGACCAATTTGGTGGGTGGGGTCACTCGGTCCGATTTGGTGGGCTGGGCACCTCAGGGTCTGATTTGGTGGGCTGGGCACCTCAGGGTCCGATTTGGTGGGTGGGGTCACTCTGGGTCCGATTTGGTGGGCGGGGTCACTCTGGGCCTGATTTGGTGGAAGGGGTCACTCTGGGTCCGATTTGGTGGAAGGGGTCACTCTGGGTCTGATTTGGTGGAAGGGGTCACTCTGGGTCCGATTTGGTGGGCGGAGCCACTCTGGGTCCGATTTGGTGGGCGGGGTCACTCTGGGACTGATTTAGGGGGCAGGGTCACTCTGGGTCTGATTTGGTGAGCCGGGCCCCTCGGGGTCCGATTTGGTGAGCGGGGTAATCTACTATATAATTGTCTAAGGGCACTTCCGTCTTTCTGTCTCACAACACCGCTACGTCATCATCTCGTGAGACCGCAATGCACTCTTGGGACCGGAGCGCGCAACAAGCATCGGGTACCGGCCACTCCAGGTGCAACAAGCATCGTGTACCGGCCGCTCTAGGAGGTGCAACAACCATCAGATACCGGCCGCTCCAGGAGGTGAGTATGTAACTTTTTTATTTTAATTCTTTTTTTTTTTTAACAGGGATATGCAGTATACTATGTGACTGGACAATATACTACGTGACTGGGCAGTATAACTACGTGGCTCTGTGCTGTATACTGCGTGGCTCTGCGCTGTATACTGCGTGGCTCTGCGCTGTATACTACGCGGCTCTGCGCTGTATACTACGCGGCTCTGCGCTGTATACTACGCGGCTCTGCGCTGTATACTGCGTGGCTCTGCGCTTTGTACTGCGCGGCTCTGCGCTGTGTACTGCACGGCTCTGCACTGTGTACTGCGCGTTCTGCGCTGTATACTGCGCGGCTCTGCGCTGTATACTGCGCGGCTCTGCGCTTTGTACTGCGCGGCTCTGCGCTGTATACTGCGGGGCTCTGCACTGTATACTGCGCGGCTCTGCGCTGCATACTGCGTGGCTCTACGCTGTGTACTGCGCGGCTCTGCGCTGTTTACTGCGGGGCTCTGCACAGTATACTACGCGGCTCTGCGCTGTATACTGCGCGGCTCTGCGCTGCATACTGCGTGGCTCTACGCTGTGTACTGCGCGGCTCTGCGCTGTGTACTGCGCGGCTCTGCGCTGTATACTGGGTGGCTCTGCGCTGTGTACTGCGCGGCTCTGTGCTGTGTACTGCGCGGCTCTGCACTGTGTACTGCGCGGCTCTGCGCTGTGTACTGCGTGGCTCTGCGCTGTGTACTGCGCGGCTCTGCGCTTTATACTGCGCGGCTCTGCGCTCTGTACTGCGCGGCTCTGCGCTGTGTACTGCGCGGCTCTCCGCTGTGTACTGCGCGGCTCTGCGCTGTGTACTGCGCGGCTCTGCGCTGTGTACTGCGCGGCTCTGCGCTGTGTACTGCTCGGCTCTGCGCTGTGTACTGCGCGGCTCTCCGCTGTGTACTGCGCGGCTCTGCGCTGTGTACTGTGCGGCTCTGTGCTGTGTACTGCGCGGCTCTGCGCTGTGTACTGCTCGGCTCTGCGCTGTGTACTGCGTGGCTCTCCGCTTTATACTGCGCGGCTCTGCGCTGTGTACTGCGCGGCTCTGCGCTGTGTACTGCGCGGCTCTGCGCTGTGTACTGCGCGGCTCTGCGCTGTGTATTGCGCAGCTCTGCGCTGTGTACTGCTCGGCTCTGCACTGTGTACTGCGCGGCTCTCCGCTTTATACTGCGCGGCTCTGCGCTGTGTACTGCGCGGCTCTGCGCTGTGTACTGCGTGGCTCTGTGCTGTGTACTGCGCGGTTCTGCGCTGTGTACTGCTCGGCTCTGCGCTGTGTACTACGCGGCTCTGTGCTGTGTACTGTGCGGCTCTGCGCTGTGTACTGCGCGGCTCTGCGCTGTGTACTGCTCGGCTCTGCGCTGTGTACTACGCGGCTCTGTGCTGTGTACTGCGCGGCTCTGCGCTGTGTACTGCGCAGCTCTGCGCTGTGTACTGCTCGGCTCTGCGCTGTGTACTGCGTGGCTCTGCGCTGTGTACTGCGCGGCTCTGTGCTGTGTACTGCGCGGCTCTGCGCTGTGTACTACGCGGCTCTCCGCTTTATACTGCGCGGCTCTGCGCTGTGTACTGCGCGGCTCTGCGCTGTGTACTGCGCGGCTCTGCGCTGTGTACTGCGCGGCTCTGCGCTTTATACTGCGCGGCTTTGCGCTGTGTACTGCATGGCTCTGCGCTGTGTACTGCGCGGCTCTGCGCTGTGTACTGCGCGGCTCTGCGCTGTGTACTGCGCGGCTCTGCGCTGTGTACTGCACGGCTCTGCGCTTTATACTGCACGGCTCTGCGCTGTGTACTGCACGGCTCTGCGCTGTGTACTGCGCGGCTCTGCGCTGTGTACTGCACGGCTCTGCGCTTTATACTGCACGGCTCTGCGCTTTATACTGCGCGGCTCTGCGCTTTATACTGCGCGGCTCTGCGCTGTGTACTGCGCGGCTCTGCGCTTTATACTGTGCGGCTCTGCGCTGTGTACTGCGCGGCTCTGCGCTGTGTACTGCGCGGCTCTGCGCTGTGTACTGCGTGGCTCTGCGCTTTGTACTGTGTGGCTGTGCAATATACTACGTGGACATGCATATTCTAGAATACCCGATGAGTTAGAATCGGGCCACAGTCTAATAATTATAAGACTACAGATAGTGGTTTGGAATTGTGCTGTACTGTCACTTTAGGAGCTGATATTATCTGACAAAACTTGTGACCTGGTGAGCTGATGTAGACTTCATAGGCGTTGGCATAGTAACTGTGTCTGACTGCGCATATCAATGAGCTAATCAGCCAGGTGGCAGTTATTTTTAGAAATTGCCTCAGAAACCAGCCCATTATAAACGTATAGGAAAATTTCTCTATTGAAACGCATTGAAAGACTTTTTTCAAACACAAATTGCGCAAAAACTACAAATCCGATCGGCACGAAAAATACTTAGCACACCTCTTGGGGACGCTGGCTTCGAAATGACACCTCACTGGAGTCTGTGAGTTTAGCGGTTCGGGCCGCATTACGTGCGGACTGAATAATAAGAATAAGAAGAAGTTTACCACGGTGGAATAACAGTATAGTGCTTTGTTCCAAAGCACTATAATAAAGGGGATGGGAGAACTACAATACCCAGATAGATTAGCGAAATTAGGATTATTTAGTCTAGAAAAAAGACGACTGAGGGGCGATCTAATAACCATGTATAAGTATATAAGGGGACAATACAAATATCTCGCTGAGGATCTGTTTATACCAAGGAAGGTGACGGGCACAAGGGGGCATTCTTTGCGTCTGGAGGAGAGAAGGTTTTTCCACCAACATAGAAGAGGATTCTTTACTGTTAGGGCAGTGAGAATCTGGAATTGCTTGCCTGAGGAGTTGGTGATGGCGAACTCAGTCGAGGGGTTCAAGAGAGGCCTGGATGTCTTCCTGGAGCAGAACAATATTGTATCATACAATTATTAGGTTCTGTAGAAGGACGTAGATCTGGGGATTTATTATGATGGAATATAGGAATATAGGCTGAACTGGATGGACAAATGTCTTTTTTCGGCCTTACTAACTATGTTACTATGTTACTATGTATATACTCTAATTTGCAATGATCATGTCTATTGACCGATGTTTTGACTTTATGTATATACTTTCTTTATTTGATATTATGTTGTATTTGACGTTGGATACGTCGTTATTTTGTTTTGTTTTCTTTATTTTTACTATCACTGTAGTGACTGATGAAAGTCCACAAGGACTGAAACATTTCGAGTGCTACAAATAAATGCACCATTGGATACTTAAGTTGAGTGCTAGACTTTATTTTGACATATGCCCACTGACAAAGACATCAACAGTCTATAATTTTAAGGGTAGGCTAATATTAAACACTGAGAGATAGAATATCAAAAATAAAATCCAGAAAATCACATTTTACTAATTCTATACATGTATTTGCATTTTGCAGTGAGAAATAAGTATTTGATCCCCCACCAACCATTAAGATTTCTGGCCCTTACAGACCAGTTAGACGCTCCTAATCAACTCGTTACCTGCATTAAAAACACCTGTCTTACATAGTCACCTTTATAAAAGACTCCTGTCCACAGACTCAATTAATCAGTCAGACTCTAATCTCTACAATATGGGCAAGACCAAAGAGCTTTATAATGATGTCAGGGACAAGATCAAAGACGTCCAAAAAGCTGGAATGAGCTACAAAATCATAAGCAATACGCTGGGTGAGAATGAGACAACTGTTGGTGCAATAGTAAGAAAATTGAAGAAATACAAAATGACTGTCAATCGACATTGATCTGGGGCAACATGCAAAATCTCACCTCGTGGGGTATCCTTGATCATGAGGAAGGTGAAAGATCAGCCTAAAACTACACTGGGGGAACTTCTTAATGATCTCAAGGCAGCTGAGACCATGGTTGATTATTAAGACAAGAGTGTCAAAACGTGTCGGTTGGTAGCTCTCTGGGATCTATATGTTGTCCGCATTGTGCCTGTTTTTATGATTTTTTTCCATTAAACATGAAGTTTTATATTTTTTTATGCTGGATTACCTTTTTTTCTTCATTCTTTAAAAAAAATGTTGGTTTCTTGCAGCTCCTTAAAAGCCCTGTTGTTCGGTGGACATCCAGGTCCTGAACCCTTCACCTATTTTTTCTGTTCTGTGATTTGAGCCCTCAGCAAATACATGACTGTTCACAGTGGTTTACAAACTCAATAATAATTTTCTAGGTCTGTGAACTCTGCACCCACCTGTGCATAATATGCGTGCTTATGGCCCGTGAGCTGAGGACTTCTGCTAATTTGTTTAAGCAATCAGGGGAGGTTTTAGGACCAGGACCTTCACTAATTACCTGAGTTTTTAATGGGTTTTGCCCCAACAAAATATTTTACAAAGTTTACTTACATCTTATGGGATAAATGTGAAATCAACACTGATATTAATAGATTTACAAGTAAAATTTGTAAATCTATTGTATTGCATTTCATATAATTTGAATTGTTTGAAAATCTTAACCCCTGAGCAGAGATTATGCTGTGTGAGCAAAATGTATTTTTCAATAGACAGATTCATGAAATGTACCTCAACCAAAAGAAAGTAAATCAGTTGAAGAAACATTATGACAACATCTTCCAGCTTTACATCTTCCCACAGTGCAATATAATAATTTCTCTAACACACCATGAGTATTTTGGGAAAAGGGAAGAGAAATTGAAGACTTCCGACATAGGAATCCTTTTTCAGTAAAAAAAATTTTCTTTAATTTTTAAACATCTTCAACAATTAAAAAACAACATCATGTGAATCTCCCATAGGCCTGACGCGTGTTAGGGTTGGCGGAACGCACCGAATATATTTATAAGATGGGATATGTGCGTTCGCAACCCGGGGTCCGCCGTGCAGGAAAGAACCTGCTGCTAAGTAAGGCGGTGAAGTAAATTATAATAAACGAACTCTGTTACTTCACAGAGCCCATAGTAAAGAGAATGCTGTGCTCTGTTTAGCTCACAGGGGACACAGCTATTGTATAGAGCCGACAGTGGTCATGCAGTCCAACAAACACGCAGCTACTCTCCGGAGGAGGCAGAATTCTATCAGCTATTAGCCAGCCCTGAATTCACACATAAACTCCTCGCCGGAGGTGCCAGCATTCTAGGGGCTTATTTCAGCCGGGTGTCACGCTCACGCCCTGACTGGTAGGCGTGAGCTCGGGGGGTTTGTGGCCCCACTGAGCCACAAACCAGACTACCCTGGAAGGGGCGTGACTGTGACAGCTGCCTGGGTTTTCACTGGAGCCCCTGATGGTGAGGTCAGGCTTGTGCAGCAGGCAGCTGCCAGATGCTACTCCGGGGCGGTGTCTGGCTGTGGCTGCTGATCCCACTTGGGAGACAGGAATACCAGGATTGGTGCGGGCATCAGGCAGGACTGGCAGAAGAGTACGGCTGAACTCAGATGAGTAGGCTGGCACGGCTGAGACAGGGCTGGCAGAGACACAGCAGAGATCACAGGGCTGGCAGAGACACGGCAGAGAACACAGGGCTGGCAGAGACACGGCAGAGAACACAGGGCTGGCAGGAACACAGGACTGGCAGGGACGGCAGGAAACACAGGACTGGCTAGGATGGCAGGAAAAACAGGACTGGAAGGCACGGCAGGAACGGTAGGACTGGCAGGAACACGGGATTGGCAGGAACACTGGATTGGCAGGCACGGCAGAGAACACAGGACTGGTTGATGTGGTGTATGAAAGAACAGGTAGGGACCTGTTCACACAGGTGGTGCGGGAACGGATATGAAATATGAAGGAACAGGTGGGACCTGTTCACACAGGAGATGTAGGTATGGAAATAAACCAGAAGGAAGGGAGAATGAAGGAACAGGTTGAGACCTGTTCACACAGGAAGAGAACCGCAAGGCTGCGGATAGGAAAGGTAGAGCAGCAAGAGATAGCGCAGCAATGAAAGCAAAGCAAAGCAGAGCAGAACCACAAGGAACGTGGAGAAGAGCTGCAGCAAGAGATTCTTACAGCAACGGGAGCGGAGCAGAGATGAACGGAGCAGAACCACAAGGAATGCGGAGAGGAGCTGCAGAAAGAGATTCTTACAGCAACGGGAGCGGAGCAGAGATGAATGGAGCAGAACCGCAAGGAATGCGGAGAGGAGCTGCAGAAAGATTCTTACAGCAACGGGAGCGGAGCAGAGATGAACGGAGCAGAACCGCAAGGAATGTGGAGAGGAGCTGCAGAAAGAGATTCTTACAGCAACGGGAGCGGAGCAGAGATGAACGGAGCAGAACCGCAAGGAATGCGGAGAGGAGCTGCAGAAAGAGATTCTTACAGCAACGGGAGCGGAGCAGAGAAGAACGGAGCAGAACCGCAGGAGTGCGGATCAGAGGTAAAATCCACAAAGGTACAGAGCAGGCAGAGCTGCAAGAGTGCAGAGTGTAAGCAGACTGAGAACACAAGGAAAGACACAGCAGGGAAGGAAGCCACAGACAAGGAGACAGAGATAAGACTAAGTACAGACAAGGCAATGGAACAAGACACAAGGACAAAGACACAGGGACCAGGATATTCTGCCTCCTGGAGGGCAGACAACAAGACCAAGGCAAAAATACAGAGTAGAGCCTCCAGCGAGGGAGTAACATAGAGCAAGGCCTGGCAAACTCAGCAGCTAGACACTAACTGAGCAAACACATTGCACAGGCCCAGAACACTGGGTGGAGCTGCACTATATACTGGAGGCCTCTTGGTAATTGGTCAGGAACAGGTTAGACAGATGCACCTGATTGCTATAAGAACCAGAGAGTTCAGGCGCCACCCCCCTATACACAAAGCCATGAAGCATGCAGAGAGCAGAGACACAGAACATGGAGCTGGCATAAAACAGAAACCACATCATGGCCTGGAGCAGTGGGTAAGATAGTGTGAGAGCTGTGAGGCCATGCCGTGATGCCAGCAGAGTTGTTACAGTACCCCCCCCCCCTTTACGGCCCCTCTTCTTCAAGCCCGCCAGAGTAACTTGTAGAAGAAGGATAGGAGCACACATAGTCCTGGCCAACATGACATCTTCAGAGTAGAATAAGGCAGGCGGGCCACCAGGAATCTCAGAAAACAAAGTCTCTTTGTGCTCTGCAGGGTTAGCTTCATCAGAAATCTTGGATAGCAAAGTCTCATTGTACCCAATGGGGTTAGCTTTCTCAATGGACTGGACCATTTCCTCAGGGTAGACAAGAAGCAGGGACTTGGAAGCTACCGACTTGTTATTTTCACCAGCCGGCCACATGGAAGCCGAAGGAATACTCACAGGATACACCTTCTGCCCGATATCCAGAGACAAACTTTCAGGTAGCAGAGATGTTCTAGAGTACTGAACACAGGAAAAGACATTAGAGATGAGTGTGGAGAGCATCAGCTCCACCGGGTCAGAGAAAAATTGAGGTGAACAAACTTCTGTTTTGAAGTCTTCACCAGCCGGCCACAAGGACGCTGAAGGTATAAACATAGGAACCATCTTCTGCCCGTTATCCAGAAGAAATCGTCCAAACGGCGGGGATGTTCCTAGGAACGGATTACAAGTAGAGTCGTAGGAGATGTGAGGAGAGATCGTCACCGCTTTCCCATCTTCGGTGACATTAGCACACCTTGACTCGACGACTAACTGTTTACTGGTATAGTCGCTGGAGATGTGTGGAGACATCCTCACCGTTTCCCCATCTTCGGTGACGTCAGCATACCTTGACTCCTCGACTAGCAGACCAGCTGAAGAAGATGTCACTGCTGAGTGTCTTCGATGCATGGGAACCAGACACTTCTCAAGACTGGGTAAGTTCAAATGAAGCACTTTACTGGAACTCTTGACCAGAGCGGGTGGTAGAGTCCTTGGCTCAGAATGACCCATGGGCATAACAGACAGCATACGGAAAACAAACTTCTTCGTGTATAAGGCTCCAACTTGGAGCTGTAGTTGTCCTTGCAGGACTAGACTGCTCTTTAGCAGGGCTCGACCATTATCAGGCAACGCCCACACCGGGTTCTGGAGCTGCAGAACGGAGACCATACACCGACTCTGTATGACAGGCGGCTTAAACACACCAAAGCTCCCAGAAGGCACTGGAACAGATACAGACTTTAGCGGAAGGGAGTTATTCTCACCAAGGGCAGTCTCTCTTACTGGCCCGAGGTTTTTGAGCTTTAGATCCCCTGGACAGAGGCCATCCAGGTGTTCCTCACAACAGCAGCGACATTGTATGCCCTTCTTATGGCTGATTTCAGGCTGCTGCTTTGCCAGCCCACTCTCATCAACCTTCTTAGGCTTCACACGGGTAGCTGCATTAACGGGTAGAGGAACTGGAGGGTCACAGACGGTCATGGCTTGACGTGGGGGTTTCTTCACGGGTTTCGCTCATCTGGAGCGCCTCTCGGATCTAGATGGGGAAGACTTCACAGGAATAGCAGGATGAGGCTTGTCAAAGACTCTACGGAAGGCCACCAGGAAGGCCCCTAGGTTCATGACAATAGGATCCCCTGCTTCCCAGAGGGGAGTTATCCATATTAGAGCATCTTCGGCCAGGTAGGACATGATGTAACCGACCTTGACCCAGTCAGAGGGAAAACAAGCTGCATTCTGCAGGATGTAGCGTAAGCACTGTTTCAGGAACCCCTGGCATTCTTCAGGATTCCCATAGAACATAGGTGGGTCAGCTGGGTAGTGCTCCTCCTCATAGGCCTGAAGTTGCTTGAAGAGAGCATTAGAGACTATAATTGGGTCAGAGGTCTCTTCAATCTGAACCACCCTTGGTGGAACAAATTTATCAGGTTGCTCATACGGGCAGAGAGAAAGTTCATCATGCTCTGCGAGCGGTAGGACATGGGATACAGCAGAGGCCATGGCCTGTGCAAACTGTCACGCTCACGCCCTGACTGGCAGGCGTGAGCTCGGGGGGTTTGTGGCCCCACTGTGCCACAAACCAGACTACCCTGGAAGGGGCGTGACTATGACAGCTGCCTGGGTTTTCACTGGAGCCCCTGATGGTGAGGTCAGGCTTGTGCAGCAGGCAGCTGCCAGGTGCTACTCCAGGGCGGTGTCTGGCTGTGGCTGCTGATCCCACTTGGGAGACAGGAATACCAGGATTGGTGCGGGCATTAGGCAGGACTGGCAGAAGAGCACGGCTGAACTCAGATGAGTAGGCTGGCACGGCTGAGACAGGGCTGGCAGAGACACAGCAGAGATCACAGGGCTGGCAGAGACACGGCAGAGAACACAGGGCTGGCAGAGACACGGCAGAGAACACAGGGCTGGCAGGAACACAGGACTGGCAGGGACGGCAGGAAACACAGGACTGGCTAGGACGGCAGGAAACACAGGACTGGAAGGCACGGCAGGAACGGTAGGACTGGCAGGAACACGGGATTGGCAGGAACACTGGATTGGCAGGCACGGCAGAGAACACAGGACTGGTTGATGTGGTGTATGAAAGAACAGGTAGGGACCTGTTCACACTAGAGGAGCAGGTACGGATATGAAATATGAAGGAACAGGTGGGACCTGTTCACACAGGAGATGTAGGTATGGAAATAAACCAGAAGGAAGGGAGAATGAAGGAACAGGTTGAGACCTGTTCACACAGGAAGAGAACCGCAAGGCTGCGGATAGGAAAGGTAGAGCAGCAAGAGATAGCGCAGCAATGAAAGCAAAGCAGAGCAGAACCACAAGGAACGTGGAGAAGAGCTGCAGCAAGAGATTCTTACAGCAACGGGAGCGGAGCAGAGATGAACGAAGCAGAACCGCAAGGAATGCGGAGAGGAGCTGCAGAAAGAGATTCTTACAGCAACGGGAGCGGAGCAGAGATGAATGGAGCAGAACCGCAAGGAATGCGGAGAGGAGCTGCAGAAAGATTCTTACAACAACGGGAGTGGAGCAGAGATGAACGGAGCAAAACCGCAAGGAATGCGGAGAGGAGCTGCAGAAAGAGATTCTTACAGCAACGGGAGCAGAGCAGAGATGAACGGAGCAGAACCGCAAGGAATGCGGAGAGGAGCTGCAGAAAGAGATTCTTACAGCAACGGGAGCGGAGCAGAGAAGAACGGAGCAGAACCGCAGGAGTGCGGATCAGAGGTAAAATCCACAAAGGTACAGAGCAGGCAGAGCTGCAAGAGTGCAGAGTGTAAGCAGACTGAGAACACAAGGAAAGACACAGAAGGGAAGGAAGCCACAGACAAGGAGACAGAGATAAGACTAAGTACAGACAAGGCAATGGAACAAGACACAAGGACAAAGACACAGGGACCAGGATATTCTGCCTCCTGGAGGGCGGACAACAAGACCAAGGCAAAAATACAGTGTAGAGCCTCCAGCGAGGGAGTAACATAGAGCATGGCCTGGCAAACTCAGCAGCTAGACACTAACTGAGCAAACACATTGCACAGGCCCAGAACACTGGGTGGAGCTGCACTATATACTGGAGGCCTCTTGGTAATTGGTCAGGAACAGGTTAGACAGATGCACCTGATTGCTATAAGAACCAGAGAGTTCAGGCGCCGCCCCCCTATACACAAAGCCATGAAGCATGCAGAGAGCAGAGACACAGAACATGGAGCTGGCATAAAACAGAAACCACATCATGGCCTGGAGCAGTGGGTAAGATAGTGTGAGAGCTGTGAGGCCATGCCGTGATGCCAGCAGAGTTGTTACACCGGGTCCCTGACTGCATACACAAAACTCCTCGCCGGAGGTGCCAGCATTCTAGGGGCATATTTCAGCCGGGTCCCTGACCACACACACGACCACACTGGCGCTGAGCTCGTACATATTTGACACTAGTGCATGGCCGTGCGGTCATGAGAACCTTATATACCTGCAGCACCTACAGGACCTTCCAAGAAGGACCAATGGAAGGCTGCCACAGAACTTGATCAGGTACAGGACCTTCCTGGAGGACCAATGGAAGTTGCTGCAGTACCTGAGCATGTGACCCTTGATCTCCACTGAAAGATCTTACCCTGGGCATGCTCAGTGTGTGCAAAGCAGGACTTAGTCCCAGAAAAGCCTGCTCGCCGCAGATCAGTGCAGGGTACAATAGCAGAGCCTGGAGAGACAGCAGTAACCCTTTGCACAGTATCAGACTCAGTGAGACGCTGGGACCGACGGTTCTGCTGAGCAGGCTCCACTGCGGCCGATGCAGAATGGGAGATCGCAGCAGACACGGCTCAAGATTCCACCTGTGCAGCAGCAGGAACTCGACTCCTAACAACGCGTTTCAGACCCAGTAAAAACAGTCCTTCCTCAAAGGGTCTTCTTCTTTTCCTCATTATGGCCGCAGCATTTTTTGGATTATCTAATGCCAATTGTTCATGAATTATCTAAGACACCTCATTGCTCATTTTGGATTGGCCAGCAATGCTCTTACTAGTAATCTGGGAAACAGGTAAGCCTGTAAATCATAGAATCAGATGCGCAGTGAACTAGCTTTAGGGCATCACTTAAATTAAAAAAATTATTACCATGATACTATGACATGATATTTAACATTTTGTTGGAAACACTTTATTGCCAGCCTTCATCTAAAGTTCTTTAGCGAGAGGTGTACAGAAATACATGCTTCTTAAAGAAGCACTCACATCAAAGATTTTAGCCTCTTAATATATTGCAATCAGCATATTATATAGGATTGTGTACTGACAGTGTCTTATTTTGCCCTTCTACTCGGCTAATTCTTTTGTTTTCTATGTATAAACAGGAAGTCTCTTTTCCCTGCATTTATTATTCCTGTCTTAAGCGCCTGACCCAGCTTCTATGCCCCTCCCCCTGCCAGGGACTTTTGTAGTGACTGATGAGTCATGCAGGGAAAACTGACCTCCTGTTTCTACATAGAGCTTAGAAGGATTAAGTTAGTCACACAATGTCATGGACCTAATGGATAACAGAAGAATTGACTGGGTAGAAGTGCAAATGAGCAAGTGCACAGTGGTATATAATATGATGATTAGAATATATTAAGGGGATACAAATTTTGATGGGAGGAGTGCTTCTTTAACCCCTTCCCGACATTTGACGTACTATCCCGTCGAGGTGGGGTGGGCCCGTATGACCGCCGACGGGATAGTACGTCATCATCGATCAGCGGCGCTCACGGGGGGAGCGCGGCCGATCGCGGCCGGGTGTCAGCTGCATATCGCAGCTGACATCCGGCACTATGTGCCAGGAGCGGTCACGGACTGCCCCCGGCACATTAACCCCCGGCACACCGCGATCAAACATGATCGCAGTGTACCGGCGGTATAGGGAAGCATCGCGCAGGGAGGGGGCTCCCTGCGGGCTTCCCTGAGACCCCCGGAGCAACGCGATGTGATCGCGTTGCTCTGAGGGTCTCCTACCTCCCTCCTCGCCGCAGGTCCCGGATCCAAGATGGCCGCGGCATCCGGGTCCTGCAGGGAGGGAGGTGGCTTACCGAGTGTCTGCTCAGAGCAGACACTTGGAAAGCCTGCAGCCCTGCACAGCAGATCGTCGATCTGGCAGAGTGCTGTGCACACTGCCAGATCAATGATCTGTGATGTCCCCCCCTGGGACAAAGTAAAAAAGTAAAAAAAAAAATTTTCCACATGTGTAAAAAAAAATAAAAAAAAAATTCCTAAATAAATAATAATAAAAAAAATATATTATTCCCATAAATACATTTCTTTATCTAAATAAAAAAAACAAAACAATAAAAGTACACATATTTAGTATCGCCGCGTCCGTAACGACCCAACCTATAAAACTGCCCCACTAGTTAACCCCTTCAGTAAACACCGTAAGAAAAAAAAAAAAAAAAACGAGGCAAAAAACAACGCTTTATTACCATACCGCCGAACAAAAAGTGGAATAACACACGATCAAAAAGACTGATATAAATATCCATGGTACCGCTGAAAACGTCATCTTGTCCCGCAAAAAAAAAGCCGCCATACAGCATCATCAGCAAAAAAATAAAAAAGTTATAGTCCTCAGAATAAAGCGATGCCAAAATAATTATTTTTTCTATATTTTAGTTTTTATCGTATAAAAGCGCCAAAACATAAAAAAATGATATAAATGAGATATCGCTGTAATCGTACTGACCCGACGAATAAAACTGCTTTATCAATTTTACCAAACGCGGAACGGTATAAACGCCTCTCCCAAAAGAAATTCATGAATAGCAGGTTTTTGGTCATTCTGCCTCACAAAAATCGGAATAAAAAGCGATCAAAAATGGTCACGTGTCCGAAAATGTTACCAATAAAAACATCAACTCGTCCCGCAAAAAACAAGACCTCACATGACTCTGTGGAGCAAAATGTGGAAAAATTATAGGTCTCAAAATGTGGAGACGCAAAAACTTTTTTGCTATAAAAAGCGTCGCTGGTTTCACACTTGCGTTTTTGTCTGCAGCGTTTTTTGCACAAAAAAACGCATGCGTTTTTTCCCTATATTTGACATTGAAAACGCATGCGGTTTTTTTGTACGCGTTTGGTCGCGTTTTCAAACGCATGCGGTTTTTTTCTGCATGCGTTCATTTTCAGAAATACAACCTGCAGTATTTTCTTGCGTTTTTAAGCACATGCGTTTGTTTGCGTTAAAAACGCATGCATTTTTATCGAAAAAAAACAGAAAACACACTGAAAAGCCACCCACCACCATCAAGGTGATAAAGGGATCCAAACCCTAACCCTAACTCTACCCCTAACCTCACCCCTAACCGTTTAATGAACATTTTCTGACAGTCATAGTGCCACGTATTTCAGTGCCACGTATTTCAGTGCCACGTATTTCAGTGCCACGTATTTCAGTGCCACGTATTTCAGTGCCACGTATTTCAGTGCCACGTATTTCTGTGCCACGTATTTCTGTGCCACGTATCACGTATTTCAGTGCCACGTGTTTCAGTGCCACGTATTTCAGTGCCACGTATCACGTATTTCAGTGCCACATATTTTAGTACCACGTATTTCAGTGCCACGTATTTCAGTGCCACGTATTTCAGTGCCACGTATTTCAGTGCCACGTATTTCAGTGCCACGTATTTCAGTGCCACGTATTTCAGTGCCACGTGTTTCAGTGCCACGTGTTTCAGTGCCACGTATTTAAGTGCCACGTATCACATATTTCAGTGCCACGTATTTCAGTGCCACGTATTTCAGTGCCACGTATTTCAGTGCCACGTATTTCAGTGCCACGTATTTCAGTGCCACGTATTTCAGTGCCACGTATTTCAGTGCCACGTATCACATATTTCAGTGCCACGTATTTAAGTGCCACGTATTTCAGTGCCACATATTTCAGTGCCACGTATTTCAGTGCCACGTATTTCAGTGCCACGTGTTTCAGTGCCACGTATTTCAGTGCCACGTATTTCAGTGCCACATATTTCAGTGCCACGTATTTCAGTGCCACGTATTTCAGGGCCACGTGTTTCAGTGCCACGTGTTTCAGTGCCACGTATTTCAGTGCCACGTATTTCAGTGCCACATATTTCAGTGCCACGTATTTCAGTGCCACGTATTTCAGGGCCACGTATTTCAGTGCCACGTGTTTCAGTGCCACGTGTTTCAGTGCCACGTATTTAAGTGCCACGTATCACATATTTCAGTGCCACGTATTTCAGTGCCACGTATTTAAGTGCCACGTATTTAAGTGCCACGTATTTCAGTGCCACGTATTTCAGTGCCACGTATTTCAGTGCCACGTATTTCAGTGCCACGTATTTCAGTGCCACGTATCACGTATTTCAGTGCCACGTGTTTCAGTGCCACGTATTTAAGTGCCACGTATCACGTATTTCAGTGCCACGTATTTCAGTGCCACGTATTTCAGTGCCACGTATTTCAGTGCCACGTATTTTAGTGACACGTATTTTAGTGACACGTATTTCAGTCACGTTTAGGGTTAGGGTGAGGGGTAGGGTTAGGGTTAGGGCTAGGGTTGGAGGTAAAGTTAGGGTTAGGGTTTGGATTACATTTACGTTTGGATTAGGGTTGGGATTAGAATTATGGGTGTGTCAGGGCTAGGGGTGTGGTTAGGGTTACCGTTGGGATTAGGGTTAGGGGTGTGTTTGGGTTAGGGTTTCAGGTAGAATTGGGGAGTTTCCACTGTCCAGGCACATCAGGGGCTCTCCAAGCGCGACATGGCGTCCAATCTCAATTCCAGCCAATTCTGCGTTGAAAAAGTAAAACAGTGCTCCTTCCCTTCCGAGCTCTCCCGTGCGCCCAAAAAGGGGTTTACCCCAACATATGTGTTATCAGCGTACTCGGGACAAATTGAACAACAACTTCTGGGGTCCAAGTTCTCTTGTTATCCTTAGGAAAATAAAAATTTGGGGGGCTAAAAATCATTTTTGTGGGAAAAAAAAGATGTTTTATTTTCACGGCTCTGCGTTATAAACTGTAGTGAAACACTTGGGGGTTCAAAGTTCTCACAACACATCTAGATAAGTTCCTTGGGAGGTCTAGTTTCCAATATGGGGTCACTTGTGGGGGGTTTGTACTGTTTGGGTACATCAGGGGCTCTGCAAATGCAACGTGACGCCTGCAGACCAATCCATTTAAGGCTGCATTCCAAATGGCGCTCCTTCCCTTCCGAGCTCTGTCATGCACCCAAACAGTGGTTCCCCCCCACATATGGGGTATCAGCGTACTCAGGACAAATTGGACAACAACTTTTGGGGTCTAATTTATCCTGTTACCCTTGTAAAAATACAAAACTGGGGGCTAAAAAATCATTTTTGTGAAAAAAAAAAAAGAATTTTTATTTTCACGGCTTTGCGCTATAAACTTTAGTGAAACACTTGGGGGTTCAAAGTTCTCAAAACACATCTAGATAAGTTCCTTGGGAGGTCTAGTTTCCAATATGGGGTCACTTGTGGGGGGTTTGTACTGTTTGGGTACATCAGGGGCTCTGCAAATGCAACGTGACGGCTGCTGACCAATCCATTTAAGTCTGCATTCCAAATGGCGCTCCTTCCCTTCCGAGCTCTGTCATGCGCCCAAACAGTGGTTCCCCCCCACATATGGGGTATCAGCGTACTCAGGACAAATTGGAAAACAAATTTTGGGGTCCAATTTATTCTGTTACCCTTGTAAAAATACAAAGCTGGGTGCTAAAAAATCATTTTTGAGAAAAAAAATAAAAATTATTTTCACGGCTCTGCGTTATAATCTGTAGTGAAACACTTGGGGGTTCAAAGCTCTCAAAACACATCTAGATAAGATCCTTAGGGGGTCTACTTTCCAAAATGGTGTCACTTGTAGGGAGTTTCAATGTTTAGGCACATCAGGGGCTCTCCAAACGCAACATGGCGTCCCATCTCAATTCCAGTCAATTTTGCATTGAAAAGTCAAATGGCGCTCCTTCCCTTCCAAGCTCTGCCATGCGCCCAAACAATGGTTTACACCCACATATGGGGTATCATCGTACTCAGGACAAATTGGCCAACATTTTTTGGGGTCCAATTTCTTCTCTTACCCTTGGGAAAATAAAAAATTGGGGGCGAAAAGATCATTTTTGTGAAAAAATATGATTTTTTATTTTTACGGCTCTGCATTATAAACTTCTGTGAAGCACTTGGTGGGTCAAAGTGCTCACCACACATCTAGATAAGTTCCTTAGGGGGTCTACTTTCCAAAATGGTGTCACTTGTAGGGAGTTTCAATGTTTAGGCACATCAGGGGTTCTCCAAACGCAACATGGCGTCCCATCTCAATTCCAGTCAATTTTGCATTGAAAAGTCAAATGGCGCTCCTTCCCTTCCAAGCTCTGCCATGCGCCCAAACAATGGTTTACACCCACATATGGGGTATCATCGTACTCAGGACAAATTGGCCAACATTTTTTGGGGTCCAATTTCTTCTCTTACCCTTGGGAAAATAAAAAATTGGGGGCGAAAAGATCATTTTTGTGAAAAAATATGATTTTTTATTTTTACGGCTCTGCATTATAAACTTCTGTGAAGCACTTGGTGGGTCAAAGTGCTCACCACACATCTAGATAAGTTCCTTAGGGGGTCTACTTTCCAAAATGGTGTCACTTGTAGGGAGTTTCAATGTTTAGGCACATCAGGGGCTCTCCAAACGCAACATGGCGTCCCATCTCAATTCCAGTCAATTTTGCATTGAAAAGTCAAATGGCGCTCCTTCCCTTCCAAGCTCTGCCATGCGCCCAAACAATGGTTTACACCCACATATGGGGTATCATCGTACTCAGGACAAATTGCACAACATTTTTTGGGGTCCAATTTCTTCTCTTACCCTTGGGAAAATAAAAAATTGGGGGCGAAAAGATCATTTTTGTGAAACAATATGATTTTTTATTTTTACGGCTCTGCATTATAAACTTCTGTGAAGCACTTGGTGGGTCAAAGTGCTCACCACACATCAAGATAAGTTCCTTAGGGGGTCTACTTTCCAAAATGGTGTCACTTGTAGGGGGTTTCAGTGTTTAGGCACATCAGGGGCTCTCCAAACGCAACATGGCGTCCCATCTCAATTCCAGTCAATTTTGCATTGAAAAGTCAAATGGCGCTCCTTTCCTTCCGAGCTCTGCCATACGCCCAAACAGTGGTTTACCCCCACATATGGGGTATCAGCGTACTCAGGACAAATTGTACAACAACTTTGGGGGTCCATTTTCTCCTGTTACCCTTGGTAAAATAAAACAAATTGGAGCTGAAATAAATTTTGTGTGAAAAAAAGTTAAATGTTCATTTTTATTTAAACATTCCAAAAATTCCTGTGAAACACCTGAAGGGTTAATAAACTTCTTGAATGTGGTTTTGAGCACCTTGAGGGGTGCAGTTTTTAGAATGGTGTCACACTTGGGTATTTTCTATCATATAGACCCCTCAAAATGACTTCAAATGAGATGTGGTCCCTAAAAAAAAATGGTGTTGTAAAAATGAGAAATTGCTGGTCAACTTTTAACCCTTATAACTCCGTCACAAAAAAAAATTTTGGTTCCAAAATTGTACTGATGTAAAGTAGACATGTGGGAAATGTTACTTATTAAGTATTTTGCGTGACATATGTCTGTGATTTAAGGGCATAAAAATTCAAAGTTGGAAAATTGCAAAATTTTCAAAATTTTTGCCAAATTTCCATTTTTTTCACAAATAAACGCAAGTTATATCGAATAAATTTTACCACTAACATGAAGTACAATATGTCACGAGAAAACAATGTCAGAATCGCCAAGATCCGTCAAAGCGTTCCAGAGTTATAGCCTCATAAAGGGACAGTGGTCAGAATTGTAAAAATTGGCCCGGTCATTAACGTGCAAACCACCCTTGGGGGTGAAGGGGTTAATAAGATTTATGCATCTTTGGTAGTTTATGTACCAGACATTGAAATATCTGGCAGTTAGGGGCTGGCATAGATTTGTACTATAATTTACTCCATTTTCTGTTGTAAATTATAGAACATTTTTCATTTATAGAACATTTATGCACCTGAAAGTTTTACATATGCTGGAAAATTATTTAACATACATCTTTAAAATACCCAGGATTTGGAAAAATGTATGTCATGAAGATATTATCTGTAAATTGTAACAACGCATCAGTGTTTGGTTTTTGTGGGGCAGATTTATTTACAGTTTGTTGTCTAGTTTCCATGGCACATGTTTACATCCATGTCCGGTCATTGTTCATGGGAACCTGGAGTTTCAGATAGCTAAAATTGTAAAATCTTGGTTCGTCAGTCTCTCCTGTATCTGGTAGGCTTCAAGTGTTACGGTCCTGAAGAGAGGATGTTAGTACCAGCATCTGATGTCCCATGTAGTCTGGTTGATCCAGTCCTTTCACGCTGCCCAATCTGATAAACCCGGCCCTGAGGTTCCGGAGGCTCCTCATAGAAGGGGGGGAACTGTCACGGGTTTACCATGACAGAGAGGGAACAGAAGACTGCAGCATCTGATTTCACATACTCCTGCGCTGATTAGAAGCAAGTCTCCTTCATATTACACTGTATAGGTTTCTTTTAGTAGTGCAGGGGTTAAACTGTTCAGCTTAGTGTCTCTGACTGGCTGTCTTATTTGGTATTATTGCACCTGTGCAGTTGCCATTTTACTTGGGTCTGCTGCACCCTGTTAGTGCATTTGTGTTGAGGCCCATTTAGACAGGTAAGCGTTTCTGCCTGTTTTTGCTTTTTCTTGAATATTTTAGGTTTTTTTTTCCTCTTTTTGTGGTTTTTATGTCTCTGAATCCTCCCTGCTTGGATGATCTCAGCTGTGCAGTATTGGCCACTCCCCTCTGCTATATATACTCACCTCTGGCAATCTAGATTGTCAGTGCTAAGTATTGTACTGCCAGGTGAGGAGTTAAGAAATCAGTTGTTAGTAGAGGTATTTGGAGTAATGTTCTGTGACTGTTGCCTGGACATTTTGACTGTTTGCAAATCCTCTTCATCTCCTTTTTGCTTTACATTCCTTTTCTGCCCTGTTTTCCCCTTTGTTGTCTATGAGTGCACATTTGTATGATTGGTATTTTTCCTTAATCACTGTATATCCTTCCTTGTTTGTCTGGTTTGTGTATATTCACACACTATTACTCCCAACTATCACTCCAATTTGTAGGGGGCAATAGTCATGAGAACTTGGGTCTGATTCTAAGGATTAGCCCATGCACTTGAGTGGGGTCACAAGTTTTGTTGGTCTAATGGATGTTCAGCATAAAGGGGGAGTGTGTTTTTTCTATTGTGGAAAGAGTCAATTTGTGGGGGCTTGTCCTTCCATATCCCCCATTAATCAGTATCCCGGGAAAACTATGGAGCTCAGTTTCTCGGGAGTTTGGCAACCCAGGAGTACTTATTTCCTCCATTTGGAGACCTCAATTTTTTCTACCAGCTGAGATGCATCTTGGCAAAGATAAGGTGGTAATTTCTGCCTTTCTGAGCAGTGGGGTGGGGTTTCATTTCATCAACGCTAGGTTCGTCCAGGCCAATGGCCTCAAACCACAAGTATTGTCTAGATCAATATTATTGCTATCAACTCTGAACCCTTGAGCCAGGGTTTTTACTCAGGTCATTCATATTTTACCTCTGAAGGTAAGGGCCATGCATTCAAAATGTATAGACTGTTATGTGCTAAAGGGCCATCCCTCTTCAATGGTTCTTGGACTACCTTGTCTTACACTTCATAACCCTGCTGTAGACTGGCAGACTTGGGAGGTGGCACCCAATATCTGCCTGAATGCCTGTCTGACTTCAGGAATGTGTTTTCAGAACAGGGGTGTCAGGAACTTCCCTTACATCGTCATTTTAATTGAGTCATTCATATTATTCCTGGTGACAAGCTGCCAAAGAGCAGGTTATACAATATCTCTGTTCCAAAGATGCCAGCCATGAAGACTATAATGCTGAAAGTCTGTCAAAGGGTCATATCAAACCTTCTTCATCTCCCTTTGGTGCAGTGCTTTTCTTTGTCAAGAAAAAAGATGGGAAGGGACTCCCTTACCTAGACTTTTGCGAACTCAATCAAATCACCGTCCAGGATCCATATCTTTTTCCTCTCATCCCAAACCTCTTTAATCAGATTGTGGTACCCAAATGGTTTTCTAAACTGGATCTCAGGGGATTTATAATCTCCTTCACATCGAAGAGAGGGATAAGTGGACAAAAGCCGTCAACACACCTGAAAGACAGTACGAAAACCTTGTGATGCCATGTGACTAATGCTCCCGCTGTCTTCCAACACTTTGTTAATGACATTTTTAATCATCTGCAGTTTATTGTGATCTATCTTGTTGCCATTTTGATTTATTCGCTTGACTTGGAGTTACATCAGGTACATCAGTCTGGACATTCAGATACTCAAGCATACTCTCGGTTCAGGAGATTCCATTTCTGGGTTATTTTTTCATCATACATTGGTTTTTGCATGGATCTGGTGATAGTCCTGGCAGTGCTAGATCATCCTAAGGACCTAAAAGCCTTACAAAGGTTTCTGGGTTTCGCCCACTACTACCAAAAGGTTTATAAAAAAAAATTCAATAGTGGCCAGACCTATGACGCGTTTCATCAGGAAAGGGATATATCTTTCCAAATGGTCCAATCCATCCCGGGAGGCTTTTGACACCTTGAAAAGCTGTTATGCAACTGTGCCAATCATTATACAGCCCGACATCAATCAGCTATTTTTTGTAGAAGATGATGTGTCTGAAGTGGGATTGGGGCCTGTATTATCATAGGGTGCATCTCCTAGTGAATGGCGTCTGTGTGCATACCTTTCTAAAAAACTATCATCTGCTGAGAAAAACTATGACATTGGTCACAGTGAACTCTTGGAAATTAAGTGGGCTTTTGAAGAGTGGCATCACTTTATAGAATGGGCAGTTCATCCGGTCATGGTAGTCACTAATCATAAAATTCTGTTATATTTAGAATCTCCTAAGCATCTGATGCCTAGACAGGCAATGTGGATTTATTCTTCACCAGATTCACATTGTTTTTGCTACGTATAGGCTGGTTAGTAAGAATCTTAAAGCAGATACCTTATTCCGTTGCTTTCCTGGGGGTGGAGATAATTGTGAATCGGTTCCTATACTGCAGAAAAGAGTAGTTATTGCTGCTATAAGTTCTAAACTTGTGAAAGGTAAACTGTTCATATCTGTGAATTTCCATCATAAAGTTATAAGTGAAAATCATGATTCACTCTTGGTAGGACATCCTTTCAGTAAAGTCACCACAGATCTCTTTTTTGTGGTCTGGGGTGCATCATGATGATCGGGGGTATGTAGCTGCCTTTAGTGTGTGTGCACGTTCTAAGACCCCCTCATACATAATCATATGGGTCTCTCCAAACATTGGACTCATTTATCAATAGATTTCATTACTCATTTACCTGTATCTGCAGGTAATACAATTATTTTGGAGGTAGTGGACAGGTAAAGCAGCATGTCTCCTTTCATTGAGCTATCCGCCTTATCCAATGCCAAGACATTGGCACAAATTTTAATCAAAGAAATTGTGATATTAGATGGGATTGCTACTGATATTGTTTCTGACCTGGGAGTGGAATTTATTTAATTTTGGACAGCATTTTGCATATGGTTGGGGATCCATCTGTCATTTTCAACCTTTCATTCACGGTCTGATGGGCAAACTGAATGCATTAATCAGCATCTTGAGACATATCTTAGGTGTTTTGTGTCAGAGAATCTCGAAGCTTGGGTTTGAATTTGCTTTAAAAAACCATTGTCATGAGTCTACTGGTAAGTACCCGTTCTTTGGGGCCTGCGAGTTTCACAATTTATTACATCAGTGTGGCAAGAAGTTCTTAATAATTTAAAGAAGCTGGGGTCCAAGTATGAGTGTGGCTGATAGGAGATGTTTGGTGGATCCAGACCTGTGTGTGGTGATTTGGTGTGGTTACCTCAAGGAACATTAAGTTAAAGGTCAATATTTTGAAACTGGGTCCCAGGTTTATTGGTCCTTACAAGACTGTGGCCGTAGTCAATCCTGTAGCATGCAACCATGCTTTGCCACCTACTTTTAGGATTCATAATGTGCTACTTTTCCATTCTCTGAATCATTACCCCCACCTCCATTTCCATTCATTGTTGATGGGAATTTGGAGTTTCAGATAGCTAATATTGGGGATTCTCACTTAGTTCATTGGTCTCTTCAGTATCTGGTACACTGGAAGGGTTACAGCCTTGAGAGAGGATGAGGGTACCAGCATTTGATGTCCCATGGGGTCAGGTTGATCTAGTCCTTTCATGTGGCACACCCTGATAAACCTGGCCCTGAGGTTCCGGAGGTCCCTATTAGAAACGGGGGGTAATACACTACACTGATTTACCATCACAGAGAGGGGTCAAAAGACCTCAGCATCTGATTTCACGTACTTCTGCACCGATTAGAAGCATATCTCCTTCATATTAAATGATGCAGGTTTCTGTTAGCAGTGCAGGGGTTAAACTACTTAGCTTAGAGTCACTGAAGCTTTACTGCTTTGATAAACTCAGCTGTGCAGTATTGGCCACTCCCCTCTGCTATATATACTCACCTCTGGCAATCTGGATTGCCAGTGTTAAGTCTTGTACTGCCTGGTGAGGAGTGAAGGAATCTGTTGTTGGTAGAGATGTTTGGAATATTGTGCTGTGACTGTTGCTTGGAGTTTTTGGCTATTGCAAATACTCTTACTCTGCTATTTGGCTTGCAATGCTTTTCACCAAGGTGTTCTATTGTCTGTGAGTGCATATTTGTATGATTAGTATTTTTCCTTCATACTTTTGCATCCTTCCTTGTTTGTCTGGTTTGTGTATTTTCATACACTACTACTCCCCACTTCCCTGGGTGGGGGAGGGGGACATGTATTGGGCTAATTCAGGAATTCAGTAAGTTATGTGACATTTTCACCATCAGAAGTAATCCGGGGAGCAGGGATAGCTAGAGCGCCCATAGTGTTAGGGAAAGGGTAGGAACCCCTGGCCCCAGGTAATCTGACAAGAGTTGTGACATTCAATAGATTCATTTCTAGAAAAGTAGATTTAGTTTAGATTTTTTGCTATTTTTATTTTGTTTGTCTTTATGTTAGCTACATATTAATGCAGGTCTAAATCAAACACTTTCTTTTGACTCATGTGAAGTTATAGCCTTTTTACAGGCAACAGTGCATAATCTGCCTTAATACACCATTGCATATTCCCTTTATAGACGTTAAAGTTCTCTGCTCAAACAGGAAATATTTCTGAAAGTCAAAGACATTCACTAGACATCTTGACAGTTGCGATTCCCATTCCCAGGTATCTTGTTGACAGGCATACAGGGGTCCAATTCAGACTTAGAATTGTTGTTCCTAAATTGAGCTATTATGATTTTGTTGTGCCATTACCAGAATGAAGGCTGCTACATGCTCTGTTGGCCACAGGGAACATATAATAATAAGTGGCAGAATCCATTACATGTCAAGTGGTATACCATGAGCTCAGTGAATTGTTGTTAGTCATAGCATACTAGATAATAGCATCAGAATGGTCCATCAGTCTAAAATTCAGCACAGGTATATAGTAAAATGACTTGCTTTGAATTCTATCTATCTATCTATCTACATTTTGCACATTTTAGTGGATGTTTAAAACTAAAATTAGATTTTTCTTCAGTGTCTGTTTTCAAAGCGTTTCAAAGAAATTAGGTTATGAATATATAGATAATACACAAGTAGGGATATAGCTACTTTAACCCCTTCCCGACCCATGACGCCACGTAGGCGTCATGAAAACCCGTGCCAATCCGACCCATGACGCCTATGTGGCGTCATGGAATGATCGCGTCCCTGCAGATCGGGTGAAGGGGTTAACTCCTATTTTACCCGATCTGCAGGGAGAGGGGGAGTGGTACTTCAGCCCAGGGGGGGTGGCTTCACCCCCCCGTGGCTACGATCGCTCTGATTGGCTGTTGAAAGTGAAACTGCCAATCAGAGCGATTTGTAATATTTCACCTAAAAAACTGGTGAAATATTACAATCCAGCCATGGCCGATGCTGCAATATCATCGGCAATGGCTGGAAATACTAAAGTGACCCCCCCCACACCCACCGATCGCCCCCCCAGTCCTCCGTTATGGGGTCCGGTCCCCTCCGTCCGCCTGCCGGCTCCCCCGTCCTCCTGTCCGCTCCCTCCTTGCTCATATCCACCCCCCCTGTGCTCCGATCCCCCCCCCTGTGCTCCGATCCACCCCCCCACCACCCCTTCATACTTACCAATCCTCCCGGTGTCCGTACGTCTGCTCGCTGGGCGCCGCCATCTTCCAAAATGGCGGGCGCATGCTCAGTGCGCCCGCCGAATCTGCCAGTCGGCAGATTCCTTACAAGTACATTTTGATCGCTGTGGTAGGTTCTACCACAGCGATCAAAATAAAAAAAATAATAAATAACCCCCCCCTTTATCACCCCCATAGGGACAATAATAAAATAAAGAATTTTTATTTTTTTTTTCCACTAGGGTTAGAACTAGGGTTAGAACTAGGGGTAGGGTTAGGGGTAGGGTTAGGGTTACGGGTAGGGTTAGGGGTAGGGTTATGGCATGTGCACACAGAGCGGATCGGCCGCGGATCCGCAGTGGATCGGCCGCGGATCCGCAGCGGATCGGCCGCGGATCCGCAGCGGATCGGCAGCGGATCCGCAGCGGATGGGCCGCGGATCCGCAGCGGATCGGCAGCGGATCGGCCGCGGATCCGCAGCAGATTGGCAGCGGATCCGCAGCGGATTGGCCGCGGATCTGCAGCGGATTGGCAGCGGATCCGCAGCGGATTGGCCGCGGATCCGCAGCGGATTGACAGCGGATCGGCAGCGGATCCGCAGCGGATCGGCCGCGGATTGGCAGCGGATCCGCAGCGGATTGGCCGCTGCGAATTCGAAGCAGTTTTCCATCAGGTTTACAGTACCATGTACACCTAAGGATCGGCCGCGGATCCGCAGTGGATCGGCCGCGGATCCGCAGCGGATCGGCCGCGGATCCGCAGCGGATCGGCAGCGGATCCGCAGCGGATGGGCCGCGGATCCGCAGCGGATCGGCAGCGGATCGGCCGCGGATCCGCAGCGGATTGGCAGCGGATCCGCAGCGGATTGGCAGCGGATCCGCAGCGGATTGGCAGCGGTTCCGCAGCGGATTGGCCGCGGATCCGCAGCGGATTGGCCGCGGATTGGCAGCGGATCCGCAGCGGATTGGCCGCTGCGAATTCGAAGCAGTTTTCCATCAGGTTTACAGTACCATGTACACCTAAGGAAAACCAAATCCGCTGTGCCCATGGTGCGGAAAATTCCGTGCAGAAACGCTGCGTTGTATTTTCCGCAGCATGTCAATTCTTTGTGCGGATTCCGCAGCGTTTTACACCTGTTCCTCAATAGGAATCCGCAGGTGAAATCCGCACAAAAAAACACTGGAAATCTGCTGTAAATCCGCAGGTAAAACGCAGTGCCTTTTACCTGCAGATTTTTCAAAAATCGTGCGGAAAAATCTCACACGAATCCGCAACGTGGGCACATAGCCTTAGGGTTAGGGTTGGAATTAGAGTTAGGGTTGGAATTAGGGCTAGGGTTTGAAATAGGGTTAAGATTAGGCTTGTGGTTAGGGTTACGGATAGGGTTAGGGGTGTGTTGGGGTTACAGTTGTGGTTAGGGTTGGGATTAGGGTTACGGTTGGGATTAGGGTTAGGATTAGGGTTGGAATTAGGGTTACGGGTGTGTTGCGGTTAGGGTTGTGGTTAGGGGTGTGTTGGGGTTAGGGTTGTGATTAGGGTTATGGCTACAGTTGGGATTAGGATTAGGGGTGTGTTGGGGTTAGTGTTGAAGTTAGAATTGAGGGGTTTCCACTGTTTAGGCACATCAGGGGTCTCCAAACGCAACATGGCGCCACCATTGATTCCAGCCAATCTTGCGTTCAAAAAGTCAAATGGTGCTCCCGCCCTTCCAAGCCCCGACGTGCGCCCAAACAGTGGTTTACCCCCACATTTGGGGTATCAGCATACTCAGGACAAACTGGGCAACAACTGTTGGGGTCCAATTTCTCCTGTTACCCTTGCAAAAATAAAAAATTACTTGCTAAAACATAATTTTTGAGGAAAGAACAATTATTTTTTATTTTCACGGCTCTGCGTTATAAACTTCTGTGAAGCACTTGGGGGTTGAAAGTGCTCACCACACATCTAGATAAGTTCCTCCGGGGGTCTAGTTTCCAAAATGGGGTCACTTGTGGGGTGTTTCTACTGTTTAGGCACATCAGGGGCTCTGCAAATGCAATGTGACGCCCGCAGACCATTCCATCAAAGTCTGCATTTCAAATGTCACTACTTCCCTTCCGAGCCCTGACGTGCGCCCAAACAGTGGTTTACCCCCACATATGGGGTATCAGCGTACTCACAACAAACTGGGCAAAAAATATTGGGGTCCAAATTCTCCTGTTACCCTTGTGAAAATAAAAAATTGCTTGCTAAAACATCTTTTTTGAGGAAAGAAAAATGATTTTTTATTTTCACGGCTCTGCGTTGTAAACTTCTGTGAAGCACTTTGGGGTTGAACGTGCTCACCACACATCTAGATAAGTTCCTTGGGGGGTCTAGTTTCCAAAATGGGGTCACTTGTGGGGGGTTTCTACTGTTTAGGCATATCAGGGGCTCTGCAAACGTAACATGATGCCCGCAGACCATTCCATCAAAGTCTGCATTCCAAAACGTCACTACTTCCCTTCCGAGCCCCGGCATGTGCCCAAACAGTGGTTTACCCCCACATATGGGGTATCAGCGTACTCAGGAGAAACTGGACAACAACTTTTGGGGTCCAATTTCTCCTGTTACTCTTGCAAAAATAAAAAATTCTGGGCTAAAAAAATATTTTTGAGGAAAGGAAACACATTTATTATTTTCACGGCTCTGCGTTATAAACTTCTGTGAAGCACTTGGGGGTTCAAAGTGCTCACCACACATCTAGATAAGTTCACTTGGGGGTCTAGTTTCCAAAATGGAGTCACTTGTGGGGAGTTCCTACTGTTTAGGCACATCAGGGGCTCTGCAAACGCAACCTGATGCCCGCAGAGCATTCCATCAAAGTCTGCATTTCAAAATGTCACTACTTCCCTTCCGAACCCCGACGTGTGCCAAAACAGTGGTTTACCCCCACATATGGGGTATCAGCGTACTCAGGAGAAACTGGACAACAACTTTTGGGGTCCAATTTCTCCTGTTACTCTTGCAAAAATAAAAAAATTCTGGGCTAAAAGAATATTTTTGAGGAAAGGAAACACATTTTTTATTTTCACGGCTCTGCGTTATAAACTTCTGTGAAGCACTTGGGGGTTCAAAGTGCTCACCACACAACTAGATTAGCTCCTTGGGAGGTCTGGTTTCCAAAATGGGGTCACTTGTGCGGGAGCTCCAATGTTTAGGCACACAGGGGCTCTCCAAACGCGACATGGTGTCCGCTAATGATTGGAGCTAATTTTCCATTCAAAAAGCCAAATGGCGTGCCTTCCCTTCCGAGCCCTGCCGTGCGCCCAAACAGTGGTTTACCCCCACATATGGGGTATCATCGTACTCAGGACAAACTGGACAACAACATTTGGGGTCCAATTTCTCCTATTACCCTTGGGAAAATAAAAAATTCTGGGCTAAAAATCATTTTTGAGGAAAGAAAAATTATTTTTTTATTTTCACGGCTCTGCGTTATAAACTTCTGTGAAGCACCTGGGGGTTATAAGTGCTCACTATGCATCTAGATAAGTTCCTTGGGGGGTCTAGTTTCCAAAATGGGGTCACTTGTAGGGGAGGTCCAATGTTTAGGCACACAGGGGCTCTCCAAACGCGACATGGTATCCGCTAACGATTGGAGCTAATTTTCCATTCAAAAAGTCAAATGGCACGCCTCCCCTTCCGAGCCTTGCCGTGCACCCAAACAGTGGTTTACCCCCACATATGAGGTATCGGCATACTCAGGAGAAATTGCCCAACAAATTTTAGGATCCATTTTATCCTGTTGCCCATGTGAAAATGAAAGAATTGAGGCTAAAAGAAATTTTGTGTGAAAAAAAAGTACTTTTTCATTTTTGCGGATCAATTTGTGAAGCACCTGGGGGTTTAAAGTGCTCACTATGCCTCTAGATGAGTTCCTTGGGGGGTCTAGTTTCCAAAATGGGGTCACTTGTGGAGGAGCTCCAATGTTTAGGCACACAGGGGCTTTCCAAATGCGACATGGTGTCCGCTAACGATGGAGATAATTTTTCATTCAAAAAGTCAAATGGCGCTCCTTCCCTTCCGAGCCTTATCATGTGCCCAAACAGTGGTTTACCCCCACATGTGAGGTATTGGTGTACTCAGGAGAAATTGCTCAACAAAATTTAGGATCCATTTTATCCTGTTGTCCATGTGAAAATGAAAAAATTGAGGCTAAAATAATTTTTTTGTGAAAAAAAGTACTTTTTCATTTTTACGGATCAATTTCTGAAGCACCTGGGGGTTTAAAGTGCTCACTATGCTTCTAGATAAGTTCCTTGGGGGGTCTAGTTTCCAAAATTGGGTCACTTGTGGGGGAGCTCCAATGTTTAGGCACACGGGGGCTCTCCAAACGTGACATGGTGTCCGCTAAAGATTGGAGCCAATTTTTCATTCAAAAAGTCAAATGGCGCTCCTTCCCTTCCGAGCCCTGCCGTGCGCCCAAACAGTGGTTTACCCCCACATATGAGGTATCAGCGTACTCAGGACAAATTGGACAACAACGTCCGTGGTCCAGTTTCTCCTTTTACCGCTGGGAAAATAACAAAATTGTTGCTAAAAGATCATTTTTGTGACTAAAAAGTTAAATGTTCATTTTTTACTTCCATGTTGCTTCTGCTGCTGTGAAACACCTGAAGGGTTAATAAACTTCTTGAATGTGGTTTTGAGCACCTTGAGGGGTGCAGTTTTTAGAATGGTGTCACTTTTGGGTATTTTCAGCCATATAGAACCCTCAAAATGACTTCAAATGTGATGTGGTCCCTAAAAAAATGGTTTTGTAAATTTTGTTGTAAAAATGAGAAATCACTGGTCAAATTTAAACCCTTATAACTTCCTAGCAAAAAAAAAAATTGTTTCCAAAATTGTGCTGATGTAAAGTAGACATGTGGAAACGTTATTTATTAACTATTTTGTGTCACATAACTCTCTGGTTTAACAGAATAAAAATTCAAAATGTGAAAATTGCAAAATTTTCAAATTTTTTGCCAAATTTCCGTTTTTTTCACAAATAAACTCAGAAATTATCGACCTAAATTTACCACTAACATGAAGCCCAATATGTCACGAAAAAACAATCTCAGAATCGCTAGGATCCGTTGAAGCGTTCCTGAGTTATTACCTCATAAAGGGACACTGGTCAGAATTTCAAAAAACGGCAAGGTCATTAAGGCCAAAATAGGCTGGGTCATGAAGGGGTTAACATATGCTGTAAAATGTATGACACATACAAAGAATTTTTGGAGGTATGGCCTTATGCAAACAGCTACATAAAAAAGTGGTACAATATAGCACTCGTTACATGAATGTGGCAAATTGTATCACTAAAGTTTTGTGTAGCACTGCATTTTTTTCATATTAAAGAAGCACACTCCCTAAGTTTTATTTTATTAAATGTGTGTATATGTGCATGTAAAGTAGTGTGAGTGTATTAATATACCTACCGCTACTCTCACCGTGATCCAATCCTGCCCTTCCCCTCTCAGTGAGGTCACAGCACTGCAGACTGGCTGAATCACATAGCGCTCTGAGTGACGAGGAAGTGATTTTTACAATATTAGCCTATGGAGCGACAGAAGGAGAGTTCAAAGGCTTACATTGTAAAAGAGACTTCCGGCTCACAGATAGAGCATAGAGTGATCTGGCTACTAGCAGTCTAAATGATATCAATCAGAAGAGGAGAAGAACAGAGCTGGACACAGGAGAAAGCAGCGGTATGTACATATACACACATTTAATGGGTAAAAAGACTTAATAGGAGTGCTCCTTTAAGAAGCCAATCAGGGCCGCCATCAGGCCATTACTACCCTTACTTCTGTACGGGGCCTGGTAAGCAGAAGCAAAAAGGGGGGCTGACATGCTGGCCGCCCACTCCAAGCAGACCCCCCTCTCTTTGCTTCTGCCTACCAGGCCCCACTGACATTTTGTTCAAGGCTGCCGCACACCAGATGCATAACAAGTCTGTGGTGATTTAAAGATACTACTACAGTGTTGCTAATAAACTGGGAGATGGAAATGGGCACTGTACCTTTAAGCTGCAGCGGCATGCCACATTTATTTTTGGCAGCAGGCTGAGGCAGTGAGCAGGCTGAGGCGGCAGGCAGGGGAAAGTGTGGAGACTGCATCCAATGAGAAGAGGCTTCAAGTGGCTGTATCTGGCAGTGTATGGCTGATGAGGGAAGGCTAGTAGGGACTGGGGGTCTGTGTCCAACAGGGCCTCAGAGGGAGGCTAGTGGGATCTGGGAGTCTGCATCCAACAGGGCCCAGGGGGAGGCTAGTGGGGACTGGGGGTCTGCACTAAACAGGACATAGGGGAGGCTAGTAGGCAGTGGTGGTCTGTGTCCATCAGGGTCCAGGGGGATGCTAGTGGGCATTGGGGGTATGCATCCAACAGGGTCCAGGAGGAGGCGAGTGGGGAATGGGGGTCCGCATCCCACAGGGTGAGGGGAAGCTATTGAGTGGAGTTTATTGAGTTTGCATTATTCATTTGGTGCACGCACCCCAATAAGCCTTTGAACACACGGACTGAATGGCCACATGAAAACCAAGTTCACATTATTCATTTGGTACTCCTATACTGTTTGTTTATGCATTGAATGCAAGGCCTGCCCTGCACCAAAGTTTCGTGCACCTCAATAAGCCTTTGAGCCCATGTACTGGATGGCCACATGAAAACTAAGTTCACATTATTCATTTGGTACTGCCATACTGTTTGTCTATAAATTGAATGCAATGCCTGCCCTGCACCAAATTCACACGCACCCCAATAAGCCTTGGAAGAGATGTAGAGGTCGGCCTCCTGAAAAACAATGTTCCCATTATTAGGAAGTGGGTCTTCCATAGTGTTTGCCAATGTAGCAAATGCAAGGCCTTCAAAAAATTGGAAGGCACTCCAATGCCCTTTGAAAGAGATGTGGAGGATGGCCTCATAAAAAAATGTTCCCATTATAAAGGAGTGGGTCTCCTATACTTGTAAACTCAGGCTGATAAACATTTCCTCCCTGAGGGGTACACATGAGTTTTTGTTTTTTTTTACCAGCGTCATAAACACCCTTGCCAAAAAATAGAGTGGCTGTAGCATCACAAAATACGCTCACCCTGGTGTTCTAGTGGTGGTGGGTGATGTGGATGAAGAGAAGGAGGAGGATAACACCAAATAGCCAAACTCAGGAAGCGTATACCCATGTGTGGGTGTGAAGAGATGCATGGGAATACACCTCCTAAAAAAAGACCCTGTATTGGAGGTTATGTTTCGCTTGTATCATTCAGTGGTGTACAGAAGTCTGGCCCAATCCAGGGCTTGTTTATTTTTATAAGAGTCAGCCTGTCAGCATTTTCAGTTGACAGGCGGATGCGCTTATCTGTTATAATTCCTCCAGCGGCACTAAAAATCCGCTCTCACAAAACGCTAGTGGCAGGCAAGGACCTCCAAGGCATAGAGAGCCAGTTCGTATCACGTGTCCAGCTTGGATACCCAATAATTAAAAGGCGCAGATGAATCACGGAGGACATTGGTATGGTCAGCAAGGTTCTCCTTCAGCATCTTCCCAAACATTGCACTCCTTGTGACAGTACCCCATACCTCTGGGCCAGGGCAATGGGAGGGTCTGAGAAAACTCTCCCAGAACTTTGCCAGTGTTCCCCTGCCTCTGCTGGATGGGAGTTGAGTCTCTCTCGCCTGTAGTACTTGGTTGTCCAACAAACTATGACGGCTGCCCCCAGCGTTCTCAGATGGGAATTTTTTCAATAATTCCGCAATAAGGGCCCTCTGGTACTACACCATTTTAGTAGACCTGTCTGCCTCTAGAAGAAGAAATTAAAAGTTCTCCTTGTAGTGTGGGTCTAGAAGTGTCACCAACCAGTAATGAGTGTCACTGAATATTTTCGGAATGCGAGGGTCACAGGAAAGGCAGCGCAACATAAAGTCAGCCATGCATGCCAGACTGCTAACAGGCAAGACGTCCGTGTCTTCACCAACAGGACAATTGACCATGCTGTCTTACTCCTCCCTGTCCTCAGGCCATCCACTCTGAACAGATGGTATGATAATTGTGCTTGCAGTACCATCTATATCACATGAAAGTAGCTCCTGTTATTCCTCCTCCTCTTCCTCATTGTCTATTAATACACATTGGGAAGACATGAGGCTGGGCTGAGTGTAATCATCCTGTATGGTTCCTTGCTCCATGTCCTCATGCTCCGCCTGCAATGCATTCTCTTTCATTGTGAGCAGAGAACTTCTCAGAATGCCGAGAAGCGGGATGGTGAAGCTAATTATGGTGTCATTGCCACTCACCATCTTCATGGAGTCCTCAAACTTTTGTAGAATGGTACATATATCTGACATCCATGTCCACTTCTGAGGTCTTATGTGTGAAGTCTGAACTGAATAACGACAGCCTTGTTGATGCTGGTAGTCAACAACTGCCCTCTTCTGCTCACAAATCCTTTCCAATATATGCAGTGTAGAGTTCCAACGTGTGGGGACATCACACACAGATGCCCACCTTCTATCTGCAGCTACCACACTGTTTCTCCCTGCCTGATGGGGTGCTTTGCCTCCTTCCCCATGTGTGCTGCTGTCCTCGCTCTGCATGTCCTCCTGTCAGGTTGGGTAAGTTATTATATCATCCACCACCTCGTCTTCCACATCCACACCCTGGTCCTCCTCCTGACTTTCTGTCAATTGTGTCTCATCATCATCCACCTCTTGTGACAAGTTCCCTCCATCACCTTCGTTTGTTCATGGCTGCTCAAATATTTGGGCATCGATACATGCTGCCCCACTTCGAGTGGACCGGCCGAGAGTCCCGAATCTATAAATGGAAACATGAACAGCTCTTCAGAGTGTCCAAGTATGGGATCAGTTGTCTCTGGGCCCTCGGCATGGTGGTAGGAAGGAGGATCAGGGTGAATAATATGCTGTTCTGACCCACGGATGCTCAGACTTGACCATGTGGAAGACGCGGTGGTGGTGGCAAAGTGACTGAAAGCTTTATACGCTATTCAACCAACAACCTTTTGACACTGCTCTGGGTTCAATAGTGGTGTGCTGCAGTCCCCTAGTAATTGGGACAGGAAGGTTGAGAGAGAAGATGTGGGTGTTTGTTGTGGCCCACTTTCAGCTTGCCCAGGACCTCAGCCTCTGCATGCACCATCAACATCACATCCACTTCCCGTCCCTTGCCATGTGCCTTGCACATTTTAAATGGACTACTACAATATTTTCCACATTGACTACAAATGGCTGAATTTGGAGCAAACTTTTATGCGATCAGTGTGCGTAAAAACCACAGTTTAAATTATCTGAACTGTAGGTAAATTTTTTACTTTTAACAAAGTGTTGTTAATAACTAGGGTACGACATGGCAAAACCAGTTCAATAGAGCTCTCAAATGCTGCAATTTTTAGACCACAGATAGAGGAGGCATTTACCAGAGATACCACACTGTTCAATATGTGGCCTGTATATTTTGTTTTTAAACAGACAAATTCTGTATGGAACTAGGGTAACACACCGCAAAAAAAGGTTAATGTAGGCCTGAAATGTCCAAATTTGTAGCCCACAGACAGATCAGGCGTCTGACAGATGCCACAATGCTCAATATGTGGCCTGTATTTTTGTATTTTTTATCCAAAAAATAGTGTATAGAACTAGGGCAACACACAGCAAATACTGTGGAATGCAGACCTGAAATGCCAAAATTTGTAGAACAAAGATAGATCAGGCGTCTGACAGAGGTACCACAGTGCTCAATATGTGGCCTGTATTTTTGTATTTTTTACCCCGAAATTCTGTATAGAGCCATGGTAACAGACAGCAATTACAGTGGAAAGGAGGCCTGAAATGCCCAAATTTGTAGCCCACAGATAGATCAGGTGTCTGTCAGAGATACCACAATGCTCAATATGTGGCCTGCAATTTTTTATCTTTTACCCCAAAATAGTGTATAGAACTAGGGTAACAGACAGCAAGTACAGTGGAATGGAGGCCTAAAATGCCCAAATTTGTAGCCCACAGAGAGATCAGGCATCTGACAGAGATACCACAAAGCTCAATATGTGGCCTGTATTTTTGCATTTTTTACCCCAAAATACTGTATACAACTAGGGTGACACACAGAAAATACAGTGGAAAGTAGGCCTGAAATGCCCAAATTTGTAGCCCCCAGATAGATCAGGTGTCTGTCAGAGACACCACAATGCTCAATATGTGGCCTGCATTTTTGTATTTTTTACCCCAAAATAGTGTATAGAACTATGGTAACAGACAGCAAGTACAGTGGAATGGAGGCCTAAAATGCCCAAATTTGTAGCCCACAGATAGAGGAGGTATCTGACAGAGATAAGACAGTGCTCAATATGTGGCATGTATTTTTTACCCCAAAATAGTGTATAGAATTAGGGTAACAGACAGCAAATACAGTGGAATGGATGCCTGAAATGCACAAATTTGTAGCCCACAGATAGCTCTGGCATCTGACAGATATCAGAATGCTCAATATGTGGCCTGCATTTTTTTATTGCCCCAGAATACTGTATAGAATGAGGGTATCAGACAGCAATTACAGTGGAATGGATGCCTGAAATACCCAAATTTGTAGCCCACAGATAGTTCTGGCATCTGACAGATATCACAATGCTCAATATGTGGCCTGCATTCTTTTATTGCCCCAAAATACTGTATAGAATTAGGGTAACAGACAGCAAATACAGTGGAATGGAGGCCTAAAATGCCCAAATTTGTAGCACACAGATAGATCAGGCATCTGACAGAGATACCACAATGCTCAATATGTGGCCTGTATCTTTTACCCCAAAATAGTGTATATAATTAAGCAGACACACAGCAAATACAGTGAAATGGAGTTCTGAAATGCCCAACTTTGTAGCCCATGGATAGATCAGGCGTCTGTCAGAGATACCACAATGCTCAATAAGTGGCCTGTATTTTTGTATTTTTTACCGCAAAATAGTGTATAGAACCAGGGATACACACAACAAATACAGTGAAATGGAGGCCTGAAATGCCCAAATTTGTAGCCCACAGATAGATCAGGCGTCTGACAGATATCACAATGCTCAAAATGTGACCTGTATTTTTTGTTTTTAACTGCAAAAATAATGTACAGAACTAGAGTAGCACACAACAAAAAAGGTGAATGGAGGCCTGACTTACCCAAGTTTGTAGCCCACAGACAGATCCAGCATCTGACAGAGAAACCACAATGCTCAATATGTGGCCTGCATTTTTGTATTTTTTACCCCAAAATAGTGTATAGAACTAGGGTAACAGATAGCAAATGCAGTGGAATGGAGGCCTTCAATGCCCAAATTTGTAGCCCACAGATACATAAGGCATCTGACAGAGATAAGACAATGCTCAATATATGGCCTGTATTTTTGTATTTTTTACCCCAAAATAGTGAATAGAACTAGGGAGACACACAGCAAATACAGAGGAATGGAGGCCTGAATTGCCCAAATTTGTAGCCCACAGATAGATCTGGCATCTGACAGATATCACAATGCTCAATATGTGGCCTGCATTTTTTTATTGCCCCAAAATACTGTATAGAATTAGGGTAACAGGCAGCAAATCCAGTGGAATGGAGGACTAAAATGCCCAAATTTGTAGCACACAGATAGATCAGACATCTGACAGAAATACCACAATGTTCAATATGTGGCCTGTATTTTTCTTTTTTTTACAGAAAAAAAACTGTAAGGAACTAAAATAAAACACTGCAAAAAAAGTGAATGTAGGCCTGAAATGCCCACATTTGTAGCCCACAGAAAGATCAAGGGGGCTGACAGAGATACCACAATGCTCAATATGTGGCCTGTATTTTTATTATTAACCAAAATACTCTATAGAATATGGGTAATAGACAGAAAATAAAGTGGAATGGAGGCCTGAAATGCCCACATTTGTAGCCCACAGATGGATCAGGTGTCTGACAGAGAAACCACTATGTTCAATAAGTGGCCTGTATTTTTTGTAAAGAAAAATCCTGTATAGAACTACGATAACAGAAAGCAAATACAGTGGACTGGAGGCCTGAAATGCCCATATTTGTAGCCAACGGATAGATCAGGCTTCTGACAGAGATACCACAGTGCTCAATATGTTGCCTGCATTTTTGTATTTTTTACCCCAAAATAGTGTATAGAACTAGGGACACAAACAACAAAAACAGTGGAATGGAGGCCTGAAATGCCCAATTTTGAAGCCCACAGATAGATCAGGCGTCTGACAGAGATACCACAATGCTCAATATGTGGCCTGTATTTTTCTTCTTTTACAGAAAAAAAACTGTAAAGAACTAGGGTAACACACTGCAAAAAGAGTGAATTTTGACCTGAAATGCCCTCATTTTTAGCCCATAGATAGATTAGGTGTCTGACAGAGATACCTGTTATGATCTGGTGGCCTAAGAGCAGCATGAGACGTACTCTGGAGAAGGTGGTACCTGTACTGACCGCAGACCCTGAACTTAACACCACAACTAGAAGTAGCCGTGGAATGTACCTATCACTCCCTAGACATCTCGACACAGCCGGAGGACTAATTACCCCTAGAGATAGAAAAGGGAAAACTATCTTGCCTCAGAGAAAATTCCCAAAGGATAGCCAGCCCCCCACAAATATTGACTGTGAGAGGAGAGGGAAAAAAACATACACAGACTGAAATCAGAATTTAGCAAAGGAGGCCACTTCTAGCTAAATAGAAAGGATAGGACAGAGTACTATGCGGTCAGTATTAAAACACTAGAAAATATCCACCACAGAAAATACAAAAATCTCCACATCTAGCTAAAGATATGGAGGGTATATCTGCATCTCCAGAGATACCAGCTTGGCTAAACAAATCCTTATTCAGACCAAGCTGGACAAGACAAAAACATGGAAAAGAACTGAACAATAAGGCCACAGCATGTGGACAGTAAAAATCAAGGCCAGAACTTATCTTTGTTGAAAGGAACAGCAAAGCAGGAGAGAGCAGGCAAGGATGTGAATCCTCCAGGAACAATGGACAACTGGCACTGACTAAAGGGTCAAGCAAGGCTAAATAGCCCAGTCAGGATTGCAAAAACTTGACACACCTGATGAATGCTGCGATCCAGAGACAGCAGCACTACCACTTATAACCACCGGAGGGAGCCCAAGAGCAGAATTCACAACAGATACCACAATGCTCAATATGTGGCCTGCATTTTTTTTATTACCCCAAAATTCTGTGTAGAACTAGGGACACACACAACAAATACAGTGGAACGGAGGCCTGAAATGCCCAAATTTGTAGCCCATAGATAGATCCGGCGTCTGAAAGAGATACCACAATGCTCAATATGTGGCCTGTAGTTTTTTTTTACTGCAACATACTGTTTAAAACTAGGGTAACAGACAGAAAATACAGTGGAATGGAGGCCTGAAATGCCGAAATTTGTAGGCCACAGATAGATCAGGCATCTGACAGAGATACCACAATGTTCAATATGTGGCCTGTATTTTTTTTTTCTTTTTTTGGCCACCAAAATTTTGTCAATAAGTAAGCTACGACGCAACAAAAAAATTCTATGAGGCCTGAAATTGTACAATTTTTAGCGCTATGATATGCGATCCGTGTGGCGGACAAAACACAGTGTTAAATGTCTGAACGATAGCTAAATATTTGTTTGGCAGCTAAATATTTTTTGGGCAGCAAAATGGTGTAAAAAAATTGGATAAGACTCTCCAAAAAATACTACAGTACCTCAAAAAATGGCACAATTTTCTGTGCACTCAGATGTGATGGCTGGGATGGGCAAACACATTTCAAATAGTTGGATTTTCACGCTGTACTATGAAAAGGATCTGGTTGTAGTCTGCAGTGTCAGCCAACAAAATAAGAAAGAGGGCTCTGGATTGCTTTGGAGTAAAATAATCAGGATTAAGATGCCAAAAAATTCTTCCTAGCCACTGATACCTGCGGCTAGGTATATATGTAATAGGCAGCATCAGACAGTAATGGAATGGACCCTCTTGATGTATGTAATGATATCTATATACCCACATACAGTGCCTCCATGTCTTTCATTGATATGTATAGAGAAACATACATTCCACTGCCTACCTAGCACTGCAAATCTATATACTCCGTAATTAGTCCGTAGAATGACTGTTGGTTTAGCTGGATTTGTGTAAAATCTGATGGTATTCCCACACTAACTGATAAACCCCCAAATCTGACCCTATCACGGCAACACCTGTCCCTACACTGTCTGAATCAGGAGCTGAATGTGACAAGCAGGGTGGCGCCAGGTTTCTTATAGACCTGATGGCGCTGCCAATCAGTGTAATGCCACAACCAAGATGTCTACGGCATTACAGCATGTGGCAGACAATCCTTGCATGTTGATTGGCTCTCTAAAGGGTGCCAAATATGCAGGGCGGGGACCCGAGCTCCCGCCAAGCAAACCCAGAAATGCTCTGTGCTCGCCGAGTACCACGAGTACAACGATGCTCGGGCGAGTAACAAGCATTACCGATTATGCTTGCTCATCACTAGTAAACACCCATGTGGCATTGAATGTAGCAGCCTACATAGTAGAATAGCAAAAATTGAAATATTTTGCATCTCCTATATAGTGTTGCTAAGCATCTTTCAGTTCACAGACAGACCATAAAAAAATTGATTTTATCAACACTGGTCTTTTTTCCAATAAATTATAAAATGTATCAATTCAACTCATTACTCCCATGTTAAAGATAAGTATCCCAGGAAACTTTCAGGGTAGACAAGTTGTGGTCTGGGTGTGGTGCACAAAGTAGTCACTTGTCTGGCTTACATGTCAAATAGCTCTAAATGATCCAAAAGGCATGTTCTCCAGCACACGAAAACCCCCAGTGTCTTCAGACCTCAAATAATGCAAAGAAAGCAAGTTCATAATCCTTTGGAAACAACAATACTACATTTTTTACTCAGGAAGAGTTCAGAAATCAATATTTTGTGGAATATCCATGATTTTTAGTCACAGCTTTCATGCGTCTTGGCATGCTTGCCACCAGTCTTTCACACTGTGTCTGGTACAGAAATGTAAGCAGTTCTTCTTTGTTTGATGGCTTGTGACTATCCATCATCCTCTTGATTACATTACAGAGGTTTTCAGTGGGGTTCAGTTCTGGAGATTGGGCTGCCCATGACAGGGTTTTGATGTGGTGATCTCTTAATTTTTGCCAAAGCTGTAGTTAAAACTTACCCTTTAATCATATAAGATAAAAAATTGGCAGAATGTGCACATATTAAAATAGTATTGCTTACTCTTTTAGTCAGAAAAACCCTTAGGCCGGGATCACACTTGCGAGAAACCTGCACGAGTCTCGCATCTCAATACCCGGCCCTGCCGCTGGCACTCGGACTGGAGCGCTCAGCTGCATAGAAATACATTCAGCAACACTACGGTCCCGAGTGCCGGCGGCAGTGCCGGATATTGAGATGCGAGACTTGTGCGAGTTTATCGTAAGTGTGATACCGGCCTAAGTCATATGATTAATCATAAGATATGATCAAGGGTTTTTCTACCCGAAACGCATATGTTAAGGTTTATTTAATATGTTCATAATATGCCATTTTTTTTTATCCTGTATCATCAAAGGCTAATTTTTAACTACCTTCCTTTGCTGCGTACATCCACTTTTGGACCATTGAGAGCTTTTTTTCAAATATTGATGATATTCCAGTTACCATTGTAAGCACCAGAAGGTTAATGATAATTTGAGCTCAAACACTACTGAACAGGATGCTTTCCGTTAATTAATCTGAAGTTATTAGTAATTTACCTTAGTGTTTATATATGCAAATTTACAAGTGCATCAATTAAACAGTTTTTGATCTGTCATACAAGTCTTAGGTTAGGTATACCTATTTTTGACATTTTTTTTCATTAAATATTGATTTTATCAATACATATACACATTCTTGGAAAAGGTACAAATACAAACAAAATCCGTGCATAATACAAATGTGCCATGTTCGCAATTTTATGGAGGTGGTCATAAAAATAGCAATACTTTGAGGGGTTAGTGCACTATTTTGAGGCTCTGCCAAATGAACGGCATCTTTTACACACTACATCCATTGATGAATGTATTTATATTATTGCTGTTAGGAAATTATATTTATAGAAGAAACTTTTACTACTTTTAAGTTACACTTAAGTTCATAGATATCTTCAGTATTTCTTATGCTCATAAAATATTTTCCATCATTTTAACACAGGGTTCAATAGAAAAGGAACACACATCAGTCATGATTATAGAAGATGACATGCACAGAACAAGCAGTGGGAATCTGTGTCATTTTAACTCTCCTGGGCAACTTTGAAATGCTGAATAAGCTCTTCCATTTGATCTTGATACAGTGCTTGCATCAGCAATTTATGGTGCAAGTATTAAGTGTTTAACTTAATTTATTGGAGCTCATATTTTGCTTGTATTTCACAGGCCTTCATCTTTATATCATTAATTGATTTTCAATTCTTATTAATTATCATCCAATCATTTTCAATCTATTTTATTGCTCTACTTCTGGTATTCCAAATCCCCCCCATTGAGCATATTGACTCCACACTTCTCATCCTGACATATTTTTACTGCAAACTATTGTACAGTGCCTCACCTAACAGTGGGTATTCGTCGGTAGAGATTTGTTCACAATTCTGTCTCACATAATATAAGCACTCAGAAAACAAATTCAACTAACACATGCTGTGCTAAAGAGACAGTGACATATTTGTAGACAAACTGTCAGATCAAAAAAATATCACATTAAAAAGTAAGTTGCATGGAAGACACATAATTAAAGTGTCATATTTATATGAAAATAAAATTTCACACAAATCTACAAAACCTCAATTGTTGTTTGTATTGTCTTAATGCCTTAGATGTACTTTACTATTTATGGCATATTGTTGTAATTATATTTTCTTCTTAGCCATTGGGAAAACAGAATGAATTCGTGCTTGAAACATTCTGTAGAGTAAATCTCTTCAATAGCTGAGTATGTACAATTGTTGCTTTATTAATAAAAAGTTTCCTACTTTTATAGTAGGTCATGGACGAAGCTCGGTAGAGGAGGACAATATCACAATGAAACGGGTTGGACTGAGGTAGATGAAAAGCTTTGTGTGTCCCAAAATGGTTATTAGTTGTTCCAACACATTTCTGCATCGAACCAGCTCCTTTTTCAAGGTAAAAAACAAATATGAGTAACAATAGAGCAACAATAGAGTAACAGCAGGGTTTAAAAAGTCTGAAGACTAATGAAGAATGAATCTAAAGAGGAGATGTGTGAAAAAAAACTTGGCACTCAAAATGATGAAATAAAATCTTTTTTTTTTGCAACAATCAAAAGTTGATCTTTTCGGTCATGATAAGACATCTTCATCAGAACTTATTTCTCTGGGTTACGGGGAGACTTTAATCCCTTAACCCCCAAGGAAGGTTTGCATGTTAATGACCGGGCCAATTTTTACAATTCTGACCACTGTCCCTTTATGAGGTTATAATTCTGGAATGCTTCAACGGATCCTGGTGATTTTGACAGTTTTCTCAAGATATATTGTTCTTCATGATAGTGGTAAAATTTCTTTGATATTTCTTGCGTTTATTTGTGAAAAAAATGGAAATTTGGCAAAAAGTTTGTAAATTTTGCAATTTTCCAACTTTTAATTTGTGTGCCCTTAAATCACAGAGATGTGTCACACAAAATACTAAATACATTTTTTTAGGGAGTTATAAGGGTTAAAAGTTGACCAGCAATTTCTCATTTTTTACAGCACCATTTTTTTTTAGGGACCGCATCTCATTTGAAGTCACTTTGAGGGGTCTATGTGGTAGAAAATACCCAAGTTTGACACCATTCTAAAAACTGCACCCCTCAAGGTGCTCAAAACCACATTCAAGAAGTTTATTAACCCTTCAGGTGTTTCACAATAATTTTTGGAATGTTTAAAAAAATGAACATTTAACTTTATTTAACAAAAAATTTACTTCAGATCCAATTTGTTTTATTTTACCAAGGATAACAGGAGAAATTGGACCCCAAACTTTACTGTGCAATTTGTCCTGAGTACGCTGATACCCCATATGTGGGGATAAATCACTGATTGGGTGCATGACAGAGCTCAGAAGGGAAGGTGCGCCATTTGACTTTTCAATGCAAAATTGGCTAGAATTGAGATAGGAAGCCATGTCTCGTTTGGAGAGCCCCTCATGTGCCTAAACAGTGGAAACCACTCAAAAGTGACCCCATTTTGGAAAGTAGACCCCCTAAGGAACTTATCTAGATGTGTGGTGAGCATTTTGAACACCCAAGTGCTTCACAGACGATTATAATGTAGAGCCATAAAAATAAAAAATCTTATTTTTTTCACAAAAATGATTTTTCACCCCCAATTTTTTATTTTCCCAAGGGTAACAAGAGAAATTGGACCCCAAAAGTTGTTGTGCAACTTTTCCTGAGTACCCTAATACTCATATGTGGGTAAAGCACTGTTTGGGCGCATGGCAGAGCTCAGAAAGGAATGAGCACCATTTGACTTTTCAATGCAAAATTGGCTGAAATTGAAATAGGACGCCATGTCTCGTTTGGAGAGCCCCTGATGTGCCTAAACAGTGGAAACCCCCTCAATAGTGAACCCATTTTGGAAAGTAGACCCCATAAGGAACTTATTTAGATGTGTGGTGAGGACTTTGAACCCCCAGGTGCTTCACAGAAGTTTATAATGTAGAGCCGTGAAAATTAAAAAAAATCGTTTTTTTTCCACAAAAATGATTTTTTAGCCCCCAGTTTTGTATTTTCCCAAGGGTAACAGGAGAAATTGGACCCCAAAAGTTGTTGTCCAATTTGTCCTGAGTATGCTGATACCCCATACGTGGGAGAAAACTACTGTTTGGGTGCATGGCAGAGCTCGGAAGGGAAGAAGTGGCGTTTTGGAATGTAGACTTTGATTGAATGGTCTGCAGGCATTATGTTGCGTTTTCAGAGCCCCTGATTTGCTTAAACAGTAGAAACCCCCTACAAGTGACCCCATATTGGAAACTAGGCCCCCCAAGGAACTTATCTAGATAGGTTGTGAAAACTTTGAACCCCCAAGTGTTTCACTAAAGTTTATAATGCAGAGCCATGAAAATAAAAAATCCTTTTTTTTCCACAAAAAATGATTTATTAGCCCCCCGTTTTGTATTTTCCCAAGAGTAACAGGAGAAATTGGACCCGAAAAGTTGTTGTCCAATTTCTCCTGAGTACGCTGACACCCTATATGTGGGGGTAAACCACTGTTTGGGCATACGGCAGAGCTCGGAAGGGAAGGAGCACCGTTTGACTTTTTCAACGCAGAATTGGATGGACTTGAGATCGGACGTCATGTTTCATTTGCAGAGCCCCTGGTGTGCCTAAACAGTGGAACCCCCCCAATTTTAACTCCAACCCTAACCCCAACACACCCCTAACCCTAATCCCAACCCTAACCACACCCCTAACCCCAACACACCCCTAACCCTAATCCCAACCCTAACCACACCCCTAACCCCAACACACCCTTAACCTTAATCACAACCCCAACACACTCCTAACCCAAACACACCCCTAACCCTAATCCCAACCCTAACCATGCCCCTAACCCTGACACACCCCTAACCCAACTGTACATGTAATCCAAACCCTAACCACAACTCTAGCGCCAACTCTAACTTTAGCCCCAACCCTAACTTTAGTCCCAACCCTAAGCCTAATTTTAGCCACAACCCTAACTTTAGCCCCAACCCTAACCCTAACTTTAGCCCTAATCCTAACTTTAGCCCCAACCCTAAATTTAGCCCCAACCCTAAAACTAATGGGAAAATGGAAATATTTATTCTATTATTTCTCCCTAACTAAGGCGGTGATAAAGGGGGGTTTGATTTACTATTTATAGTGTTACTACAATCTGAGAGCTGTAATTTTTCCATATTTTGGTCCACAGAGTCATTTGAGGTCTTTTGTTTTGAGGGACGAGTTGACGATTTTATTGGTACCATTTTCGGTCACATGACATTTTTTGATCGCTTTTTTATTCCGATTTTTGTTAGGCAGAATGAACAAAAATTAGCAATTTGTGAATTTCTTTTGGGGGGCGTTTATACTGTTCCGCATTTGGCAAAATTGATAAAGCAGTTTTATTTTTCGGGTCAGTATGATTACAGCAATACCTCATTTATATCATTTTTATGTTTTGGCGCTTTTATACAATAAAAACTATTTTATAGAAAAAATAATTATTTTTGCATCACTTTATGCTGAGGGCTATAACTTTTTTAATTTTTGCTGATGATACTGTATGGTGGCTTTTTTTTTTGTGGGACAAGATGACGTTTTTGGCGGTACCATGTTTATTTTTAGACATGGAGGATACATGGGAACAAAAATGGAAGCAAATGAAGCTTGCTCCAAGAGTAACAGAAGCAGATGAACAGAACGATCGGACATGACTCAACAGGAAACTAAAAAACCCTTTAGTTCTATTGGTTAAAAAAAGATTGGCAATGAAGAAATCTGGATGTTCCCTCAGGTTGAGTGGATGGCTGGAGAAACCATGAGGCAGACAGCAGAACGCGCTCTTTCTAACTTATCAGAAAATAGCATTGAGGGTCATTTCTTAGGCAATGCCCCATGTGGCTTTTACAAGTACAAGTTTCCCAAAGTGTTGCAAAGTGAATGATTTTAATGCACTTTATGCCCGTGACTAGGGTTGAGCGACTTTCATTTTTTTAAGATCGAGTCTGGTTTTGTGAAACCCGATTTAGTCCAGAGTCGAGTCGAGTGAAGTCGGCCGATTATCGCTAAAAGTCGGGGATCGACCGAAACACGAAACCCAATGCAAGTCAATGGGGAAGCATAGCCGGCAGTGAGTGGAGGCCAGGAAAACACCTACAGTGCACATTTTACTGCCAAAAACATCCATTCTTGTTTTCTGAAGCGTGTCAATCTTAATTAACTTTATAATAATAGTTGGGCACTGGAAATTGGGGGTCATTTGGCAAAAGTTGTGGGGGTAGGGCTGGTTCAAGGTTTTAGTGGGCCCAGGAAACATGGACTACGTGTCATGGCGGTGGAGCAGGGAGAGGTAAGTATTTCAACGTTGCAAGTGCTGTGATCCTGAGCAAGCAGGGGGGGGCACTCGTTCGCATTGGCACTGGCACAGGGCCCCTCAAAGTACAGCGATGTGTGTTTGCATGGCGGGGGCGCCTCCCACCAGCAGCGACACTTTTGCGTACTCTGAGGGGCCCTGTGCCAGTGACGTCGCCAACGAGTATGCCCCCCCCACCTGATGAAGGAACCTGCACTTTCATCTGCACCTTCCTCTTTGTCCCTGTGTAAGGTGGTATAACATGCGGGAAGGGGAACCTGACTTTCAGCAGGGTCAGATTCTGGCTGTGTAGAGTGCAAGGGGAATGTAGTGGTCTAGGTCAATGTACCAGCAGACTCATGTAGCAGTGGCTGGGCAGTGGACAGGATGAGGAGGAAACAGATATAGGGCCAAAGAATAAAGTAGGCTAAATGCAGTTCAAAATTGGTAACAGGACTAAACAGGTGGCATTGCTTTGTTGAGTGGAGTAGCAAACCCAGGAGCAGCAGACACTGTTTTAAGGGCCCAAACACACTAATAGGCCAAATGCAGTTTAATATCTGCTACTGTAGGCCAAAAGCCAGAAGGTTGAAGCTCAGCTTTATTCAGTTGAGGACAAACACCACGCAGGGGCAGACACCGTTAGTAGGCCGGAACCACCAATGTGTTTAAAAACTGCAGTTAATCAGAGCCGGAAGGTAGAAGCTCAGCTTTATTCAGTTGAGGACAACAGAAGGCAGGGGCAGACACCGTTAGTAGGCCGGAACCACCAATGTGTTTAAAAACTGCAGTTAATCAGAGCCGGAAGGTAGAAGCTCAGCTTTATTCAGTTGAGGACAACAGAAGGCAGGGGCAGACACCGTTAGTAGGCCGGAACCACCAATGTGTTTAAAAACTGCAGTTAATCAGAGCCGGAAGGTAGAAGCTCAGCTTTATTCAGTTGAGGACAACAGAAGGCAGGGGCAGACACCGTTAGTAGGCCGGAACCACCAATGTGTTTAAAAACTGCAGTTAATCAGAGCCGGAAGGTAGAAGCTCAGCTTTATTCAGTTGAGGACAACACCAGGGAGGGGCAGACACCGTTAGTAGGCCGGAACCACCATTTTTTTTTTTAAAACAGCAGTTAATCAAAGCCAGAAGGTAGTAGCTCAGCTTTATTCAGTTGAGGACAACACCAGGCAGGGGCAGACAGACACCGTTAGTAGGCCGGAACCACCAATGTGTTTAAAAACTGCAGTTAATCAGAGCCGGAAGGTAGAAGCTCAGCTTTATTCAGTTGAGGACAACACCAGGCAGGGGCAGACAGACACCGTTAGTAGGCCGGAACCACCAATTTTTTTAAAAAACAGCAGTTAATCAGAGCCGGAAGGTAGAAGCTCAGCTTTATTCAGTTGAGGACAACACCAGGCAGGGGCAGACAGACACCTTTAGTAGGCCGGAACAGCCAATTGCATTTTTAAAAATGGTAATTTGGAACAGAAGGTAGAAGCTCAGCTTTATTCAGTTGAGGACAACACCAGGCAGGGGCAGACATTCACCTTTAGTAGGCCGGAACAGCCAATTGCATTTTTAAAAATGGTAATTTGGAACAGAAGGTAGAAGCTCAGCTTTATTCAGTTGAGGACAACACCAGGCAGGGGCAGACATTCACCTTTAGTAGGCCGGTACAGCCAATTGCATTTTTAAAAATGGTAATTTGGAACAGAAGGTAGAAGCTCAGCTTTATTCAGTTGAGGACAACACCAGGCAGGGGCAGACAGACACCTTTAGTAGGCCGGAACAGCCAATTTTATAAAAAAAAAGCAGTTAATAAGAGGCAGAAGGTAGAAGCTCAGCTTTATTCAGTTGCAGCTTCTTGGCAATAATATAAAGAAGACGCGACAGGACAACACTCGGTGGATGCCATATCTGTGTTTTCAATGGAAAAAAACCTTTCAGTTAACTACTTGCAGGAGAAAGTTTTTGTAGCTGGTGGCCAATTTTTGTACTGTACCAGTTTTTTGTTGTATGTGTTTTTGTTTTTAATGTTAAAATGTCTGCATTTGATATCTCTCCAGTATTTTCTTTTTTATAAGCAAAATACTGCAGTTTTACATCGGTTACATGGATACACAGGCAGCTTGGTGGTGAGTGGAGGAGTATTTCAAGTAGGGACCGCAGACAGGCTATCAAAGGCCTAAAATAACAAACAATAGGCTCATGGCAGTTTTACAGCGGTTACCTGGATACACGGGCAGGCAGCTGGTGATGAGTGGAGGAGTATTTCAAGTAGGGACCGCAGACAGGCTATCAAAGGCCTAAAATAACAAACAATAGGCTCATGGCAGTTTTACAGCGGTTACATGGATACACGGGCAGGCAGCTGGTGATGAGTGGAGGAGTATTTAAAGTAGGGACCGCAGACAGGCTATCAAAGGCCTAAAATAACAAACAATAGGCTCATGGCAGTTTTACAGCGGTTACATGGATACACGGGCAGGCAGCTGGTGATGAGTGGAGGAGTATTTAAAGTAGGGACCGCAGACAGGCTATCAAAGGCCTAAAATAACAAACAATAGGCTCATGGCAGTTTTACAGCGGTTACATGGATACACGGGCAGGCAGCTGGTGATGAGTGGAGGAGTATTTCAAGTAGGGACCGCAGACAGGCTATCAAAGGCCTAAAATAACAAACAATAGGCTCATGGCAGTTTTACAGCAGTTACATGGATACACGGGCAGGCAGCTGGTGATGAGTGGAGGAGTATTTAAAGTAGGGACCGCAGACAGGCTATCAAAGGCCTAAAATAACAAACAATAGGCTCATGGCAGTTTTACAGCGGTTACCTGGATACACGGGCAGGCAGCTGGTGATGAGTGGAGGAGTATTTCAAGTAGGGACCGCAGACAGGCTATCAAAGGCCTAAAATAACAAACAATAGGCTCATGGCAGTTTTACAGCGGTTACATGGATACACGGGCAGGCAGCTGGTGATGAGTGGAGGAGTATTTAAAGTAGGGACCGCAGACAGGCTATCAAAGGCCTAAAATAACAAACAATAGGCTCATGGCAGTTTTACAGCGGTTACATGGATACACGGGCAGGCAGCTGGTGATGAGTGGAGGAGTATTTAAAGTAGGGACCGCAGACAGGCTATCAAAGGCCTAAAATAACAAACAATAGGCTCATGGCAGTTTTACAGCGGTTACATGGATACACGGGCAGGCAGCTGGTGATGAGTGGAGGAGTATTTCAAGTAGGGACCGCAGACAGGCTATCAAAGGCCTAAAATAACAAACAATAGGCTCATGGCAGTTTTACAGCGGTTACCTGGATACACGGGCAGGCAGCTGGTGATGAGTGGAGGAGTATTTCAAGTAGGGACCGCAGACAGGCTATCAAAGGCCTAAAATAACAAACAATAGGCTCATGGCAGTTTTACAGCGGTTACCTGGATACACGGGCAGGCAGCTGGTGATGAGTGGAGGAGTATTTAAAGTAGGGACCGCAGACAGGCTATCAAAGGCCTAAAATAACAAACAATAGGCTCATGGCAGTTTTACAGCGGTTACATGGATACACGGGCAGGCAGCTGGTGATGAGTGGAGGAGTATTTAAAGTAGGGACCGCAGACAGGCTATCAAAGGCCTAAAATAACAAACAATAGGCTCATGGCAGTTTTACAGCGGTTACATGGATACACGGGCAGGCAGCTGGTGATGAGTGGAGGAGTATTTAAAGTAGGGACCGCAGACAGGCTATCAAAGGCCTAAAATAACAAACAATAGGCTCATGGCAGTTTTACAGCGGTTACATGGATACACGGGCAGGCAGCTGGTGATGAGTGGAGGAGTATTTCAAGTAGGGACCGCAGACAGGCTATCAAAGGCCTAAAATAACAAACAATAGGCTCATGGCAGTTTTACAGCGGTTACCTGGATACACGGGCAGGCAGCTGGTGATGAGTGGAGGAGTATTTCAAGTAGGGACCGCAGACAGGCTATCAAAGGCCTAAAATAACAAACAATAGGCTCATGGCAGTTTTACAGCGGTTACATGGATACACGGGCAGGCAGCTGGTGATGAGTGGAGGAGTATTTCAAGTAGGGACCGCAGACAGGCTATCAAAGGCCTAAAATAACAAACAATAGGCTCATGGCAGTTTTACAGCAGTTACATGGATACACGGGCAGGCAGCTGGTGATGAGTGGAGGAGTATTTAAAGTAGGGACCGCAGACAGGCTATCAAAGGCCTAAAATAACAAACAATAGGCTCATGGCAGTTTTACAGCGGTTACCTGGATACACGGGCAGGCAGCTGGTGATGAGTGGAGGAGTATTTCAAGTAGGGACCGCAGACAGGCTATCAAAGGCCTAAAATAACAAACAATAGGCTCATGGCAGTTTTACAGCGGTTACATGGATACACGGGCAGGCAGCTGGTGATGAGTGGAGGAGTATTTAAAGTAGGGACCGCAGACAGGCTATCAAAGGCCTAAAATAACAAACAATAGGCTCATGGCAGTTTTACAGCGGTTACATGGATACATGGGCAGGCAGCTGGTGATGAGTGGAGGAGTATTTAAAGTAGGGACCGCAGACAGGCTATCAAAGGCCTAAAATAACAAACAATAGGCTCATGGCAGTTTTACAGCGGTTACATGGATACACGGGCAGGCAGCTGGTGATGAGTGGAGGAGTATTTCAAGTAGGGACCGCAGACAGGCTATCAAAGGCCTAAAATAACAAACAATAGGCTCATGGCAGTTTTACAGCGGTTACATGGATACACGGGCAGGCAGCTGGTGGTGAGTGGAGGAGTATTTCAAGTAGGGACCGCAGACAGGCTATCAAAGGCCTAAAATAACAAACAATAGGCTCATGGCAGTTTTACAGCGGTTACATGGATACACGGGCAGGCAGCTGGTGATGAGTGGAGGAGTATTTAAAGTAGGGACCGCAGACAGGCTATCAAAGGCCTAAAATAACAAACAATCGGCTCATGGCAGCTTTACAGCAGTTACATGGATACACAGGCAGCTTGGTGGTGAGTGGAGGAGTAGTGCAAGGAGTGTCTGTCCCAGTACTCCCAAAATATAAATAGATGTTAATGTCTCGCAAAACAACCAAAACAAAAAAAAAGGTGGCATACTTAGGTACAGGGGTGGGCTCATCTACTGAGTTTCTGACATAGTAATTTGGCAGTAACTATTTAATGGTGCCAATATAGGACACAGACACAGACTACTTTAAGTTGCATCATAGATGTCTACAAATTTGTATTGTCAGTGCCAGACATTGAATGATGTCAGCGAATAGACTAAAGATTGGTGGAGCTGTGCGACATAATTTTGCACGTGGTAGAGCACATTTTGAGCTGGGGTAGGGGGGAACTCTCTTGAGGCCGGCGGGACCGCCCCAGGGCCCCTCATGTTACAACGGTGTGTCTGACGTTGGGTGCGCACCACCACCGCCAGAGACACTACATTGTACTATGAGGGACCCAGTAGCAATGCCGTCAACCAAAAGCGAGCACACCCACCTCTTCAGACAAACAGCAGTCTCACGGGTGCTTGCGCCAAGTCGCGATACCACGGCCCCGTGTGGGACGTTTTGCCATTTAGGGAGGTGTAAACATGTCGTATGCTGTACAATCAGCTGCAGCAAATTAGACATTAGAAAAGTAATTCACAGGCAAGAGCTTTTCATAGGAAAGCTAGGTGTCGGCCTGGCAAGGTGGGGCAAAAGATTTCGAAATCCAGTTGTGGTTCATTTTAATGAATGTTAGATCGTCAACATTTTGGGTAGCCAGACGAGTCCTTTTTTCGGTTAATATTGAACCTGCAGCACTGAATACTCTTTCTGATAGGACACTTGCTGCCGGGCAAGCAAGCTCCTGCAATGCATATTCTGCCAATTCAGGCCAGGTGTCTAATTTTGATCCCATTCAATCTAGATCTGATTGTATGGATAGATTCCAGGAGGTAGTAGAACGTGAACTAAAAAAATTGGATAGTGAAATAAAGTCTGGCAGTGTTGGGTCAAACAACAATTTCTCCAAAAAACAATGGACAGCTTTACAACAATTACAAAATAACAAGGACATAATAATAAAAATGTCCGATAAAGGAGGAATTGTTGTGGTTCTCAACACTGCGGATTATTACTCTAAAATTATGGAATTGTTATCGGATGTAGGTACATATATAGAACTTAAGACAAATCCCTCTAATGAATTTAAAGTCAAAGCTGATAAATTAATAGAGGAAGGACATAATCTGGGTATTTTGACAAAAAAACAATCAGATTATTTGACAGTTCAGGATCCAGTATGTCCTATTTTTCACGGATTGCCAAAGGTACACAAAAAGGAATCTATTCCTCCGTTAAGACCAATTGTCTCCGGGATAGGTTCAGCAAATGAACATCTCGGAGAATGGGTTGATTCACTATTACAGCCCCTTGTGGGTAGAATTCCAGGCTATATTAAAGACTCAAAAGAAATCTTGGGGGTGTTTGCGGAAAAGCAGTGGTCTTTGGAGTTCGCATGGCTGAGTTGTGATGTAGTCTCGTTATATACGAGTATTCCCCACACTCTAGCCATGCGGGCTCTTCAGTTTCACTTGGAAAATTATAGTGATTATTCTACAGATTTAATACAATATGTTTTACATGTTACATTTTTTCTCATGACGCATAATTTTTTCATGTTTGATTCTCGTTATTATTTACAGCGGTCAGGTGTAGCCATGGGTGCGAAATTTTCACCTTCTTTGGCTAACCTGGTCATGGCTTTTTGGGAGCATAATTATATTTTTTCAGTTTCCAATCCTTTTCTTTCTCAAATTAATTGGTATGGCAGATACATCGACGATTTACTCATTATTTGGGCTGCCGATGTATCTGTCATACCTGAGTTCATTAATTATCTTAATTCAAATGAATACAATTTACGGTTTACACATAGATGTGAACCAAATCAAATTGATTTTTTGGATTTAAATTTAACGGGTGAAGCTGGTCAAATTATTCAAACAAGAACCTATCATAAATCTCTTAGTGGCAACACTATACTACATGCAGGAAGTAATCATCCGGAACACACCATTCAATCTGTCCCCGTTGGGGAATTCACTAGAATTAAACGCAATTGCAGCAATGCGAGTATTTTGAACAATGAAATTGATGTAGCTTCGGGTAAATTGAGACGTCGCAATTATCCACCGTGGATGCTCGACAGAGCTCAGAAAATAGTAGCTTTAAAAAAACGTGAGAATTTAATCACACCTAAAAACGTGACTTCTTCGGCATCCATGCTTGCTAATAGAAACAGCAAACCGTATATTTGTTTTCAGTTTAGCTCACAGTTTAGCAGGGTTAAAAATATAGTTAATAAATTTTTACCAATTCTTTATGAGGATGTCAGTTTGGCTACGATTTTAAGTACAGGAATCAATGTAATATCCAGGAAAGCTTTGACCATTGGCAATAGGGTTTCACCAAGCATGTTCCGTACCCACATTAATACAAATAAAACTTGGTTAAATTATACAGGTTTTTACAAATGTGGTGGCAATAGATGTATAACATGTGCCCACGCATTAGTCACCAAGACATATAGCAATTCCTCGGCCTCTCAATCTTTTAACATAAAACAATACATCAATTGTAATACAGCCTGGGTAGTCTATAAGATTGATTGCAGCATATGCGGTCTGTCTTATATAGGTTGTACTTCTCGCAAACTAAGAGTGAGAATCACAGAGCATTTACGGGATATAGGGAGGTCAGGAGATTTAGAGCGGTCCATGTCGGCAGTGTCTAGACACTTTAACATACAACATGCAGGTAGAACAGAAGGTTTCAGTGCATATGGCATTGAAAGAGTTAACAAACCTTTACGAGGAGGTGATTACAGACGCTGTCTTCTCATGCGGGAGGCGTTCTGGATTTATCACCTGAACACTCGCTCCCCTGCAGGGCTCAATAAACGCAATGAGTTGATGTACCATTACTAGGATTTTTTGTATCATGAGAACTAAATTTATTTATTTTAAACATGTTCACATTAGTATTATTGTATAAAAGTATTTATGTACTGATTTTGTTTTTATGTGTGCACACTTTTCTATATTGGCAGAACCTGTCTCTACCATGTGACTTGGAGTCAGCTAATTATTGGCTGACTGTGGCTATATGAAGTCAAATGTTTATTCATTTGTAGCTTTGATAAAGATCTGTTGAGATCGAAACGCGTAGCTCGTTCCCTACCGCACAATGGAGAGTAATACAGCCTGTAATTTTAACATGGATTAATAAAGAATTGGAATTTTATTCTTGGGAGCTGGAACGAATCCTTTTTCTTCTATCTGTCTAATTTTGATGCCCAGTAATCAAATGGGAATGACGGTTGAGGGAGAACATCGATAAGGGATGAAAAATAGTTAGTAACCATACTGGACAAATGTTGTCTCCTGTCACTTTCAATTGATGCAGCAGTACCTGTCCTGTCTGCGGTCATAGCAAAATCACTCCACAACCTGGTCAGAAAACCCCTCTGTCCAACGCCACTTCTGATGTGTGCACCCCTAACACTCCTAGTCTGCTGCCCCCTGGAGCTCATGTGAGAACGATCACGTGCGCTGTGTGCTGGGAATGCCTGAAGCAAACGGTCAACAAGAGTTGATTGTTTGGTTGCTAATATTAGTTCCAAGTTCTCATGTGGCATAATATTTTGCAATTTGCCTTTATAGCGTGGATCAAGGAGGCAGGCCAACCAGTAATCGTCATCGTTCATCATTTTCGTAATGCGTGTGTCCCTTTTTAGGATACGTAAGGCATAATCCGCCATGTGGGCCAAAGTTCCAGTTGTCAAATCTCCGGTTGTGATTGGTTGAGGGGCAGTTGCAGGCAAATCTACGTCACTTGTGTCCCTCAAAAAACCAGAACCCGGCCGTGACACGCAACCAATTTCCTGTGCCCCCGGGAAAGGTTCGGCATTAAAAATATACTCATCCCCATCATCCTCCTCGTCCTCCACCTCCTCTTCGCCCGCTACCTCGTCCTGTACACTGCCCTGACCAGACAATGGCTGACTGTCATCAAGGCTTTCCTCTTCCTCTGGTGCAGACGCCTGCTCCTTTATGTGCGTCAAACTTTGCATCAGCAGACGCATTAGGGGGATGCTCATGCTTATTACGGCGTTGTCTGCACTAACCAGCCGTGTGCATTCCTCAAAACACTGAAGGACTTGACACATGTCTTGTATCTTAGACCACTGCACACCTGACAACTCCATGTCTGCCATCCTACTGCCTGCCCGTGTATCCTCCCACAAATAAATAACAGCACGCCTCTGTTCGCACAGTCTCTGAAGCATGTGCAGTGTTGAGTTCCACCTTGTTGCAACGTCTATGATTAGGCGATGCTGGGGAAGGTTCAAAGACCGCTGATAGGTCTGCATACGGCTGGCGTGTACAGGCGAACGTCGGATATGTGAGCAAAGTGCACGCACTTTGAGGAGCAGGTCGGAGAACCCAGGATAAGTTTTCAATAAGCACTGCACCACCAGGTTTAAGGTGTGAGCCAGGCAAGGAATGTGTTTCAGTTGGGAAAGGGAGATGGCAGCCATGAAATTCCTTCCGTTATCACTCACTACCTTGCCTGCCTCAAGATCTACTGTGCCCAGCCACGACTGCGTTTCTTGTTGCAAGAACTCGGACAGAACTTCCGCGGTGTGTCTGTTGTCGCCCAAACACTTCATAGCCAATACAGCCTGCTGACGCTTGGCAGTAGCTGGCCCATAATGGGACAACTGGTGTGCAACAGTGTCATCTGCCGATGGAGTGGTTGGCAGACTGCGTTCTGTGGAAGAGCTGTAGCTTCTGCAGGAGGACGAGGAGGAGGAGGAGGAGGAGGAGGGGATGCGAACGCCTACAGCCAACTGTTTCCTAGACCGTGGGCTAGGCACAACTGTCCCTAAATTGATGTCGCCTGTGGACCCTGCATCCACCACATTCACCCAGTGTGCCGTGATGGACACATAACGTCCCTGGCCATGCCTACTGGTCCATGCATCTGTAGTCAGGTGCACCTTTGTACTCACAGATTGCCTGAGTGCATGGACGATGCGCTGTTTAACATGCTGGTGCAGGGCTGGGATGGCTTTTCTGGAAAAAAAGTGTCGACTGGGTAGCTCGTATCGTGGTTCAGCGTACTCCATCAGGGCTTTGAAAGCTTCGCTTTCAACTAACCAGTAGGGCATCATCTCTAACGAGATTAGTCTAGCTATGTGGGCGTTAAAACCCTGTGTACGCGGATGCGAGGATAAGTACTTCCTTTTTCTAACCAGAGTCTCATGTAGGGTGAGCTGGACTGGAGAGCTGGAGATCGTGGAACTTTCGGGTGTGCCGGTGTACATGGCAGACTGAGAGACGGTTGGAGACGGTATTGTTTCCGCCGGTGCCCTAGATGCAATATTTCCTCCTACAAAACTGGTGGTTCCCTGACCCTGACTGCTTTTGGCTGGCAAAGAAACCTGCACAGATACTGCCGGTGGTGCGGAAAATGGTGGCCTTACAGTGACGGAAGGGATGTTGCGTTGCTGACTAGCTTCATTGGCCGAGGGTGCTACAACCTTAAGGGACGTTTGGTAGTTAGTCCAGGCTTGAAAATGCATGGTGGTTAAGTGTCTATGCATGCAACTAGTATTTAGACTTTTCAGATTCTGACCTCTGCTTAAGCTAGTTGAACATTTTTGACAGATGACTTTGCGCTGATCAGTTGGATGTTGTTTAAAAAACTGCCAGACTGCACTCTTCCTAGACTCGGATCCCTTTTCAGGGATTGCAGACTGAGCTTTAACCGGATGGCCACGCTGTCCTCCAACAGGTTTTGGCTTTGACATGCGTTTTGGGCCAGATACGGGCCCGGCAGATGGAACCTGTTGCGATGTTGATGCCTGCTGCGGCCCCTCCTCCACCTCCGCTTCTGAACTACTGCCGCCTGCACCCTGTTCCCCCAATGGCTGCCAATCGGGGTCAATAACTGGGTCATCTATTACCTCCTCTTCGAGCTCGTGTGCAACTTCGTCTGTGTCACTGTGTCGGTCGGTGGTATAGCGTTCGTGGCGGGGCAACATAGTCTCATCAGGGTCTGATTGTGGATCTGTACCCTGAGAGGGCAATGTGGTGGTCTGAGTCAAAGGAGCAGCATAGTACTCTGGCTGTGGCTGTGCATCAGTGCACTCCATGTCAGAATCTACTTGTAATGGGCATGGCCTGTTAAATGTTTCACTTTCTAAGCCAGGGACGGCATGTGTAAAGAGCTCCATGGAGTGACCCGTTGTGTCGCCTGCTGCATCCTTCTCTCTTGTTGTAGTTTTTGCTGAGGAGGACAAGGAAGCGACTTGTCCCTGACCGTGAACATCCACTAATGTCAATATTAATCTCCCACCTAATTTATGTTTTTTTTTTTTTCAGGGAGACTTTAGAAACCAAATAATATTAAAAACCCCCCCAAAAAAAAGGCTTTCTATGGCCCACAATTAGAGAGAGAGAGGTGGCACACCCAGGAGTCAAGACTGGCACACAAGCTGAAAGGGCAATATTACTCTCCCACTGTTTTTTTATGTTTTTTTTTTTTTTTCAGGGAGACTTTAGAAACCAAATAATATTTAAAAAAAAAAATAAATAGGCTTTCTATGGCCCACTGAATGAGAGAGGTGGCACACCCAGGAGTCAAGACTGGCACACAAGCTGAAAGGGCAATATTACTCTCCCACTGTTTTTTTATGGTTTTTTTTTTTTCAGGGAGACTTTAGAAACCAAATAATATTAAAAACCCCCCCCAAAAAAATAGGCTTTCTATGGCCCACTGAATGAGAGAGAGAGGTGGCACACCCAGGAGTCAAGACTGGCACACAAGCTGAAAGGGCAATATTACTCTCCCACTGTTTTTTTATGTTTTTTTTTTTTTCAGGGAGACTTTAGAAACCAAATAATATTAAAAAAACCAAAAAAATAAATAGCCTTTCTATGGCCCACTGAATGAGAGGGAGAGAGGTGGCACACCCAGGAGTCAAGACTGGCACACAAGCTGAAAGGGCAATATTACTCTCCCACTGTTTTTTTATGTATTTTTTGTTTTTTAAGGGAGACTTTAGAAACCCAATAATATTTAAAAAAATAAATAAATAGGCTTTCTATGGCCCACTGAATGAGAGAGGTGGCACACCCAGGAGTCAAGACTGGCGCACAAGCTGAAAGGGCAATATTACTCTCCCACTGTTTTTTTATGTTTTTTTTTTTTTTCAGGGAGACTTTAGAAACCAAATAATATTAAAAAAACCCAAAAAAAAGAGGCTTTCTATGGCCCACAATTAGAGAGAGAGAGGTGGCACACCCAGGAGTCAAGACTGGCGCACAAGCTGAAAGGGCAATATTACTCTCCCACTGTTTTTTTAAGTTTTTTTTCTTTTATTTTCAGGGAGACTTTAGAAACCAAATAATATTAAAAAAAAACCCCAAAAAAAGGCTTTCTATGGCCCACAATTAGAGAGAGAGAGGTGGCATACCCAGGAGTCAAGACTGGCGCACAAGCTGAAAGGGCAATATTACTCTCCCACTGTTTTTTTATGGGTTTTTTTTTTCAGGGAGACTTTAGAAACCAAATAATATTAAACCCCCCCCCAAAAAAAATAGGCTTTCTATGGCCCACTGAATGAGAGAGAGAGGTGGCACACCCAGGAGTCAAGACTGGCACACAAGCTGAAAGGGCAATATTACTCTCCCACTGTTTTTTTATGTTTTTTTTTTTTCAGGGAGACTTTAGAAACCAAATAATATTAAAAAACCCAAAAAAATAAATAGCCTTTCTATGGCCCACTGAATGAGAGAGAGGTGGGACACCCAGGAGTCAAGACTGGCACACAAGCTGAAAGGGCAATATTACTCTCCCACTGTTTTTTTATGTTTTTTTTTTTTTCAGGGAGACTTTAGAAACCAAATAATATTTTAAAAAAAAAATAAATAGGCTTTCTATGGCCCACTGAATGAGAGAGGTGGCACACCCAGGAGTCAAGACTGGCACACAAGCTGAAAGGGCAATATTACTCTCCCACTGTTTTTTTATGTTTTTTTTTTTTTCAGGGAGACTTTAGAAACCAAATAATATTAAAAAAAACAAACAAAAAAAGGCTTTCTATGGCCCACAATTAGAGAGAGAGAGGTGGCACACCCAGGAGTCAAGACTGGCGCACAAGCTGAAAGGGCAATATTACTCTCCCACTGTTTTTTTAAGTTTTTTTTCTTTTATTTTCAGGGAGACTTTAGAAACCAAATAATATTAAAAAAAACAAAAAAATAAATAGCCTTTCTATGGCCCACTGAATGAGAGAGAGGTGGCACACCCAGGAGTCAAGACTGGCACACAAGCTGAAAGGGCAATATTACTCTTCCACTGTTTTTTTATGTTTTTTTTTTTTTTCAGGGAGACTTTAGAAACCAAATAATATTTAAAAAAAAAAATAAATAGGCTTTCTATGGCCCACTGAATGAGAGAGGTGGCACACCCAGGAGTCAAGACTGGCACACAAGCTGAAAGGGCAATATTACTCTCCCACTGTTTTTTTATGTTTTTTTTTTTTTTCAGGGAGACTTTAGAAACCAAATAATATTAAAAAACCCAAAAAAATAAATAGCCTTTCTATGGCCCACTGAATGAGAGAGAGGTGGCACACCCAGGAGTCAAGACTGGCACACAAGCTGAAAGGGCAATATTACTCTCCCACTGTTTTTTTATGTTTTTTTTTTTTTCAGGGAGACTTTAGAAACCAAATAATATTTAAAAAAAAAAATAAATAGGCTTTCTATGGCCCACTGAATGAGAGAGGTGGCACACCCAGGAGTCAAGACTGGCACACAAGCTGAATGGGCAATATTACTCTCCCACTGTTTTTTTATGTTTTTTTTTTTTTTCAGGGAGACTTTAGAAACCAAATAATATTAAAAAAAACAAAAAAAAAAAGGCTTTCTATGGCCCACAATTAGAGAGAGAGAGGTGGCACACCCAGGAGTCAAGACTGGCGCACAAGCTGAAAGGGCAATATTACTCTCCCACTGTTTTTTTAAGTTTTTTTTCTTTTATTTTCAGGGAGACTTTAGAAACCAAATAATATTAAAAAAACCAAAAAAATAAATAGCCTTTCTATGGCCCACTGAATGAGAGAGAGGTGGCACACCCAGGAGTCAAGGCTGGCACACAAGCTGAAAGGGCAATATTACTCTCCCACTGTTTTTTTATTTTTTTTTTTTTTTTCAGGGAGACTTTAGAAACCAAATAATAAGAAAAAAAATAAAAAAAATAAATAGGCTTTCTATAGCCCACTGAATGAGAGATAGCACACACAGCAGTGGCACACAAGCCCTGACTGAGGCCAATATTTTTCTACCACTGATTGATGTAGTGTTTTTGTGTTGAGGTAGAATTTAGAACACAAATCACGGAAAAAATAAATAGGCTTTCTATGGCCCACTCAGTGAGAGATGGCACACACAGGGATGGCACTGTAGCAGAAATGCCAATCTTAATCTCCCACAAAAAAAAAAAACAGGGACTGTCCTACAATTACTATCTCCCTGCAGTAATCTCAGCCAGGTATGGCAGGCAGCAATAGGAGTGGACTGATGCACAAATTAAATAAAAAGTGTGGACAAACAAAAAAGATAGCTGTGCAGAAAGGAACAAGAGGATATGTGCTTTGAAAAAAGCAGTTGGTTTCCACAGTGGCGTACACACAGCAATACAGCTATCAGGGAGCCTTCTAGGGCAGCCCAATGAGCTACAGCGCTGAGGAAAAAAAAAAAAAAAATAGCTTCCACTGTTCCTGCACACCGAAGGTGGTGTTGGACAGTGGAAATCGCTACAGCACAAGCGGTTTGGTGGTTAGTGGACCCTGCCTAACGCTATCCCTGCTTCTGACGAAGCGGCAGCAACCTCTCCCTAAGCTCAGATCAGCAGCAGTAAGATGGCGGTCGGCGGGAACGCCCCTTTATAGCCCCTGTGACGCCGCAGACAGCAAGCCAATCACTGCAATGCCCTTCTCTAAGATGGTGGGGACCAGGATCTATGTCATCACGCTGCCCACACTCTGCGTTCACCTTCATTGGCTGAGAAATGGCGCTTTTCGCGTCATTGAAACGCGACTTTGGCGCGAAAGTCGCGTACCGCATGGCCGACAAGCACAGGGGTCGGATCGGGTTTCATGAGACGCCGACTTAGCCAAAAGTCGGCGACTTTTGAAAATGATCGACCCGTTTCGCTCAACCCTACCCGTGACTGTCACTGGTAGGAATCACCCATTTTTGTGTCTCTGGATATAAAGATGGATTTTCGACTTATGTGCTTTTAATGAAAATGGAATAAAAGGTATTTTTATGGACATCACCCACACTGGACTTCTGGTTCACCATGTTTATTTATATCCGTCTTTTTGATCTCGTGTTATTCCACTTTTCTGTTCGGTGGTATGATGATACAGCATTGTTTTTTGCCTCGTTCTTTATTTTTATTTTTTACAGTGTTCACTGAAGGGGTTAACTAGTGGGACAGTTTTACAGGTCAGGTCGTTACGGACGTGGCGATACTAAATATATGCACTTTTATTGTTGTTTTATTTACATAAAGAAATGTATTTATTGGAACAATATATATATATATTTATTTATTTATTTTTATTTATTTTTTTTACACATGATAATATATTTTTTTTACTTTTTTTGCTTTGTCCCTGGGTGCGACATCATGGTATAGTGTCAGATCGCTGATCTGACACTTTGCACAGCACTGTGTCAGATCAGCGATCTGACAGGCAGTGCTGTAGGCTTGCCAGCGCCTGCTCTCAGCAGGCGCTTGCAAGCCACCTCCCTGCAAGATGCAAAAGGAGCCCTGCAGCCATCTTGGATCCAGGGCCTGCAGGGAGGGAACGCTTGGAACAATGCAATCACATCGCGTTGTTCCGAGGGTCTCAGGAAATCACGCAGGGAGCCCCCTCCCTGCGCAATTTTTCCCTATGCCGCCATAACAATTCGATCATGTTTGATCACAGTGTTCTGGGGGTTAATGTTCCGGGAGCGGTCCGTGACCACTCCTGGCACATAGTGCCAGATGTCAGCTGTAATAATCAGCTGATACCGGGCCGCAATCGTCCGCGCTCCCCCCGTGAGCGTGGCTGATCGCCTATGACATACTATCCTGTCCCTGGGAATTAAGTCCCAGGTCACCTTCGATGGGATAGTACATCTAATGGCAGAAAGGGGTTAAATAGCAGTATGTGAGGTAGCGTGGTGAGGAATGGCGGCCTCCAGTCTGATTATGCCCTCCTCCCATTGACCTACAGCTGATCACAATCTGTTCAACTTGCACATAAATTGTAGACTCACAGACAGCTCAGGAGAGACAGTTTTGTCCTTTTAGCTGTAGGTAGCCCAAGAGTGGCATTGACAGTAGATACAGGACCCAACAGAGGGAAGTCACCCTGCCGTGGTTGATGGGCATACATGAATTGCCCAATTTATGCACTAAGAACCTTCATTTTTGTAAGTACATAATTTTGAATAGTAACACAGTCTAGATCTAATGTTTTCAGTGTTATCACATGGCCAGGCTTATGCAGAGTGCTGCTGTGTTTCTTATTTTTCTATATAATGAAGTAATTGCAGCTTGCATCTGTTCACACTTAGGAGGTGCTGGTTAGTTTTTTGCATAGATAGAGAGATAGATAGATATGGAGATAGATAGATAGATAGATAGATAGATAGATAGATAGATAGATAGATAGATAGATCATGGTGGAAAAGGAAAAGTAGAGAGAAATAGCTTTGAAATGATGTGATCCATATAGTAACTGTTGAACATAGCATCCACTAGCAGCATCCCAAGGTCTTATATGACATTGTAGGTTTTCATGCTCTTGTATCAATAGCAAAAGTTCTTTCTGAAATTATAATTGAGATGATTTTTTATTAAAACTGTGAAAGAAAATTTAATGACTTACTCCTCAAATGTCTTTATGCTCAGCCACCAGCAGATTTATCATTCCACAGACCTGTTTGTTGAGCACACAACACAAACACGCAAGGCAAGTATCCCTGTAAGGCATGCAAGGCAAGTATCTTATTTAAATGGGGTATGCATTAAGGCATTACACTTGATTGCCTTCCGATTTTTTAACACAGCTTTCAATGGTTATTAGAATTCATCTTCAAGATCTTAAAGGCCACCAGATTTTTGCTACCTCATCTTAGAGTAATATAACATAGAGGTAGAGACCCTCAACTCAGTGGTGTGTCACCCACTTGGCAGTTTGCTATAGTTTTGATAAAACACTTTTATCAGCAGGAGATTGTCACCGAGAGGACTAGCAAACATGTGGCAAAGTATCCTTCAATATTCCTGAGGTTTGGCTATCCTTCCTCCCCAACTCCTAAATAATTAGAATCTTTCTGCCTATGCACAGTGTGGGCAAAAAGCTGGCATTCAATGTGCACTTCGGAGTTTTATTGAGTTCCTTATTGAAAAACCTAGCCAAACAGCAGCAAAGTGATTTTATGAAAATGTTAACCAGGATCCCAGTACCTGACACATCACTGGAACGAGGGTCTTTGCCATTGAATTTTGTTGTTCTCAGAAAAGGCAGCAAAAACCAGATGGCTGATTCTCTTTAAGGTATCCCAGATGCCAGATCTGTAAATTATCTGAGAGTAGAGATGGGGTAAAAAGGCTTCAACCATGCATTCTTCTCCCTCTTGAAAATTTATAGATGCATAATTACACAGTGACCATTTTTTAATAGTCACTTTAAGGGTGGAACCTTCACACAGTAATGTTGGGCGACAAAATACAGCATGTAAATAAGTATTGAACATGTCACCAATTTTTTAAGTAAATATATTTCTAAATGTGAGAAAGATATAAGACACTAGTGCTCAAAAAATGGGAATAGGATTAGCTGGGGGAAGATGATAGTTAAAATGCATCTTGTCTTAAAACACATTTCAGCAAGACAATGATTCCAAACACACAGCCACGTAAACTCGCCATTGGTTTCAGAGAAAGAAAATAAAGCATCTAGAATGGCCAACCAATCACCTGACATGAATCCTATGGAAACTTTAAAGAAGGAACTAAAGCTCAGTGTTCCTAGATTCACCATCAGGATTTGTAGATTGTTTGTGTGGAAGAATGGGCCAAAATCACACCTGAGCAATGCATGCGACTAGTTTCTCCGTGCAGGAGGTCTTGAAACTGTTATCACCAACAAAGTATTAATACATTTCAGTAAGCGTGTTCAATTCTTTTTTCCTGTGTCATTTCTTATTATTACGGTAAAAAGCTGGAATGCCCATAAGAGCAATAAGGCCTTATCTGGGTGAAAATGGGGAAGTTGTGTGCAATGGTGCTCACTTGGTATGGTTGTGTGACCACAACCACTGAAAAAGCTCAAAGCTGTTGAAGACCTACAGCTTGGAAAGCATCAGTGAGTGGAGTGAATGGGTTTAATATGTGCTGCCAGTAAATAGAGGATGGACTAGGGAAAAAAAAGTCCAGAAATGCAGTTTATTTGTCTATGAGTTTCGAAGTTCCAAACTTCTTCATTATGAAAAACCACAATGTTTTTATTATTACACATAATTTATAGACATTATTGGTTTGATTTCTTTGCCTGTGTGGAATGGATGGTTTGTAACCAACATCTTGACCATAGGTGATGTGTTCAATACTTATTTCTCCAGCTGTGTATCTATTAAGGGTATCTGGCTGTGTATTGACACACACAAAATTATTGTTAAAATTATTATATTTGGTATATTGTTAATTAAACAAGTAACATCTCAAAGTGAATTACAGACAATGAATATAATACAATTATGCTGTTTTAACAGTAAATTGATATTAGTTAAAATAACTAAAATTATTTGTTATAATATCTTCTAAAATTGGGATATAAAATATTCATATTATTATAGTCCTGAAAAAATATAATCATAATTGAAGACAGACTTTATCATCCTAAGAGAAGTCATTTACTACCTGTCTAAAAAACTGTATATTACATCCACATCATTTAACATAAATTCCCTTTGAACAATAAGAAAACACAGTCGACAGTTTTAGCAAGGATGATTCATTTCTTGGATAACATGCTTAAAATGCATGCTCTGTGGACCACTCGGCCCCCTTCAATCAAAAAGATAAATTGGGTGACAATACAGGAAAACTTGAGTGGCATTGAAAGGTTGCATCTAAAATCAGTGGTTAACAAAGGAAGACACTTTTTTTCTATTCTTTTTTCCCAGCTGACAAGTGATAGATTGCTAAGCTGCTTTATATTAATTAATGCATGCTCAGAAACTTTTGATTTTGGAATGCAAAAAAATAATAATTGTATACATGGTAGCTCATGTAATGGTTTTAGAATTTAACTTACACAATTCTATGACAATATATGTATTTTACTTATTGTACAATACCCAGTTCTGTAATAACCATTAGAGGGCTTTAAGGAAGAAGAGAAAAAATAAATCTTTAAGTGAACATAAAAATCTATATTTAAAATTCAGAGCTAAAAAAATATTTATTAACTATATTTATTAGGGTGCAGCCTCTGTTTTTGAGCTATCAAACTCCAATTCCTTTTGCACCACCCATAGAATTAAAGGGGTTTCGGCAAAATAGTAACTTGTCCCCTATCTAATGCATAGGACATACCTTACTATCTTGGGCAAACCAATTTAAATTCTAAAAACTTTTTTCATGAGTAAACACAATGGGGGCTTATTGTGTAGAATTTCTTAGACCTTCCATTAATCACAATAATTGATTTAGTAAACTATACTTTGTCCATATGGCCTAACAATTGGTCCTATGGCTGCCATCTTAGTTCACCCATCAGGTGGAACATTACAGGTTGTGTGTCAGCTTTACATGGCAGATATAATGGTCTGGAAAACAAAAGTGAGCTATCAGGCTCCTACATGTAACAGTCCTTAAAAAAAAATTCCCAGTAAAAATGCTTTGGCATCATCAAGCTATAAAGAACCAAGTTATTAAATGATTTTACCCTTAGCAATGTTAAAACATTACTTATATTAGGCATTATTTTAAATTAATAATGTAAAATATCCAACACTAACTTTTTCATAAAATGCTACTGACGGATTGATTCCTTAGTTTCCAGGTTTTACAATATTGCTGTCTATTTGAGCTCACTACTCCTCAACTCTCCTACTACTGCAATAATTAGGTTGGTGGTATGTCTATAGTACAAATGATAATATCTGTGTGTGGGAAAGCCACCATAATTGTTACAGGGAATCTGTCAGTAGGTCATTGCTACCTCAACTGAGAGCAGCGTAATATAGGACAAGATGCCCTGATTCCACTGATGTGTCAGTTGCTCAGCAGCTTGTTGTAGTTTAACGACAATCAATATTTTATCAGGAGGAGATCATCACAGCAGGAGTAGATTTAACATGCAAGCCAGTCAGACTAATTTGTGTGACCTCACTCATAGCATTGATTGGCAGCTTGGTGACAATATACAGGGTACACAGGAAGCTGCCAGTCAGGGGTACTTGAACATGGCTATACAGGGCTCAGCATTCTGAGCACTGCTATATGTACAGCAGAGAAAACAGTGATTGCTTCAAATTGCACCAAGCAGTCCAGTAAGTGGTAAATTGCTGGAATCAAGCTCTCTGTCCCAACTCTTGGCTTCCATGGCAAAAATCTGTTGACAAATTCCCTTTATAGCCTAACAGACAAGCCCTCACAAAGGTGTTGGGTATATCAAATTATTCATTTCAAATAATATTGAATAAAATAAACGTTTTAACTTTGATAGTGGATATGGTGAATTAAACGTAAACCTTTTTTCTGTCAATTTGGAAAATTGCAGACATAAAAGCTATAAATGATCACATTGTTTCACCTGTATAAAGCTAAAGAAATAAAAAAAACTCTATTATAGGATTACTGTTAGTTATTCATCCCTTTTAACAAAAACAGAATTCAAGAACATATAACCAAAACTGGTGCTAATAAAAACATAAACTTATTCTGAAAAAAAATACACACAGCTCCATCAAAGGACATTTTTTTTTTTTTTAAAAAAGTGATGTCGTCCAGCATGTCATGACACAAAACTATGACTTTAAGTGATTTCTTTTTATGCAGCAAAACATGAAAATATTTATGCAAATAGTATAATTGAAATTGAAGTGACCAGAAAAATAGAGTTAAGCAGTCATTTATAGCAATGGTTGATTGCCTTAAAAAATAAACCCACAATAACATTGTTGAAAAATTGCAGAATTTTTGTTTGGCAAACATGCTCCCCTCAAGAATAAAATAAAGCTAATAAATTAAATCTACCTCAAAATAATATTAAAAGTATAACATCGCCTACTAAAAAAAATCTTTTACAACTACATCTACACCCCAAAACCCTCAAAAGTAAACTTAAAGGGAACCCCCCAGGTTTTTTTAACTAAAAGAGCCACTTTGTGCAGCACTAATGCTGCATTCTGTCAAGGTGGCTCTTTTAGTTGGGGTCCCTTCTAATGCTGCTATATTCGGTTTTTATAATTTGCCCCACATACCTGTAGGTTGTCCGGGGGGCATGTCTTTTCCCCCACAAACACCTTCCATCCATCACTTGACCCCTCCACGCATCGGGCGCTGCCACCACTTCCTTCATTAACGTCCCCAGCGCCTGCACTGTAAGTTTTTTTTTTTTCAGGCATGCGCAGTTTGCGCTGCCCATTGACTCCCATCACATGATGTGAACTTACAGCGCAGGCGCCGGGGACGTTCAGGAAGGAAATAGAGGCGGCGTCTGGCACATAGAAGCCCTAAGTGATGGCTGGGAGGCATTTGTGTCCAGGGGAAAAGACATGCCCCCGGACAAACTACAGGTATGAGGGGCAAATGATAAAAACGAATAGTTCAGTGTGGCAGGGACCCAAACTAAAAGAGCCACCTTGACATAATGCAGCATTACTGCTGCACAAGGTGGCTCTTTTAGTTAAAAACGCGAGGGGGGTAACATGTTCCCTTTAAAGTCTTCTTTTTTTTAAATAGTATTTTTATTGAAAATTTCCAACAGTTTTTAAAAATGCATAATGCATAGTCAAAACCACATTAAATATAGAAGCTGCACAGAAGGGGAAGGTATGGGAAGGGTGGAAAGGGAAAGAAAGAACACAACACAGTCAAATGTAAACTCTTCTTAGCCATCTCTTTGGCTATGTGATTGGAAGAAGAGGATTTGGAGGTCAAATCTCTACTTAAAAGATATGCAATGGTAAAAATCATTCATACATCCACAGGATTATTGCATCAACAACAATCTCTGTATTAAATTTAGAATAAATAAAAATCCTTGAGAACAGTGATCCAAAAATCACTAATATATAGCTCATCCGTACAATTAAGAGTCTGAAGGCTGTAGAAGTGACATTCATCTGAATGAGGTTACTATAAATTGATGCATATGGTGCCGAAGCATTTTTTTTTGCAAGAATAAGATTTTCAGTCCATGATATTTCTGCAAAAACTTCCACTCCTGGAGAACCTCTATTGCTATTCTTGGCTTAAGGGCTCATTTCCACTTGCAAGAGACAAAACGGTCCGATTTACGGACCGAAAAAACAGAGGAAAATGATGCGAGTGTCATGCGAGTGTCATGCAATTTTTTTTCGCAACATCCGTATGACATTCGTATTGCAGTCCGATTTTTATGCACTGGTGTCCTTTGAAAATCCGGCAAATCAGTGCTGTGTACAGTAAAATCACACTGACAGGTTAGAATAGAGTAGATATATACACATAGAATAGGCATATATACATATATATGTCAGTGAGACACCTATATATATATATACGGTATATATTTATATTTAATGCAGTGCTAGATAGCATAAAAGCCACTAATTCAGTTGCCGGCTTTTGCTCTCTCCTTCACAAACCCAATAGGATATGAGACATGGTTTACATACAGTAAACCATCTCATATCCCTTCTTTTATTAGATATTCCTCTTCACTAATGTAAGAAGTGTCTGTGTGTCAAATTTGGGGGCTCTAGCTATTAAATTAAAGGGTTAAATCGTGGACAAAAATTGGCGTGGGCTCCCGTGCAATTTTCTCCGCCAGAGTGGTAAAGCCAGTCACTGAGGGCAGATATTAATAGCCTAGAGAGGGTCCATGGTTATTCGCCCCCCCTGGCTAAAAACATCTGCCCCCAGCCACCCCAGAAAAGGCACATCTGGAAGATGCGCCTATTCTGGCACTTGGCCACTCTCTTCCCACTCCCGTGTAGCGGTGGGATATGGGGTAATGAAGGGTTAATGTCACCTTGCTATTGTAAGGTGACATTAAGCCAGATTAATAATGGAGAGGCGTCAATTATGACACCTATCAATTATTAATCCAATAGTACGAAATGGTTAATAAAACACACACACATTATTACAAAGTACTTTAATGAATTAAAGACACTGGGTGTTGTAATGTTTTATTATTCTCTTAATCCACCTGAAGACCCTCGTTCTGTAAAAAAGTAAAAATAAAAAATCAACAATATCTCATACCTTCCGATGATCAGTCACGTCCCACGATGTAAATCCATCCGAAGGGGTTAAATCATTTAACACCCAGGAGCTCTGCTAAAGCAGCTGTGCTCGTTGGTGTAAAAATAAGAGGAATGAATGGAGTGCAGGGGAATGTCCTGTAGTTACCTTGAGTCGCGGTGATGCGCCCTCTGCTGGATGTCCTCATGAACTGGAGCCTTGGAAAAGTTCCCACGCTCGAGTTCATATGAGGACATCCAGCAGAGGGCGCATCACCGCAACTCAAGGAAACTACAGGACATTCCCCTGCACTCCATTCATTTCCCGTATTTTTACACCAACGAGCACAGCTGCTTTAGCAGAGCTCCTGGGTGTAAAATGATTTAACCCCTTCAGATGGATTTACATCGTGGGACGTGACTGATCATCAGAAGGTATGAAATAATGTTGATTTTTTATTTTTACTTTTTTACAGAACGAGGGTCTTCATGTGGATTAAGAGAATAATAAAATATTACAACACCCTGTGTCTTTAATTCATTAAAGTACTTTGTAATAATGTGTGGGTGTTTTATTAACCATTTCGTACTTTTAGATTAATAATGGATAGGTGTCATAATTGACGCCTCTCCATTATTAATCTGGCTTAATGTCACCTTACAATATCAAGGTGACATTAACCCTTCATTACCCCATATCACACCGCTACACGGGAGTGGGAAGAGAGTGGCCAAGTGCCAGAATAGGCGCATCTTCCAGATGTGCCTTTTCTGGGGAGGCTGGGGGCAGATGTTTTTAGCCAGGGGGGCCAATAACCATGGACCCTCTCTAGGCTATTAATATTTGCCCTCGGTCACTGGCTTTACCACTCTGGCGGAGAAAATTGCACGGGAGCCCACGCCAATTTTTTCTGCGATTTAACCCTTTAATTTAATAGCTAGAGCCCCCAAATTTGACACACAGACACTTCTTACATTAGTGAAGAGGAATATCTAATAAAAGAAGGGATATGAGATGGTTTACTGTATGTAAACCATGTCTCATATTCTGTCAGGTTTGTGAAGGAGAGAGCAAAAGCCGGCAATTGAATTAGCGGCTTTTATGCTATCTAGCGCTGCATTAAATATAAATATATATATATAGGTGTCTCACTGACATATCTGTATGTATATATACCTATTCTATGTCTATATATCTACTCTATTCTAACCTGTCAGTGTGATTTTACTGTATACTGCGCTGAATTGCCGGCTTTTCAAAGGACACCGGAGCGTAAAAATCAGACAGAACTCGCATGGTGCGAGTGCTGTGCGATTTTTTTCTCGCACCCATTGACTTGCATTGGCGAGTCTCGTCCGAGAATCACAGCAATACGCAGCATGCTTTCTCAGTCCGATTTCGGCTGAGAAAAAAATAGCAAATGAAAAGACACCTATTGAATAACATTGGTCCGAGTGCAATCCGATTTTTCATCGGATTGCACTCGTCCGTTTTCCTCGCAAGTGGAAATGAGCCCTACGTGTAGTGATGGGAAAAACAATATAAAATTCCTGCCTGGTGCTATAATGTGGTCGATGTATATTTATTGGTTTCCAAAGCATCCTTGAGCAGGTGCTAATAAGTTTTCCTTCCCAAAGCTGAGGCTATGTGCACATGCTGTGGATTTTGCTGCGGGTCCGCAGCGGTTTCCCATGTGTTTACAGTACAATGTAAACCTATGGGAAACGCAATCCGCAGTGCACATTCTGTGGAAAAAAACGTGCGGAAACACAGCGGTTTACATTCTGCAGCATGTCAATTCTTTGTGCGGAATCCGCAGCGGTTTTACACCTGCTCCATAATAGAAAACCGCAGGTGAAATCCGCAGTGGAATCGGTAAATCCGCAATAAATCCGCAGGAAAAACGCACAGTTTTTGCCCTGCGGATTTATCAAATCGGCTGCGGAAAAATCCACAGAGGATCATTCTACGTGTGCACATACCCTTAAAGCGACAGATCAGTTGATTTCTTGTAGGGAACTTCTGATCAGAGCTCTCAGAGATGTCAGGACTACTGGGAACCCTAGTTGGGAAAAAGCCTTATGAATTGGTCATTTACATATTATTTACATACTTCATTAGATTCTGTATTCTCTAATCAAAATCCCAGCAATTGCTGCATTATATATTGGGCTTCTTCCTAATCTTTCTAGAATATGAACATTTTCACACTTCTCCAGCTCACTTTTGTTAACGTGTTGCTGAAACCACAAACAAAACATTGATCAATCATCAGTCACTTTCCTTTGTCACATTATTAGCAAGGAATTTGGCTTTAATCATGCGTCTGATGCACATGGAAGCAATTCCATCTGGGTGGTCAGCCGGTATATAATTCACACATGACAGTTGCTTCCAGGACATCTGGTTATTTTTGCGATTCATTTTAGACCTGGGCATTATTATCCACATATATATATATATATATATATATATATATATATATATATATATATATATATATATATATATATAAAGTTTCTGCAAGGATTGAAATCTATTCCAGGACTTTGTATTTCTCTCCTTCAGGAGCTAATTGTTTCCTCCGATGAGCTAGAAATGAACTAGATATGTGATGTGTATTGACATTCCGTACATGTTTGTTCCCTTGTTGATTCAGCCTTTGCATAATGAGAACTGCAGCAGTGGATGACCCTGACATACATGTGTGATACATCTTTACTGCAGAGGGCACTGAAAGCCAGCGGATTCCCTGGCTGTAAATTATACTTTATGTAGAAAGTTCTCTCCAGGCACCGGTTATGTTGATATAATAGTCCATGCATTGTACATCTTCATTGCTGTAAGACAGATAACATGATTTAGATGTATTCTGCCTTGTTCTATGTGGGTCTAATATATTAAGAAATACATAAAAATACTACGGCAAAGCATGATTCATGAAGAATCTATAAAGCACAGCAGAGAACAAATCAGAACAGCGACCTTTTGGCTACAGGCTTATGTTTGAAGCAGAATCATTGAACCCAAATATATTTTGATAAACAATCTTTTATTTGGATAACAATCCTTTACCTCAGTCAGTCTAATGTACTGAGGAAACAAACAAAAAACAAACGAATCCTTGAAGGGAAATACTTATAAATAGAGATATAAAAAATATACACTTTATTTTCTTTTTAGTTTAAATCATTTTGCAGGAAGAGCAGTTGTTATGAGTATGTTACTGTAAAGAAGAACTTTATATTTTCAATTCTTTAGCCCCTACCTGGACAACTTTTCATTTACCACTTTTGTATTTTTCCTCCCTTTCTTTCAGAAGTCATATTTTTTTTTATTTTTCTATTACAAGGGCTTTTGTTTTGTTTTGTTTGTTTTTTGTGGGGGTGTTTTTTTTAAGTTGTAATGTTGAATAGCACCATTCACTTTCCCATATATTTTAATCAAAATGAGATAATAATTCCAAATGCAGTAAAATGGTAATATCCCTCCCACCCCCGCAATTTGGCCATTATTTTGGGGGGTTGCATTTACGGCATTCAGTATTAGGCATATATGACCTGGCAATATGATTCTACAGGTAAGTGTAAAGCATATTGCAATAATATAGCACAAATACAGCTGTTTATGCGTGTGCATGCAGCTTGTATATGGAAATAAAAAAACATCATGGGTTCTTTTTAGATTTAAGCAGTAAAAAAAAATCTGAAATTGGTAAAAAAAGAAATAGATGTAACGTTTATTATTCCATAGTTTGAGGCATGTGATGTCTTGCTTTTACATGGTGAGCTGCTGTTTTTATTCCAATCAATTTGTGGAACATATAATGATTTGATCACTTTTTAATTGCATTTTTTATTGAGCTGTGCCAACTGACAAGCCGCAATTCTGGTCTTTTTTATATTTTTATCCTTTGTGGGTGTTTACCATACTGATTGTTATATTGAATGATAGCATTTACTTTACCACATAACTTAGTAAAAATGGTATAAAAATGTCAACAGTGGAAAAATGATAAAAAATGAAAGTTCTGACATTGTTTTGGGGCGGTTTGAATTTTCAGCATTTATGTGAGGTGTATTTGACCTAGGTTACACGATTCTACAGCTAGGATTTCAATAATGACAAACTTGCATAGTTTATTTTTTATATATTTAAATAATGGGAAAAAAAAGATTGTTTTTTTTTTTTTTGCTGAGACTTGTAACATTTTTATTTTTCCATAAGCGGAACTATGCAAGAACTTTTTTTTTTTACATAGTAAGCTGCTGTTTCTATTAACCCCTTTCTGCCTGCTGATGGAATAGTACTTCAGCTGGCAGAACCCCCGCTTTGAGGTGGGCTCCGGCGGTGAGCCCACCTCAAAGCTGCGACATGTCAGCTGTTTTGTACACCTGACAAGTGCGCGCAATGAGCACGAGCAGAATCGTGATCCACCCGTGCCCATTAACTAGTTAAATGCCGCTGTCAAGCGCTGACAGCGGCATTTAACTAGCGCTCCCGGCCGCACGGCCAGAAGTTCTCGCACTGCTGACCCCCATCATGTGATCGGGGGTCATCGGTGCACTGCCATAACAACCAGAGGTCTCCTTGAGACCTCTATGGTTGTTGATGGCCATTTGCTATGAGCGCCACCCTGTGGTTGGTGTTCAAAGTACACCACCATTTCTACTACATAGAGGTGATCTGTACTTCACCTCTATGTAGCAGAGCCGATCGAGTTGTGCATGCTTCTAGCCTCCTATGGAGGCTATTGAAGCATGCCAAAATTTTTAAAAAAAGTGTTTAAAAATATATAAAAATAAAAAATATATAAAAGTTAAAATCACCCCCCTTTCGCCCCAATCAAAATAAAACAATAAAAAAAAATGAAACCTGCACATATTTGGTATCGCCGCGTTCAGAATCGCCTGCTCTATCAATAAAATCAAAGGATTTTTAATTTACAATGTTTACTAAAACTGACCTGACAAAACCAGGAGCGGGTGATAAATGCAGAAGTGGTGCATATGTTTCTATTATAGTTTTCCTCTGATTGTTCCACTCCTGGTTTTGGCTTACAAATACTGATGTAAAATACTGACCACATACTGCTAGTGTGACGGCAGCCTAATTCTCCAGGTCAGTACAAATACGCAGATGCCAATTATCTATAGTCTTTTTTTTATTTACATGGTAAAAAAAATTGCAGATTTGCACGAAACAGTTTTTTTGCTTTCCCGAGACCCATATCATTTTTTCGGGATATGGGGCTGTGTGTGGGCTTGCTTTTTGAGCTGACGTTTTTGCTGCTACTATTTTGGAGTAGATACAATCCTCTCTCATTGCATTTTCTTGCAATGTTGTGGAGAGCAAAAAAGTAATTCTGACATGTTTTGTATTTTTGCATTGCTCTGTTTACTGTTCAGATTGATTTATTGTATATTTTGATAGATCAGACATTTATGAATGCAGTGATAACAAATATGTGTTGTTTTATTTTTGTTGTTTTTTTTTCAATGGGGCAAAAGGGGGGTGATTTGAACTTTTGTGTTTATTTTATATCTTTTAGAACTTTTTATTTTTATTTTTTACTTTATTCAATAGTCCCCTTAGGGGACATGAAGCTGCAATCGGTCGATAGCTTGTGCTATATATAGCAGTGCATCATTTAGCAGGAGAATTGTAATGACAGGCATGTGGTGCATCAGCAGACCCCAGGCTTCATAGCAAACAATTGATACCCCGCGATGGGACCATGGAATAACTTTCATCCCTGTCAGCGTGTGTTAAATACTGCTGTCAAGATTGAAAATGGGATTTAACAGGTTAACAGCCACAGGTAGAACTGTTAAAGGCACATGATGGCTGATTAAATCAGCTGTCATGTGTGGGGAAAGATGCTCGCTTAGGCCTGTTTCACACGTCAGTGGCTCCGGTACGTGTGGTGACAGTTTTCTCACGTACCGGAGACACTGACTCAGGTAGACACATTAAAATAAATGTGTCTCTGCACATGTCAGCGTGTTTTCACGGACCGTGTGTGAGTGTGGGAGTGCACGGATCACACGGACCCATTAAAGTCAATGGGTCCGTGTAAACACGTACCGCACATGGATGCTGTTGTTGTGCCGCCCGTGTGCCGACTGAGGACCACACGGACAGTGCAGGAGACAGCGCTAGAGTTAAGCGCTGTCCCCCCTGCGTGTGGTGCTGAAGCCGCCATTCATTCCTTCTCCCCAGCAGGGTTCGCTGGAGACAAGGAATGAAAAATCATGTTATTTTTTTTAATTGTTTTTAAAATAAAGTTCCCGATCAGCTCCCGCCTCCCACCCCCTGTGCGCCAGCCCGCTGGCATTAAAATACTCACCCACCTCCCGCGACGCTTCCTCTCAGCGCTGGCAGCTTGTCCTGTGTGAGCGGTCATGAGGTGCTGCTCATTACAGGGATGAATATGCGACTCCACCTCCCATAGGGAGTTAATTAACTTTATATTTTGATAAACCATACTTTTTTTCATTCAGCAATACAATTTTTTTTTTAAACTTCTTCTAAGGGTATGTGCGGATTTTTCCGTAGCGGATTTTATAAATCCGCAGGTAAAAGGCACTGCGTTTTACCTGTGGATTTACCTCAGTTTTTATGCGGATTTTGTGCGGATTCCACCTGCGGTTTTACACCTGTGGATTCTTATTGTGGAGCAGGTGTAAACTGCTGCGGAATCTGCACAAAGAATTGACATGCTGCGGAATGAAAACCGCAGCGTTTCTGCCCGTTTTTTTCCGCAGCATGGGCACTGCGGATTGCGTTTTCCATAGGTTTACATTGTACTGTAAGCGCATGGAAAGCTGCTGCGGACCCGCAGCTGCCGATCCGCTGAGGATCCGCAGCAAAATCCGCAACGTGTGCACATAGCCTAATAGGGGAGTAGGATTTTTTTAATTTACTTTTTTTTTTTAAAGGACTAAGGCCGATGTTACACTAGAGAGTTTTACGGACGTATGAGAGGTGCAAAAAACTACACATTGCACACTGACCAATGATTCTCTATGGGGCAGCTCCTATCTGCCATATATTTCTCAGCTGTATTTTACGGGCTGAGAAAATCGCAGAATGCTGCGTTTGTCAGCGTATTACACAAAAAATCAGCCAATGAAAGTCTATGGGGGCGAGAAAAATACGGATTACACCATCAGTGTGACTTGCGAGAAATACGCCCTGGTGTTCTAGAGAAAAGCCGGTAATTCAGCGCGGTGTACAGTAAAATCACACTGACAGGTTAGAATAGAATAGATAGAATAAATGTCTACACATAGTATAGGTATATATATATATATATATATATATATATATATACATATATATGTCAATGAGACACACACACATATATATATATATATATATATATATATATATATATATATATATATATATATATATATTTATTTAATACAGTGCTAGATAGCATAAAGGCCGGTAATTCAATTGAAGAGGGTATCGATGCTGACAAGGGTATTATCGTACTCAAAAGGGGGTCTTTACTGTATTCACTTCACAATGTATGGTCCATAGCGATGGTATCATAGTCCTTCATACAATCTGGAAACTTTAGGTAGCAAGAGAGATGGTCTCCATCCCATTAAAGAAAGAGTCTTCCCAGTTAATGGCTTAACTAAAGTGATCAGCTGACTGCTGGTTATATACCAGGTTACTATCTTAATTCACAACACCCTTCAGCTATATTACTACCAAGGATGGGCCTACACAGTTTGGTTCTCTGTGGAAATAGTGTTCTCTGCTTACTCATGATTAAGTCCGGATACAGTTCCCTGTCGCACGGCGTACAGTAGAATATGCAGCAGAACATGAGACTCTCATGCTGGCAGAACCATTAAAGGCATGAAGTGTAGCAGAAGAGCCGTTGTAAAGCTCTATCTCTTCTGTCTCTATGAAGATTGAAATTTAACATGCCCTCCTGGTGTAGGCTGTGGCAGTTTCCTGGCCGATTGAAGATTGAGGGAAGAGGGAACTAAGCTGAAGCAGAGCAGCCTAGGAAGTCAACCTCTCTTCATGTGGCTCCTCACAGGAAAAACAGGAACTCTATCTCTCATCTGTGTCTCTTTCCTGTGCTCCTCAGACCGTTTATCATTGTCTCATTGCTCCCATCCTTCATTGGAGGTTCTCGGCTGGAGCTGTGGTGGAGACCTGACATCCTGTCAAGTCCTGGGCTGCTTCTTAAGCGCTCCTACTTGACCGCTCATCACTGACTCTCAGGAACTCCTCCCCGACTCTTACCTCAGCAGCTTCTAGAGGCTTCCACAGGAAACCAAGCTGAGAGAGTGTCATGTGACCAAACTCCTGTACCTTTACACTTTGGACAGTAGATGGCAGTATAGGACAATTTATTGAATAAACCACATAACAGGATGTAGGTTTTTGGTAACCACCCATCAACTATATTTTGCAACAGATAAAAGGAGGTACTGGGACACTACACCACCAGAAAGTCATAAAAGACCTTTGTGGACATTGCAATTTTAAAATGCATTTGATCATTGATGTTTTTTACCATAACTGCAAATAGCAAATTCAGCCTCCTGTGTGCACCATGGAGCTGATCCGGTTCTGGTACTGCCCAGCAGCTTCTGCTCCATCCTGGTACCCAGCAATCACATGATCACTAGAAATGGAATAGAAAGCACTTTGCTGCATTGTATACTGTATGCTCAGATCATTCAGTGCTGTAAACATTTACACTAAGGATGGTAATAGAGTTGAACAAATAAAATTTATGCTGTCCATCCAGCATCCAGTCTAGTCCTCCATGGCAGCTGGACAAGGGCAGTCTTCACTTATGTGGCCATCATCTTTGGTCTGGCATCCTAGTGTTTACCATTTGGCAGCGATGCACTTTGTGACATTGCTTGGAGACTGTTGGCTAGGACACATGTAAGGTCATGATGCCATGGGACCTAATAAATGCCACACGAGTTCAATATGCTGGACCAAGAATGTCAGCTGCAGAGGGGCTGACTCTATATTTTCTGCTGTCTTAGGCCAAACTGAAATAGTGCCCCTCCCCACTCTGCAATAAAACCTGTAGTAAACAAATTCAATTCTGTCATTTTTTGTTGCTTTGCTTTTACAGCATTTATTATATGCTAAGAATTAAATGTAAAAATGATTCACCCGGTCAGTCCGATTATGGCAATACCAAACTTTCATATATATTTTTTTAAATATATACATTTGGGAACATATTAATCGCTTTTATTTAATTTTTTAGGAAGATGAGATGGCAAAGCAAATCTGTACTGGCATTTTTATTTATTTTTCCTTTTTACTGAATGGGTTAATTAATTTCATATTTATATATTTTATATTTTGATAATTTTAATAGATCTATCTTTTATGGCTGTGACAACAAATAGCTGTGACAATAATAAAAATGTCACAATAAATGTGTATTTTTTATTGCTGTATTTTTATATTTTTAACAAGGGATATGGATGGGGTGATCGAAATGTTTTGATATATACAGTGGGGCAAAAAAGTATTTAGTCAGTCAGCAATAGTGCAAGTTCCACCACTTAAAAAGATGAGAGGCGTCTGTAATTTACATCATAGGTAGACCTCAACTATGGGAGACACACTGAGAAACAAAAATCCTGAAAATCACATTGTCTGTTTTTTTATCATTTTATTTGCATATTATGGTGGAAAATAAGTATTTGGTCAGAAACAAACAATCAAGATTTCTGGCTCTCACAGACCTGTAACTTCTTCTTTAAGAGTCTCCTCTTTCCTCCACTCATTACCTGTAGTAATGGCACCTGTTTAAACTTGTTATCAGTATAAAAAAACACCTGTGCACACCCTCAAACAGTCTGACTCCAAACTCCACTATGATGAAGACCAAAGAGCTGTCAAAGGACACCAGAAACAAAATTGTAGCCCTGCACCAGGCTGGGAAGACTGAATCTGCAATAGCCAACCAGCTTGGAGTGAAGAAATCAACAGTGGGAGCAATAATTAGAAAATGGAAGACATTCAAGACCACTGATAATCTCCCTCGATCTGGGGCTCCACGCAAAATCCCACCCCGTGGGGTCAGAATGATCACAAGAACGGTGAGCAAAAATCCCAGAACCACGCGGGGGGACCTAGTGAATGAACTGCAGAGAGCTGGGACCAATGTAACAAGGCCTACCATAAGTAACACCCTACGCCACCATGGACTCAGATCCTGCAGTGCCAGAAGTGTCCCACTGCTTAAGCCAGTACATGCCCGGGCCCGTCTGAAGTTTGCTAGAGAGCATTTGGATGATCCAGAGGAGTTTTGGGAAAATGTCCTATGGTCTGATGAAACCAAACTGGAACTGTTTGGTAGAAACACAACTTGTCGTGTTTGGAGGAAAAAGAATACTGAGTTGCATCCATCAAACACCATACCTACTGTAAAGCATGGTGGTGGAAACATCATGCTTTGGGGCTGTTTCTCTGCAAAGGGGCCAGGACGACTGATCCGGGTACATGAAAGAATGAATGGGGCCATGTATCGTGAGATTTTGAGTGCAAACCTCCTTCCATCAGCAAGGGCATTGAAGATGAAACGTGGCTGGGTCTTTCAACATGACAATGATCCAAAGCACACCACCAGGGCAACGAAGGAGTGGCTTCGTAAGAAGCATTTCAAGGTCCTGGAGTGGCCTAGCCAGTCTCCAGATCTCAACCCTATAGAAAACCTTTGGAGGCAGTTGAAAGTCCGTGTTGCCAAGCGAAAAGCCAAAAACATCACTGCTCTAGAGGAGATCTGCGTGGAGGAATGGGCCAACATACCAACAACAGTGTGTGGCAACCTTGTGAAGACTTACAGAAAACGTTTGACCTCTGTCATTGCCAACAAAGGATGTATTACAAAGTATTGAGATGAAATTTTGTTTCTGACCAAATACTTATTTTCCACCATAATATGCAAATAAAATGATAAAAAAAACAGACAATGTGATTTTCTGGATTTGTGTTTCTCAGTTTGTCTCCCATAGTTGAGGTCTACCTATGATGTAAATTACAGACGCCTCTCATCTTTTTAAGTGGTGGAACTTGCACTATTGCTGACTGACTAAATACTTTTTTGCCCCACTGTATATATATATATATATATATATATATATATATATTTTTTTTTTTTTTTTTTTTGCTTAGTAGTCTCTTAGGGAACTCCAACCTGCAATCATATGATTTAAGGTTTAATACAGCTAACATATACACATATATATTAATTTTCACCTTAATTCATGTGTACAGGATAATGATAATCAGTACATGAATAAATCACCAGAACAACCATCAGTACATGAGTATAGCATCAGAGCAACATTAGTACATACATGCAGCACAAGAACCAGCATAAGAACATGTATACATCAAAAAAATCACCAGTTTTATATTAATACATTGTTAGGAGCTCCATTAGTACATAAATATACCCCCAAAACCAGTATCAGTATATAAATACAGCACCAGAACCACCATCAGTACCTGAATACATCACTAGAACCACAATCAGTACTTAAACTACCCACTATAACCACCATCAGCACATAAATATAGCACTAGAACCAACATTAGTGCATGAATATATCTAACCAGAATCACCATCACTGCATGAATATAGCACCAGAACTACCATCAGTACATGAATGCAGCACCAAGCTTAGTTTAATGATCAATGGCAATTTCAGATCAACCCCTACCATATATATTTGTATCACAAAAAACTACAACTCCCAGCATGTCCTTAGCAATGGGAAGCAGATCCTGGGAGTTAGGCATCATCAAATTGCAGTCCACACAGGAACCAGACTACTGTTTGGACTCAGGCAGTATCACAATACTTTAAAGGGGATATCTTTTAACATTGAAATGGTTCTCATTCCTTTCATCTCCATCTGGTCCTGATGCCAGTATTAACTTTTCACAACTACAGCACATCTCTACCAACTGCATAGATTTCTGTCCTGCTATAGCACAAACCAACACATTGATCTTAAAAAATGGTAGTATCATTTTAATGCCCCTGAGTAAAATTATCTATTTATGCCTTCACCTTAAATATATACTTGCCTCTCACTGTGATTCCTCCACAAAATATGCCCTCCACTGTACTTCTTATGATATGTATTCTTATCTACATGTATTCCCTCACTTTATTCTTTAGTAAAATGCCTCCACACTTTCCTCCATTGTGAATTATAAACACCACACTGTCCTTCTGTATGAACTATATTGACACACTTTTCTACCTTATTAACTATAACATTGTCACCACCTATTCCTCATGCTGTCCTTATCTCCACACTGCCTCTCCACACTGTCCCCATCTTCAGTGTTCTCTTCATGCAGCTCCCCCACCACACACTCTCCTCATGCTGCTTCCTCTCACACTGCAATGTTTCCCCATATACTGCCTCTATACTATCCCCCACATGCTACCTCTCTTTATTTTGTACACCCCAGTGGCCAGAAAAATGCCCACAGGAAAAATACCCACAACAAAACTCCACAAGCATGAATGCCCACAGGAAAATTGCCCACATGGATAGTTGCTCACACTGAAAATTTGCCAACATGGACAAATAATAACAGTTATCACTTTCACCCACCCAAGCTGTAGTGAGTACAGGTCTAGGTAAAGATATAACGTTTTCACCCCCTGGCCCACAATATGATATATCACTGCCGAGCCTGTGTGCAGTTGACCCCAGCGGTACCGATATAATTTTGTTCTCACCACTCCGACCTCTAGTTTCTTATATTGCTCTGGTGCCTATGTACAGTGTGACCTTGGCTGTACTGATATAACATTATTATCACCTTCACATCAACCTGTAATGTTATATTGCTCCATAGCCTGTGTACAAAGACCCACGTGTACTGACATGTGCCCAATATTCATTGTGTGAGTATTGCTTTAGCTCTATTAAATAAACAGTTTAATAAACTGTTGTCGTTTTGTCCATGTGGGAAATTTTCTGTTTGGGCAACTTTCCTTTTGGGCAATTTTCCTGTGGGCATTCATGGCTGTGTGATTTTTTTGTGGCCTTTCTTTATGGAACCACTGCCACCACTTTATAATGTCCCCACACACTACTACCTTTCCATACTTTACCCTTATGCTGTTCTCTATAAGCTGCCCTCTCCCGATAAAATCCCCCCAACATGGCTCTCTCTCCATACTGTACACCTACACTGTTCCCAATATGCTGCCCCCTACATACAGTTCCCCATGCACTGCATCTCTCCATACTCTCTCACCATGCAACTCCTTTTCCAAACTCTCCTCACACTCTCCCTCTCCATAATGTCTCCTACACTATTCTGCATATGCTGACCCCTCTCCTTTTCATGCTGTCTTCTCTCAAAACTGTCCTGTCACATGCTGTCACCTCTCCATAAAGTCCCTTCAATCTCACACTATCACTCCCACATTGCCCACTCATCTACAATCTGCAGCACAGTGACATCAGTGGTGTAATGAGGTAAACCCATCATGTTGCTGCATGTCAATATATCGGTGGTGGGCTGCTGATTATTAGTGTTGAGCATTCCGATACCGCAAGTATCGGGTATCGGCCGATACTTGCGGGTATCGGAATTCCGATACTGAGATCCGATACTTTTGTGGTATCGGGTATCGGTATCGAAACAACATTAATGTGTAAAATAAAGAATTAAAATAAAAAATATTGCTATACTCACCTCTCCGATGCAGCCTGGACCTCACCGAGGGAACCGGCAGCGTTCTTTGCTTAAAATGCGGGCGTTTACTTCCTTCCATGACGTCACGGCTTGTGATTGGTCGCGTGCCGCCCATGGGCCGCGACGCGACCAATCACAGCAAGCCGTGACGTAATTTTCAGGTCCTCAATGCCTAATTCTAGGCATTCAGGATTTTAAAATTACGTTCCGGCTTGTGATTGGTCGCGTCGCGGTCACATGGGCGACGCGACCAATCACAAGCCGTGACGTCACGGGAGGCAGGAAACGCGCGCATTTTAAAATTACGTCACGGCTTGTGATTGGTTGTGTGCCGCCCATGTGACCGCGACACGACCAATCACAGCAAGCCGTGACGTAATTTCAGGTCCTGTATGCCTAATTCTGCATTCAGGACCTGAAATTACGTCATGGCTTGCTGTGATTGGTCGCGTCGCGGTCACATGGGCGGCACGCAACCAATCACAAGCCGTGATGTAATTTTAAAATGTGCGCGTTTCCTGCCTCCCGTGACGTCACGGCTTGTGATTGGTCGTGTCGCCCATTTGACCGCGACGCGACCAATCACAAGCCGGAACGTAATTTTAAAATCCTGAATGCCTAGAATTAGGCATTGAGGACTTGAAAATTACGTCACGGCTTGCTGTGATTGGTCGCGTCGCGGCCACATGGGCGGCACGCAACCAATCACAAGCCGTGACGTCACGGAAGGAAGTAAACGCGCGCATTTTAATCAAAGAACGTTGCCGGTTCCCTCGGTGAGGTCCAGGCTGCGTCGGAGAGGTGAGTATAGCAATATTTTTTATTTTAATTCTTTATTTTACACATTAATGTGGATCCCAGGGCCTGAAGGAGAGTTTCCTCTCCTTCAGACCCTGGGAACCATCAGGGATACCGTCCGATACTTGAGTCCCATTGACTTGTATTGGTATCGGGTATCGGTATCGGATTAGATCCGATACTTTGCCGGTATCGGCCGATACTTTCCGATACCGATACTTTCAAGTATCGGACGGTATCGCTCAACACTACTGATTATAGCTCATCTGCCCCAGAAACACTGAAGCCTATATATTCAATTGCATTTGTGTCCTAAAGATGCAAATTGTCTCTTCAGAGAGGAAGAGGACTAGAACTCTAGTGCCACCTATTGGAAGTAGCAATCCTAACAGTCAATGTCGACCCTTTAACGAGCCTTGTCACATGACTTAGGATAAGAGCCAAACTAGATCTCAATTTGCAGACCCTGTATTTCGGGGTACTGCCCCTCATCAGTGCAAAGTGGAGATCTGGTTTGGCTGATTGAGAGGCGTCTGACCGGGATCTGGAAATACAATTGAATGCAGGCAAAGACAATCAGCATTTTAATGATTTTCTAAGCCAGGGGTGGGCAATTAATTCTCCCACAGGGCCACATGAGAAACAGGCACTGTTGTGGAGGGCCAATCTTAACCCCTTCCCGACCTTTGACGCCACGTAGGCGTCATGAAAGTCGGTGCCAATCCGACCCATGACGCCTATGTGGCGTCATGGAATGATCGCGTCCCTGCAGATTGGGTGAAAGGGTTAACTCCTATTTCACCCAATCTGCAGGGACAGGGGGAGTTGTACTTCAGCCCAGGGGGGTGGCTTTGCCCCCACGTGGCTACGATCGCTCTGATTGGCTGTTGAAAGTGCAACAGCCAATCAGAGCAATTTGCAATATTTCACCTATGAAAATGGTGAAATATTGCAATCCAGCCATGGCCGATGCTGCAATAGCATCTGCCATGGCTGGAAATCATGTTCTGCCCCCCCCCACCTCCCCTGATCTCCTCCCCAGTCCTCCGTTCTGTCCGGTACCCCCCTCCGTCCCCCTGTCCGCTCCCCCGTGCTCCTGTCCGCTCCCCCCGTCCTCCGATCCCTCCCCCTGTGCTCCGATCCACCCCCCCACCACCCCCTCATACTTACCAAGCCTCCCGAAGTCGGTCCGTCTTCTCCCTGGGCGCCGCCATCTTCCAAAATGGCGGGCGCATGCGCAGTGCGCCCACCGAATCTGCCGGCCGGCAGATTCATTACAAAGTACATTTTGATCGCTGTGGTAGGTTCTATCACAGCGATCAAAATAAAAAAATAATAAATAACCCCCCCCTTTATCACCCCCATAGGTAGGGACAATAATAAAATAAAGAAAATATATTTTTTTTCTTTTTCCACTAGGGTTAGGCTTAGAACTAGGGTTAGAACTAGGGGTAGGGTTAGGGTTAGGGGTAGGGTTAGGGTTACGGGTAGGGTTAGGGTTAGGGGTAGGGTTAGGGTTATGGCATTTGCACACAGTGCGGATTTGGCTGCGGATCCGCAGCGGATTGGCCGCGGATCCGCAGCGGATTGGCCGCGGATGCGCAGCGGATTGGCCGCGGATCCGCAGCGGATTGGCCGCTGCGAATTCGTAGCAGTTTTCCATCAGGTTTACAGTACCATGTACACCTATGGAAAACCAAATCCGCTGTGCCCATGGTGCGGAAAATTCCGTGCAGAAACGCTGCGTTGTATTTTCCGCAGCATGTCAATTCTTTGTGAGGATTCCGCAGCGTTTTACACCTGTTCCTCAATAGGAATCCGCAGGTGAAATCCGCACAAAAAACACTGGAAATCTGCTGTAAATCCGCAGGTAAAACGCAGTGCCTTTTACCTGCAGATTTTTCAAAAATCGTGCGGAAAAATCTCACACGAATCCGCAACGTGGGCACATAGCCTTAGGGTTAGGGTTGGAATTAGAGTTAGGGTTGGGATTAGGGCTAGGGTTGGAAATAGGGTTAAGATTAGGCTTGTGGTTAGGGTTACGGATAGGGTTAGGGGTGTGTTGGGGTTACAGTTGTGGTTAGGGTTGGGATTAGGGTTAGGGTTGGGATTAGGGTTAGGGTTGGGATTAGGGTTAGGATTAGGGTTAGGGTTGGAATTAGGGTTACGGGTGTGTTGGGGTTAGGGTTGTGGTTAGGGGTGTGTTGGGGTTAGGGTTGTGATTAGGGTTATGGCTACAGTTGGGATTAGGATTAGGGGTGTGTCGGGGTTAGTGTTGAAGTTAGAATTGAGGGGTTTCCACTGTTTAGGCACATCAGGGGTCTCCAAACGCAACATGGCGCCACCATTGATTCCAGCCAATCTTGCGTTCAAAAAGTCAAATGGTGCTCCCTCCCTTCCAAGCCCTGACGTGCGCCCAAACAGTGGTGTACCCCCACATTTGGGGTACCAGCGTACTCAGGACAAACTGGGCAACCACTTTTGGGGTCCAATTTCTCCTGTTACCTTTGCAAAAATAAAAAATTACTTGCTAAAACATAATTTTTGAGGAAAGAACAATTATTTTTTATTTTCACGGCTCTGCGTTATTAACTTCTGTGAAGCACTTGGGGGTTGAAAGTGCTCACCACACATCTAGATTAGATCCTTCGGGGGTCTAGTTTCCAAAATGGGGTCACTTGTGGGGTGTTTCTACTATTTAGGCACATCAGGGGCTCTGCAAATGCAACGTGATGCCCGCAGACCATTCCATCAAAGTCTGCATTTCAAATGTCACTACTTCCCTTCCGAGCCCTTAAATGGGCCCAAACAGTGGTTTACCCCCACATATGGGGTACCAGCACACTCACAACAAACTGGGCAACAAATATTGGGGCCCAATTTCTCCTGTTACCCTTGTGAAAATAAAAAATTGCTTGCTAAAACATCTTTTTTGAGGAAAGAAAAATGATTTTTTATTTTCACGGCCCTGCGTTGTAAACTTCTGTGAAGCTCTTGGGGGTTGAACGTGCTCACCACACATCTAGATAAGTTCCTTGGGGGGTCTAGTTTCCAAAATGGGGTCACTTGTGGGGGTTTCTACTGTTTAGGCATATCAGGGGCTCTGCAAACGTAACATGATGCCCGCAGACCATTCCATCAAAGTCTGCATTCCAAAACGTCACTACTTCCCTTCCGAGCCCCGGAATGTGCCCAAACAGTGGTTTACCCCCACATATGGGGTATCAGCGTACTCAGGAGAAACTGGACAACAACTTTTGGGGTCAAATTTCTCCTGTTACCCTTGCAAAAATAAAAAATTCTGGGCTAAAAAAATATTTTTGAGGAAAGGAAACACATTTATTATTTTCATGGCTCTGCGTTATAAACTTCTGTGAAGCACTTGGGGGTTCAAAGTGCTCACCACACATCTAGATAAGTTCCCTTGGGGGTCTAGTTTCCAAAATGGAGTCACTTGTGGGGAGTTCCTACTGTTTAGGCACATCAGGGGCTCTGCAAACGCAACCTGATGCCCGCAGAGCATTCCATCAAAGTCTGCATTTCAAAACATCACTACTTCCCTTCCAAACCCCGACGTGTGCCAAAACAGTGGTTTACCCCCACATATGGGGTATCAGCGTACTCAGGAGAAACTGGACAACAACTTTTGGGGTCCAATTTCTCCTGTTACCCTTGGGAAAATAAAAAATTGTGGGCTAAAAAATCATTTTTGAGAAAAGAAAAATTATTTTTTATTTTCATGGCTCTGCGTTATAAACTTCTGTGAAGCACTTGGGGGTTCAAAGTGCTCACTATGCTTCTAGATAAGTTCCTTGGGGGGTCTAGTTTCCAAAATGGGGTCACTTGTGCGGGAGCTCCAATGTTTAGGCACACAGGGGCTCTCCAAACGCGACATGGTGTCCGCTAATGATTGGAGCTAATTTTCCATTCAAAAAGCCAAATGGCGTGCCTTCCCTTCCGAGCCCTGCGGTGCGCCCAAACAGTGGTTTACCCCCACATATGGGGTATCATCGTACTCAGGACAAACTGGAAAACAACATTTGGGGTCCAATTTCTCCTATTACCCTTGGGAAAATAAAAAATTCTGGGCTAAAAATCATTTTTGAGGAAAGAAAAATTATTTTTTATTTTGACGGCTCTGCGTTATAAACTTCTGTGAAGCACCTGGGGGTTATAAGTGCTCACTATGCATCTAGATAAGTTCCTTGGGGGGTCTAGTTTCCAAAATGGGGTCACTTGTAGGGGAGCTCCAATGTTTAGGCACACAGGGGCTCTCCAAACGCGACATGGTGTCCGCTAACGATTGGAGCAAATTTTCCATTCAAAAAGTCAAATGGCACGCCTCCCCTTCCGAGCCTTGCCGTGCACCCAAACAGTGGTTTACCCCTACATATGAGGTATCGGCGTACTCAGGAGAATTTGCCCAACAAATTTTAGGATCCATTTTATCCTGTTTCCCATGTGAAAATGAAAAAAATTGAGGCTAAAAGAAATTTTGTGTGAAAAAAAAGTACTTTTTCCTTTTTCCAGATCAATTTGTGAAGCACCTGGGGGTTTAAAGTGCTCACTATGCTTCTAGCTAAGTTCCATGGGGGGTCTAGTTTCCAAAATGGGGTCACTTGTGGGGGAGCTCCAATGTTTAGGCACACGGGGGCTCTCCAAACGCGACATGGTGTCCGCTAAAGATTGGAGCCAATTTTTCATTGAAAAAGTCAAATGGCACTCCTTCCCTTCCAAGCCCTGCCGTGCGCCCAAACAGTGGTTTACCCCCACATATGAGGTATCAGCGTACTCAGGACAAATTGGACAACTACGTTCGTGGTCCAGTTTCTCCTTTTACCCTTAGGAAAATAAAAAAAATTTTGCTAAAAGATCATTTTTGTGACTAAAAAGTTAAATGTTCATTTTTTACTTCCATGTTGCTTCTGCTGCTGTGAAACACCTGAAGGGTTAATAAACTTCTTGAATGTGGTTTTGAGCACCTTGAGGGGTGCAGTTTTTAGAATGGTGTCACTTTTGGGTATTTTCAGCCATATAGAACCCTCAAACTGACTTCAAATGTGATGTGGTCCCTAAAAAAATGGTTTTGTAAATTTTGTTGTAAAAATGAGAAATCACTGGTCAAATTTTAACCCTTATAACTTCCTAGCAAAAAAAAAATTTGTTTCCAAAATTGTGCTGATGTAAAGTAGACATGTGGGAAATGTTATTTATTAACTATTTTGTGTCACATAACTCTCTGGTTTAACAGAATAAAAATTAAAAATGTGAAAATTGCGAAATTTTCAAAATGTTTGCCAAATTTCCGTTTTTTTCTCAAATAAACTCAGAAATTATCGACCTAAATTTACCACTAACATGAAGCCCAATATGTCACGAAAAAACAATCTCAGAATCGCTAGGATCCGTTGAAGCGTTCCTGAGTTATTACCTCATAAAGGGACACTGGTCAGAATTGCAAAAAACGGCAAGGTCATTAAGGCCAAAATAGGCTGGGTCATGAAGGGGTTAAAGAGGCAGTCCAAAACCAAAGGTGAATTTCATGCTAAATGTACTTATTTAGTGTTCTCTAATCTCATTACATTCTGACTTCCTCTCTGTCTTTTTTTTAAAAAACTTCCAACGACATTTTGCTTGAGATTCACCAGTGCATGCTGGGAAACTCAAATGAACAGTTATCAGTGGGCAAAGGCCTCTGCTCACTCTCTGAATTGAGGCATCATCAGTGATGTCTGTTTCAGGGGCTGGGTCAGTCTTGCTCACCTGATAATAAGCTGGTTGTAAATTCTGACGTATGCTCAGTATGAGCTCCCTGCGCTATATTTTTTGAATGCATAGTGACAGTCTGCTCCCTTGCTGGCTCTAAAGAGAAGTGACAAGCCGTCAACAGAGCGCACTGTCAATGCCAATTGTAAGGAGGCAATGCGGCAAGTAGGGACTAGTCCAGTCTCTGAAACAGATGCCACTGATGATGCTTCATTTCCAGGTGGGGACAGCAGCTGTGGCAGTGACCGAAGCCTCTGTCCCCTGATGTCATCCCGTGTGAGTATCCCAAAGTGCACTGGCATTCTCAAATGAAACATTGTTGGAAGTATTTAAAACAAACAAAAAACAAAATTAAAGTATGTTAGAAAAATGATTACATTATTGAATTACATAGATGTCTACGATGAAATTTACCTTCGGTTTAGGACCGCCCATTAATTCTGGATAATGTTAATTTTATTGCTTTATAAAAGCAGTTGATTATAAGGTTTAGTTTACATGATCACATAAAAAAATAATGATTTCCATCCAGAAAAATAGACTATTTTACATTTGTATTCTCATCTATAAAGCATCCATTTTTATACATCAGAAGCGAATACAATTGAATTTATAATAACAAATAGTGTCCTATGTTAGTAATGGAAATGTATTTGTAAAAATTGGATGCTATAGAGATGATTCATATGGGATCCAAGTTTGTTTATTTTTTTTGCACACCCATAGACTTCAACAGGCGAGTCTCATCATAAATACGGAAGAGACTACTATGTGCTGTAATCTTTTTCACACAGACATTTTCAAACTGTAATGTAAATAGCTCAATTCCAAAATATTGCTCGTAGCTCTGTCTGTCTGAGGTTGGGTTTATTTTCTTTCCCAGATGGCACTTGGACCGAAAATACAGTTGTGTGAATTTAGCCCAATAATACCTGCTGCAACAAAGCTTATCTTAGCAAGTATTAGGCCGGGTACCCACGATCCGGTACTAGCAGATCTTTGGACGTAGTGTATGTTTGCTGCATCCAAAACACTGCCGTCTACTGAACACAGCTAAATCTGCATGTGTTCACTGAACCTTGCAGATTTACCGCGATACATTTCTATTGATGTAATTTCTCTTGCGGAGACATTAGAAATTGACATGCTGCAGTCTGCAAAGACGTGCCACATGTCGATGTCTACGGGTGATACACAGACTACTATGCACACATAGTGGCCATGGGATTTCTAGAAATTCCATCCACTATGCTGTAACATCTGGCCTCTGCGGGTTTGCATAAATACGCAGCATCAAACCCACAGCAGTTCCTTACAGTTAATCAAGCAATAAATAAATTGTGAGCATTGGGCAAAAAACAGTTGTTTGCCCAACCCTGCTCCACATGCATAGATCCACATCACATATGGGATAGGAGGTGACAGAAGGAGTGGGATGGGGGTCGGGGGGGATCTTTATTGCAGTCTATGGAGTGAATGTAATAAGCCACATATCACAGGGGGAGCATCGGGGGGCTTAACCCTTGCCTCTCCTGCACAGGACATACAACAGTACAAACTGGGTGCAAAAAGGGAGGTAAGGGTTAACCCTCGTATACAATGGTGAGGAGGCAGCAGAGTACATGGTGGGGCAGAAGAGCAGTTTGGGGAGCACATAGAACATAGAATATCCCATATAAATGCTACATGCAGTGCGGGTGAGTGAGTGGGAACTGCAGGACCCTGTATTTAGAAGGAATATTCAGCCAAAGTATTTTATCTCCTATCAGCTGTCAGAAAGATCCAGGGAGACACAGTTGCTACTAATTATCTGCTCTCCCAGCTTTTATTCCACAGTTAGTGTAAAGGAGGCATCACAGGTGCTGTGACCTAATGCTGCCTCCTAGGTGTTATCTGGGCTCCACTTAGAAGCTTCCTGCCCATTATCTGCAGCACATGGATGTTGTAGCCCCGCATGCCTCCTCCTGTCCTGAATGCTCCTGCACAGGTTTCAGCAGCTCTACAAACAAGGAGGAGCTAAGCAACCTGCATCCACCAAGGAGAAGACAGGGTAGGGGCTATAATCCTAACTACGATTCAGAGAAAAATCAGAATGGTAGATTAGTCCATCTCTGACCCTCTGGATGCAAGTGTCAGTAGGCCAGACAAGAACAGTCAGAGGGCCGGATGTGGGCCCCGAGCAGCAGTTTGCCCAGGTCTGCTCTAAGCCAACTGTCAATGCAACAACTTGTTTGAAGACCCAACTGAGTTCTACTCTTGGGGAGCTGCAAAATGCTCATATCACTTCATGACAGAAACAGCTGTGACCCCATATATGCCAGATCAAGAGTCTCAATGCTGTGTTCCACCACACCTGATGCACCTTGCCAATTTATTTATTGTTTATGAGGCTCATGAAAGCATCTCAGTGTGGTTTCCAGCAGTTCTCAAAAGTCTCATTGACTTTTGAGACTTTTAGATAGATACTTGACCTCTACTTAAATCAATCACTTTATGAGAAACATGGAGCTAGAGAACTCCCATTATAGTGATCAATGGAGATACATGGAATGGGGCCCCAAGAGATTACTATTTATCTCTTATCTTTTCTGTGGATAGGTGACAAATTTCCATTGTTGGAGAATCCCTTTAAGATTCATAAAAAATGTTTATAATGGGGATTAAATGCTGCCAGACACCTCCTGAGTAAAATAAGTATTGAGTATTTTAAAGTCAAACATGCAGATGGGCTGCCCTCATACATTTCAGATGTGACTTTATCTAATAGGCAGTTTAAGGGATTAAGAGATAATCTATAAAATTATAGAGCAGAACATAATTTAAAAATAGGTTATACCAGTTCTAGCTAACAATTAGTATTTAAAAAAAATGTTCAGAAATTTGTCCACACTAGTCATAGATTGCTTTAAAAACTGAAATTTAAAAGTTTGTTGCAGAAATCCAACAGAATACAACTTTCTAAAATATAACCTATGTGCCACTAGCAAATAATGCAGAAAATTTAGAGCAGCTGGATGCTCTAAAGATATGGTTCACTTGATTACACCTGATTGTATTTCACATCAACTAAAAAAGTCTGGTTTCTGGTCTCAGACCACACTTTCAATGAGTGATAGACTTAAATGAGTGAAAGCCTGTTAGATATGTTGCGTGAAAGTCAGCTGTGTGCATGCACTATGTTAGACATGCATCCCCTGATGATCTGTTTATTTCTTTATAATTTCGTGCTCAGCCCTGCAATGTTTTCATATGTTATGCTTATTCTATGAGGTTTTCTGACATTCTTGCCACAGAATTCACATGGGTAATATATTGTATAAAAATATGCCAGTCACTTTAACACTTCCTAGATGTAAGCAAAAGTCTGCTCTTTGTGTTAACAATGCAGTAAAAACTTAAACCATGTGTTTAATTTTTTAACTCTTTCTTTCTTTCTTTCTTTCTTTCTTTCTTTCTTTCTTTCTTTCTTTCTTTCTTTTTCTCCCAAAAAATAGTTGGAGAGATCAAGCCTCAGGACCCCAACGCCCCCTCTCTGCAGGGCCATGAAAAATAATGGCAGATAATAAATTATAAATCTTCCCACCAGTGAAACAAAAAACACATACTGTATATGTTAAAAATATTTTCAAAGAATAAAAAAACCTCACTAAATAAAATCACAGCTTAAAATATGCATACATTCTATTGAAAATCTAATATTCCATATTAGAGGGCTCTATCCAATTTGACATAGCTAGTGGTACAAATTGCACACACAGAGCTATTCTAGAAGGCTTACAAAGATTGCAAGTACACACATTAAGCTGTATTTTTATTTAGGAAATCTTAACTACAATTCCATTCACTGCATCTCTATGCTGTCTATAAGTGCCCTAATTCACTGCTTTATGGTTTATGCACAGAATGCCTAAACTACAGGATTACAGACATTCAAAGCAGTAAAAGAGAAGAAAGGGAAAGGATGAATATACAGCTCTGGCAAAAATTGAGACCACTGCAAAATGTTCCGTTTGTCTGATTTTTCTCTTTATAGGTATATTTTTAAGTAAAATGTAAATTGTTCTTTTATTCTATAAACTTCTGACAACATGTCTCCAAATTTCCAAGCAATAAATTTTGTATTTCTTTTCTGAAAAAGAAAAATGTTCAAAATTTTAAAAAACCAGTGCATTCAGACCTCAAATAATGCAAAGAAAACAAGTTCATAATAATTTAGAAGCAACAATACTAATGTTTTAACTCAGGAAGAGATCAGAAAACAATATTTTGTGGAATAACCATGATTTTTAATCACAGCTTTCATGCTTCTTGGCATGCTTTCCACCAGTCTTTCACACTGCTCCTGGCGCAAAAATGTAAGCAGTTCTTCTTTGTTTGATGGCTTGTGACTATCCATCCTCCTCTTGATCACATTCCAGAGATTTTCAATGGGGTTCAGGTCTGGAGATTGGGCTGCCCATGACAGGGTTTTGATGTGGTGGTTTTGCCAGAGCTGTATGTAACCATGTGAAAACGTAAGAATATCCTATGTAGAGGTTTTTGTTTATTGTTTAAAAGGGATGAGTGAGCACTTAAATACTTGGATGCTCATAATTTGAACCAAATAATTTCTAATGTTCAGACGTTCATATCGAGTAACGAGTATAATTGGAGTCATTGAGAAATTCGAGTATTTTTCAGGCAGACCCTATGAGGAGGTCTGGGGAGCAGTGAAAATGTTGAAATGAATGGAAAAATGCTGAATATAAGGAGAACATCATAGGGTAGACTCCTGGAAGCATCTCTGACTTCCAGATAGCTGCTGAGAACAATGGTGTCACACTTTTACTCGACTTGAAAGACTGACAATAAAACATTCAAAATCTATGAGAAATCAGAGTTTACAGGAAAAAATGTTAAGAGCCTGTCAGAATGTTCTTTTGACAGCCGACAGCACTTGTCTGTTATGACCCTGCCAACGGCACTAAAGCCCGACTCAGACAAGACCCTAGCGACAGGGTAGCACAACAATTCCAAGGCATAGAGGGACAGCTCATGCAGGGTATTAAGTTTTTAGACCCAATAGTTGTAGGTTGCAGAGGAAATAGGGAGTATGCTGATTTTGTCCACCAGGTATTGCTTGACCATCGTTAAAACTTTTCCCTCCTTGTCAAAGATACGGGTCATTGGGGAATGGACACTTGGAGGGTGTCATGAAATTTGGTCATGATTTGACACTGAACCCTGCCTCTGCTGTACCTGGCATTGATCTATCTTGCCTTTCCTCCTTGGTTGGCCAAGGACGTTTGCCCTGTGCCGCTAGCATTTTCTGATGGGTACTTTTTTACAATGGCTTTCTGGAATAGCAGTAGTAGACCTCTTTACCTCATAAAGTAGAGATGCAATCCTTTTAGAGTGGGTCAAGCAGGGCGAACAACCAGTACTCTCTTTTTTGGCCAAGATGAATGTAATGCGAGAATCACAGAAAAGGCATCAATACATAAAGTTGGCCAACTGTTCCATGCTCTTTACAGCCAACAATTTTCTGTCTCCCCCATGATAACTATTTTCCATCTCCTCTTCCTCGTCCATCTTTTCCTTCTCATTCTCCTCCTCAGACAATCCACGTAGGAGAGACTGGACGAAGCTTGTTCAAAAATTAGCCTCTGTTGCACAAGCAACCAGATCCTGCTCATCCTCCTCTACCTCTTGATTGTTAGTGGTGAGCGAATTTGTTCAGAAAACGATCGCCAAACATACATTTTGCACAAATATGGCACATTTGGATTCATGATCGGAAACAGAAGCAAAATTTTAAAAAATCGGGAAAATCGGTAACATTCAATAAAAAGTGCGGGAAAATATTTGTGTTGCCACAAAAGTATTTTCAGCACTTTAGCAACAATAATGGTGGTGAATCATGAGCGTTTGGCATGTGTTTTTGGTGATGGGAGTGGGTTTGCTGAGCTCAGAGGCATGGTGTGCTTGTAAACTTTTTTTTTCCTAAGTTTATGTGTGCACATTGTGGCTAGCCAATCAGGGTCCAGGAAACATCCAGAATGTTCTGACATAATGGCTTGTGTCATTGGCTGTTGAAATCACAAGTCCCTCTCCAAATAAAGAGCGGACATCTTGTTTTAGTGAAATTTTGACACTGTAAGAATGCAGAAAGGCTGGTCCTGATGCTGACAGTATTAGAAGCTAGATTTTAGCTAGTTAGTTAGGCGGTCATTTCTTACTCAGATAGTTTACCTAGGTAGTGTTCTGTGTGGCTGTTAAATCGACCTTGCAGCAATTTTTTTTTACTATTACTGAGTTACACAGACAAAGACAGCAGCTCACATGTCATACAAGTGCCTTGTGCACTTCTATTGTGCTCCATGCATGAGTATAGCATTCTAAATCTTATTTTTTCACTTTTTTCACTGTGAAACAGCTTGTCATATACCACTTTGTCATTTAGTGGTGTGGTGAGTGACATTGTTCTGTGATTTCAGCTGTTGAGCATGAAGAAGTATTTTTTGGAGACAGTTGCTAGTGTGATTCACAATACCATATCTCATCTTGTTAGTGGGGTTGAAATTCCACAGTGTGCATAGCTCATGTACATTAAAGAAAATATATAATTTTTTAATGTTGCCAAATGTGATACAGCTAGTCGTATTCCACATTGTCATTTTGTGGTGATTATATTAAGCTGTCTGCAGAAATAACACTCATTAAAAAGAAAAAAATATAATTTTTCTGTTGCAAAACATGATACAGCCCGCCATATCCCACATTGTCATTTTGTGGTGGTGATATGAAGCTATCCACAGACCTATGGCACATTAAACAAATAATACTTTTTTCTGTTGCAAAATATGATACAGCCCACCGTATCCCATGTTTTCAATTTGTGGTGGTGATATGAAGCTGTCTGCAGACATCACGCACATTAAAAAAAAATATTTTATTTTTCTATTGGCAAACGTGGTACAGCCTGCTGTATCTCAAGTTGTAATTTTATGGCAGTGATAATAAGCTGTCTGCAGACCTCACTCACATTAATTTTTTTTCTCTGTTGCTAAATGTGATACATCCCTTTATATCCAACCTTGTCATTTAGTAGCATTGAAATTGTTCTGTGGGCAGAGCTGTTGCCTATTATTTTTTTTATTTTTACAAACGTGATACAGCAGCCAAGATTTGATTTTAAAATTGTTTTCTGTTCTGTTATTCTGTTATTAATGTAATACACTAGGGGACATCTTACTTTTAAATTGTTTGGAAAATATTTTCTTTGTCATACAGGCCTCATCCACACTGAAACAATTCTTTCTTCTGTGAGTAACATGATTAATCACACCATATTTCACCTTCTCATTTTGTGCCGCTGAAATTCAGCTGTGTGCAGAGGTGGTGCAGAGTAAAAAATCTAATTTTTAGTAGCTAATTGTCTGCTCCTAGGAGCAACATGACTGGAAAAAAAAGTGAGGTCCTGGTGGAAAGGTGATAAGGCTTGGTGTTCGAGGTGTATGTGGGGAAGGTGGTAATGTTTGTGAAAATACTAGTGAACCAACAGAATGATGTCCTATGCAAAGACAACTGACAAGTTCTGTTACTGGATCTTGTAGTTTTTAGTGTGCTGCATTGTGTTTCTTTAAGGCAGAGGTTGAGGTCCCAAGTGGAGGCCCAAGAGGATTTTGAGATGCAGAAGCACTGGAGTTAATGTTAATAAAGAGGTTTGATCCTCAAGCCCTGGACATTCCAAGACTTGATGTCCAGTGTAGTGGAAGATGTGTCAGTCCCCACTATACTAGTTCTACTCTTTTACAATTGATGCCACTTTGTTGGTGTCTGCCACTAATTTTTGTAAATATGTAGACTCCTGGTTGGGTCTCCTTCATGCATGTTGCCTGTAGCAGTAGGCCTCCGAGACCATCAAGCCTCCACTTCCTTGGAGTCAACTACTCATGTTACTATCCTTGGATTTTTCTGAAAATAGTAGTCTATGAAATTTATATGATATTTGAGCCACCTGGGTGTGGCCGAGCATGAAAGCAGGTTGAGCTGTTGCATGTGGTATCAGGGCTCCCAGCACAGGAGACCTACACTGATCCCTCACCCACCTCATTTTACTGTGACATTCAATTGAAAGCTGTAAATGCTGACCCAGACCCTGATACCTCATGCCTGGCTGTTTGCTGCAGTGCCATGCTACAATTTGTACTTTGGGTAATTGAGGCCACTTGACTGGTGTCTGTCCCTCATTTCATGTGTTTTGGCAGCTTTTAGGACTGTTAAAGGCATTGGTCATGCCTGCGCAGTAGCATCAATTGGCAATCCATTAGAGGCTACTGTGCAGACACTGGTGGTGCTATTTTGTAGAAGAAAAAAATGTCTCCACCAAGATGGCGCCGGCAATGCCTGCAAAGTGTCATCTATCACTGATCCGACAGATGCTACTGTGCACATGCCAGTGGCGCCATCGTGGTGGCGTCATTTTTTTATCCTCTAGCAAAATGGCACCACCGATGCCTGCGCAGCAGCATCTATCTGATTGCCGAAAGATGCTACTGCGCAGGTGTGTCCGGGGCCATTTTGAGTGTCTTTTCTTTCCTTCAGAATCAATGTAATTAACTAAATAAAACAATTCAATGCACATTATACATGCGATCATGCTGAAGCTCAGATGGCGCCTGCCTGCTGAAGGTGATTTATTTTTAATACATATAATAATCAGTAGGTAAAATAGGGGGCAGACCACTGAGGGATCAGTGTCCTGTTATAAGCCATCAGTATGAATATGCAAGCAGAGCATCACGTAATGATCCCTCCATGGCCCCTCCTTGGAGCACGAGTTTATCAGTAACTGAAAACTGAAAAAAAAAGATTAAGTAAAAACCACAAGATGGATTTCATCAACCAAGGTATGATTTTAATCAGTATAAAGTTGCCAACCTGACACTGTCTGTAGGTTACTGTGCACAATCCTGCTGACAGGGTCCCTTTAACCCTTAATGACCGCTGATACACCTTTTAACGGCGGTAGTTAAGGGTAGTTAAACCACAGTGCTGTTAATTAACGGCACTGTGGTAAAAGTGTATAGCGCCCCTCAGAGTTGGAATTTCTCTGGGGTGTCGGCTGCTGGGGTAGCCGAGACTCCAGAGAACATGATTCGGGTCAGTTTTTACCGACCTTGGGGTTGCGATCGCGTTTATTAACCGTATAATGGCGAAAGCAAAAAAAAATTTGTGATTTGCCATTTAATTTCTCTCTGTGCAATCACATCAGAGGAGAGAGAAATAGAGTCCCTGATCCCCCCCGATACTTACCAGTGTCTCCTGGTGTCCCTGGGTCCTCCTGCTTTTCCCCATGGCTGCTGGCATCTTCTTCTGCAAAGAAAATTGCGGGCGCATATGCAGTGCTCCGCTGAGATCTGCCGGCCAGCACGTGGCAACAATAGGAAGATTTTTCCTATTGGTTCATTTTGGTCAATGTGATAGACCCTATCACAGTGATCAAAATAAAAAGATTGTAAATAACACCCCTCTATCACCCACTTAGTTAGGGAAAATAATAAAATAAAGAAAATATATTTATTTCCATTTTCCCATTAGGGTTAGAGTTGGGTTAAAGTGAGTTGGGCTAAAGTTAGAGTTAGGGTTGGGGCTAAAGTCAGGTTTAGGGTTAGGGTTGGGCTAAAAATAGGGTTAGGGTTGGGGCTAAAGTTAGGGTTTGGAATGGGGCTAAAGTTAGGGTTAGGGTTGGGTTTCGGGTTATGGTTGGGATTAGGGTTATGGTTGGGATTAGGGCTAGAGTTGGGACACAGGTTAGAGTTGAGATTAGAGCTAGGGTTTTGATTAGGGTTAGGGCTGAGATTAGGGTTAGGGTTGGGATTAGGGTTAGGTTTGTGGTTAGGGTTAGGGTTGGGATTAGGGTTAGGGGTTTATTTGGGGTTGTGATTAGGGTTATGGTTAGGGTTTTGATTAGGGTTTGCATTGGGATTAGGGTTGGAATTAGGGTTAGGGGTGTGTTGGGGTGAGGTTTGTGGTTATGGTTATGGTTGGGATTATGGTTAGAGTTGGGATTAGAGTTAGAGGTGTGTTGGGGTTAAGATTGTGATTAGAGATATATTTAGGGTTGGTAATAGGGTTAGGGGTGTATTGGGGTTAAGGTTGGAGTTAAAATTGGGGGGTTTCCACTGTTTAGGTACATAAGGAGGCATCCAAACACGACATGGCACCACCATTGATTCCAGCCAATTTTGCGTTCAAATGGTCAAATGGTACTCCCTCCCTTCTGAGCCCTGCCGTGCACCTAAACAGTGGTTCCCCCCACATATGAGGCATCAGTGTACTCAAAACAAATAGGACAGCAACTTTTGGTGTTCAATTTCTCCTGATATCCTTGGGAAAATTAAAAACTGGGGGCTAAAATATAATTTCTGGGGAAAAAAAGATATTTTATTTTCAAAGTGCTCATCACCAATCTACATAAGCTCCTTGGGGGTCTAGTTTCCAAAATGGGGTCACTTGTGGGGGCTTTCTACTGTTTAGGCACATTAGGGGTTCTGCAAATGCAACATGATGCCAGCAGACCATTCCATCAAATTCTGCTTGCCAAAATGTCACTACTATCCTTCCGAGCCCCAACAGGTGCCCAAACAGAAGTTATCTCCCACATGTGGGGTACCAGCGTACACAGGACAAATTGGACAACAACTTTTGTAGTCCAATTTCTTCTGTTACCCTTGTGAAAATAAAAAATTGTGGGCTAAATCATCATTTTTGAGGAAAAAAATGATTTTTTATTTTCACAGTTTTACGTTATAAACTTTAGTGAAACACTTGGGGGTTCAAAGTTCACACAACACTTCTAGACAAGTTCCTTTGGGGGTATAGTTTCCAAAATGGGGTCACTTAGTGGGGGTTTCTACTGTTTAGGCACATCAGGGGCTCTGCAAATGCAACATGATGCCCACAGACCATTCTAGCAAAGTCTGCATTCCAAAATGGCGCTCAATCCCTTCCGAGCTCTACCATGCATCCAAACAGTGGTCCACCCGACATATGGGGTATCAGCGTACTCAGGACAAATTGCACAAAAACGTTGTGGTCCAATTTCTCCTGTTACCCTGGTGAAAGCAAAAATTTTGGTGGAAAAAGATCATTTTTGTGGAAAAAACATGATTTTTTATTTTCACGGCTCTATGTTATAAACTTCTGTGAAGCACTTGGAGGTTCAAAGTGCTTATCACACATCTAGATAAGCTCTAGTTTCCAAAACGGTGTGACTTGTGGGGGTTTCTACTGTATAGGTACATCAGGGGCTCTGCAAACGCAACATGATGCCCGCAAACCATTCCATCAAAGTCTGCATTTTAAAACTTCCCTTCTGAGACCCGAAGTGTGCCCAGACAGTGGTTCCCTCCCACATATGGGGTTCCAGCGTACTCAGGACAAACTTGACAACAACTTTTGAGGTCCAATTTCTCCTGTTACCCTTTTGAAAATAAAAAATTGCGGGCTAAAAAAAATATTTTTGTGGAAAAAAAAAGATTTTTTATTTTCACGGCTCTGTATTATAAACTTCTGTGAAGCAGCTGTGGGTTCAAAGTGCTCACCACACATCTAGATAACCTCCTTGGGGTCTAGTTTCCAAAATGGTGTGACTTGTGGGGGTTTCTACTGTATAGGTACATCAGGGGCTCTGCAAATGCATCATGATGCCCGCAGACCATTCCATCAAAATCTGCATTTTAAAACGTCACTACTTCTCTTCTTTGGACGTGTGTCCAAACAGTAGTTTTCTCCCACATATGGGGTACCAGCGCACTCAAGACAAACTGGACAACAAGTTTGGGGGTCTAATTTCTCCTGTTTCCCTTGTGAAAATAAAAATTTGTCGGGAAAAATATCATTTTTGTGGAAAATATATGATTTTTTATTTTCATGGCTCTACATTATAATCTTCTGTGAAGCACTTGGGAGTTCAAAGTGCTCACGACACATCTAGATAAGATACTTAAGGGGTCTAGTTTCCAAAATGGTGTCACTTGTGGGGGGTTTCCACTGCTTAGGCACATCAGGGGCACTCCAAACGCAACATGGCGTCCAATCTCAATTCCAGCCAATTCTGCATTGAAAAATTCAAAAGGCGCTCATTCCCTTCTGAGCTCTGCTGTGGTTTACCCCCACACATGGGGTATAGGCATACTCAGAACAAATTGCACAGCAACTTTGGGTTATAATATCTCCTGTTACCCCTGTAAAAATAAAAATTTGGGGGCAAAATTATAACATTTGTGGAAAAAATATGATTTTTTATTTTCATGGCTCTACGTTATAAACTTCTGTGAAGCACTTGGGGGTTCAAAGTGCTCACCACACATCTAGATAAGTTCCTTAACCCCTTAATCCCATATGATGTACTATCCCGTCAAGGTGGGGTGGGCCTTAATTCCCACCAACGGGATAGTACATCATAGCGATCGGCCGCGCTCCCCCCGTGACTATCGCAGCTGACATCCGGCACTATGTGCCAGGAGCGGTCACGGACCGCCCCCGGCACATTAACCCCCGGCACACTGCGATCAAACATGCTCGGTACAGGGAAGCATCGCACAGGGAGGCGTGCTTCCCTGAGACAATCGGTTCAAGGTGATGTACTCACCTTGTACCGTGAGTCTCCTCCCTGCAGTCCCCGGATCCTAAATGGCCGCGGGGCTGCATCCGGGTCCTGCAGGCAGTACTTCCCGGGTCCACAGCAGGCGCTGGTAAGCCTGCACGGCTGTATGTCAGATCAGCGATCTGACAGAGTGCTGTGCAAACTGTCAGATCAGCGATCTATGATGTCCCCTCTGGGACAAAGTAAAAAAGTAAAAAAAAAAATTTCCACATGTTTAAAGAAACAAAAAAAATTCCTAAATAAAGAAAAAAATATATTATTCCCATAAATACATTTCTTTATCTAAAAAAAAAAAAAAAAAAACAACGCTTTATTATCATTCCGCCGAACATAAAGTGGAATAACACGCGATCAAAAAGACAGATATAAATAACCATGGTACCGTTGAAAACGTCATCTTGTCCCACAGAAAATGAGCTGCCATACAGCATCATAAGCAAAAGAATAAAAAAGTTATATTCCTCAGAATAAAGCGATGTCAAAATAATTATTTTTTCTATAAAATAGCTTTTATCGTATAAAAGCGCCAAAACATAAAAAATGATATAAATGAGATATCGCTGTAATCGTACTGACCCGAAGAATAAAACTGCTTTTTCAATTTTACCAATCGTGGAATGGTATAAACGCCTCCCCCAAAAGAAATTCATGAATAGCTGGTTTTTGGTCATTCTGCCTCACAAAAATCAGAATAAAAAGTGAATAAAAACTGTCACATGTCCGGAAATGTTATCAATGAAAACGTCAACTCGTCCCGCAAAAAACAAGACCTCACATGACTCTGTGGACCAAAATATGGAAAAATTATAAGTTTCAAAATGTAGAGACGCAAAAACTTTTTTGCTATAAAAAGCGTCTTTTAGTGTGTGACAGCTGCCAATCATAAAAATCCGATGTAAAAAACGCTATAAAAGTAAATAAAACCCCCCTTCATCACCCCCTTAGTTAGGGAAAAGTAATAAAATTAAGAAAATGTATTTATTTCCATTTTCCCATTAGGGCTAGGGTTAGGGTTAGGGCTAGGGTTAAGGCTAGGGTTAGGGTTAGGGCTAGGTTTAGGGTTAGGGTTAGGGCTAGGGTTAGGGCTAGGGTTAGGGCTAGGGTTAGGGTTAGGGTTAGGGCTAGGGTTAGGATTAGGGTTAGGGTTAGGGCTAGGGTTAGGGCTAGGGTTAGGGTTAGGGCTAGGGTTGGGGCTAGGGTTGGAGCTAAAGTTAGGGTTAGGGTTGGGGCTAAAGTTAGGATTAGGGTTGGGGCTAAAGTTAGGGTTAGGGTTGGGGGCTAAAGTTAGGGTTAGGGTTGGGGCTAAAGTTTGGGTTATGGTTTGGATTACATTTACGGTTGGGATTAGGGTTGTTATTAGAGTTAGGGGTGTGTCAGGGTTAGGGGTGTGGTTAGGGTTACTTTTGGGATTAGGGTTAGGGGTGTGTTTGGATTAGGGTTTCAGGTAGAATTGGGGAGTTTCCACTTTTCAGGCACATCAGGGGCTCTCCAAACGCGACATGGCGTCCGATCTCAATTCCAGCCAATTCTGCGTTGAAAAAGTAAAACAGTGCTCCTTCCTTTCCGAGCTCTCCCGTGCTCCCAAACAGGGGTTTACCCCAACGTATGGGGTATCAGCATACTCGGGACACATGGAAAAACAACTTTTGGGGTCGAAATTCTCTTGTTATCCTTGGTAAAATAAAAATTTGGGGGGCTAAAAATCATGTTTGTGGGAAAAAAAAGATTTTGTATTTTCACGGCTCTGCGTTGTAAACTGTAGTGAAACACTTGGGGGTTCAAAGTTCTCACAACACATCTATATAAGTTCCTTGGGAGGTCTAGTTTCCAATATGGGGTCACTTGTGGGGGGTTTCTACTGTTTGGGTACATCAGGGGCTCTGCAAATGCAACGTGATGCCTGCAGACCAATCCATCTAAGTCTGCATTCCAAATGGCACTCCTTCCCTTCTGAGCACTGCCATGCGCCCAAACAGTGGTTCCCCCTCACATTTGGGGTACCAGCGTACTCAGGACAAATTGGACAACAACATTCGGGGTCCAATTTCTCCTGTTACCCTTGGGAAAATACAAAACTGGGGGCTAAAAAATCATTTTTCTGAACAAAAAATAATTTTTATTTTTACGGCTCTGCGTTATAAACTGTAGTGAAACACTTTGGGGTTCAAAGTTCTCACAACACATCTAGATAAGTTCCTTGGGAGCTTTAGTTTCCAATATGCGGTCACTTTTGGGGGGTTTTTACTGTTTGGGTACATCAGGGGCTCTGCAAATGCAACATGATGCCTGCAGACCAATCCATCTAAGTCTGCATTCCAAATGGCGCTCCTTCCCTTCCGAGCTCCGCCATGCGCCCAAACAGTGGTTCCCCCCCACATATGGGGTATCAGCATACTCATGACAAACTGGACAACAACTTTTAGGGTCCAATTTATCCTGTTACCCTTGGGAAAATACAAAACTGGGGGCTAAAAAATCATTTTTCTGAAAAAAAATAAATACATTTTTCACGGCTCTGCATTATAAACTGTAGTGAAACACTTGGGGGTTTAAAGCTCTCAAAACACATCTAGATAAGTTCCTTAGGGGGTCTACTTTCCAAAATGGTGTCACTTGTGGGGGGTTTTAATGTTTAGGCACATTAGGGGCTCTACAAACACGACATGGTGTCCCATCTCAATTCCATTCAATTTTGCATTGAAAAGTTAAACAGCGCTCCTTCCCTTCTGAGCTCTGCCATGTGCCCAAACAGTCGTTTACCCCCACATATGGGGTATCAGGGTATTCAGGACAAATTGCTCAACAACTTTTAGGGTCCAATTTCTTCTCTTACCCTTGGGAAAATAAAAAATTTGGGGGCGAAAATATCTTTTTTGTGAAAAAATATGATTTTTTTATTTTTACTGCTCTGCATTATAAACTTCTGTGAAGCACGTGTTGGGTCAAAGTGCTCACCACACATCTATATAAGTTCCTTAAGGGGTCTACTTTCCAAAATGGTGTCACTTGTGGGGGGTTTCAATGTTTAGGCACATCAGGGGCTCTCCAAACGCAACATGGCGTCCCATCTCAATTCCAGTCAATTTTGCATTGAAAAATAAAATGGCGCTCCTTTCCTTCCGAGCTCTGCCATGCGCCCAAACAGTGGTTTACCCCCACATATGGGATATCAGCGTACTCAGGACAAATTGTACAACAACTTTTGTGGTCCATTTTCTCCTGTTACCCTTGGTAAAATAAAACAAATTGGAGCTGAAATAAATTTTGTGTGAAAAAAAGTTAAATGTTCATTTTCATTCCAAAAATTCTTGTGAAACACCTGAAGGGTTAATAAACTTCTTGAATTTGTTTTTGAGCACCTTAAGGGGTGCAGTTTTTAAAATGGTGTCACACTAGGGTATTTTCTATCATATAGACCCCTCAAAATGACTTCAAATGAGATGTGGTCCCTAAAAAAAAATGGTGTTGTAAAAATGAGACATTTCTGGTCATCTTTTAACCCTTATAACTCCCTAACAAAAAAAATTTTTATTAAGTATTTTGCGTGCCATATCTCTGTGATTTAAGGGCATAAAAATTCAAAGTTGGAAAATTGCGAAATTTTAAAAATTTTCGCCAAATTTCTGTTTTTTTTCACAAATAAACGCATGTTATATCAAATAAATTTTACCACTTACATGAAGTACAATATCTCACGAGAAAACAATGTCAGAATCACCAAGATCCATTGAATGGCACAGTCATTAACATGCAAACCACCCTCGGGGCTTAAGGGGTTAAAGGGTCTAGTTTCCAAAATTATGTCACTTGAGGTGGATTTCCACTGTTTAGGCACATCAGGGGCTCTCCAAACGTGACATGGTATCCTATCTCAATTCCAGCCAATTCTGCGTTGAAAAAGTCAAATGGCGCTCCTTCCCTTCCAAGCTCTGCCATGCACCCAAACAGTGGTTTACCCCCACACATGGGGTAGCGGCATATTCAGGAGAAATTTCACAACAAATTTTGTGTTTCATTTTCTCTTTTTACACTTGGAAATTAATTTGTTTGTAAAAAAATTTAAATGTTAATTTTTTCCTTCCACATTGTTTCAGTTCCTGTGAAGCATGTAAAGGGTTAATAAACTTCTTGAATGTGGTTTTGAGCACCTTGAAGAGCGCAGTTTTTATGGTGTAATTTTTGGATATTTTCTGTCATGTACACCCCTCAAAGTGACTTTACATGTGAGGTGGTCCCTAAAAAAATGGTTTTGTAAATTTATTTGTAAAAATGAGAAATTGCTTGTCAACTTTTAACCCTTATAACTTCCTAACAAAAAAAAAGTTTGTCTCCAAAATTGTGCTGATGTAAAGTAGTTGTTATTTATTAAAGGAAAGGTGCAGCATTTTATTTTTTGTATTAAAAATAATTGTTTATATAAACAATTATTTTTCATACAAATTTCAATTTTTTAACTTTAACATTTTTTTTATTATTAATTTTTTTTCAGCCACTGGGCGCCGCCATTTTGCTTTGCAGGAGTGTAAGTGAAGCTGCACGACACTAAAGCCGGCGTCACACTAGCGAGTCTTACGGATGTATGAGCGCCGAAAATACGTCTGTAAAAAAACCCATTACACACGGCCCAATTATTCTCTATGGGGCTGCTCCTATCAGCCGTATATTATGCATCGGTAATATACGGTCTTGTACGGCCTTAGAAAATCGCAGCATGCTGCGTTTGTCACCGTATTGCGCAAAAAAAACGCCAATGAAAGTCTATGGGGGCGAGAAAAATACGGATTCCACACGGACCAGCAGTGTGACTTGCGAGAAATACGCTGCGGGGTTAGTGAAAAGCCGGTAATTCAATTGCTGTGCTAAAGCAGTGCTTGTGCCTGTAAATCCCGGGTGCTGAAAGGAAAGCAGAGTGATCTGTACTTACAATGAGTCGCGGTGAGGTGCCATCTGCTGGATGAACTCATATGAACTCGAGCGTGGGAACTTTTCCAAGGCTCCAGTTCATGAGTTCATCCAGCAGATGGCGCCTCACCGCGACTCAATGTAACTACAGATCACTCTGCTTTCCTTTCAGCACCCGGGTTTACAGGCACGAGCGAGTGCTTTAGCACAGCTCCTGCCTGTAAAATGATTTAACCCCTTCAGATGAATTTACTTCGTGGGACGTGACAGTTCATCAGAAGGTATGTATATTGTTTGTTTATTATTTTTCCAAGCGAGGGTCTTCAGGTGGATTGAGAGAGCAATAAAATATTAAAACAACCTGTGTGTTTCTCTCATTAAAATACTTTTTAATAATGTGTGTGTGTTTTTTAACCCTTTCATACAATTGGATTAATAATGGATAGGTGACATAATTGACGCCTCTCCATTATTAATCTGGCTTAATGTCACCTTACAATAGCAAGGTGACATTAACCCTTCATTACCCCTTATCCCACCGCTACACGGGAGTGGGAAGAGAGAGGCCAAGTGCCAGAATAGGCGCATCTTCCAGATGTGCCTTTTCTGGGGTGGCTGGGGGCAGATGTTTGTAGCCGGGGGGGCCAATAACCATGGACCCTCTCTAGGCTATTAATATCTGCCCTCAGTCACTGGCTTTAGCACTCTGGCGGAGAATATTGCGCCGGAGCCCACGCCAATTTTTTCCCCCATTTAACCCTTTATTTTAGCAGCTACAGCGCCCCAATTTTGCACATACACACTACTAACATTAGTAGTGTGGAATATGCAAAAAAAAGGGGATATGAGATGGTTTACTGTATGTAAACCATGTCTCATATCCTGTCGGGTTTGGGAAGGAGAAATGAAAAGCCAGCAATTGAATTACTGGCTTTTCACAGATATCGCGCTGAATTAAATTTAAATACAGAATATATATATATGTGTCTCAATGACATATATATATATATATATATATATATATATATATATATATATATATATATATATATATATATATATATATATACACTGTATATATGTTTTACCGAACATTTGAGCACATAAATCCATTAGATGTCGGTTTTGCAAGCCTGCGAGAAAATATCGCAGTACGGATGCCATATGGATTACATACGGAAGATGCCATGCGCAAAATACGCTGACACACCCTGCCTACGGATGACATACAGATCACTATTTTGGGAACATTTCTCCGTATTACGGCCGTATTACGTCCGTAAAAAACAGACCGTATTGTCTTACGCTGAGTGTGACGCCGGCCTTACACTCTACAATTACGGCAGCCCTGGGCATAGACATCTGCGGTCGGGAGTGACTCTATACCTAGCAATATAAGCTGCTCTCTGCTCTGGTCTGGCCATGCCCCCTGAGCCGTCCACAGCACAGCAGAGGCAGGAGACCAGCGCCATCTTCCTGGAGCTCACACTGCCAACGTGAGCTCCAGCTTCTCAGGATAATCGCAGGAGCCCTGCGGTTATAGGAGGAGGAGGAGACCAAGGACGGGATGGAGAAGACTCAGCAGGGAGCCGTGAAGTAAGTATCAGTGGGGAGGGGGAGAGGCAATCTAATCCTATCCCTTGTGGTGCTGACTCTGAGCAGTGTATCTCCTCCCATGTGTGTTACTGTCTGCTGAGCTGTGTATCTAATCCTCTCCTGTGTGATACTGACTGAGCCGTATATCTAATCCTATCCTGTGTGATACTGTCTGCTGAGCTGTGTATCTAATCCTATCCTGTGTGATACTGTCTGCTGAGCTGTATACCTAATCCTTTCCTGTGTGATACTGACTGCTGAGCTGTGTATCTAATCCTCTCCTGTGTGATACAGTCTGCTGAGCCATGTATCTAATCATATCCTGTGTGATACTGACTGCTGAGCCATGTATCTAATCCTATCCTGTGTGATACTGTGCTTAGCTGTGTATCTAATCCTCTCCTGTGTGATACTGTTTGCTGAGCCATGTATCTAATCCTATCCTGTGTGATACTGTGTGCTGAGTTGTATATCTAATCCTCTCCTGTGTGATACTGACTGCTGAGCCATGTATCTAATCCTATTCTGTGTGATACTGTGCTGAGCTGTGTATCTAATCCTCTCCTGTGTGATACTGTTTGCAGAGCCATGTATCTAATCCTATCCTGTGTGATACTGTGTGCTGAGCTGCATATCTAATCCTCTCCTGTGTGATACTGTGTGCTGAGCCGTGTATCTAGTCCTATCCTGTGTGATACTGACTGAGCCATGTATCTAATCCTATCCTGTGTGATACTGTGCTGAGCCTTGTATCTAATCCTACCCTGTGTGATACTGTGCTGAGCCATGTATCTAATCCTCTACTGTGGGATACTGTGTGCTGAGCCATGTATCTAATCCTATCCTGTGTGATACTGACTGAGCCGTGTATCTAATCCTATCCTGTGTGATACTGTCTGCTGAGCCATGTATCTAATCCTATCCTATGTGATACTGTGCTGAGCCTTGTATCTAATCCTATCCTGTATGATACTGACTGAGCTGTGTATCTAATACTGTCCTGTGTGATACTGACTGCTGAGCTGTGTATCTAATCCTCTCCTATGCACTCCTCTCCCCCGTTATGTGTGATCTATATGGCGGTATTATGTGTGATCTATATGGCGGTATTATGTGAGATCTATATGGCGTCGTTATGTGAGAAGTATATGGCGGTACTATGTGATGTATATGGTGGTATTATGTGTGATGTATATGGCGGTATTATGTGTGATCTATATGGCGATATGTGAGAACACTGGTGGTATTATGTGAGATCTATATGATGGTATTATGTGTGAAGTATATGGCGGTATTTATGTGTGAAGTATATTGCGGTATTGTGTGCTCTGTATTATGTGTGCTCTATATGGCGGTATTATGTGTGCTCTATATGGCGGTATGCTCTATATGGCGGTATTATGTGTGCTCTATATGGCGGTATGCTCTATATGGCGGTATTATGTTTGCTCTATATGGCGGTATTATGTGAGATCTATATGGCGTTGTTATGTGAGAAGTATATTGCGGTACTATGTGATGTATATGGCGGTATTATGTTTGATGTATATGGCAGTATTATGTGTGATCTATATGGCAATATGTGAGAACACTGGTGGTATTATGTGAGATCTATATGATGGTGTTATGTGTGAAGTATATGGCGGTATTATGTATGAAGCATATTGCGGTATTGTGTGATCTGTATTATGTGTGCTCTATATGGCGGTATTATGTGTGCTCTATATGGCGGTATTATGTGTGCTCTATATGGCGGTATGCTCTATATGACGGTATTATGTGTGCTATATATGGCGGTATTATGTGAGATCTATATGGCGTCGTTATGTGAGAAGTATATGGCGGTACTATGTGATGCATATGGCGGTATTATGTTTGATGTATATGGCGGTATTATGTGTGATCTATATGGCGATATGTGAGAACACTGGTGGTATTATGTGAGATCTATATGATGGTATTATGTGTGAAGTATATGGCGGTATTTTGTGCTCTGTATTATGTGTGCTCTATATGGCGGTATTATGTGAGAACACTCTGGCGTCGTTATTTGCGATCTATATGATGGTATTATGTGAGAACTATAGGACAGTATTATGTGTGCTCTATACGGCGGTATTGTGTGCTCTATATGGCGGTATTATGAGTGATCTATATGGCGATATTATGTGTGATCTATATGGCGGTATTATGTGAGAACACTATGGAAGTATTATCTGCAGAAAGGGGACCCAATCTAGGGTGGTTCCGGTTGAGCAGCTGCATGCGGGTCTGGGGTAATAGAGGGGGCAGCATGACCTCCAGTTAGGTGCCTTCAAGGGAAGGCTGGTAAGGCAGCTGAAGAGAGGGGTCTCATGTTTATCATTACTATATGGCTACATTTCCTTTCCAGCGTCACCCCGGACTGCGCCTGTCACCTCGCTTTCACACATCGCCAGGACAGGATCTGAGGAGGGGAATGGGGTCTTTGCATGCAATGTCTGGATCAGAACAGGCCATCAATCCGCAGAAATGTTTCCTAGATTTCTGTGGAGCAGACGGTCCATCCATGTGTATAAAAGACAGCGCTCTATGTACAATCCCTGGCTGCTCCACACACCAAACAGGGTGCCCCCCATAGACCAGCACACTGCTCTCCTGAAATACTCTGTGCTGCTGTCACCCTGCTCCCTCCACCATATATCTCCCAGAATCCTTGCTGCCTGCCATCCTCGGGGACTGTCTACTTGTCAGTATATCTTTGCAGTCACCAACAAAATGGCTGCACACTGTGTTCCTGAATCCTCTCATCCCTTAGCAAACACCAGAAGGGGAGGAGAGGAGTGACATCACACACGTCAGCAGACTCAGCCCATAATTACTGCAGTACAGTAATGTGAGCTAGTTGTACACTAAGTTTTTGTCAAATTTCATTAGCTGCTCCCCCTAGTGTTTAAAAGTGGAAATGCCAAACCTTTTAAAATTATTTTTCATATTTTACTAAATTATAAACAAATGATAATATTTTTTAAGAAAATGTAAACATTAATTCTTTACATTTTTTCAATCGCTGGAAAAAAATTTTTTTTGATGGCACCTTCCCTTTAAGTATTTTGTGACATATCTCTCTGATTTAAGGGCATAAAAATTAAAAGTTTGAAAATTGCAAAATTTTAAACATTTTCACCATATTTCCTTTTTTTCATAAATTAATGCAAGTAATATCGAAGAAATTTTACCACAAACAATGGTTACAATATGTAATCTGAAACTCAACCTCTCCAAAACTGAACTTCTTCTGCTCCCGCCTTCTACTAACCTCCCTAAATCTGACATTTCCCTCTCCGTGGGTGGCACCATAATAACACCCTGGCAGCAGGCGCGCTGTCTGGGTGTTATGTTTGACTCCGATCTCTCCTTCACATCCCATAAGGTACCTTCACACGAAGCGACGCTGCAGCGATAGCGACAACGATGTCGATCGCTGCAGCGTCGCTGTTTGGTCGCTGGAGAGCTGTCACACAGACCGCTCTCCAGCGATCAACTATGCCGAGGTCCCCTGGTAACCAGGGTAAACATCGGGTAACTAAGCGCAGGGCCGCGCTTAGTAACCCGATGTTTACCCTGGTTACCAGCGTAAAATCTAAAAAAAACAAACAGCACATACTTACATTCACGTCCCCCTGCGTCCACTTCCTGACTGACTGAGCGCCGTACAGTGAGAGCAGAGCGGTGACGTCACCGCTGTGCTGCTTTCACTTTCACTTTGCGGCGCTGAGTCAGAGGAGGAAGCAGACTGCAGGGGACGCAATGTGAGTATGTGCTGTTTGTTTTTTTTACATTTTACGCTAGTAACCAGGGTAAACATCGGGTAACTAAGTGCGGCCCTGCGCTTAGTAACCCGATGTTTACCCTGGTTACCAGTGTAAAATATCGCTGGTATCGTTGCTTTTGCTTTCAAACACAACGATACACAGCGATCGGACGACCAAATAAAGTTCTGGACTTTATTCAGCGACCAGCGACATCACAGCAGGATCCTGATCGCTGCTGCGTGTCAAACGAAACGATATCGCTAGCGAGGACGCTGCAACGTCACGGATTGCTAGCGATATCGTTATAATGTCGTTTCGTGTGAAGGTACCTATATACAATCTCTTGCCTGCTCGTGCCGCTTACACCTAAAGAACATCTCTAGAATCTGCCCTTTTCTCACCATGGAGACAACAAAAACCCTCACTGTCGCCTTAATCCACTCCCGCCTGGACTACTGTAATGCTCTATTAATTGGCCTCCCCCTTACTCGACTTTCCCCTCTCAAGTCTATCCTTAATGCAGCAGCCAGGGTTGTCTATCTAGCTAATCGTTACTCAGATGCATCCGCTCTTTGCCAGTCGTTACACTGGCTGCCCATTCATTACAGGATACAATTCAAAGCACTTGCTCTCACCCACAAAGCTCTCCACAGTGCGGCACCCCCTAACATCTCCTCCCTCATTTCTGTCTATCGGCCTAGCTGACCACTGCGCTCTGCAAATGACTTTCGACTAACCTCTGCACTAATCCGTAACTCCCACTCCCGACTCCAAGACTTCTCCCGTGCTGCGCCAATCCTCTGCAATGCTCTACCCCAAGATATTAGGACCATCCACAACTTGCATAGTTTTAGGCGCTCGCTCAAAACACATTTGTTCAGAGCGGCCTACCACGTTAACTAATCAAAGTCATTTTATGTTTGTGTGTAGCCCAATTCACTATCCCCATCTATCCCCCACCCCCTGAAGATGGCTGGACCATCATTGTAAATACATCATTGTAAATACACACCTGTACTTTGTATCTCCCCCACCTCATTGTAGATTGTAAGCTCTCACAAGCAGGGTCATCTTATTTTGCTTTATTATTGTATTGTTAATGTTGTTACCTATTGTTGTTGTGTTTGAAACTGTTAAACTGTAAAGCGGTGCGGAATATGTTGCCGCTATATAAATAAAGATTATTATTATTATTATTATTATTAATAATGAAATAACAATCTCAGAATCAGCAGGATCCGTTAAAGTGTCCCAGAGATATAAGCTCATAAATTGACAGTGGTTACAATTGTAAAAATTGGCCTGGTCCTTAAGCTGCAAATTTGCTTTGTCACTAAGGGGTTAAAGGCTCTGGATAAACTATATGGCTGCCCCTCATCCCTTCTGAGCCACACATTGTGCCAAAAACTGCACTATGTCAATAGTGTATTAGAAAAGACCCACTTAATTTAAAGGGTATGTTTGTCCAGAAGCAGGATGTAGGTGTAACACCCCAGGTAACCAGTTGTTACAGTGATGTTGCCTTCCTTTCAAGGAGGGTGATGTCATGCCTGGAAGCAAGGAAGATCCCTTTAACAGGTCGTACACCTACATGCAACACATTCTGATTCCAGGCCAGAAGGGGGAGTTCTGAATCCGGTTGCAGGGGAGCTTCCCCCAGATATATATACTGTATGTTCTGGTCTGGAGGAGGAATTAGTTAGTTGAGTGGAGTGACAGTGAAGAAGAGAGGAGTGTGAGCAGAGCTGGGGCCATGCAGCCACATGTGTTGCTGCAGCTCCAGGCAAGAGGAGCTGGAAGGGAGCTGGAAGGGAGCTGGAAGGGAGGCTGTGGTTACGCTCCTTCCAAGCTGAAGGGCAAGAACTGGGCACTGGGAGCCAGAGGTTGTTTAGTACTTTATGTCCCACAGCAGAACCGGAGGCCGGTAGATTTTAAGTCGACTGTCTGCACCCCAACCTGAAGGTACAGCAACACACAGAGCCCGAGTCACGATAGAGACTCTGTAAAAAGGCTTGAGTCGCCTACCATGCAGGTACTGTCCCAGAACAGGAAAGAGAGGACCTTGACAGAAGCCACAGGTAGCAAGGAACTTGCTTAAAAGAGCAAGACGGAAGGCTTCTGAACCTCACCTGGGACCAGGATCTGTAATTGCATCCAGACCAACCGATCCTCACCAACACCTGTTGCTGGTACTCTGGACTGTGGCTGTCTACTATCAGTAAACCAAGTAAAGAGACTGCAACCCAGTGTCCTCCTTTTATTTTCCGGCACCACACGATCCTTGCCAAACACACCGGGAGCCCTGGGGACCCAGCTTCACCTGTGGGAAGCCATACCATCCCTGCTGCTATAACATCACCCCAGAGGACTCCTTTCAGCAGCATCAGTCACCCCTGACCAGTACCACAGGTGGTGTCACGATCTTTTATTATTTCACAAACCCCTTTACAGATGTAATTTTTACTGGGCACCAAAGGCCACGGACCGTGTCAATGCTGCCGTGACATATCCCGTTAAGTAACGGACCCGGTACTGAGTACCCCACGGCCCTAGCGGCGCACCAAGTTGGCGTCACGAACAGGATGGACCATGTTGTGGATTCTGTTTGTGGGCTCCCTCTGGTGGTTACTGCTGGTACTGGGTGACTTTGGTGGGTTGCGGCCTTTGGTTTCCACCTGTCCATCAGAGGCTGGGTGTTTCCTATTTTACCTGGCCTTTCTGTCATTCCCTTGCCGGCTATCAATGTATTCAGATGTGCTCTGTTTGGTTCCTGCCTACCTGCTCCCAGATCTTTCAGGATAAGCTAAGTGCTGATTTTCAGTTGTTGTTTTTTTTTGTCCAGCTTGCTTATTATGTCTCTATGCTAGCTGGTAGCTCTAGTGGACTGAGGTTCTCCCCATGTGCCATGAGTTGGCACATGGGTTCTTGTAATCTCAGGATGGTTTTTTGATTAGGGTTTTTTGCTGACCGCTCAGACCCCTTTTGTATCGTTCTGCTTTCTAGTTTACAACGGGCCTCAATTTGCTGAACCTATATATATCATCTCTATGTGTGTGCCTTCCTCTCATTTCACCGTCAATACATGTGGGGGGCAACTATACCTTTTGGGGTTCATTCCTCTGGAGGCAAGTGAGGTCTTTATTTTCTCTGCAGTACTAGTTAGCTCTTAGGCTGGTGCGTGGCGTCTAGAACCAACGTAGGCACGCTCCCTGGCTATCTCTAGTTGCGTTTGTCAGGCGTAGGGCAGCGGTCAGCCCAGGTTCCATCACCCTAGAGCTCGTCCGATATTTTGTATTACTTTGCTTGTCCCTTGCTATCCCTAGCCATTGGGATTCATGACAGGACCAACCCAATAAATGGGTCCTGTGCACCATGGACTGTGCTAAATCATTTAATGGCCGTCATTGTTGTACCACAAGGTGGATAATAGACGGAGAAGATGTGCTGTCACGGGTGGAGCCCGTGGATGGGTGCAAAAGCTGGACCCGCCTACTATGGAGATTTTAATGAAAAGAGGACATGTCCATCAGGAGGACTGATTCACCCCCAGAGATGGCAGGTGGGAAAGTGAAGCAGAGACCACCCACAAATAGAAGAGAAGGAAGAAGGAATGGGAAAGCGTGGCCGCAGCATGGCTGCACGCTACCCGGTGGATGCAATGGCAGACAACAATGGAGTGCCGCCGGGACCTGCCGACAAAGGAGAGGATGTCCCCGGCCAACCAGAAGAAACCCCATACCAGATGACAACCTTGGATCTGGAGCTCCTCGGTGCAGAGATGGAGGAGCTGGCCCGACAACTCCTGCGGACCCAGATGGCAGCGGTGACCGCATGGAAGGAGTCCCTGATCAGAAGAGTAATGACCATAAAGCACAAGACCTTACCACCAGTGCACACAGCCCCAGCAGAGCTGAAAAGAGAGACGCTGCTGGAGGAGATGACAATACCACAGAAACAAACCTTGCAGCCAGCTCACCTGACCACATCGGAGGTGGAAAAGGAAACCCGAACTGGAGAGACAGGTATGGAAACTGCCCCGGTAGCTGAGGAAACCCTGATGGGATCCTTAGAACCTGCGCCAATCCTAATGCCCAGCCAGGTAGTTACAACCATAACCTGGGACCACATGACAGACCTGGGGGGTATACTCACAGACCCTCTGGTACCTGAACCCTTGCCCTTGGTAGCATGCAGGCAGGAGGAAGCCATATACTGGAGGCAATCTAAAACAGACCTTATGGGATTCCCAGAAGAGGCCCAAGCAGGAGCAAATTGTGCAGAGGCAGAGGAAAAAGTGTATTATTGTAGGGGACAGATCCAATTGTTAAAGGCAGAACAACAGGAGTGCAGAGCCAAATGGGAAGCAATGGAGGAGTGCAATATGCTGGCTAAAGCCCGGTTCCACAAAGCTAGACCTGCAGATCAAGGACAAATAAGACAAGGAAATGTGGTTTCATTTAACCTGGACAGAGGATGGGGTTTATTAAAGAGCATGGAGAGCGCACAGAACTCTTTGTCAACCACAGAGATGTTGAATTACACCTCTTAAAGGGACACCAATACCGTGACTTTTACCCAGGAGACAAAGTAACATTCACTCGGCATAATGGTGAAAGGGGATACTATGCCCTGCACGTAAAAGGTGCACAGAAGAGTGTGCCAAAACAGGTGTAGCCACTGAGAGTAGGGTGCATGCCCAGGCTACACAAACCCCAGTTACTGGACTGTTCTCAGTAGAGTCACCTGTTGTGACATATAGAAAAAAACTTCCCCAGTCAGGAAGCACTGGACACCAGGACCTACCTTGGAAAAGGAAATAATAAACAGAGTTACCTGGTTTAAAAATGTTTGACTATGTTTATTAATGTTTGTTGAAATTTAAAGGACAGTAGGGTAATGAACAGTGAATACCTGAAAACTTTCACCTGTAAATAGTTGGCACCTCTTAAGGTGCCCCTTATTGATTTTACCATGTGCCGGAAGTGTGAGTGGAACCCTGTTTGTTTACAGACCTGAAGAAAAAACGTTTGGCGTGGCTGAAGACCAGGTCTGGATGATATGCCTTGTAGCCCACTTAAGCCCTACGTTGGAGGTTTATAATGCCCCCCTGCATCATTGCTGTTGTCGGTGCTCAAGGACACCCTGATATTAAAATGCTTGCACTTTTTGTAATTATATGTTATGTAACGTTTCATGCCAAGAACCTCCCATAAAGGGAAACAAAAGTGTTTACCTGCTTAACTTGTGTATATGCATATCCAAAATGTTTTGCACAATCTAACCTGTATTGGTTGTTTTCTTTTTGCTAGTCTTTGAGCACTGGAATTAATGGGGGGGAGTGTAACATCCCAGGTAAGCGGTTGTTACAGTGATGTTGCCTTCCTTTCGGGGAGGGTGATGTCATGCCTCAAAGCAAGGAAGATCACTTTAACAGGTATTACACCTACGTGCAACACACTTTGATTCCAGGTCAGAAGAGGGGAGCTCTGCATCCGATTTCAGGGGAGCTTTCCCCATATATATATGTATATACATATTCTGGTCTGGAGGAGGATTTAGTTAGTTGAGTGGAGAGACAGTGAAAGAGAGAGGAGTGTAAGCAGAGCTGGGGCCATGCAGCCACGTGTTGTGCTGCAGCTCCAGGCCAGAGAGGAAAAGCAGGAACATTGCATTGATAGCAAGTGCCTGAGGGGAGAAGCACAGGAGAACAAGGGAGCTGGAAGGGAGCTGCGGTTGCGCTCCTTCCAAGCTGAAGCGCAGGAACTGGGCACCGGGAGCCTAAGGCTGCGTAGTACTTTGTCCCACAGCAGAAGGAAGGACAGTAGATTTTAAGTGAACTGTCCGCACCCCAACCTGAAGGTACAGCAACACACAGAGCCTGAGTTGTGATTGAGACTGTAAAAAGGCTCGAGTTTCCAACCATGCAGGTACTGTCCCAGGACAGGAGAGAGAGGACCTTGACAGAAGCCGCAGACAGGAAGGAACTTGCTTAAAAGCATGAGACAGAAGGCTTATGAACCTCACCTGGGAAAGGGATCTGTAATTGCTTCCAGGCCGACCGGACCTCACCAACATCTGTTGCTGGTACTCTGGACTGTGGCTGTCTACCATCAGTAAACCAGGTAAAGAGACTGCAACCCTGTGTCCTCCGTTTATTTTCCGGCACCACACGATCCTTGCCAAACACATTGGGAGCCCTGGGAACCCAGCTTCACCTGTGGAAAGCCATACCATCCCTGCTGCCATAACATCACCCCAAAGGACCCCTTTAAGCAGTGTCGGTCACCCCTGACCAAGTACCACAGGTGGCGTCACAAACTTTTATTATTTCACAAACCCCTTTAAAGACATCCCTTTTACTTGGGCGCCCAGGGCCACGGACCAGGTCGCCACCACCGTGACATATCCCTTTAAGTACCAGACCCGGTACCGAGTACCCCACGGCCCTGTCGGGTGTTCCATAGATACAATACAATGGGCACTAACTTGATATATTTGAAAACTTTACCCTGCAGCATTTAACCCATGCTCTTATTGTTCTTATTTTTAAACATTTGTGGTGCCACAATAGTCACTGCACCTGTAGATGAATTCACCCAGGGGAAAAATTTCCTAAATGCAGTCAGTTTTTTTTTCTACAATTTTGACATCTTAGGCACTTATAAATGGCACCTGCAAACTAATTCAGAAAAAATATGTGCTCCAAAAGTCAAATGGTGCATGTACCTTCTAAGCACTGTCATGTGGCCAAACAAAGTGCCGATGACTTATCGGGTAACACTGAATTCAGAATAAATTGTGTAAAAAATTATGTTGTCTTTTTTTGCCTATTTCCCTTGCAGATAATATAATATTTTAGTGGTATTTTTTTTATTTGCTTGGCCCAAAGAAGCACCAGTGGATTCAAAATGCTCACTACAGTCTTTGATAAATTCCTTGAAAATTGTACCGCAAAAAGTAGTGTACAAATACATATGGCAAATTGCCACTTTTGGTAGAAATTGCATAGCAAATTATCAGGATAATTTTCTCCAAATTGTTACAATTTGTTTGTTAAAACCCACATTTTTTGTTAAACTGGCATAGTTTTATTAAATTCTGTGAAGCACACGGGTTCAAAATGATCACATAACCCCTAGATGAAGTTCAGAAGTCACAATGGGGTCCCTTATGGAAATTTTATGCTGTTATGGCACTAAGGAACACTGTAAATGTGACATAGTGTCCACAATCTATTGTTTCCAAAATTGCCATTCATAAGTCAAATAACGCTCTCTCACTTTCTAGCCCCGCTATATGTCTAAATAGTTGTATTCGACCACATACGGCATTTCACTGAATTCAGGAGAAATTTCCACCAAATTGTAGTGTTCATTTTCTCCTATTAACATCCTCGTGAGTATCACTAAAAATAAAACAAGTGCAAGCCAATAAAATCACCAAATCTTTATTGTTGATATATTAAAACACACAATGGGAATTATATAAAAAATATAGCACTACAGGTAATGAAAATGGCAGAAATCACTGTAGCAAAGGTAGAATCATAGTGGAAACCTTGCTGTACCCGTACACAAGGGTAAATTTATTGTACTAAGATAATATAATAATAAAATTAAGGTAGCAATATAGGTAATACTAATAGTAATATATAGAGTAAGCTGCCCACATGGTAATATAAGTCAGTAGGAGACTATATCATAACAATAAGGGAGATACGAGATTCCATAACACCCAATGTGAGTATTGCAGAAATTGGACTAAGCAGTTTCTGCAAAATGCGCGCTGGGTGTAGCGGAATCTCACTTCCTTGTGGTTTGTATCTGCTGTACTATTTGGGTCTCTCATACTACTGTTGTTACCATATAGTCTCCTACTGACTTGTGTTACCATGTGGGTAGCTTATTCTAAAGTAGTCTGTGCAAAAAATAAGTGGCATCAGCAGTCTTGTTGTTATTTGTAGGCCAAATAAATAATTTTTCTAAACCAGTGTATGTTTTCGAGTAGTCTGGTGTGTGCTTTCTAGTGGTGTAGCAAATAAATAATTGACATCAGCCATCTTATTGCTATTTAATGGCCAAATAAATAAATTTTCAGGACCGCTGTGTGATTTCTTGTACTTTTGCAGATAAATAATTGGCATCAGCCATCTCATTGACAATAGTAGGCCAAATAAATAATTTTTTAGCACATCTGTGTATTTCCTAGTAGTGTTGCAAATAAATAAGTCTATTCTTCTTCAGTATTGTATAGGGTTTAGAAAAACCACTTCGAAAAATGAGGAGAGGATCAAATAAGGAGATGTGGACTTCACTGTGGTGGTGCTGGTGTAGCTGCTGATGATAGTGGTGTAGCTGATGCAGGGAGAGGATATGGTCATTCTGTATGTGCTATGCGGCCAAATACAACACCTTCATCTGCAGGCGACAGGACATTTTGAGTCCTTTCATATGCTGGAATTCCACTGCAACAATGGTGAGGCCACAAAATGTTGAAAAGTTGTTAAATTGGATGGATGGTCCATGAATGACAGCATTACCAAATTACTGGCATTTGAAATGCTGCCATTCTGGCTGGTGGAGATGGCGTTTTAAAAAAACTGATGGTGGTGGCTGTCCTGCAGTACATTGTTCCCAGCCGCTACCACTTTTCCGTTTGTGCCATTCCTAATCTGCACAAACATGTTGCTGACCAAATCCGGAGTGCACTGCACAACGCCATCAGTTCAAAGTCCACATAACCAGTAATATTTGGACCAGTAAGTATGGCCAGGGTTGTTACATCTCCCTAACTGCCCACTGTAGTCACGGCTAGGGACAGAGGTGGAAGGCATTTTAGCCCATGTCCAAAACCTACTGAGGATTGCTAGATATTTACCTGTTCAGGTTGCCTCCTCCTTCTCCGCTTCCTCCACCACCTACTCATCTGTTCACAATAAGACATACACCACCAACTTTAGCTTAGCCAGGGGGAAACTACAGCAGGGTACTCTGAAACTCATTTGTTTGAGTGACAAATCACACAATGCCCAGGAGCTGTGGACTGGGATCAAATAGCATACAGATGAGTGGTTGGTGCTGGTGAACCTCAAGCTTGTTCTGGTGGTGTGCAATAAATCTTGCAGCTGTTAGCCTATCTAGTTTGATGCACATCCCTTGCCTGGCACACGTGCTGAGCTTGGTGATGCAGAGCTTCCTAAAAAAAACCCTACTGACGCATGTCACAGTTGCTGCTGAAAGTGCAGGTACCCTGCTCACCTGTCTGTGCTGCAGCATCACTTCTGCCTTCCCACTCTCCTGCTGATATGCGTAGTACCAACAAGGTGGAACTCCATCTTGCATATTCTGGAGAAACTGTGTGAGCAGTAGCAGGCAACAGTGAACTTTAAGCTTCATTATGCACGGCTGAGTTGCTCTGCAGAACAACACCACTTCACTACCAATGTGTGGGCCTCCATGCGTGCTGTGTTGCGCAACTTCGAAAATTCCACCAACATGGCCAGCGCTAACGGCTTCATCATCAGCGTTAACATACTACTTACATGCCGGCTGGAAAAAAAACTATTTAGGCCATGATGGATAAGATGATGGTACTGGAGAAAGAGGAGCAGGGCCAATTCATACCGCTATCAGGCCTCGTGTACGCAAATAGCTCAGAGAATCAGTTACTGTCCCAACAGTGGCCAGGCATTACACTGTTATCAGGTTTCTCTTCCACACATAGCTCTGAGGCTGGGTTACTGTCTCAACAGCGGCCAGGTACACAACTGTACAACCAGGGAACAGTTTAGGATGATGATCAGGAGGATAACTAACAACTGTATTCATAGCAGGGTGACACTCAAAACAACACACGGGCATGACTGGGCATGGCTGGGGGATACAGAGTACCCAGATGATACATCTCTCATGGAGAACAGCTTGTCATTGCCTCTAAGCAGCCTGGCATACATGAGCCAATACATGCTGTAATAGGGTTCATATTAGCAGGATCCAGTGTTGCAACAACATGGTGGAAGAGTACATGCCCACATTTTTCCACATACTATCAGATGGGTCTGCCCCATTTAACTTCTGGGTCTCTAATTTGAACACATGAAATGAGCTTACCCTATATGCCTTGAAGGTGCTGACCTGCCCTGCGGCAAGTGCACTGTCGGAACATGTGTTTAGCAAGGAACGGTGTGTGATCACAGACAGGTGCATCCATCTGTTCACATCCAATGTGGGGAGTAACACCAGCTTGAAAAAATGATTCTAAAATCCGACATGTTGGCCTACTGAAATGTATGTTCACTAAATGCACTCATCGTTTGATGTTCGCCTGGTGTCTCTGTTTCATCTTATCTTGAAAGCTGGCCACTGGAAAGGCAAGGGCAAGGTGAAATCAAAGTTACTACAGAGTGGATATCTTTATATAAGGCTAAAGAAACATGACTAAGATAGGAGCAAAACTTGGGTACCTGTACAAATGCACAGTGTTGTGATACCTGCATAAATGGGGATGCTCGTGCATTGTTGTGAATTTCCCAGGGATTCTCAGTCTTGGTGCATGCTTCTCTGATATTCCAGATGGATGATGTTTAAAAGTATATATTGTTAATCTTTATATGTACTTAATCATTATATGCATTTAATCTTTATATGTACTTAACCGTTGTATCTTAAAATATACAAAACTGTACACAATCATACTATTCAATCATACCATTCCTTTCATTTTGTACTTAAAAAAAAATTGCATTATATCACAAGTAGTAGCCTTCTTTTAAAGCGGTATCTGAACCTTAGTGTTAAAAACTTGGCAACAGGGCACTGCTAAAATTTTTATGTTATGCATTTACTTTGAAATGTGGATTGGGAAATGAATTAAAGGGATTCTGTCACCATAGCAATCATGGTAACATAACCCCTTTAAGTAATTTCCCAATCCACATTTGTTTGCAGGGAAATCGTTCTGCTCTTAACCCTATTTTTTTTTACTTTTTCAACCCCTTAGCCCTTACTCCAATAATTTTAAAATCATTTTACAGCACTGAAGTTTGGGTCCTTATTGATTTATATAGAATTCTGTGTCCAGGGTCAAGTTAGGGTCAAGTTCGGGTCAAGTTCAGATCAAAAACTAGATTTTTAAAAAATCCAGCAAACCCGAACATCCGTTTGCTCATCAATAACACAAAAAAAATTTTTTTCAAGAGCTGTTTTGGTTATTCCACGTAATCTTTATATCCACAAATGACCTCTGTTTTGTCATAGGACATGACGTTTTCTGACAATTTAAGTAACTATGTTACATAAGACAATACCTCAAAATAAATGAAAATAGACTCATAAAATTATTTTTTTATTACAAATGTTTCATGAAAATCATTTTTTAACTGCAATGAGCTCACTAACACACACTAAAATCGATTATTTTTCCCTGTGAGGCTTCTCTTGGTACATTTAGGCTTGTGAGTAGCATCTGGAATGTCTCTCTGAAGCGTCAAACAGTAGTCTGCCATCATTGTAATGCTCCATCTTCCCTGGTATCTTCTTTCCATCTTTTTTTAATGTCCTGGTGGAATCGTTCACCTTGCTCTTCACTCACAGCTCCCAAATTTTCAGGAAAGTTGTCAAGGAGGGAATGGAGGAAATGCACTTTCAAACTAATCAGGCAACCTAAAGCTTGAAATGCTTTCAGCATTCGTCCAACGATTTTTTTTTTGTAGTCAGGGTCTTTGTTATTGCCTAAAAATTTCTCTATGACCTCTTTAAATGCAAACCACCCTTCTTTTTGAGGATGCGCCATGGTATTGATAAATTCTTGATCAGCTATAAGCCTTCTAATGTCTGGTCCGATGAACACACCTTCCTTCAATTTTGCGTCCGAGAGGCCTGGAAACTTGGTGACCAAGTATTTGAAGCATTCTCCATCTTTTGGAAGTGATTTTACGAATTGCTTCATCAATCCCAATTTTAAGTGGAGAGGTGGTAGAAGAACTTTATGGGGAGGAACCAAAGTTTCTCGGAGGACATTTTTTTTCACCAACTGTGAGCACCCTCGGCTACCAATTTTTCTTGGTCCAGTGATTTTGTCGGTCTCGACTGTCCCATAGACACAGAAAACAAGGGTATTTGGTATAACAAATTTGAAGAGAATTTTGCATTTTGTGGCAAATCCTGACGTCCAGGATTTTTTTCAATATTTTTTTCGTATTCAGCACACCAAAATACATGGAAATTAGATGAAAATAATCAAACAGCTTTTTAGTCACAGACCTGTGTAATTTTTGCGCCTCTGACATTCTAACAAAATAAAATGACCTAAGGAAAGTGAAAATAAAGTAAAGCAGACCTATTAGAAATATTGTTCATTAACATTTTTGTTATGACTATGTTTAAGGGTATAAGCTCTGGAAGTTTGAAACTTGTAAACTTTTTGATATAAGGTTGGTAACTGCAGGCTCTCCAGCCAAATTCTTTGTAAGCAGTGTTATACAGGAGCAGCCTGACACTCTGGAGCCTAAGTCCAGAAATCACCTTACTGAGCGTGTCCGTGATGTGGCATCTTCCTTTGATGGTAGGACATCTTTGGCTCTGGTGATGTGGCAACTCCAGATTGGCCCTCGGGCGATGCCTTGGCCGGCTGGGCGTGAGTGTTTGGATTGGAGCTTTGGGTTTTAAAGACTTCCAATGGTACCCGCGGGCACGCTAGTTTCATTTTTGTGTGGCTATGTGAGTGAAGACCCTACCTCTCTGTCTGCAAGTGTCATAGGTCTGTCTAGCTTTGGGACTGTACATGTAGGCAGGCAGCTAGCATCAGTGGGGCAATTAGCTGTTTGGCTTAACATCTGCTACCTACTTGTGTGCGGTTAGCACAGTAGAGTTTCAGAGCAAGCCCATCTCTAGTCATGGTGTTATGCAGAGCATCTGTTTAGTTTCTGTGTGCGAATGACATAGCTCAGTTTCAGAGCATCTGTTTCGTTTCTGTGTGCGAGTTCAGATCACATGCTTGTCCTGTGACGTTTAACAGGACACAGCACTTAGTACTCATTTGTATTGTTCCTTCCTGTGGAGTAACAGAGTTTGGAACTCAGCGTCCTCTTCACACTGGGTGACATTAACTCAGTGTGTACAAGTAATTGCTTGCCGTGTGTTCCGTCATTGTTCACTAGCAGCAGTTTTCCATCACTGCCTGGTGGACCCCGGGTTGCAATTGCACTTTATTATTTATTTTATTTAGTGCAATCTGACAACCCTAACAGCATACTAGCACCAGGGTCTGGCTAGTAATGCCAGATAAGCAGTGTCTACAGCGGTACATCCAGCAGCTGGAGGGCAAGTTGTCCACTCTTGAGCGGGCGACTTCAGAAGTGGATCTTACCACAGTAGCGACAAAAGCTGCCAATGAGGCCACTACCAGAGTTTCTGTTGCAACTCCTGTTCTGTCTTTCCCATGTTTCCTGCTTCCCAGTAAGTTCTCGGGGGACAGCAAGGCTTGCAGGGGATTCTTGAACCAGTGTGCTATTCAGTTGGAGCTAATGGCCTCACATTTCCTATATGAGCAGGTCAAAGTATGATTTGTGGTGTCTCCATTGAACGACAGGGCATTGGAGTGTGCTATGCCGCTGTGGGAACGTAATGACCAGGTGGTTCAGAGCGTCTCTTGCTTTGGGCGCCCTGAAACAGGTCATTTTAGGACCTCAAGTTATGCATGATACCGTGCTACAACTCTTGGCGTTAACCCTGGGCTCTTCCTTGGTCAGCCAGTTTGCCATCCAGTTTTGGACTTTAGTGTCCGAGTTGGAGTGGCCAGATAAGGTCTTGATTCCTGCGTTCTGGAGGTGCCTTGCTGACCATGTTAAAGATGCTCTGGCCACTAGGGAGATTCCCCCTACACTGGACAACTTAATGTCTGTGTCCACTCGCATTGACCTTCGGCATGTTGAACAAAGATTGGAGCGAGCCCAGTGTAGACAAAGGATTTGGTTGGCCTCACGCTTTACCAATCCTTTGGAGTCTCCTGCTCAGACAAACAAGCCTGCGGAGGCCATGGAGGTTTCTCGAGCAGATCCTAGGTCCCATTTCATTCGTCCACGCCCAACCTGCTTTGTTTGTGGGCAGGCAGATCATTACACTAACAAGTGTTCCAGGTGGCAGGGAAATGACCGTGTCTAGTGGCTATCGGAGGAGGCTCACTAGGCACAGCAGATGTGTCCTCCAAATTAACCTTCAAGGGGACTCTGTCATATGGGTCAACCACTCACATTACTGAGGCTTGCTTGGATTCTGGGGCTGAGGGCAATATTCTGTGTTCCACCTTCGCTCAATGGCACGCAATACCTCTAGTGATGCTCACAAACCCAATCACCATCAGGGTGGTTAATGGGTCTGCCCTTCCTACCAAAATCACTGATCAAACCATTCCTTTTACACTCATAATCTCTCCAAAACATCAGGAGATAATTTCCTTGTTGGTCATCCCTGAGGGTATTGATGAGGTACTGTTGGGTATACCTTGGTTGCACCACCATTCACCTCATATAGATTGGGCAACTGGGAACATATTGGGATGGAGTAGGTCATGTTAGGGACAGTGTCTTAGGGCCCAAGTTCTGATTGGGTCATCTGAGGTCACTTCTGATCTAACCTCTCTACTTTATGTGGTGTATCAACTATTACCATTATCAAGTTCATTCCCCACTTCTCTACCCTAACAGCTCCATTGGTAGCCCTCAGCAAGAAGAGAGCTAATCCTAAGCAGTGGTCTGAGGAGGTCTATAACACCTTTACTTCCCTGAAGTCCCACTTTGCCAGGGCGCTACTGCTACATTGGCCCGATGTGTATAAGCCCTTCATCCTGGAAGTGGATGTCTCTTCCATTGGTGCAGGAGCAGTCCTGTACCAGAAGGATGCTCAAGTATGGAAACATCTTTGTTTCTTTTTTCTAAGACCTTCTCACTGGTGGAGAGGAATTATTCTATCTGGGACAGGGAGTTACTGGCAATGAAATTGGCCTTCTCAGAGTGGAGACACCTTCTAGAGGGGGCTCGGCACCCCTCCAAGGTTTTCACGAACCACACATAATCTGCTCTCCTTGCAGATAGTTCAATGGCTGAATTCTCGCCAGGCCAGGTGGTCCTTATTCATCTCCTGGTTTAATTTCACCATCCATTTTCTGTCTGGGGAGAAAATTTATGTGCTGATGCCCTTTCCCGTCCTGTAATCTCATCCAAGGAGGGGGATGATCCATGACTAATAGTTCCTTCGGAGAGTCTTCAAACGGTGGCACCTTGTGTCGCTAGAGCAGGTGCTTCCATGCAAATCTTACGTACCACCTATCCTGCAGCCAGAGGATTTCTCTTGGGCACACACTTCCAAGTTGGGTGGACATTTCAGCATCAAGAGGACCTTTGAGCTTTTGGTGAGGTCTTATTGGTGTCCTCAGATGGCGCATGATGTAAGGGACTACGTTCAAGCTTGTGTCTTGTGTGCCACGAATCGGCCTTCCAGGCAGAAACCTGCGGGCTTGCTTCATGCCTTGCCAGTGGCAGATAGGCCCTGGGAGATGGATGGGATGGACTTTATTGTGGACTTGCCTGAGCCCTGTAACAAAAGGGTAATTTGGGTAGTCACCAACCATTTTTCCAAAATGGTGCATCTGGTCCCCCTTATGCATGTACCATCTGCATGGGCATTGGTGGTACTATTCATTAATCATATTTTCCATCTTCATGGGATGCCTGACAAGATTGCCAGTGACTGGGGTCCCCAGTTCATTTCTTGGTTCTGAAGAGAGCTTTGTTGGCTGCTCAGTATAGAGCTCAATCTCTCCTCTGCGTACCATCCTGAGACAAATGGGCTGGTGGAGAACAGCAATCAGACTGATATCATACTTACAGCATTTTGTGTCTGCCAGGCATGACGACTGGGTGTCATTGCTGCCTTGGGCGGAGTTTGCTCTAAATAAAGCCGTCTCCGACTTCTCGGGGCAGACGCCGTTTCTCCTAAACTACAGACAGCATCCGCATGTCCCCATGCACATGCCCGTCTCGTCTTCTGACCCTAGGTTGGTGGACTGGGCAGTGGAGGCTCGTGACATCTGGGATGGCACACAGGATGCCATCAAGGTTTCTAAGGAGAGAATGAGGATCTCCGCTGATGCGAATCATTGTCCCACTCTGGTCTTTGCTCCTGGCAATTTAGTGTAGCTGTCAGCTCATAACATCAGGCTGCGAGTAGAGTCCAATAAATTTGCTCCCCACTACTGTCCTTTCAAGGTCCTTGAACAGGAGAATCCTGTAGTCTATCGCCTCAGCCTTCCACCACATTTGAACATAACTGACACCTTCTATGTGTCTCTGTTAAAACCTGTATATATGACCCAGGTCATATGTCTTCTGGGACTCTTGCTGGGAGTGTGGATACGTCCTCAGACAATTTTGAAGTCAATGCCATTGTCGGGTCCAGGATGGTGCGTGGCAAAAATTTTTTTTGGGTGGATTGGAAGGGTCATGGACCAGAGGATAGGCCTGCGAGCCAATAGAGCACATTCATGAACCCCAGCTTATTGCAGCTTTCAAGCGTGGAGAAAGTCACCAAGGGGATGCTAGAGGGGGGTAATGTTAGGCACCGGGATTCTCCCACTGCACAGGGTAGATTCCAAGCCTTGTCTTCCTCAGCGGTCTCCCATTTGGACCTGGCCACTGCAGGTGCTGCTCAGCATAGACATTGGTCCCAGCATCTAGCTCAGGCTCATGGTATACGGTTGGTTGCTGCAGGCTCTCCAGCCAAGTCCTTGGTAACCAATGTTATACAGGAGCAGCATGACACTCTGGAGCCTAAGTCCAGAAATCACCTTACTTACTTGCTTACTTACCTTACCTTAATGGGTATTTGAGAACAAATTCACCAGCTACCTATCATTACGCAATACCATTATGGGTACAAGCAATTTACTAAAATTATACAGAAACACTGGCCAACTCTCAGGTCAGATAAAGTGATAGGTGAACTGCTACCGAAACATCCAAAGTTCGTGTTTAGAAAATCACAAACAATAGGGAACATTATAGCTCCAACAACCAGTAAGGGTATGATTAAAAGAATATCCTCACAAAATCCAGGTTTTACACCATGCGGCACGTGCCCTTGCTGTGTACGTACAAACTTTAGGAAGACAAGACAACTTAAATTTTATAATTCCGATGGTACACAGGAGTTTTTAATTAAGGACGGCATTTCGTGTTGGTCATCTGAAGTTATCTATCTAATTAAATGCCCTTGCGATACAACCTATGTAGGCCGCACCAAGCGTAAGCTTATGGACCGACTAAAGGAGCATTTCAATAATATAGAAAAAGGCTTTGTAGTTCATCCTCTTTCAAGACACTTCAAAGAGCACCACGGGAAGTCCACAAGAGAGCTAACATTTTGTGGCATCCAGGTGGTACATAAGAATTGGAGGGGAGGTGACTATATAAAATCAATGTCGCGCACTGAATCCAAGTGGATTTTTATGCTGGACGGTTTAGCCCCCAGGGGTTTGAACCATGAGGTAGAGCTATATGCTTTTAAATAATAATTTAGATTTTTATTCATGAATAAATTATTGCCTTTATAATCCTTCACAGCTCTCCATTTGTTTTAACTATCCCTAACAATATTCCCCCAACCCCTCTCCCTCCTCTTTTCCCCTTTTTCTTTATATTCCCCTTTTCCTTCTTTGCTCCTGGTAGGACCTTGTGTGTATTGGGTCACCCAATTTTTTTTTTTTTAACTTACCTTTATGGACTGGCTAATACTCATATTTTTAACTTGGTTTGATTTTTTATATTCTATTGGTTTTTAATCAAATTTATATGTAAAATCTTATTCACTCGAATTTAATAAAAGTTTTATTTTGTTTTGTTTGTTATCATGTGCATGGCATGCGCTTTCTTTGTAGGATTTAATATCGCCCACACTTCATTTACTGCACATTTATTCATCTGCATTTAGCCTGAAGCTAGTCCTCCAGCTTGGGGATGCAGTGCGGTTTAAAAATTTTTTTACTATTTTTTTATCTTTTTTTTTCTCCCAAGTGACGGTGGGTTGGGTCTATATATAGAGAGCAGGAGACTGCCGGGACCTCTAGCCCTGATGAAGAAGGTCCGGTGACCTTCAAAACGCGTAGGCAATTTGGTCCAGCACCCATCCCCCACTCTTTGCTCTTCACTCTAGGTGACATCACCCAGACCACGCCCCCTTCACACACCACTTCCATCTAGCGGCGCCTTCGGCCGAGGCTTGCCCCCCAGCGGTGCTCCAGGTGCACATGGTGGCTGAGCAGCAGCAGGGGAAGATGCTCCCCACAGCTCTGCCACATTACACCGTTGCTCCGACCCCCAAAGCCCTGGACAAACAGGCCACAGGTCGCCCCTTCCCCTCAGACATTTTACCATTCCGGAATAGTTATAGGACCGACACTGCAGCTTTGCAACAACAGTAAGTGTTTGCTTTACATATATCTGCTCCAATTGCTATATCTATTTAGGCATTCACTTGTTGTTGCTTTATAGCATCCGATTGCTATCACTGGTTACGGTGAGGTAATGTTTTATTATCGTCTGGCATTGTGAAACCAGCCAGGCATTATAACATCTGACTGCTATCACTGGTTACTGTGAGGTAATGTTTTATTATTATCTGGCATTGTGAAACCAGCCAGTGCACTATTGGTTTTTTTTTTTTGTTTTTTTTTTTTGGTTGGCCGTCCACTCATACTCATGCATACTAGCGTTTCTAAGGCTTACTAAAGTCATTGTCTCATTTGCTCATTGAACCCTTTTTCATTTTGTTAGCGCAGGTGACCTAATTTGTATACTACACCTTACTGAACATGTCCATGATGTGGCATCTTGCTATTGGTGGACGGACGTCTCCGGATTTCGTGATGTGGCAGCTTCAGATTGGCCTTCGAGAGATGTAATGGTCGGCTGGGCATGAGTGTTTGGGGTGGAGCTTTGGGTTTAAAATGCTTCCAATGGCGCCCATGAGCACCGTAGTAACATTTGTGTGTGTGGCTATGTGAGTGGAGGCCCTACCACTCTGACTGCAAGTGTTGTATGTCTGTCTAGCTTTGTGACTGTACATGTAGGCAGGCAGCTAGCATCAGTGGGGGCAATTAGCCATTTGGCTTAGCATCTGTTACCTACTTGTGTGCAGTTAGCACAGTAGAGTTTCAGAGCAAGCTCAACCCTAGTCAGGATATTATGCAGAGCAACTCTTTCATTTCTGTGTGCGATTGACACAGCTCAGTTGCAGAGCATATGTTTTGTTCCTGTCTGCGAATGACAGCTCAGTTTCAGAGCATCTGTTTAGTTTCTGTGTGCGGGTTCAGTTCACGTGCTTGTCCTGTGACGTTTAACAGGTCAGAGCACTTAGAACTTGTTTGTACTGTTCCTTCCTGTGAAGTAACAAAGTTTAGAACTCAGCGTCTTGTTCACACTGGGTGGCGTTAACCCAGTGTGTACAAGTAATCTCTCACCATGTGTTCCATCATTGTTCACTATCAGCAGTTTTCCTTCTCTGCACGGTGGACCCCGTGTTGCGATTGCGCTTTATTATTTATTTTATATAGCACAATCCGCCAAACCTAACACATGTGAACCTAAATTTAACACTAGCATAAAGTACACTTGATCTTGAAAAACACTTTAAAACTCATAGGAATACCTTAAAGTATTATAAGTTATTACCAACTCATCATATTCACAATAGACAGCGTCTAAATTAAGGCTGTTCAATTAAAACCATATTTACTCTGCCTTAAACATGAACACCATTTTGACCTATAAAAGGGCACCAGCTACATGGGGACGAGGATTGGGGACATTTCTGCAATATGGGGACTAGGATGGGGACATTACATGCTGAGTCATTTTTGCTATATGGGGACCAGAATGAGAAACATGGCTGCTATGTGGGGACCAGAATGGGAATATGGTTGCTATATGGGAACCAGGATTGGAGGCATAGCTGCTCCATGGGGACCAGGATCAGGGACATTTCTGCAATATGGGGACTAGAATAGGGACATTACTGCAATAAGGAGACCAGAATAGAGGACATTACTAAAGCATAGTGACATAACTGCAAGATGGGGACAAGGATGGGACATAACTACAAGATGGGGACTAGGATGGGAGACTGCAAGATAATTATTGATTACTACAAGAAGTTGGCCAGAGTTACTATATGGTGCTAACAGTAAGACAATATTATTGTATTGGGCCAATTGGAGGTCAAAAAGGAAATTTTTTTTAAAAAAATAGAAATTAAAGCATAAAAAAATATTTCGCTGTTTTATGTATAAACTAAAGTAAAGCAAAAAAGTGTACATTTGTTATTGCCACGTCTGAATTGATGCAAGCTATAAAACTGTACCATAAACATACAATTGTGCTATTTAAAACAAATAAATGAATAACACTCCAAAATTGTTCAAAAAATGCTCAAAGGGAATATATTAAAAATAGTATCACTATAAATGTCATCTCATCCTGCAAAGAATGTGGCTTATCAATTTAAAAATATTTCTATGTGAAGCCTATACACCAAAACGAGTTTGAGATCCCTGATCTACAATACAATATTAGATTATTAGAAATGTGGAAATCTGATTATAAATACTGTGGAAATCTGATTACATAGAACAAAAAATGCAGAATTCCAGGCCAGTTAAATTAACTATTATAAATAATTATTGTATATTTTACTCTAACTCCCTATGCCAGTCTTAGAAGAATGTATTTTTGGCTAGAGAACTTGGCATAGCCAATCACAGTGAAGTTAGAAAAAATATCCCTTGATAGCTGACTTTAGCCCTGTGTAAATAAAGCTGTGCAGCCGTTAAGGATTCCTGGATTTCATGCATGAAAATAAGATTTTCTGGCCACCTGTGCTGTTGAGTAAATAAATGATTCTTCGTTATGTCAAAATGTAATAGTACAGAGATATATTTATTGATAAGGAATTAAATTTTATTCAGTAGATCCAAATAAAGGCTAATATTCTACCTACTATTGTCCTGTTTTAAGCTATGTCTACATTTGCACCCAAATTATTCATCCCCTACAGCATATTAGGTTTATTAGCAAAATTGAAAAACTTTCTGCTGTTTGCATTAAACCAATGAAACCAGTAGCGTAGCTACCAGGGGGGGCAGAGGGGACGGTCGCCCCGGGCCCTGTGCTCTGAGGGGGCCCACCCGGAGCTACGCTACTGTCAGGGCCAGTGTTAGGGGCCCCTGCCTTCGGTCAATGATTCTCTTTTATTTCCCCTGCGTTTTTACTGTGTATGTAGCTAAAGTAACATGCACGGTACAAACATGATCACAGGGAGTCAGAGAGAAGGAAGAGAAGGCCTCCAATCAGAGTGCAGGGAGTGAGTCATGTGATTGCTCTTCGGCAGTCTGTGTGGAGGAGAGGTGGAAGGGAGGTCACTCACCCAATCCCGGCGGAGCGCGCTCTCCTTCAAAGCTCCTGTGCTGTGCTGCAGAGAAGTGATCAGCTCCAGCAGCAGCCGTGACCCAGGGGAACTCACTATCTACACATGTCTGCATCTGACCAGAAGGAGCCTGAGAGCCGAGGAGCAGCAGCCAGGACCAGAGGACACACTCCACACAGCATGTGGACTGAGGAGTATTCTGACACTTGGCATTTACTATGTGCTGTGGCTGAACTGTTGTTTTGAATACATACATACAGGCACAGTATATAAAGCAATAAAGGTTCTTAAACTTGTATGTTTTGTTTAACCTGCAAGCTGGACAGACACTGAAAACTGATCAATATGTGTCTTGGCACATGTAATTTATTTCATGTGTTTACAATAGCACAAAGGTATATTAGATCTGTAGGTGGGAATATACACATTCTAGTTTTTGGAACCTTTCTTGCCTGACATGATAACACTGAAAGACTGACATGTGGACTGACAAGTATCTTGGCAAATGACATTTATTATATGTAAGCAGACCAAACAGCGTCGGACTGGAGCACCTTGGGCCCACCAGAGAAAATCATTCTTGGGGCCCACTGTGTAGCTTCATAGAAATAAATACAAGACCACCAATTGGGTGAAAAAAACGCCCTAATATCAGGGTATAAGGTAGTACACGTCTTAATTATGTAGAAGGGGTTGGGGTAGCCCCCTCATAGAAAATAAAGTAGCCCCCTCATAGGGTACAATGTATCCCCCTCACAGAATATAATGCAACCAGCCTCAGAGTATAATGCAGCCCCCTTAGAGTAGAGTGCAACCCCCCTCATAAGGTATAATGCAGCCCCTTCATGGAATATAATGTAGCCCCCTCATAGGGTATCACACTGCCCCCTCTCATAGGGCATCATGCAGCTCACTCCCCCCATAGGGCATCATGCAGCTCACTCCCCCCATAGGGCATCATGCAGCTCACTCCCCCCATAGGGCATCATGCAGCTCACTCCCCCCATAGGGCATCGTGCAGCTCACACCCCCCCCTGCCCCATAGGGCATCATGCAGCTCACACCCCCCCCCTTGCCCCATAGGGCATCATGCAGCTCACCCCCCCCCCTTGCCCCATAGGGCATCATGCAGCTCACACACACACACCCCCTTGCCCCATAGGGCATCATACAGCTCTCTCCCCCTGCCCTGTAGGGCATCATGCAGCTCACCCCCCCCTGCCCTGTAGAGCATCATGCAGCTCACCCCTCCCCTGCCCCATAGGGCATCATACAGCTCACCCCCCTGCCCCGTAAGGCATCATGCAGCTCACCCCCCTGCCCCGTAGGGCATCATGCAGCTCACCCCCCTGCCCCGTAGAGCATCATGCAGCTCACCCCCCTGCCCCGTAGGGCATCATGCAGCTCACCCCCCCTGCCCCGTAGGGCATCATGCAGCTCACCCCCCTGCCCCATAGGGCATCATGCAGCTCACCCCTCCTCTGCCCCGTAGGGCATCATGCAGCTCACCCCCCTGCCCCGTAGGGCATCATGCAGCTCACCCCCCCTGCCCCATAGGGCATCATACAGCTCACCCCCCTGCCCCGTAGGGCATCATGTAGCTCACCCCCCCGACCCATACAACCAGGACTCAATAATTAAAAAAAGAAAAAGCACAATACTCACCTCTCCTCCTCGCTCCCACGCTGACTCCAGCAGCGGCTCTACTCCGATGTCAGGAGCTGCGCTGCTGTCTGCCTCACACAGCAGGTGCGCGATGAAGTGACGTCATCGCGCCCCTGCTGTGTGTCAGCGGCGAGGGGAATCATGGTAGAGGGAGCGTCATCTGATGCTCTCTCCTCATTAACGAGCGCTGGGGGGGCGGCGTTGGCGCCGGGACCCCTGGCTTACGGCCCCATAGCGGCCGTGTGAGCTGGGGGCCCCTGAGGGAGCAGGGGGGGCAGGGGGTCTGCGGGCTCTGATAGCGGGCAGTGTTTAGCCGCAATTTGCAGCAAACGCTGCCCGCTATTATAGTGAAATGAATTCACTCCTCCCCACGCCCATGGAGGCGTGGGGAAGCGTGAATATTCATTTCACTTTAGCAGCGGGGACAGGCTTTGGCTTCCTGTCACCCGATGCTGCTCCGCTGGTACTGGGGGCCCCATAGCAGCAGCGTGGTGTGCGCTATTAGCGACACCCCACTTGCTGGGGGCCCCTGGAGCAGCGGGGGCCCTAGGCACTGCTGGCACTGTATGCCAGCAGGTGTCAGGGCCTGGGCCCACCGGAGAATCCTCCGGTTCTCCGGTGGGCCAGTCCGACGCTGAGACCAAAGCATAAATAGATATATCTGATCTGTGTATAGGCATATAAGTTTAGTAACCATCTTGCTTTTCAGTTTTATAGGTTTTGCCTATCATGCAAGCCCCATCTGGCGGGTTATGTTATATATACATCCACTAACTTACATTAAAGGGAACCTGTCACCCCCAAAATGGAAGTTGAGCTAAGCCCACCGGCATCAGGGGCTTATCTACAGCATTCTGTAATGCTGTAGATAAGTCCCCGATGTATCCTGAAAGATGAGAAAAAGAGGCTAGATTATACTCACCTGGGAGGGCGATCCGATAGGTGTCGCGGTCCGATCCGGCACCTCCCATCTTCTTACGATGATGTCCTCTTCTTGTATTCACGCTGCGGTTCCGGCGTACTTTGTCAGCCCTGTTGAGGGCAGAGCAAAGTACTGCAGTGCACAGGCACTGGGAAAGGTCAGAGAGGCCCGGCACCTGCACACTGCAGTATTTTGCTCGGCCCTCAACAGGGCTGACAAAGTACACCGGAACCGCAGTGTGAATACAAGAAGAGGACATCATCGTAAGAAGATGGGAGGTGCCGGATCGGACCGCGACACCTATTTTATCGCCCGCCCAGGTGAGTATAATCTAGCCTCTTTTTCTCATCTTTCAGGATACATCGGGGGCTTATCTACAGCATTACAGAATGCTGTGCATGAGCCCCTGATGCCGGTGGGTTTAGCTCATCTTCCATTTTGGGGGTGACAGGTTCTCTTTAAAGGGAGCCTGTCACCATAAAAGGTCCGACATCTGTACGCCCTCACATAGTGTTCTAGAATGCTCTCTATAGCTCCCAAATCCTCTATGCAAGGCACAACAAAGAGCTTTTATATTACTCACGGATGGCGCAGTCTGGGCGTCTCTAGTCTTGATCAGACGCCTACCCTTTTCTTGTGATCGCTGTCCTGCTTCGTGTGGAAGATGCATCCTACATCATGCATTCAGTGTCCTCTATCGCACTCCTGTGCAGGTGCACTTCTCTTTGCCCTGCTAAACTCAGAGCAAAGTATTGTAGTGCGCATGCGCCAGCTTTATTTCCAGGTAATCAGCGCCCTTTGGCCTTTCTCAGCGCATATGCACTACAGTTCTTGGCTCTGCTTTCAGCAGCGCAGACAGAAGTGTGCCTGCACAGGAGCGCGATGGGTGACACTGTGCATGACGTAGGAAGTGTCATCCAGATGAAGCAATAATGGAGGATGGCGATCTTAAGTCAAGACCAGTTATGCCTTGGTGAGCACCATTGGTGAGTATATTGAGAGGCAATTTTTATGCCTTGCAGAGGGGATTTTGGACAGATTTACAGCCTTCCATATAGATGCTGCCTATGGGGAGCTGCATTATACTATATGGAGGCCTATGGGGAATGTATTATACCATTTTGAGGACTATCTGGTGCATTATGCTATATCGAGGCTATCTAGGGGGCCATCATTCAGTGTGGGGATTACAGTGATGGGGCCATCATACAGTGTTGGAGCCAGTTTGGGGGATATTAAAGGGAAGGTGCCATCAAAAAAATTTTTTTTACAGCAATTGTAAAAATGTAAAGAATTAATGTTTACATTTTCTTAAAAAATATTATCATTTGTTTATAATTTAGTAAAATATGAAAAATAATTTGAAAAGTTTTGGAATTTCCACTTTTAAACACTAGGGGGAGCAGCTGCTGAAATTTCAGAAAAACCTAGTGTACAACTAGCTCACATTACTGCAGTAATTATGGGCGGAGTCTGCTGACGTGTGTGATGTCACTCCTCTCCTTCCCTTCTGAGTGTCTGCTAAGGGATAAGAGGATGATATTCAGGAACCCAGTGAGCAGCCATTTTGTTGGTGACTGCAGAGTAAGGCTGCCGTCACACTAGCAGTATTTGGTCACTATTTTACCTCAGTATCTGTAAGCCAAAACCAGGAGTGGAACAATTAAAGGAAAAGTATAATAGAAACATATGCTCCACTTCTGCATTTATCACCCACTCCTGGTTTTGGCTTACAAATACTGAGGTAAAATACTGACCAAATACTGATAGTGTGACCGCAGCCTTAGGCTACTTTCACACTAGCGTTGTTTGCAATACGTCGCAATGCGTCGTTTAGGAGAAAAAACGCATCCTGCAAAGTTGTCTGCAGGATGCGTTTTTTCCCCATAGACTAACATTACCGACGCATTGCGATGTATTGCCACATGTCGCAACCGTCGTGCGACCGCCGCCACAAAAAAAGTTACATGTAACTTTTTTTGTTTGTCGAGTCCCACCATTTTCGACCGCGCATGCACGGCCGAAACTCCGCCCCCTCCTACCCAGACCTTACAATGGGGCAGCAGAAGCGTTGTAAGACTGCTTCCGCTGCCCACGTCGGGCATTTCTTTCACAGCATGCGTCGGTACGTCGGGCTCCTCAGATCCTGTCTTGGCGATGTGTGAAAGTGAGACGACAGGCGCAGTCTGGGGTGACGCTGGGGGGAAATGTAGCCATATAGTAACGATAAAAATGAGACCCCTCTCTAAAGCTGCCTCACTAGCCCTGACTGCACCTAACTGGAGGTCATGCTGCCCCCTCTATTACCCCAGACCCGCGTGCAGGTGCTCAGCCAGAACCACCATAGAATGGGTCCGCTTTCTGAAGATAATACTGCCATAGTTTTCTCACATAATACCGCCATATAGATCTCACATAATACCGCCATATAGATCACACACAATACCGCCATATAGATCACACACAATACCACCATATAATTCTCACAATTCTGATCAAGCATAATACCACCATACAGATCACATAATACCGTCATATAGATCTCACATAATGCCATAATACAGCATGACCCCTGCAGCTCCTGTTATCGCACGCATAGAGTTGTGTGTGCAATGGGGAAAGACATGCAGGGGGGAAAGGAATGCATAGGAGAGGATTAGATACACTGTTCACCAGACAGTATCACACAGGATAGGATTAGATATACGGCTCAGCAGCCAGTATCATACAGGATAGGATTAGATACACGGCTCTGTAATAGTATCACACAGGAGAGGATAAGATACACGGCTCAGCAGAGAGTATCACACAGGAGAGGATTAGATACACAGCTCAGCAGTCAGTATCACAGAGGAGAGGATTATTAGATACACATCTCAGCAGACAGTATCACACAGGAGCAGATTAGATACACGGCTCAGCAGTCAGTATTCCACAGGAGGATTAGATACACAGGTCAGCACAGTATAGGATTAGATACACAGGTCAGCATACAGTATAGGATTAGATACACGGCTCAGCACAGTATCACACAGGAGATGATTAGATACACAGCTCAGCAGTCAGTATCACAGGACAGGATTAGATACACGGCTCAGCAAACAGTATCATACAGGATAGGATTAGATACACGGCTCAACATAGTATCACACAGGATAGGATTAGATACACGGCTCAGCAGACAGTATGACACAGGAGAGGATTAGATACACGGCTCAGCATAGTATCACACAGTATAGGATTAGATGCATGGCTCAACACAGTATCACACAGGATTAGATACACGGCGCAGCAGACAGTATCACACAGGATAGGATTAGATACACGGCTCAGCAGACAGTATCACACAGTATAGGATTAGATATACAGCTCAACATAGTATCACACAGGATAGGATTAGATACACAGGTCAGCATACAGTATCACACAGTATAGGATTAGATACATGGCTCAACACAGTATCACACAGGATAGGATTAGATACACGGCTCAGCATAGTATCACACAGGATAGGATTAGATACACGGCTCAGCAGACAGTATGACACAGGAGAGGATTAGATAAACGGCTCAACATAGTATCACACACGATAGGATTAGATACACGGCTCAACAGTATCACACAGGATAGGATTAGATACACGGCTCAACACAGTATCACACAGGATAGGATTAGATACACGGCTCAGCAGACAGTATCACACAGTATAGGATTAGATATACAGCTCAACATAGTATCACACAGGATAGGATTAGATACACAGGTCAGCATACAGTATCACACAGTAAAGGATTAGATACATGGCTCAACACAGTATCACACAGGATAGGATTAGATACACGGCTCAGCATAGTATCACACAGTATAGGATTAGATGCATGGCTCAGCACACAGTATCACACAGTATAGGATTAGATGCACGGCTCAACACAGTATCACACAGTATAGGATTAGATGCACGGCTCAACATAGTATCACACAGGAGAGGATTAGATACACTGCGCAGCAGACAGTATCATACAGGATAGGATTAGATACACGGCTCAGTTAGTATCACACAGGAGAGGATTAGATGCACGGCTCAGCATAGTATCACACAGTATAGGATTAGATGCATGGCTCAACACAGTATCACACAGGATTAGATACACGGCGCAGCAGACAGTATCACACAGGATAGGATTAGATACACGGCTCAGCAGACAGTATCACACAGTATAGGATTAGATACACAGGTCAGCATACAGTATCACACAGTATAGGATTAGATACATGGCTCAACACACAGTATCACACAGTATAGGATTAGATGCACGGCTCAACATAGTATCACACAGGATAGGATTAGGTACACAGCTCAGCAAAGTATCACACAGTATAGGATTAGATGCATGGCTCAGCATAGTGTCACACAGTATAGGATTAGATGCATGGCTCAGCACACAGTAGAGGATTAGGTACACAGCTCAGTTAGTATCACACAGGAGATGATTAGATGCATGGCTAAGCAGACAGTATCACACAGGAGAGGAGTAGATACACAGCTCAGTAACATACATGGGAGGAGATAACTGCTCAGTCAGCACCACAAAGGAGAGGATTAGATTCCCTCTCCCCCTCCCCACTGATACTCACGGCTGCCTGCTGAGTCCTTCTCCCTCCCGTCCATGGTCTCCTCCTACTCCTATGACTGCAGGGCTCCTGCGATCATCCTGGAAAGCTGGCCTAGAGCTCACAGCTGCAGTGTGAGCTCCAGGAAGATGGCGCTGGTCTCCTGCCTCTGCCGTGCTGTGGACGGCTCAGGGGGCGTGGCCAGACACAGCAGAAAGCAGCTTATAATAGTAGGTATAGAGTCGGCTCCCGACTGCAGATCTCTATGCCCTGGGCTGCCGTAAATGCAGAGTGAAAGTGCCGTGCAGCTACACTTACACTCCTGCAAAGCAAAATGGCGGCGCCCAGTGGCTTAAAAAAAAATAATAATAAAAAAATGTTAAAGTTAAAAAATGTAAATTTGTATTAAAAATAATTGTTTATATAAACAATCATTTTTAATACAAAAAATAAAATGCGGCACCTTTCCTTTAAGGGGTGAGTATACACAGTGAGGGGGCATCATACTGTGTATAGAGGAGCTGTAAAGGAGGGATACTCTGGAATTTATTAAATGTAAAGTGGGCACTTATTCTTACAGGGGAACTCAGGTTACTGTGACTATCAAAGGGGCACACAGGGCAATATTACTTTCTAGGGGGAAAAATGTGGGCACTGTTTTCTAGGGCACTTGCACCCGGCATTACTATATTATAGAGGGGTGCTTTAGAATTTAGAGGGCACAGAGAACCACAAGGTAGGTGCAGTAATGGGAACACATACAACAGCAGAGGCTTAGTATTGGGGTATCAGGTACAGTAATAGGGACACATATGACAGCAGCGGCTCAGTATTGGGGTATCAGGTGCAGTAATAGGGACACATACGGCAGCAGAGGCTTAGTATTGGGGTATCAGGGGCAGTAATAGGGGCACGTACGGCAGCAGAGGCTCAGTATTGGGGTATCGGGCAGTAATAGGGACACATACGGTAGCAGCGGCTCAGTATTGGGGTATCAGGGGCAGTAATAGGGGCACGTACGGCAGCAGAGGCTCAGTATTGGGGTATCAGGTGCAGTAATAGGGACACATATGGCAGCAGCGGCTCAGTATTGGGGTATCAGGTGCAGTAATAGGGACACATACGGCAGCAGCGGCTCTGTATTGGGGTATCAGGGGCAGTAATAGGGACACATACGGCAGCAGCGGCTCAGTATTGGGGTATCAGGGGCAGTAATAGGGGCACGTACGGCAGCAGAGGCTCAGTATTGGGGTATCGGGCAGTAATAGGGACACATACTGCAGCAGCGGCTCAGTATTGGGGTATCAGGGGCAGTAATAGGGACACATACGGAAAAATGAATAATACGGGCGACAAAAAATGAATGGCACAAGGAGCACAGTCCCGAGGAGAGGATACCTTTTCTGTCGGATCCAACTATCGACATGCGGTGATACGCCCCACTGGTAGTAAGGTGCTCTGCATATATGCAAGTAGTTTATTCAATCTTCATGTCAAGAGAAAAGAAAAATATGCGGCACTCACCCAGCTTGCGTGATATCGTAGCCTTTAATGCACCAAGATTTCGGTTACAAACATTTCATTCAGCTCGGCAAGTTACGTGGGGGTGCGGGGAGTGTGGAGGGGACGACGGCCATTTTGCGCGATCAGCGCTCCTACGGGTCCCCCGTATGATGGACCCGTAGAAGCGCTGATCGCGCGAAACGGCAGTCGTCCCCTCCACACTCCCCGCACCCCCACGTAACCTGCCGAGCTGAATGAAATATTTGTAACCGAAATCTTGGTGCATTAAAGGCTACAATATCACGCAAGCTGGGTGAGTGCCGCATATTTTTCTTTTCTCTTGACATGAAAAATGAATAATAATATGTTCTCTAGGGCTGGTATTTACGACTGACCATATGGCGGTACTATCAGTGTTGCTGTTTGTATAGAGATTATTTTCAGCAGCAGCACGGTCATCTGCTGAGGTTCTCCTCTATTAGGCTATGTGCACACGCAGGTGGGATCTCTGTGGATTTTTTTCGCTCCTGTTTTTGTAAATCCGCAGGTAAACCGCTCTGCGGATTTACCGCGGTTTTTGTGCGGATTCCACCTGCGGTTTTACACCTGCGGATTCCTATTGTGGAACAGGTGTAAACCGCAGCGGAATCCACACAAAGAATTGACATGCTACGGAATAAACAATGTAGCGTTTCCGCACTTTTTTTCCGCAGCATGTGCACTGCGGATTTTGTTTTCTATAGATTTACATGGTAATGTGAACTCATGGGAAAACAGCTGCAGATCTGCAGCGTTAAAACCGCTGCGGATCTGCAGCAAAATACGCAGCGTGTGCACATACCCTTAGGGTGCGTCACCGAATTGTAATGAAGGTTACCTGGTTAGGGGCCCATTGAAAAGTTTCGCCCCCCCTGAGCCAAAACCCCAGCTACGCCCCTGAATGAAACAATTATTTGCAGTAAATATCTCAACATAACTAATATACTGTAACAAGTAGAAATTACTAAATTGGCTCCAGGCAAATTTAGTTTGCCTCAAGTTTTCCAAAAAACAATCTCTTGAATCAAGATGTTATTTTGCTGGTTTGTATAGAGTTGGAAAAGACATTTTTCTAACACCTCACCGCTCACATGTCACCCTGCAGCCCCTATCTAGTTTTACAAACAGCCCCCTCCAGGATCTTCTTCCATTCTCATCCTCCTATTCCATCTTTACTTTGTGCTAGGCTTTCCAGTGCTCTGATATCATGGCACATGTCATGACAACACAATGATTTTTGTGATTTCAGTGGCCTTATCAACGCTGCAAAGTAAAAATTGTAGAAGATTTCATGGAGAAGTAAATAAGTAGCCAGATGTGGCTTTGTAGTTGACCAGATGGTGAGTTGCAGTGCAGGAAAAGTAAGTGGCAAGGTGTTATTATTTGGCCCTACATTTATTATCCTCTTGTATATGGAGAGCCTGTAGAGCATAATTAAGCACATTCGATTAGCATTAAATAAATTTAATATGAATCGAATTTCCACGGGAAATTCAAGTAAACTTTCCAATCAGAACTGCACTCTCTGCACTAACTTTAACCCCTTCCCGACATGTGACGGTATAGTACGTCACATGTCGGGACCCCCGCTTTGATGTGCGCTCCGGCGGTGAGCGCACATCAAAGACGGGACATGTCAGCTGTTTTGAACAGCTGACATGTGCCCGCAATAGGCGCGAGCAGAATCGCGATCTGCGCGCGCCTATTAACTAGTTAAATGCCGCTGTCAAACGCAGACAGCGGCATTTAACTACCGCATCCGGCCGTGCGGCCGGATATGAGCGCATCGCCGACCCCCGTCACATGATCGGGGGTCGGCGATGCTCCTCCATTGTAACCATAGAGGTCCTTGAGACCTCTATGGTTACTGATTGCCGGTGGCTGTGAGCTCCCCCCTGTGGTCGGCGCTCACAGCACACCTGCAAATCTGCTGTGTAGCAGCGATCTTATGATCACTGCTGCATAGCAGAGCCGATCGGGCTGTGCCTGCTTCTAGCCTCCCATGGAGGCTATAGAAGCATGGCAAAAGCAAAAAAAAAAAGTTTTTAAAAATGTGAAAAAAATAAAAAAAATATAAAAGTTTAAATCACCCCCCTTTCGCCCCAATCAAAATAAATCAATAAAAAAAAAACCCAACCTACACATATTTGGTATCGCCGCGTTCAGAATCGCCCGATCTATCAATAAAAAAAAAGCATTAACCTGATCGCTAAATGGCGTAATGAGAAAAAAATTCGAAACGCCAGATTTATGTTTTTTTGGTCGCCACGACATTGCATTAAAATGCAATAACGGGCGATCAAAAGAACGTATCTGCACCAAAATGCTATCACTAAAAACGCCAGCTCGGCACGCAAAAAATAAGCCCTCACCTGACCCCAGATCACGAAAAATGGAGACGCTACGAGTATCGGAAAATGGCGCAATTTTGTTTTGTTTTGTTTTTTGCAAAGTTTGGAATTTTTTTTCACCACTTAGGTGAAAAGTAACCTAGTCATGTTAGGTGTCTATGAACTCGTAGTGACCTGGAGAATCATAATGGCAGGTCAGTTTTAGCATTTAGTGAACCTAGCAAAATAGGCAAGCAAAAAACAAGTGTGGGATTGCACTTTTTTTGCAATTTCACTGCACTTGGAATTTTTTTCCCGTTTTCTAGTACACGACATGCTAAAACCAATGATGTCGTTCAAAAGTACAACTCGTCCCGCAAAAAATAAGCCCTCACATGGCCAAATTGACGGAAAAATAAAAAAGTTATGGCTCTGGGAAGGAGGGGAGCGAAAAACGAAAACGGAAAAACGGAAAAAGCTCCGGGGGTGAAGGGGTTAAATTCTACATAAAATTATTCTTTCAATAAGCTCTAAGTATCAGGAATGGACAAAGAATCCTTAGGAATTTAAAGCAGGCCAAATGGTGTTCTACTATGTACTATAAATATTTTAAGCCTATTCACAAGAATGTATAGCCAAAAAGGTAGGTAAAGAATGTATAGAATAGAATAGAATAGAATGTAAGTCCGCAAGGACAGGGTCCTCTCCCCTCTGTACCTGTCAGTCATTGTAAATTTGTTACTGTAAACAATATCTATAATTTTGTATGTAACCCCTTTCTCATGTACAGCACCATGGAATTAATGGTGCTATATAAATAATAAATAATAATAATAATAATAATAATAAAGAAGAAGAAGTGTAAATCTTTATTGAAAACATATACACACAGAATATTTAAAAAGGCAAAACACTAAAGACAACACATACCAATAGGAGGGTATGAGGTAGATGTAAATATGCCAGCAACACCAGAAAATTAATTATCTAATAAGCAACAGCCAATGGGCCATATATATGATATATTGTTGCAATAGTTAAATTAGTAAGGGGGGGACTTTACAAAAGTAAATCTATATAAGTACCTGAATTCATCTCCTCCTGCTGGAATGGCACCAGGTGCCAAAATGTGTTTCGGCATAAAGCCTTTGTCAGGCGGTGTGGCATTAGACCAAGAAGAGGCACATTAAATACCAACCCGGACCAATAATACTCTGTCTGTTGGCTGCTTAATGGATGAGTGTAAAAGTTGTTGATGGGTAGAGTTTTTTGTCCGCTGATAATCCAGATTGATGTGCATTTTGCTATATCCATGGTCATTAATCAATTTCTCAGTTGTATCACTTGAGTTTTGAAATCTTTATCATCAGAACAGATACACTTTGCATGGAGAAATTGGCCAGTGGGTTTGCCTTTGAAGATCTGGGGTGGATGAGAAAACTTTGCATGTAAAAATGAATTTAATGCAGTTACTTTTTTAAATACAGTATGTCAGTCTGAAGAGTATTCATTTCATCTTGTTTGATGAGAACATCAAGAAAATCGATTTTATTATAATTATATTTGTAGGTGAGATGAAGGTTCAACTTATTTTTATTCAACTCATCAAGAAACAAGTTTAACTCAAGTGGAGTGCCTTTCCAAATCAAGAAAATGTCATCAATGATGTGTGTCCAATAATTACACGCTCCATTGGAAGACCTAACTCCATCAAAAATAGCTCCCTTTCCCACAGCCCCAGGAATAAATTAGCATATGATGCAGCATATACAGTGGGGGAAATAAGTATTTCACCCCATGTTGATTTTGTAAGTTTGCCCACTGACAAAGACATGAACAGTATATAATTTTATGGGTAGATTCATTTTAACATTGAGAGATAAGATCCAGAATATAACGTTGTATAAATTGCATATATTTATTTGCATTTTGCAGTGAGAAATAAGTATTTGATCCCCTACCAACCATTAAGAGTTCTGGCTCCTACAAACCAGTTAGACGCTCCTAATCAACTCATTACCTGCATTAAAGACAGCTGTCTTACATAGTCACTTTTATAAAAGACTCCTGTCCATAGACTTAATTAATCAGCCACACTCTAACCTCTACAACATGGGCAAGAGCTTTATAAGCATGTCATGGACAAGATCATAGACCTACATAAAGCTGTAATGGGCTACAAAACCATAAGTAAGTCGCTGGGTGAGAAGGAGACAACTGTTGGGTCAATAGTAAGAGAATGGAAGAATTACAAAATGACTGTCAATCGACATCAATCTTGGGTACCATGCAAAACCTAACCTCGTGGGGTATCCTTGATCATGAGGAAGGTGAGAAATCAGCCTAAAACTATACTGGGAAACTTGTTTATGATCTCAAGGCAGCTGGGACCACAGTTACCAAGAAAACCATTTTTAACACATTACGCTGTAAAGGTTTAAAATCATGCAGTGCCCGCAAGGTCCCCTGTTGTGGATTCTGTTGGTGGGCTCCCTCTGGTGGTTACTGCTGGTACTGGGTGACTTTGGTGGGTTGCGGCCTTTGGTTTCCACCTGTCCATCAGAGGCTGGGTGTTTCCTATTTTACCTGGCCTTTCTGTCATTTCCCTTGCCGGCTATCAATGTGTTCAGATGTGCTCTGTTTGGTTCCTGCCTACCTGCTCCCAGATCTTTCAGGATAAGCTAAGTGCTGATTTTCAGATGTTTGGTTTTTGGTCCAGCTTGCTTAGAATGTCTCTATGCTAGCTGGTTGCTCTAGTGGACTGAGGTTCTCCCCATGTGCCATGAGTTGGCACATGGGTTCTTGTAATCTCAGGATGGTTTTTTTGATTAGGGTTTTTTGCTGACCGCTCAGTCCCCTTTTGTATCATTCTGCTTTCTAGTTTTCAGCGGGCCTCTATTTGCTAAAGCTATATACATCATCTCTATGTGTGTGCCTTCCTCTCATTTCACCGTCAATACATGTGGGGGGCAACTATACCTTTGGGGTTAATTCCTCTGGAGGCAAGTGAGGTCTTGTTTTCTCTGCAGTACTAGTTAGCTCTTAGGCTGGTGCGTGGCGTCTAGAACCAACGTAGGAACGCTCCCTGGCTATCTCTAGTTGCGTTTGTCAGGCGTAGGGCAGCGGTCAGCCCAGGTTCCATCACCCTAGAGCTCGTCCGATATTTGTTATACTTTGCTTGTCCTGTGCTATCCCTAACCATTGGGGATTCATGACAGTATAGCCGGCCCACAAAGTGTTAATTGTTTGGGCTGAAGCAGGAGGAAAAGAAGTGTTCAAGGAAAATTTTTTTATTTTTTTTTTCCTTCAGAGTTTTGCTGCCTAGCCCTTAATTGCTGTCTAGCTGCTTCTTACCTTCTCTTAACCCTTGAATGGCTCTGATCTTAGCTGTTTATCATGGATGTCCAGAGTTTGGCTTCCAGCCTGAGTAATCTCGCGGCAAAGGTTCAAAACATACAGGATTTCGTTGTTCACACTCCCATGTCTGAACCTAGAATTCCTATTCCAGAGTTTTTTTCTGGAGATAGATCTTCCTTCCTGAATTTCAGGAACAATTGTAAATTGTTTCTCTCTTTGAAATCTCGCTCCTCTGGAGACCCTGCTCAACAGGTCAAGATTGTTATATCGTTCCTACGGGGCGACCCTCAGAATTGGGCATTTGCATTGGCACCAGGGGATCCTGCATTGCTCAGTGTGGATGCGTTTTTTCTGGCATTGGGATTGCTCTATGAGGAACCTAACCTAGAGATTCAGGCTGAAAAGGCTTTATTAGCCCTCTCTCAGGGGCATGATGAAGCGGAAATATATTGTCAGAAATTTCGGAAATGGTCGGTGCTTACTCAGTGGAATGAGTGCGCCCTGGCTGCAAACTTCAGAAATGGTCTTTCTGAGGCCATTAAGGATGTTATGGTGGGGTTCCCTGCGCCTACAGGTCTGAATGAGTCTATGGCTATGGCCATTCAGATTGATCGGCGTTTACGGGAGCGCAAACCCGTGCACCAGTTGGCGGTGTCTTCTGAACAGGCACCTGAGACTATGCAATGTGATAGAATTCAGTCCAGAAGTGAACGGCAAAATTATAGGCGGAAAAATGGTTTGTGTTTTTATTGTGGTGATTCAGCTCATGTTATATCAGCATGCTCTAAACGCACAAAAAGGGTTGATAAATCTTTTGCCATTGATACTCTGCAGTCTAAGTTCATTTTGTCTGTGACTCTGATTTTTTTCACTGTCTTCCATTTCCGTCGATGCCTATGTGGATTCAGGCGCTGCCCTGAGTCTTATGGATTGGTCATTTGCTAAACGCTGCGGTTTTAGTCTAGAGCCTCTGGAAGTTCCTATTCCTCTGAAGGGAATTGATTCTACACCATTGGCTATGAATAAACCGCAGTATTGGACACAAGTGACCATGCGCATGACTCCCGTTCATCAGGAGGTGATTCGCTTCCTTGTACTGTATAATTTACATGATGTACTAGTGCTTGGTCTGCCATGGTTACAAACTCATAATCCTGTCCTGGACTGGAAAACAATGTCTGTGCTAAGCTGGGGATGTCAGGGGGTTCATGATGATGCACCTCCGATTTCTATCGCTTCATCGACTCCTTCGGAGATCCCTGCGTTTTTGTCAGATTATAAGGATGTTTTTGAGGAGCCTAAGCTCAATTCGCTCCCTCCTCATAGAGAGTGTGACTGTGCTATAGAATTGATTTCTGGCAGTAAGTTCCCTAAGGGTCGTTTATTTAATCTGTCACTGCCAGAGCATACTGCTATGCGGAATTATATTAAGGAGTCCTTGGAAAAGGGACATATTCGTCCATCTTCGTCCCCTCTGGGAGCAGGTTTTTTTTTCGTGGCAAAAAAAGATGGTTCCCTGAGGCCTTGTATAGATTATCGCCTTCTGAATAAGATTACAGTCAAATACCAGTATCCATTGCCATTATTTACTGATTTGTTTGCTCGCATTAAGGGGGCTAGGTGGTTCACTAAAATAGATCTTCGTGGTGCGTATAATCTGGTGCGGATAAAACAGGGTGATGAGTGGAAAACCGCATTTAATACGCCTGAGGGCCATTTTGAGTATTTGGTAATGCCTTTTGGACTCTCCAATGCTCCGTCAGTCTTTCAGTCCTTTATGCACAATATTTTCCGTGAATATCTGGATAAGTTTATGATTGTGTATTTGGATGATATTTTGGTGTTTTCTGATGACTGGGAGTCTCATGTTCTACAGGTCAGGAAGGTGTTTCAGGTTTTGCGGGCCAATTCTCTGTTTGTGAAGGGCTCAAAGTGTCTGTTCGGAGTCCAGAAGATTTCTTTTTTGGGGTACATTTTTTCTCCTTCTACTATTGAGATGGATCCCGTTAAGGTTCAGGCTATTTGTGACTGGACACAACCTACATCTGTTAAGAGCCTTCAGAAGTTCTTGGGGTTTGCTAATTTTTATCGTCGGTTCATTGCTAATTTTTCCAGTATTGTTAAACCTTTGACTGATTTGACTAAAAAGGGTGCTGATGTTGCTGATTGGTCTCCTGTGGCCGTGGAGGCCTTTCGGGAACTTAAGCGCCAGTTTTCTTCTGCTCCTGTGTTGTGTCAACCAGATGTTTCACTTCCTTTTCAGGTGGAGGTTGATGCTTCCGAGATTGGAGCGGGGGCGGTTTTGTCACAGAGAAGTTCTAATGGCTCGGTGACGAAGCCATGTGCTTTCTTCTCTAGAAAATTCTCGCCCGCCGAGCGCAATTCTGATGTGGGTAATCGGGAGCTTTTGGCCATGAAGTGGGCATTTGAGGAGTGGCGTCATTGGCTTGAGGGTGCTAAACATCGCGTGGTGGTCTTGACTGATCACAAGAATCTCATTTACCTTGAGTCTGCCAGGCGTTTGAATCCTAGACAGGCTCGTTGGTCATTATTTTTTTCTCGTTTCAATTTCGTGGTTTCATACCTGCCAGGTTCAAAGAATGTGAAGGCAGATGCTCTTTCCAGGAGTTTTGTGACTGATTCTCCTGGAGACACTGGGCCTGCTGGTATCCTTAGGGATGGGGTAATATTGTCCGCCGTATCCCCAGACTTGCGACGCGCATTGCAGGAGTTTCAGGTGGATAAACCGGATCGATGTCCACCAGAAAGACTGTTTGTTCCGGATGATTGGACCAGTAGAGTCATCTCCGAGGTCCATTCTTCTGTGTTGGCTGGTCATCCTGGAATATTTGGTACAAGAGATTTGGTGGCCAGGTCTTTTTGGTGGCCTTCCTTGTCTAGGGATGTGCGTACCTTTGTGCAGTCTTGTGAAGTGTGTGCTCGAGCTAAGCCTTGCTGTTCACGGGCTAGTGGGTTGTTGTTATCTTTGCCCATCCCGAAGAGGCATTGGATGCACATTTCCATGGATTTTATTTCTGATCTCCCGGTTTCACAGAAAATGTCCGTTATCTGGGTTGTGTGTGACCGCTTTTCTAAGATGGTTCATTTGGTGCCCTTGCCTAAGTTACCCTCCTCCTCTGAGTTGGTTCCTTTGTTTTTTCAGAACGTGGTTCGTTTGCATGGGATTCCGGAGAATATCGTTTCTGACAGGGGATCCCAGTTTGTGTCTAGATTTTGGCGGACGTTTTGTGCCAAGATGGGCATTGATTTGTCTTTCTCGTCTGCATTCCATCCTCAGACGAATGGCCAGACGGAGCGAACTAATCAGACCTTGGAAACTTATTTGAGGTGTTTTGTTTCTGCTGATCAGGATGACTGGGTTGCTTTTTTGCCACTGGCCGAATTTGCTCTTAATAATCGGGCTAGTTCTGCCACGTTGGTCTCTCCTTTTTTTTGTAATTCGGGGTTTCATCCTCGTTTTTCCTCTGGTCAGGGGGAATCTTCGGATTGTCCTGGAGTGGACGTGGTGGTGGACAGGCTACATCAGATTTGGAATCAGGTGGTGGACAATTTGAAGTTATCTCAGGAGAAGACTCAGCAGTTTGCTAATCGCCGTCGCCGCGTGGGTCCCCGACTTCTTGTTGGGGACTTGGTGTGGTTGTCTTCTCGTTTTGTCCCTATGAAGGTCTCTTCTCCTAAGTTCAAGCCTCGGTTCATCGGTCCTTATAGGATCTCGGAGATTCTTAACCCTGTATCTTTTCGTTTGGATCTCCCAGCATCGTTTGCTATTCATAATGTGTTCCATCGGTCGTTGTTGCGGAGGTATGAGGTGCCCGTTGTTCCTTCGGTCGAGCCTCCTGCTCCGGTGCTGGTGGAGGGAGAATTGGAGTATGTTGTTGAAAAGATCTTGGATTCTCGTGTTTCCAGACGCAAACTCCAGTATTTGGTTAAGTGGAAGGGTTATGGTCAGGAGGATAATTCCTGGGTGGTCGCCTCCGATGTTCACGCGACTGATTTGGTCCGCGCCTTCCATAGAGCTCACCCTGATCGCCCTGGGGGTTCTCGTGAGGGTTCGGTGACCCCTCCTCAAGGGGGGGGTACTGTTGTGGATTCTGTTGGTGGGCTCCCTCTGGTGGTTACTGCTGGTACTGGGTGACTTTGGTGGGTTGCGGCCTTTGGTTTCCACCTGTCCATCAGAGGCTGGGTGTTTCCTATTTTACCTGGCCTTTCTGTCATTTCCCTTGCCGGCTATCAATGTGTTCAGATGTGCTCTGTTTGGTTCCTGCCTACCTGCTCCCAGATCTTTCAGGATAAGCTAAGTGCTGATTTTCAGTTGTTTGGTTTTTGGTCCAGCTTGCTTAGAATGTCTCTATGCTAGCTGGTTGCTCTAGTGGACTGAGGTTCTCCCCATGTGCCATGAGTTGGCACATGGGTTCTTGTAATCTCAGGATGGTTTTTTTGATTAGGGTTTTTTGCTGACCGCTCAGTCCCCTTTTGTATCATTCTGCTTTCTAGTTTTCAGCGGGCCTCTATTTGCTAAAGCTATATACATCATCTCTATGTGTGTGCCTTCCTCTCATTTCACCGTCAATACATGTGGGGGGCAACTATACCTTTGGGGTTAATTCCTCTGGAGGCAAGTGAGGTCTTGTTTTCTCTGCAGTACTAGTTAGCTCTTAGGCTGGTGCGTGGCGTCTAGAACCAACGTAGGAACGCTCCCTGGCTATCTCTAGTTGCGTTTGTCAGGCGTAGGGCAGCGGTCAGCCCAGGTTCCATCACCCTAGAGCTCGTCCGATATTTGTTATACTTTGCTTGTCCTGTGCTATCCCTAACCATTGGGGATTCATGACAGTCTCCCTGCTCAAGAAAGCACATGTGTAGTCACTTCTGAAGTTTGCCAATGAACACCTGGATGATTATGTGTGTGATTGGGAGAAGGTGCTGTGGTCAGATGAGACCAAAATTGAGGTCTTTGGCATTAACTCAACTCACCGCGTTTGGAGGAAGAGAAATGCTGCCTATAACCTAAAGAACACTGTCCCCAATGTCAAGCATGGAGCTGAAAACATTAAGTTTTGGGGGTATTTCTCTGCTGAGAACACAGGACTACTTCACCGCATCAATGGGAGAATGGATGAAGCCATGTACCATATAATCCTGAGCGACAACCTCCTTCCCTTTGGCTGGACATTGAAAATGGATTGTGGGTTGAAGCTCCAAGTTGACAAGCGACAGACTCAAAATCTTAAAGATTTAGAGATTATTTGCAAAGAGGAGTGGACCAAAATTCATCCTGACATGTACGCAAACCTCATCATCCACTACAAAAAAGTCTGACTACTATGCTTGCCAACAAGGGTTTTACCACCAAGTATTAAGTCTTGTTTGCCAGAGGAATAAAATACTTATTTCTTACCTCAAAATGCAAATACATTTATACAATGTGATTTTCTGGATTTTATTTTTGATATTTTGATATTCTATCTCTCAATGTTAAAATTAACCTACCTTTAAAATTATAGACTGTTCATATCTTTGTTTTATCTCCACACATACTTTTGAGCATTGTGGCCAAAGAGTTCTATTTTAACCTTATCGGTCCACAGGACTTGTTTACAAAAAAAATTAGGCTTGTTTAGATGTTCTTTTGCATAGTTTTGATGCTGAATTTTATCGTGAGAACACAGGAGAGGTTTTTTTCTGATCACTCTTTCATGAAGGCCATATTTGTGCAGGTGTCTCTGAAAAGTAGAACGATGTACCATAACTCCAGAGTCTGCTACATCTTTCTGAAGGTCTTTTGCAGTCAAGCAGGGGTTCTAATTTGTCTCTCTAGCAATCATATGAGCAGCTCTCACTGAAATTTTAGTTGGTCTTCCAGAACTTTTCTTGATCTCCACTGTTCCTGTTAACTTCCATTTCTTAATTACATTTCAAAACTGAGCAAATGCTAACTTTAAAATGCTTTGCTATCTTCTTTTAGCCTTCTCCTTCTGTAGACGAACCCATGGCTGCTGTTTTTTGGCACAAAGGTAGAGGACATTAGGTTTTTGTAAACTGGGAAATTTGCAACACTTGCCCTTTCCTAATGATGATAGTAAAAACCATAGCCCTAGCTAATTAAGTTCTGAAACCTTGGTCAAAGTTATCTGAGCACACAAATCTTTAAGAGTGCCCGAACTAAAATACAAAGGAAACATGTCATCTTTAGCGTTAGGCCTTTTAGAGATCAATTCATCTTTATATTGCTTAACTGTTGACAATAACAGTAATTTTGACCAGGGGTGCCTTAACTTTTACATGTTGCCACTGTAATCGCAAAATGCATGCAATGTACAATGTACACATGCAGACACATGCATTCCACAGACTCGAGCCTGGGAACTTTTCAGAATATTTTTTCACGCTCGCGTTCATATAAGTTCATCCAGCAGAGGGCACAGCACCGCGACTCGAGGTAACCACAGTACATTCCCCTGCATTCCATTCATTCCTCAGATTTTACAGGCAGGAGCACAGCTGCATTAGCAGAGCTCTTGGGTGTAAAATGATTTAACCCCTTCAGATGGATTTACAGCGTGGGACAAGACTGAACGACAGAAGGTATGGAATATTGTTGTTTGTTTTTTTTAACTTTGTTTCAGGTGACAAGGGTCTTCAGGTGGATTACGAGTATAATAAAATATTACAACACCATGTGTCTTTATTTCATTAAAATACTTTTTAATAATGTGTGTGTGTTTTATTAACCATTTCGTACTATTGGATTAATAATGGATAGGTGTCATAATTGATGCCTCTCCATTAATACCCTGGCTTTAATGTCACCTTACAATAGCAAGGTGACAGTAACCCTTCATTACCCCATATCCCACCGCTACACGGGAGTGGGAAGAGAGAGGCTAAGTGCCAGAATAGGCGTATCTTACAATCTTACAGATGTGCCTTTTCTGGGGTGGCTGGGGGCAGATGTTTTTAGCCAGGGGGGCCAATAACCATGGTCCCTCTCTAGGCTATTAATATCTGCCCTCAGTCACTGGCTTTCCCACTCTGGTGGAGAAAATTGCGCGGGAGCACACGCCAATTTTTTCCGGGATTTAACCCTTTAATTTAATAGCTAGAGCCCCCAAATTTTACACAGAGACACTTCTTACGTTAGTAAAGAGGAATATGTAATAAAAAAGGGATATGAGATGGTTAACTGTCTGTAAACCATGTCTCATATCCTGTGGGGTTTGTGAAGGAGATAGGAAAAGCCGGCAATTGAATTACCGGCTTTTCTGCTATCTAGCGCTGAATTAAATATAAATATACACTCACTGGCCACTTTATTAGGTACACCTGTCCAACTTCTTGTTAACACTTAATTTCTAATCAGCCAATCACATGGCGGCAACTCAGTGCATTTAGACATGTAGACATGGTCAAGACAATCTCCTGCAGTTCAAACCGAGCATCAGTATGGGGAAGAAAGGTGATTTGAGTGCCTTTGAACGTGGCATGGTTGTTGGTGCCAGAAGGGCTGGTCTGAGTATTTCAGAAACTGCTGATCTACTGGGATTTTCACGCACAACCATCTCTAGGGTTTACAGAGAATGGTCCGAAAAAGAAAAAAAATCCAGTGAGCGGCAGTTCTGTGGGCGGAAATGCCTTGTTGATGCCAGAGGTCAGAGGAGAATGGGCAGACTGGTTCGAGCTGATAGAAAGGCAACAGTGACTCAAATCGCCACCCGTTACAACCAAGGTAGGCCTAAGAGCATCTCTGAAAGCACAGTGCTTCGAACTTTGAGGCAGATGGGCTACAGCAGCAGAAGACCACACCGGGTACCACTCCTTTCAGCTAAGAACAGGAAACTGAGGCTACAATTTGTACAAGCTCATCGAAATTGGACAGTAGAAGATTGGAAAAACGTTGCTTGGTCTGATGAGTCTCGATTTCTGCTGCGACATTCGGATGGTAGGGTCAGAATTTGGCGTAAACAACATGAAAGCATGGATCCATCCTGCCTTGTATGGAGCATCTGGGATGTGCAGCCGACAAATCTGCGGCAACTGTGTGATGCCATCATGTCAATATGGACCAAAATCTCTGAGGAATGCTTCCAGCATCTTGTTGAATCTATGCCACGAAGAATTGAGGCAGTTCTGAAGGCAAAAGGGGTCCAACCCGTTACTAGCATGGTGTACCTAATAAAGTGGCCGGTGAGTGTATATATGTGTCTCACATATAACTGATCCCAGTTTGGCAGCTTCCCCAGGAGAGAGGACTCACAGGAGTCAGCATGTGGAGCAGGAGCTTCTGGAAGGTTGCCCAGAGTATGGGGAACTGTGCAGTCTCCCATGGTAACTGGACAAAGTTAGGTCCAGCATGTTTAGAGGCTGAAACCTAATGTCGTGTGTTGGTGCCTTTTGTGTTCCATGGACATTAATGAACCGTTCGGCGTGTGGTCGCCCACAATAACTGGACAAAGAGGTCCGGCGTGTTTAGTGACTGCGTTTCAAAGCCGTATACTTAATGTGAAGTGCTGTGTACTATTTGGAAGGTCTTTAAGGTGTAACATGTCCTACTGTGGTCTATGTTGAGTGTACAATAAACCACATGGACTGTTTAAGTAAGAAAACATGATTGTATGCCTTCATCCCGCTGTTGTTATGGTTCTCAATGGCAAGAGAACATAGCCCAGCAAACATAAGTACTAGCTCTTGGAAGGATGGAAACTAAACTGACCATGAACTAAACCTGCCGCACAACTAACAGTAGCCGGGTAGCGTTGCCTACGTTTTTATCCCTAGACGCCCAGCGCCGGCCGGAGGACTAACTAATCCTGGCAGAGGAAAAAATAGTCCTGGCTCACCTCTAGAGAAATTTCCCCGATAGGCAGACAGAGGCCCCCACATATATTGGCGGTGATTTTAGATGAAATGACAAACGTAGTATGAAAATAGGTTTAGCAAAATTGAGGTCTGCTTACTAGATAGCAGGAAGACAGAAAGGGCACTTTCATGGTCAGCTGAAAACCCTATCAAAATACCATCCTGAAATTACTTTAAGACTCTAGTATTAACTCATAACATCAGAGTGGCAATTTCAGATCACAAGAGCTTTCCAGACACAGAAACGAAACTACAGCTGTGAACTGGAACAAAATGCAAAAACAAACGAGGACTAAAGTCCAACTTAGCTGGGAGTTGTCTAGCAGCAGGAACATGCACAGAAAGGCTTCTGATTACAATGTTGACCGGCATGGAAGTGACAGAGGAGCAAGGTTAAATAGCGACTCCCACATCCTGATGGAAACAGGTGAACAGAGGGGATGATGCACACCAGTTCAATTCCACCAGTGGCCACCGGGGGAGCCCAAAATCCAATTTCACAACAGTACCCCCCCCTCAAGGAGGGGGCACCGAACCCTCACCAGAACCACCAGGGCGATCAGGATGAGCCCTATGAAATGCACGGACCAGATCGGAGGCATGAACATCAGAGGCAGTCACCCAAGAATTATCCTCCTGACCGTATCCCTTCCATTTGACCAGATACTGGAGTTTCCGTCTGGAAACACGGGAGTCCAAGATTTTTTCCACAAAGTACTCCAACTCGCCCTCAACCAACACCGGAGCAGGAGGCTCAACGGAAGGCACAACCGGTACCTCATACCTGCGCAACAATGACCGATGAAAAACATTATGAATAGAAAAAGATGCAGGGAGGTCCAAACGGAAGGACACAGGGTTAAGAATCTCCAATATCTTGTACGGGCCGATGAACCGAGGCTTAAACTTAGGAGAAGAAACCCTCATAGGGACAAAACGAGAAGACAACCACACCAAGTCCCCAACACAAAGCCGAGGACCAACCCGACGCCGGCGGTTGGCAAAAAGCTGAGTCTTCTCCTGGGACAACTTCAAATTGTCCACTACCTGCCCCCAAATCTGATGCAACCTCTCCACCACAGCATCCACTCCAGGACAATCCGAAGATTCCACCTGACCAGAAGAAAATCGAGGATGAAACCCCGAATTACAGAAAAAAGGAGACACCAAGGTGGCAGAGCTGGCCCGATTATTGAGGGCAAACTCCGCTAAAGGCAAAAAAGCAACCCAATCATCCTGATCTGCAGACACAAAACACCTCAAATATGTCTCCAAGGTCTGATTCGTCCGCTCGGTCTGGCCATTTGTCTGAGGATGGAAAGCAGACGAGAAAGACAAATCTATGCCCATCCTAGCACAGAATGCTCGCCAAAATCTAGACACGAATTGGGTTCCTCTGTCAGAAACGATATTCTCCGGAATACCATGCAAACGGACCACATTTTGAATAAACAGAGGAACCAACTCGGAAGAAGAAGGCAACTTAGGCAGGGGAACCAAATGGACCATCTTAGAGAAACGGTCACACACCACCCAGATGACAGACATCTTCTGAGAAACAGGAAGATCCGAAATAAAATCCATCGAGATGTGCGTCCAGGGCCTCTTCGGGATAGGCAAGAGCAACAACAATCCACTAGCCCGAGAACAACAAGGCTTGGCCCGAGCACAAACGTCACAAGACTGCACAAAGCCTCGCACATCTCGAGACAGGGAAGGCCACCAGAAGGACCTTGCCACCAAATCCCTGGTACCAAAGATTCCAGGATGACCTGTCAACGCAGAAGAATGAACCTCAGAAATGACTTTACTGGTCCAATCATCAGGAACAAACAGTCTACCAGGTGGGCAACGATCAGGTCTATCCGCCTGAAACTCCTGCAAGGCCCGCCGCAGGTCTGGAGAAACGGCAGACAATATCACTCCATCCTTAAGGATACCTGTAGGTTCAGAGTTACCAGGGGAGTCAGGCTCAAAACTCCTAGAAAGGGCATCCGCCTTAACATTCTTAGAACCCGGCAGGTAGGACACCACAAAATTAAACCGAGAGAAAAACAACGACCAGCGCGCCTGTCTAGGATTCAGGCGTCTGGCGGACTCAAGATAAATTAGATTTTTGTGGTCAGTCAATACCACCACCTGATGTCTAGCCCCCTCAAGCCAATGACGCCACTCCTCAAAAGCCCACTTCATGGCCAAAAGCTCCCGATTCCCAACATCATAATTCCGCTCGGCGGGCGAAAATTTACGCGAGAAAAAGGCACAAGGTCTCATCACGGAACAATCGGAACTTCTCTGTGACAAAACTGCCCCAGCTCCGATTTCAGAAGCGTCGACCTCAACCTGAAAAGGAAGAGCAACATCAGGCTGACGCAACACAGGGGCGGAAGAAAAGCGGCGCTTAAGCTCCCGAAAGGCCTCCACAGCAGCAGGGGACCAATCAGCAACATCAGCACCCTTCTTAGTCAAATCAGTCAATGGTTTAACAACATCAGAAAAACCAGCAATAAATCGACGATAAAAGTTAGCAAAGCCCAAAAATTTCTGAAGACTCTTAAGAGAAGAGGGTTGCGTCCAATCACAAATAGCCTGAACCTTGACAGGATCCATCTCGATGGAAGAGGGGGAAAAAATATATCCCAAAAAGGAAATCTTTTGAACCCCAAAAACGCACTTAGAACCCTTCACACACAAGGAATTAGACCGCAAAACCTGAAAAACCCTCCTGACCTGCTGGACATGAGAGTCCCAGTCATCCGAAAAAATCAAAATATCATCCAGATACACAATCATAAATTTATCCAAATAATCACGGAAAATGTCATGCATAAAGGACTGAAAGACTGAAGGGGCATTTGAAAGACCAAAAGGCATCACCAAATACTCAAAGTGGCCCTCGGGCGTATTAAATGCGGTCTTCCACTCATCCCCCTGCTTAATTCGCACCAAATTATACGCCCCACGGAGATCTATCTTAGAGAACCACTTGGCCCCCGTTATGCGAGCAAACAAATCAGTCAGCAGTGGCAACGGATATTGATATTTAACCGTGATTTTATTCAAAAGCCGATAATCAATACACGGTCTCAAAGAGCCATCTTTCTTAGCCACAAAGAAAAAACCGGCTCCTAAGGGAGATGACGAAGGACGAATATGTCCCTTTTCCAAGGACTCCTTTATATATTCTCGCATAGCAGCATGTTCAGGCACAGACAGATTAAATAAACGACCCTTAGGGTATTTACTACCCGGAATCAAATCTATGGCACAATCGCACTCCCGGTGCGGAGGTAATGAACCAAGCTTAGGTTCTTCAAAAACGTCACGATATTCAGTCAAGAATTCAGGAATCTCAGAGGGAATAGATGATGAAATGGAAACCACAGGTACGTCCCCATGCGTCCCCTTACATCCCCAGCTTAACACAGACATAGCTTTCCAGTCAAGGACTGGGTTATGAGATTGCAGCCATGGCAATCCAAGCACCAACACATCATGTAGGTTATACAGCACAAGAAAGCGAATAATCTCCTGATGATCCGGATTAATCCGCATAGTTACTTGTGTCCAGTATTGTGGTTTATTACTAGCCAATGGGGTGGAGTCAATCCCCTTCAGGGGTATAGGAGTTTCAAGAGGCTCCAAATCATACCCACAGCGTTTGGCAAAGGACCAATCCATAAGACTCAAAGCGGCGCCAGAGTCGACATAGGCATCTGCGGTAATAGATGATAAAGAACAAATCAGGGTCACAGATAGAATAAACTTAGACTGTAAAGTGCCAATTGAAACAGACTTATCAAGCTTCTTAGTACGCTTAGAGCATGCTGATATAACATGAGTTGAATCACCGCAATAGAAGCACAACCCATTTTTTCGTCTTAAATTCTGCCGTTCACTTCTGGACAGAATTCTATCACATTGCATATTCTCTGGCGTCTTCTCAGTAGACACCGCCAAATGGTGCACAGGTTTGCGCTCCCGCAGATGCCTATCGATCTGGATAGCCATTGTCATGGACTCATTCAGACCCGCAGGCACAGGGAACCCCACCATAACATCCTTAATGGCATCAGAGAGACCCTCTCTGAAATTCGCCGCCAGGGCGCACTCATTCCACTGAGTAAGCACAGCCCATTTACGGAATTTCTGGCAGTATATTTCAGCTTCGTCTTGCCCCTGAGATAGGGACATCAAGGCCTTTTCCGCCTGAAGCTCTAACTGAGGTTCCTCATAAAGCAACCCCAAGGCCAGAAAAAACGCATCCACATTGAGCAACGCAGGATCCCCTGGAGCCAATGCAAAAGCCCAATCCTGAGGGCGCCCCGGAGCAAGGAAATCACAATCCTGACCTGCTGAGCAGGATCTCCAGCAGAGCGAGATTTCAGGGACAAAAACAACTTGCAATTATTTTTGAAATTTTGAAAGCAAGATCTATTCCCCGAGAAAAATTCAGGCAAAGGAATTCTAGGTTCAGATATAGGAACATGAACAACAAAATCTTGTAAATTTTGAACTTTCGTGGTGAGATTATTCAAACCTGCAGCTAAACTCTGAATATCCATTTTAAACAGGTGAACACAGAGCCATTCCAGGATTAGAAGGAGAGAGAGAGAGAGAAAGGCTGCAATATAGGCAGACTTGCAAGAGATTCAATTACAAGCACACTCAGAACTGAAGGGAAGGGAAAAAAAAAAAAAAAATCTTCAGCAGACTTCTCTTTTCTCTCCTTTCTCTGTCAATTAATTTAACCCTTTATGGCCGGTCAAACTGTTATGGTTCTCAATGGCAAGAGAACATAGCCCAGCAAACATAAGTACTAGCTCTTGGAAGGATGGAAACTAAACTGACCATGAACTAAACCTGCCGCACAACTAACAGTAGCCGGGTAGCGTTGCCTACGTTTTTATCCCTAGACGCCCAGCGCCGGCCGGAGGACTAACTAATCCTGGCAGAGGAAAAAATAGTCCTGGCTCACCTCTAGAGAAATTTCCCCGATAGGCAGACAGAGGCCCCCACATATATTGGCGGTGATTTTAGATGAAATGACAAACGTAGTATGAAAATAGGTTTAGCAAAATTGAGGTCCGCTTACTAGATAGCAGGAAGACAGAAAGGGCACTTTCATGGTCAGCTGAAAACCCTATCAAAATACCATCCTGAAATTACTTTAAGACTCTAGTATTAACTCATAACATCAGAGTGGCAATTTCAGATCACAAGAGCTTTCCAGACACAGAAACGAAACTACAGCTGTGAACTGGAACAAAATGCAAAAACAAACGAGGACTAAAGTCCAACTTAGCTGGGAGTTGTCTAGCAGCAGGAACATGCACAGAAAGGCTTCTGATTACAATGTTGACCGGCATGGAAGTGACAGAGGAGCAAGGTTAAATAGCGACTCCCACATCCTGATGGAAACAGGTGAACAGAGGGGATGATGCACACCAGTTCAATTCCACCAGTGGCCACCGGGGGAGCCCAAAATCCAATTTCACAACACGCTGTCAAGTGAGTATTCCACAACCCGCTAGTGGTAGCGGCATCACAGTGTCTTAAAGATGCATCTCCATTACTAATCTGTGGGCCTGATGTCAACAGACAATACAAAGGTGACATCAACCCTACATACAGGTGCTTCTCACAAAATTAGAATATCATCAAAATGTTAATTTATTTCAGCTCTTCAATACAAAAAGTGGAACTTATATATTATATAGAGTCACTACAAACAGAGTGACCTATTTCAAGTGTTTATTTCTGTTAATGTTGATGACTATGGCTCACAGCAAATGAAAACCCTAATGTCAATAAATTAGAATAATAAAATAAAACTTGCAAAGGCTTCATAAGCGCTTAAAAAGGTCCCTTAGTGTTAGGCACCAGAATTCTCCTGCTGGACAAAGTAGATCCTAAGCCTTGCCTGCATATGTGGTCTCTCATGCAGCTTCGGCCGCTGCAGGGGCTGCTGAGCATAGACTTTACTCCCAGAGTATTGCTCAAACTCATACTGTTCATCAGGTTACTGCTGGCTCTTCAGCCAAGTCTATGGTAACAGTGGTAGGCAGGGATGAACGGACATTCTGGAGGTCCAGAAATCACAATATTGGGCATGCTCGTGATGTGGCGGCATCTCATTGGTGGTCTTCACTCTGTGTGGCATTTAACTCAGTGTGTGCAAGCAATCGCTCGCCTAGTGTTCCGTCATTGCTTACTAGCAACAGTTTTCCATCTCTGCATGGTGGATTCGGGTTGCGATTGTATTTTATTATTTATTTTATTTAGTGCAATCCGCAAACCCTAACACTTAGTCTGTTTCAGAAGGCTCCACAATCATGGGGAAGACTGCTGACTTGACAGATGTCCAGAAGGCAGTCATTGACACACTCCACAAGGTGGGTAAGCAACAATAGATCATTTCTAAAGAAGCTGGCTGTTCAGAGTGTGGTATCCAAGCATATTAATGGAAAGTTGAGTGGAAAGAAAAAGTGTGGTAGAAAAATGTGCACAAGCAAGATAACCACAGCATTGAAAGGATTGTTAAAAAAGGCCATTCAAAAATTTTGGGGAGATTAACAGGGCGTGGACTGCTGCTGGAGTCATTGCTTAAAGAGCCACCACATAAGGATGTATTCAGGACTTGGGCTACAAGTGTCACATTCCTTGTGTCAATCCACTTATGGCCAATAGACAATGCCAGAAGCGTCTTACCTGGGCCATGGAGAAAAAGAACTAACCTGTTGTCAGTGGTCCAAGGTGTTGTTTTCAGATGAAAATAAATTTCTTTTTTCTTTTATTTCATTTGGAAATCATGGTCCCTGAGTCTGGAGGAAGAGTGGAGAGGCACACAATCCAAGCAGCTTGAGGTCTAGTGTGAAGATTCCACAATCAGTGATGGTTTGGGGAGCTATGTCATCTGCTGGTGTGTTTTATCAAGTCCAAATTCAATATAGCTGTCTACCAGAAGATTTTAGAGCACTCCATGCTTCCCTTTGCCGACAAGCTTTTTGGAGATGAAAATTTAATTCTCCAGCAGGACTTGGCACCTGTCCTCGATGCCAAAAGTACCAATACCTGGTTTAACCCCTTCACCACCAAGGGTGGTTTGCACGTTAATGACCGGGCCAATTTTTACAATTCTGACCACTGTCCCTTTATGAGGTTATAACTCTGGAACGCTTCAACGGATCTTGGCGATTCTGACATTGTTTTCTCGTGACATATTGTACTTCATGATAGTGGTAAAATTTCTTTGATATCACTTGCGTTTATTTGTGAAAAAAAAGGAAAATTGGCGAAAATTTTGAAAATTTAACAATTTTCCAACTTTGAATTTTTATTCTGTTAAACCAGAGAGTTATGTGACACAAAATAGTTAATAAATAACATTTCCCACATATCTACTTTACATCAGCGCAATTTTGGAAACAAATTTTTTTTTTTTTAGGAAGTTATAAGGGTTAAAATTTGAACAGCAATTTCTCATTTTTACAACAAAATTTACAAAACCATTTTTTTTAGGGACCACCTCACATTTGAAGTCATTTTGAGGGGTCTATATGGCAGAAAATACCAAAAAGTGACACCATTCTGAAAATTGCACCCCTCAAGGTGCTCAAAACCACATTCAAGAAGTTTATTAACCCTTCAGATGTTTCACAGCAGCAGAAGCAACATGGAAGGAAAAAATTAACATTTTACTTTTTAGTCACAAAAATGATCTTTCAGCAATAATTTTTTTAATTTCCCAAGGGTAAAAAGAGAAAATGGACCTTAAAAGTTGTTGCCCAATTTGTCCTGAGTACGCTGATTCCCCACATGTGAGGGAGAACCACTTTTTGGGCGCACGGCAGAGCTCAGAAGGAAAGGAGCGTCGTTTGACATTTTCAAGCTAAAATTGGCTGCAATTGAAATCGGACGCCATGTCGTATTTGGCCAGCCCCTGATGTGCCTAAACAGTGGAAACCCCCCATAAGTGACCCCATTTTGGAAACTAGACCCCCTAAGGAACTTATCTAGACGTGTCGTGAGCACTTTTATCCCCCAAGTGCTTCACGAAAGTTTATAACGCCCGGGTGTGAAAATAAAAAATCCTATTTTTTCTACAAACATGATCGTTTAGTCCCCAATTGTTTATTTTCTCAAGGGTAGCAGGAGAAATTGGACCCCAAAAGTTGTTGTCCAATTTGTCCTGAGTATGCTGATACCCCAAATGTGGGGGGTAACCACTGTTTGGGCGCATGGCAGGGCTCAGAAGGAAAGGAGCGCCCTTTGACATTTTCAAGCTAAAATTGGCTGGAATTGAGATCGGATGCCATGTAGTGTTTGGCGAGCCCCTGATGTGCCTAAACAGTGGAAACCCCCCATAAGTGACCCCATTTTGGAAACTAGACCCCCTAAGGAACTTATCTAGATGTGTCGTGAGCACTTTTATCCCCCAAGTGCTTCACGAAAGTTTATAACGCCCGGGTGTGAAAATAAAAAATCCTATTTTTTCTACAAACATGATCGTTTAGTCCCCAATTGTTTATTTTCTCAAGGGTAGCAGGAGAAATTGGACCCCAAAAGTTGTTGTCCAATTTGTCCTGAGTATGCTGATACCCCATATGTGGGGGGTAACCACTGTTTGGGCGCATGGCAGGGCTCAGAAGGAAAGGAGCGCCCTTTGACATTTTCAAGCTAAAATTGGCTGGAATTGAGATCGGATGCCATGTCGTGTTTGGCGAGCCCCTGATGTGCCTAAACAGTGGAAACCCCCCATAAGTGACCGCATTTTGGAAACTAGACCCCCTAAGGAACTTATCTAGATGTGTCGTGAGCACTTTTATCCCCCAAGTGCTTCACGAAAGTTTATAACGCCCGGGTGTGAAAATAAAAAATCCTATTTTTTCTACAAACATGATCGTTTAGTCCCCAATTGTTTATTTTCTCAAGGGTAGCAGGAGAAATTGGACCCCAAAAGTTGTTGTCCAATTTGTCCTGAGTATGCTGATACCCCATATGTGGGGGGTAACCACTGTTTGGGCGCATGGCAGGGCTCAGAAGGAAAGGAGCGCCCTTTGACATTTTCAAGCTAAAATTGGCTGGAATTGAGATCGGATGCCATGTCGTGTTTGGCGAGCCCCTGATGTGCCTAAACAGTGGAAAACCCCCACAAGTGACCCCATTTTGGAAACTAGACCCCCTAAGGAACTTATCTAGATGTGTCGTGAGCACTTTTATCCCCCAAGTGCTTCACAAAAGTTTATAACGCCCGGGTGTGAAAATAAAAAATCCTATTTTTTCTACAAACATGATCGTTTAGTCCCCAATTGTTTATTTTCTCAAGGGTAGCAGGAGAAATTGGACCCCAAAAGTTGTTGTCCAATTTGTCCTGAGTACGCTGATACCCCATATGTGGGGGGTAACCACTGTTTGGGTGCATGGCAGGGCTCAGAAGGAAAGGAGCGCCCTTTGACATTTTCAAGCTAAAATTGGCTGGAATTGAGATCGGATGCCATGTCGTGTTTGGCGAGCCCCTGATGTGCCTAAACAGTGGAAACCCCCCATAAGTGACCCCATTTTGGAAACTAGACCCCCTAAGGAACTTATCTAGATGTGTCGTGAGCACTTTTATCCCCCAAGTGCTTCACAAAAGTTTATAACGCCCGGGTGTGAAAATAAAAAATCCTATTTTTTCTACAAACATGATCGTTTAGTCCCCAATTGTTTATTTTCTCAAGGGTAGCAGGAGAAATTGGACCCCAAAAGTTGTTGTCCAATTTGTCCTGAGTACGCTGATACCCCATATGTGGGGGGTAACCACTGTTTGGGTGCATGGCAGGGCTCAGAAGGAAAGGAGCGCCCTTTGACATTTTCAAGCTAAAATTGGCTGGAATTGAGATCGGATGCCATGTCGTGTTTGGCGAGCCCCTGATGTGCCTAAACAGTGGAAACCCCCCACAAGTGACCCCATTTTGGAAACTAGACCCCCTAAGGAACTTATCTAGATGTGTCGTGAGCACTTTTATCCCCCAAGTGCTTCACAAAAGTTTATAACGCCCGGGTGTGAAAATAAAAAATCCTATTTTTTCTACAAACATGATCGTTTAGTCCCCAATTGTTTATTTTCTCAAGGGTAGCAGGAGAAATTGGACCCCAAAAAGTTGTTGTCCAATTTGTCCTGAGTACGCTGATACCCCATATGTGGGGGGTAACCACTGTTTGGGCGCATGGCAGGGCTCAGAAGGAAAGGAGCGCCCTTTGACATTTTCAAGCTAAAATTGGCTGGAATTGAGATCGGATGCCATGTTGTGTTTGGCGAGCCCCTGATGTGCCTAAACAGTGGAAACCCCCCATAAGTGACCCCATTTTGGAAACTAGACCCCCTAAGGAACTTATCTAGATGTGTCGTGAGCACTTTTATCCCCCAAGTGCTTCACGAAAGTTTATAACGCCCGGGTGTGAAAATAAAAAATCCTATTTTTTCTACAAACATGATCGTTTAGTCCCCAATTGTTTATTTTCTCAAGGGTAGCAGGAGAAATTGGACCCCAAAAGTTGTTGTCCAATTTGTCCTGAGTACGCTGATACCCCATATGTGGGGGGTAACCACTGTTTGGGCGCATGGCAGGGCTCAGAAGGAAAGGAGCGCCCTTTGACATTTTCAAGCTAAAATTGGCTGGAATTGAGATCGGATGCCATGTCGTGTTTGGCGAGCCCCTGATGTGCCTAAACAGTGGAAACCCCCCATAAGTGACCCCATTTTGGAAACTAGACCCCCTAAGGAACTTATCTAGATGTGTCGTGAGCACTTTTATCCCCCAAGTGCTTCACAAAAGTTTATAACGCCCGGGCGTGAAAATAAAAAATCCTATTTTTTCCCCACAAAAATTATCTTTCAGTCCCCAATTTTTTATTTTCCCAATGGTAACAGGAGAAATTGGACCCCAAAAGTTGTTGTCCAATTTGTCCTGGGTACGCTGGTACCACATATGTGGGAGAAAACTACTGTTTGGGCACACTTCGGGGCTCGGAAGGGAAGTAGTGACGTTTTGGAATGCAGACTTTGATGGAATTGTCTGCGGGCATCATGTTCCATTTGGTGAGCCCCTGATGTGCCTAAACAGTGGAAACCCCCCATAAGTGACCCCATTTTGGAAACTAGACCCCCTAAGGAACTTATCTAGATGTGTCGTGAGCACTTTTATCCCCCAAGTGCTTCACAAAAGTTTATAACGCCCGGGCGTGAAAATAAAAAATCCTATTTTTTCCCCACAAAAATGATCTTTCAGTCCCCAATTTTTTATTTTCCCAAGGGTAACAGGAGAAATTGGACCCCAAAAGTTGTTGTCCAATTTGTCCTGGGTACGCTGGTACCACATATGTGGGAGAAAACTACTGTTTGGGCACACTTCGGGGCTCGGAAGGGAAGTAGTGACGTTTTGGAATGCAGACTTTGATGGAATTGTCTGCGGGCATCATGTTCCATTTGGTGAGCCCCTGATGTGCCTAAACAGTGGAAACCCCCCATAAGTGACCCCATTTTGGAAACTAGACCCCCTAAGGAACTTATCTAGATGTGTCGTGAGCACTTTTATCCCCCAAGTGCTTCACAAAAGTTTATAACGCCCGGGCGTGAAAATAAAAAATCCTATTTTTTCCCCACAAAAATGATCTTTCAGTCCCCAATTTTTTATTTTCCCAAGGGTAACAGGAGAAATTGGACCCCAAAAGTTGTTGTCCAATTTGTCCTGGGTACGCTGGTACCACATATGTGGGAGAAAACTACTGTTTGGGCACACTTCGGGGCTCGGAAGGGAAGTAGTGACGTTTTGGAATGCAGACTTTGATGGAATTGTCTGCGGGCATCATGTTCCATTTGGTGAGCCCCTGATGTGCCTAAACAGTGGAAACCCCCCACAAGTGACCCCATTTTGGAAACTAGACCCCCTAAGGAACTTATCTAGATGTGTCGTGAGCACTTTTATCCCCCAAGTGCTTCACAAAAGTTTATAACGCCCGGGCGTGAAAATAAAAAATCCTATTTTTTCCCCACAAAAATGATCTTTCAGTCCCCAATTTTTTATTTTCCCAAGGGTAACAGGAGAAATTGGACCCCAAAAGTTGTTGTCCAATTTGTCCTGGGTACGCTGGTACCACATATGTGGGAGAAAACTACTGTTTGGGCACACTTCGGGGCTCGGAAGGGAAGTAGTGACGTTTTGGAATGCAGACTTTGATGGAATTGTCTGCGGGCATCATATTCCATTTGGTGAGCCCCTGATGTGCCTAAACAGTGGAAACCCCCCATAAGTGACCCCATTTTGGAAACTAGACCCCCTAAGGAACTTATCTAGATGTGTCGTGAGCACTTTTATCCCCCAAGTGCTTCACAAAAGTTTATAACGCCCGGGCGTGAAAATAAAAAATCCTATTTTTTCCCCACAAAAATGATCTTTCAGTCCCCAATTTTTTATTTTCCCAAGGGTAACAGGAGAAATTGGACCCCAAAAGTTGTTGTCCAATTTGTCCTGGGTACGCTGGTACCACATATGTGGGAGAAAACTACTGTTTGGGCACACTTCGGGGCTCGGAAGGGAAGTAGTGACGTTTTGGAATGCAGACTTTGATGGAATTGTCTGCGGGCATCATGTTCCATTTGGTGAGCCCCTGATGTGCCTAAACAGTGGAAACCCCCCACAAGTGACCCCATTTTGGAAACTAGACCCCCTAAGGAACTTATCTAGATGTGTCGTGAGCACTTTTATCCCCCAAGTGCTTCACAAAAGTTTATAACGCCCGGGCGTGAAAATAAAAAATCCTATTTTTTCCCCACAAAAATTATCTTTCAGTCCCCAATTTTTTATTTTCCCAATGGTAACAGGAGAAATTGGACCCCAAAAGTTGTTGTCCAATTTGTCCTGGGTACGCTGGTACCACATATGTGGGAGAAAACTACTGTTTGGGCACACTTCGGGGCTCGGAAGGGAAGTAGTGACGTTTTGGAATGCAGACTTTGATGGAATTGTCTGCGGGCATCATGTTCCATTTGGTGAGCCCCTGATGTGCCTAAACAGTGGAAACCCCCCATAAGTGACCCCATTTTGGAAACTAGACCCCCTAAGGAACTTATCTAGATGTGTCGTGAGCACTTTTATCCCCCAAGTGCTTCACAAAAGTTTATAACGCCCGGGCGTGAAAATAAAAAATCCTATTTTTTCCCCACAAAAATGATCTTTCAGTCCCCAATTTTTTATTTTCCCAAGGGTAACAGGAGAAATTGGACCCCAAAAGTTGTTGTCCAATTTGTCCTGGGTACGCTGGTACCACATATGTGGGAGAAAACTACTGTTTGGGCACACTTCGGGGCTCGGAAGGGAAGTAGTGACGTTTTGGAATGCAGACTTTGATGGAATTGTCTGCGGGCATCATGTTCCATTTGGTGAGCCCCTGATGTGCCTAAACAGTGGAAACCCCCCATAAGTGACCCCATTTTGGAAACTAGACCCCCTAAGGAACTTATCTAGATGTGTCGTGAGCACTTTTATCCCCCAAGTGCTTCACAAAAGTTTATAACGCCCGGGCGTGAAAATAAAAAATCCTATTTTTTCCCCACAAAAATGATCTTTCAGTCCCCAATTTTTTATTTTCCCAAGGGTAACAGGAGAAATTGGACCCCAAAAGTTGTTGTCCAATTTGTCCTGGGTACGCTGGTACCACATATGTGGGAGAAAACTACTGTTTGGGCACACTTCGGGGCTCGGAAGGGAAGTAGTGACGTTTTGGAATGCAGACTTTGATGGAATTGTCTGCGGGCATCATGTTCCATTTGGTGAGCCCCTGATGTGCCTAAACAGTGGAAACCCCCCATAAGTGACCCCATTTTGGAAACTAGACCCCCTAAGGAACTTATCTAGATGTGTCGTGAGCACTTTTATCCTCCAAGTGCTTCACAAAAGTTTATAACGCCCGGGCGTGAAAATAAAAAATCCTATTTTTTCCCCACAAAAATGATCTTTCAGTCCCCAATTTTTTATTTTCCCAAGGGTAACAGGAGAAATTGGACCCCAAAAGTTGTTGTCCAATTTGTCCTGGGTACGCTGGTACCACATATGTGGGAGAAAACTACTGTTTGGGCACACTTCGGGGCTCGGAAGGGAAGTAGTGACGTTTTGGAATGCAGACTTTGATGGAATTGTCTGCGGGCATCATGTTCCATTTGGTGAGCCCCTGATGTGCCTAAACAGTGGAAACCCCCCATAAGTGACCCCAGTTTGGAAACTAGACCCCCTAAGGAACTTATCTAGATGTGTCATGAGCACTTTTATCCCCCAAGTGCTTCACGAAAGTTTATAACGCCCGGGCGTGAAAATAAAAAATCCTATTTTTTCCCCACAAAAATGATCTTTCAGTCCCCAATTTTTTATTTTCCCAAGGGTAACAAGAGAAATTGGACCCCAAAAGTTGCTGTCCATTTTGTTCTGAGTACGCTGGTACCCCATATGTGGGAAAAAACTGTTTGGGCACTTCGGGACTCAGAAGGGAAGCAGTGACGATTTGGAATGCAGACTTTGATGGACTGGTTCTGAGGGCGTCATGTTCCATTTGCAGAGCCCCTGATGTGCCTAAACAGTAAAAAAAACCCACAAGTGACATCATTTTGGAACCTAGACCCCCATGGAACTTACTTAGATGTGCCCCCTCTTTGGAACTAATCTACTGGTTCCTAATTAGTAGTGCATGGAGGTGTGGTACAATTTGAAGCAGTCCTTCATACACAGGCCAGGTTTGTCGGGGCAGGTGTCGCATTGATAGATGGTGTCCTTGCGTACTCCTCGTTTGTAGCACACTCGGCACCTTTTTTGTGGCTTACCTTTTCTACCAGTTGGCGGGACCACCCCCGGAAAATGCTGACCTGGTACAATACGAGCACCCTCAGTTCCGGAAGTACTGGGGCCCGCTCCTTCCCTCGTGCCAAACATCAGGGCCTTAATCACTACCTCCTGGAACTGAAGGTACGTCGTATCGGTGTGGCGTGCACATCGTGACAGCAGGAAAGCGTTAAGCATTGCCATTTGTACGATGTACACCGACAGCTTTTTGTACCACACTTTGGCCTTCCTCAAAGCACTGTACGGTTGGAGGAGTTGATCGGAGAGATCAACGCCCCCCATGTTTTTGTTGTACCCCAGTACACAGTCCGGTTTGCAGACCTGTGTAGAGGTACCCCGTACAGTGCTGAGGGCGCTGCCATCACCGTGTATGGTGGTCAACAGAAGGACATCCCTCTTGTCCTTGTACTTGACCACCAGCAGGTGGTCGCTACATTGGGCTTTGCTCTCACCTTTTCTGAGCATCTGCCCAAGTAGCGTCTTCGGGAGGCCTCTCTGATTTTTGCGGACAGTACCGCAGGCTGCGGTACCTCGCGCAGAGAGGGATTTGTAGAGTGGGATGCTGGAATAAAAGTTATCGGTGTAGAGGTGATAACCTTTATCCAGCAGTGGGTGCACCAAATCCAACACTATTTTCCCACTCACTCCCAAGACAGGGGGACACTCAGGCGGTTCAATCCTGCTGTCCTTCCCTTCGTAAACTCTAAAGCTGTGGGTGTACCCTGAGGTACTCTCACACAGCTTGTAGAGTTTGATTCCGTACCTGGCCCTTTTGCTGGGCAGGTATTGACGGAATCTGAGCCGCCCCTTAAAATGAACCAAGGACTCATCCACACAGATGTCCCTTTTGGGCACGTACACTTCAGCAAACTTTTTCCTGAAGTGTTCGATGACCGGCCGAACTTTGAACAGACGGTCAAAATTGGGGTCATCTCGTGCGGGACACTGTGCATTATCGGAATAATGCAGGAATTTGTGGATGGCCTCAAAACGCGTCCGAGCCATGACCATTCGGAACACTGGAGTGTTATATAAAATATCCACACTCCAATATTGCCGAAGGTCTGGCTTCTTCACGATCCCCATGTGGAGGACCAGGCCCCAAAACTGCATCATTTCTACTGCGTCTACAGGAGACCAGTTAGAAAATGATGAACTGGGGTTTTGCTCCAAAAATTGCCGAGCGTACAAATTAGTTTGCTCCACCATGAGGTTAATAAAATCCTCAGAGAAAAAGACTTTGAAAAAGTCTATTTCTGTGAGGCCGGTGGTGTCAAACCTGATTCCTGATTCTGCCACAAAATCAGGAATCAGTGGCTCGTAATTTTCGGGGGGCGAGGTCCATATGGGGTCCGAAGAAGGGCGCGCTGGTTCATCTTCAGGAGTGGGTGCTGCGTCATCTTCTCTCCTGGGGCGTCTGCGAGGCGGTTCCGCAGGACCCGAGGAGGAAGATGAGGAGGAGGAGGAGGAGGAAGAGGATGAAGAATCTGAAGAGTAAAGGAATGTGGGATCCTCTCCCTCGCTATCAGTGTCGGAGGCAAGAAAAGAATATGCCTCCTCTGCTGAATAGCGCTGCTGGGACGAACGGGACGAACGGGACATTTTTTGTGTGAGTATGGTGCTTGGGTGCAATTTATTGGAACTATGTGTACGTGTGGGGGGGGGGGGATAGTGTTTGGTGCAAACTTCTGAAAAGTAAAAGAAAAAAAGCAAATAGGGAAAAAAAATACCTGTGAAAGGAAAAGTCTAAAACAGCAGGCCCTAGCTCTGATAAGTGAACTGCGTCACTTATCAAAGTTCGGCGCCTGCTGGGTGTGTGAATGGGGATGTGGAAAAAACACCAGGCACGAGAGCTCTGATAAGTGAACCGAGTCACTTATCAAAGTTCGGCGGCGGAGGCTGGGTGCGCGGACGGGGATGTGGAAAAAAAAGAAACGAAAGGCACGGGTTCAGACGCAGTGGCGGGGTGCGCGGACGGGGATGTGGAAAAAAAAAAAAAGAAACGAAAGGCACGGGTTCAGACGCAGTGGCGGGGTGCACGGACGGGGATGTGGAAAAAAAAAAAAAGAAACGAAAGGCACGGGTTCAGACGCAGTGGCGGGGTGCACGGACGGGGATGTGGAAAAAAAAAAAAAGAAACGAAAGGCACGGGTTCAGACGCAGTGGCGGGGTGCGCGGACGGGGATGTGGAAAAAAAAAAAAAGAAACGAAAGGCACGGGTTCAGACGCAGTGGCGGGGTGCGCGGACGGGGATGTGGAAAAAAAAAAAAAGAAACGAAAGGCACGGGTTCAGACGCAGTGGCGGGGTGCGCGGACGGGGATGTGGAAAAAAAAAAAAAGAAACGAAAGGCACGGGTTCAGACGCAGTGGCGGGGTGCGCGGACGGGGATGTGGAAAAAAAAAAAAGAAACGAAAGGCACGGGTTCAGACGCAGTGGCGGGGTGCGCGGACGGGGATGTGGAAAAAAAAAAAAAGAAACGAAAGGCACGGGTTCAGACGCAGTGGCGGGGTGCACGGACGGGGATGTGGAAAAAAAAAAAAAGAAACGAAAGGCACGGGTTCAGACGCAGTGGCGGGGTGCACGGACGGGGATGTGGAAAAAAAAAAAAAGAAACGAAAGGCACGGGTTCAGACGCAGTGGCGGGGTGCGCGGACGGGGATGTGGAAAAAAAAAAAAAGAAACAAAAGGCACGGGTTCAGACGCAGTGGCGGGGTGCGCGGACGGGGATGTGGAAAAAAAAGAAAGAAACGAAAGGCACGGGTTCAGACGCAGTGGCGGGGTGCACGGACGGGGATGTGGAAAAAAAAAAAAAGAAACGAAAGGCACGGGTTCAGACGCAGTGGCGGGGTGCGCGGACGGGGATGTGGAAAAAAAAAAAAGAAACGAAAGGCACGGGTTCAGACGCAGTGGCGGGGTGCGCGGACGGGGATGTGGAAAAAAAAAAAAAGAAAAGAAAGGCACGGGTTCAGACGCAGTGGCGGGGTGCGCGGACGGGGATGTGGAAAAAAAAAAAAAGAAACGAAAGGCACGGGTTCAGACGCAGCGGCGGGGTGCGTGGACGGGGATGTGGAGGAGAAAAGCGAGCACGAGTGTTGATCGGTGAACTGCGTCACCAATCAACGCTCGGCGGTTGCTAAATTTGGGCACGGACGGACGCGGCGCAAAGTGAGGGTGGAGGGGGAAGGGGGGATGGATGGGGGGAGGGTAAGGGGGGGATGGGGGGGTAAGAAAGATCGGGCCGGGATCGGGGTATCAACACTTACGGTTGTAGTCTCTCTTCTTTTTTCTGTCTTCTTTCTTCTTTCTTTCTGTTTTTTTAGCGAGAATTATGGTGTCACAGGCTACTGTGGCACCACAAGTCTCAGCACAGGAGGGGGATCTGACAGCGTGACCGCTCTGCAGGAACCCTCACCAAGTGTGAGGATTCCTGAAGAGCGGTCAGACAGGTCAGGGACAGGTGACACAGGTCACAGAGCGGTCACACCGCTGCTGTGACCTGTGATTGGTGGGATCGATGATCACATCGATCCCACCAATCAGGGGAGGCCCTGGTGACGCCGGTGTTGCTAGGCACCAGCCTATGATCGGAGCTCACAGCTCCGGTCATAGGCAGGTTACCGGCAGGTCACCAGCAAGTGACCGGCAGGTGACCAGCAGGTCACCGGCAGGTCACTATCAGGGCACAGCGCGGTCATACCGCTGCTGTGCCCTGTGATTGGCGCGATCGACGATCACATCGATCGCGCCTATCACACCTGCAGGATCCGGAGCACAAGGAGGCAGGGCACAGGAGAGCAGAGGGGGCTGCGGAGCGCGTTACAGGCAGGGCACAGCGCGGTAACACCGCCGCTGTGCCCTGCGATTGGCGCGATCGATATGATCGTCGATCGCGCCAATCCGGGGGGTTCTGGCCAGTGCCTGGCGTTGCCAGGCACCGGCCCCAGGATCGAGTACATCGGTACTCGATCCTAGCCTGGGACCTCACTGTTTCAGCCAATCTGATTGGCTGAAACAGTGAGAAAGGCTGTGATTCGCTGTTCAGAATTGAACAGCCAATCACAGCGATCGGGAGGCCGGGGGGGCGGTGCCATACCCCGAAATGCCGAGGCCATCTTCCGTACGGTAAGATGGCATCGGAATTTTAATGCGATCACCGCGACTTAAGTCGCGGTGTCGCATTAAAGGGCATGACGTACTATCCCGTCGGCGGTCATACGGGCCCACCCCACCTCGACGGGATAGTACGTCAAATGTCGGGAAGGGGTTAAAAACAACAGCATCACTGTGCTTGTTTGGCCAACAAATTTACCTGACCTTAACCCCATAGAGAATCTATGCTGTATTGTCAAGAGGAAGATGAGAGACACCAGACCCAACAATGCAGACAAGCTGAAGGCTGCTATCAATGCAACCTGGGCTTTCATAACACCCCAGCAGTGCCAGAGGCCGATCCCCTCCATGCCATGCTGCTTTGATGTAGTAATTGATGCAAAAGGAGCTCCAATCAAGTATTGAATGCAAATAATTTTTTAAGCTTGTGTTATAAAGTATTCTAATTTACTTTCATGGGCTGTAAACCATAATCATCAACATTAACAGAAATAAACACTTAAAATACTTCACTCTATTTGTAATGACTCTATGTAATATATGAGTTTCACTTTTTTGTATTGAAGAATTAAAATAAATTAACTTTTTGATGATATTCTAATTTTGTGAGAAGCACCTCTATATGAACCCCACTTGCCACCGCTATAGGGCAAATGGGAAGAGCCGGGCAAAGCACCTGAATTGGCTGGCTGCTATTTTTAGGCTGGGGGTCAATATTCATGGCCCCTTACCAGCCCGAGAATACCAGCCTCCAGCTTTAGCAAGGCTGGTTGTCAAATATTGGGGGTACCCCACTCTGTTTTTTTATTATTTATTTAAATAATTAAAAAAATCTGAGTGGGGACCCCTCTATTCTTGATAACCAGCCTTGCTGAAGCTGAAAGCTGGGGGATGCAGCTTCCAGCTTTGAGTTTTGTCTGGCTGGTTATCAAAAATACAGGGGAACCCACTCTGTTTTTTTTTTTTAATTATTTATTTACAGAGCAGGCGCAAGCTGATGAAAACTCCATCACTGTTATTAGTGATAGCAGGCATCAACTGTTGGGAGCAGTAGTCCCATCAGCCAACACTAGTGACCAGAGGTAAACTTTATACCTCTGATCACAGCTGCTGGCTTTTGACTAGATATGAACAGTGACTGCCTGACCAACAGTGATGATTTTACCACTGATCAGAAGCTGTGTTTGCCATGCTGTCAGGAGAGAAGAACAGGTGGGAGAAAGCAAATGGCCAGCCTGTTTTATGTTTTAGTAGTAGAGATCTGAGGGTAGGGGCAGGTTTGCCTAATGAGGTCCAAAGGAGATGTAAGAGGGAAGGAGAGATAATTATTTGTTGAGAGGGTGCTGGGGTGTGGGGAAAATGAAGGAGTGTAAAGATTAGTGGAGTAAAAACTGTAAGGTAATAGGTTAGCATATTGAAAGAGTAAGTGTGGGAAAAAGAAAAGCTAAGTACAGTTAATAAACAGTCATTAGTCACACTTTTTAGACACTCCTGGTTTATTCCTAGTATATTTCTGCAGCACACTTGTAAAGACACAGCTACTGCCACAAAGAACCCTGGTCATACATACCTGTGCATCTAAATTTCTACATCTATCATTAGACCAGGTGTGAGCAGGAGGGAGGAGCTACAGAGTGACATGTCAGGGAATCACACCAGGGGTGAATTAGGACACAGGAGCTATTATGAACATATTGCTTGCTGCACAGCAGGGAAAGCAGAAATAACAAAGATAGACAGATATACAGTAGACAGGTGTGAATTACCATCAAAGGATTCCAGGAAATAATAACTAGGAAACAATACTGGCAAAGACAGATATAAAGTTATGAATTGGGTACTAATTAGAAATGTATTCAAAATCTAAATCAATCCTACGACTCTAAATAATAGTATTAATTAAGGAGGCTTTATTTATATTTATTTTGCTGAATAAAAAATAATTTGAGAGATTCCATACCTTTCCATGAAGGTTAATAAAACTGAAATCAGATATAAGTATACATGAGGTTTTGTCTTTCTTGGGAGAATATCTATACATGCATAATTATTAGGCAACTATTAGTGGGAAGAAGTATTATACAAATAAATTATTTAATTGGCTAAAGTGAAAATAATAAGCAAACAACTCAAGATGTACAAAAATACATTTCTGACATTTAAAAAAATATTAGTGAGTAATATAGTTACAGTGGGTATAGAAAGCATTCAGACCCCTTTAAAGTTTTCACTCTTTGTTTCATTGCAGCCATTTGGTAAATTCAAAAAAGTTCATTTTTTTCTTGTTAATGTACACTCTGCACCCCATCTTGACTGAAAGAAAACAGAAATGTAGAAATTTTTACATATTTATTAAAAAAAGAAAAGCTGAACTATCACATGGTCATAAGTAATCAAACCCTTTGCTCAGTATTGAGTAGAAGCACCTTTTGAGCTAGTACAGCCATGACTCTTCTTGGGAATGATGTAACAAGTTTTTCACTTGGGTATAGGTCAGGGCTCTGAATGGGCCACTCTAGAATGGTCACAGAGTTGTTCTAAACCAATCACCCAACCCCAAATCATGAAAAATGAAGATGCTACGGGTATCGGAAAATTGCGCAATTTTTTTTTTAGCAAAGTTTGGATTTTTTTTTCACCACTTACATAAAAAAATAACCTAGACATGATTGGTGTCAATTAACTCATAATGACCTGGAGAATCATAATGGCATGACAGTTTTAGCATTTAGTGAACTTAGCAAAAAAGCTAAACAAAAAACAAGTGTGGTATTGCCCCTTTTTGCAATTTAACCGCACCTGGAATTTTTTTCCCATTTTCTAGTACACGACATGGTAAAACCAATGATGTCGTTCAAAAGTATAACTCATCCCACAAAAAATAAGACCTCACATGGCTATATTGATGGAAAAATACAAATGTAGTGGTCCTGGGAAGGAGGGGAGCGAAAGATGAAAGCGCAAAACCAAAAAAGCTCCAGGAGGTTAAGGGGTTAAAGGGGTCTGAATACTTTCCGTATCCACTGTATTTTCCATAAATGCACTCAATGCTTTGTCGGGGCTCCTTTTGCATCAATTCCTGCATCAATACGGCATGGCATGGAGGCGATCAGCCTGTGGCACTACTGAGGTGTTAAAGAAGCCTAGGTTGCTTTGATAGCAGCCTTCAGCTTGTCTGCATTTTTGGGTCTGGTGTCTCTCATCTATCTTCCTCTTGACAATACCGCATAGATTCTCTATGGGGTTAAGGTGAGGCAAAATTGCTGGCCAATCAAGCACAGTGCAACTTTTGTTTTTAAACGAGGTATTGGTACTTTTGGCAGTGTGGACAGGTGCTAAGTCGTGCTGGAAAATGAAGTTTCCATCTCCAAAAAGCTTGTCGGCAAAGGGAAGCATGAATTGCTTTAAAATTTCCTGGTAGACGGTTTGCTGACTTTGTTCTTGATAAATTACAATGGAACTACACCAGATGACATAGCTCCCCAAACCATCACTGATTCTGGAAACTTCACACTAGACCTCAAGTTGCTTGGATTGTGTGCCTCTCCACTCTTCCTCCAGAGTCTGGAACCTTGATTTCCAAATGAAATGCAAAATTTACATTGATCTGAAAACAACACCTTGGACCACTGACAACAGTCCAGTTCTTATTCTCATTGGCCCAGTTAAGACACTTCTGGCATTGTCTATTGGTCATGAGTGGCTTAACACAAGAAATGCAACACTTGTAGCCACCATCCCAGATACATCTGTGTGTGGTGACTATTGAAGCAATGACTGCAGCAGCTGTCCACTCCTTGTGAATCTTCCCCCAATTTTTTTTTGACAATCGTTCCAAGGCTGCGGTTATCCTGGCTGCTTGTGCACCTTTTTCTACCACACCTTTTACTTCCACTCAACTTTCCATTAATATGCTTGGATTCAGCAATCTGTCAACAGCCAGTTTCTTTAGCAATGACCTTTTGTGTATTACCCTTCTTGTCGAGTGTGTCAATGACTGCCTTCTGGACATCTGTCAAGTCAGCAGTCTTCCCCATGATTGTAGAGCCTACTGAAATAGACTAAGGGACCTTTCTAAATGCTTAGGAAGCCTTTGCAGGTGTTTTTTTTATTAATTATTCTAAGAAAAAACTAAACTTTTGGGTTTTCATTGGCTGTAAGCTTTAATCATTAACATAAATAAACACTTGAAATATATCACTATGTATGTAATGACTATATAATATGAGTTTCCTTTTTGTATTGAAGAAGTGAAATAAATTAACTTTTTGATGATATTCTAATTTTGTGAGAAGAACCTGTAGGTTGAAAAAAGACCTAACCCCATCAAGTTCAAACTTTCTTGACCAATTATGCATTTTTTTAACTAAAATATCTAAAAGCTACATAGTGATATAGGTTGAAAAAACCTAGGTTCATCAAGATATGCAAATTGCCTCTTCAGAGAGCAATATGACTAGAACTCTTGTGCCACCTATTGAAAATAGCAATCCTAACAGTCAAAAGTGATCTTTTAATCAGCCATTTCACATGACTAAGAATAAAAGCCAATCCAGAATCTCAGTAGGCAGATACAGTATTTCAGGGTGTTGCCTCCTCATCAGTGCAAAGTATGAGATCTGATATCTTAGCAATTTCAAAATATCTGCAATTTTTGACTTTTCGGAGAGAGAGAAATCTCATTTTTTGTCCAATTTTCCCTGAGGAAAACAACCTGCCTAATAATTTTGCACATCTTGATATAGGATAATGACATCCTTAGGCTGCACCCTCCCTCATTACACAAATACTAATCACCTGCTCAGCCTCTAATAAGCATTCAATTAGCATTCCTATATAGCTTTGAGTTGGAAAATCTGCATAAAAAGATGATATTGTAAAAATATTCACTTACCTATTAATTATGCACACAGTGTATTACGATTTTTCATACCTATTTGGTGCTTATATTCAGTGTTTACAGTCATTTGACTGAACCATGAAATATATAGACAATTTTATGCAACAGTAGGCCAATCTGCTTTATACTGCTAGCAGAAAATATACAATGCAATACTCTTTTATATATGGCTGTATGTATATTCGATGCACTTAACCCCTTCCCAACCTTTGACGCATACGCTGCGTCATGAAAGTCGGTGCCAATCCGACCTGTGACGCAGCGTATGCGTCATGGAATGATCGCGTCCCTGCAGATCGGGTGAAAGGGTTAACTCCAATTTCACCCGATCTGCAGGGACAGGGGGAGTGGTGCTTCAGCCCAGGGGGGGTGGCTTCACCCCCTCGTGGCTACGATCACTCTGATTGGCTGTTGAAAGTCCTAGCAACCACCACTTCCGTCACAACCGGAAGTTGTCGGGTCCTGACGTGGCTTAGCGTCCTGGTATCCTAGTAACGCTAACTTCCGCCACCATCGGAGGGCGCGTCCTCACATCTTTTCATTGGCACCATTGCGGCTATACTTTTTACGGCTCCTTTACAGGTAATTTGGTTTGCAGTAATCTGCGGGTTTGTTTGACTCCTGTCTCTTTCCCGATCATTGGTTTAACCATTAATAACGCCGCACATAGCACTTACCTATACCCACTGATCACATGATCGGCGTTTTAGATCCGATAGGCTAATGATGTCCGCCATTTTACCATATAATGTGGACCTTATAATTCCTCCCACTCTCTTCAGCATAGTAAGGAGGGTGGCAGGTCCTTTTGTCCGTATGTCTAACACTTGTGCACTTTATCTCCCAGGCAGGCTAGTCCCCTGATGATCAGGCCTGCAAGGAAACGCGTCGGGACACTTCAATAGGGAGAGTGCAGGGCATGATATTGCTCAGGGGTAGTTGTGGACTGCCCTTGTAAGGCCGGGAGCTTGGGACGCAGGTTTGTTGATAGCCCCTCAGGGATTGACAGGGTATTGTCTCCCGACATCGCTAATCCATGGAACTCTCCGCTCCAGCGAACCGTGGGCTTCACCTACCTGGTCTATGGCATTTGGTGAGATCATTCCTGTTTTAAATATTCTATATGATTTTCATCTTATTTTTCTTTCATCCCGCCTGCCTAGTATCTATTTTTGATACCTGCTGATACCTATACAACAAGATTACCTTGTAAAACACTTTTTGCACTTTTATGTGCTTCTATTACAGACTATAGGTATCTTGAAAGTTTGGGACAGCATACTTTGTATGTATAACCATTGTTCCAACTATAATCTATTAGTACCATCCATTGGTATATTACCACACAGGTCGTATCATTTGGTACTTTTTTGAGGTGACACTTTTTTGTTCTTTTTGGTGTTTAATTTTTATCTTTTATAACAATAAAGGTTATGTTTTAATTTCTACTATAGCTATGTTCCTCTAAATATTGGTGGGATTTGTTGGATTATTCCAAATAGATATTTATTCAGAATTGCTGTTTTTGTGTGTGAAAGTGAAACTGCCAATCAGAGCGATTTGTAATATTTCACCTAAAAAACTGGTGAAATATTACAATCCAGCCATGGCCGATGCTGCAATATCATCGGCCATGGCTGGAAATACCGAAGTGACCCCCCCCACCCCACCGATCGTCCCCCCAAGCCACCGATCTGTCCCGTAGTCCCCTCCGTCCTGTGCTCCGCTCCCCCGTCCTCCTGTCCGCTCCCCCCGTGCTCCTATGTCACCCTCCCGTGCTCCGACGCCCCCCCCGTGCCCCGATCTCCCCCCCTTATTCTTACCGAGGCTCCCGGTGTCGGTCCATCTTCTCCATGGGCGCCGCCATCTTCCAAAATGGCGGGCGCATGCGCAGTGCGCCCGCCGAATCTGCCGGCCGGCAGATTCATTACAAGTACATTTTGATCGCTGTGGTAGGTTCTATCACAGCGATCAAAATAAAAAAAATAATAAATAAACCCCCCCCTTTATCACCCCCATAGGTAGGGACAATAACAAAATAAAGAAAATATATTTTTTTCTTTTTCCACTAGGGTTAGGGTTGGAACTAGGGTTAGAACTAGGGGTAGGGTTAGGGGTAGGGTTAGGGTTACGGATAGGGTTAGGGTTAGGGGTAGGGTTAGGGTTATGGCATGTGCACACAGTGCGGATTTGGCTGCGGATCCGCAGTGGATTGGCCGCGGATCCGCAGCGGATTGGCCGCGGATCCGCAGCGGATTGGCCGCTGCAAATTCGTAGCAGTTTTCCATCATGTTTACAGTACCATGTACACCTATGGAAAACCAAATCCGCTGTGACCATGGTGCGGAAAATTCTGTGCAGAAACGCTGCATTGTATTTTCCGCAGCATGTCAATTCTTTGTGTGGATTCCGCAGCGTTTTACACCTGTTCCTCAATAGGAATCCGCAGGTGAAATCCGCACAAAAAAACACTGGAAATCTGCTGTAAATCAGCAGGTAAAACGCAGTGCCTTTTACCTGCAGATTTTTCAAAAATCGTGCGGAAAAATCTCACACGAATCCGCAACGTGGGCACATAGCCTTAGGGTTAGGGTTGGAATTAGAGTTAAGGTTGGAATTAGGGCTAGGGTTGGAAATAGGGTTAAGATTAGGCTTGTGGTTAGGGTTAAGGATAGGGTTAGGGGTGTGTTGGGGTTACAGTTGTGGTTAGGGTTGGGATTAGGGTTAGGGTTGGGATTAGGGTTAGGATTAGGGTTAGGATTGGAATTAGGGTTACGGGTGTGTTGCGGTTAGGGTTGTGGCTAGGGGTGTGTTGGGATTAGGGTTGTGATTAGGGTTATGGCTACAGTTGAGATTAGGATTAGGGGTGTGTTGGGGTTAGTGTTGAAGTTAGAATTGAGGGGTTTCCACTGTTTAGGCACATCAGGGGTCTCCAAACGCAACATGGCGCCACCATTGATTCCAGCCAATCTTGCGTTCAAAAAGTCAAATGGTGCTCCCTCCCTTCCAAGCACCGACGTGCGCCCGAACAGTGGTTTACCCCCACATTTGGGGTACCAGCGTACTCAGGACAAACTGGGCAACAACTGTTGGGGTCCAATTTCTCCTGTTACCCTTGCAAAAATAAAAAATTACTTGCTAAAACATAATTTTTGAGGAAAGAACAATTATTTTTTATTTTCACGGCTCTGCGTTATAAACTTCTGTGAAGCACTTGGGGGTTGAAAGTGCTCACCACACATCTAGATAAGTTCCTTGGGGGGTCTATTTTCCAAAATGGGGTCACTTATGGGGTGTTTCTACTGTTTAGGCACATCAGGGGCTCTGCAAATGCAACGTGATGCCCGCAGACCATTCCATCAAAGTCTGCATTTCAAATGTCACTACTTACCTTCCGAGCCCTGACGTGTGCCCAAACAGTGGTTTACCCCCACATATTGGGTACCAGCACACTCACAACAAAGTGGGCAACAAATATTGGGGCCCAATTTCTCCTGTTACCCTTGTGAAAATAAAAAATTGCTTGCTAAAACATCTTTTTTGAGGAAAGAAAAATGATTTTTTATTTTCACGGCTCTGCGTTGTAAACTTCTGTGAAGCACTTGGGGGTTGATCGTGCTCACCACACATCTAGATAAGTTCCTTGGGGGGTCTAGTTTCCAAAATGGAGTCACTTGTGGGGTGTTTCTACTGTTTAGGCACATCAGGGGCTCTGCAAATGCAATGTGACGCCCGCAGACCATTCCATCAAAGTCTGCATTTCAAATGTCACTACTTCCCTTCCGAGCCCTGACGTGTGCCCAAACAGTGGTTTACCCCCACATATGGGGTACCAGCACACTCACAACAAACTGGGTAACAAATATTGGGGCCCAATTTCTCCTGTTACCCTTGTGAAAATAAAAAATTGCTTGCTAAAACATCTTTTTTGAGGAAAGAAAAATGATTTTTTATTTTCACAGCTCTGCGTTGCAAACTTCTGTGAAGCACTTGGGGGTTGATCGTGCTCACCACACATCTAGATAAGTTCCTTGGGGGGTCTAGTTTCCAAAATGGAGTCACTTGTGGGGGGTTTCTACTGGGGGGGGCTCTGCAAACGTAACATGATGCCCGCAGACCATTCCATCAAAGTCTGCATTCCAAAACGTCACTACTTCCCTTTCGAGCCACGGCATGTGCCCAAACAATGGTTTACCCCCACATATGGGGTATCAGCGTACTCAGGAGAAACTGGACAACAACTTTTGGGGTCCAATTTCTCCTGTTACTCTTGCAAAAATAAAAAATTCTGGGCTAAAAAAATTTTTTTGAGGAAAGGAAACACATTTATTATTTTCACGGCTCTGTGTTATAAACTTCTGTGAAGCGCTTGGGGGTTCAAAGTGCTCACCACACATCTAGATAAGTTACCTTGGTGGTCTAGTTTCCAAAATGGAGTCACTTGTGGGGAGTTCCTACTGTTTAGGCACATCAGGGGCTCTGCAAACGCAACCTGACGCCCGCAGAGCATTCCATCAAAGTCTGCATTTCAAAACGTCACTACTTCCCTTCCGAACCCCGACGTGTGCCAAAACAGTGGTTTACCCCCACATATGGGGTATCAGCGTACTCAGGAGAAACTGGACAACTTTTGGGGTCCAATTTCTCCTGTTACCATTGGGAAAATAAAAAATTGCGGGCTAAAAAATCATTTTTGAGAAAAGAAAAATTATTTTTTATTTTCATGGCTCTGCGTTATAAACTTCTGTGAAGCACTTGGGGGTTCAAAGTGCTCACCACACATCTAGATTAGTTCCTTGGGAGGTCTAGTTTCCAAAATGGGGTCACTTGTGCGGGAGCTCCAATGTTTAGGCACACAGGGGCTCTCCAAACGCGACATGGTGTCCGCTAATGATTGGAGCTAATTTTCCATTCAAAAAGCCAAATGGCGTGCCTTCCCTTCCGAGCCCTGCCGTGTGCCCAAACAGTGGTTTACCCCCACATATGGGGTATCAGCGTACTCAGGACAAACTGGACAACAACATTTGGGGTCCAATTTCTCCTATTACCCTTGGGAAAATAAAAAATTCTGGGCTAAAATTCATTTTTGAGGAAAGAAAAATTATTTTTTATTTTCACGGCTCTGCGTTATAAACTTCTGTGAAGCACCTGGGGGTTATAAGTGCTCACTATGCATCTAGATAAGTTCCTTTCCGGGTCTAGTTTCCAAAATGGGGTCACTTGTAGGGGAGCTCCAATGTTTAGGCACACAGGGGCTATCCAAACGCGACATGGTGTCCGCTAAAGATTGGAGCTAATTTTCCATTCAAAAAGTCAAATGGCACGCCTCCCCTTCCGAGCCTTGCCGTGCACCCAAACAGTGGTTTACCCCCACATATGAGGTATCGCCGTACTCAGGAGAAATTGCCCAACAAATTTTACAATCCATTTTATCCTGTTGCCCATGTGAAAATGAAAGAATTGAGGCTAAAAGAAATTTTGTGTGAAAAAAAAGTACTTTTTCATTTTTGCGGATCAATTTGTGAAGCACCTGGGGGTTCAAAGTGCTCTCTATGCCTCTAGATAAGTTCCTTGGGGGGTCTAGTTTCCAAAATGGGGTCACTTGTGGAGGAGCTCCAATGTTTAGGCACACAGGGGCTTTCCAAACGCGACATGGTGTCCGCTAACGATGGAGATAATTTTTCATTCAAAAAGTCAAATGGCGCTCCTTCCCTTCCGAGCCTTACCATGTGCCCAAACAGTGGTTTACCCCCACATGTGAGGTATCGCTGTACTCAGGAGAAATTGCCCAGCAAAATTTAGGATCCATTTTATCCTGTTGCCCATGTGAAAATGAAAAAATTGAGGCTAAAATAATTTTTTTGTGAAAAAAAAGTACTTTTTGATTTTTACGGATCAATTTGTGAAGCACCTGGGGGTTTAAAGTGCTCACTATGCTTCTAGATAAGTTCCTTGGGGGGTCTAGTTTCCAAAATGGGGTCAATTGTGGGGGAGCTCTAATGTTTAGGCACACGGGGGCTCTCCAAACGCGACATGCTGTCCGCTAAAGATTGGAGCCAATTTTTCATTGAAAAAGTCAAATGGCGCTCCTTCCCTTCCGAGCCCTGCCGTGCGCCCAAACAGTGGTTTACCCCCACATATGAGGTATCAGCGTACTCAGGACAAATTGGACAATAACGTTCTTGGTCCAGTTTCTCCTGTTACCCTTGGGAAAATAAAAAAATTTTCGCTAAAAGATCATTTTTGTGACTAAAAAGTTAAATGTTCATTTTTTCCTTCCATGTTGCTTCTGCTGCTGTGAAACACCTGAAGGGTTAATAAACTTCTTGAATGTGGTTTTGAGCACCTTGAGGGGTGCAGTTTTTAGAATGGTGTCACTTTTGGGTATTTTCAGCCATATAAAACCCTCAAACTGACTTCAAATGTGAGGTGGTCCCTAAAAAAAATGGTTTTGTAAATTTTGTTGTAAAAATGAGAAATCACTGGTCAAATTTTAACCCTTATAACTTCCTAGCAAAAAAAAAAATTTGTTTCCAAAATTGTGCTGATGTAAAGTAGACATGTGGGAAATTACATAGTTACATAGTTACATAGTTATTAAGGTTGAAGGAAGACTGTAAGTCCGTCTAGTTCAACCCATAGCCTAACCTAACATGCCCTAACATGTTGATCCAGGGGAAGGCAAAAAAACCCCATGTGGCAAAGAGTAACTCCACCATGGGGAAAAAATTCCTTCCTGACTCCACATACGGCAATCAGACTAGTTCCCTGGATCAACGCCTTATCAAGGAATCTAGTGTATATACCCTGTAACATTATACTTTTCCAGAAAGGTATCCAGTCCCCTCTTAAATTTAATTAATGAATCACTCATTACAACATCATACGGCAGAGAATTCCATAGTCTCACTGCTCTTACAGTAAAGAATCCGCGTCTGTTATTATGGTTAAACCTTCTTTCCTCCAGACGTAGAGGATGCCCCCTTGTCCCTGTCTCAGGTCTATGATTAAAAAGATCATCAGAAAGGTCTTTGTACTGTCCCCTCATATATTTATACATTAAAATAAGATCACCCCTTAGTCTTCATTTTTCCAAACTAAATAGCCCCAAGTGTAATAAACTATCTTGGTATTGCAGACCCCCCAGTCCTCTAATAACCTTGGTCGCTCTTCTCTGCACCCGCTCCAGTTCAGGTATGTCTTTCTTATACACCGGAGACCAGAACTGTGCACAGTATTCTAAGTGTGGTTGAACTAGTGACTTGTATAGAGGTAAAATTATGTTCTCCTCATGAGCATCTATGCCTCTTTTAATACATCTCATTATTTTATTTGCCTTTGTAGCAGCTGCCTGACACTGGCCACTGAATATGAGTTTGTCATCCACCCATACACCCAGGTCTTTTTCATTGACGGTTTTGCCCAGAGTTTTAGAATTAAGCACATAGTTATACATCTTATTACTTCTACCCAAGTGCATGACCTTACATTTATCCCCATTAAAGCTCATTTGCCATTTATCAGCCCAAGCTTCTAGTTTACATAAATCATCCTGTAATATAAAATTGTCCTCCCCTGTATTGATTACCCTGCAGAGTTTAGTGTCATTTGCAAATATTGAAATTCTACTCTGAATGCCCCCTACAAGGTCATTAATAAATATGTTAAAAAGAAGAGGGCCCAATACTGACCCCTGTGGTACCCCACTGCTAACCGTGACCTAGTCCGAGTGTGCTCCATTAATAACCACCCTTTGTTTCCTATCCCTGAGCCAACTCTCAACCCACTTACACATATTTTCCCCTATCCCCATTACTCTCATTTTATGTAACAACCTTTTGTGTGGCACCGTATCAAAAGCTTTGGAAAAGTCCATATATACTACGTCCACTGGGTTCCCTTGGTCCAGTCCGGAACTTACCTCTTCATAGAAGCTGATCAAATTAGTCTGACATGAACGGTCCCTAGTAAACCCGTGCTGATACTGGGACATGAGGTTATAAATGTTATTTATTAACTATTTTGTGTCACATAACTCTCTGGTTTAACAGAATAAAAATTCAAAATGTGAAAATTGCGAAATTTTCAAAATTTTTGCCAAATTTCCGTTTTTTTCACAAATAAACTCAGAAATTATCGACCAAAATTTACCACTATCATGAAGCCCAATATGTCATGAAAAAACAATCTCAGAATCGCTAGGATCCGTTGAAGCGTTCCTGAGTTATTACCTCATAAAGGGACACTGGTCAGAATTGCAAAAAACGGCAAGGTCATTAAGGCCAAAATAGGCTGGGTCATGAAGGGGTTAACCATTGAAGTCTATGTGAAAATTAGTGTATATGTCAGAAGATTTTTCCTGGAACATATGTCATGTAAATTAGGGTATAATGATCTTACATCAATAAATTTAAAGCTATATTCCAAAAAAATGCTAAAAACCTTTCAAAATAGCAAATTACCAGGGAGATTTGTGCAGCTGCAGGTAACATTTTTATTTCATAGAACATACCCTAAACTCAATACAAATATATCCACATCCAAGGTACTATAATTATTAGCTTTAAACAAATAGCATCTTCATATAGTAAGAGAGCAGAAACTCTAGTTCTCCTAAACAGCAAAGATTCTAGTAGAAGTAGCAATCCTAAATGTCAAGGTTCACCCTCCTATAGGACTTTGACACATGACTTAAGATAAAGAGCCCAACTAGAAACTCCATTTGCACATGCATGTTTTGGGATTTTTGTCACTCATTGGTACACAGCATGTTGGTTGCGTGAGAGGCCCTTGACAGTAGGTATAAGAGGTAAAGTTTCTTCTTTGGATAGCATAAAGTTGTCTCCCTACACCAACTTGGAATTCTCAACAAGTAATGCTAGCTATATGAATATAAGGGTTGATTGAGATTTCTGAGTGCTGAAATGAATAGTAGGCAGACAGTATAACAGTATACTGACCAATACCAGTCAATGGAGCAATTTAAATTAACATCTTTTACACACAGAACATTTGTAAAATATCACAGCATATACTAGTCTGATTCATTCTCCGATCAAACTCGACCAATAAACTCAATGATTATGCTAAAATGAAGAGATATCAAATGGATACCATCCATATGACCTCTGCATTTTCTGAATACTTTATAATTATTGACATAAAAAATGTGTTTGAACTGTTATATTAGCTGTTGATGTATTAAAGATTTGCCTTACGGAAATCCTAAGGATGGTAAAAAATGGACATATGTTTGACATAGAGATGGCATATGTATAGCAAGCCAGATGAAAAATTGCCATTTTTTCTGGATGAAAAATTGATGATTTTGCATATGCTTGTCAGGACACCGCCTAAGCAAGAGTATTGTTCATTTCAATGAGACTTTAGTAAAAAAAAAACATAACTACACTGGGGCACATCGATTAATCCAGCCTAAATTACAGTTAGCTTGAATTTGAGCTAGACAGTCTTAATATACACTAAATGTGTCATAATGACTCATGCTGTTTGCAGAATCTTTAGACACAATTAACTTTTTTTTAAAATGTTCACTTTAAAGTCAACTTGAAAATAGGTTCCGAACAAATAGTTTATTTAAATTTCCCTGAAAACAATTGCTGTGAAATTTTGATGCCTTCTTATTACATAGTCTGAAAATTTCTAATTTGTTAAAATTTTCAGCAAATATCAGACTTTTTCATAATCTCAAAATCATATAGACCTAAATATGCCAATTACATATAGTAAAATGAGTCATGAAAAAACATTCTCAGAATCTCTGGGGTTTTAAAATAGTAAAATATTGCAATTTCTAACAATCAATCACTATTAATTAGTTGTTAATAGTAGGGTTGAGCGAAACGGGTCGGCAATTTTCAGAAGTCGCCGACTTTTGGCAAAGTCGGGTTTCATGAAACCCGACCCGACCCCTGTGTGGGGTCGGCCATGAAGTCGGCGATTTTCTGAATCTGGAATCGGAATTCCGATACCGATTCCCGATATGTTTAAGATATCGGGAATTGGTATCGGAATTCAGATTTAAGTGTAAAATAAAGAATTAAAATAAAAAATATCGCTATACTTACACTCTGATGCGCCCTGGTACTAAGCGGGAACCTTCCTTCCTTAGAATCAGCCTTCCAGGACCTTGCGGTGACGTCGCGGTGATGTCGCGGCTTGTGATTGGTCGCGCGAGCGGTCACATGGGCGGCCGCGCGACCAATCACAAGCCGCGACGTCACCGTGACGTCACCGAAAGTCCTGGAAGGGCTGATTCTTAGGAAGGAAGGCTGCCGGAAAGAAGCAGGGCATGTCCGAGGGTGAGTATATACCTAATAGGAATATACTCACCCTCGGCTTCTTTCCGGCAGCCTTCCTTCCTAAGAATCAGCCCTTCCAGGACCTTCGGTGACGTCACGGTGACGTCGCGGCTTGTGATTGGTCGCGCGAGCGGTCACATGGGCGGCCGCGCGACCAATCACAAGCCGCGATGTCACCGCGACGTCACCGCAAGGTCCTGGAAGGCTGATTCTAAGGAAGGAAGGTTCCCGCTTAGTACCAGGGCGCATCAGAGGGTAAGTATAGCGATATTTTTTATTTTAATTCTTTATTTTACACTTAAATATGGATCCCAGGGCCTGAAGGAGAGTTTCCGCTCCTTCAGACCCTGGGAACCATTGGAAACCCAATGCACTGCATTGGGTTTCGAGTTTCAGCCGACCCCGACCCCGACTTTTTTATAGGATCGGCCGATTTCACTCGACCCGACTTTTGAAAAAGTCGGGTTTCGTGAAACCCGACCCGATCCTATAAAAGTAAAGGTCGCTCAACCCTAGTTAATAGTTTGAGACCCATTTTGGTCAAAAAATGAATTGCATACAATAGAAGATAATAGTTTTTCAACCCAATAGAAATGTAAAGTCATATTATTTTTTCAACTGTGGCAGACAGAGACCATCCCCAAAGTTCAACTTTTTATTATATTTAGTTATTGCATTATTTCAATGTATTAATGCAAGGACATAAAACAAAATGGTTCACTAGAATAAATGTCCTTGTAGAGACATTTTTTTAAATTATCAAAAGAATATTAATTGTGCATACATTGCTATTCTATTTCATTGGAAATATGAATAATGCACATATCATACATATAAAGCTTTTAAGTACTCATCACCCCATCTCACTATCATAATAGTCATAATATTCAGCATTAAAGTGCTGAACCTGCAGAAACTGATCCCTGACACTTTGGTGTAAAATGATATGGCTTTGTGAAACAACAGAAGATAATAACCAAATTCTTAAATGACTGAATTTGATGATTACAATAATTGTCTTTAAAAGTCACGCATGCATGAAGTCACTCTTAGCATTTGACAGCCCAGAACAGTTTCAGGCAGTTTTTCTACTCTAATGACGAACATTTGAGGAACAACATATATATAACAGCAGATGTAACAGAAGTTCTCTGCATAACCATTTTTTCAAGGTCAGACTTGCATAAAATGAGAAACACAAAATTACTTTCCTAATTATTTTGTTTAGATCCAGTCACCGAAAATGAATATTTGTAATTAGAAAGAACTTATCTCATGAAATGCAAAGGGAAAGACTTTCAATATTTGTAGGTCATACACTGTGGTAGGCTGCAGTGCAATCGTTTGCTAATTCCCAATATTTTTTTGTACTTGGATGACCATTTAGAAGCATGTGAGAAAATCTTCTGTTTATTTCTGAACCTCTGCAGTAAAGAGAGAGAAGGACTCTGAGCAAACAGCATTGTTTATAAAGTTAATTGGTTGGAAAAAATCACCAAGCAGTAGAAAGGCATGGAAAGGCTTCAGAAAATGTAGACCTTTTTCTTTTGTGCTAGTAATAAACCCTTCATTAGAAACCTCTGCAGTTTCTTTATATTGTTATTATTGTTTTCAGGCATGAAATTATGTAAATTATCTAGTGCTACAACGATCAGGTTTGATATGAATCTTTTTCCTATATGAATTGGTGGAATGTGTCTTATTAATGTACTAACATTTGCAATAATTTTAAAATAATCTAATTTGAAGGTAATCTAGAAATTTACCTATTGTTTAATTCAAATGTTTTAAAGGTACCTTCACACTGAACGACTTAACAACGATAACGATAGCGATCCGTGACGTTGCAGCGTCCTGGATAGCGATATCGTTGTGTTTGGCAGCGATCAGGATCCCGCTGTGATATCGCTGGTCGTTGCTGAAAGTCCAGAACTTTATTTGGTCGTCAGATCGGCGTGTATCGTCGTGTTTGACAGCAAAAGCAACGATGCCAGCAATGTTTTACAATGGTAACCAGGGTAAATATCGGGTTACTAAGCGCAGGGCCACGCTTAGTAACCCGATATTTACCCTGGTTACCATTGTAAAAGTAAAAAAAAAACACTACATACTCACCCTCTGATGTCTGTCACGTCCCCCGGCGTCCGCCCTGCTGCTCAGAGCTTCCTGCACTGACTGTGTCAGTGCCGGCCGTAGAGCAAAGCACAGCGGTGACGTCACCGCTGTGCTTTAGGGCCGGCGCTTACACAGTGCAGGGAAGCTGAAGGCGAGGGATGCAACAGACACAGCAATGTAAGTATGTAGTGTTTGTTTTTTTTTACATTTACACTGGTAACCAGGGTAAACATCGGGTTACTAAGCGCGGCCCTGCGCTTAGTAACCCAATGTTTACCCTGGTTACCTGGGGACTTCGGCATCATTGGTCGCTGGAGAGCTGTCTGTGTGACAGCTCTCCAGCGACCACACAGCGACGCTGCAGCGATCGGCATCGTTGTCGATATCGCTGCAGCGTCGCTTAATGTGACGGTACCTTAAGTTAAAGAATACCTACAGTAAGTCCTTACATAGTAAGAGTATATCCAGTTACTATACCCCACCAAACAGAAAAAAGGAATGGAATAATGTGAATCTTTCATTCTATCCCATCTATATACTGTGCCTTGAAAATGCATTTTTACCTTGTGAACTTTTCCACATTTAGCTTATGTTACACTCACATACTTAAATGTATTTTATTGGGATTTTATGTGATATACCAAGACAAAGTAGAAAAAACAGGGAAAAACCCGACCAGGAGTCCAAAGTAATTGTTAAAAAATTATATAAATTTTATTAATACATCAGATAAATAACAATACAGGAAAATTAATAATGATGATGTACAATAAATAAATGAATAGATAAAGGGCGCACCTAACAAGGATTACAAAAAATCTAAATTGCTAAATGCCACACATGAAGTGTCAGAAAGTTATAATAAAAATATCTAAAACTCTATCAAAAAGGTAAATACATATGGAGAAAGTGCTCGAGTGTAAAAAAGTGTGCAGAGCAAAGATGAATATACAAGGGAGTTCAAATAGCCATTAAATTAGAATGTGTAGTGTACAAAGATACCACTAGGTGTCAGTGTTAATAACTGCAATTGTTAACACGCGGGAAACGAGACTGACGATAATATAAAACATAATGTGATCATAATCATAACATACTCACAGTGCTCGTATGATCCCAGTTTCCTGGATGGCGCCCTCCCCAACGCGCGTTTCGTGATGAAGGCAGCACATTTTTCTGATGTATTAATAAAATTTATATAATTTTTTAACAATTACTTTGGACTCCTGGTCGGGTTTTTTTTCTGTTTTTTTCTGTTTGGCAATTTTTCACGATTTTCCTTCACTTTTGAGTCCCTAATAGATTTGCACAATTATGTTTCATAATATTATTATCATTTTCACCCCTTATTATTTTATATATTTATATTTATTTTTCTATTTAGGGCAGCCTCCTCGTTTTGGTATTTTTACAAGACAAAGTAGCAAGTATTTGTGACTTGATAATTATATGACGCATGGTTTTCTAAATATTTTAAAAGTATAAATTTGTAAATTGTTATGTGCATTTGTATTCAGCCTTCCTCAGTTGGTACTTTGTAGGACCGTCCTTCCCTCCAATTACTGCCACAGTTCATTTGAGATTGCCTTAACCAGCTTAGCACACCTTGCACAACTAATTTGTCAACTCAATTATCATTGCCGAGATCTCAATCTGCGCATGCGCCGCCTCCATCCAGTGGCCACTTTCCCAGAGGTCATAGCATCAAGGCAATGGAATTGCGGGGATCCGGGCTTTCACAAAATGTCACCTGAGTTCCCGCACCAATGAGCACCACCGAAATCTGCAGCTCCAGCCTTAGGATGGGATTTTCAGGAGACCACCGCATGACAGCAATGGATGTGCGGGGGCTCCGGATTTTCATAAAATGTCGGCCGAGCCCTTGCACCATCGAGCACCGCTGAACCTGCCACACCACTCTGGGTAATATCATCGCTGGACCACCAAGCAACCTCTGTAACTCTGCTCCACCAGCGCTGCTGATCCCCTGAGGGTAAGCTGAAGTCAGGACTGTGAGACGGACCCCCATTTGACGCATTCATTTTTTTCCATCTGAAATTTTGGGGTGCATCTTATAGTCCGAAAAATATGGTAAATATAATAGATAAAATAGTAAATGACTGGTTGGCAAAAAGATGTAAAATGCATCCATCAAACAAAAATGGATAGCATACCATTGATATCAACCTTAGGAATCAGAAGTAATATATGGTATTGTGCGAACGTTTTAGACTGGTGTGGAAAAAGGCTGCAAAGCAAGAATGCTTGCAAAAATAAAAGTGTTCATAGCAAATTTTGTATCTATTAGTAAAATGCAAAGTAAATGAACAAAAGAGAAATTTAAATCATATCAATATTTTGGGTGACCACCCTTTGCCTTCAAAACAGTATAAATTCACCTAGTTACATTTCCTCAAATTTTTAAGGAACTCGGCAGGGAGGTTGTTCCAATCATCTTGGAAAACTAACCACAGATCTGTGTATGTAGGCTTGTGCACATCCTTCTGTGTCTTCATCTATTCCCAGACAGCTTCAATGATGTCAAGATCAAAGCTCTGTGTTGGCCTTATCATCACTTTCAGGACTCCTTATTCTTGTTTGTGCTGTAGATTGTTCTTAATGACATTGGCTGTATGTGCTTCAGAATGAATTTGGAGGAAATCAGATGCCATCTTAGGGTATGTGTCCACGGTCAGTAAACGCTGCTTGTTTGACGCTGCGCAGAGCTGCAGCGTCAAACACGCAGCGTCCAGATGTTCCAGCATAGTGTAGGGGATTTTATGAAATCCCATGTCCACTATGCGTGGAAACACGCATCCGATTTCCCTGCGACTCCGGACATGCTGCGCGTCTTTTCAGATCACAGCATGTCCGTGCTACCTGCGGCGACGCTGCGACGCCGCAAGTAATATCACAGGGCGCTATGCGAGGGTGTGATGATCCCGGATGTGTACAGTTAACACATCCGGCATCATCGTGTCCCAGAAAGGGGGCGGGGCTTAGCGCCGAGCGGCTTCGCCGCTCCGGCGATACCGCCGGCCATCCTGACCGTGGACACATACCCTTATTGGTAATGCATGATGAGTTAGAATACACAGCTAATCCCACCTATATTCATGTGAGAAGAAAGAAGCGGTCCCATGAATAAAACCAATGTTTATTAATATTAATTAAAAAATCACAGAATAAAAAAGCAAAATTTTCACTTTATTGCCCCCGTTTTATTCACATTTTTATTCACATCATTTTCATTCACATTATTATCAGCATTTATCGGTAATTCACGTGGAATGTATATATCTTCTTTTAATTAGTTCACTCACTTGGTCACATGATCACTACGCTGAGCAGCGTCATAGTTTCTCTGTTCTCCGCTTTTTTCGTTATGTCTCTTACCGCTTTACTATCTTCCGCACTCCATCTCTCTGTTAGGCAAGTGCGCACGCGCATTGACTTTGACCCTCTGTCGCTCCTTGAGACTCTCACACACTGACACGCATAGCTTTTGCTTGCATGTCATTGAGCATCAGCAGAAAGCTCGTCAATATGGGGGCGGAGTCACGCTCGATGCACCGTCAATTTGCCGATGGATGAGCACTTAACCTCTCGTATAAAAAAGCACGGTCACCCCTCACCTCGGCACGCCCCCGGAAGAAGCAGGAGGCAAAACGCGTGTCAGGGTGAGGGGACACCAGTATCACGAGGTAATATGTAAAATATACTTTTGGATTACTATCGAGTGGGTACTCACACTTCTCCATGGCGGTGTAATAGGGTGGTGTTTGGTTCTCTCCTTTTGTAGTACTGCCTATGCATTAAGCCACTGTGCTAGCAATCACTTTGTACTTTGTTTTAAGGCAGTATATGTATGGGGAGTTTTTTGTATTAGCAGACCACCTTTTGGTTTATGATGTCACTGAGCATTGATTGTAAAACCAAATTGCTGTCCTTGGAGTGGTTAACCACTCGTACTATTTAGCTGCTATTGATTATGGTTTGTTAATGTATTGCCTGGTCTTATGGTGTCCCCTACGGTAATTTTGCTTTTTTATTCTGTGATTTTTTAATTAATATTAATAAACATTGGGTTTATTCATGGAACCACTTCTTTCTTCTTACATGAATATAGAAGACACAAAAGAGCACAGTGAGGTCAAAAATACTCTGTTGTTAAAGAAAAAAAAAAAAAATCACAGTAATCAGCAAGTGCTAGTCAAAAGATGTAAAGAAAACAGGGTATTTAGTTGATACGTTTTTTTGCAAAAAAATGTATACTAAGCTGCTCCACCAAATCGTCAAGGTATACCCTTATAGAGCAGTCCTAACTAATGTATAGAATCCCTATCTGATGTATTTAAAACCTGATCATCGGTATAGTACCTGTATAAGCAGGGTTCAGAGAAGGACTATCCATGTGGACATGCAGGATGGAACAGCTTAAATGCAAATGACCCACAGAGGAGTGGTGGACTCCCCAGTCTTGTAGAAACAAGAGAACAATTATAGAACCAGAAACACATGGGCCACTTGCACATTGAACAAGTCTGTAGGAACCTGTTCACGCCACCAGAAAACTTGAAGACACAAAAGAGCACAGTGAGGTCAAAAATACTCTGTTGTAAAAAAAACATGGTTCTTACATGAATATAGGTGGGATTAGCTGTGTATGGTATCGTGAAGTGCCCAATTGATTGGTGTAGGACATATGTGGAGCTAATTATTGTGATGTTTTGTCATAATAGATTGTCTATTTAAATATGGATTTCAAGGCTAAGGAATTAACTTGGCGATCAAAAGCTGATAATATTTTTAAGCAGAATACCTTTCACGTTTCGCAAGATGCCAATGCAGGATGCAGAGAACTATTGTACAAATACAAAAATATTGTACATAAAAAAACAAAAATTTGGTGGAATAAAGCCTCATTGGAGAACTATTTAAGTAAGAGGATTATTCCCAGAGGTCTCAGGGTACAGTTGTACCCCACCTTTGATTTGAATAGTGAGGATTTGATAACAAAATGGATGGACACTGCCTCTAATTGTTCTTTGGATTTTATCAAGATAATAATCGAGCATAATACGGTCTGTTTGAAGGACATTGACAAAGAATTAGATTCCATTTATAAAATATTGGAGGAGGGTATGAGCAAGGAATCTCTGGAATCCTGGTTTAAAGAACTTGGAAAAGATGTGGATAAATGGGAGGAGGATGTCAGTGGAGGCAAATTGAAGAAATTTGTACGGGACAATAAGGACTATGAAACATGTAAAGTTTACAGGTGGCAACAGAGGAAGGTTGAACCTTCATCCCAGCAAACAGGAACAGATAAATCGGATACCTCGCGTGTATCAGGGAGTGAGAGTGCAAGGTCCACCAGCGAAACCACTTATGGTCGGGACTTTCATTTGAGAAGTGGAGGTGGACGCAAGTATGCAGATATATTTCACAAGCCCAAGAGACAGAGGAGACCAAGAGACACCATGAAGGTAATAAATTTATCTAAACATGTATTGACGGATTCACAGATAAGTTTGTTGGAGAAGGGTCTTACTTTTTCTCCTTCCTCCAGTCTAGACCCCTTCATTGCGATAAAGGATCTAAACTTGTTTGCACGTGAGATTATTTTGAGAAAATTACATTTTAAATCGGCAGAGTGTGATCCGACTGTTTCAACTACAATGGAAGATAGGGATGTGGTTGACATTTTGGAATCTCTGGAAGCTGAACAACAAGAGGTTAGTATAATTCCATCCAACGTATTTGTTAGATCCAAAAATTTTCCAGCCCTCAATCTATGTCCGGCAGTGGAGGTATTCACAAGATTAGTCAGTAATGAGATTCAGGGGATGGCTCATTCCCAGAGACATTAAAATAATTTGTCCAAAGAGGAACGTGTGGCCCTTGATGAATTAAGGAGCTGGGATGATGTTGTATATAAACCAGCAGATAAAGGGGGCAACCTGGTGGTTTGGCCGGTAGACATGTATGTTAGACAGGCCCACAAGTTACTTAAAAATGAAACATGTTACAAGAGGTTAATTTCTAACCCCCTCCTTTTATTCAAACTGGAATTGGTTGCTATATTGGAGGGGGCATACAAGGATGGCTTTGTTACTAAGACTTTTCTGGACAGAATACAGGATTACCAGCCAAAACTGGCAACCTTTTATTTAATCCCTAAGGTACATAAGAATGCCCTTGACCCCCCTGGGCGACTGATTGTGGCTGGAATTGGGGGTCTATGTGAAATCATCGCGGATGTGGTTGATCACTTTCTCAAACCAATTGTCTATACTCTTCCTTCCTTTGTCAGGGATACCACTCAAGCCCTGCAACGAATTGATCAACTAAAACTAGAGGAAAATCAAGTTCTAGTTACGGCCGACATTGAATCTCTTTACACTTCAATCCGACATGATGATGGTTTGGCAGCTACGGCATTGTTCCTTCGATCAAGCAATATAGAGAGTCGGCTGGTGGACTTGATCCTGACACTTTTGGAATTTGTTTTGAAACACAATGTCTTCATTTTTGATAAAAATATCTACCTCCAAGTACAAGGTACGGCTATGGGGCGTCATGTGTCCCCTCATATGCCAATTTATTTTTGGGAGCCTGGGAGAGAGAGAGATTTTTGGGGGATGGCATTGCAGAAATAGGACAGGTCCATAGTTGGATGCGATATATTGATGACGTGATGGATTACTATCGAGTGGGTACTCACACTTCTCCATGGCGGTGTAATAGGGTGGTGTTTGGTTCTCTCCTTTTGTAGTACTGCCTATGCATTGAGCCACTGTGCTAGCAATCACTTTGTACTTTGTTTTAAGGCAGTGTATGTATGGGGAGTTTTTTTGTATTAGCAGACCACCTTTTGGTTTATGATGTCACTGAGCATTGATTGTAAAACCAAATTGCTGTCCTTGGAGTGGTTAACCACTCGTACTATTTAGCTGGTATTGATTATGGTTTGTTAATGTATTGCCTGGTCTTATGGTGTCCCCTACGGTAATTTTGCTTTTTTATTCTGTGATTTTTTAATTAATATTCATAAACATTGGATTTAATCATGGAACCGCTTCTTTCTTCTCACATGAATATAGGTGGGATTAGCTGTGTATGGTATCGTGAAGTGCCCAATTGATTGGTGTAGGACATATGTGGAGCTAATGATGAGTTAGAATCCAACTGTTTTCTTTGAATTGAGGAAACCTTTATTTCTAATCAAATTCCCAACTCCATTTGCTGGAATGCAGGTCCAAACTTGCAAGGAACCTGCACCATGCCGCACTCCCCTTTATATTTAAAATAAGCTCTGGAGGAAGATTTTCTGAGAGACCTATGTCTAGCCCATAGATCTTAACAGTTCATTTGCATAATAAAATTGTGAATTACTCTGGAATAAGAGATCAGCCAGTAATATATTAACCCCCTTTACCCCCAAGGGTTGTTTGCACGTTAATGGCCGGGCCAATTTTTACAATTCTGACCACTGTCCCTTTATGAGGTTATAACTCTGGAACGCTTCAACGGATCCCGGTGATTCTGACAGTTTTCTCGTGACATATTGTAGTTCATTATAGTGGTAACATTTCTTTGATATTACCTGCATTTATTTGTGAAAAAAACTGAATTTTGGGAAAATTTTGAAAATTTTGCAATTTTCCAATTAAATCACAGAGATATGTCACATAAAATACTTAATAAGTAACATTTCCCACATGCTTACTTTACATCAGCACAATTTTGGAACCCAATTTTTTTTAGTTAGGGAGTTATAAGTAGTGTTGAGCGATACCGTCCGATACTTGAAAGTATCGGTATCGGAAAGTATCGGCCGATACCGGCAAAGTATCGGATCCAATCCGATACCGATACCCGATACCAATACAAGTCAATGGGACTCAAGTATCGGACGGTATTCCTGATGGTTCCCAGGGTCTGAAGGAGAGGAAACTCTCCTTCAGGCCCTGGGAACCATATAAATGTGTAAAAGAAAGAATTAAAATAAAAAATATCGCTATACTTTACCTCTCTGACGCAGCCGGGACCTCAGCGCAGGAACCGGCAGCGTTGTTTGTTTAAAATTCCCGCTTTTACATGGTTACGCGAACTCCTGGCTTGTGATTGGTCAGGGCGCCCATGTTGCCGGGCCGCGGACCAATCACAGCAAGCCGTGACGAAAATACGTCACGGCTTGCTGTGATTGGTCCGCGTCCCGGCAACATGGCCGCCATTAACCAATCACAAGCCGTGACGTCACGGGAGGCTGGACTTGCGCGCTTTTGAAAAAGCGCGCGTGTCCAGCCTCCAGTGACGTCCCGGCTTATGATTGGTCACGGCGCCATGTTGCCGGGACGCGGACCAATCACAGCAAGCCGTGACGAAAATATGTCACGGCTTGCTGTGATTGGTCCGCGGCCCGGCAACATGGCCGCCATTAACCAATCACAAGCCGTGACGTCACGGGAGGCAGGACAAGCGCGCATTTTAAAATTGCGCGCGTGTCCAGCCTCCCGGCTTGTGATTGGTTGATCGCGGCGCAACCAATCATAAGCCGGGACGTCACTGGAGGCTGGACACGCGCGCTTTTTCAAAAGCGCGCAAGTCCAGCCTCCCGTGACGTCACGGCTTGTGATTGGTTAATGGCGGCCATGTTGCCGGGACGCGGACCAATCACAGCAAGCCGTGACGTATTTTCGTCACGGCTTGCTGTGATTGGTCCGCAGCCCGGCAACATGGGCGCCCTGACCAATCACAAGCCGGGAGTTCGCGTAACCATGTAAAAGCGGGAATTTTAAACAAACAACGCTGCCGGTTCCTGCGCTGAGGTCCCGGCTGCGTCGGACAGGTGAGTATAGCGATATTTTTTATTTTAATTCTCTCTTTTACACATTTTAACAATGTTAAAATGTGTAAAAGAGAGAATTAAAATAAAATGTTGTTCCGATACCCGATACCCGATACCACAAGAGTATCGGAATCCCGGTATCGGAATTCCGATACAGCAAGTATCGGCCGATACCCGATACTTGCAGCATCGGAATGCTCAACACTAGTTATAAGGGTTAAAAGTTGACCAGCAATTTCTCATTTTTACAACACCATTTTTTTTAGGGACCACATCTCATTTGAAGTCATTTTGAGGGGTCTATATGATGGAAAATACCCAAGTGTGACACCATTCTAAAAACTGAACCCCTCAAGGTGCTCAAAACCACATTCAAGAAGTTTATTAACCCTTCAGGTGTTTCACAGGAATTTTTGGAATGTTTAAATAAAAATGAACATTTAACTTTTTTACACAAAAAATTTACTTCAGCTCCAATTTGTTCTATTTTACAAAGGGTAACAGGAGAAAATGGACCCCAAAAGTTGTTGTACAATTTGTCCTGAGTATGCCGATACCCCATATGTGGGGGTAAACCACTGTTTGGGCGCATGGCAGAGCTCAGAAGCAAAGGAGCACCATTTGACTTTTCAATGCAAAATTGACTGGAATTCAGATGGGAGGCCATGTTGCATTTGGAGAGCCCCTGATGTGACTAAACATTGAAACCCACCACAATTGACACCATTTTGGAAAGTAGACTCCCTTAGGAACTGATCTAGCTGTGTGGTGAGCACTTTGACCCATTAAGTGATTCACAGAAGTTTATAATGCAAAGCCGTAAAAATAAAAAATCATATTTTTTCACAAAAATGATCTTTTCACCCCCAATTTTTTATTTTCCCAAGGGTAAGAGAAGAAATTGGACTCGAAAAGTTGTTGTACAATTTGTCCTGAGTACGCTGATACCCCATATGTGGGGGTAAACCACTGTTTGAGCGCAAGGGAGAGCTCGGAAGGGAAGGAGCGCCGTTTTACTTTTCAATGCAAAATTGACTGGAATTGAGATGGGACGCCATGTTGTGTTTGGAGAGCCCCTGATGTGCCTAAACATTGAAACCCCCCACAAGTGACCCCATATTGGAAACTAGACCTCCCAAGGAACTCATCTAGATGTGTTGTAAGAGCTTTGAACCCCCAAGTGTTTCACTACAGTTTATAACGCAGAGCTGTGAAAATAAAAATTCTTTTTTTCCCCACAAAAAATATTTTTTAGCCCCCAGTTTTGTATTTTCCCAAGAGTAACAGGAGAAATTGGACCCCAATAGTTGTTGTCCAATTTGTCCTGAGTATGCTGATACCAAATATTTGGGGGGAACCACCGTTTAGGCTCATGGCAGAACTCGGAAGGGAAGGAGCGTCATTTGGAATGCAGACTTAGATGGAATGGTCTGCAGGCATCACATTGCATTTGCAGAGCCCCTTATGTACCTAAACCGTAGAAACCCCCCACAAGTGACCCCATATTGGAAACTAGACCCCCCAAGGAACTCATCTAGATATGTTGTGAGAACTTTGAACCCCCATGTGTTTCAGTACAGTTTATAATGCAGAGCCATGAAAATAAAAAATCCTTTTTTTTCCACAAAAATTATTTTTTAGTCCCCAGTTTTGTATTTTCCCAAGAGTAACAGGAGAAATTGGACCCCCAAAGTTGTTGTCCAATGTGTCCTGAGTACGCTGATACCCCATATGTTGGGGTAAACCCCTGTTTGTGCGCACGGGAGAGCTCTGAATGGAAGGAGCACTGTTTTACTTTTTCAACACAGAATAGGCTGGAATTGAGATTGGACGCAATGTCACATTTAGAGAGCCCCTGATGTGCCTAAACAGTGGAAATCCCCCAATTATAACTGAAACCCTAATCCAAACACACCCCTAACCCTAATCTCAACTGTAACCCTAACCACACCCCTAACCCTGACACACCCCTAACCCTAATCCCAACCCTATTCCCAACTGTAAATGTAATCCAAACCCTAACTTTAGCCCCAACCCTAACCCTAATTGTAGTCCTAACCCTAGCCCTAGCCCTAACCCTAGCCCTAACCCTAATCCTAGCCCTAACCCTATCCCTATCCCTAGTCCTAACTCTATCCCTAACCCTAACCCTAGCCCTAACCCTAACCTTAGCCCTAACGCTAGCCCTAACCCTAGCCCTAACCCTAACCCTAATGGGAAAATGGAAATAAATACATTTTTTTATTTTTCGTAACTAAGGGGGTGATGAAAGCATCGCTTTATTCTGAGGACTATAACTTTTTTATTTTTTTGCTGATGATGCTGTATGGCAACTTGTTTTTTGCGGGACAAGATGTCGTTTTCAGCGGTACCATGGTTATTTATTTCCGTCTTTTTGATCGCATGTTATTCCACTTTTTGTTCGGCGGTATGATAATAAAACATTGTTTCTTGCCTCGTTTTTTTTTTTTTACGGTGATCACTGATGGGGTTAACTAGTGGGACAGTTTTATAGGTCGGGTCATTATGGACACGGCGATACTAAATATGTGTACTTTTATTGTTTTTTTATTTTTATTTAGCTAAAGTAATGTATTTATTGGAACAATATTTTTTTATTATTATTATTTATTTAGGAATTTTTTTTTTTTTTTTACACATGTATTTTTTTTTTTACATTTTTACTTTACCCCAGGGGGGACATCACAGTAAAGTGACAGATCGCCGATCTGACACTTTGCTGTGCACTGTGTCAGATCAGCGATCTGAAGTGCACAGAAGGGAGGCTTCCCGGCGCCTGCTCTGAGCAGGCGCTGTGAAGCCACCTCCCTGCAGGAACAGGATGCAGCCCCGCGGCCATTTTGGATCCGGGCACTGCAGGGAGGAGATGCTCGGTACAAGGTGAGCACATCACCTTGTACTTATCGTCTCAGGGAAGCACGCAGGGAGCCCCCTCCCTGCGCGATGCTTCCCTATACCGCCGGCACACTGCGATCATGTTTGATCGCAGTGTGCCAGGGGTTAATGTGCCGGGGGCGGTCCGTGACCGCTCCTGGCACATAGTGCCGGATGTCAGCTGCGATAGTCAGCTGACACCCGGCCGCGATCGACCGCGCTCCCCCCGTGAGCACGGACGATTGCGCTGGACGTACTATTCCGTCCTTGGGAATTAGGGCCCACCCCACATGGACGGAATAGTACGTCCGATGACAGAAAGGGGTTAAGGCATCATTGCATTACACTTACTGCAATCTAATTGCCCTTATAAATGGCTTAGGAGGGTTGATCCTGCCAACAGGTTCCATTTAAAGGGAAACTGCTCAGCTAATACATGCTGCCCAAACTGTAGCCAGCATTTATCAGCTCCTGGCTATGCGATAACAGCCATGTATGTTTTACTTTGAATTGCTGCGGCAATTGAGAGAAAAACACTCTTTTAATCACCGCCGGGGACCAAGCAGTGCTCTTGACTATTAGAAAGGGTACACATCACTCGGTAAACTATGTTTTCTGAACCTGCCCAAATTTTTGCTGTAACTCTTGTTCAATTTTTGATACCATGATTATCTTTATCTACTAACAGCTCCTTCGCCATTGACATATATGCAACTATATATTGTCTCTCCTTTGGATTTTTATAGTACTGATTGTGATTATGTGTATACCCAAATTCATTTTTTTTTGTTTATGTATGATCATATGTGTTCAATTTTTCTTTGTTTTTCCAATTTTTTTATCCCAGTCTGAGGAAGGTCTGTATGTAAGACTGAAACTTCATGAACTTATTGGGATTGCTTTACTTGAATAAAGACATTTAAATAAAAAAGAGTGCCAGATTTGAAATTTAGTGCTCCTTACTAGTCGCACAGGTGGGTCCCCTGTGACTTCTCCCCAGCCGCTGACAGTGACTAACTAGTCTCTGCCTATATACGCAGAGGCAGAGCTTATCACTAGTCTTAACAACTCCCATCTACAAAGAATCTTATTAGTAGCAACTGAAATGCCCTATCTCAGTAATGGGAAAGTCTGTCTGTTTTCACTGGATATAAATATTACCTCAGAATTATTATTATTATAATTATTTATTTTTATTTTTTTATAGCGCCATTTATTCCATGGCACTTTACATGTGAAAAGGGGGCAAGGTACAGATTTGGGAATTTTGAAAATGAAAGACTCAACCCAGGAGAAGAAAGAAGCAAATTTCTCTGATCAGATATACAGTATCTGAAAGTTGCTTATATTCATGTGTACTATTCATTTATGAAATAAAAAATAAAACTAAGGTTACTCTTTAACTTTTTCTTTTAGCATTATTGAAATAAATTTTTGAAGTTTATGTAAAAATGTGAAAATGTTTGAAACCAGAATAAAATGTACTTTTCCATGTGCACTAGAATTATTATGACTCAAATTGCGCCTAAAACAGGTAAACTGTTTTTTCTTGTAATTTTTTGCGTGCTTTGTGCATGTAAAAACGGTATACGGATAGTTGTTATTGCTTACAGACTTTACAAGTAGCACTCAGTAGAGATGATCTGTACCTTGGCCAGTGTCCGGGTCAGTAAGACCTCGCTGCTAGATGTGAGGCCTGCAAAGCTCTTACCTTCTGGCATGGCATTTGATTTGTAAAGGTTGGTGCAACTTCATCTGTGTGACGTGATACATAGATGATGTTGCACCAACCATGGCTAATAAAGATCTGCGCTGGGGACACCAGAACATAAAAATTTTGCAGGCCAACTAGCAATGATTCAACCTGCTCATGTATGATTTAATTAAAAAAAAAATTCAGAGTGATCAACATGATTTAATTGTCAGTTTTTTTTCTGCAATTTTTAATATGTGTTCTTCTAAGCAGAGTTTGAGTGGGTGTATTTATTTATTTATTTATTTTTTTGCCTGTGGCCAATAAAAACACATACATATACCAAATAATTGTTTACTGTTTTTTATTGACAGTTTTTAGGGTAGTGAATTTTTTGCTAATATGTCAAAATTAAAAAGTATTGAAAATGCATCTAGAAAGTGTCGTAAGAAACACTTCAAATTTCAGATACTTTACTAGCATTTTAACCCCTTCACCCCGAAGCCTATTTTCACCTTCCTGACCAGGCCAATTTTTACAATTCTGACCACTGTCAGTTTATGGGGTCATAACTGTGGAATGCTCCAATGCATGCCACTGATTCTGAGAATGTTTTCTCGTGACATATTGTACTTTATGATAGTGGTAAAAGTTCTTTGATATGACTTGCGTTTATTTGTGAAAAAAACAGACATTTGGAGAAAATTTTCAAAATTTTGCAAATTCTCTAAATGTTATTTTTTATGCCTTTAAATAACAGAGTCAAATCCACAAAACAGTTAATAAATAACATGTCTACTTTACATCAGCACAATTTGGGAAACATTATTTTGTTAGGAAGCTATAAGGGTTAACGTTAAAGTTAACCAGCGATTTCTAATTTTTACAACAAAATTTGCAAAAGCTTTTTTTAGGGACCACCTCACATTTAAAGTGATTTTGAGGGGCCCATTTGACAGAAAATACAGAAAAGTCACACCATTCTAAAACTGCACCCCTCAAGGTACTCAAAACCACATTCAAGAAGTTTATTTACCCTTCAGGAGCTTCACAGGAATTTTTAGAATGTGGAAGGAAAAAATAAACATTTAGTTTTCTTTCACAAAAATTTTCCTTTAAACCTATTTTTTTTACATTTGCAAGGGTAACAGGAGAAAATGGACCATACATTTTGTTGTGCAATTTTGTCTGAGCATGCCAATACCTTTTATGTTTGGGAAATCTACCATTTGGGCACATGGCAGGGCAGGGCAAGGAGAGTCACTTCACTTTTTGAATGTAAAATTTGCAGGCATAATTAGCAGATGCCATGTCATTTTTTGAGAGCCCCTGATGTGCCTAAACAGTGGAAACCACCGAAAAGTGACACCATTTTGCAAACTATACCTCTTATGAACTTATCTAGATATGTATTGAGCACCTTGAACCAACAGGTGCTTCACAGAAGTTTATAACGTAGAGCTGTTAAAATTAAAAAAAATAAAAAATTTCCCAGATAAATCTTTTGTAGCTCCAAATTTTGCATTTTCTTAACGGTAGCAGGAGAAATTGATCCATAAAATGTGTTGTGCAATTTCTCCTGAGTATGCCAATACCCGAAAAAGTGGAGGAAAACAACTGTTTGGGCGGACGGAAGGGCTTGGAAGTGAAGGAGCATCATTTGACTTTTGGAATGCAAAATTTGCTGGAATAATTAGCAGACACCATGTCTGGTTTGAAGAGCCCCGATGTGACTAAACAGTGGAATCCCATAGAAGTGACACCATTTTGGAAACTAGACCCCTTAGGGAACTTATCTAGATGTATATTGAGCACGTTGTACCCACAGATGCTTCACAGAAGTTTATAACATAGAGCCGTGGAAATGAAATTTTGCATTTTCGTAAGGATAACATGAGAAATTGCTCTATACAATTTGATGTACAATTTTCCTGAGTACGTTGATACCCCATATGTGGGAGAATATTACTGTTTGGATGCATGGCATGGCTTGGAAGGAAGGAGTGCATTTGACTTTTTGAATGCAAAATTTGATGGAACTATTAATGGACGTCGTGTTGCATTTGGAGAGCACCTGATGTGCTTAAATAGTGGAAACCCTCCACAAATGACACCATTTTGGAAAATAGACCCCTTTGTGACCTTATCTAGACATGTATTGAGCACCTTGAACCCCCCCCCCAGGTGCTTCACAGAATTTTATAATGTTAAGCCGTGAAAATAAAAATAGTAACATTTTTCCCACAAAAATCTTTTTTAGCTACAAAAGTATTTTCACAAGGGCAAAATGATAAAATAGACCCCGTATATGGTCGAAAACTACTTTTGAAGCACAGTGCAAAGCTCAAAAGGGAAGTAGCGCCATATTACAGTGCAGATTTTGCTGCACTTGTTTGAGGGTGCCATGTTACATTGGCAGAGCCCCTGAGGTGCCAGAACAGCAGAACCACCCATAAGTACCCCCATTTATCAATTAAACCTCTCAATGAATTCATCTAGGGGTGCATTTTCAATGGAAAATGGGTAAAATGGCAACAAAAATTGTTCCACAATTTCTGCTGAATTTATATGGATGTACAGTACTGTTTAGTAGAGTTGAGCGACTTTTACTTTTTTAGGATCGAGTCGGGTTTTTTCGAAACCCGACTTTCTCAAAAGTCAGGTTGGGTGAAATCGGTCGATTATTGCGAAAAGTCGGGGCCGACTGAAACACGAAACCCAATGCAAGTCAATGGGGAATCAAAGTCGGCAGAGAGTGGAGGACAGGAAAACACCTACGGTGCCCATTTTAATGCCAAAAACATCAATTATTATTACTGAAGCTTGTCAATTTTAATTTACTTTATAATAATTGTTAGGCATTGAAAACTGGGGGTCATTTGGCTAAATTTGTGGGGGGGTAGGGCTGGCTCAAGTTTTTCGTTGGCCCAGGAAACGCGGAATACGTCAAGGCGGTGAAGCAGGGAGAGGTAAGCATTTAAACTTTGCAAGTGCTGTGATTCTGAGCAAGAAGGGGGGCCCACTCATTTGCATTGGCACTGGCACAGGGCCCCTCAAAGTACGGCGGTGTGTATGACAGCGGGGGCGCCTCCCACCGGCAGAGACATTTTGCATACTATGAGGGGCCCTGTGCCAGTGACGTTGCCAACGAGTATGCCCCCCCACCTGATGAAGGAACATGCACTTTCATCTGCACCTTTCTCTTTGTCCCCGTGTAAGGTGGTATAGTATGCGGGAAGGAGAACCTGACTTTCAGCAGGGTCAGATTCTGGCTGTGTAGTGCAAGGGGAATCTAGTGGTCTGGGTCAATGTACCAGCAGAGTCATCTGGCAGTGGCTGAGCAATGGGCAGGATGACGAGGAAACACAGATATATGCCCAAATAATAAAGTAGGCTAAATGCAGTTCAAAACTGGTAACAGGACTAAACAGGCGGCATAGCTTTGTTCAGCGGAGGATAACTGTAATGAGAGACTGACAATTAGTAGGCCCAATAAAGTAAGTAGGCTAAATGCAGTTCAAAATCGGTAACTGTACTAAACTGGCGGCATAGCTTTGTTCAGCGGAGAACAACTGTAATGAGAGGCTGGCAGTTAGTAGGCCCAATAAAGTAAGTAGGCTAAATGCAGTTAATAATAGGTAACAGGAGTAAACTGGCGGCATAGCTTTGTTCAGCGGAGGACAACTGTATGGAGTGGCACAGACAGACTTAGTAGGCCTAAAATAAAAAAGTAGGCTAAATGCAGTTCAAAACTGGTAACAGGACTAAACAGGCGGCATAGCTTTGTTCAGTGGAGGACAACTGTAATGAGAGGCTGACAATTAGTAGGCCCAAAAAAGCAAGTAGGCTAAATGCAGATCAAAACTGGTAACAGGAGTGAACTGGTGGCATAGCTTTGTTCAGCGGAGGACAATTGTAAGGAGTGGCGCAGACAGACTTAGTAGGCCTAAAATAAAAAAGTAGGCTCAATGCAGTTCAAAATTGGTTACAGGAGTACACAGGCAGCATAGCTTTGTTCAGCGGAGGACAATTATGAGGAGTGGCAGACACAGTTAGTAGGCCCAAAAAAGTAAGTAAGCTAAATGCAGTTCAAAACTGGTAACAGGAGTAAACAGGCGGCAAAGCTTTGTTCAATGGAGGACAGCTGTAATGAGTGGCGCAGACAGACTTAGTAGGCCTAAAATCAAAAAGTAGGCTAAATTCAGTTCAAAATTGGTAACTTGAGTACACAGGCGGCACAGCTTTGTTCAGTGGAGGACAGCTGTATTGAGTGGCGCAGACAGACACAGGTAGTAGGCCTAAAATAAAAAAGTAGGCTAAATGCAGTTCAAAACTGGTAACAGGAGTAAACAGGCGGCATAGTTTTGTTCAATGGAGGACAGCTGTAATGAGTGGAGCAGACACAGTTTGTAGGCCCACTTTGAAAAAGTAGGCTCCAAGCAGTTAAAAAATGGTAACAGGAGTAAACAGGCGGCATAGCTTTGTTCAATGGAGGACAGCTGTAATGAGTGGTGCAGACAGACTTAGTAGGCCTAAAATAAAAAAGTAGGCTAAATGCAGTTCAAAATTGGTAACTTGAGTACACAGGCGACATAGCTTTGTTCAGTGGAGGACAGCTGTATTGAGTGGTGCAGACACAGTTTGTAGGCCCACATTAAAAAAGTAGGCTCCAAGCAGTTAAAAAATGGTAACAGGAGTAAACAGGCGGCATAGCTTTGTTCAATGGAGGACAGCTGTAATGAGTGGTGCAAACAAACTTAGTAGGCCTAAAATAATAAAGTAGGCTAAATGCAGCTCAAAACTGGTAACTGGAGTACACAGGCGGCATAGCTTTGTGCAGTGGAGGACAGCTGTAATGAGGGTCAGACACAGTTAGTAGGCCCAACCAAACAAGTAGGCCAAATGCAGTTTAATATGCGAAACAGCAGTAAAGTGGCGGCTCAGCTTTGTTCAGTGGAGGAGAAAAGCAAGGAGCGGCAGACACAGGTAGTAGGCCCAACCAAACAAGTTGGCCAAATGCAGTTTAATATTCGAAACAGGAGTAAAGTGGCAGCTCAGCTTTGTTCAGTGCAGGAGAAAAGCAAGGAGCGGCAGACACAGTTAGTAGGCCCAACCAAACAAGAAGGCCAAATGCAGTTTAGTATTCGAAACAGGAGTAAACAGGCGGCTCAGCTTTGTTCAGTGGAGGACAACTGTAAGGAGTGGCGCAGACAGACTTAGTAGGCTGTCATGGTTCTCAATGGCAAGAGAACGTAGTAAAGCATACAAAAGGACTAGCTCTTGGAAGATGGGAACTCGAGCTGACTGTGAGCTAAACCTACCGCACAACTAACAGTGGCCGGGTAGCGTGCCTACGTTTTATCCCTAGACGCCCAGCGCCAGCCGGAGGACTGATTGACCCTAGCAGAGGAAAATACAGACCTGACTTACCTCTAGAGAAATTTTCCCCAAAAGGCAGACAGTAGCCCCCACATATATTGTCGGTGATTTCAGAGGAAATTGACATACGAAGTATGAAAATAGGTTTAGCAAATTGAGGTCCGCTTACTAGATAGTAGGAAGACAGAAAAGGGAACTACACAGTCAGCTGAAAACCCCTTTCAAAACACCATCCTGAAATTACTTTGACTCTAATATCAACTCATGACACCAGAGTGGCAATTTCAGCTCACAAGAGCTTCCAGCCTCAGAAATATTCAATCACAGAGAACTGGAACAAAAATGCAAAACAAACTTGGGACTAAAAGTCCAACTTAGCTGATAGTAGTCTAGGAGCAGGAACATGCAACAGAAAGGCTTCTGGTAACATTGTTGGCCGGCATAGAAATGACTGAGGAGCAAGGTTAAATAGAAAACTCCCACATCCTGATGGAAACAGGTGAACAGAGGAGATGAAGCACACAAGTTCAGTACCACCAGTGACCACCGGGGGAGCCCAGAAACCAAATTCACAACAGTACCCCCCCCTCAAGGAGGGGGCACCGAACCCTCACCAGAACCACCAGGGCGATCAGGATGAGCCCTATGAAAGGCACGGACCAAATCGGAGGCATGAACATCAGAGGCTGTCACCCAAGAATTATCCTCCTGACCGTAGCCCTTCCACTTGACAAGATACTGAAGTCTCCGTCTGGAAACACGGGAGTCCAAGATCTTCTCGACAACGTACTCCAACTCACCCTCAACCAACACCGGAGCAGGAGGCTCAATGGAAGGCACAACCGGTACCTCATACCTGCGCAACAATGACCGATGGAAGACATTATGAATAGAAAAAGATGCAGGGAGGTCCAAACGAAAGGACACAGGGTTAAGAATCTCCAATATCTTGTACGGGCCGATGAACCGAGGCTTAAACTTAGGAGAAGAAACCTTCATAGGGACAAAACGAGAAGACAACCACACCAAGTCCCCAACACAAAGACGAGGACCAACACGACGACGGCGGTTGGCAAACTGCTGAGTCTTCTCCTGGGACAACTTCAAATTGTCCACCACATGCCCCCAAATCTGATGCAACCTCTCCACCACAGCATCCACTCCAGGACAATCCGAAGACTCCACCTGACCGGAAGAGAAACGAGGATGAAACCCCGAATTACAGAAGAAAGGAGACACCAAGGTGGCAGAACTAGCCCGATTATTGAGGGCAAACTCCGCCAAGGGCAAAAAGGCAACCCAATCATCCTGATCCGCAGACACAAAACACCTCAAATAAGTCTCCAAGGTCTGATTAGTTCGCTCGGTCTGGCCATTAGTCTGAGGATGGAAAGCAGACGAAAAAGACAAATCAATGCCCATCCTAGCACAGAATGCTCGCCAAAATCTAGACACGAATTGAGTTCCCCTGTCAGAAACGATATTCTCCGGAATACCATGCAAGCGAACCACATTTTGAAAAAACAGAGGAACCAGCTCGGATGAGGAAGGCAATTTAGGCAAGGGGACCAAATGGACCATCTTAGAGAAACGGTCACACACCACCCAGATGACAGACATCTTCTGAGAAACAGGGAGATCAGAAATAAAATCCATGGAGATGTGAGTCCAAGGCCTCTTCGGAATAGGCAAAGATAACAACAATCCACTAGCCCGAGAACAACAAGGCTTGGCCCGAGCACAAACATCACAAGACTGCACAAAACCTCGCACATCTCGCGACAGGGAAGGCCACCAGAAGGACCTAGCCACCAAATCCCTGGTACCAAAGATTCCAGGATGACCAGCTAATGCAGAAGAATGGACCTCCGAGATGACTCTACTGGTCCAATCATCCGGAACAAACAGACTACCAGGCGGGCAACGATCAGGTCTATCCGCCTGAAACTCCTGCAAGACCCGTCGCAAGTCTAAAGAAACAGCAGATAATATCACTCCATCCTTAAGGATACCTGTAGGTTCAGAATTACCAGGGGAATCAGGCTCAAAACTCCTAGAAAGGGCATCCGCCTTCACATTTTTAGAACCCGGTAGGTAAGAAACCACAAAATTAAACCGAGAGAAAAATAACGACCAGCGCGCCTGTCTAGGATTCAGGCGCCTGGCAGACTCAAGATAAATCAAATTCTTGTGGTCGGTCAATACCACCACCTGATGTCTAGCCCCCTCAAGCCAATGACGCCACTCCTCAAAAGCCCACTTCATAGCCAAGAGCTCCCGATTACCAATATCATAATTTCGCTCAGCGGGCGAAAATTTACGAGAAAAGAACGCGCAAGGTCTCATCACGGAGCAGTCGGAACTTTTCTGCGACAAAACCGCCCCAGCTCCGATTTCTGAAGCGTCGACCTCAACCTGAAAAGGAAGAGTAACATCAGGCTGACGCAATACAGGGGCGGAAGAAAAGCGGCGCTTAAGCTCCCGAAAGGCCTCCACAGCAGCAGGGGACCAATCAGCAACATCAGCACCCTTCTTAGTCAAATCAGTCAACGGCTTAGCAACATCAGAAAAACCAGTTATAAATCGACGATAAAAATTAGCAAAGCCCAAAAACTTCTGAAGGCTCTTAAGAGAAGAGGGTTGCGTCCAATCACAAATAGCCTGAACCTTGACAGGGTCCATCTCAATGGAAGAGGGGGAAAAAATGTACCCCAAAAACGAAATCTTTTGAACCCCAAAAACACACTTAGAACCCTTTACACACAAGGAATTAGAGCGCAAAACCTGAAAAACCCTCCTGACCTGTTGGACATGAGAGTCCCAGTCATCCGAAAAAATAAAAATATCATCCAGATACACAATCATAAATTTATCCAAATATTCACGGAAAATGTCATGCATAAAAGACTGAAAGACTGAAGGGGCATTTGAAAGACCAAAAGGCATTACTAAATACTCAAAATGGCCCTCAGGCGTATTAAATGCGGTTTTCCACTCATCCCCCTGCTTAATTCGCACTAAATTATACGCCCCACGAAGATCAATCTTAGAGAACCACTTGGCCCCCTTTATTCGAGCAAACAAATCAGTAAGCAGTGGCAAAGGATACTGATATTTAACCGTGATTTTATTCAAAAGCCGATAATCAATACACGGCCTCAAAGAGCCATCTTTTTTAGATACAAAGAAAAAACCGGCTCCTAAGGGAGATGACGAAGGACGAATATGTCCCTTTTCCAAGGACTCCTTAATATATTCCCGCATAGCAGCATGTTCAGGCACAGATAGATTAAATAAACGACCCTTTGGAAACTTACTGCCCGGAATCAGATCTATAGTACAATCGCAATCTCTGTGCGGAGGTAGTAAACCAAGTTTAGGCTCCTCAAAAACGTCACGATAATCAGATAAAAATTCCGGAATCTCAGAGGGAATAGATGACGAAATGGAAACCAAAGGTACGTCCCCATGAGTCCCCTGACATCCCCAGCTTAACACAGACATTGCTTTCCAGTTGAGGACTGGGTTATGAGATTGCAGCCATGGCAATCCAAGCACCAACACATCATGTAGATTATACAACACAAGGAAGCGAATAATCTCCTGGTGATCCGGATTAATACGCATAGTTACTTGTGTCCAGTATTGTGGTTTATTACTAGCCAATGGCGTGGAGTCAATACCCTTCAGAGGTATAGGAACTTCCAGAGGCTCTAAATTAAACCCACAGCGTTTGGCAAAGGACCAATCCATAAGACTCAAAGCGGCGCCAGAGTCGACATAGGCGTCCGCGGTAATAGACGATAAAGAGAAAATCAGGGTCACAGATAGAATAAACTTAGACTGTAAAGTGCCAATTGAAACAGACTTATCAACCTTCTTAGTACGTTTAGAGCATGCTGATATAACATGAGTTGAATCACCACAATAGAAGCATAACCCATTTTTTCGCCTAAAATTCTGTCGTTCGCTTCTGGACAGAATTCTATCACATTGCATAATCTCTGGCGCCTTCTCAGTAGACACCGCCAAATGGTGCACAGGTTTGCGCTCCCGCAAACGCCGATCAATCTGAATGGCCATTGTCATGGACTCATTCAGACCTGTAGGCACAGGGAACCCCACCATAACATCTTTAATGGCATCAGAGAGACCCTCTCTGAAATTCGCTGCTAGGGCGCACTCATTCCACTGAGTAAGCACAGACCACTTACGAAATTTTTGGCAGTATATTTCAGCCTCATCTTGCCCCTGAGACAGGGCCATCAAGGCTTTTTCAGCCTGAATCTCTAAATGAGGTTCCTCATAAAGCAACCCCAATGCCAGGAAAAACACATCCACATTGAGCAACGCAGGATCCCCTGGTGCCAAAGCAAATGCCCAATCCTGAGGGTCGCCCCGGAGCAAGGAAATTACAATCCTGACCTGCTGTGCAGGATCTCCAGCGGAGCGAGATCTCAGAGACAAAAATAATTTACAATTATGTTTGAAATTCTGGAAGCGAGATCTATCCCCGGAGAAAAATTCAGGTAAAGGAATTCTAGGTTCAGATATAGGAGTATGAATTACAAAATCCTGTAAACTTTGAACCTTCATAGCGAGATTATTCAAACCTGTAGCTAAACTCTGCTGATCCATTTTTATCAGGTGAAATCAGAACCATTCAAGGATTAGAAGGAGAGAGAGACGAAGGTTGCAGTAAGCAGAGATGCAAGTGAATCAACTAATGAGCAAACTCAGGAAAAAAAAAAAAAAATTTCTCTGCAGACTTCTTTTCTCTCCTTTCTTCTGCCAATTATTTTAACCCTTGGCCGGCCAAACTGTCATGGTTCTCAATGGCAAGAGAACGTAGTAAAGCATACAAAAGGACTAGCTCTTGGAAGATGGGAACTCGAGCTGACTGTGAGCTAAACTTACCGCACAACTAACAGTGGCCGGGTAGCGTGCCTACGTTTTATCCCTAGACGCCCAGCGCCAGCCGGAGGACTGACTGACCCTAGCAGAGGAAAATACAGACCTGACTTACCTCTAGAGAAATTTTCCCCAAAAGGCAGACAGTAGCCCCCACATATATTGTCGGTGATTTCAGAGGAAATTGACATACGAAGTATGAAAATAGGTTTAGCAAATTGAGGTCCGCTTACTAGATAGTAGGAAGACAGAAAAGGGAACTACACAGTCAGCTGAAAACCCCTTTCAAAACACCATCCTGAAATTACTTTAAGACTCTAATATCAACTCATGACACCAGAGTGGCAATTTCAGCTCACAAGAGCTTCCAGCCTCAGAAATATTCAATCACAGAGAACTGGAACAAAAATGCAAAACAAACTTGGGACTAAAAGTCCAACTTAGCTGATAGTAGTCTAGGAGCAGGAACATGCAACAGAAAGGCTTCTGGTAACATTGTTGGCCGGCATAGAAATGACTGAGGAGCAAGGTTAAATAGAAAACTCCCACATCCTGATGGAAACAGGTGAACAGAGGAGATGAAGCACACAAGTTCAGTACCACCAGTGACCACCGGGGGAGCCCAGAAACCAAATTCACAACAGTAGGCCTAAAATAAAAAAGTAGGCTACATGCAGTTCAAAATTGGTTACAGGAGTACACAGGCGACATAGCTTTGTTCAGTGGAGGACAACTGTAAGGAGTGGCGCAGACAGACTTAGTAGGCCTAAAATAAAAAAGTTGGCTACATGCAGTTCAAAATTGGTTACAGGAGTACACAGGCGGCATAGCTTTGTTCAGTGGAGGACAACTGTAAGGAGTGGCACAGACAGACTTAGTAGGCCTAAAATAAAAAAGTAGGCTACATGCAGTTCAAAATTGGTTACAGGAGTACACAGGCGGCATAGCTTTGTTCAGTGGAGGACAACTGTAAGTAGTGGTGCAGACAGACTTAGTTGGCATAAAATAAAAAAGTAGGCTACATGCAGTTCAAAATTAGTTACAGGAGTACACAGGCAGCATAGCTTTGTTCAGTGGAGGACAACTGTAAGGAGTGTCTGACACAGTTAGTAGGCCAAAATAATAAAGTGAGGAAAATGTCTGCCCAAAAAATGTTCATAAATAAACAGGTGGCATAGCTAGGTACAGGGGTGGGCTCCTCTGCTGAGTAGCAGACAGTGGTAGTTGGCGCAAAGTATTAACTCGTCTAAATGGAGGCCAGGGCCCCTGTATATTTATGCTATAATCTATAATTTCAAAAAATTTGTATTGGCAGTGCCATTGAAGGATTTAACAGCACAGACTACACAGTGGTGGAGCAGGAAGAGGTAAGTTTGGCAAGTGGTAGATCACTGTTCGACGTGGGGGGAACACTCTCTCGTGGGCGGCGGTACTGGCACAGGGCCCTTCATATTATAATGGTGTGTCTGACATTGGTTGTGCACCACCACCGTCAGAGACACTTCATTGTACTATGAGGGACCCTGTGGCAGTGCCGTTGCCCAAGAGTGGGCACACCCACCTGTCCAGGCAAACGGCACTCGCCCGGGTGCTTGCGCTAGGTGGTGTCCACGGCCCTGTGGGGGGAGTCAGCCCATTTAGGGAGGTAAAAAAATGGCCTATGGTGGACATTCAGCAGCTGCAAATGGAGGAATTGGATCAGTCAGTCAGAGGAGGCCAAAAGCAAGACATTTTCCAGGCAAGCTCCGTGTCAGCTGGGGAAGGTGGGGCCAAATAATTTGAAATTCATAATTGGTTAATTTTAATGAAGGTTAGATCATCAACATTTTGGGTAGCCAGATGAGTCCTTTTTTCGGTCAGTATTGAACCAGCAGCACTGAAGACTCTTTCTGATAGCACACTAGCAACAGGGCAAGCGAGCGCCTGTAATGCATATTCTGCCAATTCAGGTCAGGTATCTATTTTAGATGCCCAGTAATTAGTGTTGAGCGATACCGTCCGATACTTGAAAGTATCGGTATCGGAAAGTATCGGCCGATACCGGCAAAGTATCGGATCCAATCCGATACCGATACCCGATACCAATACAAGTCAATGGGACTCATGTATCGGACGGTATTCCTGATGGTTCCCAGGGTCTGAAGGAGAGTAAACTCTCCTTCAGGCCCTGGGAACCATATTAATGTGTAAAAGAAAGAATTAAAATAAAAAATATCGCTATACTCACCTGTCCGACGCAGCCGGGACCTCAGCGAGGGAACCGGCAGCGTTGTTTGTTTAAAATTCGCGCTTTTACTTGGTTACGTGAAGTCCCGGCTTGTGATTGGTCAGGGCGGCCATGTTGCCGGGACGCGGACCAATCACAGCAAGCCGTGACGAAATTACGTCACGGCTTGCTGTGATTGGTCCGCGTCCCGGCAACATGGCCGCCATTAACCAATCACAAGCCGTGACGTCACGGGAGGCTGGACATGCGCGTATTTTGAAAAGCGCGCGTGTCCAGCCTCCAGTGACGTCCCGGCTTGTGATTGGTTAATGGCGGCCATGTTGCCGGGACGTCACTGGAGGCTGGACACGCGCGCTTTTCAAAATACGCGCATGTCCAGCCTCCCGTGACGTCCCGGCTTGTGATTGGTTAATGGCGGCCATGTTGCCGGGACGTCACTGGAGGCTGGACACGCGCGCTTTTCAAAATACGCGCATGTCCAGCCTCCCGTGACGTCCCGGCTTGTGATTGGTTAATGGCGGCCATGTTGCCGGGACGTCACTGGAGGCTGGACACGCGCACTTTTCAAAATACGCGCATGTCCAGCCTCCCGTGACGTCCCGGCTTGTGATTGGTTAATGGCGGCCATGTTGCCGGGACGTCACTGGAGGCTGGACACGCGCGCTTTTCAAAATACGCGCATGTCCAGCCTCCCGTGACGTCACGGCTTGTGATTGGTTAATGGCGGCCATGTTGCCGGGACGCGGACCAATCACAGCAAGCCGTGACGTAATTTCGTCACGGCTTGCTGTGATTGGTCCGCGTCCCGGCAACATGGCCACCCTGACCAATCACAAGCCGGGACTTCACGTAACCAAGTAAAAGCGCGAAATTTAAACAAACAACGCTGCCGGTTCCCTCGCTGAGGTCCCGGCTGCGTCGGACAGGTGAGTATAGCGATATTTTTTATTTTAATTCTCTTTTTTACACATTATTACATTAATGTTGTTGCGATACCCGATACCCGATACCACAAAAGTATCGGATCTCGGTATCGGAAATTCCGATACAGCAAGTATCGGCCGATACCCGATACTTGCAGTATCGGAATGCTCAACACTACCAGTAATCAAAGGGGAATGACCTATGAGTAGTGTTGAGCATTCCGATACCGCAAGTATCGGGTATCGGCCGATACTTGCGGGTATCGGAATTCCGATACCGAGATCCGATACTTTTGTGGTATCGGGTATCGGTATCGAAACAACATTAATGTGTAAAATACAACATTAATGTGTAAAATAAAGAATTAAAATAAAAAATATTGCTATACTCACCTCTCCGACGCAGCCTGGACCTCACCGAGGGAACCGGGAGCCTTCTTTGCTTAAAATGCGCGCTTTTCCTTCCTTCCGTGACGTCACGGCTTCTGATTGGTCGCGTGCCGCCCATGTGGCCGCGACGCGACCAATCACAGCAAGCCGTGACGTAATTTTCAGGTCCTTCTAGGCATTCAGTATTTTAAAATTACGTTCCGGCTTTGTGATTGGTCGCGTCGCGGTCACATGGGCGACGCGACCAATCACAAGCCGTGACGTCACGGGAGGCTGGACACGCGCGCATTTTAAAATGCGCGCGTGTCCTGCCTCCCGTGACGTCCCGGCTTGTGATTGGTCGCGTCGCCCATGTGGCCGCGACGCGACCAATCACAGCAAGCCGTGACGTAATTTCAGGTCCTTCAGGATTTTAAAATTACGTTCTGGCTTGTGATTGGTCGCGTCGCGGTCACATGGGCGACGTGACCAATCACAAGCCGTGACGTCATGTGAGGCTGGACACGCGCGCATTTTAAAATGCGCGCGTGTCCTGCCTCCCGTGACGTCCCGGCTTGTGATTGGTCGCGTCGCCCATGTGGCCGCGACGCGACCAATCACAGCAAGCCGTGACGTAATTTCAGGTCCTTCAGGATTTTAAAATTACGTTCTGGCTTGTGATTGGTCGCGTCACGGCCACATGGGCGGCACGCGACCAATCACAAGCCGGGACTTCACGTAAGGAAGTAAACGCGCGAATTTTAAGCAAACAACGCTGCCGGTTCCCTTGGTAAAGTGCAGGCTGCGTCGGAGAGGTGAGTATAGCAATATTTTTTATTTTAATTCTTTCTTTTACACATTAATATGGTTCCCAGGGCCTGAAGGAGAGTTTCCTGTCATGACTCTCAATGGCGAGAGAACATAGCCCAGCATATATGAGAACTAGCTCTTGGAAGATGGAAACTATACTGACCATGAACTAAACCTGCCGCACAACTAGAAGTGGCCGGGTAGCATGCCTACGTTTTTTTATCCCTAGATGCCCAGCGCCAGCCGGAGAACTACCTAATCCTAGCAGAGGGAAAGACAGTCCTGGCTCACCTCTAGAGAAATTTTCCCAAAAGGCAGACAGAGGCCCCCCACATATATTGGTGGTGATTTAAGATGAAATGACAAACGTAGTATGAAAATAGGTTTAGCAAAATCGAGGTCCGCTTACTAGATAGCATGAAGACAGAAAGGGCACTTTCATGGTCAGCAGAAAACACTATCAAAACACCATCCAGAAATTACTTTAAGACTCTAGCATTAACTCATAACACCAGAGTGGCAATTTCCGCTCACAAGAGCTTTCCAGACACAGTAACGAAACAGCAGCTGTGAACAGGAACAAAATGCAAAAACACACAAGGACAAAAGTCCAACTTAGCTGGGAGTTGTCTAGTAGCAGGAACAAGCACAGAAAGGCTACTGATTACATTGTTGACCGGCATGAAACTGACAGAGGAGCAAGGTTATATAGCGACTCCCACATCCTGATAGGAGCAGGTGAACAGAGGGGATGATGCACACAAGTTAAATTCCACAAGTGGCCACCGGGGGAGCCCAGAATCCAATTTCACAACAGTACCCCCCCCTCAAGGAGGGGGCACCGAACCCTCACCAGAACCACCAGGGCGATCAGGATGAGCCCTATGAAAGGCACGGACAAGATCGGAGGCATGAACATCAGAGGCAGTGACCCAAGAATTATCCTCCTGACCGTATCCCTTCCATTTGACCAGATACTGGAGTTTCCGTCTGGAAACACGAGAGTCCAAGATCTTTTCCACAACGTACTCCAACTCACCCTCAACCAACACCGGAGCAGGAGGCTCAACGGAAGGCACAGCTGGTACCTCATACCTGCGCAACAATGACCGATGAAAAACATTATGAATCGAAAAGGATGCAGGGAGGTCCAAACGGAAGGACACAGGGTTAAGAATCTCCAATATCTTGTACGGGCCGATGAACCGAGGCTTAAACTTAGGAGAAGAAACCCTCATAGGGACAAAACGAGAAGACAACCACACCAAGTCCCCAACACAAAGCCGAGGACCAACACGACGACGGCGGTTGGCAAAAAGCTGAGTCTTCTCCTGGGACAACTTCAAATTGTCCACCACCTGCCCCCAAATCTGATGCAACCTCTCCACCACAGCATCCACTCCAGGACAATCCGAAGATTCCACTTGACCAGAGGAAAATCGAGGATGAAACCCCGAATTACAGAAAAACGGGGACACCAAGGTGGCAGAGCTGGCCCGATTATTGAGGGCGAACTCCGCCAAAGGCAAAAAAGCAACCCAATCATCCTGATCCGCAGACACAAAACACCTCAAATATGTCTCCAAGGTCTGATTAGTCTGCTCGGTCTGGCCATTAGTCTGAGGATGGAAAGCAGACGAAAAAGACAAATCTATGCCCATCCTAGCACAGAATGCCCGCCAAAATCTAGACACGAATTGGGTCCCTCTGTCAGAAACGATATTCTCCGGAATACCATGCAAACGAACAACATTTTGAAAAAACAGAGGAACCAACTCGGAAGAAGAAGGCAACTTAGGCAAGGGAACCAGATGGACCATCTTAGAGAAACGGTCACACACCACCCAGATGACAGACATCTTCTGAGAAACAGGCAGATCCGAAATAAAATCCATCGAGATGTGCGTCCAAGGCCTCTTCGGGATAGGCAAGGGTAACAACAATCCACTAGCCCGAGAACAACAAGGCTTGGCCCGAGCACAAACGTCACAAGACTGCACAAAGCCTCGCACATCTCGTGACAGGGAAGGCCACCAGAAGGACCTTGCCACCAAATCCCTGGTACCAAAGATTCCAGGATGACCTGCCAACGCAGAAGAATGAACCTCAGAGATGACTCTACTGGTCCAATCATCAGGAACAAACAGTCTACCAGGTGGGCAACGATCAGGTCTATCCGCCTGAAACTCCTGCAAGGCCCGCCGCAGGTCTGGAGAAACGGCAGACAATATCACTCCATCTTTAAGGATACCTGTGGGCTCAGAATTACCAGGGGAGTCAGGCTCAAAACTCCTAGAAAGGGCATCCGCCTTAACATTCTTAGAACCCGGTAGGTAAGACACCACAAAATTAAACCGAGAGAAAAACAACGACCAGCGCGCTTGTCTAGGATTCAGGCGCCTGGCAGACTCAAGGTAAATTAAATTTTTGTGGTCAGTCAAAACCACCACCTGATGTCTGGCCCCCTCAAGCCAGTGACGCCACTCCTCAAAAGCCCACTTCATGGCCAAAAGCTCCCGATTCCCAATATCATAATTCCGCTCGGCGGGCGAAAATTTACGGGAAAAAAAAGCACAAGGTCTCATCACGGAGCAGTCGGAACTTCTCTGCGACAACACCGCCCCAGCTCCGATTTCAGAAGCGTCGACCTCAACCTGAAAAGGAAGAGCAACATCAGGCTGACGCAACACTGGGGCGGAAGAAAAGCGGCGCTTGAGCTCCCGAAAGGCCTCCACAGCATCAGGGGACCAATCAGCAACATCAGCACCCTTCTTAGTCAAATCAGTCAATGGTTTTACAACATCAGAAAAACCAGCAATAAATCGACGATAAAAGTTAGCAAAGCCCAAAAATTTCTGAAGACTCTTAAGAGAAGAGGGTTGCGTCCAATCACCAATAGCCTGAACCTTGACAGGATCCATCTCGATGGAAGAGGGGGAAAAAATGTATCCCAAGAAGGAAATCTTCTGAACCCCAAAAACACACTTAGAACCCTTCACACACAAGGAATTAGACCGCAAAACCTGAAAAACCCTCCTGACCTGCTGGACATGAGAGTCCCAGTCATCCGAAAAAATCAGAATATCATCCAGATACACAATCATAAATTTATCCAAATAATCGCGGAAAATGTCATGCATAAAGGACTGGAAGACTGAAGGGGCATTTGAAAGACCAAAAGGCATCACCAAATACTCAAAATGGCCCTCGGGCGTATTAAATGCGGTTTTCCACTCATCCCCCTGCTTGATTCGCACCAAATTATACGCCCCACGGAGATCAATCTTAGAGAACCACTTGGCCCCCTTTATACGAGCAAACAAATCAGTAAGCAGTGGTAACGGATATTGATATTTAACCGTGATTTTATTCAAAAGTCGATAATCAATACACGGCCTCAAAGAGCCGTCTTTCTTAGACACAAAGAAAAAACCGGCTCCTAAGGGAGATGACGAAGGACGAATATGTCCCTTTTCCAAGGACTCCTTTATATATTCTCGCATAGCAGTGTGTTCAGGCACAGACAGATTAAATAAACGACCCTTAGGGTATTTACTACCCGGGATCAAGTCTATGGCACAATCGCACTCCCGGTGCGGAGGTAGTGAACCAACCTTGGGTTCTTCAAAAACGTCACGAAAGTCAGACAAGAATTCAGGAATCTCAGAGGGAATAGATGATGAAATGGAAACCAAAGGTACGTCCCCATGAGTTCCTTTACATCCCCAGCTTAACACAGACATAGCTCTCCAGTCGAGGACTGGGTTATGAGATTGCAGCCATGGCAATCCCTGCACCAAAACATCATGTAGATTATACAGCACCAGAAAGCGAATAACCTCCTGGTGATCCGGATGAACACGCATAGTCACTTGTGTCCAGTATTGTGGTTTATTACTAGCCAATGGGGTGGAGTCAATCCCTTTCAGAGGTATCGGAGCCTCCAATGGCTCCAAATCATACCCACAGCGTTTGGCAAAGGACCAATCCATAAGACTCAAAGCAGCGCCAGAGTCGACATAGGCGTCCGCGGTAATAGATGACAAAGAACAAATCAGGGTCACAGATAGAATAAACTTAGACTGTAAAGTGCTAATTGAAACAGACTTGTCAGGCTTCTTAGTACGCTTAAAGCATGCTGATATAACATGAGTTGAATCACCACAATAGAAGCACAACCCATTTTTTCGTCTAAAATTCTGCCGCTCGCTTCTGGACAGAATTCTATCACATTGCATATTTTCTGGCGTTTTCTCAGTAGACACCGCCAAATGGTGCACAGGTTTGCGCTCCCGCAGACGCCTATCGATCTGAATAGCCATCGTCATGGACTCATTCAGACTCGCAGGCACAGGGAACCCCACCATAACATCCTTAATGGCATCAGAGAGACCTTCTCTGAAAATCGCCGCCAGGGCGCACTCATTCCACTGAGTAAGCACAGACCATTTGCGGAATTTTTGGCAGTATATTTCAGCTTCATCTTGCCCCTGAGACAAGGACATCAAGGCCTTTTCCGCCTGAAGCTCTAAATGAGGTTCCTCATAAAGCAACCCCAAGGCCAGAAAAAACGCATCCACATTGAGCAACGCAGGATCCCCTGGTGCCAATGCAAAAGCCCAGTCTTGAGGGTCGCCCCGGAGCAAGGAAATTACAATCCTGACCTGCTGTGCAGGGTCTCCGGCAGAGCGAGACTTCAGGGACAAAAACAATTTGCAATTATTTTTAAAATTTTGAAAGTGAGATCTATTCCCCGAGAAGAATTCAGGCAAAGGAATTCTAGGCTCAGACATAGGTGCATGAACAACAAAATCTTGCAAATTTTGTACCTTTGTGGCGAGATTATTCAAACCTGTAGCTACACTCTGAAGATCCATTTGAAACAGGTGAACACAGAGCCATTCAAGGATTAGAAGGAGAGGAAGAGAGGAAGGCTGCAGTATAGGCAGACTAGCAAGTGATTCAATTAAGAGCACACTCAGAACTAGAGGGGAAAAAAAAAAAAAAAAAAAATTGTAGCAGACTTCTTTTTTCTCTCCTTTCTCAGCCAGTAATTTAACCCTTTTTTGGGCCGGTCAAACTGTCATGACTCTCAATGGCGAGAGAACATAGCCCAGCATATATGAGAACTAGCTCTTGGAAGATGGAAACTATACTGACCATGAACTAAACCTGCCGCACAACTAGAAGTGGCCGGGTAGCATGCCTACATTTTTTTATCCCTAGATGCCCAGCGCCAGCCGGAGAACTACCTAATCCTAGCAGAGGGAAAGACAGTCCTGGCTCACCTCTAGAGAAATTTTCCCAAAAGGCAGACAGAGGCCCCCCACATATATTGGTGGTGATTTAAGATGAAATGACAAACGTAGTATGAAAATAGGTTTAGCAAAATCGAGGTCCGCTTACTAGATAGCATGAAGACAGAAAGGGCACTTTCATGGTCAGCAGAAAACACTATCAAAACACCATCCAGAAATTACTTTAAGACTCTAGCATTAACTCATAACACCAGAGTGGCAATTTCCGCTCACAAGAGCTTTCCAGACACAGTAACGAAACAGCAGCTGTGAACAGGAACAAAATGCAAAAACACACAAGGACAAAAGTCCAACTTAGCTGGGAGTTGTCTAGTAGCAGGAACAAGCACAGAAAGGCTACTGATTACATTGTTGACCGGCATGAAACTGACAGAGGAGCAAGGTTATATAGCGACTCCCACATCCTGATAGGAGCAGGTGAACAGAGGGGATGATGCACACAAGTTAAATTCCACAAGTGGCCACCGGGGGAGCCCAGAATCCAATTTCACAACAGTTTCCTCTCCTTCAGACCGTGGGAACCATCAGAAATACCGTCCGATACTTGAGTCCCATTGACTTGTATTGGTATCGGGTATCGGTATCGGATTGGATCCGATACTTTGCCGGTATCGGCCGATACTTTCCGATACCGATACTTTCAAGTATCGGACGGTATCGCTCAACACTACCTATGAGGGAGAACATCGATAAGGGAGGAAAAATAGTTCGTAACCATACTGGACAAATGCAGTCTCCTGTCACTTTGAATCGATGCTGCAGTACCTGTCGTGTCTGCGGTCATTGCGAAATCACTCCACAACCTGGTCATAAAACCCCTCTGTCCAACGCCACTTCTGATTTGTGCACCTCTAACACCTCTGCCATGTTGCCCCCTACAGCTTGTGTGAGAACCATCACCGCCGCTGTGTGCTGGGAATGCCTGAACCACACGGTCTACAAGAGTTGCTTATTTGGTAGCCAATATTTGCTCAAGGTTCTCATGTGGCATGATATTTTGTAATTTTCCCTTATACCGTGGATCCAGGAGGCAGGCCAACCAGTAATCGTCATCGGTCATCATTTTGATAATGCGGGGGTCCCTTTTTAGGATACGCAAGGCATACTCAGCCATGTGGGCCAATGTTCCAGGTGTCAATTCACTGCTTGTGCTGGGTTGAGGAGCACTTTCTTGCAAATCAACATCACTTGTCTCCCACAAAAACCCTGTACCTGACCTTGCAATGCCACCAGTTTCTATTGCCCCCTGAGAAGCATCCTCCTCCCATAAATATTCATCCCCATCATCCTCCTCTTCCTCCTCTTTGTCCACCACCTCGTCCAGGAGAGTTCCCTGAGCAGGCAATGGCTGACTGTCATCAAGGCTTCCCTCCTCCTCGGCTGCAGATGCCTTCTCCTTAATGTGCGTCAAACTTTGCATCAGCAGACGCATTAGTGGGATGCTCATGCTTATGATGGCGTCGTCTGCACTTACCAGCCGTGTGCATTCCTCAAAACACTGAAGGACTTGACAGAGGTCTTGTAGCTTCGACCACTGCACACCTGACAACTCCATGTCTGCCATCCAACTGCATGCCCATGTATGTGTATCCTCCCACAAATACATTACAGCACGCCTCTGTTCGCACAGCCTCTGAAGCATGTGCAGTGTGGAGTTCCACCTTGTTGCAACGTCGATTATTAGGCGGTGCTGGGGAAGCCTCAGCAATCGCTGATGGTTCAGCATACGGCTGGAGTGTACGGATGACTGGCGGATGTGCAAGCAAAGTCTTTGCACCATCAGGAGCAGGGTTGGTAACCCCGGATAATTTTTCAGGAAGCACTGCACCACCAGGTTCAAGGTGTGAGCCAGGCAAGGTATGTGTTTCAGTTCTGAAAGGGCTATAGCAGCCATAAAATTCCTTCCATTATCACTGACTACCTTGCCTGCCTCAAGATGTACACTGCCCAGCCATGACTGAGTTTCTTGCTGCAACTACTCGGCCAGAACTTCCGAGGTGTGTCTGTTGTTGCCCAAACACTTCATTTCCAACACAGCCTGCTGACGCTTACCACTAGCTGTTCCATAATGGGACACCTCGTGTGCAACACTGGCAGCTGCGGATGGAATGGTTGTGCAACTGCGCTCTGTGGATGAGCTCTCGCTTCTGGAGGAGGAGGGGCAAACGCCTACAGCCAACTGTTTCCTAGACCGTGGGCTAGGCAGAACTGTCCCACTATGGCTGTCCCCTGTGGACGCTGCATCCTCCGCATTAACCCAGTGTGCCGTGATGGACACGTAACGTCCCTGGCCATGCTTACTGGTCCATGCATCTGTTGTGAGGTGCTCCTTTCTACTGACTGACTTCCTCAGTGCATGGACAATGCAGTCTTTGACATGCTGGTGGAGGGCTGGGATGGCTTTTCTCGCAAAGAAGTGTTGACTGGGTAGGTCATAGCGTGGTACTGCGTAGGCCATCAGGGCTTTGAAAGCTTCGCTTTCAACCAACCGGTAGGGCATCATCTCTAATGAGATTAGTCTAGCAATGTGGGCATTCAAACCCTCTGTATGTGTATGAGAGGATGAGTAGTTTCTTTTCCTAACGAGAGTCTCTTGTAGGGTGAGCTGGACAGGAGAGGTGCATATAGTGGAACTAGTGGTGGTGGGGGTGGTGGACATGGCCGATTGAGAGAGGGTTGATGATGGTATTCTTGATGTTGACCTACATACAGTGTTTCCTACCAAAAACCGTGTGATTCCCTGACTGCTTTGGCCTTGCAACGATACCTCCACATTTGCTGCTGGTGGTGTCCTAACTGGTGGGCTTACAGTGAGGGAAGCAATGTAGCGTTGCTGACTACCTTCATTCTGAGCAGGTGCACCAATGGTACAGGATATTTGGTAGTTAGTCCAGGCTTGCAAGTGCATGCTGGTTAAATGTCTACGCATGCACATTGTATTTAAATTTAGGGGATTCTTCCCTCTGCTAAAGGTCTTTGAGCATTTCTTACAGATAACTTTGCACTGATCATTTGGATCTTGGTTAAAAAATTGCCACACTCCACTCTTCCTACTATGCAATACCTTTTCAGGCATTGCACGCTGTGTTACTTTCACTGGATGGCCACGCTGTCCTAAAACTGTTTTTTTGGTTGACAAACTTTTTTGGCCTGAGACGGGCCTGCCAGATGAAAGCTGTTGTGATGTTGATGTCTGCTGCGGATCATCCTCCTCCGCTTCTGAGCTACTGTCAGCGGCACCCTCTTCCCCAAATGGCTGCCAATCTGGGTCAACAACTGGGTTATCTATCACCTCCTCTTCAATGTCATGTGCACCTTTCTCTCTGTCACCATGTAAGGTGCTATAGCGTTCGGGACGGGGCACCATAGTCTCATCAGGGACAGTTTCTTATGCAGTACACTGCGAGGGCAATGTAGTGATCTGAGTCAATGGAACAGCATAATAATCTAGCTGTGGCTGTGCATCAGTGCACTCCATGTCCGATTCATCTTGTAATGGGCTGTTAACAATTTCCCTTTCTAACCCAGGCATGGTATGTGTAAAGAGCTCCATGGAGTAAACTGTAGTGTCGCCTGCCACATCCTTCACTTTAGGTTTGGGTGAAGGACACAAGGAAGCGACTTGTTCCTGACCGGGAGCATCCACTGATGACTCGCTGCTTGTATATTTCGAACTGTCGGAAGAGGAGGCGAAAGAGCTAGAGGCTGAGTCAGCAAGGAAAGCCAAAACTTTTTCCTGCTGCTCGGCTTTAAAAGCGGTTTTCCTACTCCCAGATAAGGGAGCGTTCGAGGCCTTGTATAGGCAGACGATGACGCTGGCTCAACACCTCCAGCCTTAGCTGCTATTTTGCTTTTCCCACTACCATCAGATGCTGCACCACCACCACCACCATCAGTACCAGCTGGCAACGACCGCCCACGGCCTCTTCCACCAGACTTCCTCATTTTTGGGAAAATCTAACCAAAATAACAACCGTTATATGGTACTGTAAAACAAGGTAGAAGGTGTATATAAACTTGTTGAGAATTTAATTCTCCCTTTTTTGGGGGGGAGACTGAACCCAAACTCAGGCCCAGTGTATTTTACAACGCAATGTGAGTGGCAGCAAGTGGCTGGCTGATACACCACGAACTAAGAGGACTGAGGTATATCCACTTTGTGAGAATTTGAATCTCACTTTTTTTGGGGGGAGACTGAACCCAAACTCAGGCCCAGTGTATTTTACAACACAATGTAAGTGGCAGAACGTGGCTGGCTGATATACAACAAACTAACAGAACTGACGTATATCCACTTTGTAACAATTTGAATCTCCCTTTTTTGGGGGGGAGACAGCACCACAACTCAGGCACAGTGTGTAACACAACACAATATAAGTGGCAGAAAGTGGCTGGAAGATATCTGAAAAAAAATCCAAGGACTGTAGTACAATTTCAATCTCCCTACAATGATCTCAGGACAAGTATGGCAGCAACAAAAAGGACTGCTGCACACAAAAGTGTGGACAAATAAACAAGATAACTGCAGAAAGGAGCAACAGGATTTTTGCTTTTAAAAAAGCAGTTGGTTTGCACAGCAGTGGTGCAAAGAGCAATGCAGCTATCAGGGAGCCTTATAAGGCAGCCTAATAAGCTACAGAGCTGATGCACAAAGTTATAGCCTCCACTGTCCCTGCAAAACAAAGGTGGTGTTGGACAGTGGAAATTGCTACAACACAAGCAGTTAGGGGGTTAATCTTCCCTCCCTAACTATAGCCCTTCTTCTGACGAGGCTGCAGCAATCTCTCCCTACGCTAAGATCGGCAGAAGTAAGATGGCGGTCAGCATGCACGCCCCTTTACACCCCCTGTGACGCCGCAGAAAGCAAGCCAATCACTGTCATGCCCTTCTCTAAGATGGTGGGGACCGAGACCTATGTCATCACGCTGCCCACACTCTGCATCCTCCTTCATTGGCTGAGAAATGGCACTGAATGCGTCATACGAAACGAGACTTTGTCACGAAGATCGCCGACCGCATGGCCAATCCCACACTGGGATTGGGTCGGGTTTCATGAAACCCAACTTTGCCAGAAGTCGGCGATTTTTGAATTTGTCCGATCCGTTTCGCTCAACCCTACTGTTTAGCCATACAGAGAGACTCGGGAGGGACTGAGCACTGTTTGCCTCCTGGTGCGCAGATTTTCCTAGACTAGTTTGCAGATTCTATATAAAAAGCCCCTAAGTGCTAGAAAAGCAGAATCCCCCTCAAGTGACCAAATTTTGGAAATTACAACCCTTTGGGAATTTATCTACAGATGTAGTGACGATTTTGACTCCATGGGTGTTTTCCAGACACAGGTAGCAGTGGATGTTTCTGAGAGAAAATTGCAAACTGCCGTTGTAGTGACCAGTACCCTGTAATGACCAGTATATTGCAGTCATCAGTACATTATGCTTAGCTCTTTCTTCTGGAGGCATGCACCTGTAAATTAGATGGGCTCTTATCACTACAGAAATGCCAAACATGTGGGTGTTAAATGTGGTTTAGGCACACTGGGGGTGGCATTTGGATTTGGGGGTGGAGAATTTGCTGAATTGGTTTTGGGGAGCGAGGAGACATTTAGCTTTTCCAGAGCCTTTGTGATACCACTATTGTGGAAACCCTCTAAATTTCTGTTCACAGATGACATTTCTGAGTGGAGACTTGCTTTTTTGTGGATTGAGTTGAAGCTTTTATTGGAACATTTCACATAATGTTTGGGATCACATTTATCCAGCGCTCTATGCTGACCACTTACTTTGGGTTTTCTATTTAAATCTCTGGCGTGATTCAGATGAAACCCCCTATGGATCCATTCACTATAATGAGGCAGCAGTTACTTTAGCCTCTGTTCAGCAGGGTCCTTTTCAGAATTGCAAAAAACTGTGGTTGACGGCACTTTTATGCTGTAAAAAAAAAGACGGACACTGCCGGATTACAGGTCAGATGGCGTAAACTGTACCTCTGTCTACCACATTATAGGGAATTTTCCACCAGGGGTTCTGTCTGAATCACGTATTTCAGAGATTTACATGGAAACCCTGGTGTAAGCACTCAGCATAGAGCACAGGATAAATGTGCGCCGAGGCAAAATGAAAAAATCAACAGCATGGGAAGAATTGGTTTTATTTATTTTTTACATAATTCCTTATGCGGTATAAGTGATTAGGCGACTTTATTCTCTGGGTTGGTGTGATTACAGTGATACCAGATTTATATTGGGTTTTTATGTTTGGCTTCTGTCACGCAGAGAAAGACACTTTAATTGTGAAAACTAGTTTTTGCATCACCATATATTGAGAACTATAATTTTTTTTCAGACAGAGTTATCTGAGGTCTTGTTTATTGGTGGGACAAGCTAATGTTTTTATTGGTACCATTTTCGGGCACATGACATTTTTTGATTGCTTTCTATTTTGATTTTTGGGAGATAGAATGAACATAAACCAGCAATTCAGGAATTGCTTTTTGTTTTTGTTTTTGTTTTTTTATACCATTCCGCGTGTGGTAAAATTGGTAAGCAGCTTTATTCTACGGGTCAGTATGATTGCAGTGATACCTCATTAATATAATTTATGTTTTGGCGCTTTTACACAATAAAAACTATTTTATAGAAAATAATAATTATTTTTGCATTGCTTTATTCTGAAAGCTCTAATGTCTTTTATTTTTCTGCTGATGGAGCTGTATGGCAGTTTGATTTTTTGCAGGACAAGATAACGTTTTCAGCTGTACCATTTTATCTACATTCGTCATTTTTATCTAATTTTATTGCACATTTTGTTCGGCGGTATGATGATAAAGCATTGCTTTTTTACTTGTTTTTGTTTTTTTTAAGTTGTTAACTGAAGGAGTTAACCAGTGAGACAGTTTTATGGAGCGGGTCGTTATGGACGTGGCGATACCAAATATGTGTATTTTTATTTACATAGATAAGTGTATTTATTGGAAAAATATGTATTTTTTTTCTTTATTTAGGAATTTTTATAAAAATATTTTTACTGTCTAATTTTTTTAAACTTTTTTACATTATCCCAGTGTGGGACATTAAAATATTACATCAGATTGCTGATCCGACACTCTGCACTGCAGAGTATCAGATCAGAATCTGACAGGCAGGAAAGGAGGCATGCAAGCAACTGCTCTCAGCAGGTGCTGACAAGCCACAATCTTCATCCACATCCACATCTTGGATCCGAAGTTCTCCATGGAGACCATCAGGACAATGCGATTGCATTGCGTTGTCCTGATGGAAGTGCGCAGGGAGCCCACTCCCTGCGCGATGCCCCTCTATGTCACTGTCACTACTGGTGGCAGCATCAGAGGGGTTAAATGCCCATGATCGGTGCTGGCACCGATTGTGGGCATTGCTGCGGGCTGTCAGCTGTTACATACAACTGACACCTGAACCTAATCGCCGCGACGCTCAGCATGAGGCCGCGTGATCGGTGCGCCATACTAGTACTACTGTTTGTGGGAACACAGTTCCTGCAGAGCAGTAATAGTATGGCGCATGTCAGGAAGGGGTTAAAACCACACAACAAAATCCTGTGTGAACCTTGCCTAAGTCTTTCTCTTAGTCTATTAAATCACCTGATAATTAAAAAATGTGTGTCCTATTAATTTCAATAGAAAAACAGATAAAAAGAATGCTTACTTTATATACAATAATTTTCAAGTTGCATCCCAGATGTATCTCTCAGAGTATAACAAAATGTTATTACACCTACAGGTAAGGATACTTGACAAATCAACTTTTTTGCTATGATTCCAAGAGGTGCAGCGGTTCTCAACACTCACTACTGTTTTGGCTCAACCAAAAAAAGCTAAAGTCATATACTCTTTTTCTGTAAATTAATATCGGTATTATTGGTACTCACCTGAACAGAATTAACATTTATACGCATCATTCACAGTTTTCTAGGTTTTGATAATTATTTTGCAGATTATACCACAATTTGCTAAAGAGATGAAATAAATAATTATGGAAATATTACAATTTAATTACTATAAATATTTAATTAAATCATATTCATAAGGTGTATTAATTTTTTTTCATTTGCATGTTATATTTTATATATTTAGTTTAATGTTAAATTATTTGTTTGTAATACCTTAGGTTTAACCATATATCTAGTCTAAATTAATTATTTTGGAAAGAAGTAAAAGCAGTATATTATATCTAAGTGAAATATCATAATAAACTTTTCAAAAAATGTAACACAATCCTAAATCAAAATATCATATAGACAAGGCTTCACTAATAACATTTTACAGTACTTAACTAAGCCTTGTGGATTTTGTTTGCTTGAGACAGCTGTTCTTTCCAATGTGTATGACATGCTTTTTGTGCAGATTACAATTTACAATGATGTCTTAATTTAACAGTTTTATGAAAAGTGAAAATGTCAAAGCAACTTCTTAAAATGAAACGGTTTTGCAAGAAAAAAATGAGCTTATTAGCAACTTGCATTGAATATTTTAATCGTCTGCTTTGAACTTTAGCAGGCTAAGTGCTAATCTCTTGTAAAAGAAAATAATGAAATGCAACACATTTATGTTAAATGGAAAGCTAACAATAAAAATGTACCTGTACGTCTAAGTATTTTTTATACAGTCTAGCAGTGTAAATATAATTGAATCTAATAACAAGATCATTTAGGCAGCTTTTTGTTGATTATCATGATTATTGACATATTATACATCAAGTACTATTCTGGATTAAAATTAATATATTTTACAAGAATATTGATGAGACTTCCAATCCATCCAAGCAGCAGAGAAAATTTGATTTTCCCCTGCTTTTTATTCTTGGCTTCAAATTCACTTAAAGTGAAATTGTCTTATTGAGCATGCTGACTCATCTGCCAGCACATGTTGTTGAGTTGATCATTTTCACATGGCTTTGAGGGAAAACATTCAGTATAATTTGTAATTCATTCATTTAAATTTCTTTGCACTCCATATTAATTAGTCCGGTGGGCAGACTTATCAGTGAAGGCGTTCCTTGTCTAAGTTTGCATGCAAAGATAGCTATTATTTAACCGCTTCCCGACCCATGACGCCACGTAGGCGTCATGAAAGTCGGTGCCAATCCGACCCATGACACCTATGTGGCGTCATGGAATGATCGCATCCCTGCAGATCGGGTGAAAGGGTTAACTCCAATTTCACCCGATCTGCAGGGACAGGGGAAGTGGTACTTCAGCCCAGGGGGGTTGGCTTCACCCCCTCGTGGCTACGATCGCTCTGATTGGCTGTTGAAAGTGAAACTGCCAATCAGAGCGATTTGTAATATTTCACCTAAAAAACTGGTGAAATATTACAATCCAGCCATGGCCGATGCTGCAATATCATCGGCCATGGCTGGAAACACTTATGTACCCCCCCACCACCACCGATCTCCTCCCCGGTCCTCCGTCCGGTGCTCCGCTCCCCTCCGTCGTCCTGTCTGCTCCCCCGTCCTCCTGTCCGCTTCCCCGTGCTCCGATGCCACCCCCCATCCTCCGATCCACTCCCCATGCTCAGATCCCCCCCTCATACTTACCGGGCCTCCCGGTGTCCGTCTGTTTTCTCCATGGGCGCCGCCATCTTCCAAAATGGTGGGCGCATGCGCAGTGCGCCCTCCGAATCTGCCGGCCGGCAGATTCGTTCCAGGTATATTTTGATCACTGTGATATAGCCTATCACAGTGATCAAAATAAAAAAAATAGTAAATGATCCCCCCCTTTATCACACCCATAGGTAGGGACAATAATAAAAAAAAGAAAATATTTTTTTTTCTTTTTCCACTAGGGTTAGGGTTAGAACTAGGGCTAGGGTTAGGGGTAGAGTTAGGGTTAGGGTTAGGGTTAGGGGTAGGGTTAGGGTTAGGGGTAGGGTTAGGGTTAGGGCATGTGCACACAGTGCGGATTAGCCGCGGATCCGCAGCGGATTGGCCGCTGCGAATTCGTAGCAGTTTTCCATCAGGTTTACATTACCATGTACACCTATGGAAAACCAAATCCGCTGTGCCCATGGTGCGGAAAATACCGTGCGGAAACGCTGTGTTGTATTTTCCGCAGCATGTCAATTTTGTGCGGATTCCGCAGCGTTTTATACCTGTTTCTCTATAGGAATCCGCAGGTGAAATCAGCACAAAAAAACACTGGAAATCCGCTGTAAATCTGCAGGTAAAACGCAGTGCCTTTTACCTGCGGATTTTTCAAAGATCGTGCTGAAAAATCTCACACGAATCCGCAACGTGGGCACATAGCCTTAGGGTTAGGGTTGGAATTAGAGTTAGAGTTGGAAATAGGGCTAGGGTTGGAAATAGGGTTAAGATTAGGCTTGTGGTTAGGGTTACAGATAGGGTTAGGGGTGTGTTGGGGTTACAGTTGTGTTTAGGGTTGGGATTAGGGTTACGGGTGTGTTGGGGTTAGAGTTGTGATTAGGGGTGTGTTGGGGTTAGGGTTGTGATTAGGGTTATGGCTACAGTTGGGATTAGGGGTGTGTTGGGGTTAGTGTTGAAGTTAGAATTGAGGGGTTTCCACTGTTTAGGCACATCAGGGGTCTCCAAACGCAACATGGCACCACCATTTATTCCAGACAATCTTGCGTTCAAAAAGTCAAATGGTGCTCACTCCCTTCCAAGCCCCGACGTGCACCCAAACAGTGGTTTACCCCCACATATGGGGTACCAGCGTACTCAGGACAAACTGGGCAACAACTATTAGGGTCCAATTTCTCCTATTACCCTTGCAAAAATAAAAAATTACTTGCTAAAACATAATTTTTGAGGAAAGAACAATTATTTTTTATTTTCACGGCTCTGCATTATAAACTTCTGTGAAGCACTTGGGGGTTGAAAGTGCTCACCACACATCTAGATAAGTTCCTTTGGGGGTCTAGTTTCCAAAATGGGGTCACTTCTGGGGTGCTTCTACTGTTTAGGCACATCAGGGGCTCTGCAAATGCAACATGACGCCCGCAGACCATTCCATCAAAGTCTGCATTTCAAATGTCACTACTTCCCTTCCGAGCCCTGACGTGCGCCCAAACAGTGGTTTACCCCCACATATGGAGTATCAGTGTACTCACAACAAACTGGGCAACAAATATTGGGGTCAAATTTCTCCTGTTACCCTTGGGAAAATTAAAAAATTCTCGGCTAAAAAAATATTTTTGAGGAAAGAAAACACATTTATTATTTTCACGGCTCTGCGTTATAAACTTCTGTGAAGCACTTGGGGGTTCAAAGTGCTCACTACACATCTAGATAAGTTCCCTTGGGGGTCTAGTTTCCAAAGTGGAGTCACTTGTGGGGAGTTCCTACTGTTTAGGCACATCAGGGGCTCTGCAAACGCAACGTGACGCCCGCAGAGCATTCCATCAAAGTCTGCATTTCAAAACGTCACTACTTCCCTTCCGAACCCCGACGTGTGCCAAAACAGTGGTTTACCCCAACATATGGGGTATCATCGTACTCAGGAGAAACTGGACAACAACTTTTGGGGTCCAATTTTTCCTGTTACCCTTGGGAAAATAAAAAATTGTGGGCTAAAAAATCATTTTTGAGAAAAGAAAAAATATTTTTTATTTTCATGGCTCTGCGTTATAAACTTCTGTGAAGCACCTGGGGGTTTTAAGTGCTCACTATGCATCTAGATAAGTTCCTTGGGGGGTCTAGTTTCCAAAATGGGGTCACTTGTAGGGGAGCTCCAATGTTTAGGCACACAGGGGCTCTCCAAACGCGACATGGTGTCCGCTAACGATTGGAGCTAATTTTCCATTCAAAAAGTCAAATGGCGCGCCTTCCCTTCCGAGCCTTGCCGTGCACCGAAACAGTGGTTTACTCCCACATATGAGGTATCGGCGTACTCAGGAGAAATTGCCCAACAAACTTTAGGATCCATTTTATCCTGTTGCCCATGTGAAAATAAAAAAATTGAGGCTAAAATAATTTTTTTGCAAAAAAAAAGTACTTTTTCATTTTTACGGAATAATTTGTGAAGCACCTGGGGGTTTAAAGTGCTCATTATGCTTCTAGATAAGTTCCTTGGGGGGTCTAGTTTCTAAAATGGGGTTACTTGTGGGGGAGCTCCAATGTTTAGGCACACGGGGGCTCTCCAAACGCGACATGGTGTCCGCTAAAGATTGGAGCCTATTTTTCATTCAAAAAGTCAAATGGCGCTCCTTCCCTTCCGAGCCCTGCCGTGCGCCCAAACAGTGGTTTACCCCCACATATGAGGTATCAGCGTACTCAGGACAAATTGTACAACACTGATCGTGGTCCAGTTTCTCCTTTTACCCTTGGGAAAATAAAAAAAATTGTTGCTAAAAATCATTTTTGTGACTAAAAAGTTAAATGTTCATTTTTTCCTTCAATGTTGCTTCTGCTGCTGTGAAACACCTGAAGGGTTAATAAACTTCTTGAATGTGGTTTTGAGCACCTTGAGGGGTGCAGTTTTTAGAATGGTGTCACTTTGGGTATTTTCAGCCATATGGAACCCTCAAACTGACTTAAAATGTGAGGTGGTCCCTAGAAAAAATGGTTTTGTAAATTTTGTTGTAAAAATGAGAAATCACTGGTCAAATTTTAACCCTTATAACTTCCTAGCAAAAAAAAAATGTGTTTCCAAAATTGTGCTGATGTAAAGTAGACATGTGGGAAATGTTATATATTAACTATTTTGTGTCACATAACTCTCTGGTTTAACAGAATAAAAATTCAAAATGTGAAAATTGCGAAATTTTCAAAATTTTCGCCAAATTTCCATTTTTTTCACAAATAAACGCAGAAATTATCGACCTAAATTTACAACTATCATGAAGCCCAATATGTCACAAAAAAACAATCTCAGAATCGCTAGGATCCGTTGAAGCGTTCCTGAGTTATTACCTCATAAAGGGACACTGGTCAGAATTGCAAAAAATGGCGAGGTCATTAAGGTCAAAATAGGCTGGGTCATGAAGGGGTTAAGAGATAAGCAAATATATTCAAGTGGAATTTAATTCTACTCAAATATTACAAAAGTACACAAACAGGTTTTGCTTAAGAATATACTTGTATTTCACACTATCCATCTTCTCCTCAACTAGGACCATTTTCCCAGTTCACTTTTGGTCTCATTTGACCACAGCACTGTCCTCCATACATTCGAGGAGTCTCCCACATGTCTTTTGGCAAACTCAAAATGTGCCCTACAATATTTGAGTGTAAGTAAAGGCTTTTTTTCTGCCCACTCTTCCATGAAGGCAACCTCTTTGGAGTGCATGGCTAACTGTGGTCTTATGGACAGATACCCCAGTCTCTGCTAGGGAAATTAGCAGCTCCTACAGTGTTAGCTTCGGTCTCTGTGCTGACTCTCTGATTAATGCCCTCTTTGACTGGGCTGAGAGTTTTGGTGGGCGGCCCTCTCCTGGCAGGATTGTTCTGGTACCATTTTCTATACATTTAATGATAATTGATTTGAAGATGCTACAGGGCATCATCAGAAATTTGGATTTTTTTATAACATACGCTGACTTTTACTTCTCAACATCTTTGTCTCTGATTTCTTTGGAGATCTCCCTGGTCTTCATTGTGTTGTTTGGTTGATGGTGCCTTTCGCGTAATGGCATTGCTGCCTCTGTGGCCTTTCAGAAAAGGTGTGCTTATACTAACAGACCATGTGACACTTGTACACAGGTAGACTTCCTTTCACTAGTCAGGTGACTTATGAAGGGCGTTTCTTGCACCAGAAATGTTTAGAGGCTCCATAGCAAAAGGGGTGAATACATGTGCACATGCCAATTTTTAGTTATTTGATCCCATAAATGTTTTTTGTGCGTATGTTTTTTCTCACTTCTCTTCACCAACTTAAACCATTTAGTGTTGATGCATCACACACAAATATTTAACATTTTGGTTGATCAGTAGTGTTGAGCGATACCTTCCGATACTTGAAAGTATCGGTATCAGATAGTATCGGCCGATACCCGAAAAATATTGGATATCACCGATACCGATACCCGATACCAATACAAGTCAATGGGACTCAAGTATCGGAAAGTATCCTGGATGGTTCCCAGGGTCTGAAGGAGAGGAAACTCTCCTTCAGGCCCTGGGATCCATATTAATGTAAAAAATAAAGAATTAAAATAATAAATATGGATATACTCACCCGTCCGGCGGCCCCTGGACCTTACCGCTGTTAACCGGCAGCCTCCGTTCCTAAGAATGAGGAGTTTAGGACCTTCGATGACGTCGCGGCTGACATCGCGGCTTGTGATTGGTCGCCTGACCACTCATGTGACCGCTCACACGACCAATCACAAGCCGCGACGTCATCGCAGGTCCTAAACTCCTCATTCTTAGGAACGGAGGCTGCCGGTTAACAGCGGTAAGGTCCAGGGGCCGCCGGAAGGGTGAGTATATCCATATTTATTATTTTAATTCTTTATTTCTTACATTAATATGGATCCCAGGGCCTGAAGGAGAGTCTCCTCTCCTCCAGACCCTGGGAACCATACACTGGGAACTTCCGATTCCGATTTCCGATATCACAAAAATATCGGAACTCGGTATCGGAATTCCGATACCGTAAGTATCGGCCGATACCCGATACTTGTGTTATCGGAATGCTCAACACTATTGATCCGTCTAAAGCACTAGCTGCCACTTTATTGCAGCCAAATTCTTATGTTTTCTTGCATAATTTCTTGCACAACCGAAAAAAGGGCCAGCCAAATTCAGGTGACATGTTCCCTTTAATTGACCTTGTTTACAATTCAAAGGTTGGCAAATCTTCCATAAGATCACTTCTGACCAGACTTCTCTAAATAGTAGGTCAGTGTTATTGGGTCCTACTCAATAAATACAGAAGTGGTGCATATGTTTCTATTATACTTTTCATCTAATTGTTCCACTACTGGTTTTGGCTTACAAATACTGATGTAAAATACTGACCAAATACTGCTAGTGTGATGGCAGCCTTAGAGTTTGGATGTGCCTGATCCAGTTTTAAACCTCCTATACAGCAGTTTATGTTTCAGTTAATGACCATTTCAACCTACATATGAAAATAGTGCTCATTATCATATGTTTAATAAAATTGGTTACTAGGCTTGAGCAAAACGGGTCAGCCATTTTCAGAAGTCGCCGACTTTTGGCAAAGTCGGGTTTCATGAAACCCGACCCCTGTGTGGGGTCGGCCATGAGGTCGGCGATCTTCTGAATCTGGTATCGGAATTCCGATACCGAGTTCCGATATGTTTGCGATATCGGAACTCGGTATCGGAATCCACATTTAAGTGTAAAATAAAGAATTAAAATTAAAAATATTGATATACTCTACTCACCTCTCCGACGCAGCCTGGACATCACCGCTGGTAACCGGCATCTTCCGTTCCTAAGAATGGCGCTTGAAAGACCTTTCGAATGCTTCACGGCTTGTGATTGGTCGCGGCGGCCCACGTGACCGCTGAGCGACCAATCACAACAAGCCGTGACGTAATTCTCAGGTCCTAAATTCCTCATTCTAGGAATTTAGGCCATGAGAATTACGTCACGGCTTGTGATTGGTCGCTGAGCGGTCACGCGGGCCGCTGCGACCAATCACAAAGCCGTGACATCATCTAAGGCCCTTCACGCGCTAATTCTTAAGAAGGAAGGCTGCCGGAAAGAAGCAGGGTGCGTCCGAGGGTGAGTATATGCCTAATAGGAATATACTCACCCTCGGCTTCTTTCCGGCAGCCTTCCTTCTTAAGAATTAGCACGTGAAGGGCCTTAGATGACGTCACGGCTTTGTGATTGGTCGCGGCGGCCCACGTGACCGCTCAGCGACCAATCACAAGCCGTGACGTAATTCTCATGGCCTAAATTCCTAGAATGAGGAATTTAGGACCTGAGAATTACATCACGGCTTGTTGTGATTGGTCGCTGAGCGGTCACGTGGGCCGCCGCGACCAATCACAAGCCGTGAAGCATTCGAAAAGGTCTTTCAAGCGCCATTCTTAGGAACGGAAGATGCCGGTTAGTACCAGGGCGCGTCAGAGGGTGAGTATATCAATATTTTTTATTTTAATTCTTTATTTTACACTTAAATATGGATCCCAGGGCCTGAAGGAGAGTTTTCTCTCCTTCAGACCCTGGGAACCATAGTATCCCATTGCACTACATTGGGTTTCGCGTTTCGGACGACCCCGACTTTTTTATAGGATCGGCCGATTTCACTCGACCCGACCTTTGAGAAAGTCGGGTTTCGTGAAACCCGACCAGATCCTATAAAAATAAAAGTCGCTCAACCCTATTGGTTACTAATGTGCCTGACTACAAAGCCATGTTCGCACACTCAGTATTTGGTCAGTTTTTTACCTCAGTATTTGTAAGCCAAAACAAGGTGGTAAATACAGAAGTGGTGACGTGTTTCTATTATTTTTTTCCTCTGATTGTTCTACTCCTCATTTTGGCTTACAGATAGTGGCAGGGCCGGACTGGCCATAGGGCACTTCTGGCAAATGCCAGAAGGGCCGGTGCCAGTGGTGGGCCGCTCAATCCGCCGCCCCCGCCGTCGCATTCAACTATACCGGCGTATAGACGCCGGTACAGTTGAATGCAATGATGGAGGAGAGAGCGTCTACAGACGCTCCTCTCCCATCATTCCCCGCTCTGCCTCTGACACTGCGGGTGCGCGATGATGTCATATCATCGCGCACCTGCTGTGTCCCGGGCAGACTGCAGCTGCTGAGACAGGAGCAGGAACCAGGAAGCAACGCTGGGCACGAGGAGAGGTGAGGAGAGTTTTTTTTTTTTTTCTGGACTGTGGGGCCATTCTCGGAGGAGGTGAGGGGAGGAAGAGAAGAGATGTGGGCTGTATATAGTTCTCTGTGGGCTGTGCTCTGTGCTGTATACTGCTGTGGGCTGTATATAGTTCTCTGTGGGCTGTGCTCTGTGCTGTATACTACTGTGTGCTCTGTGCTATATATAGTTCTCTGTGGGCTGTGCTCTGTGCTGTATACTGCTGTGGGCTGTATATAGTTCTCTGTGGGCTGTGCTCTGTGCTGTATACTGCTGTGGGCTGTATATAGTTCTCTGTGGGCTGTGCTCTGTGCTGTATACTACTGTGGGCTGTATATAGTTCTCTGTGGGCTGTGCTCTGTGCTGTATACTGCTGTGGGCTGTATGTAGCTCTCTGTGGGCTGTGCTCTGTGCTGTATACTGCTGTGGGCTGTATATAGTTCTCTGTGGGCTGTGCTCTGTGCTGTATACTGCTGTGGGCTGTATATAGTTCTCTGTGGGCTGTGCTCTGTGCTGTATACTGCTGTGGGCTGTATATAGTTCTCTGTGGGCTGTGCTCTGTGCTGTATACTGCTGTGTGCTCTGTGCTATATATAGTTCTCTGTGGGCTGTGCTCTGTGCTGTATACTGCTGTGGGCTGTATATAGCTCTCTGTGGGCTGTGCTCTGTGCTGTATACTACTGTGGGCTGTATATAGTTCTCTGTGGGCTGTGCTCTGTGCTGTATACTGCTGTGGGCTGTATATAGCTCTCTGTGGGCTGTGCTCTGTGCTGTATACTACTGTGTGCTCTGTGCTATATATAGTTCTCTGTGGGCTGTGCTCTGTGCTGTATACTGCTGTGGGCTGTATATAGTTCTCTGTGGGCTGTGCTCTGTGCTGTATACTGCTGTGGGCTGTATATAGTTCTCTGTGGGCTGTGCTCTGTGCTGTATACTACTGTGGGCTGTATATAGCTCTCTGTGGGCTGTGCTCTGTGCTGTATACTACTGTGGGCTGTATATAGTTCTCTGTGGGCTGTGCTCTGTGCTGTATACTGCTGTGGGCTGTATATAGCTCTCTGTGGGCTGTGCTCTGTGCTGTATACTACTGTGTGCTCTGTGCTATATATAGTTCTCTGTGGGCTGTGCTCTGTGCTGTATACTGCTGTGGGCTGTATATAGTTCTCTGTGGGCTGTGCTCTGTGCTGTATACTGCTGTGGGCTGTATATAGTTCTCTGTGGGCTGTGCTCTGTGCTGTATACTACTGTGTGCTCTGTGCTATATATAGTTCTCTGTGGGCTGTGCTCTGTGCTGTATACTGCTGTGGGCTGTATATAGTTCTCTGTGGGCTGTGCTCTGTGCTGTATACTGCTGTGGGCTGTATATAGCTCTCTGTGGGCTGTGCTCTGTGCTGTATACTACTGTGTGCTCTGTGCTATATATAGTTCTCTGTGGGCTGTGCTCTGTGCTGTATACTGCTGTGGGCTGTATATAGTTCTCTGTGGGCTGTGCTCTGTGCTGTATACTGCTGTGGGCTGTATATAGTTCTCTGGGCTGTGCTCTGTGCTGTATACTACTGTGGGCTGTATATAGTTCTCTGTGGGCTGTGCTCTGTGCTGTATACTGCTGTGGGCTGTATGTAGCTCTCTGTGGGCTGTGCTCTGTGCTGTATACTGCTGTGGGCTGTATATAGTTCTCTGTGGGCTGTGCTCTGTGCTGTATACTGCTGTGGGCTGTATATAGTTCTCTGTGGGCTGTGCTCTGTGCTGTATACTACTGTGGGCTGTATATAGCTCTCTGTGGGCTGTGCTCTGTGCTGTAAACTATATACAGCCCACAGTAGTAATCTGTGGGCTGTGCTCTGTGCTGTATGCTACTGTGGGCTGTATATAGTTCTCTGTGGGCTGTGCTCTGTGCTGTATATAGTTCTCTGTGGGCTGTGCTCTGTGCTGTATACTATTGTGGGCTGTATATAGTTATCTGTGGGCTGTGCTCTGTGCTGTATGCTACTGTGGGCTGTATATAGTTCTCTGTGGGCTGTGCTCTGTGCTGTATATAGTTCTCTGTGGGCTGTGCTCTGTGCTGTATACTACTGTGGGCTGTATATAGTTATCTGTGGGCTGTGCTCTGTGCTGTATGCTACTGTGGGCTGTATATAGTTCTCTGTGGGCTGTGCTCTGTGCTGTATATAGTTCTCTGTGGGCTGTGCTCTGTGCTGTATACTACTGTGGGCTGTATATAGTTCTCTGTGGGCTGTGCTCTGTGCTGTATACTACTGTGTGCTGTATATAGTACTCTGTGGGCTGTGCTGTATATAGTACTCTGTGGGCTGTGCTGTATATAGTACTCTCTGGGCTGTGCTGTATATAGTACTCTCTGGGCTGTGCTGTATATAGTACTCTCTGGGCTGTGCTGTATATAGTACTCTGGGCTGTGCTGTATATAGTACTCTGGGCTGTGCTTTATATAGTTCTCTGTGGGCTGTGCTTTATATAGTTCTCTGTGGGCTGTGCTGTATATAGTTCTCTGTGGGCTGTGCTGTATATAGTTCTCTGTGGGCTGTGCTGTATATATTACTTTGTGGGCTGTGCTGTATATATTACTTTGTGGGCTGTGCTGTATATATTACTCTGTGGGCTGTGCTGTATACTACTGTGTGGACTGTGCTGTATACTTCTACGTGGGCTGTGCTGTATACTACTGTGTGGTCTGTGCTGTATACTACTGTGTGGTCTGTGCTGAATACTGCTGTGTGGGCTGTGTTATCTACTACGCGAGCTGTGCTATAGTATGCAGGCTGTGCTGTATACTATGCGGTTTGTGCTATATAATATGCGGGCTTTGCTATATACTATGGGGAGTATATTATATTCTATGGGGGAGGCCATGTTATGTACTATGTGGCTGTGTTATATACTATTGTGGGGGTATATTATATTCTATGGGGGAGGCTGCATTATATACTATGGGGGGCTGCATTATATTCTATGGGGGGCTACATTATATATTATGGGGAGGTGGGCTGTATTATATTCTATGGGGGTTACATACTCTGGGGTGGCTGCATTATACTCTGTGGGGTGGCTGCATTATACTCTGTGGGGTGGCTGCATTATACTCTGGGGTGGCTGCATTATACTCTGGGGTGGCTGCATTATACTCTGGGGTGGCTGCATTATACTCTGGGGTGGCTGCATTATACTATATGTGGGCTGCATTATACTGTATCGAGGACTATGGGGAATACGTTATACTATATGAAGAACTATGGGGTGCATTATACTATGGGAAGTGAATTGTACTACATGGATGACTGTGGCGGTGCATTATACTATATGGAGCACTATGAGGATTGTATTATGCTATATGGAGGACTATGAGGAGTGTATTATACTATGTGGAGGACTGAGCAGTGTATTTTAATATATGGAGGACTATAGGGAGTGTATTATACTATATGGAGGACTATGGAGCACATTATAATATATGGAGGACTATGGGGTGTATTTTACTAAACAAGTAAAATGCTGCATATTCGGATTGTTTTTGCTGGAACAAAAAGCCTTGTTGTCAGCAGCACATTGCCAGTGTAAACTGTAGATGTGCTGCTGAAAACATGATACTGTATGGTGATCTATTAGTGATCGTTCTGTCTCATCATTATTCCTCAGCTGGTGGAAAGAGGCCGGGAAACAAGCGTTGAACAACTTCAGTATTGTCGATCAAACTCGTTTAGCGGCCTGAACTCAGCGCACGTAAATACAACAGAAAGGCTTCTGTGTGATGTGCAATATGTTAGCATTTGGGGACCCATTTTAAACTTTGCCTAGGACCCCACTTTGCCTAAAACCGGCCCTGCCTACAAGTGTACAAAGATATTATACAGTCACCATGTGACAAGTGGGCCTGTGTAACTTCAAATGCCAGGGCTGAATTTTAGTCCCAGTCCGGCCCTGGATAGTGGTGTAAAAACTCACAAAGTACTGAATAGGTGCATGTTGCCTATTCCTACAAAATCTCTGACTATGTGCAAGTGTGCCTGGAAAACTTCATTATCTTTTGAAGGCAAAGAGTGGTCAGTAGTGAGCAGCAGATTGGTCTGAGGAAGATTGTGTTCAAGTCAAATTTCCTGAAATTCAAGTATCCGTATGAATTGTGATTTCATTTACAAAAGAATTATTTTTTTGAACCATTTAATAATGGAGATTTCTCTCTTGTTGATTCACTTTGCATTTTGTTAATTAATACAGTATATTTTTAAAAGCATTATTAGGCTGGTTTCACACGTCCAGATAATTCTGGTACTGGAGAAATCGGTAGCGGAGTTATCCGTGTCCGTGTGCTCACATGGCACATCCGTGTGGCACACGTGTGGCAGCCGTGTGCTGCCCGTGTGCCACCTGAGGACCACACGGACCGCGCAGGAGAGACAGCGCTACAGTAAGCGCTGTCTCCCCTGTGTGTGGTTTGCAGGTGACCCCCCGCCTCCCATCCCCAGCGCGCCGCCGGCCCCTTGCAGAGAAATACTCACCCAGCTCCCGCAATGTCTCCTCTCTCCTCTCAGCGCTGTCAGCCTGTCCTGTGTGAGCGGTCACCTGGGACCGCTCATTACAGTGATGAATATGCGCAGAGGAGACATCACGGGAGTTGGGTGAGTATTTCTCTGCAAGGGGCCGGGTGGCACACTAAGGATGGGAGGCGGGGGTCACCTGCAAACTTTATTTTTAACAAAAAAGAAAAAAAACTTGATCTTTCATCTCTTCTCTCCTGTGAGGGAGATGAGATGAATGCCGCCTTCAGCACCACACGTGGGGGGGACAGCGCTTACTGTAGCGCTGTCTCTCCTGCGGGCGGTACGTGCACACGGAGGAGAGTGCACACTGTTCTCTGTGTGCACGTGTGCGGGACGTATTGCTGTACGTGCTGCCGGAGAAAAATGGACATGTCTCCATGTTTTCAACATGGACACACGGTCCGTGAAAACACGGAGACATGTGCATAGACCCATTCATTTGAATAGCTCTACGTGTGTGAGACACTGACATGTGAAAGAGGCCTTACTCTGCAGCGATTTTTCCAAACTTATCTAATATTTTTGAACAACACTATTTCAAAATGGTAATTTGTATATTACACAGAATATATATTCTCTACACAATGTATTTCATTTGAATATAGCCCAAAATAGACATTTAGTTTTGTTCTCTTATTTAAACTTTTCAAAATATTATGGCTTGGTTTAGGAAAACACTGCAGAAAATTAGTCGAGTCATATTTGGCTGGCTAAACTATTTCACATATATCTCTATATAAATATGCACTAAACCAGAGCTCCTCAAACTTTTTCTCATGGAACCTCAGTAGACTGACCATGAGGATGTCTGAGTCTTACACTATGTGGTGAAAGTCTATGATATAGTTAAAAATACTGTTAAATGTACCTTTCAAATATATGTTAAACTTTGTGTAACATTAAATTTTTAGAAGCACCACACACGTGGTCAAAACTGTTGGTACCCCTTGCTTAATGACAGAAAAACCCAAAATGGTCAAAGAAATAACTTAAATCTGACAAAAGTAATAATAAATAAAAGATCTATGAAAATGAACAAATGAAAGTCAGACATTGCTTTTCAATCATGCTTCCACAGAATTTAAAAAAAATAAAATTCATGAAATAGTCCTGGACAGAAACGTTAGTACCCCTGAAAATAATGTGACAAAAGGGACATGTTAAATCAAGGTGTGTCCACTAACTAGCATCACAGGTGTCTACAATGTTGGAATCAGTGAGTGGGCCTGAATATAGGGCTACAGATACCCTCTGTGCTGTTTGGTGACATGGTGTGTATCACACTCAACATGGACCAGAGGAAGCGAAGGAAAGAGTTGTCTCAGGAGATTAGAAAGACAATTATAGACAAATATGTTAAAGGTAAAAGTTATAAGACCATCTCCAAGCAGCTTGATGTCCCTGTGACTACAGTTACACATACACCAATAGATCATAAACTGAACATGAATCAACAGTGTGATGCAGCAGCAAAAAAGGCAAATGCAATTCTGGGATGTATTAACAGAAGCATGCAGTCTAGATCACGCAAAATCATTATTGCACTCTACTCCTCTTTGGTCAGACCTCACCTGGAATACTGTGTCCAGTTTTGGGCACCACATTTAAAAAAAAATCAACAAACTGGAGTTCAACAAGTTCAGAGAAGAGCGACCAGAATGGTGACCAGACTGCAAACCATATCCTATGAGGAACGGTTGCAGGATTTGGGAATGTTTAGCTTGCAAAAAAGAAGACTGAGTTGAGACATAATTGCTGTCTACAAATATCTCAAGGGCTGTCGCATTGTAGAAGGATCATCTTTATTCTGATTTGCACTAGGAAAGTCTAAAAGTAATGGGATGAAACTGAATGGAAAGAGACACAGATTAGATATTACAAAAAACTTTTTGACAGTTATGGTGATCAATGAGTGGTACAGGCTGCCACGAGAGGTGGTGACTGGTGAGTTCTCCTTCCATGGAAGTTTTCAAACAGAGGCTGGACAGACATCTGTCTGAGATTATTTAGCGAATCCTGCTTTGAGCAAGGGGTTAGACCAGATGACCCAGGAGGTCCCTTACAACTCAATCATTCTATGATTCTATATTATTCAGAAACAAAAGATCCATGGGGCTGTAGCCAAACTCCCTGGACGTGGCCGCAGGAGGAAAATTGATGGCAAATTAAAGAGATGGATAATAAGAATGATAACAAAATAGCCCAGAAAAACTTCTAAACAGATTAAAGATGAACTTCAAGCTCAAGGAACATCAGTGTCAGATGGCACCATCCATCGTTGCATGAGCCAAAGTGGACTTCATGGGAGATGACCAAGGAGGACACCATTGTTGAAAAAAAGCCATACTGAAACTTGCCAAACTACATGTTGACAAGTCACAAAGCTTCTGGGAGAATGTCCTATGGAGAGATGAGACAAAAATGGAGCTCTATGTTCACAGATGGAAAAATGAAGCATATCAAGAAAAGAACACTGTCTCTACTGTGAAACATGGAACAGTTTGCGGAGTGGGGCAAAATACTTGTCGAGAGGTGCAGAAGTCTCATTAACAGTTACAGGAATTGTTTTATTGCACTGATTGCCTGAAAAGGTTGTGCAACAAAATATTAAGTTAAGGGTGCCATCATTTCTGTCCAGGCCTATTTCATGAGTTTCAATTTTTTTTTATTCTGTGGAAGCATCGTTGAAAAGCAATGTCTGAATTTCATTTGTTCATTTTCATAGATTTTTTTTATTATTACTTTTTTCATGTTCAAGTTATTTCTGTGACCGTTGTGGGTTTTTCTGTCATTAAACGAGGGGTACCAACAATTTTGACCATGTGTGTAGAACAAACTATTCATAGTTCAAGGCACAACCTCTTTTAAATCAGCATTATAATTTAATATTGTAAATACTTTCATTTTAACCCCTTTAAGACGCAGCCCTTTTTCATTTTTGCGCTTTCGTTTTTCGCTCCCCTCCTTCCCAGAGCCATAACTTTTTTATTTTTCCATCTATATGGCCATGTGAGGACTTGTTTTTTGCAGGATAAGTTGTACTTTTTAACAACACCATTGGTTTTACCATGTCTTGTACAAGAAAACAGGAAAAATATTCCAAGTGTGATGAAATTGCAAAAAAAGTGCAATCCCACACTTTTTTTTGTTTGTTTTTTTTTGTTAGGTTCACTAAATGCTAAAACTGACCTGCCATTCTGATTCTCCAGGTCATTATGAGTTCATAAACACCAACCATGTCTAGGTTTTTTTGTATCTAAACTACGATTCCCCATGAAGAAGCGATAAGTGAAACGCGCGTTGGGGTCTCTCTCTCCCTACAATCCCCACACTGCAGGTAAAAACAATACAATGTTGCCGTTTATCTAGCACTTGGCACTTGCAATATGACACTGGTCATGCTAAGTTTTTATGGGGTATCTACTCTTAGACTTGGATATCTGGACATGTTTACTTTTTATGCACTTGCACTTTAGTTTGTATACTGTCACTTTCAAAAGTTGAATCATTCCAATTCCCCAGCCTGCTTTTGTATCTACATACACCCACACCACCGGACATATGTACTTGTTGAGACCTACTGGTCCTTATGATCTTCAATGTGGTTGTTGCTATTACTTTTTATTGATTGTTTGGAGTTCACTCTGCCTTGTTCAGTTCCCCTACTTATAATAATGCATATTGATTTTACTAATTATGAATAAACTTTGTTTAGTTTTACTTTTGGTTTTGTACTTCCCTCTTTTTTGGGTTACATATATTTTCTTATGGTGAAAAAAAAATTCCAAACTTTGCTAAAAAAAAATTGTTAAAAAACTGCGCAATATTCCAATACCTGTAACATTTCCATTTTTCGGGATCTCGGGTCGGGTGAGGGCTTATTTTTTGCGTGCTGAGCTGACGTTTTTAATTATACCACTTGTGTGCAGAAACGTTCTTTTAATCGTCCATTATTTCATTTTAATGCAATGTCGCAGCAACCAAGTTTTGAATTTTTTTCTCACTACGCCGTTTTGCGATCAGGTTAATTTTTTTTTATTGAGAGATCAGGCGATTCTGAACTCGGCAATACCAAATATGTGTAGGTTTGAATTTTTTTATTGTTTTATTTTGAATGGGGCGAAAGGGGGGTGATCTAAACTTTTATATTTTTTTTATTTTTTTCATATTTGCAATGCTTCAATAGCATCCATGGGAGGCTAGAAGCTGGCATACCCTGAACGCTCTGCTACATAGAGGTGAAGCTCAGATCGCCTCTATGTAGCAGAATTACTGCATTGCTATCAGCGCTGACCACAGGGTGGCGCTCATAGCAACTGACATCAACAAGGAGACCTCTGGTTGTTATGGTGATGCATCGACGACCCCCAATCATGTGACGGATGTCCGTTTTTCCGTTTTTCCGTGTTCGTTTTTTGCTCCCCTACTTCCCAGTGCCATAACCTTTTTATTTTTCCGTCAATATGGCCATGTGAGGGCTTTTTTTTTTGCGAAACAAGTTTTACTTTTGAGCAACATCATTGGTTTTACCATGTCGTGTACTAGAAAATGGGTAAAAAAATTCCAAGTTAGGTGAAATTGCAAAAAAAGTGCAATTCCCACATTTGTTTTTTGTTTGGCTTTTTTGGTAGGTTCACTAAATGCTAAAACTGACCTGTCTTTATAATTCTCCACATCATTTTGAGTTCATAGACACCAAACATGTCTAGGTTCTTTTTTATCAAAGTGGTGAAAAAAAAATTCCAAACTTTGCTAAAAAAAAAATTGGGCCATTTTCCGATACCCGTAGCGTCTCCATTTTTCGTTATCAGGGTCGGGTGAGGGCTTATTTTTTGCATGCCAAGCTGTTGTTTTTATTGATACCATTTTGGTGCAGATACGCTCTTTTGATCACCCGTTATTGAATTTTAATGCAATGTCGCAGCGACCAAAAAAACTTAATTCGGGCGTTTCGAATTTTTTTCACGCTACGCCGTTTAGCGATCAGGTTGATCCTTTTTTTTATTGATATATCGGGCGATTCTGAATGCGGTGATACCAAATATGTGTAGGTTTGATTTTTTTTATTGTTTTATTTTCAATGGGGCGAAAGGGCGTGATTTAAACTTTTATACTTTTTATTTTTGCAACTTCTGCCATGCATCAATAGCCTCCATGGGAGGCTAGAAGCTGGCACAACTGGATCGGCTCAGTTACATAGGAGCAATCATCAGATCGCTCCTTTGTAGCTGAATTACAGGCTTGCTATGAACGCCGACCACAGGGTGGCGCTCACAGCAAGCTGGCATCAGCAACCATAGAGTTCTCGAGGAGACCTCTGGTTACTATGCCGACGCATCGCTGACCCCCGATCATGTGATGGGGTTGGTGATGCGCTCATTTCATCACGATTCCACCCGTCGCTATTGCGGGCACATGTCAGCTGTGCAAAACAGCTGACATGTCCCGGCTTTTATGGGGGCTCACCGCCGGAGCCCACATCAAAGCAGGAGATCTGACCTCACACGTACTATCCTGTCCGAGGTCAGAAAGAGGTTAAAAATACCCTAGTGTATACACCAATAAAAACACCCTAGATACACCCTTAAAATACAAACACCATTAACATTGACACAGGACTCCTTAAGATTACCTTTCTACCCCCTCTATTCTTCCCCTAAAGCCGCATACTCTCACCTCCCTTCTAATCTCTGTCATGTTTAGTGTTTCCAGAATTGTTATTCTCATACTTAATAAATAATAATATTAATAATAATAAAATGTTTCAATTTAAATTTTCAACAATAAAAAAAAACAATTAGTATAAATTAAAAAAATGCAATTAAAAAATTTCAGAAAATGATGCAATTATGCTGTTAAACACTATATTTCAGACTTAATTACTGGTTACCTCAGCTTATCAATAAGGACCAGGTGGAGTTTTTCCCTAAGGGAGGTGATAACACTATACAGGCGATAGACTTAATTGAGGTTTTTAGCAGGAATAATTGACAGTCTCTCTTCTTGAGTTTGGATGCGGGGGGGGGGGGGGGAAGCATTTTACTGCTTTAACTGGTCCTTTATGTTTGAGACTTTAAAGATTTTTGGAATTTCAGGCCCTTTTATGACAGCTATTAGTGCATTATATAGCTCTCGGCCTCAATTAAGTTTCCTTTCCACACTTCCCCTTCATTTACTATTTCAAATGGCACTCGGCAGGGTTGCCCTCTATCGCCCCTACTGTATGTCCTATGCATAGAGCCCCTTGCGGAATTGATACAACAAAACCCTAATATATCGGGAATTGAGGTTAGGAACAAAGTGTTTAAGATTTCATTATTTGCAGCTGATGTACTTTCAACTCTGACTAAATTACATCTTACGCTACCTAATCTCGTGAAAGTCCTTAAGAAATATGGAGACCTGTTGGGCTATAAATTAAACACCTCTAAGATGAAGGCTTTGCCATTAAATATCCCTCCCGATGTATTGGACCATTTGAAGTTAAACTTCAAGCTTAGATGGAAGTCTGAGGCTATCAGATACTTAGGGTCCATTTGTCTTCCTCCTATGGCAAACTATATGAATGTAATTTCCCACCATTTCTGAGCGAGCTGAGGAGACTGATGGCTAGGTGGTTCCTGCTCTTGCCCTCTATAATAGGCCAAATAACCTCCGTCAAAATGTCACTCCTTCCTAAGCTGCTGTATTATTTTGAAGCTCTTCCAGTTAGGGTCCCCATGAGTGAACGTAAGGCCCTTCAGGCATCCATAATGAGGTTCATTTGGAATGATAAGCGTCATCAAATATCCAAGCGTTTCCTCATCTTCCTTAAGTCACAAAGGGGTCTTTTGGTCCAGGATGTTGTTAAATATTATTGACTCATCTACAGAGAATTCCCTCATGGTCCTCATTCTGAGCCTATAACAGGTGGACAGAGATAGAAAAATTATGGATGGCCCCTGTCTATCCAAACTCGTTATTGTGGGCAACTTCTTTCGCTAAAATAACAATCTTTTTGTTGGGTCCTATGCAGTTCACGAGGGAGATATGGACTACTTGTATGAAAAAGTTTGCCCTCTCCTCTCTGAACTCATCTATGATTTATTTTATACATCAGCCTTTGGTTCCTAACAGTTTGGACTCTATGATGGTTCATCCATGGACTACTGCAGGATTATTCAGGTTTGCAGATTTAGTGGATGGGGACACGCTGGAGCTTCTTCCATTTGATTCCATCAAGTCTAAATTTGCAATTTCTAACAAAGAGTTTTTTCAGTACCTGCAAATCAGACATTTTGCCATCTCGCTTTTTGGTGGCTTGAGAATGTCTACGCCTACTGACTTTGAGAGAATTTGCAAAAAGGACATGTCAACCAGGGGCCTAATTTCGGATATTTACTGATTACTGAGTAGCCCTCAAGATGGCCAGCAACTTAAACACCTTTACATGAATAGATGGAAGTTTATATTGGGGAGAAGTATATCACCCCAATGTTGGCAGGCCATATGGGAAAAAGCATCCAAATCCTCTATTTGTACTCAATACAAGGAAAACCAGTATAAAATATTAATGTTCTGGTATCATACCCCTGATTTACTTCACAGATTGAATCCTCATCTCTCAAACTTGTGTTGGCACTGTGGGTCTGAGGTGGACAGCAATATCACATTTTTTGGTCCTGTACCGGGATTGTGTGGTTTTGCGATGAAGTGAGAATTCTGATAAATAAGGTTCTATACTTTGAAGTAGGCCTGGATCCGGCTATTTATTTACTTAACGTTTTCCCTAAAGGGTTAGGGAAAAACCCAGCCGGATTATTGCTTCATATTCTTACTGCAGCTAGGTGCCTGAATGCCCTTACCTGGAGGCAATCTTCCCCTCAGTCTTTGCAGCACTTATTAAATAGAATCGCAGACGTTCACAGGATGGAGTACATGACGGCTTTGATGGGAGCGAGGGTGGACAGCTTTGACTCTATTTGGGTCCCTTGGGATTACTACTGGGCTCAGAGAATTGGTTGAGGACTGCCTCTTCTATTATTATAAGGAATCTGCATCTTATCTTCCTTTTCCCTGTTATGTCTGTCCTGTCTTATGTCTGGGATCCATTCATTACTAATATTATTGTATTTTCATTTTGTTTAACTTAACTCTTTAAGGAGATATTCAGTACAAAAAAATCCCATGAGGAGCCAATGGGATTAATAGAAGTCTACGTTTATAGGACCCTTAAGCCCCCGTCACACTAAGCGAGGTCGCTAGCGAGATCGCTGCTGAGTCACAAGTTTTGTGACGCAACAGCGACCTCAGTAGCGATCTCGCTATGTTTGACACGTAGCAGCGACCAGGCCCCTGCTGTGAGATCGCTGGTCGTGTCGGAATGGCCTGGACCTTTTTTTGATCGTTGAGGTCCCGCTGGGTAGCACACATCGCTGTGTTTGACACCTTACCAACGACCTCGTCACACAGGATGTCCCTCTGAATCGTCATAATAGCTGCCATGTGACATCGTTGTACAGGTCGCTACAGCTCGCCGCATCGCTGCTGCGTCGTTGGGAAGATCTCACTGTTTGACATCTCACCAGCGACCACATAGCGACGCAGCAACGATCCCTGACAGGTCGTATCGTTGTCGGGATCACTTTAGCGTCGCTAAGTGTGATGGGGCCTTTAGTCTTTCTGAGCTCAATTCCTGATTTTGATAGATAGTGCCTTATCCCTAGAGTCTGTATTGTACCATGTATATATAACATTATTTCACCCTGGAGGCATTCAGGGCTTAATTTCATTTCTTCTATATAGTGGTACTGAATCTCATTGTCTGTACGGACTTGTGTCCAATTGTTAAATCAAAAAAATTCTCAATAAACATTTACAGTTAAAAAAAACACTATATCTTTGCAGCCATTATAAGGACTGTTTATTTTATAATTATTTTTGCCAAAACCATTTCCCCAGCTATACTTCACCAACAACTACAGGGTGCTTCACAATTTACAAAGCACTGCAATAAAATTAGCAGTAGGTAGATTATTATTCTGCATTGCTTACATAGCACTATCATGTTCTATGGTGCTTTACATACATTATCATTGCTGTTCTCAATGGGTTCACAATCTAAATTCCCTATTAGTATGTCTTTGGAGTGTGAGAGCAAAAGTTGAGTACCCAGAGGAAATCCATACAAACTCCTTGAAGATATTGTCCTTGGTGGAATTTGAACCCAGGACCCCAGTGCTGCAAAGCAAAGGTGTTAACCTCTGAGTCATTGTGCTGTCCTAATAATGAACTAAGTTGCTGTGATGTACTAAGCTGAAGCAGCTGATAAATAATTGCAATAATTTTGATAACAAAAATATGTTCCAAATGGATTGGGTGGAAATATTTAACTATAGAGATGATAACACAAGTTTTCCACTTATCCCCTCTAGAAAAACACTACAAAAGTTATACCACTATTCTTTTCGTAACTACCGTATATACTCGAGTATAAGCCGAGATTTTCAGCCCATTTTTTTGGACTGAACGTCCCCCTCTCGGCTTATACTCGAGTCATACCCGGGGGTCGGCAGGGGAGGAGGGGAGGGGGCTGTATAATTATACTCACCTACTGCTGGCGCGGTCCCTGCGCATCCCTGCTTCTTCCAGCGCTGCATATTCTTCCTGTACTGAGCGGTCACATGGTGCCGCTCATTACAGTAATGAATATGCGGCTCCACCTCCCATAGAGGAGGAGCCGCATATTAATTTCGGTAATAAGCGTTAACTGTGACCGCTCAATACAGGAAGAAGATGCAGCGCTGGAAGAAGCAGGGACTGCACAGCGCCAGCAGTAGGTGAGTATACAGCGCTGCGCAGCGCTGCGCGATATTTACCTCTCCTCGTTCCGATGCGGCTCCGTCATCAGCGTCCTCTGGCTGTGACGCTCAGGTCAGAGGGCGCAGTGACGTAGTCAGTGCGCGCCATCTGCTGAACGTCAGTGCTGAAGACAGAGCCGCATGAGGAGCAGGTAAATATTGAAAGTGCCGGGGGTCCTGAGTGAAGAGAGGTGAGTATGTGATTTTTTTTATCGCAGCAAAAGCATATGGGGCAGTGACTGTACGGAGCATCTGTATGGGGCCATAATGATTGTGCAGCACTATAAGGGGTAGTGACTGTACGGAGCATGTGTATGGGGCCATAACGATTGTGCAGCATTATAAGGGGCAGTGACTGTACGGAGCATCTGTATTGGGCCATAATGATTGTGCAGCACTATAAGGGGCAGTGACTGTACGGAGCATCTGTATGGGGCCATAACGATTGTGCAGCACTATAAGGGGCAGTGACTGTATGGAGCATCTGTATGAGGCCATAACGATTGTGCAGCACTATAAGGGGCAGTGACTGTATGGAGCATCTTATGGGGCCATAATGATTGTGCAGCACTATGTTGGGCAAGTGACTGTATAGAGCATCTTATGGGGCCATAACATTTGTGCAGCACTATATGGGGCAAGTGACTGTATGGAGCATCTTATGGGGCCATAACGTTTGTGCAACACTATAAGGGGCAAGTGACTGTATGGAGCATCTTATGGGGCCATAACGTTTGTGCAGCAATATATAGGGCAAATATCTCTATGGAGCATCTTATGGGGCCATAATTACCCTTTATGCAGGATTATATGGGGCATATTTTAATATGAAGCATTTAATGGGGCCCATCAAACTTTATGGAGCATTATATGGGGCTCCTGATTCAATATGGATATTCAAAAACACTTAACCTACTGATGTCTCAATTAATTTTACTTTTATTGGTATCTATTTTTACTTTTGAAATTTACCGGTAGCTGCTGTTAGGGCTAGCGGAACGCACCGAGGAAAATAGTTTTTATTGTTATTGGTGCGTTCGCAGCCCGGGGTCCATCGTGCAGGAGAACCTGCTGCTAGACAAATGGCAGCACTATATGGCGGTATTGGCTAGCTCGGTTAACTCACAGAGCAGCCATGAAAGCAAAGCTCTGCGCCCTGTTAACTTCATAGGAGCACAGGCTAACTACCCAAGAGAGAGTAGTCAGTGGTCATGCATGCACACAAAACTCCTCGCCGGAGGTGCCAGCATTCTAGGGGCTCATTTCAGCCAGGTCCCTGAATGTACTCAGACACACAAACTCCTCGATAGAGGTGCCAGCATTCTAGGGGCTTATTTCAGCCAGGTCCCCGAACACAATCATACATGACCACACTGGCGCAAAGCACATAATTAAGGCTACGTTCACACTAGCGTTGTGCGCCGTTGCGTCGGCGATGCAACGCACAACGCACGCAAAAACGCGTCAAAACGCACGCAAAAACGCTGCGTTTTGCGACGCATGCGTCGGTTTTTGCCGAAAATCGGACGCAAGAAAAATGCAACTTGTTGCGTTTTCTTGGTCCGACGCTTGCGGCAAAAAAGACGCATGTGTCGCACAACGCAACAAAAAAAATGCATGCGTCCCCCATGTTAAGTATAGGGGCGCATGACGCATGCGTCGCCACTGCGTCGCCGACGCAAACCCGACGCACATTAGCTTAACGCTAATGTGAACGTAGCCTAAGAAAGACACTAGCGCATGGCCGTGCGGCCATGCGAGCCTTTTATAGCTGCAGCCCGAATAGGACCTTCCAAGAAGGACCAATGAGAAGCTGCCGCAAAGCATGAGCACCTTCAGGACCTTCCTGGAGGACCAATGGGCTTTGCTGCAGTATCCAAGCATGTGACCCTCGATCTCCAATGAGAGATCTTACCCTGGGCATGCTCAGAAGGAGAAAAGCAAGACTTAGTCCCAAAAGCGTCTGCTCGCCGCTGCCCAGCACTGACTACAATAGCAGAAGCTGGAAGAGCAGCAGTAATCCTCCTCACAGAGTCAGATTGAACGTGATGCTGAGACCGACGTCTCCGCTGAGCAGACTCCACTGCGGCAGGAGAAGAATGGGAGACCGCAGCGGAGATGGCAGGAGATTCCCCCTGTGCAGAGGTGGGAACTCGACCCCTAACATGGCCCCCCTTCCTTGGGCCTCGCTACGCTCGAAGGCAGCAATGAGCTGCGGAGCCCTAATGTGCTCAGCAGGCTCCCAAGACCTGTCCTCAGGACCATAACCCTTCCAGTCCACCAAATAAAGTTTTTTGCCACGTACCACCTTGCGCCCCAAAATAGCGTTCACCTCGTAATCGTCCATAGACGAACCCGATGTCCCAGCAGATGACTCGGAAAACCGGGACATGTGTACGGGTTTCAAGAGGGACACATGAAAGGTGTCGGTGATACCCAGGCGTGGCGGAAGGGCTAAACGATAGACCACAGGGTTAACCTGTTCGAGGACCTTGAAAGGACCCAAGTAGCGAGGTGCAAACTTAGGGGACTGAACTCGCAGCCTGATGTTACGGGCGGAGAGCCACACCAAGTCACCAGGAGCAAATGTCGGAGAGGGGCGCCAATGTGCATCGGCGGAAGACCTCATTCTCTCCTTGGAGGCCCGAATGGCATCCTGAGTGCAGTCCCAAATATCCTGTGCCTCCACAGCACAGTCTGCCACCCTGGAGTTGGCGGAAGACACGGGCATAGGCACAGGTACCCGCGGATGCTGACCACAGTTGAGGAGGAATGGGGTTTGTCCAGTGGAGTCGGCTACAGCATTGTACAGTGCAAACTCCGCCCATGGTAGCAAGGATGCCCAGTCATCCTGCCTGGCTGAGACAAAATGTCACAGATATGTGACCAAGGTCTGGTTGGCCCTCTCTACCAACTCGTCTCAGGATGATATGCGGAAGAGAGATTTAACTCAATGCTGAGAAGATGACAAAGCTCTCTCCAGAACCGAGACGCAAACTGGGGACCCCGGTCACTGCCAATTTTGTCTGGCATACCATGTAGGCGGAAGATATGTTTTATGAACAACGCTGCCAAGGCCCATGCAGAAGGTAACCGTGGAAGCAGCACCAAATGCACCATTTTGGAAAAATGATCAGTGATAACCCAAATGATGGTACAGCCACGAGGCTTTGGCAAACCCACCACAAAGTCCATCCCGACCATTTCCCAGGGCCTGTCTGCCACCGGCAAGGGATAGAGTAACCCAGCTGGCCGTTGTCGAGGAGACTTATTTTTGGCGCAGGAGACACACGCCTGAATATAATCTCTGACATCGCGGACCATATGTGGCCACCAGTACGTTCTCGCCAACAGCTCAGACGTCCTCTTTGTCCCAAAGTGTCTACCCACCCTGGACGAATGAGCCCAAGAGAGAACCTCCAGTCGCAAATTATTGGGCACAAAAGTCTTGCCCAGAGGCACAGACTCTAGCAAAACCGGAGCTACGGTTCTCAGACTCTCGGAAGGGACAATAAGTAGTGTTGAGCATTCTGATACCGCAAGTATCGGGTATCGGCCGATACTTGCGGGTATCGGAATTCCGATACCGAGATCCGATACTTTTGTGGTATCGGGAATCGGTATCGGGATTAATATCAATGTGTAAAATAAAGAATTAAAATAAAAAATAGGGCTATACTCACCTCTCCGGCGGCTCCTGGACTTTACCGCCGTAACCAGGAGCCGTTGTACCTAAGAATGCGCGCTTGAAGGGCCTTAGATGAGGTCACTGCGCTCTGATTGGTCCGTAGCGGTCACGTGACCGCTACGCGACCAATCACAAAGCAGTGATGTCACCTAAGGTCTTTCAAGCGCTTGAAATACCTTAGAAGACGTCACTGCTTTGTGATTGGTCGTGTAGCGGTCACGCGACCGCTACGTGACCAATCAGAAGCTGCGGACGTCTTCTAAGGTATTTCAAGCGCTTGACAGACCTTAGGTGACGTCACTGCTTTGTGATTGGTCGCGTAACGGTCACGCGACCGCTACGAACCAATCAGAGTGCAGTGACCTCATCTAAGGCCCTTCAAGCGCGCATTCTTAGGTACAACGGCTCCCGGTTACGGCGGTAAAGTCCAGGCTGCGTCGGAGGGTGAGTATATCCCTGTTTTTTATTTTAATTCTTTCTTTTACACATTGATATGGATCCCAGGGCCTGAAGGAGAGTTTCCTCTCCTTCAGACCCTGGGAACCATACAGGATACCGTCCGATACTTGGTGTCCCATTGACTTGTATGGGTTTTGGGTATCGGTATCGGATTAGATCCGATACTTTGCCGGTATCGGCCGATACTTTCCGATACCGATACTTTCAAGTATCGGACGGTATCGCTCAACACTAACAATAAGCTGAGGCTCTCCTTCCTCCTCCTCAGATGACACAACAGAGCAAGAAAGGGCATCAGCACGAATGTTCTTCTCCCCAGCGAGATAATGGAGGGTGAAATGGAACTGGGAAAAGAACAAGGACCATCTGGCCTGGCGAGAATTTAGCCGCTGAGCTGTTTGCAAATATAATACATTTTTGTGGTCCGTGAAGACTTGAAAGGGAAAACGAGCCCCCTCCAAGAGATGTCTCCACTCAGAGATAGCCAACTTCACGCTAGCAACTCCCTGTCCCCGATGGAATAATTCTTCTCCGCTGGTGTGAAGGTCTTGGAAAAAAAGAAGCAAGGATGCTTCCGACCTTGAGCATCCTTTTGGAAAAGGACTGCTCCTGCACCAACGGATGAGGCATCCACCTCCATGATAAACGGCTTATCTACATCGGGACGATGTAGAATGGGAGCACTAGCAAAATGAGACTTGATAGAAGAGAAGGCCCTGGAGACCTCTGCTGACCACAATTTGGGATTTGCTCCCTTCTTGGTGAGGGCTACCAAGGGAGCTACCAAAGTTGAGAAGTGGGGAATGAACTGGTGGTAATAATTAATGAACCCCATAAAGCGCTGCACCGCTTTAAGAGAATGAGGTTCTTGCCAGTCCATCACAGCTTGCAGTTTGGCAGAATCCATAGCCAATCCCTGGGCTGAGATGATATAGCCCAGGAAAAGTAAAGACTCCTGCTCAAACATACACTTCTCCAACTTAGCATACAGGGAATTTGCCCGTAAGAGGTCAAAGACTCTGCCAACATCTCTCGGGTAGGAGTCAATATCAGGAGAAAAGATGAGAATATCATCTAGATAGACTACAACCGAGGTGGAGAGCATATCCCAGAAAATGTGGTTGACAAAGTCTTGGAAAACGGCTGGGGCATTACAGAGCCCGAAGGGCATCACTAGATATTCATAGTGCCCATCTCTGGTGTTAAACGCCATCTTCCATTCGTCCCCCTCACGAATGCGAATCAGGTTATATGCACCCCGCAGATCTAATTTGGTAAATACCCTTGCTCCCCGTAGCCTATCAAAAAGCTCAGAAATCAAGGGCAACGGGTATTTATTCTTAACGGTGATGGCGTTAAGACCCCTGTAGTCTATGCAAGGACGTAACTCTCCGTTCTTCTTCTGAACGAAAAAGAACCCCGCCCCTGCCGGTGACACTGACTTCCTAATGACCCCTCTTGCCAAGTTCTCCTGGATGTATAGGGACAAAGCCTCAGTCTCCGAGAGAGAGAGGGGATAGACATGTCCCCTAGGAGGTTCTGCTCCAGGCAAGAGATCTATAGGACAGTCATAGGGATGGTGAGGCGGAAGGGTCTCAGCAGCCCTCTTGGAGAAAACGTCTGCATAGGGCCGATAGCATTCGGGAAGAGAAGACAGATCTGCGGGTATCTCAGTGGTGGAAACCTGAACTCACTCTTTCACACATCTGCCCTTACAAGACTCACTCCAACCCAATATCCTCCAAGAGGACCACTCAATATGTGGAGAGTGAAAACGGAGCCAGGGTATTCCCAGCAAAATCTCATCCATTCCCTCGGGAAGAACAAGAAGGGAAATAATCTCCTGGTGGGATGGGGACATGGCTAATGTGAAAGGGACAGTCTGGTGTGTGATTTGTAATGGAAGTGTTGACCCATTCACCACTCTAACAGTTACTGGTTTAGTGAGCATCACCAGAGGTACATTGTGGCGCAGAGCAAAAGTAGAGGACATGAAATTTCCCTCAGCTCCTGAATCCACACAAAGCTCAACTGCAAGAGTGAATGAGTCCAACAGAATTGTCCCTTTAAAGGACAACTTGGAGGAAAAGGCTGCTGTGTCCAGTGAACCTCCTCCTATAGTCACTAGACGCGATCGTTTACTCGACCGCTGTGGACACTTGTTAGCATATTGTCCCAGTTGCTGACAATTTCTACACACCACAGGCACTCGAACGGTCTGAGACTTAGGTCCCGCTCGAGAAACCTCCATGGCCTCATGGGAGTCGGACGCCAGGACGGGAGATTCTAGAGGTTTGGCGAAGGTGGGAGCCAGCCGAAAACCTCTGCCTACACTGGGTCCGCTCCAACCTCCGCTCGTTAAAACGGAGGTCGATGCAGGTAGAAATTGTAATGAGCTCCTCCAGTGTGGCGGGAATCTCCCTGGTGTCCAAGGCATCCTTTACATGATCAGCCAGTCCTTTCCAGTACACCGGAATAAGGACTTTATCCGGCCATTCTAACTCAGAGGCTAGAGTCTGGAATTGAACGGCAAACTGGCTGACCATGGACGAACCCTGAGTAATTGCCAACAATTGGAGCGTGGTATCGTGAGTGACATGAGGTCCTAAAAAGACCTGCCTCAGAGCGTCCAGGAAGAAAGGAGCACTCTGCACTACACGATCATTGCGCTCCCAAAGTGGCGTTGCCCACTCCAATGCCCTGCCCGACAAAAGGGACAAAATGAATCCCACTCTCGCCCATTCCGAAGGGAAACGTGCAGCCAGGAGCTCGAGATGTATGGAGCACTGGCTCACGAATCCGCGACATAGTTTACTGTCACCAGAAAACTTGTCTGGAAGCGGGAGATGGGATATAGTCGGAGCAGCGGTGGTTGCGGACAAACTGGCTGCAGCTGCACTTGCAGCCTGAACAGCGACAGCAGTGATGTCCACAGCTGAGGTTGTACGCTCTAGAGCTGCCAACCTTCCCTCCAGCTGCTGGACATACCGTTGTAAATGCTGATCGTCCGCCATTCACTAGCCAGACCCTGGTGCTAGTGTACTGTTAGGGCTAGTGGAACGCACCGAGAAAAATAGTTTTTATTGTTATTGGTGCGTTCGCAGCCCGGGGTCCACCGTGCAGGAGAACCTGCTGCTAGACAAATGGCAGCACTATATGGCGGTATTGGCTAGCTCGGTTAACTCACAGAGCAGCCGTGAAAGAAAAGCTCTGCGCCCTGTTAACTTCTCTGGAGCACAGGCTGACTACCCAAGAGAGGGCAGTCAGTGGTCATGCATGCACACAAAACTCCTCGCCGGAGGTGCCAGCATTCTAGGGGCTTATTTCAGCCAGGTCCCTGAATGTACTCAGACACACAAACTCCTCGCCGGAGGTGCCAGCATTCTAGGGGCTTATTTCAGCTGGGTCCCTGAACACAATCATACATGACCACACTGGCGCAAAGCACATAATTTAGAAAGACACTAGTGCATGGCCGTGCGGCCATGCGAGCCTTTTATAGCTGCAGCCCGAACAGGACCTTCCAAGAAGGACCAATGAGAAGCTGCTGCAAAGCCTGAGCACCTTCAGGACCTTCCTGGAGGACCAACGGGCTTTGCTGCAGTATCCAAGCATGTGACCCTCGATCTCCAATCAGAGATCTTACCCTGGGCATGCTCAGAAGGAGAAAAGCAAGACTTAGTCCCAAAAGTGTCTGCTTGCCGCTGCCCAGCACTGACTACAATAGCAGAAGCTGGAAGAGCAGCAGTAATCCTCCTCACAGAGTCAGATTGAACGAGATGCTGAGATCGACGTCTCCGCTGAGCAGCCTCCACTGCGGCAGGAGAAGAATGCGAGACCGCACGGGAGATGGCCGGAGATTCCCCCTGTGCAGAGGTGGGAACTCGACCCCTAAGTCATTAAATTTTCCCAGTTTTTTGTGGCAAAATTAGGGGGTTCAGCTTATACTCGGGTCGGCTTATACTCGAGTATATACGGTATGTTGTATTTAGAGAGAGAGTTGATAGGTGTCCTCCTGATAATTTCTTGATCTTTTCTTTTACAAAGGCCTTTCCAGTGTTCTACTCAGGTCATAAAACAGTTCTCTGAAATTGCTTATTTCATTTACTGATATTTCAAACATCAAAGTCTTGCATCAATTTTCTGAAATAGTCTATTTCATACATTGGGAGAGCACATGATGAGCAACCTCACTTCTTGCCCCTATACTTTTTTTATTTGACCTTTTTAGTGCTATCATGTCTATTTTAAAATAAGCATTCAAATTTGTAACATTGTATCTTGCCATGGATATACTTATCGTCAGACACTACCCTATAGTCTTGTGTAATATGCAATTTGACTAATAAGACTTGTTAAAAAGTGTAAAATATTATCATTATTGTTATTATTATTAGTTGTTCTAGTTAATTTGTCGTATATTAAGAAAGATCCATGGGTTGATAAAATCCTTACATGGAATAAAAATGAAATATAATATTGGAATTTGGGTTAATAAACAGCACTTATAGTGTTAGAAATATTACTATTGTCAATATCAATATCGAATGACAAAGTTACTGAGTAGTAACAACATCAATATCAAATAATAAGAATATCACATAACAATAGTAGCCTTATGTAAATTTTATGGGTTGGTTAACAAAGAAAGGACAAGGACAAAAGTGTACAGAAAGAAATTATTTTAAACCCAGAATCAAATGTGAAGTATAAAATTGATAAAACAAACAACCATTAACAAAATCATTACAATATTATTACAATATTACAACAAAGATCCATACATTCCTTCAATTGAACCTGTCAGCAGTATTGTGCTCAGTAAACTACAGTCACTGTCAGGTTGGCACTGTTATACTGATTAAAATGATACCTTGGTTGATGGAATCCGTCTTGTGGTTGTTGTTTAACCTGTATTGGTAGTTTTCAGTTACTGAGAATCTGGTACTTGAGGGCGGGCTTGTGGGCGGGGGCTTTTTGTGGTGCTTGGTGATTTTTTTTTATCATAAACAGTGTTGATACAGTAACTGTGTTCAGCCACCGGAGGTCACCCTTGAGTAATAGACAGGATAATTACAATGTTGTTGCAGTAATTTTGTTCAGCCACCGGAGGCCACCCATGAGTAAAAGACAAGAAGATTCTGGAAACAGGACAGTTACCTCAGAGAGAGTTTCTGGGCATTTGAGAAGAAGCAGCGCGGTGATGGAGAGTGGGGAATCCAGATCTTGAGGCATTCCTGTTTTCGGACTGTGTGATTTCAAGAAAGCTATTCTTGTGAGTAAACAGAGAAGTGTGACCGGTCACCGACTGTGTAGTTAGCTAGGGATAGCTAGATAGGAATCACAGCCGATTTAAGGACACTCTTGTATTAAGAATTGCCTGACAACTAATAGACACTGTGTGGATTCCTGCGCTTCACGATTCTGGCTGTGGGTTATTCCTGGAATTTTTTGTGAACTTTATCTGGATCTGCAACGGAAGATTTGGTGGCTCAAACACCTATTTAATCCACTGCTGGACGTCTGTTTAACAAATTCAGTTATTTACTGTTGAAGCATATATTGTGAAGGAGTACACTCTGAGCACTCAATAATAAGACAGTGCACTGTGTATACACTGAGTATATACTGTGATATATATATGTTGGGAAAAACCGGGTATTGTAAATTAGGCGGGAGGCGGGTGTAAGATTGTATTCCTGAGAGGACCACGTGTCACAGGCACAGTATAACCCCGTGTAGGCCCATTACAGTTAAGGGAGGAAGTGGTATAGTTGTGGGGTAGTTGGATTCCTGTCTGTGAAGCTGGCACTTGGGGTCTCTCAGGCTGCATAACTTGTATTCTGTGAGTTGTGGCTGTGTGTGGCCCATATTGTGTTGGGAGAGAAATTCTGTCATTTTTTGCATAAGTTATAAAGAAAAGTTGGTTTAATATCATATTGTGCTCTGAGTCATTCATAGCAGCGCCGTATTCTGTTATCGAGCAGTGACCGGCATAACGGTCGTTGCATGCTCTACCTACATATGCATCTGTATTGGCTTATGACAGGTAACTGATCCTTCAGTGACCTGCCTCCTATTTTACATAATTCATATAATAGTGTTGATTTTACTGTTAATAATGTTCTTGATATGTAATAGTGTAAATAATACCAATAATATTGTGGCTATTGTGAGGCTGAGAGAAGAAAAAAATTACTTAAAAAAAATGACACTTGGAGCGGCGCCTGTGCATTAGCATCTATCTCTTACTGATAGATGCTACTGTTCAAGTGCCACTGGTGGCACCATTTTACTTGTGCAGTAGTATCTATCAGCAAGCAATAGATGCTACTGTGCATGCACAACAGCAGGTGCAATTTTGCTGCAGTGAGAATGTGTTTCCTTCAAGAAAATGGCTCCGTCGCTGGTGCTTGCGCAGTAGCATCTTTTGGTAAGAGAGAGATGCTACTGCACAGGCGTCGCTGCCAGTACCATTTTTCTGGATGTAAATTTATCAAAATAGTCACAATATTATAGGTATTATCAACAATAATGCATATTATCAACAGTAATATCAACAATATTATATGGTTTATGTAAAATAGGAGGCAGGTCATTGAAGGATCAGTGACCTGTCATAAGCCTATAAAGAAGAATGTGTGAGCAGAGCACCACATACAGACCCGAACACAGGCCTGCCCCGAAACACAAAAATCTCATTAACTGAAAACTACAAATACAGATTAAACAACAACTACAAGATGGATTTCATCATCTAAGGCATCATTTTAATCTGAATAACAGTGCCAACCTGACAGTGTCTGTATTTTCTTGAGCAAAATCCTGCTGACAGAATCACTATAAGCTTTTTCATTTCCATAATGTCATAATTACTATAATGGAACCCTTCACAATGTGCCTCCTTGGTGTGTCTTTTACTTGGTATGGCCTACATATCTCATGGACCCATCAATGAAAATCAACCTTCATCTAGGGACTCCTGAGACTTTCTCTCCTCCAAGAAGATCTCTCTGAAGACCTCTTCTTCCTTTCTCAATTTCCTTTTCCCTCTATCACACTTGGTTCATTTATATGCCATTTCGGACTTCAATGATTCACTTCCCCCTCAAACTTAGAGACACTGCATTTCAGCTTTGATCTCTGTAGCACCGACATCCCTGCACTCTGCCCCTCTGCCCTGGTAGAAACGCCGACTCACTTACCGCCTGTCCTGCACTTCCTCCTTCCTCTCTGGCTGCTGCCGAGGGCCCGTGCACTGAACGCAGATCCCCGTACACTGTGCTTCCAGCACGTGCACTTCCTCCTTCTTAATGGGGCTATGTACATCATCCTAAAGTGTCCCCAGCCAATGACTGAGAGACTCTTATTATTTAAGGCATCTCCACCTGCACGGAGGTGCCTCTACACGTTGCTAGTTTTTTCACTACAACTCATGTCCATGTATGCTAGTACCCGCTAGTTCTGCTAGTTTCTGTCCTTCCGTCCCTAACCTCCTTGCTAGTTCCTGTCATGCCAGTCTGTATATCAACCAGACCCACTTGCACCAGCCATGCCAATCTGTATATCATGTGGACCTGCCTGCACCTGCTGTGCCAGATTGCATATCAGCTGGACCCGCCTGCACCTGCTGTGTCAGTCTGTGTATCAGCCAAACCCTCCTGCATCTGCCATGCCAGTCTGTGCATCAGCCACACCTGCCTGCACCTGCCACGCCTGCCTGTATACCATCCATAGCCACTTTCACCTGCTGTGTGAATATGTATATCAGCAGGACCCACCTGCACTAGCCGTGCCAGTCTGTAGATCAGCCATGCTCTCCTATTGGGCCATTGCAGCTATCTGTCACTGGGGTCAGCTGCTGTGCTTTTGTGTTCAGTCCTGGAATAGCACCTGGTGTCTATCGGGAGCCAATCTGACCCCACCATATGGGGCTCTAGTGAAGAGTCAGGTGATCACCTTGTAATGCCCCTCCAGGCTCTCCTCAGACCACGGCACAGTGGTTTCTCCACTCCCATTACAATCTACATAATCATTAGCACACTGTGTTTAAATGATATAGAGATGTGTTGGCCTGGTGGTATCATCCAAATAGTTGTACTACATTATTACATTTCTTGTGGTCTTGGAGACTTTGCACTTTAAGATACCATAAACATTGATATGAGTATCCTGGTTACCATTTCTAAGGGCTTGTCACTCAACGTACCCAGGTCTATTGATTAGAGAACTCTTAGCTACAATAAATTCTAAATTGTTATAGTACCAATTGATATGCACAAATATTTTGATTTTGTATATATTACAATAGCTAGGCAATAAAAATGGTTCAAGTATAACTTGACCCTGTACAATTTATTTGAAGGAGCACATACTATTTAGAGTTCTGTGCTCCACATTCTGTTAGCAAAGGTAGATAGAAGGCATGTTATTATGTTTTGAACAGGGTTGGGAGATCCTTTATAATGAAAGGTAGTAAAAGCTAAAATAATTAGCAAAATACTTAAAAACTAAAACTAATAGGTAAAGGTATAAAGTTTAAAGATTTGGCACATGAACATTTCATTTAAAAAAAATATGTACCCAACAAAGGTCTGATCAGCTAAATAAAAGTTGCACTACATAACTAATTCCATTTTAATTGTAAATTATAATGTTATTCTTTGTTATGTTTGTTAGTTTTGAGTGCTGTAAAATAGTTTGACACCAAACATTATTATTATTCTTATGTGCTATGTACAGTTAGTACAGTAGCAGACAGTGTCGGGCCATATGAACTTCATTTAGAGCAGTCAATGGTCAGGATGCCATTTTCTCAATGCACAGGAATATGAAAAAGAAATATCTGGAATAGCTTACTCGCCCCTAGAGTTGGAGCTCATTTATGTTATTGACTAAAATGCATGATTTTGGGGTCCCTAGATTAGTAAACAATAAAAACCTGTGTTCAGATATTCTTAATACCTGTACATCCAAACTCATATGTGATATCTTACGGTAACATTTGTAATCCACACTTCCAAAAATGGAAGGCAAAAGCACCGTGCTGAGTTTTTTCTTTCTTTTCTCCAGCATGACTAAGCACTTTAGAAGAATATTTTGTGATGGTTAAATGAATTTTCAATAATTTTGCTTGTCAACAAAATGGATCAAGGTGTTTGATATGATGTATTCATTCAAACAATGCTTGTAGCAATTTGTCAGAGTACATTTCCTCAGTCAGAATCAAACTGCTGAACTTATTTTACCTTTTAACAAGAACCGGCCACACAGATGGAAGCAAACTAAAACTTCAAATCAACAGCAGGGAACATTAAACACAATTTTACACTCTGGTTACTGTTGGAAATAGCAGTGATTAGTGGTCACCATCAACAAAGATTGCCTTGCCACCTGAAGTGTTCTGTTTCACACGGAAAAAATGAAGGAAGGAAAATCTATACCACCTTCTAGGTAAAATAGCTGAGGCACTTATTTCACAACCTTAGTATGGGAATTTCTCAGACTATAGTATAGAATACAGCTAAATGCTTTTCTTATTACACTTTGATTCTTTTTTACACTTTTTTCCTAAATACAAATCTGAAGGATCATTTAGAGCTGTCCACAGTGTAGGGACAAAATATATATATTTTTTAAATAAGATGATACTATTTTAACATCTGCATGAATATTTTGTATTTACAAATAAATTAATGATAGCAACCACCAAGTGGACTTGAGTGGGTGGCAAATCATTAAGCCATGCGTTGACTTTTATACTTAAAACAATCATTTATCTTCCATGTAGTTTGTACAACTTTAGTCCTATAAATGTAGCATCATGAAAGTAAAAAGCACAGATGTGAGTTTATTAGAGTGGATTTGAATTACCCTACAATTTGCTAAAAATTTATATCCTCCAAATTATGGATATTTTGCAATTCACTCCATGCAAATTCAGCAGTATTAATGCCATTTTGCTGAGTTAAAGGGGATTGGCAAAGGTAAAAAAAATAATATTCACTTCACTGCTCACCTGTCCTCCATCCAGTCCTGCACACCTCTTTTTTCCACTTTTCCCGGTCATGCGCATCTTCTTCGTCATGCTTTACTCTATGCTGAGTTTCTAGCACCGAGCTGGCCTCTGATGTCACTACACAATGTCCCATCATGGCGCATATGGTGGAATTAGCATTCAACTATCGTATATACTCGAGTATAAGCTGAGAATTTCAGCCCATTTTTTTAGGCTGAAATTGCCCCTCAGCTTATACTCGAGTCATACCCAGGGATCTGCAGGGGAGGGGGAGCAGCAGCTGTGTAATCATACTCACCTGCTCCTGGCACAGTCCCTGGTTCCCCGGCGCCGGCAGCTTCTTCCTGTAATGAGCGGTTACATGGTACCGCTCATTACAGTAATGAATATGGACCCCACTACACTCCCATAGGGGTGAAGCCGCATATTCATTACTGTAATGAGCGGTACCATGTGACCGCTCAATACAGGAAGAAGCTACCGGCACTGGGGAACCAGGGACGGCACCAGGAGCAGGTGAGTATAATGCAGTGTGCGATATTCAACTGCTCCCCGTTCCACCGCTGCCGGCAGCCGCTGCGTCTTCTCCATCCTCTGCACTGACGCTCATGTCAGAGGGCGTGATGACGCGATTAGTGTGCGCCACCCTTTGCCTGAACAGTCAGTGCAGAGGACGGGGAAGATGGAGCAGCGGCCATCGGTGGTGGAACAAGGAGCAGGTGAATATAGCAAGTGCCGGGGGCCTGAGCGACGAGAGGTGAGTATGTGATTTTTTTTTTATCACAGCAACAGCATATGGGGCAAATGTCTTTATGGAGCGTCTTATGGGGCATAATCAATGTTTGTGCAGCTTTATATGGGGCAAATATCTTTATGGAGCATCTTATGGGGCCATTATCAACGTTTGTGGAGCATTATATGGGGCAAATATCTTTATTTTGCATCTTATAGGGCCATAATCAACATTTGTGCAGCATTATATGGGACAAATGTCTGTATGGAGCATCTTATGGGGCCATAATCAGCATTTGTGGAGCAAAACCGTCAATGAAATAGACCTGGGTGTATGGCGGGGATGACAAACTCACATTTAGTGGCCAGTGTCAGGCAGCTGCTACAAAGGCAAACAAAATAATATGATGCATTATAAGAGGCATAGATGCTCATGAGGAGAACATAATTTTACCTCTATACAAGTCACTAGTTCGACCACACTTAGAATACTGTGCACAGTTCTGGTCTCCGTTGTATAAGAAAGACATAGCTGAACTGGAGCGGGTGCAGAGAAGAGCGACCAAGGTTATTAGAGGACTGAGGGGTCTGCAATACCAAGATAGGTTATTACACATGGGGCTATTTAGTTTGGAAAAACGAAGGCTAAGGGGTGATCTTATTTTAATGTATAAGTATATGAGGGGACGGTACAAAGACCTTTCTGATGATCTTTTTAATCATAGACCTGAGACAGGGACAAGGGGCCTCCTCTACGTCTGGAGGAAAGAAGGTTTAAGCATAAAAACAGATGCTGGTTCTTTACTGTAAGAGCAATGAGACTATGGAACTCTCTGCCGTATGATGTTGTAATGAGTGATTCATTACTTAAATTTAAGAGGGGACTGGATGCCTTTCTTGAAAAGTGTAATGTTACAGGTTATATATACTAGATACCTTGATAGGGCGTTGATCCAGGGAACTAGTCTGATTGCCGTATGTGGAGTTGGGAAGGAATTTTTTTCCCCAATGTGGAGCTTACTCTTTGCCACATGTTTTTTTTTTTGCCTTCCTCTGGATCAACATGTTAGGGCATGTTAGGTTAGGCTATGGGTTGAACTAGATGGACTTAAAGTCTTCCTTCAACCTTAATAACTATGTTACTAAGTTACTATGTATTATATGGGGCATATTTTAATATGGAACATCTTATGGGGCCAAAATGAACAGTATGGAGCATTATATGGGACTCCTGATTCAAGATGGATATTCAAAAACACTTAACCTACTGATGTCTCAATTAATTTTACTTTTATTGATATCTATTTTTACTTTTGAAATTTACCGGTAGCTGCTGCATTTTCCACCCTAGGCTTATACTAGAGTCATTAAGTTTTCCCATTTTTTTGAGGCAAAATTAAGGGGTCTCGGCTTATACTCGGGTCGGCTTATACTCGAGTATATACGGTAATAAGGACCACCATGAAAGATAACTTTTATGCCTTGAACAACCTGATATTTCATCGTACACTCTGTTATGTAAACTAAATACTGTTTTAAAAAATTAGACAATAATAAGTATACAAAATAATTTATTGATTGAATAAATGTGAAAAACTAAATTAAGAACAACATACAACACAATACTGTACATGATTAAAAAATATCTAAAAGTACGGAGAGGGAAAGTGCGAGTTCCAATGGAAAACAGTGGCAGGATATCACAGACTATGCAAGTAAATATATTTCAGTAATTCCTACAATAAATCATTTCTAAATATATATATTTCATGAATTACAGCTATATATTTAATCAAATAGACAGTGATATCCTGCCACTGTTTTCCATTGGTGCATGCCTTCTTCTGTCTCTTTTTTAATATACTTTTTAATCATGCCTTGTGTTGTATATTGTTCTTAAATTTGTTTTCCATATTCAATTAACAAAATATTTCAAATATTTATTTTTGCCTACTTTTTGAATACAGAGTTTAGGTTATATATTATATGGTAGTATTTTTGGGCTGTTATATGATTTTGGTGTCTTATTTTGGAATTTTCTATTATGTAAGTTGTCTATAACACTTTACTGCTCTATTTCTTTGGAGAAGCTGACATTAATCTCAAATATTACCCAAAATTACCAGTGTGGCATAACTTAGTCAGACTTTTTTTATTATTTCAAATCACCCAAACATTTGTGTGACATATAGTTCATTGTGTAAGAAAATTCCTTTAATCAAATTAATTTTATTTCTGCTAGAAAAGAATGAATACATTGACAACTGGATGTTACATTTGTGGATATATTCCTAGCCTGTTTATCACTGTCTTTTCATTGCTGACCGGATCAGGTTGTATAAGGGATCACCTATATGAAGAGAAGAATAATCCACAGTTAGTAGTTTAGCCATATATTTATAAGGAGAAAAACAGAGAACTGGCACAATGGAACGTTCTTAGAAAAGATTCATCTGAAAAGTTATTTCATTGGAAGTAAAAATATTTATTAAATCTGACACTTTAGGGCAGCCGACAGATCCTCTTTTAATCATCCTACCTATTAGATTATAATCATTTTATGTTAGTCATTAGCAATATAAATCATTCCACCACTAAAGAAAACAAATAATTTGAGATTGGCTCTAATGATTTTGTGCAAAATAAGCAGCTGTATATCAACTGAAGATGGATGATGGATGACCAATGACCATTTGAAAAAGTTAAATATGAGGTAAATAACGAGGTTAAATGAGGTTAAAAGCTGGACAATAACATGTAGCAATTTTTTCATAATTTATTACAATAGACAAGGCAAGCCACAACGTTTCACATATTTCATATATTCCAAATTAAAAACAGAAATAATGAACAATAATACAATACAGTAATAGGCACAATGAGGGAACAATGATATTTACATTTCAAGATTTAGGTAAATAATTTTTAGGAAACAAAAAACAAGAGACAAAAAAGAGTTTAACTATATCATTCTCTATTGTTTTTATTTAATGCTCTTTATCAATGTTGTAGTGACCAAAGGCCTCCATGCACATTAGTCAAATATTGGCTAAACCTGCAGACAGTCTAATATGTATGTGGGCGCCAAACTGATGATTGCCAGTGAAAATAAGGCTCTAGCATGTCTGATTTCTGACTGCCGATCTTTTTGTTCTCCAGAAATAAGTGTCAGTCAGAGATGACACAGAGATAGACACAGAGTGCGAGAGTGCTAAGCAGAGACGGCTGACAACTATATATTAAAGGCTTAAATGTACATAGACATATAGCAGATTTATAATCTGACTCTACCAAAGTATCTGAAAGGTGTTCTACTGAAATGCGTGGAAACTGAGGCTATCTATTGGATATGGAGTTTCATCTACAGTGGATATAAAAGGTGTACACATCCCTGTTAAAATACAAGGTTTTTGGTGTGTAAAAAAATTATATAAAGAAGAATTATTCAAGAACTTTTCCTACTTTTAATGTCACCCATAATTTGTACAAATGTATTAAGAAACAAATAATTTTGAAGGGGAAAATAAAAATATCAATGTGGTTGCATTATTCTTATAATGGAGATGTAGTTGTGTTTAAAATTAACCAATCACATTTAATCTCATGTCAAATAATTGTTTGTACACAGCTGCCATCGTGACAGTGATTCTGATTAACTCCATCTAAAATTTAGCTGTTCTATTCCAATTTTCTAGATATTTTCTTAGTTTCATTTTACAGCAAAAGCCATGGCCCTCATACAGCCTTCAACACAGTAAATGGATCTCATTGTTGAAAGCTATCAGTCAGGAGAAGGGTACACAGATTTTTCCAAGGCATTAAACATACAATTGAACAGTGTGAAGACTGTTATCAAGAAGTGACTTAAATTTGAAACAGCAGAGACATTACCTACATTGTGACGTTCTTCAAAAATTGATGAAAAGACAAAAATAAACTTGGTTCAGAAGACTGCCAAGAGGCAACATTAAAGGCGCTGCAGACATTTCTTGCAAGTACTGGTTGGATACTGCATGTGACAACAATCTATTATATAATTGTCTAAGGGTCGCTTCCGTCTTTCTGTCTGTCCTTCTGTCTGTCTGTCTGTCACGGAAATCCCAAGTCGTTGATTGGTCGCGGCAAAATGACCACGACCAATCAGCGGCGGGCACAGTTCGGTGGCAAAATGGCTGCTCCTTACTCCCAGCAGTCATTGCCCGCTTCATAATCCCTCCAGTCAGCGCTCACAAAGAGTTAATGGCGGCATTAACAGACCACGTTATGCCGTGGTGTATCACACTCTGTTAATGCTGCTATTAACCCTGTGTGACCAACTTTTTACTATTGATGCTGCCTATGCAGCATCAATAGTAAAAAGATCTAATGTTGATAATAATAAATAAATAAAAAATCATTATATACTCACCCTCCGTTGGCCCCCAGGATCCAGCCGAGGCCTTTCCCGCTCCTCGCGATGCTCCGGTGACCGGTCCATGCATTGCGGTCTCGCGAGATGATGATGTAGCGGTCTCGTGAGACCGCTACGTCATCATCTCACGAGACTGCAATGCACTCTTGGGACGGGAGCGTCGCGAGAACCATCGGTAAATGCCTCGGCTGGATCCGGGGGGCCGACCGAGGGTGAGTATATAACTATTTTTTAATTTAATTCTTTTTTAACAGGCATATGGTGCCCACATTGCTATATACTATGTGGGCTGTGTTAGATACTGCATGGGCTGTGTTATATACTACATCTCTGTGCTATATACTATGTGAGCTGTGCTATATACTATGTGGCTGTGCAATATATTACATGGCTGGGCAATATACTACATTGCTGTGTTCTGTACTATGTGGCCTGGGTTATATACTGCTTGGGCAGTGTTATATACTACGTCACTGTGCAATATATTACATGGCTGGGCAATATACTACGTGTCTGTGCTAAATACTACGTGGCTGTGCTATATACTATGTGGCTGTGCAATATACTACATGGCTGTGCAATATATTACTTGGCTGGGCAATATGCTACGTGTCTGTGCTATATACTACGTGTCTGTGCTATATACTACATTGCGGTGCTATATACTACATGGCCTGTGTTATATACTGCATGGGTTGTGTTATATACTAAGTCTCTGTGCTATATACTACGTGGCTGCGCAATATGCTACGAGGCTGTGCAATATATTACATGGCTGTGCTATATACTACGTAGCTGTGGTATATATTACGTGGCTTGGCAATATACTACATCGCTGTGCTATATACTACGTGGCCTGTGTTATATACTGCATGGGCAATGTTATATACTATGTCTCTGTGCTATATACTATGTGGCTGTGCTATATACTACGTGGCTGTGCTATATACTACGTGGCTGTGCAATATATTACATGGCTGTGCAATATATTACATGGATGGGCAATATACTACGTTTCTGTGCTATATACTATGTGTCTGTGCTATATACTACGTGGCTGGGCAATATACTACGTGCCTGAGCAATATACCATGTGGCTGAGCAATATACTACGTGGCTGGGAAATATAGATATTATTATAGTTATTCTTAGCCCATATTATCCCCACAGTTTTAAGCATGCCCTAAAAACGCACTTGTTCAGACTGGCCTACCGCCTCAATGCATTAACCTAACTATCCCTGTGTTGCCCATTCATATAAGTTAAACCAAAATCAGGTTCCTCTCATCATGTTCTCATACACGTCATGCAGTTAATAGCCCTCTGTGTCTGTACTGTTGCATACTTAGGCAGTGAACTGGTTCATGCAGCTTTACATGAACACCTGATTCTTACACTATGGCTGGTCCAAACAAAAGTAATTGTTACCACCTCTCGTGTCTCCCCTTTTTCCTCATAGTTTATAAGCTTGCGAGCAGGGCCCTCATTCCTCTTGGTATCTGTTTTGAACTGTGATTTTTGTTATGCTGTAATGTCTATTGTCTGTACAAATCCCCTCTATAATTTGTAAAGCGCTGCGGAATATGTTGGCGCTATATAAATAATTATTAAATTATTAAATATGAATTAATAAATTATTATTATTATTATTATTATTTATTTTTAAGATTTTAATATCCCCAATTTTTGCTCCGGTGGCCTCTGTCATCAGTGCTGCCTCCAGACCACTATATTCTCCCAGAGATGAAACATGTACTTGATAAACACATTATTTCTTTGACTCCAAAGCCTATGATTTTCTTTTTATATAAACATCTGGTCACTCCACTGTTTTATAGATTAAATTGCCAAAAATACATAAATGTTTGGACTAACCCCCAGGGTGACCCATTGTGGCTTCAACTGACTCTCCTCTCTCCTTTAATCATCTTCTTTTAAAAAAAAAATATTAAACCCATTAATGAAATGAACCAGTTAATTTTTTCTTGACACCATCTCCTTTCTAAAGATCTTTACCGATGTCGGGCATACTGATAAAGATACGTACCCGGTTTCATTTGATATGAACAGCTTCTATACATCAATTTCTCATTTCAAAGCCATTGAAACAGTGACCACATTGCTGGACTAATCACATTATGATCCCCCAATGATAGGACTATTCAGTGATTTGCTGACCCTAGTTTTATCTACAGAAACAGGGTATAGCGATGACATCCAATGTGGCACCCCTTACGCAAACTGCTACATTCCATCCTTCGATGAATCAGTCATCTATCCAATTTCATTGTTCCAGGATAATTGTTTGCTGTGGAACAGATACATAGATGACGTCTTCTGTCATTGGTGCAGCAATGGTTTATTCCCTTCTCTCCTTTCATCAAGTCTTTAAAGGGAACCTGTCACCCCCCAGGCATTTGAAACTAAAAGAGCCACCTTGTGCAGCAGTAATGCTGCATTCTGACAAGGTGGCTTTTTTAGTTCTGGGTGCTGTAACTGCAGAAATAATCCGTTTTGTAATTTGTCAGAAAATACCTTTCTTCAGTTAAGGAGGCAGGTGTTTCCCCAACTGCTGCAGACGCCACACAACCATCACTCAAATCTTCTTGGTGCCGGGCGCCGCCTCCTCAGCGCTGTTTTCAAATGAGCTGGTGCCTGTGCTCTTTTCTCCTGCCTTGGGCAGGCACAGTGAGCACTGCCCGTCCTCATATGCGGTCTAGCTGACTACACCTGTATGGCCGCGCTGCCTGTGAATCCCAGCCCCGCAATGTGAATAAATCAGAAGACACTGCGGGGCTGGGATTCACAGGCAGGGCGGCCACACAGGCGCAGTCAGCTAGACCGCATATGAGGACGGGCAGTGCTCACTGCGCCTGCCCAAGGCAGGAGAAAAGAGCGCTGGTGCCGGCTCATTTAAAAACAGCGCTGAGGAGGCGGCAAGAAGACTTGAGTGACGGCTGTGTGGCATCTGCAGCAGGGGAAAAGGCCTGCCTCCTTGACTGAAGAAAGGTCTATATTGATCAACCATTTAATTTTAATTGTGTGTCAGCCATAATCACACAATTCACTTTGCGCCTTTGAATTTGCTGGGCAAAGAAGTCATTATACTAACCTTATAAGAACTTTATGTCACTTCATTATGCTAATTATTATACTACTCTTGATTTTGTGGTTTTTCCTTGACTCTACCTCTGTCCTAAATTTTATGTATGTGTTGCAATTTTATAATTTTGTAATATTATATTTCAATAAAAAGGTTGTACTTTACTTAAAGAATATACTCCTATCACTTTTTGTAGGCTGCTTGTATTACATATGCAGAATACTTTAATAATGTGTCCCATATGTAAACTCCACTTGGGTAAACTAAAGGGGGAATACACGTTTCACTAACATGTTGCGCCTAACCTATCGAATGTCTCTATATACTGTGAATTTAGAGATAATCTCTTACATTTTGTCAGTTTCCATCCAGAATCCATGAAAAAATCCATTCTAATTTTGCAATTTCAATGAGTTCAACGCATAGTCAACGCATTGTTCACCATGCACAAACGTGTTTTATCTGCTTAAACAAAATAAAAAATAAATTTCTTGAAAGGGATTATACTTTACTCATGTTTGCACTAAATTAATGATTGGTTCTCTTATTTGCAGAGTCATTGAGCACTTTTAAATTATCCCTCTGATTTCTACGACATCCAGTTCCTTTGCCCTTCAAGCATGATACTTTTTTCTGCTAACGTTCCATAACATGACCCTCCCGCTGCAACCTAACTTCCATATTCCAGGTCTGCCCCAGATAAAATTCCCACTATACCTACATAGCAACTTCAGATCTAAAACACTCATCAGAACATGGGTTCCACACTTTCTGCCATGTCATTAGTCCATCTCCTAGACTCTATGATGCCCCTTGAGAAGTCACACATGCACCATTCACTGGCACTGTGCTCTCCACCATTAGTGTTTTGTTTCTATGATGCTCTCTTACTCAACGGATCTGCCTTCACATGTTACCCCGCCTCTTTTGCCAATATGATTTTTCCCAGCTGCAGCAACCACTGCCATTCCACAGCGTTGTATTCTGCCCGCTTGGTTTATAGCAATTCGGTAAAGTCATAATATATTCTGTTACTGGCATATGTTTACCTATGTTACTACATTCTCTTCCATGCTCTTATAATGGTTTCATGCTTGGATCTGTTTTCTCCTTCATTTTAATGAATTTGCCTGACTATATCATGGACTATACCACCAATGATGGTTCTTTCAATACAACACCTCACCTCCGATACAATATTCAGCAGGATTTTATAACAGTCATGAAATTTGCATTGTATATTTGTTTTACATTTACTTTGATATATGTATCACACATATAATCTATTTTTTATTTTGTATGGATTATAGATACTGTATATTGTTATCTTTTTTTCATGTGTGCAGTTATACTGACGAAGGTCAATGTGACCGAATCCTTTGTTTTCTTTGGATTGCCTACACATAATAATGCTCTATCATACTTATTTTCAAGTGCCAACTTTGGAACAAGTTGGATTGCTGAGTGAAGCAAAACAGCCATCAAGTTCTCAGCAACACTGGGAACTTCTTCAAGGTTGTTGAACAGCCATTCTAGGTGACAATAATGCTGCTTGTACGACCGCTAAGGGTGTGTAAAGCTGTCATCAGAATAAAAGGAGAGTTCTATCATGAACCTAAGTTTAACATACACTCTACTTTGTTTTCTGTGTGTTTTTACATCTTGCTTCCATGTGTGTTCCTTTGTGGTTGCTGCTTTCTACATTCGGCACAATCAAAAAAGAAAAAGAAAGTCCATTGCTTCATCAGGTTTGTCCAAACAGTTAACCAGTACTCTCCAAATATACAGTGTATATATACACTCACCGGCCACTTTATTAGGTACACCATGCTAGTAACGGGTTGGACCCCCTTTTGCCTTCAGAACTGCCTCAATTCTTCGTGGCATAGATTCAACAAGGTGCTGGAAGCATTCCTCAGAGATTTTGGTCCATATTGACATGATGGCATCACACAGTTGCCGCAGATTTGTCGGCTGCACATCCCAAAGATGCTCCATACAAGGCAGGATGGATCCATGCTTTCATGTTGTTTACGCCAAATTCTGACCCTACCATCCGAATGTCGCAGCAGAAATCGAGACTCATCAGACCAAGCAACATTTTTCCAATCTTCTACTGTCCAATTTCGATGAGCTTGTACAAATTGTAGCCTCAGTTTCCTGTTCTTAGCTGAAAGGAGTGGTACCCGGTGTGGTCTTCTGCTGCTGTAGCCCATCTGCCTCAAAGTTCGACGCACTGTGCGTTCAGAGATGCTCTTAGGCCTACCTTGGTTGTAACGGGTGGCGATTTGAGTCACTGTTGCCTTTCTATCAGCTCGAACCAGTCTGCCCATTCTCCTCTGACCTCTGGCATCAACAAGGCATTTCCGCCCACAGAACTGCCGCTCACTGGATTTTTTTTCTTTTTCGGACCATTCTCTGTAAACCCTAGAGATGGTTGTGCGTGAAAATCCCAGTAGATCAGCAGTTTCTGAAATACTCAGACCAGCCCTTCTGGCACCAACAACCATGCCACGTTCAAAGGCACTCAAATCACCTTTCTTCCCCATACTGATGCTCGGTTTGAACTGCAGGAGATTGTCTTGACCATGTCTACATGCCTAAATGCACTGAGTTGCCGCCATGTGATTGGCTGATTAGAAATTAAGTGTTAACAAGAAGTTGGACAGGTGTACCTAATAAAGTGGCCGGTGAGTGTATATACAGTCATGGCCAAAAGTATTCACACCCCTGCAATTCTGTCAGATAATACTCAGTTTCTTTCTGAAAATGATTGCGAACACAAATTCTTGGGTATTATTATCTTCACTTAATTTGTCTTAAATGAAAAAACACAAAAGAGAATGAAGCAAAAAGCAAAACATTGATCATTTCACACAAAACTCCAAAAATGGGCCAGACAAAAGTATTGGCACCCTCAGCCTAATACTTGGTTTCACAACCTTTAGCCAAAATAACTGTGACCTACCACTTCCGGTAACCATCAATGAGTTTCTTACAATGCTCTGCTGGAATTTTAGACCATTCTTCTTTGGCAAACTGCTCCAGGTCCCTGATATTTGAAGGGTGCCATCTCCTACATGCCATTTTTAGATCTCTCCACAGGTGTTCTATGGGATTCAGGTCTGGACTCATTGCTGGCCACCTTAGAAGTCTCCAGTGCTTTCTCTCAAACCATTTTCTAGTGTTTTTTGAAGTGTGTTTTGGGTCATTGTCCTGCTGGAAGACCCATGACCTCTGAGGGAGAAACAAATTTCTCACACTGGGCCCTACATTATGCTGCAAAATTTGTTGGTAGTCTTCAGACTTCATAATGCCATGCACACGGTCAAGCAGTCCAGTGCCAGAGGCAGCAAAGCAACCCCAAAACATCGGGGAACCTCCGCCATGTTTGACTGTAGGGACCGTGTTCTTTTCTTTGAATGCCTCTTTTTTTCTCCTGTAAACTCAATGTTGATGCCTTTGCCCAAAAAGCTCTACTTTTGTCTCATCTGACCAGAGAACATTCTTCCAAAACGTTTTAGGCTTTTTCAGGTAAGTTTTGGCAAACTCCAGCCTGGCTTTTTTATGTCTCGGGGTAAGAAGTGGGGTCTTCCTGGGTCTCCTACCACAGTCCTTTTCATTCAGACGCCTGACGGATAGTACGGGTTGACACTGTTGTACCCTCGGACTGCAGGGCAGCTTGAACTTGTTTGGATGATAGTCGAGGTTCTTTACCCCACATCCGCACAATCTTGGGTTGAAATCTCTTGTCAATTTTTCTTTTCCGTCCACATCTAGGGAGGTTAGCCACAGTGCCATGGGCTTTAAACTTCTTGATGACACTGCGCACGGTAGACAAAGGAACATTCAGGTCTTTGGAGATGGACTTGCAGCCTTGAGATTGCTCATGCTTCCTCACAATTTGGTTTCTCAAGTCTTCAGACAGTTCTTTGGTCTTCTTTCTTTTCTCCATGCTCAATGTGGAACACACAAGGACACAGGACAGAGGTTGAGGCAACTTTAATCCATGTCAACTGGCTGCAAGTGTGATTTAGTTATTGCCAACACCTGTTAGGTGCCACAGGTAAGTTACAGGTGCTGTTAATTACACAAATTAGAGAAGCATCACATGATTTTTCGAACAGTGCCAATACTTTTGTCCACCCCCTTTTTTATGTTTGGTGTGGAATTATATCCAATTTGGCTTTAGGACAATTATTTTTGTGTTTTTTCATTTAAGACAAATTAAATGAAGATAATAGTACCAAAGAATTTGTGTTTGCAATCATTTTCAGGAAGAAACTGAGAATTATCTGACAGAATTGCAGAGGTGTGAATACTTTTGGCCATCACTGTATACTGTATATATTTATACATATATATATATATATATATATATATATATATATATATATATACTGTATATATAGAGAGAGAGAAAAGAAGAAACAGGAATACATCCAACCTGTGGTTACTAGTGTTGAGCGATACCTTCCGATATGCAAAGGTATCGTATCGGATTGGATCGGCCGATATCCAAAAAATATCGGATATCGCCGATACCGATACCCGATACCAATGCATATCAATGGGACACAAAATATCGGAATGGTTCCCAGGGTCTGAAGGAGAGGAAACTCTCCTTCAGGCCCTGGGATCCATATTCATGTAAAAAATAAATAATAAAAATAAAAAATATTGATATACTCACCCCTCCGGCGGCCCCTGCTCTTAGCGGTGCCTCCGTTCCTAAGAATGCCGAGTTAAGGACCTTTGATGACGTTGCGGCTTGTGATTGGTCGCGTGACCGCTCATGTGACCGCTCACGCGACCAATCACAAGCCACGACGTCATCGAAGGTCCTTCACTCCCTGCATTCTTAGGAACGGAGGCACCGCTAAGAGCAGGGGCCACCGGGGGGGTGAGTATATCAATATTTTTTATTTTTATTATTTATTTTTTACATGAATATGGATCCCAGGGCCTGAAGGAGAGTCTCCTCTCCTCCAGACCCTGGGAACCATATGCACCGCACACTTCCGATTCCGATTTCCGATATCGCAAAAAGATCGGAACTCGGTATCGGAATTCCGATACAGCAAATATCGGCCAATACCCGATACTTGCAGTATCGGAATGCTCAACACTAGTGGTTACAGTTCACACGGAAAACGGATTTGGACAAATCCCCACATGTAAAGAAAAAACTTTTTGTTTCTCCAGCAATCAGTCCAATGGTAGAGTAAAATATACCATATATACCATATATATATATAAATTAAATTGTATTTAATGTGGATTTTAAACATTCTTTTTTTCATGTTGTTGAAATCCTTGGGGAAGGATCAATACCGCAAGGGGTTACCGTTGGCTATGGGGTTAACCGGGTTAAATCAAATCTACTGGAATTTTCTATACACATCTGTGACACCCAGTAACTCATATGGGCCTTTTTTTTCTCCCCTTCCCTATACTACATTTGCGGTCTTGATTCAGTACTCATTTGGACCTGGAGGAAGACACATGTGGTGTCGAAACATGTCGCCCATAAGGACTGAAGAAATCTGGAACTTTTTAATGGATAAATAAAAGGTATATTTTACTCTACCATTGGACTGATCGCTGGCGAAAAAAAAAGTTTTATATATACAGGTCCTTCTCAAAAAATTAGCATATAGTGTTAAATTTCATTATTTACTATAATGTAATGATTACAATTAAACTTTCATATATTATAGATTCATTATCCACCAACTGAAATTTGTCAGGTCTTTTATTGTTTTAATACTGATGATTTTGGCATACAACTCCTGATAACCCAAAAAACCTGTCTCAATAAATTAGCATATCAAGAAAAGGTTCTCTAAACGACCTATTACCCTAATCTTCTGAATCAACTAATTAACTCTAAACACATGCAAAAGATACCTGAGGCTTTTAAAAACTCCCTGCCTGGTTCATTACTCAAAACCCCCATCATGGGTAAGACTAGTGACCTGACAGATGTCAAGAAGGCCATCATTGACACCCTCAAGCAAGAGGGTAAGACCCAGAAAGAAATTTCTCAACAAATAGGCTGTTCCCAGAGTGCTGTATCAAGGCACCTCAATGGTAAGTCTGTTGGAAGGAAACAATGTGGCAGAAAACGCTGTACAACGAGAAGAGGTGACAGGACCCTGAGGAAGATTGTGGAGAAGGACCGATTCCAGACCTTGGGGAACCTGAGGAAGCAGTGGACTGAGTCTGGTGTGGAAACATCCAGAGCCACCGTGCACAGGCGTGTGCAGGAAATGGGCTACAGGTGCCGCATTCCCCAGGTAAAGCCACTTTTGAACCATAAACAGCGGCAGAAGCGCCTGACCTGGGCTACAGAGAAGCAGCACTGGACTGTTGCTAAGTGGTCCCAAGTACTTTTTTCTGATGAAAGCAAATTTTGCATGTCATTCGGAAATCAAGGTGCCAGAATCTGGAGGAAGACTGGGGAGAAGGAAATGCCAAAATGCCTGAAGTCCAGTGTCAAGTACCCACAGTCAGTGATGGTGTGGGGTGCCATGTCAGCTGCTGGTGTTGGTCCACTGTGTTTCATCAAGGGCAGGGTCAATGCAGCTAGCTATCAGGAGATTTTGGAGCACTTCATGCTTCCATTGGCTGAAATGCTTTATGGAGATGAAGATTTCATTTTTCAGCACGACCTGGCACCTGCTCACAGTGCCAAAACCACTGGTAAATGGTTTACTGACCATGGTATTACTGTGCTCAATTGGCCTGCCAACTCTCCTGACCTGAACCCCATAGAGAATCTGTGGGATATTGTGAAGAGAAAGTTGAGAGACGCAAGACCCAACACTCTGGATGAGCTTAAGGCCGCTATTGAAGCATCCTGGGCCTCCATAACATCTCAGCAGTGTCACAGGCTGATTGCCTCCATGCCACGCCGCATTGAAGCAGTCATTTCTGCCAAAGGATACCCGACCAAGTATTGAGTGCATAACTGAACATTATTATTTGATGGTTTTTTTGTTTGTTATTAAAAAACACTTTTATTTGATTGGACGGGTGAAATATGCTAATTTATTGAGACAGGTTTTTTGAGTTATCAGGAGTTGTATGCCAAAATCATCAGTATTAAAACAATAAAAGACCTGACAAATTTCAGTTGGTGGATAATGAATCTATAATATGTGAAAGTTTAATTGTAATCATTACATTATGGTAAATAATGAAATTTAACACTATATGCTAATTTTTTGAGAAGGACCTGTATATATATATATATATATATATATATATATATATATATATATAAAACTTTTTACACAGTGGGACGGAAAGTATTCAGATCCCTTTACATTTTTCACGCTTGTTTCATTGCAGCCATTTGGTAAATTCAAAAAAGTTCATTTTTTTCACATTAACTTACGCTCTGCACCCCATCTTGACTGAAAAAAAACAGAAATGTAGACATTTTTGCAAATTTATTAACAAAGAAAACTGAAATAACACATGGTCATAAGTATTCAGACCCTTTGCTCAGTATTGAGTAGAAGCACCCTTTTGAGCTAGTACAGCCATGAGTCTTCTTGGGAATGATGCAATAAGTTTTTCATACCTGGATTTGATGATCGTTTGCCAATCTTCCTTGCAGATCCTCTCCATTTCCATCAGGTTGGATGGTGAACGTTGGTGGACAGCCATTTTCAGGTCTCTCCAGTGATGCTCAATTGGGTTTAGGTCAGGGTTCTAGCTGGGCCAGTCAAGAATGGTCACAGAGTAGTTCTGAAGCCACTATTTGTTATTTTAGCTGTGTGCTTAGGGTCATTGTCTTGTTGGAAAGTGAACTTTCGGCCAATTCTGAGGTCCAGAGCACTCTGGAAGAGATTATCATCCAGGATATCTCTGTACTTGGCCGCACTCATGTTTCCCTCAATGACAACCAGTCGTCCTGTCCCTGCAGCTGAAAAAGACCCCCATAGCATGATGCTGCCATCACCATGTTTCACTGTTGAGATTGTATTGGGCAGGTGATGAGCAGTGCCTGGTTTTCTTCACACATACCGCTTAGAATTATCACCAAAAAGGTCTATCTTGTCTCATCAAACCAGAGAATGTTATTTCTCAAAGCCTGGAGGTCATTCATGTGTTTTTTAGCAAACTATTTGCAGGCTTTCATATGTCTTGCACTGAGGAGAGGCTTCTGTTGGGGCACTCTGCCACAAAGGCTTGACTGGTGGAGGTCTGAAGTGATAGTTGACTTTGTGGAACTTTCGCCCATCTCCCTTCTGCATCTCTGGAGCTCAGCCACATTGATCTTGGGGTTCTTCTTTACCTCTCTCACCAAGGCTCTTCTCACACGATTACTCAGTTTGGCTGTATGGCCAGGTCTGGGAAGAGTTCTGGTGGTTCCAAACTTCTTCCATGTAAGGATTATGGAGGCCACTGTGCTCTTAGGATCCTTGAGTACTGCAGAAATTCTTTTGCAACCTTGGCCAGATCTGTGCCTTGCCACAATGCTGTCTCTGAGCTCCTTGGCCAGTTCCTTTGACCTCATGATTCTCATTTGATCTGACATACACTGTGAGCTGTAAGGTCTGTGTGCCTTTCTAAATCAAGGCCTATCAGTTTAATTAAACACATCTGGACTCCAATGAAGGAGTAGAACCATCTCAACAAGGATCACAAGGATATGGACAGCATATGACTTAAATATGAGTGTCTGAGCAAAGGGTCTGAATACTTATGACCATGTGATATTTCAGTTTTTCTTTTTTAATAAATTTGCAAAAATTTCTACATTTCAGTTTTTTTTCAGTCAAGATGGGGTGCAGAGTGTATATTAATGAGAAAAAATGATCTTTTTTCAATTTATATATACAGACTTTCCTGTAGCTCTGCTGTGGTCTAATATTAGGTAGGATCACTTTTTTTCCATTTGGCATTGCAGCCAGTCTGACATTTTCCATGCATTGTGTTCAGTTTTTTTTAAGGACGCATATTCAATAAAAATAAAAATTTTATGGCATTTATACTCTTTGCATTATTTTAGATACTTCAAATCTACATTGTGTATATATGTATATATATATATATATATATATATATATATATATATATACTATATATATATATATACTATATATATATATATATATATAGTACATGCAAGAAAAAAGAAGGCACTCGCCAATCTAAAAGTTGGCAATCTTTATTCAATCTTCATATAAAAACTTCATGGCCGGGGGAGTGAGGAAAGGAGCTCATGCGAGCAGGAGCAAGCGACGGCCGTTTCGCGCTGTGCTTGCGCTTCTTTTTGTCTTTTTTGTCTATGGAATATATATATACTGTATATATATATATATATATATATATATATATATATATATATATATATATATATATATATATATATGTACACAGTGGGGGAAATAAGTATTTGATCCCTTGATGATTTTGTAAGTTTGTCCACTGACAAAGACATGAATGGTCTATAATTTTAAGAGTAGGTTAATTTTAACATTGAGAGATAGAATATCAACAATAAAATCCAGAAAATCACATTGTATAAATAATACAAATGTATTTGCATTTTGCACTGAGAAATGAGTATTTGTTCCCTCTGGCAAACAAGACATAATACTTTTGGTGGCAAAACCCTTTTTTGGCAAGCACAGCAGTCAGACTTTTTTTGTAGATGATGATGAGGTTTATGCACATGTCAGGAGGAATTTTGGTCCTCTCCTCCTTGCAGATCATCTCTAAATCATTAAATTTTTGAGGCTGTCACTTGGCAACTCAGAGCTTCAACTCCCTCCATAAGTTTTTTATGGGATTAAGGTCTGGAGACTGGCTAGGCCACTCCATGACCTTAATGTGCTTCTTTCTGAACCACTCCTTTGTTGCCTTGGCTGTATGTTTTGGGTCATTGTCTTGCTGGAAGACCCAGCTACGACCCATTTTTAATGTCCTGCCAGAGGGAAGGAGGTTAACACTCAGGATTTCATGGATCATGGCTCCAGCCATCCTCCCATAAATGCAGTGAAGTAGAAATGTACCCTTAGCAGAAAATCAACCCCAAAACATAATGTTTCCACCTCCATGCTTGACAATGGGGACGGTGTTATTTGGGTCATAGACAGCATTTCTTTTTCTCCAAACACAGTTGAATTAATGCCAAAAACCTGAATTTGTGTCTCATTTGACCACAGAAATTTCTCCCAATTACTCACAGAATCATCCAGGTGTTCATTGTCAAACTTTAGAAGTGCCTGCACATGTGTCTTCTTGAGCAGGGGGACCTTGGGGCCACTGCAGGATTTTAAACCTTTACAGCGTAATGTGTTAACAATGGTTTTCTTGGTGACTGTGGTCCTAGCTGCCTTGAGATCATTAACAAGTTCCCCATTTGTTGTTTTAGGCTGATCTCTCACCTTCTTCATAATCAAGGGTACTCCATGAAGTGAGATTTTGCATGGTGTCCCAGATCAATGTTGATTGATAGTCATTTTGTATTTCTTCCGTTTTTGTACTATTGCACTTGAGAAAGGCTCAGTTGAGCCGAAACGTTGCCCGGACATGTGGGTCTGAATTAAACCTTGCACACTTAGTAAGAAAATGGAGTGCTGCCTCCTTCTTTTTTGAATATATATATACAGTTAGGTCCATATATATTTGGACAGAGACAACATTATTCTAATTTTGGTTCTAGACATTACCACAATAAATTTTAAACAAAACGATTCAGATGCAGTTGAAGTTCAGACTTTCAGCTTTCATTTGAGGGTATCCACATTAAAATTGGATGAAGAGTTTAGGAGTTTCAGCTCCTTAACATGTGCCACCCTGTTTTTAAAGGGACCAAAAGTAATTGGACAGATTAAATAATTGTAAATAAAATGTTCATTTCTAGTACTTGGTTGAAAATCCTTTGTTGGCAATGACTGCCTGAAGTCTTGAACTCATGGACATCACCAGACGCTGTGTTTCCTCCTTTTTGATGCTCTGTGGTTTTCAGTTGCTGTTTGTTTATGGGCCTTTCTATCTGAAGTTTAGTCTATAACAAGTGAAATGCATGCTCAATTGGGTTCAGATCAGGTGACTGACTTGGCCATTCAAGAATATTCCACTTCTTTGCTTTAATAAACTCCTGAGTTGCTTTGGCTTTATGTTTTGGGTCATTGTCCATCTGTAGTATGAAACGACAACCAACCAGTTTGGCTGCATTTGGCTGGATCTGAGCACACAGTATGGCTCTGAATACCTCAGAATTCATTTGGCTGCTTCTGTCCTGTGTCACATCATCAATAAACACTAGTGACCCAGTGCCACTGGCAGCCATGCATGCCCAAGCCATCACATTGCCTCTGCAGTGTTTTACAGATGATGTGGTATGCTTTGGATCATGAGCTGTACCACGCCTTCGCCATACTTTTCTCTTTCCATCATTCTGGTAGAGGTTGATCTTGGTTTCATCTGTCGAAAGAATGCTCTTCCAGAACTGTGCTGGCTTTTTTAGATGTTTTTTAGCAAAGTCCAGTCTAGCCTTTTAATTCTTGATGCTTATGAGTGGCTTACACCGTGCAGTGAACCCTCTGTATTTACTTTCATGCAGTCTTCTCTTTATGGTAGATTTGGATATTGATACGCCTACCTCCTGGAGAGTGCTGTTCACTTGGTTAGCTGTTGTGAAGAAGTTTCTCTTCACCATGGAGATTATTCTGCGATCATCCACCGCTGTTGTCTTCCGTGGGCGCCCAGGTCTTTTTGCATTGATGAGTTCACCAGTGCTTTCTTTCTTTCTCAGGATGTACCAAACTGTTGATTTTGCCACTCCTAATATTGTAGCAATTTTTCAGATGGGTTTTTTTCTGTTTTCGCAGCTTAAGGATGGCTTGTTTCATCTGCATGGAGAGCTCCTTTGACCGCATGTTTACTTCACAGCAAAACCTTCCAAATGCAAGCACCACACCTCAAATCAACTCCAGGCCTTTTATCTGCTTAATTCAGAATGACATAATGAAGGGATTGCCCACAACTGTCCATGAAATAGCCTTGGAGTCAATTGTCCAATTACTTTTGGTCCCTTTAAAAACAGGGTGGCACATGTTAAGGAGCGGAAGCTCCTAAACCCTTCATCCAATTTTAATGTGGATACCCTCAAATGAAAGCTGAAAGTCTGAACGTCAACTGCATCTGAATTGTTTTGTTTAAAATTCATTGTGGTAATGTCTATAACCAAAATTAGAAAAAGGTTGTCTCTGTCCAAATATATATGGACCTAACTGTATATATATATATATATATACAGGTCCTTCTCAAAAAATTAGCATATAGTGTTAAATTTCATTATTTACCATAATGTAATGATTACAATTAAACTTTCATATACTATAGATTCATTACCAACTGAAATTTGTCAGGTCTTTTATTGTTTTAATACTGATGATTTTGGCATACAACTCCTGATAACCCAAAAAACCTGTCTCAATAAATTAGCATATCAAGAAAAGGTTCTCTAAATGACCTATTACCCTAATCTTCTGAATCAACTAATTAACTCTAAACACATGCAAAAGATACCTGAGGCTTTTAAAAACTCCCTGCCTGGTTCATTACTCAAAACCCCCATCATGGGTAAGACTAGCGACCTGACAGATGTCAAGAAGGCCATCATTGACACCCTCAAGCAAGAGGGTAAGACCCAGAAAGAAATTTCTCAACAAATAGGCTGTTCCCAGAGTGCTGTATCAAGGCACCTCAATGGTAAGTCTGTTGGAAGGAAACAATGTGGCAGAAAACGCTGTACAACGAGAAGAGGTGACCGGACCCTGAGGAAGATTGTGGAGAAGGACCGATTCCAGACCTTGGGGAACCTGAGGAAGCAGTGGACTGAGTCTGGTGTGGAAACATCCAGAGCCACCGTGCACAGGCGTGTGCAGGAAATGGGCTACAGGTGCCGCATTCCCCAGGTAAAGCCACTTTTGAACCATAAACAGCGGCAGAAGCGCCTGACCTGGGCTACAGAGAAGCAGCACTGGACTGTTGCTAAGTGGTCCCAAGTACTTTTTTCTGATGAAAGCAAATTTTGCATGTCATTCGGAAATCAAGGTGCCAGAGTCTGGAGGAAGACTGGGGAGAAGGAAATGCCAAAATGCCTGAAGTCCAGTGTCAAGTACCCACAGTCAGTGGTGTGGGGTGCCATGTCAGCTGCTGGTGTTGGTCCACTGTGTTTCATCAAGGGCAGGGTCAATGCAGCTAGCTATCAGGAGATTTTGGAGCACTTCATGCTTCCATCGGCTGAAATGCTTTATGGAGATGAAGATTTCATTTTTCAGCACGACCTGGCACCTGCTCACAGTGCCAAAACCACTGGTAAATGGTTTACTGACCATGGTATTACTGTGCTCAATTGGCCTGCCAACTCTCCTGACCTGAGCCCCATAGAGAATCTGTGGGATATTGTGAAGAGAAAGTTGAGAGACGCAAGACCCAACACTCTGGATGAGCTTAAGGCCGCTATTGAAGCATCCTGGGCCTCCATAACATCTCAGCAGTGTCACAGGCTGATTGCCTCCATGCCACGCCGCATTGAAGCAGTCATTTCTGCCAAAGGATTCCCGACCAAGTATTGAGTGCATAACTGAACATTATTATTTGATGGTTTTTTTGTTTGGTATTAAAAAACACTTTTATTTGATTGGCCGGGTGAAATATGCTAATTTATTGAGACAGGTTTTTTGGGTTATCAGGAGTTGTATGCCAAAATCATCAGTATTAAAACAATAAAAGACCTGACAAATTTCAGTTGGTGGATAATGAATCTATAATATATGAAAGTTTAATTGTAATCATTACATTATGGTAAATAATGAAATTTAACACTATATGCTAATTTTTTGAGAAGGACCTGTATATATCATGGTAGATCGGCTCACTTGGCTGGACACAGAGATAGAAAGGGAACACTGTCTCACTAAGAATGTGTTAGGTTTATTAAATGCAGCTTAAACCAAGCTGGGGGAAATAAACATCGCTCTCTGGGCAAAACAACAAAATATAACAAAACACAATCCTTTTCCTAATGGGCATCAGCCCGCTCAGAGTTAGCAAGGTCCATGGTTCAGATACTTTAACATAGGCACCAATACTTTCCTGGAGTGCTCTCTCTCTCCAGACACTGAACACATGTGACTCCTCGTCCATGTGACTGATCATATGACTATGACATCACACAGGTCTTGACAGCACACAGCAGTACTGGCTTTGCACATGGAGATAAGGTGGACATCCTCCCATCCGCTCTATGGATGTCCACATAAAAGCCAGCCTATTATGAAACTTAGCTTAACTCTCACAACACTTAGTGTGCTGGAGGGAACTATGGGTTTAATATCTCTGACACCATTAGGCATAGTGGAACTTATCTGTCCTTCAGCACTTTACCAGTGATTTTGTCACATATCCTTAGCACCTTCTCTTCCTAAGCAGGAGGCTCTGGACAGGGCATCTGCATTCCCATGCAACTTCCCTGGCCTGTGCTCAACATGAAAAGTAAAGTCCTAGAGTGCCAGAAACCACCTAGTTACCCAGGCATTCTTCTCCTTCTTTTCTCTCATCCATCTCAGGAGCTCATGATCTGACACTAGCCTGAACTTTCTGCCTAACAGGTAATATCTCAGGGTGTCAATTACCCACTTGATGGCCAAGCACTCTTTCTCTTTGATGGCCTAGTTCTCACAGGAGGAGAGTTTCCTACTCAGGTATAGGACTGGATGTTTATCCTCATCTATTTCTTGGGACAACACAGTTCCCACACAAACCTTGGAGATGTCAGTCTGGAGCATGAAGTCATTAGTGAAGTCTGGTGCGACCAAGACCGACTGTCTGCACAGCACTAGCTTCAACTCCTGGAATGCCATCTCAGTTTCAGAGAACCATTTGACCATTGATGATTTTGTGCTTCTGAGAAGATCCATCAAGGGCGTGGCTATCATGGTGAAATTCGAGATAAATCGCTGATAATATCCCACAATTCCCAGTAACGCCCTAACCTGCTTTTTGAAGACCGGCTAAGGTCACTTTTGGATTGCCTCCACCTTGTTTATTTATGGCTTTATCTTGCCCTTTCCAACGACATAGCCCAAGTACTTTCCCTCTTCTTTCACGAGAGTGCACTTCTTTGGGTTTATGGTAAACCCAGCCTTCCTCAGTGCATCCAGTACTGCCTGTACCTTGTTCAGGTGACTTCCCCAATCTGTGTTGAAGATCATGATGTAAGCGACGGTGTACTTCTGGAAGGTAGCTGGGTTTCCTTGTAGTACGAATGGCATTCGGGTAAACTGAAAGCACCTGTCAGGTGTAGAGAAGGTCATCTTATTTTTGGCACTTGGAGAAAGGATATTTTTGCCAGAACCCTTTCATTAGCTCTAGTGTGGTAATATATGGCTGATTCTATCCTTTCAATAAGCTCATTGACCTAAGGCATAAGATATACGTCAAACTTGGACATATCATTGAGCTTCCTGTGTTGTGAGTTTGGTTTTTGGGCTCCCCCGGTGGTCACTGGTGGTACTGGACTTGTGTGCTTCACTTTCTCTGTTCACCTGTTTCCATCAGGATATGGGTGTATCCTATTTAGCCTTGCTGCTCAGTTATTCTAGTGCCGGCCATCAATGTAACCAGAGCTTTTCTGTTGCATGTTCCTGCTTCTAGACTACTATCAGCTAAGTTGGACTCTTAGTCCTAAGTTTGTTTTGCATTTTTGTTCCAGTTCACAGTTATGTTATTTTTCTGTAGCTGGAAGCTCTTGTGGGCTGAAATTGCCACTCCGGTGTCATGAGTTGACACATGAGTCTTAAAGTAATTTCGGGATGGTATTTTAATAGGGTTTTCAGCTGACCATGAAGTTCCCTATTGTATCTTCTTGCTATCTAGTAAGCGGACCTCGCTTTGCTGAACCTACCTTCATACTGCGTATGTCTTTTCCTCTGAACTCACCGTCAATATATGTGGGGGGCTTCTGTCTCCTTTTTGGGGGAATTTCCCTAGAGGTAAGCCAGGTCTGTCTTTTCCTCTATTAGGGTTAGTTAGTCCTCCGGCTGGCGCTAGGCGTCTAGGGATAAAACGTAGGTACGCCACCCGGCCACTGTTAGTTGTGTGGTAGGTTTAGCTCACGGTCAGCTCGAGATTCCATCACCCAAGAGCTAGTCTGTTGTTTAAGTTCTCTGACGTTCCCTTGCCATTGGGAACCATGACAGTATGGCCGGCCAAGGGTTAAAACCGTTGGCAGAAGAAAGGAGAGAAAAAGAAGTCTGCAGATTTTTTTTTTTTTTTTTTCCTTCTGAGTTTGCTTTTTAGTTGACTCAGTTGCATTTCTGCTCTAATTGCAGCCTTTGTCTCTCTCTCTCCTTCTAATCCTTGAATGGCTCTGATCTCACCTGACTAACCCCTTCACCCCCAAGGGTGGTTTGCACGTTAATGACCGGGCCAATTTTTACAATTCTGACCACTGTCCCTTTATGAGGTTATAACTCTGGAACGCTTCAACAGATCTTGGCGATTCTGACATTGTTTTCTCGTGACATATTGTACTTCATGATAGTGGTAAAATTTCTTCGATATAACTTGCGTTTATTTGTGAAAAAAACGAATATTTGGCGAAAATTTTGAAAATTTCGCAATTTTCCAACTTTGAATTTTTATGCCCTTAAATCACAGACATATGTCACGCAAAATACTTAATAAGTAACATTTCCCACATGTCTACTTTACATCAGCACAATTTTGGAACCAAAATTTTTTTTGGTGACGGAGTTATAAGGGTTAAAAGTTGACCAGCAATTTCTCATTTTTACAACACCATTTTTTTTTAGGGACCACATCTCATTTGAAGTCATTTTGAGGGGTCTATATGATAGAAAATACCCAAGTGTGACACCATTCTAAAAACTGCACCCCTCAAGGTACTCAAAACCACTTTCAAGAAGTTTATTAACCCTTCAGGTGTTTCACAGGAATTTTTGGAATGTTTAAATAAAAATAAACATTTAACTTTTTTTCACTCAAAATTTGTTTCAGCTCCAATTTGTTTTATTTTACCAAGGGTAACAGGAGAAAATAGACCCCAAAATCTGTTGTACAATTCGTCCTGAGTACGCTGATACCCAATATGTGGGTGTAAACCATTGTTTGGGCGCAGGGCAGAGCTCGGAAGGAAAGGAGCGCCATTTGACTTTTCAATGCAAAATTGACTGGAATTGAGATGGGACGCCATGTTGCGTTTGGAGAGCCCCTGATGTGCCTAAACATTAAAAACCCCCACAAGTGACACCATTTTGGAAAGTAGACCCCCTAAGGAACTTATCTAGATGTGTGGTGAGCACTTTGACCCAACAAGTGCTTCACAGAAGTTTATAATGCAGAGCCGTAAAAATAAAAAATCATATTTTTTCACAAAAATGATCTTTTCGCCCCCAATTTTTTATTTTCCCAAGGGTAAGAGAAGAAATTGGACCCCAAAAATTGTTGTGCAATTTGTCCTGAGTACGCTGATACCCCATATGTGGGTGTAAACCATTGTTTGGGCGCAGGGCAGAGCTCGGAAGGGAAGGAGCGCCATTTGACTTTTCAATGCAAAATTGACTGGAATTGAGATGGGACGCCATGTTGCGTTTGGAGAGCCCCTGATGTGCCTAAACATTGAAACCCCCCACAAGTGACACCATTTTGGAAAGTAGACCCCTTAAGGAACTTATCTAGATGTGTGTTGAGCACTTTGACCCAACAAGTGCTTCACAGAAGTTTATAATGCAGAGCCGTAAAAATAAAAATCATATTTTTTCACAAAAATGATCTTTTCGCCCCCATTTTTTTATTTCCCCAAGGGTAAGAGAAGAAATTAGACCACAAAAGTTGTTGTGCAATTTGTCCTGAGTACGACGATACCCCATATGTGGGGGTAAACCACTGTTTGGGCGCATAGCAGAGCTCGGAAGGGAAGGAGCGCTATTTTACTTTTCAATGCAAAATTGACTGGAATTAAGATGGGATGCCATGTTGCGTTTGGAGAGCCCCTGATGTGCCTAAACATTAAAAACCCCCACAAGTGACACCATTTTGGAAAGTAGACCCCCTAAGGAACTTATCTAGATGTGTTTTGATAGCTTTGAACCCCCAAGTGTTTCACTACAGTTTATAATGCAGAGCCGTGAAAATAAAAATTCCTTTTTTTTTCTTCACAAAAATGATTTTTAGCCCCCAGTTTTGTATTTTCACAAGGGTATCAGGATAAATTGTACCCCAAACTTTGTTGTCCAATTTGTCCTGAGTACGCTGATACCCCATATGTGGGGGGGAACCACTGTTTGGGCGCATGACAGAGCTCGGAAGGGAAGGAGCGCCATTTGAAATGCAGACTTAAATGGATTGGTCTGCAGGCGTCACGTTGCATTTGCAGAGCCCCTGATGTACCCAAACAGTACAAACCCCCCACAAGTGACCCCATATTGGAAACTAGACCCCCCAAGGAACTTATCTAGATGTGTTGTGAGAACTTTGAACCCCCAAGTGTTTCACTACAGTTTATAACGCAGAGCCGTGAAAATAAAAATTCCTTTTTTTTTCACAAAAATGATTTTTTAGCCCCCAGTTTTGTATTTTCACAAGGGTATCAGGATAAATTGGGCTCCAAAAGTTGTTGATCAATTTGTTCTGAGTACGATGATACCCCATATGTGGGGGGGAACCACTGTTTGGGTGCATGACAGAGCTCGGAAGGGAAGGAGCGTCATTTGGAATGCAGACTTAAATGGATTGGTCTGCAGGCGTCACGTTGCATTTGCAGAGCCCCTGATGTACCCAAACAGTACAAACCCCCCACAAGTGACCCCATATTGGAAACTAGACCCCCCAAGGAACTTATCTAGATGTGCTGTGAGAACTTTGAACCCCCAAGTGTTTCACTACAGTTTATAACGCAGAGCCGTGAAAATAAAAATTCCTTTTTTTTTCACAAAAATGATTTTTTAGCCCCCAGTTTTGTATTTTCACAAGGGTATCAGGATAAATTGGGCTCCAAAAGTTGTTGACCAATTTGTCCTGAGTACGATGATACCCCATATGTGGGGGGGAACCACTGTTTGGGTGCATGACAGAGCTCGGAAGGGAAGGAGCGTCATTTGGAATGCAGACTTAAATGGATTGGTCTGCAGGCGTCACGTTGCATTTGCAGAGCCCCTGATGTACCCAAACAGTACAAACCCCCCACAAGTGACCCCATATTGGAAACTAGACCCCCCAAGGAACTTATCTAGATGTGTTGTGAGAACTTTGAACCCCCAAGTGTTTCACTACAGTTTATAACGCAGAGCCGTGAAAATAAAAATTATTTTTTTTTTTCACAAAAATGATTTTTTAGCCCCCAGTTTTGTATTTTCACAAGGGTATCAGGATAAATTGGACCCCAAAAGTTGTTGATCAATTTGTCCTGAGTACGCTGATACCCCATATGTGGGGGGGAACCACTGTTTGGGCGCATGACAGAGCTCGGAAGGGAAGGAGCGCCATTTGGAATGCAGACTTAAATGGATTGGTCTGCAGGCGTCACGTTGCATTTGCAGAGCCCCTGATGTACCCAAACAGTACAAACCCCCCACAAGTGACCCCATATCGGAAACTAGACCCCCCAAGGAACTTATCTAGATGTGTTGTGAGAACTTTGAACCCCCAAGTGTTTCACTACAGTTTACAACGCAGAGCCGTGAAAATAAAAAATCCTTTTTTTCCCACAAAACTTATTTTTTGGCCCCCAGTTTTGTATTTTCCCAAGGGTAGCAGGAGAAATTGGACCCCAAAAGATGATGTCCAATTTGTCCTGAGTACGCTGATACCCCATATGTTGGGGTAAACCCCTGTTTGGGCACACGGGAGAGCTCTGAAGGGAAGGAGCACTGTTTTCCTTTTTCAACGCAGAATTGGCTGGAATTCAGATCGGATGCCATGTCCCGTTTGGAGAGCCCCTGATGTGCCTAAACAGTGGAAACCCCCCAATTATAACTGAAACCCTAATCCAAACACATCCCTAACCCTAATCCCAACGGTAACCCTAACCACTCCTCTAACCCAGACACACCCAACCCTATTCCCAACCGTAAATGTAATCCAAACCCTAACCCTATCTTTAGCCCCAACCCTAACTGTAGCTCCAACCCTAGCCCCAACCCTAACCCTAACCCTAGCCCTAACCCTAGCAATAACCCTAGCCCTATCACTAGCCCTAACACTAGCCGTAACACTAGCCGTAACACTAGCCCTAACCCTAGCCCTAACCCTAGCCCTAACCCTATCCCCAACCCTAGCCCTAACCCTAGCCCTAACCCTAGCCCCAACCCTAGCCCTAACCCTAGTCCTAACCCTTGCCCTAACCCTAACCCTAGCCCTAACTCTAGTCCTAACTCTAGCCCTAACCCTAGCCCCAACCCTAGCCCTAACCCTAACCCTAGCCCTAACCCTTGCCCTAACCCTAGCCCTAACTCTAGTCCTAACTCTAGCCCTAACCCTAACCCTAACCCTAATGGGAAAATGGAAATAAATACATTTTTTTATTTTTTTATTTTTCCCTAACTAAGGGGGTGATGAAGGGGGGTTTGATTTACTTTTATAGCGGGTTATTTAGCGGATTTTTATGATTGGCAGCTGTCACACACTGAAAGACGCTTTTCATTGCAAAAAATATTTTTTGCGTTACCACATTTTGAGAGCTGTAATTTTTCCATATTTGAGTCCACAGAGTTATGTGAGATCTTGTTTTTTGCGGGACGCGTTGACGTTTTTATTGGTAACATTTTCGGACACGTGACATTTTTTGATCGCTTTTTATTCCGATTTTTGTGAGGCAGAGTGATCAAAAACCAGCTATTCATGAATTTCTTTAGGGGGAGGCGTTTATACCGTTCCGCGTTTGGTAAAATTGATAAAGCAGTTTTATTCGTCGGGTCAGTACGATTACAGCGATATCTCATTTATATCATTTTTTTATGTTTTGGCGCTTTTATACGATAAAAACTATTTTATAGAAAAAATAATTATTTTGGTATCGCTTTATTCTCAGGACTATAACTTTTTTATTTTTTTGCTGATGATGCTGTATGGCGGCTTGTTTTTTGCGGGACAAGATGACGTTTTCAGCGGTGCCATGGTTATTTATATCAGTCTTTTTGATCGCGTGTTATTCCACTTTTTGTTCGGCGGTATGGTAATAAAGCGTTGTTTTTTGCCTCGTTTTTTTTTTTTTCTTACGGTGTTTGCTGAAGGGGTTAACTAGTGGGGCAGTTTTATAGGTTGGGTCGTTACTAAATATGTGTACTTTTATTGTTTTTTTTATTTTATTTAGCTAAAGAAATGTATTTATGGGAATAATTTTTTTTTTTTTTTCTTTATTTAGGATATTTTTTTTATTTTTTTTTTACACACATGTGGGGAATTTTTTTTTTACTTTTTTACTTTGTCCCAGGGGGGGACATCACATATCATTGATCTGGCAGTGTGCACAGCACTCTGCCAGATCTGCGATCTGCTGTGCAGGGCTGCAGGCTTACTAAGTGTCTGCACTGAGCAGACACTCGGTAAGCCACCTCCCTCCCTGCAGGACCCGGATGCCGCGGCCATCTTGGATCTGGGACCTGCGGCGAGGAGGGAGGTAGGAGACCCTCAGAGCAACGCGATCACATCGCGTTGCTCCGGGGGTCTCAGGGAAGCACGCAGGGAGCCCCCTCCCTGCGCGATGCTTCCCTATACCGCCGGTACACCGCGATCATGTTTGATCGCGGTGTGCCGGGGGTTAATGTGCCGGGGGCGGTCCGTGACCGCTCCTGGCACATAGTGCCGGATGTCAGCTGCGATATGCAGCTGACACCCGGCCGCGATCGGCCGCGCTCCCCCCGTGAGCGCGGCCGATCGGCTATGACGTACTATCCGGTTGAGGGTCAGATAGGCCCAGGTCACCTCGACGGGATAGTACGTCTAAGGTCACAGAGGGGTTAAAATGGATCCTCAGAGTTTGGTTACAGGTTTGAATAATCTTGCTACGAAGGTTCAAAATTTACAGGATTTTGTTATTCATGCTCCTATATCTGAACCTAGAATTCCTATACCAGAATTTTTCTCCGGGGATAGATCTCGTTTCCTGAATTTCAAAAATAATTGTAAATTATTTCTTTCCCTGAGATCTCGCTCCGCTGGAGATCCCGCACAGCAGGTTAAGATAGTAATTTCCTTGCTGCGGGGTGACCCTCAAAACTGGGCATTTGCATTGGCACCCGAGGATCCTGCGTTGCTCAATGTGGATGCGTTTTTTCTGGCTTTGGGGTTGCTTTATGAGGAACCTAACTTAGAGATTCAGGCTGAAAAAGCCTTGATGGCCCTTTCTCAAGGGCAAGATGAAGCTGAAATATACTGCCAAAAATTTCGTAAATGGTCTGTGCTTACTCAGTGGAATGAGTGCGCCCTGGCGGCGAATTTCAGAGAGGGTCTCTCTGATGCCATTAAAGATGTTATGGTGGGGTTCCCTGCACCTACAGGTCTGAATGAGTCCATGACAATGGCTATTCAGATTGATCGGCGTTTGCGGGAGCGCAAACCTGTGCACCATTTGGCGGTGTCTTCTGAGAAGGCTCCAGAAAATATGCAATGTGATAGAATTCTGTCCAGAAGCGAACGGCAGAATTTTAGGCGAAAAAATGGGTTGTGCTTCTATTTTGGTGATTCAACTCATGTTATATCAGCATGCTCTAAACGTACAAAAAAGGTTGATAAGTCTATTTCAATTGGCACTTTACAGTCTAAGTTTATTCTGTCTGTGACCTTGATTTGTTCATTATCGTCAATTACCGCGGATGCCTATGTCGACTCTGGCGCCGCTTTGAGTCTAATGGATTGGTCCTTGGCCAGGCGCTGTGGGTTTGATCTAGAGCCTCTGGAAGTTCCTATACCTCTGAAGGGTATTGACTCTACACCATTGGCTAGTAATAAACCACAATACTGGACACAAGTGACTATGCGTATGAATCCAAACCATCAGGAGATGATTCGCTTCCTTGTGTTGTACAATCTACATGACGTTTTGGTGCTCGGATTACCATGGTTACAATCTCATAACCCAGTCCTTGACTGGAAAGCTATGTCTGTGTTAAGCTGGGGATGTCAGGGTGCTCATGGGGACGTACCTTTGGTTTCCATTTCGTCATCTATTCCCTCTGAGATTCCGGAATTTTTGTCTGATTATCGTGATGTTTTTGAGGAGCCTAAGCTTGGTTCACTACCTCCTCACAGAGATTGCGATTGTACCATAGATCTGATTCCGGGCAGTAAATTTCCAAAGGGTCGTTTATTTAATCTATCTGTACCTGAACATGCTGCTATGCGAGAATATATTAAGGAGTCCCTGGAAAAGGGACATATTCGTCCTTCTTCATCTCCCTTAGGAGCCGTTTTTTTCTTTGTATCTAAAAAAGATGGCTCTTTGAGGCCGTGTATTGATTATCGACTCTTGAATAAAATTACAGTCAAATATCAGTATCCTCTGCCACTGCTGACTGATTTGTTTGCTCGAATAAAGGGGGCTAAGTGGTTCTCTAAGATTGATCTCCATGGGGCGTATAATTTGGTGCGAATTAAGCAGGGGGATGAGTGGAAAACCGCATTTAATACGCCCGAGGGCCATTTTGAGTATTTAGTAATGCCTTTTGGTCTTTCAAATGCCCCTTCAGTCTTTCAGTCCTTTATGCATGACATTTTCCGTGAATATTTGGATAAATTTATGATCGTGTATCTGGATGATATTTTGATTTTTTCGGATGACTGGGATTCTCATGTCCAACAGGTCAGGAGGGTTTTTCAGGTTTTGCGGGCTAATTCCTTGTGTGTGAAGGGTTCTAAGTGTATTTTTGGGGTTCAAAAGATTTCTTTTTTGGGGTACATTTTTTCCCCCTCTTCCATTGAGATGGATCCTGTCAAGGTTCGGGCTATTTGTGATTGGACGCAACCTTCTTCTCTTAAGAGCCTTCAGAAATTTTTGGGCCTTGCTAATTTTTATCGTCGATTTATAACTGGTTTTTCTGATGTTGCTAAACCTTTGACTGATTTGACCAAAAAGGGTGCTGATGTTGCTGATTGGTCTCCTGCTGCTGTGGAGGCCTTTCGGGAGCTTAAGCGCCGCTTTTCTTCCGCCCCTGTGTTGCGTCAGCCTGATGTTACTCTTCCTTTTCAGCTTGAGGTCGATGCTTCCGAGCAGGGCCGTTTCTTCAACAGGGCGGGCAGGGCGGCCACACGGGGCGCCGTGGGGCCGGGGGGCGCAGGAGAGGCCTCGGGCCCCGGTGGTCCCCTGCCCGCTGCTGCTGCTGTTTAAGGGCTGTCAGGGGCGCGGATGCCGCGCTCAGTGCTGAGCGCGGGCGCGCCCTGCCCGAACTCAGCTGCAAATCTGACAGCTGAGCGGTCAGATCATCGCCTCGCGTCGCCGCGCCCCCCCCCCCGCACCGCACATAATGGTTGCGGCCACCTCGGCGCCGCCACTCACCCATACCTCCCAACCGTCCCGATTTCAGCGGGACAGTCCCGCTTTGGCACCGGGGTCCCGCTGTCCCGCTTCGGGCATTTAAAATCCCGAATTTGCGGCCGCCGGTGAAGCCCCGCCCACTTCCGGGACGTAGAGAGAGCCTGTTTTTTTTTTTTTTATATAAAAGCTGCCTCCTGACCGCCCGCGCAACACCCCCCCCCCCTCCCGCCCCCTGTGCGGCGCTGCCACGCTGAAGGAGAGAGCCTGCAGCAATCAAGAAGAAAGGTCAGCGATTCACTACCTCTGGCTGTGTGTGCACGGAGCTCCGGCTTCTGCTCTTAGCTGCTATCCCGGCAGAGAAGGAGAGACGGGGGAGGTGCCGGGATAGTGCAGAGCTGTGAGCAGGAGACTGAAGACTTCAGCAGAGAGCTGCACATGGACATCAGCCGCCCCTGCATCACAGAGGAGATTGTGTGTGTGTGAATTGATGTGTGTGATGGCTGCGTGTGTGTGTGTGTGATGGCTGGGTGTGTGTGTGTGATGGCTGTGTGTGTGTGATGGCTGCGTGTGTGTGTGTGTGATGGCTGCGTGTGTGTGATGGCTGCGTGTGTGTGTGTGATGGCTGTGTGTGTGTGATGGCTGCGTGTGTGTGTGTGTGATGGCTGCGTGTGTGTGTGTGTGATGGCTGCGTGTGTGTGTGTGATGGCTGCGTGTGTGTGTGATGGCTGCGTGTGTGTGTGTGATGGCTGCGTGTGTGTGTGTGATGGCTGCGTGTGTGTGTGATGGCTGCATGTGTGATGGCTGCGCGTGTGTGTGTGTGTGTGATGGCTGCGTGTGTGTGTGTGATGGCTGTGTGTGTGATGGCTGCGTGTGTGTGTGATGGCTGCGTGTGTGTGTGTGATGGCTGCGTGTGTGTGATGGCTGCGTGTGTGTGATGGCTGCGTGTGTGTGATGGCTGCGTGTGTGTGATGGCTGCGTGTGTGTGTGATGGCTGTGTGTGTGTGATGGCTGCGTGTGTGTGATGGCTGTGTGTGTGTGATGGCTGTGTGTGTGTGATGGCTGTGTGTGTGTGATGGCTGTGTGTGTGTGATGGCTGTGTGTGTGTGATGGCTGCGTGTGTGTGATGGCTGCGTGTGTGTGTGATGGCTGCGTGTGTGTGTGTGTGTGATGGCTGCGTGTGTGATGTCTGCGTGTGTGTGTGATGGCTGCATGTGTGTGTGATGGCTGCGTGTGTGTGTGTGTGTGATGGCTGCGTGTGTGTGTGTGATGGCTGCGTGTGTGTGTGTGTGATGGCTGCGTGTGTGTGTGTGTGATGGCTGCGTGTGTGTGTGATGGCTGCGTGTGTGATGCATTTGTGTCAAAGCTGCATGTGTTTGTGAGCTGCGTGCGTGTGAGCTGCGTGCCTGTGTGTGAGCTGCGTGCCTGTATGTCATTATACAGTATGGAGCATCATGTGTGGTCATTATACAATATGGAGCATCATGTGCGGTCATTATACAGTATGGAGCATCATGTGCGGTCATTATACAGTATGGAGCATTATGTGTGGCCATTATACAGTATGGAGCATCATGTGCGGTCATTATACAGTATGGAGCATCATGTGCGGTCATTATACAATATGGAGCATCATGTGCGGTCATTGTACAGTATGGAGCATCATGTGCGGTCATTATACAGTATGGAGCATCATGTGCGGTCATTATACAGTATGGAGCATCATGTGTGGCCATTATACAGTATGGAGCATCATGTGCGGCCATTATACAGTATGGAGCATCATGTGTGGCCATTATACAGTATGGAGCATCATGTGCGGCCATTATACAGTATGGAGCATCATGTGCGGTCATTATACAGTCTGAAGCATCATGTGCGGTCATTATACAGTCTGGAGCATCATGTGCGGTCATTATACAGTCTGGAGCATCATGTGCGGTCATTATACAGTCTGGAGCATCATGTGCGGTCATTATACAGTCTGGAGCATCATGTGCGGTCATTATACAGTCTGGAGCATCATGTGCGGTCATTATACAGTATGGAGCATCATTTGCGGTCATACAGTATGGAGCATCATGTGCGGTCATTATACAGTATGGAGCATCATGTGCGGTCATTATACAGTATGGAGCATCATGTGGGGTCATTATACAGTATGGAGCATCATGTGCGGTCATTATACAGTCTGGAGCATCATGTGCGGTCATTATACAGTATGGAGCATCATTTGCGGTCATACAGTATGGAGCATCATGTGCGGTCATTATACAGTATGGAGCATCATGTGCGGTCATTATACAGTATGGAGCATCATGTGGGGTCATTATACAGTATGGAGCATCATGTGCGGTCATTATACAGTCTGGAGCATCATGTGCGGTCATTATACAGTATGGAGCATCATTTGCGGTCATACAGTATGGAGCATCATGTGTGTTCATTATACAGTATGGAGCATCATGTGCGGCCATTATACAGTATGGAGCATCATGTGGGGTCATTATACAGTATGGAGCATCATGTGCGGTCATTATACAGTATGGAGCATCATGTGCGGTCATACAGTATGGAGCATCATGTGTGTTCATTATACAGTATGGAGCATCATGTGTGGCCATTATACAGTATGGAGCGTCATGTGTGTTCATTATACAGTATGGAGCATCATGTGTGGCCATTATACAGTATGGGGCACTGTGTGGCCATATTTTTTTGTTTATAATTATTGTATATGAAACAGTGTGATCGGCAGTGCTAAATGGGTGTGGTTGGGATGTGGATATGGGTGTGACTAATTATGAATGGGTGTGGTCAGAGGCGTGGCCTAAAATTTGCCGCGGCGCGCAAAGCGCGCCGCAAACTTTGTCCCTCTTTCCCATCTTCAAAAGTTGGGAGGTATGACTCACCTCCGCTCCGCGCTGGATGAACAGCGAGAATGAACAGCCAGGATGAGGCAGCTCGGCCACTCCCACACTGATAGCAGGGGCGCCGCGCTCTCGGCTGAGCACGGGCGCTCCCTGAGACAGTGATCAAAGAGCTAAGCACACACACTATCACTGTCAGACTAGGCTGCCTGGCTGTTGCCAATTTCAATGCTGGACAGGACAGGCTGCAGTCTAGTCTGACAGTGGTAGCAGTATAGCAAAAATGCCCACCCCCTGCCTATGGATTAGTCCTTCCCTTCCCAGCAGCCCCATTTAGCAGTCTGAGCGCGCTCAGACTCAGAGGGCAGAGGGCACTGACACACTGAACAGGTGAGGGGGTCTGAGGGATGGGATGGGTTGGGCTAGCCTTTTTTTTTGGATGGGGACCCCCACACCTGCCCCCCCCCCAACCACCCTTGGGGCATGCTGATTTGGCATGCCCCACAGCATGAAACCCGGGAGGGGGCCCAGCTGACTTACCTCATCTTTGGCAGTCTGGTGGCATCCTCACCCAGGCGAGAAGTGTTGGAAAGAGTTATGGCAGTAACTGTATACCTGGCAACCAATAATTTAGCTTTTCGAGGATCGTCAAATACATTGTTTACACCAAATAATGGACATTTCCTTGGGCTTATAGAGCTTCTTGGAAAATTTGAACCAGTAATGAGAGATCATTTAAAACGAATTACTTCCCAGGAAATCCATACACATTACTGTGGAAATTTAATTCAAAATGAAATTATCTGCTTGATGGCCTCTCAGGTGAAGAAATGTATTCTAGAAAAAGCCAAAAGATCTAAGTATTTTTCAATAATGTTGGACTGCACACAAGATGCAGGTCACACTGAACAGTTGTCATACACCTTAAGATTTGTTGATATAGATGATGATCACGTAGCAATAAAGGAACATTTTATTGGCTATCGTCCTGCTACTGATACATCTGGGGAAAGTCTCGCCAATCTCCTTTTAGAAGAGATTAGTAAATGTGACCTGGAATTAGAAAATGAACTGGCAGAAAAGCTGAATTATTCGGAAGCTATTAATGCTTTTGCAGCGGCTAAATCTAGAAGAGTCAGTTTCTCATAAATCTGCAACCTACAATTTTTAGGATCTGTTTCCAAAATAATTAATAGATATTATTTACCTACAACTTTGTTCTCACCGTTAATAATTAGCATACTTGTCCCTTTTCCCCAAGTTCTATATAAGTTAAAGGCAAATTATAATTTATTAAAAAAAGGGAAGATACAAGCCTGCTCTCTATTTATTACTCAAGCCCACAAAAATAATGTTTATTATTTTCGGTGCCGGGGGGGGGGGGGGGGGGGAGAAATTTCCTACTCTCGCCCTGTGTCATTTTTGGGCTAGAAACTGCCCTGCTTCCGAGATCGGAGCTGGGGCGGTCTTGTCGCAGAAAAGTTCCGACTGCTCCGTGATGAGACCTTGTGCGTTCTTTTCACGAAAATTTTCGCCCGCCGAGCGAAATTATGATATTGGTAATCGGGAGCTTTTGGCTATGAAGTGGGCTTTTGAGGAGTGGCGTCATTGGCTTGAGGGGGCTAGACATCAGGTGGTGGTATTGACCGATCACAAGAATTTGATTTATCTTGAGTCTGCCAGGCGCCTGAATCCTAGACAGGCGCGCTGGTCGTTGTTTTTCTCTCGGTTTAATTTTGTGGTCTCATACTTACCAGGTTCTAAAAATGTGAAGGCGGATGCCCTTTCTAGGAGTTTTGAGCCTGATTCCCCTGGTGATTCTGAACCTACAGGTATCCTTAAGGATGGGGTGATATTATCTGCTGTTTCCCCAGACCTGCGACAGGCTTTGCAGGAGTTTCAGGCGGATAGACCTGATCGTTGCCCGCCTGGTAGACTGTTTGTTCCTGATGATTGGACCAGTAGAGTCATCTCGGAGGTTCATTTTTCTGTGTTGGCAGGTCATCCCGGGATCTTTGGTACCAGGGATTTGGTGGCTAGGTCCTTCTGGTGGCCTTCCCTGTCTCAAGATGTACGAGTTTTTGTGCAGTCTTGTGATGTTTGTGCTCGGGCCAAACCTTGTTGTTCTCGGGCCAGCGGATTGTTGTTATCTTTGCCTATTCCGAAGAGGCCTTGGACTCACATCTCTATGGATTTTATTTCTGATCTCCCTGTTTCTCAGAAAATGTCTGTCATCTGGGTGGTGTGTGACCGTTTTTCAAAGATGGTCCATTTGGTGCCCTTGCCTAAGTTGCCTTCCTCATCCGAGTTGGTTCCTCTGTTTTTTCAAAATGTGGTTCGCTTGCATGGTATTCCGGAGAATATCGTTTCTGACAGGGGGACCCAGTTCGTGTCTAGATTTTGGCGGGCGTTCTGTGCTAGGATGGGCATTGATTTGTCTTTTTCGTCTGCGTTCCATCCTCAGACTAATGGCCAGACTGAGCGAACTAATCAGACCTTGGAGACTTATTTGAGGTGTTTTGTGTCTGCGGATCAGGATGACTGGGTTGCCTTTTTGCCATTGGCGGAGTTTGCCCTCAATAATCGGGCTAGTTCTGCCACTTTGGTTTCTCCTTTCTTTTGCAATTCGGGGTTTCATCCTCGTTTTTCTTCCGGTCAGGTGGAGTCTTCGGATTGTCCTGGAGTGGATACTGTGGTGGATAGGTTGCATCGGATTTGGGGACAGGTGGTGGACAATTTGGAGTTGTCCCAGGAGAAGACTCGGCATTTTGCTAACCGCCATCATCGTGTTGGTCCTCGTCTTCGTGTTGGGGACTTGGTGTGGTTGTCTTCTCGTTTTGTCCCTATGAGGGTTTCTTCTCCTAAGTTTAAGCCTCGGTTCATCGGCCCGTATAAGATTTTGGAGATTCTTAACCCCGTGTCCTTTCGATTGGACCTCCCAGCATCTTTTTCTATCCATAATGTCTTCCATCGGTCATTATTGCGCAGGTATGAGGTACCGGTTGTGCCTTCCGTTGAGCCTCCCGCTCCGGTGTTGGTTGAGGGTGAATTGGAGTACGTTGTGGAGAAGATCTTGGACTCCCGTGTTTCCAGACGGAAACTTCAGTATCTGGTCAAGTGGAAGGGCTACGGTCAGGAGGATAATTCTTGGGTGACTGCCTCTGATGTTCATGCCTCTGATTTGGTCCGTGCCTTTCATAGGGCTCATCCTGATCGCCCTGGTGGTTCTTGTGAGGGTTCGGTGCCCCCTCCTTGAGGGGGGGGTACTGTTGTGAGTTTGGTTTTTGGGCTCCCCCGGTGGTCACTGGTGGTACTGGACTTGTGTGCTTCACTTTCTCTGTTCACCTGTTTCCATCAGGATATGGGTGTATCCTATTTAGCCTTGCTGCTCAGTTATTCTAGTGCCGGCCATCAATGTAACCAGAGCTTTTCTGTTGCATGTTCCTGCTTCTAGACTACTATCAGCTAAGTTGGACTCTTAGTCCTAAATTTGTTTTGCATTTTTGTTCCAGTTCACAGTTATGTTATTTTTCTGTAGCTGGAAGCTCTTGTGGGCCGAAATTTCCACTCCGGTGTCATGAGTTGACACATGAGTCTTAAAGTAATTTCGGGATGGTATTTTAATAGGGTTTTCAGCTGACCGTGAAGTTCCCTATTGTATCTTCTTGCTATCTAGTAAGCGGACCTCGCTTTGCTGAACCTACCTTCATACTGCGTATGTCTTTTCCTCTGAACTCACCGTCAATATATGTGGGGGGCTTCTGTCTCCTTTTTGGGGGAATTTCCCTAGAGGTAAGCCAGGTCTGTCTTTTCCTCTATTAGGGTTAGTTAGTCCTCCGGCTGGCGCTAGGCGTCTAGGGATAAAACGTAGGTACGCCACCCGGCCACTGTTAGTTGTGTGGTAGGTTTAGCTCACGGTCAGCTCGAGATTCCATCACCCAAGAGCTAGTCTGTTGTTTAAGTTCTCTGACGTTCCCTTGCCATTGGGAACCATGACATTCCTGTAATTGATACAGAAACACCACTCTACCCCAGGCTTTCTTAGGGACCTCTTGACCACCTGGTACCGTTCCACGAGTTTATCCATATTCCGACGATCTGGGCTGGAGTTGAGGATTCTGGCTGCAAACATTTTTGCACAAGATGCAGCAGAGAAAACATTTAGAATTGAGACGATTTGTTCCCATAATACGCCCAGTGGTGAACCCTTTGTGCTCTGACTGACATAGTCACTCCTGCGAGTCCCAAAATTTCAGTTTTAAATTTGGCACACTCCTGCCCATCCTGTAATGTAAAATCATAATAGGCTTTCTGGGGCTCACCAGTCAGATAGTGTGCCAACACTCCACCCACTGCTCTGGTGGTAGCTTCTCACACTCTGCCACATGCTCGAACACACTCAAAAATGCCTCCACATCCTCAACCCGGGTAATTTTTTGCATCGCTCATTTTAATGCCTTCCTGATGTATGTGTCATAACCTAGACTTGGGGGAGGGGCTGTTGGCCTTCCATGAACCACATCTGCGAACAAGTCAATCAGCTGCTGGTGCTGCTGCTGCATAGCATAGCAAGAACTCCCTTTATCTTTTATTATAACTTTTCAAATTTTCTAATGTTTGCTCACAGTAATTACTAGCTGGTATCTCATAGCAAGGTGGCATACAAAAAAAAATTCCTCCCATCCTTTTTATTAGTTGATAGATTGAAATATATGAAAAATTATACTTCATGATACATTTCAACTGGGAATTTTTTAGTAGAGATGAACATATTTGTTTCAGTGAAATTGAATTTGTCTTGAAACTTATAAAAGTGTGGGTTTTCCACAATCGGATTTTTTTGCAACTTTCTACTAGCACGTTTAGCCAAATAGTTCCCAACTGAAACAATTAAGGGCTTTCAGAAGGTTAAAAATAATTAACTAAATCAAAACTCACCTGTCCTTCCACCCCTATAGTCTGCTGTCTGAGTCTTCGTGCCTCTCCTTTTTCCCTTCCCTTGTTGTGTGCATCACCTTCAGGCTATGTGCACACGTTCTGGATTTTGCTGCGGATCCGCAGCGGATCTGCAGCTGCGGGTCCACAGCAGCTTTCCACGCATTTAAAGTACAGTGTAAACCTATGGAAAACGCAATCCACAGTGCCCATGCTGCGGAAAAAAACGTGCAGAAACGTTGCAGGTTACATTCCGCAGCATGTCAATTCTTTGTGCGGATTCCGCAACGGTTTACATCTGCTCCATAATAGGAATCTGTAGGTGTAAAACCGCAGGTGGAATCTGCACAAATTCCGCATAAGAACCACGGTAAATCCGCGGTAAATCTGCAAGTAAAATGCAGTGCCTTTTACCTGCGGATTTATGAAATCCGCTACAGAAAAATTTGCAGCCCTCAAAAATACGTGTGCACATACCCTCAGAATGCTTCACTCTATGCTGGGGCTTCAGGCACTGAGTAGGGCTCTAAAGTCAGTACATGTTGTGCAACTATGTCACACTTTGATGCCACAATTGTAAGGCATGTGTTGCTCGAGACTTATTCTGTATCTTAGGGAACACATGTCATGACACTACAATCTGAATTGCGATTACAAGAAGCACAATAATGTCCTACTTGTCACCATAAGCCCCAATGTAGAAACAAAGCAGGCTGAAGAGGATGCAGGTGATGGGAGGAGGAAAAGAAAAGGTCTGGATGGCACGTAGGACAGGTAAGTAAATATTATTATTTTTTTTTTCCTATGTTTATTATTTTTTTGAGTCAGAACCACCCTCCCTCCCTGAGCATAGTAAAGAGCATGCAATATACATAAATTGCAAATTGAATTTCCCTGTTACATTCACACTATTTGCACACTTGGAATTTTGGCAGATTCTAGCTATGACTCAGTCATTGAAAAATGTAAACTGCCTTTGATTTCTGAGCGTAAATAAAAATAATTTGTCATAACTGAACAAATGGCATGCTGCAGGGTATCAATTTCAAATCAATCTTAAAATGTAAGTAAGGTTCCTGAAATCTGAAAGTATAAATATGATTGTTTGCAACATAAGTTACAGTGCTATGATAGATCCATATCTTGATAGACATCACCTATGCCTGTTAGAAACCAGTACCTTATAGCAGAGACCACTAATACAATTTTTCCGATGAAAAAATGGTTTTCAGAATGAAATTATAATAACTTTAGAGAACAATGTACATTTAGTAGGTAAACAATCCATAAAGTTCTTAAAATATAAATAAGGCTTCTAAAATCATAAAACTAATTACAGTTCTGTGTAAAACAGAAGCTGCAATGCTGTGACAGATCCATTGCAAGGCTTAAATAATGTCTTCTGGAACTTTTTTTAAAGGGAAACTATCCCCATAAAAATGCAGTCCTATCTGCAGGCACCATGTGATGGAGTAGATTGATATATAGTTCTGTGAGAAAACATTCAATTTAGCCCATATTTTAATCATGTAATCCTCTGCTTTTTCTGTGATTTTTGGTCCAGTGGGCTGTCTTATCAGTGATTGACAGCTTTCTCTGTATGCATACTTATACAAAGAAACTCTATAAGGACCGACCACTGGACTGAAAATCCAAGAAAGACCAGGTGTTTAAATGATAATAACACAGGTTATACAAGTTATACGTACTAAATATTTTTGATCAAAACTATATATCAGTCAGCTCAGCTGCCCCTGCTTTATAACATGGTGGCTGCAGGCTGGACTGCAATGGCGTATCCGGGGGGGGGGGGGCAGCCGGGGCATGTGCCCCGGGCGCAGCCGACAGGGGGGCGCCAGTGAGCCGCCTGATGACGCGGCGGTCCAAGGAGGCTCCTCGTCGGCGGCATTCAGCCGCCCCCACAATGAGATACTCACCTGCTCCTAGCGGCGCGGTCCCTGCAGGTCTCCGGTTCCCCAGCGCCCCAGCTTCTTCCTGTACTGAGCGCTCACATGGTACCGCTCATGACAGTAATGAATATGCGGCTCCACCTCCCATAGAGGTGGATCCGCATATTCATTACTGTCATGAGCGGTAACGGTGACCGCTCAGTACACGGAGAAGCTGCAGCGCTGACCCGGTGAATCAGGGACTGCACAGCGCCAGGAGCAGGTGAGTATAATGGGGAGGGGAGCACTGCGCTGTGCAATATTCACCTGATCTTCGTTCTGGTGCCGCTCCGTCTTCAGCAGTGACACTGAGGTCAGAGGGCACGGTGACGTAGTTAGTGCACGCCCTCTGCCTGAATGTCAGTGCTGAAGATGGATCGGCGGCTGGAACGAGGAGCGGTGTTATGATCCTTAGTGGTTGAGGATCACAAATTACTCCAGCTAAGTAACAAACATAGGACAAGCTCTAGGGAGGTGGCAAACTGGACTGACCGCAAATCTGAACCTATCCAAACACACTAGAAGTAGCCGGTGAACGTGCCTAAAAAATCCTAGATGTCTCGAGCCAGCCTAAGGAACTAACTACCCCTAGAGAGAAAGAAAGACCTCTCTTGCCTCCAGAGAAATAATCCACAAAGATATAGAAGCCCCCAACAAATAATAACGGTGAGGTAAGAGGAAGGCACATACACAGGGGTGAAAGCAGATTCAGCAAATGAGGCCCACTAATACTAGATAGCAGAAAATAGAAAAGGGAATCTATGCGGTCAGTAAAAAACCCTTACAAAATATCCACTCTGAGATTTCAAGAACCCCCGCACCAACTAACGGTGTGGGGGGAGAAACTCAGACCCCTAGAGCAACCAGCAAGCGAGGAAATCACATTTTAGCGAGCTGGACTAAAAACATAATGAACACTGATAATCAAAAAATGATCAACAAAAACTTAGCTTGTCTTGGAGAGACTGGGAGCAAGGTAGACACCAGGAATCTGAAGAGCACTGAATACATTGATAGCAGGCAAGGAACTGAGTATCCAGGTGAGTTAAATAGGAAACCAACCAAGGATAACGAACCAGCTGATGCTGCCAACCTGCAGAAAGACAACACTACACAGTACCACTTGTGACCACTAGAGGGAGCCCAAAAATAGAGTTCACAACAGTACCCCCCCCTTGAGGAGGGGTCACCGAACCCTCATCAAGACCCCCAGGGCGATCAGGATGAGCCGCGTGGAAGGCACGAACCAAATCGGCCGCATGAACATCAGAGGCGACAGCCCAGGAATTATCCTCCTGACCATAGCCCTTCCACTTAACCAAATACTGAAGCCTCCGTCTAGAGATACGAGAATCCAAAATCTTCTTCACCACGTACTCCAATTCGCCCTCGACCAGCACCGGAGCAGGAGGCTCAACAGAAGGAACCACAGGTACCACATACCTCCGCAACAAAGACCTATGGAACACATTATGAATGGCAAACGATGCTGGGAGATCCAAACGAAAAGACACCGGGTTAAGGATTTCCAAGATCTTATAAGGACCGATGAAGCGAGGCTTGAATTTAGGAGAGGAGACCTTCATAGGAACATACCGAGAAGACAGCCACACCAAATCCCCAACACGAAGTCGGGGACCCACACCGCGGCGGCGGTTGGCAAAGCGCTGAGCCTTCTCCTGTGACAACCTCAAATTGTCCACCACATGGTTCCAAATCTGCTGCAACCTATCCACCACAGAATCCACCCCAGGACAGTCAGAAGGCTCAACCTGACCCGAGGAAAAACAAGGATGGAAACCAGAATTGCAGAAAAAAGGCGAAACCAAAGTAGCAGAACTAGCGCGATTATTAAGGGCAAACTCGGCCAATGGCAAAAAAGTGACCCAATCATCCTGATCAGCAGAAACAAAACATCTCAAATAAGTTTCCAACGTCTGATTAGTTCGCTCGGTTTGGCCATTAGTCTGAGGATGGAAGGCCGACGAAAAAGACAAATCAATGCCCATCTTAGCACAAAAAGTCTGCCAAAACCTGGACACAAACTGGGATCCTCTATCAGACACAATATTTTCAGGAATGCCGTGCAAGCGAACCACATTCTGAAAAAATAGAGGAACCAAATCGGAGGAAGAAGGCAACTTAGGCAAGGGCACCAAATGGACCATCTTGGAAAAACGATCACACACCACCCAGATGACAGACATTTTCTGAGATACTGGAAGATCCGAAATAAAATCCATGGAAATGTGCGTCCAAGGCCTTTTCGGAACAGGCAAAGGCAAAAGCAAACCGCTGGCACGAGAACAGCAAGGCTTAGCCCGAGCACAAATCTCACAAGACTTCACAAAGGACCGCACATCCCGCGACAAGGAAGGCCACCAGAAGGACCTAGCCACCAAATCTCTGGTACCAAAAATCCCAGGATGACCCGCCAACACCGAAGAATGAACCTCGGAAATAACTCTGCTGGTCCATCTATCCGGGACAAACAGTCTCTCTGGTGGACAATGGTCAGGTCTATCCACCTGAAATTTCTGCAGCACTCGTCGCAAATCTGGGGAAATGGCAGACAAAATCACTCCCTCTCTGAGAATACCAGCCGGCTCAGAAACTCCCGGAGAGTCAGGCACAAAACTCCTAGAAAGTGCATCAGCTTTCACGTTCTTCGAACCAGGCAGGTATGAGACCACGAAGTTGAAACGGGAGAAAAACAACGACCAACGAGCCTGTCTAGGATTCAGGCGCTTGGCAGATTCAAGGTAAATCAGATTTTTGTGATCAGTCAAGACCACCACACGATGTTTAGCTCCTTCGAGCCAATGTTGCCACTCCTCAAATGCCCACTTCATAGTCAACAACTCCCGATTACCAACATCATAATTCCGCTCGGCAGGCGAAAACTTTCTTGAAAAGAAAGCACATGGCTTAATCACAGAGCCATCAGAGCTTCTCTGCGACAAAACAGCCCCTGCTCCAATCTCAGAAGCATCAACCTCGACCTGGAAGGGGAGAGAGACATCTGGCTGACATAAGACTGGAGCTGAAGAAAACCAGTGCTTCAGCTCCCGAAAGGCCTCCACGGCCGCAGGAGACCAATTAGTCACATCAGAACCCTTCTTGGTCAAATCCGTCAAAGGTTTAACCACGCTAGAAAAATTAGCGATGAAACGACGGTAAAAATTAGCAAAACCCAAGAACTTCTGAAGACTCTTAACAGACGTGGGCTGAGTCCAGTCATGAATAGTCTGGACCTTGACTGGGTCCATCTCCACAGTAGAAGGAGAAAAAATAAAACCCAAAAAGGAGACCTTCTGTACTCCGAAGAGGCATTTTGAGCCCTTCACAAATAAAGCATTAGCACGCAGGACCTGAAACACCATCCTGACCTGCTTCACATGGGACTCCCAATCATCAGAAAAGACCAAAATGTCATCCAGATAAACAATCATAAATTTATCCAGAAATTCTCGGAAGATGTCATGCATGAAGGACTGAAACACAGAAGGAGCATTAGAGAGTTCAAAAGGCATCACTAAGTACTCAAAATGGCCTTCGGGCGTATTAAATGCTGTTTTCCATTCATCTCCCTGCTTCATGCGCACAAGGTTATACGCACCACGGAGATGTATCTTGGTGAACCAACTGGCACCCTTAATCCGAGCAAACAAATCAGACAATAGTGGCAAAGGATACTGAAATTTGACTGTGATTTTATTCAGAAGACGATAATCTATACAAGGTCTCAAAGAACCGTCCTTCTTGGCCACAAAAAAAAATCCTGCACCAAGAGGGGAAGAGGATGGGCGAATATGTCCCTTCTCCAAAGACTCCTTTATATATCTCCGCATCGCGGCATGATCTGGTATAGACAAATTAAAAAGTCGTCCCTTAGGGAATTTACTACCAGGAATTAAATTTATAGCACAGTCACAATCCCTATGAGGGGGCAGGGCACTGGACCTGGGCTCATCAAATACATCCTGGTAGTCAGACAAAAACTCAGGGACCTCAGAAGGAGTGGAAGAAGCAATAGACACCAACGGAGTATCGCCATGAATTCCCTGACAACCCCAACTTGACACAGACATAGCTTTCCAATCTAAAACTGGATTATGAGCTTGCAGCCATGGCAGACCCAAAACGACAACATCATGCAAATTATGCAGAACAAGAAAGCGAATCACCTCCTGATGTACGGGAGTCATGCACATGGTCATTTGCGTCCAATACTGAGGCTTATTCTCAGCCAATGGCGTAGCATCAATTCCCCTCAGAGGAATAGGAAATTCCAAAGGCTCCAGGACAAAACCACAGCGCCTGGCAAACGACAAATCCATCAGATTCAGGGCAGCACCCGAATCCACAAAAGCCATAACCGGGTAGGACGACAAAGAACAAATCAAAGTAACAGACAAAATAAATTTAGGCTGTATAGTACCAATGGTGACAGGTTTAGCGATTTTTTTTAAGCGTTTAGAGCATGCTGAGATAACATGAGTAGAATCACCACAGTAAAAGCACAACCCATTTTGACGTCTATGACTTTGTCGCTCAATTCTGGTCAGAGTTCGGTCACATTGCATAGACTCAGGTCTCTGTTCAGAAAATACCGCCAAAGGATGAGCAGATTCGCGCTCCCGCAAACGCCGATCAACCTGAATGGCTAAAGCCATAGAATCACTCAGACTTGTAGGGGTGGGAAACCTCACCATAACATTCTTAACGGCCTCAGAAAGACCTTCTCTGAAATTTGCAGCCAGGGCACACTCATTCCATTGAGTAAGCACCGACCATTTCTGAAATTTTTGACAATACACCTCTGCTTCATCCTGACCTTGAGAGATAGCCAGCAACGCTTTTTCTGCCTGATTCTCAAGATTAGGCTCCTCATAAAGCAGTCCAAGAGCCAGAAAAAATGCATCTACATTAAGCAATGCAAGATCTCCTGGCACCAGAGAGAAAGCCCAATCTTGCGGGTCGCCACGCAACAAGGAGATAACAATTTTAACTTGCTGAGCGGAATCACCAGAGGAACGAGGTCTCAGAGATAGAAATAACTTACAATTATTCTTAAAATTTAGAAACCTAGATCTATCTCCAGAAAACAACTCAGGAATGGGTATCTTTGGTTCTGACATAGGGCTATGAATAACAAAATCCTGAATACCTTGCACCCGTGCACTAAGATGATCCACACTAGAAGTCAGAGTCTGAACATTCATGTCTGCAGCTGAGCTCAAAACCACCCAGAGTTCAAGGGGATGAAAGAAGCTAAACAAACTGCAGCAAAGGAAAAGCGGGAGGAGAAAAAAAAAATGTACTCAGGTCTTCTTTTTATCCCACTTCTGCGATGCATTAAACACTTTTTGGCCTGCTATACTGTTATGATCCTTAGTGGTTGAGGATCACAAATTACTCCAGCTAAGTAACAAACATAGGACAAGCTCTAGGGAGGTGGCAAACTGGACTGACTGCAAATCTGAACCTATCCAAACACACTAGAAATAGCCGGTGAACGTGCCTAAAAAATCCTAGACGTCTCGAGCCAGCCTAAGGAACTAACTACCCCTAGAGAGAAAGAAAGACCTCTCTTGCCTCCAGAGAAATAATCCCCAAAGATATAGAAGCCCCCAACAAATAATAACGGTGAGGTAAGAGGAAGGCACATACATAGGGGTGAAAGCAGATTCAGCAAATGAGGCCCACTAATACTAGATAGCAGAAAATAGAAAAGGGAATCTATGCGGTCAGTAAAAAACCCTTACAAAATATCCACTCTGAGATTTCAAGAACCCCCGCACCAACTAACGGTGTGGGGAGAGAAACTCAGACCCCTAGAGCAACCAGCAAGCGAGGAAATCACATTTTAGCGAGCTGGACTAAAAACATAATGAACACTGATAATCAAAAAATGATCAACAAAAACTTAGCTTGTCTTGGAGAGACTGGGAGCAAGGTAGACACCAGGAATCTGAAGAGCACTGAATACATTGATAGCAGGCAAGGAACTGAGTATCCAGGTGAGTTAAATAGGAAACCAACCAAGGATAACGAACCAGCTGATGCTGCCAACCTGCAGAAAGACAACACTACACAGTACCGCTTGTGACCACTAGAGGGAGCCCAAAATTAGAGTTCACAACAGAGCGGTGAATATTGAAAGTGCCGGGGGCCTGAGTGCCGGAGAGGTGAGTATGTGATTTTTTTTATCGCAGCAACAGCAAATGGGGCAAGTGTCTGTATGGGGCATCTTATGGGGCCATAATCAACGTTTCTGCAGCACTATATGGGGCAAATATATTTATGGAGCATCTTATGGGGCATAATCAACGTTTCTGCAGCACTATATGGGGCAAATATATTTATGGAGCATCTTATGGGGCATAATCAACGTTTCTGCAGCACTATATGGGGCAAATATATTTATGGAGCATCTTATGGGGCATAATCAATGTTTCTGCAGTACTATATGGGGCAAATATATTTATGGAGCATCTTATGGAGCATAATCAACGTTTGTGGAGCAGTATATGGGGCAAACATATTTATGGAGCATTTTATGGGGCATAATCAACGTTTGTGGAGCACTATATTGGGCAAATGTGTCTATGGAGGATCTTATGGGGCCATTATTAACCTTTATGCAGGATTATATGGGGCTCCTGATTCAATATGGATATTCAAAAACACTTAACCTACCGCTGTCTCAATTAATTTTACTTTTATTGGTATCTATTTTAACATTATGGGGATTCAGGAATGTACCTTGGCTTGGTCATACAGTTTCAATAGAGTTAAGGTTCAAATGGGGGGCGGTTGGGGGGGGGGGGCGCCAAACTGATCCTTTGCCCCGGGTGCAGGAAAGGCTAGATACACCTCTGCTGGACTGTATTGTCATATTGACAGATTCCGTTTAATCATAGCAGATTATTGAATCTGTGGTAGAGGCACCTTAAATATTTGATTGAAAGAGGATATGAACATCTACTTTTAGTGCATATAAAAATATACTAACAATTAAAAATTCTATGGTATCTTCCACATGAAGATTTAAAGTCTTTGTTTCTATAGATTTTTAATTTGCATTTCAAGTAAATGAAATAAACTGGGTTCAAATTAAGAAAAAAACAAAGAAAATACTACACAATTAATAATGTTTTGCAAGAGATCACATTTGCATCTATCCAAAGAATAAAGAAAAATTGCCCTTCAGAAATGTGCTTCATTGTTCATCAGAGATGTAATGAACAATGAATTATAACTGTTTTATAAGCCACATTCCTTCGTGGTACTAAAGTGATGCATTATTAATAAGCACTATTTTTGAAAACGAATAAACTCTTTGAAAGGCATTAACATAGTCTATTGCCTGTGATTGACACTGACTTCCGATTCAGTTTGCTTTTGGCAAGAGACATCCAGCCAGAATTATGTGCATCTGGACATTACTAATATTATTCTTGTTATTCAAGCTGGCCAGGAGTGATATGGAAATGAACCCATATTACATTTAGGAGTTGGAGAATAGCTGGAAGAGGTTTTGTACAAAATGATCCTTTAGAAACTTTATTAAGATCCATGAAACTGTGTATCATTAATCCCATAATTTGTTCATGGTAAAATGAATTTGCAAATTTAGTTAGAATACAATTTTTCTGAAACTGGGATATATGTTTAAGGGTTTTTAAAAGTGGAAAATTAGACTAAAAATTACATAGACGAAAAAAAAAATTAGAAAAAAACATTTTACCAAGTGAAAATTCAACAAATTAAATGTATCATAACCTAAATTACAAATAGGAAAACAAAGAAATGTTATTTTCTTTATGATAGTAACCAAAAAGTGATACAAAAAATCTGACCTTATCAAAAGGTTCCTCTAAAGCCCCTCTCACAGAGTATGATGGTCCCCATACAGTATGATGGTCCTCCCAAAGCCCTTCATATAGTATGATAGTCCTTCCACAGCCCCTATACAGTATGACAATCCAACCATAGCCTCTCATAGAGTATGATGGCCCTCCACAGCCTACTGCACAGTATGATGGTTATTATAGCCCACAAAATAGAAATTTTATACTCATCATATCTAGGCTTTCTGTCTACTATAGCTGCCATATCCTCTTCTTTCAGATACAGCAGTATATGGAAGGGCAATGCATTGACATTATCATGTTGCCTGATGTCTCCTGTGTGTCGCCATCCTCCAGCAGGCCGCAGTCATGAACTAGCCTGCATGCTGCTGAAGCAAGCAGTGGTGCAGTGAGTGAGCCAATAGCTCTGTGCTTTGCCACAAATATTAAAGTGAACCTGTCAGCAGGATTGTGCACAGTAACCTACAGACAGGGTCAGGTTAGTGCTGTTATACTGATTAACCCCTTCACGCCGAGGCCCTTTTTCTTTTTTGCGTTTTCTTTTTTCGCTCCCCTCTTTCCCAGAGCCATAACTTTTTTATTCTTCTGTCAATATGGCCATGTGAGGGCTTATTTTTTTGTGGAACAAGTTGTAGCTTTGAAAAACGCCATTGGTTTTACCATGTCTTGTACTAGAAAATGGGAAAAAAATTCCAAGTGTGGTGAAATTGCAAAACAAGTGCAATCCCACGCTTGTTTTTTGTTTGACTTTTTTGCTAGGTTCAATAAATGCTAAAACTGACCTGATATTATGATTCTCCTGGTCATTATGAGTTTATAGACACCTAAGATGTCTAGGCTATTTTTTATTTAAGTGGAGAAAAAAAATTCAAAACTTTGTTAAAAAAAAGAAAAAAAAATCTCCATTTTTCGTGATCTGGGGTCGGGTATGCGCTTATTTTTTGCGTGGCGAGCTGACGTTTTTAATGATACCACTTTTGTGCAGATATGTTCTTTTGATCGCCCGTTATTGCATTTTAATGCAATGTCGCGGTGACCAAAAAAACATAATTCTGGCATTTTGAATTTTTTCTCACTATACTGTTTAGCGATCAGGTTAATGCTTTTTTATTGATAGATTTGCCGATTCAGAAAGCGGCATTATTTAAATTGTTTTATTTTGGATGGGGCGAAAGGGGGTGATTTAAACTTTTATATTTTTTTTATTTTTTTCATATTTTTAAAAACATTTTTTTTTACCTTTGCCATGCTTCAATAGCCTCCATGGGAGGCTAGAATCTGGCACCACTCGATTGGCTCAGCTGCATAGCAGCGATCATCAGATTGCTGCTATGTAGCTGAAATGCAGGCTTGCTATGAGTGCCGACCACTGGGTGGTGCTCACAGCAGGCCGGCATCAGTAACCATAGGTCTCAAGGACCATAGGCATCAGTAACCATAGGTCTCAAGGACCTCTATAGTTACCATCCTGAAGCATCTCCATCCCCTGATCATGTGACAGGGTCGGCGATGCGCTCATTTCCGGCCGCGCGGCCGGAAGCGGTAGTTAAATGCCGCTGTCAGCATTTGAAAGCGGCATTTAACAGGTTAATAGCAGCAGGTGAATCGCGATGTCACCCACTTCTATTGCACGCACATGACAGCTGTACAAAACAGCTGACATATCGTGACTTTGATGTGGGCTCACCACCGGAGCCCACATCAAAGGGGGAGACACGACATGTGCTGTACTAGTACGGGGCATGTCGTGGCGGGGTTAAAATGATACCTTGGTGGATGAAATCCATCTTGTGGTTGTTGTTTAATCTGTATTTTCAGTTTTGAGATAATGATATGCTCGCACTCCGGGGCGGTCTCTGGGGGACTCCATGTGGTGCTCTGTATAGGTATTAATCAGTATGGCTTCGGACAGGTCCCTGATCCCTCAGTGACCTGCCACTTACTTTAAATAATGAATATTATACATATCTTGGAGAAAAAAATCTTCTGCATGCAGGTGCCAGAGATAGCGAGCGCCGATAGCTGCTATTCCTTTTTTTTCTCTAGCAAGATGGCACCGCCGGCACCTGCGCAATAGCAGCTGTTAGATCACCGACAGCTGCTACTGTGCAGGTGCAGCCGGCACCATTTTCAAATGGATTTTTTTTAGGAATATCAGGAGAACAGCAAAGAAATTAATTATAAACACTAGTGATGAGCGAGTGTACTCGTTGCTCGGGTTTCCCGAGCACGCTCGGGTGACCTCCGAGTATTTATGACTGCTCGGAGATTTATTTTTCATTGTGTCAGCTGAATGATTTACAGCTACTAGCCAGACAGTGCATATGGGAGTTGCCTGGTTGCTAGGGAATCCCCACATGTAGTCAAGCAGGCTAGTAGCTGTAAATCATTCAACTGACATGATGAAAACTAGATCCCTGAACACTAACAAATACTTGGAGGTCACCGGGAAAACCCAAGCAACAAGTACACTCGCTCATCACTGATAAACACATTACATATGCCATTATGCTGCAGTGCAGGTTCCACCACTGGCCCCAGCCTGTAGAAGGTTTTTATATATATATATATATATATATATATATATATATATATATATAATATTCATTATGTAAACTAAGGGGCAGGTCGCTGAGGATTCAGAGACCTGTCAGAAGCCATACACATGAATACCTAAGCAGAGCTACATGTGAACAGGCCACCCCGGAGCACAATAATATAATTAACTCAAAGCTATAAATAAAGATTAAACAACAACCACAAGACAGATTTCATCAACCAAGGTATCATTTTATATGGAAAGGACACCGCACGCTGTGTGGGGTGGCTGATGGTGCACAAGTAGGGTATCCAGCCCACTGCATCCTGTGTTCAGAAAAAACTTGGCAATAAAAACTTGGAAAATATGATCTTGCGTTCATTTATTGTGCATCTAGGCAATGAATAGTTAAACTTTTTTGGCCCACCACTGGGCTTTGATCAGAATAGAGCTTATCCTCAGCATCACAGCACACAGGCTACAGCAGCTCTGGCTCCCTAACTCAGCATACAACATATAACCTTGGTGACGAACAGTCGCACAAAGCAGGCATATAAGTCCTATATACTTTGGACCATTACAATCCAGGCAACATTATACTTCCTCTGAGATAATATAACTTGAAAAAAAATGGGATGAAAGGGTAGATTCTTCTTTGCGCCGCTTATCAGATAGAAAATCCAAAAATAGGTAATTCAATGAAAGAGTGGCTTTATTCAACACATTTCGGAGCAACAAGGCTCCTTCATCAGGATACAACATGTAATATACCATGTATCCTGATGAAGGAGCCTTGTCCTCTTAATTTACACAGTGCAAGTCTCCAGAAACACGATCTGGGCACAATGTATGGACACTACTATAATGTATGGGCACTCAGCAACATCCGTTACTACTTGTTTCTGGAAAGCACCCATGAAGTCAAAATTGTCACTTCACCTGTAGATAAATTGCCAGAGGGATGTAGTTTTCACAATGGAGTCACTTGTTTTTTTTACTGTTTAGACACATCAGGGTCTCTGCAAATGTGACATGTCCACTAACTATTCCAGACAATTTTGCACTCCAATAGTTAAATGGTGCTTCATCCCTTCCGAGCCCTGCTGTGAGCCAAAACAGTAGTTTTCCACCACATGTGGGACATCATTGTTGTTAGGGTTGGTGGATTGCACTAAGTAAACTGGTGCTAGGAATGGAACAACAGCGAGTGTTACCTTAAGCACACTGTGTTAACTCCACACAGTATGCAGAATATCTATCTCTGTTAACTTCACAGAGAGGTAGAGCTCTGAGTTTGCTAAGTATTGTACCCTATTAAACGTCACAGGGAAGATAGCACGTGGAGAGAACTTGCTCTTCAACTAAACTGTGCTAACCGAGCACATTAATGAAGCAGATGCTAAGCCAAGAGAAAGAACTCATATGATGTTAGGTACAAAACCCTGTAGCCTTTGTAGAAAGTGCAGCATTAGGGTTGAGCTTGCTCTGTAACTGAACTGTGCTAATCACCCACACGAATGAAACAGATGCTAAGTAGAAATTGACATCTCTTAGCCACCTTGATTAAATGTGGGGATTCCCTAGCAACCAGGCAACCCCCACATGTACTTATGCTGGCTAACAGATGTAAATCATTCAGCTGCGGAGATGAAAACTAAATCTCCGAGCACTAAAAAATACTCGGGGGTCACCCGAGCGTGCTCGGGAAATCACGAGTAACAAGTATATTCACTCATTACTATTGCTAAGCCTAGCAGCTAGATACCCCAGTCCTGAAAGCTACCAAACTTGTACCTGATCGGCATCCAAAGCATGTAGCAGACTAGAGACTCAGGTGTTGATCCATAGGAACGAAACTGCATAAGTGTGCAACCTACCTGCCAATGTGTACAGACCAGAGGCGTAGCTAAGGGTTCAGCTCAGGGGGGGCGAACCTTCTGAGTGGGCCCCTAACCCTTGATTACAACTGTGGTGGCACACTTTAATCATGGGTATAGGGGGAACCTCAGTAGATGATCCTGCTGTAATCGAAAATGTATAATGGCCCCCGCTTTAGCCCCCACGTTGTATCTTTCTTGGATCCTGGACTCTGTCCCTTTCTGTGGGCTGCAAATTGCAGAAAATAAAAACAGCCAGTAAATGCGTATAGAGTCCATCATATGGGAATAGGTCCCTGAATTAAACCAGGAAACCCTAAAAGGAATACTCTTGTCTGGACAAGACCCTAAGGGTATGTGTCCACGTTCAGGATTGCATCAGGATTTGGTCAGGATTTTTCATCAGTATTTGTAAGCCAAAACCAGGAGTGGAACAATTAGAGGAAAAGTATAATAGAAACACATGCACCAATTCTGCATTTATCACCCACTTACAAATACTGATGAAAAATCCTGACCAAATCCTGATGCAATCCTGAACGTGGACACATACCCTAAAGAGGTGAATGGAAAACAAGAGGAAAGCAGAAGAAAGGGGGGGGGGGGGGAGGTAAAATATCACACAATGAAAGAAGAAAGTGCGCCCCCTGTATGTCATCTCTTCTTTTTTTCCCTTCTCCCCCATTTGCGGGCCATGTTATTCAGACTGAGTATACATATGCATCTATATGTGATTGTAATTATCTATACTCACCTACTGGCTGTTCCCATTTTTAATCTATTTGGTTTTTCATCATATATATTTAGGCTACTTTCACACTAGCGTCGGGCTCCCCGACGCTAGCGTTGTCTCCGCCGCACAACGGGGGCAGCGGATGCATTTTTTCAGCGCATCCGCTGCCCCATTGTGAGGTGCGGGGAAGTGCGGGGAGGTGGGGGCGGAATTCCGGCCGCGCATGTGCGGTCGGAAAAAGCGGACCGTCGGGAGCAAAAAACGTTACATGTAACGTTTTTTGCTCCCGACGGTCCGCCACAACACGGCGCAACCGTCGTACGACGGTTGCGACGTGTGTCAATGCGTCGCAAATGCGTCGCTAATGTTAGTCAATGCAGAAAAAACGCATCCTGCAAGCACTTTTGCAGGATGCGTTTTTTCGGCAAAACGACGCATTTGCGACGTATTGCAGTTAACGCTAGTGTGAAAGTAGCCTTATACTCAACTTTATGGGGATTTTTATGATGTTTGTTACCTTGTATTTACTGATATGAGATGACACACACTGGACTGATAGGACCCTGACCCCAGCTGCAGGACCACATTACAAGAGATAGAGAGAGACTGAGAGACAGACAGAGAGAGATAGACAGAGAGACTGAGACAGAGAGAGCGAGACCTAGACTGAGACAGAGAGACTGAGAGAGACAGAGAGAGACTGACAGAGAGACAGACAGATTGAGAGAGAGACAGAGAGACTGACAGAGACTGAGAGCAAGACAGAGACAAACTGAGAGTGAGACAAAGACTGAGCCAGAGAGAGACTGCCAGAGTGACAGAGAGAGACTGACAGAGACCGAGACTGACAGAGAGACACAGAGAGAGCGCTAGACAAAGACTGAGACAGAGAGACAGTGAGAGACAGAGACTGACAGAGAGACTGAGACTGAGAGAGTGACAGAGAGTGACTGACCCTGAGAGACAGAGACTCAGAGAGACTGAGAGAGAGCGAGACAGAGCGAAACTGAGAGAGCGAGACAGAGAGTGAGCGAGACAGACAGAGCGAGACAGACAGAGAGCGAGACAGAGAGTGAGCGAGACAGAGAGCGAGCGAGACAGAGCGAGCAAGACAGAGAGTGAGAGCGAGACAGAGAGTGAGAGCGAGACAGAGAGTGAGAGCGAGAGAGCGTGAGTGAGACAGACAGAGAGAGCGAGACAGAGTGAGAGGGAGACAGAGAGCAAGACAGAGAGCGAGACTGACAGAGCGAGAGAGACAGAGAGCGAGAGAGACAGAGAGAGCGAGACAAAGAGAGACTGACAGAGAGAGACAGAGAGCGAGAGAGACTGAGAGAGACTGACAGAGACAGAGCAAAACGGATGCAAGAAATCTCAGGGACTTGTCAGGAGGGGAGCAGTGTCCTGCCTCCTCCTTATTGCACAGTGCAGTCACCTCCAGCCCCCTGCAGCCTGAGCTCCTACGTCGTCCTATCTCCTGTCCTGCTCCTGTATGCAGGGCTCAGGGAGGGAAGAAGCAGCATCCTGAAGTCTCTTCAGCTGCAGACACCACACAGCCGGCAATGTGTGCGTGTCTGCAGTATGCTCTGCTGGAGGCAGCAGGTACAGTGCTGGCACCCAGCGTCCCCGGGTACATGCTCCTCTACAGGACAGACCGCGGCAGTGCAGGGAGATTCTGTCCCTGCTCTGCTGCAGAGGCTAGCTCAACTATATTGGCGTGCAAGTAGGCTAATATAGTTAAGGGTAGCGTAGCTCCAGGTGGGCCCCCTCTGAGCTCGGGGCCCGGGGCGACCGCACCCTCTGCCCCCCTGGTAGCTACGCTACTGGTACAGACTGTGTGCGTAGACAGATATACATAAACATGCAGAGTGGTAGAGTATCCACCCACACACACCAAACATGAACGATATTAGCATGCCCACATGCACTGCTGAGAGCCTTTTAAACCCTAGGCTCCACCCCAAACACTCACGCCATGCCGGCCTTGACATCGCCCATGGGCCAATCCGAATCCAAATATGGGGAGTCAAAATCTATTATTTGTGGACAAAAAGTGTCATTTAGTGTGTGACAGCAACCAAACATAAAAATCAATATAAATCTGATATCACTGTAACCGCACCAACCAAAAGAATAAAGACGTTTAATAAATTATACAGAACAAGAAATGGTGTAAAAAATAAATAAAATACATTTTTCGCTTGCTGTTGATTTGTTCACTATGTCTCCCAAAAAAGGCTTGGCTTATATTTTTCCGGTGCTCTACAATGAACGCTTACACAGGGTTTTCCATGTAAATCTCTGACACACGTGATTCAGACAGAACCCCCATCTGAAGATTCCCTGTAATCAGGCATATGGAGGCACTGTGGATGCTATCTGACTTGTGACCCAGTGGTGTCCGTCTTTTTAGGTGTGCATAAATTTGCCGTCAGCCACAATTTTGTGCACGTCTGAAAAGAAGGATACCGCCTAACAGAAGCCAAATGGAGACCTGAGTAACTGTGCTTCCTCATTATAGTGAATGGACCCTTCCAGTGTTTCATCTGAATTATGCAACAAGGAGATTTAGGTGGAAAACCCAATGTAAGTGCTCAGTGTAGAGCGCAGGAGAAATGTGATCCCAAATGTCATGCAAAATGTTATGTAAAATGTTCCCAATGAGAGCTTTAACTCATTTCACAGAAAAAGCAGAGTCCCCACTAAGGTCACCCACGTACGCGTCGAACACCAAGCCTATTCCCCCTTTCGAGACAACCTTGTTTTTTCCCACTCATGTTGTAATAGCCTTCCCTTCTTGTAACCTGCTGTTTTGCAACGTTAGGCACGCAGCTGTCAGTCACCTGTCACTAAATGGACAATCATTTTTTACTTTCTTAGATAGTGTGCCTGAACAACACTGTTTTACCTAATGATTTTTAAGTGGAAATCTGGCCTAAGGATTTGTCACTAAAACAGTTTTATCACAAACGATTTGGAGTAGCTAATTGGGCCTTATGGCTGCACCCCAATATTAGGCCTAACGATTTTTTTGTGGAAATCTGGCCTTCTGATTTGTCACTGAAACACCGTTTCATCACAAATGATTTGGAGTAGCTAATTGGTCCTCGTGGCTGCTCCCCAATATTAGGTCTAATGATATTTAAGTGGAAATATGGCCTTCTGATTTATCTCTGTCACACAGTTTTATCACAAACAATTTGGATTAGCTAATTGGGTATCGTGGCTGCACCCCAGTATTAGGTCGGCGTCACACTAGCGAGTTTTATGGATGTAAGAGCGCAGAAAATACGTCCGTAAAACTCGCCAAACAAACAGCACAATTATTCTCAATGGGTCTGGTCCTATCAGCCGTATATTACGGTTCAGTATTATATGGCTTTCTACGGCCATACAAAATCGCAGCATGCTGCGTTTGTCAGTGTATTGTGCAAAAAAACGCCAATGAAAGTCTATGGGGGCGAGAAAAATACGGATTCCACATGGACCAGCAGTCCAATTCAATTGCCGGCTTTTCATTTCTCCTTCACAAACCCGACGGGATATGAGACATGGTTTACATACAGTAAACCATGTCATATCCCTTTTTTTTTTGCATATTCCACACTACTGTTAGTAGTGTGTATGTGCAAAATTTGGGCGCTGTAGCTGCTAAAATAAAGGGTTAAATGGTGGAAAAAATTGGCGTGGGCTCCCGCGCAATTTTCTCCACCAGAGTGGTAAAGCCAGTGACTGAGGGCAGATATTAATAGCCAGGAGAGGGTCCATGGTTATTGGCCCCCCTGGCTACAAACATCTGCCCCCAGCCACCCCAGAAAAGGCACATCTGGAAGATGCGCCTATTCTGGCACTTGGCCACTCTCTTCCCACTCCCGTGTAGCGGTGGGATATGGGGTAATGAAGGGTTAATGCCACCTTGCTATTGTAAGGTGACATTAAGCCAGATTAATAATGGAGAGGCGTCAATTATGTCACCTATCCATTATTAATCCAATTGTCTGAAAGGGTTAAAACACACACACACACATTATTAAAAATTATTTTAATGAAATAAACACACCGGTTGTTTTAGTATTTTATTGATCTCTCAATCCACCTGAAGACCCTCGCTTGGCAAAATAATAAACACACAATATACATACCCTCTGATGACTTATCACGTCCCACAAAGTAAATCCATCTTAAGAGGTTAAATCATTTTACAGGCAGGAGCTGCGCTAAAGCACTCGCTCGTGTCTGTAATCCCCGGGTGATGAAAGGAAAGCTGAGTGATCTGTACTTACATTGAGTTGCGGTGAGGCGCCCTCTGGTGGATGTTCTCATGAACTGGAGCCTTGTAAAAGTTCCCACGCTCGAGTTCATATGAGTTCATCCACCAGAGGGCGCCTCACTGCAACTCAATGTAAGTACAGATCACTCAGCTTTCCTTTCATCACCCGGGGATTACAGACACGAGCGAGTGCTTTAGCGCAGCTCCTGCCTGTAAAATGATTTAACCCCTTAAGATGGATTTACTTCGTGGGATGTGACAAGTCATCAGAGGGTATGTATATTGTGGGTTTATTATTTTGCCAAGCGAGGGTCTTCAGGTGGATTGAGAGATCAATAAAATACTAAAACAACCGGTGTGTTTATTTCATTAAAATAATTTTTAATAATGTGTGTGTGTGTGTTTTAACCCTTTCAGACAATTGGATTAATAATGGATAGGTGACTGTTGTGAATTCCGTTCTCGGGCTCCCTCCTGTGGTCATGAGTCGTACTGTGTGAGTTCTGTTCTTGGGCTCCCTCTGGTGGCTTTTAGCGATACGGCTGGTCTGTAGCTGGACTCCAGCTGCCTCGTTTTCTGCTATTCTGGCTTCCTATTTAACTCCACCTGGACCTTCACTTGTTGCCTGCTGTCGTTGTATTCAGTACTGGTTCAGATCTCTCTTGGACTTCCCTTGTGACCTGTCTCCTCCTGGAGAAGCTAAGTCTTGCTACTTCTTTTTGCTCATTGTTTTTTGAAAATGTTTCTCAGTATATGATGAGTTCTGTCCAGCTTGCTTACATGTGATTTTCTCGCTTGCTGGAAGCTCTGGGGTGCAGGGTTGCGCCCCTCACATCGTGAGTCGGTGTGGGGGTTTTTTGTATTCTCTGCGTGGATAATTTTGATAGGGTTTTTTACTGACCGCACAGATTCCTTGCTATCTTCGGACTATTTAGTGTTAGCGGGCCTCATTTGCTAAAACCTGTTTTCATTTCTACGTTTGTGCTTTCCCCTTAACTCACCATTATTATTTGTGGGGGGCTGTCTAAACTTTGGGGTATTTTCTCTGAGGCAAGTGAGGCTTTGTTTCTCTCTAGGGATAGCTAGTTTCTCAGGCTGTGAAGAGGCGTCTAGGTTGTCAGGAACGCTCCACGGCTGCCTATAGTGTGTGTTGATAGGATCAGGGTTGCGGTCAGTAAAGTTCCCACATTCCCAGAGCTTGTCCTTAATTGTTGATTTACTCATCAGGTCAGTTTTGTGTTCCTAACCACCAGGATCATAACAGTACAGCAGGCCAGTAAAGAGTTAATGCATCGCCAAAGAGGGATAAGAGAAGTCCTGAGTTCATTTTTTTTTCTTCTCTGCAGTTTGTCTAGCTTCTCTCCTCCCGTTAATCTCTGGGTGCGGTTGTCAAGGGGTACATGGTGATGCTCCTTTGGTGTCAATTGCTTCTTCTACTCCTTCTGAAGTCCCTGAATTTTTGTCGGACTGCCAGGATGTATTTGATGAGCCCAAATCCAGTGCCCTACCTCCTCATAGGGATTGTGATTGTGCTATAAATTTGATTCCTGGTAGTAAGATCCCTAAGGGTCGTCTTTTTAATTTGTCTGTGCCAGAGCATGCCGCTATGCAGAGTTATATAAAGGAGTCTTTGGAGAAGGGGCATATTCGCCCGTCCTCGTCACCTTTGGGTGCGGGGTTCTTTTTTGTGGCCAAGAAGGATGGTTCTCTGAGACCCTGTATAGATTATCGCCTTCTAAATAAAATCACGGTCAAATTTCAGTACCCTTTGCCTCTGCTGTCCGATCTGTTTGCTCGGATTAGGGGGCTAGTTGGTTCACCAAGATAGATCTTCGAGGAGCGTATAATCTTGTGCGTATAAAACAGGGCGATGAATGGAAAACAGCATTTAATACGCCCGAAGGCCATTTTGAGTACTTGGTGATGCCTTTTGGGCTTTCTAATGCTCCTTCCGTGTTTCAGTCCTTCATGCACGACATCTTCCGAGAGTATCTGGATAGATTTATGATTGTGTACCTGGATGATATCTTGGTCTTTTCTGATGATTGGGAATCTCATGTGAAGCAGGTCAGGATGGTATTTCAGGTCCTGCATGCCAATGCCTTGTTTGTGAAGGGCTCTAAATGTCTCTTCGGAGTCCAGAAGGTTTCCTTTTTGGGCTTTATTTTTTCTCCTTCTACTATCGAGATGGATCCAGTCAAGGTCCAGGCTATTTATGACTGGACTCAACCTACATCGGTGAAGAGTCTTCAGAAGTTCTTGGGCTTTGCTAATTTTTACCATCGCTTCATCACTAATTTTTCTAGTGTGGTGAAGCCTTTGACGGATTTGACCAAGAAGGGTTCTGATGTGACGAATTGGTCCCCTGCGGCCGTGGAGGCCTTACAGGAGCTGAAACGTCGGTTTTCTTCGGCTCCTGTCTTGCGTCACCCGGATGTCTCTCTTCCTTTCCAGGTCGAGGTTGATGCTTCTGAGATTGGAGCAGGGGCTATCTTGTCGCAGAGAAGTTTTGATGGCTCTGTGATGAGGCCATGTGCTTTCTTTTCAAGAAAGTTTTCGCCTGCCGAGCGGAATTATGATGTTGGTAATCGGGAGTTATTGGCAATGAAGTGGGCATTTGAGGAGTGGCGACATTGGCTTGAGGGAGCCAAACATCGTGTGGTGGTCTTGACAGATCACAAGAATTTGACTTATCTCGAGTCTGCCAAACGTTTAAATCCTAGACAGGCTCGATGGTCGCTGTTTTTCTCCCGTTTCGATTTCGTGGTTTCATACCTTCCGGGCTCAAAGAACGCTAAGGCTGATGCCCTTTCTAGGAGTTTTGTGCCTGACTCTCCAGGAGTTTCTGAACTGGCTGGTATCCTCAGAGAGGGGGTGATCTTGTCTGCCATCTCCCCTGATTTGCGGCGTGTGCTGCAGGAATTTCAGGCCAATAGACCTGACCGCTGTCCACCAGAGAGACTGTTTGTCCCGGATAGATGGACCAGTAGAGATATTTCCGAGGTTCATTCTTCGGTGTTGGCGGGTCATCCTGGGATTTTTGGTACCAGGGATTTGGTGGCGAGGTCCATTTGGTGGCCTTCCTTGTCGCGGGATGTGCATTGATTTATCTTTTTCATCAGCCTTCCATCCTCAGACAAATGGCCAAACCGAACGAACTAATCAGACCTTGGAAACTTATCTGAGATGTTTTGTTTCTGCTGATCAGGATGATTGGGTGACTTTTTTGCCATTGGCTGAGTTCGCCCTCAATAATCGGGCTAGTTCTGCTACTTTGGTTTCGCCTTTTTTTTGTATTTCTGGTTTTCATCCTCGTTTTTCCTCGGGTCAGGTTGAGCCTTCTGACTGTCCTGGGGTGGATTCTGTGGTGGATAGGTTGCAGCGGACTTGGAACCACGTAGTGGACAATTTGACGCTGTCACAGGAGAAGGCTCAGCGCTTTGCTAACCGCCGTCGCTGTGTGGGTCCCCAACTTCGTGTGGGGGATTTGGTATGGTTGTCTTCTTGTTATGTCCCTATGAAGGTTTCCTCTTCTAAGTTCAAGCCCCATTTCATCGGTCCTTATAAGATTTTAGAAATCCTCAACCCTGTGTCATTTCGTTTGGACCTCCCAGCATCGTTTGCCATTCATAATGTGTTCCATAGGTCCTTGTTGCGGAGGTATGTGGTGCCTGTGGTTCCTTCTGTTGATCCTCCTGCTCCGGTGTTGGTCGGGGGAGAATTGGAGTATGTGGTGGAGAAGATCTTGGATTCTCGTGTTTTGAGACGGAAGCTTCAGTACTTGGTTAAGTGGAAGGGCTATGGTCAGGAGGATAATTCCTGGGTTGTCGCCTCTGATGTCCATGCGGCCGATTTGGTTCGTGCCTTTCATTTGGCTCGTCCTGATCGGCCAGGGAGCTCTGGAGAGGGTTCGGTGACCCCCCGTCAAGGGGGGGTACTGTTGTGAATTCCATTCTCGGGCTCCCTCCTGTGAACATGAGTGGTACTGTGTGAGTTCTGTTCTTGGGCTCCCTCTGGTGGCTTTTAGCGATACAGCTGGTCTGTAGCTGGACTCCAGCTGCCTCGTTTTCTGCTATTCTGGCTTCCTATTTAACTCCACCTGGACCTTCACGTGTTGCCTGCTGTCGATGTATTCAGTACTGGTTCAGATCTCTCTTGGACTTCCCTTGTGACCTGTCTCCTCCTGGAGAAGCTAAGTCTTGCTAGTTCTTTTTGCTCATTGTTTTTTGAAAATGTTTCTCAGTATATGATGAGTTCTGTCCAGCTTGCTTACATGTGATTTTCTCGCTTGCTGGAAGCTCTGGGGTGCAGGGTTGCGCCCCTCACATCATGAGTCGGTGTGGGGGTTTTTTGTATTCTCTGCGTGGATAATTTTGATAGGGTTTTTTACTGACCGCACAGATTCCTTGCTATCTTCGGACTATTTAGTGTTAGCGGGCCTCATTTGCTAAAACCTGTTTTCATTTCTACGTTTGTGCTTTCCCCTTAACTCACCGTTATTATTTGTGGGGGGCTGTCTAAACTTTGGGGTAATTTCTCTGAGGCAAGTGAGGCTTTGTTTCTCTCTAGGGATAGCTAGTTTCTCAGGCTGTGAAGAGGCGTCTAGGTTGTCAGGAACGCTCCACGGCTGCCTATAGTGCGTGTTGATAGGATCAGGGTTGCGGTCAGTAAAGTTCCCACATTCCCAGAGCTTGTCCTTAATTGTTGATTTACTCATCAGGTCAGTTTTTTGTTCCTAACCACCAGGATCATAACAGGTGACATAATTGACGCCTCTCCATTATTAATCTGGCTTAATGTCACCTTACAATAGCAAGGTGGTATTAACCCTTCATTACCCCATATCCCACCGCTACACGGGAGTGGGAAGAGAGTGGCCAAGTGCCAGAATAGGCGCATCTTCCAGATGTGCCTTTTCTGGGGTGGCTGGGGGCAGATGTTTGTAGCCAGGGGGGGCCAATAACCATGGACCCTCTCCTGGCTATTAATATCTGCCCTCAGTCACTGGCTTTACCACTCTGGCGGAGAAAATTGCGTGGGAGCCCACGCCAATTTTTTCCACCATTTAACCATTTATTTTAGCAGCTACAGCGCCCAAATTTTGCACATACACACTACTAACATTAATAGTGTGGAATATGCAAAAAAAAAGGGGATATGAGATGGTTTACTGTATGTAAACCATGTCTCATATCCTGTCGGGTTTGTGAAGGAGAAATGAAAGCCGGCAATTGAATTACCGGCTTTTCACATATCTCGCGCTGAATTAAACATAAATACAGAATATATATATATGTGTCTCAATGACATATATATATACTGTATATATGTTTTCCCGAACATTTGAGCACATAAATCCATTAGATGTCGGTTTTGCAAGCCTGCGAGAAAATATCGCAGTACAGATGCCATACGGATTACATATGGAGGATGCCATGCGCAAAATACACTGACACACCCTGCCTACGGATCACTATTTTGGGAACATTTCTCTGTATTATGGCCGTATTACGGCCGTAAAAAATGGACCGTATTGTCTTACGCTGAGTGTGACTCCAGTCTTAGGCCTAATGATTTTTCACACACATATCCAATGTCCAAGATAGTGAGAACACCCTCCAAAACAATATAGCTAATCAAAATCCCCCATATACATGATAAAAAGGAAATGAGAGGAAGAAACCAAAAAATAACGTAATAAAATAATGTAATACCCGCGCTAAAATATGCACCTATAGGGTACCAATATATACAATAATTATTCTAAAAAGTTTACCTTATTGGTGGTATGCAATGGACTGTCTGACGCCGTATGTTGGAAGGGGCAATCTCAAGGAAGTGTGTGCGGATTCGACTAAGATAGAAAAACAATATGTTTAATATACACACTTAATTGGCAAAAAGTACGATGATTGTATCTTAATACAGAATGACATTTCAGGAACTTGTGGATTCACAGTAGGATGAAGCCTTAATCGAGGGTTTACCTCCTGGGTTAAAGCTATAAGAGCGGCAGGACTTGTAATTAATAGAAAACAGAAGTACCTGTGAATACCGGTACTCGTTGTTCCGAGAAAGAAATGTCCTTCTACTATAAAGTAATAGAGCGGTTCTTATCTCCTTATTTCTTTAGTCCTAGATGTACAGCTTGCGGGAGCGTTTCTGAGTGCACTGTCCCAGCCGGTGACAGGCGCTCGTGGTGCTTTGCTGTGCTGCGCAGCAGCTTAGAGGACCTGTATGACGTTCGGGTCACGTGACTTCCCTGGTCACGTGATACCCCTGTATACGGTACGGTGTGCAAGAGGAGCCAATAACCAACGCGTTTCGGAATTGCAACGGATTCCTTCATCAGGGTTGGCTTCCTCTGCGTCCCAGGGCTTTAAATATCCTCAGCACATCATGATCGTAAGTGTCAATTGAAAGCAAACAGTTCGACTTCATTATTTAACCCCTTGGGTTTAAGAGTGTCCAGTTCGAAAATCAGTCTAGTCTCTTCTCTAGACATTTGTTTCAGATAGTCCCCGTTCCTCCAGTCCTTTTTAACCACCTTAATGCCAGTTACATTAACCCCTTGCAGGGATCCCCCATGGCACACTGCAAAGTGTTTAGATAAAGGATGTTCATCATATTTATTTTTTATATTCCGCAGATGCTCATTAATTCTTCTGCAAAGGGGACGTTTTGTGCGTCCTACGTATAATTTACTACAGGGGCATTTGATAGCATATATTACCCCCTGAGTAGTACATGTAATAAAGTCTGTAATCTGTATATGGATATCATTCTGGGAGGACACAGATTTCTGTTTTGACAAACGTAAAGATTTACACATTTTGCACTTCTGGCAAGGAAAAAAGCCCTTTATGGTTTGTTTGAAGGGACCTATGCTTATATTTGGTTGGACGGGGTTCAGTGTTGTGGGGGCAATAAGTGTACTCAAATTACGTGCTTTCCTAAAGACGAAACTGGGGTGATCTAATAGTTTATCCCCAATCACCTTATCATCCTTTAATAAAGACCAGTGTTTATTAACAATATTTTTAAGGATTTTTACATTGGAATTATATTGGGTGATAATTGGAATGGATATCAGGTTTGTTTTATTGGCAGCATCTTTATTGTTTTTTGTTGAATCATGGAGAAGTTGTTCTCTAGGGATATTTCGAACACTATCCTGTGCTGCCAATAGGTGATGGTGATTATAGCCTTTGTTTAAAAATTTACCAATAAGGACATTGGTTTCACTATCATAATCTGCACTATTAGAGCAGTTTCGATTTGATCTCATAAATTGGCTACGCGGGACATTAAGCAGCCATCTTGGTAGATGGCAGCTGCCCATTGAGATGAAACTGTTTGAGTCTGTCGGTTTGATAAACGTGGATGTCTGGATTTTGTCCTCATCAATAAAAACATTAAGGTCTAAAAAGTGTATATTGGTTTTACTAGTAGTGGCTGAGAATTGAAGATAAAAATCATTTTTATTAATATCAATTAAAAACTGGTTTAATGAATCCTCGTCATTTTCCCATATAAAAAAATATATCATCAATAAAACGCAGCCACAGGGCCAGACCCGCGCGCAGTGAACCCTCCGGGTAGATGTAGAGGTCCTCCCACCTGCCTACATAGAGGTTTGCATAACTGGGCGCGAATCTGGTCCCCAGTTGTGCTAAATTTAAAAAGTGACTCATTGTTCCTTTTTCGTGTTGTATTACTGTATATAAAGAAGACACATCAAGCGTGCCTAGTATATAGTTATTCTGCCATTTAAGATTGCCAAGAATTTGTAGGATATGTTTGCTATCTTTCAGATAGGCTGGCAATGTGGGAACCACTTTTTGAAGAAAACAGTTTTCTTCAAAAGTTTTAAATTTAGCACAACAACTTTCCCCCAGAAAAGTTGAATTTTTAAAAGACTGTGCACATTTTATTCTCACACATAATTTTTTTAAATATAAGGCGGACTACTATGCCCAGCAGTGGGGCACAGCCATGGGGACCAGATTCGCGCCCAGTTATGCAAAGCTCTATGTAGGCAGGTGGGAGGACCTCTACATCTACCCGGAGGGTTCACTGCGCGCGGGTCTGGCCCTGTGGCTGCGTTTTATTGATGATATATTTTTTATATGGGAAAATGACGAGGATTCATTAAACCAGTTTTTAATTGATATTAATAAAAATGATTTTTATCTTCAATTCTCAGCCACTACTAGTAAAACCAATATACACTTTTTAGACCTTAATGTTTTTATTGATGAGGACAAAATCCAGACATCCACGTTTATCAAACCGACAGACTCAAACAGTTTCATCTCAATGGGCAGCTGCCATCTACCAAGATGGCTGCTTAATGTCCCGCGTAGCCAATTTATGAGATCAAATCGAAACTGCTCTAATAGTGCAGATTATGATAGTGAAACCAATGTCCTTATTGGTAAATTTTTAAACAAAGGCTATAATCACCATCACCTATTGGCAGCACAGGATAGTGTTCGAAATATCCCTAGAGAACAACTTCTCCATGATTCAACAAAAAACAATAAAGATGCTGCCAATAAAACAAACCTGATATCCATTCCAATTATCACCCAATATAATTCCAATGTAAAAATCCTTAAAAATATTGTTAATAAACACTGGTCTTTATTAAAGGATGATAAGGTGATTGGGGATAAACTATTAGATCACCCCAGTTTCGTCTTTAGGAAAGCACGTAATTTGAGTACACTTATTGCCCCCACAACACTGAACCCCGTCCAACCAAATATAAGCATAGGTCCCTTCAAACAAACCATAAAGGGCTTTTTTCCTTGCCAGAAGTGCAAAATGTGTAAATCTTTACGTTTGTCAAAACAGAAATCTGTGTCCTCCCAGAATGATATCCATATACAGATTACAGACTTTATTACATGTACTACTCAGGGGGTAATACACTCACCGGCCACTTTATTAGATACACCTGTCCAACTTCTTGTTAACACTTAATTTCTAATCAGCCAATCACATGGCGGCAACTCAGTGCATTTAGGCATGTAGACATGGTCAAGACAATCTCCTGCAGTTCAAACCGAGCATCAGTATGGGGAAGAAAGGTGATTTGAGTGCCTTTGAACGTGGCATGGTTGTTGGTGCCAGAAGGGCTGGTCTGAGTATTTCAGAAACTGCTGATCTACTGGGATTTTCACGCACAACCATCTCTAGGGTTTACAGAGAATGGTCCGAAAAAGAAAAAAAATCCAGTGAGCGGCAGTTCTGTGGGCGGAAATGCCTTGTTGATGCCAGAGGTCAGAGGAGAATGGGCAGACTGGTTCGAGCTGATAGAAAGGCAACAGTGACTCAAATTGCCACCCGTTACAACCAAGGTAGGCCTAAGAGCATCTCTGAACGCACAGTGCGTCGAACTTTGAGGCAGATGGGCTACAGCAGCAGAAGACCACACCGGGTACCACTCCTTTCAGCTAAGAACAGGAAACTGAGGCTACAATTTGTACAAGCTCATCGAAATTGGACAGTAGAAGATTGGAAAAACGTTGCTTGGTCTGATGAGTCTCGATTTCTGCTGCGACATTCGGATGGTAGGGTCAGAATTTGGCATAAACAACATGAAAGAATGGATCCATCCTGCCTTGTATGGAGCATCTTTGGGATGTGCAGCCGACAAATCTGCGGCAACTGTGGGATGCCATCATGTCAATATGGACCAAAATCTCTGAGGAATGCTTCCAGCACCTTGTTGAATCTATGCCACGAAGAATTGAGGCAGTTCTGAAGGCAAAAGGGGGTCCAACCCGTTACTAGCATGGTGTACCTAATAAAGTGGCCGGTGAGTGTATATGCTATCAAATGCCCCTGTAGTAAATTATACGTAGGACGCACAAAACGTCCCCTTTGCAGAAGAATTAATGAGCATCTGCGGAATATAAAAAATAAATATGATGAACATCCTTTATCTAAACACTTTGCAGTGTGCCATGGGGGATCCCTGCAAGGGGTTAATGTAACTGGCATTAAGGTGGTTAAAAAGGACTGGAGGAACGGGGACTATCTGAAACAAATGTCTAGAGAAGAGACTAGACTGATTTTCGAACTGGACACTCTTAAACCCAAGGGGTTAAATAATGAAGTCGAACTGTTTGCTTTCAATTGACACTTACGATCATGATGTGCTGAGGATATTTAAACCCCTGGGACGCAGAGGAAGCCAACCCTGATGAAGGAATCCATTGCAATTCCGAAACGCGTTGGTTATTGGCTCCTCTTGCACACCGTACTGTATACAGGGGTATCACGTGACCAGGGAAGTCACGTGACCCGAACGTCATACAGGTCCTGTAAGCTGCTGCGCAGCACAGCAAAGCACCACGAGCGCCTGTCACCGGCTGGGACAGTGCACTCAGAAACGCTCCCGCAAGCTGTACATCTAGGACTAAAGAAATAAGGAGATAAGTACCTCTCTATTACTTTATAGTAGAAGGACATTTCTTTCTCGGAACAACGAGTACCGGTATTCACAGGTACTTCTGTTTTCTATTAATTACAAGTCCTGCCGCTCTTATAGCTTTAACCCAGGAGGTAAACCCTCGATTAAGGCTTCATCCTACTGTGAATCCACAAGTTCCTGAAACGTCATTCTGTATTAAGATACAATCATCGTACTTTTTGCCAATTAAGTGTGTATATTAAACATATTGTTTTTCTATCTTAGTCGAATCCGCACACACTTCCTTGAGATTGCCCCTTCCAACATACGGCGTCAGACAGTCCATTGCATACCACCAATAAGGTAAACTTTTTAGAATAATTATTGTATATATTGGTACCCTATAGGTGCATATTTTAGCGCGGGTATTACATTATATTTATTTCCTTGTAGCCCCATTTTCCCGATGTGGTTCGGGATTTTACTTGCAGCTGCTTTTATGCACATGCACTAGCGCCGCTACAATATACATAAGATTGTCCCTAATAAAATAATGTCTTTAATTATATAAATATTAAAATATACATACAAGGGACAATCACCAATAAATGAGGGTGACACAACCACCCGGAACAAACAAATAATTTGGACAATTATAAGTATAAATAGCACACTTAATCCATTACACGCATCTCTATTGCAAATATTCAACAGTGAAGCAGGCTTATGTATAAAAACCTTTCCTCCCCACTGCACGCAATGAGACTAAGGTAAAAAAGTGCATAGTGCAAAGAAGGTGCCTTAATATAATTCAACGTCCGGATGTAAAACAAGTACAAATACTTACAAAGTTAATGTCCCAGTGGCGGTACCCTCAAAAACCCCTTTGAGGGTACCGCCACTGGGACATTAACTTTGTAAGTATTTGTACTTGTTTTACATCCGGACGTTGAATTATATTAAGGCACCTTCTTTGCACTATGCACTTTTTTACCTTAGTCTCATTGCGTGCAGTGGGGAGGAAAGGTTTTTATACATAAGCCTGCTTCACTGTTGAATATTTGCAATAGAGATGCATGTAATGGATTAAGTGTGCTATTTATACTTATAATTGTCCAAATTATTTGTTTGTTCCGGGTGGTTGTGTCACCCTCATTTATTGGTGATTGTCCCTTGTATGTATATTTTAATATTTATATAATTAAAGACATTATTTTATTACGTTATTTTTTGGTTTCTTCCTCTCATTTCCTCTTTATCATGTATATGGGGGATTTTGATTAGCTAATGATTTTTCAGTGGAAATCTTGCCTTCCAATTTGTCACTGAAACATAGTTTTATCACAAACTATTTGTAGTAACTAATAGGCGTAGTCACACCTACCCCACTTTTTTGGCATCTGCCTGCACCATCATCAGAACTTCCACTTCCCATCCCTTAATGCACTCCTCAAGCATTTTGTATTCACTATGTCTCTTGAAACCAAGTTTATTTTTAATAAAAGAAGAAAATGGTCACCTCCAGCAATCAAAGCGTTTTTTGTGAGTTAACTCCACCATAATGCAACCAAATGAACTAAAAAATGTATGGATGACAATCAATTTCTTTCCAAAAAAAGTTTCAATTGTTTTTCAGTATTAGAGATCACAGAAATGTACACAGACAATGTGATACTGTATGGTTGAGAAATGGAAGCCTAAAATACTTTGAAAAGCTTTTTATCAGTTTTAGAGATCAAAGAATTGTTCACAGACTAGGTAAGGCTGGTTTCACACTTGCATGTGGCTGGTCTGTGTATGTCTGCGCAGTTCCTCCCTTAAGCTCTGCCTACTTCCGCATACATCCTGCGTAATCCTGATAAAGTTGCGTTCCCATGCGGTCGGCAGGCACGTCAGAACGCCACCTGCGGACGCATCCACATACAACGCATGTCCCTGCTTACCCAATGTCAAAGATACGGAAGTAGAAGGAGTATAGGCGGAGCTTAAGGGAGGAACTACGCAGCCATACTCAGACCAGCCACATGCAAGTGTAAACTTAGCCTTATACTGTATGTCTGAGAAATGTAAGTCTGCATCATTTAAAAGCTTTTTTGCAGTTTTAGAGGTCACAGAAATGTTAACAGCCCAAGTGACAACCATTCCCTGCTAACTTGCACAGCAGAATGGACACAATTCCACCATTACCTAGTACCAGACACAGCAGCGTCCTGCTTTGCCTGGCAACCGAGGAAATTAGTGTCCCATGCTCAGGTACGGACTGCGGCTGAAATTCAGACCTGGCATTTGAAGTCACACAGGCCCGTGTTGTCCCCTTCTCCAAGCAACAGATGAAATATATTATTAATATTACTCTGGATGGAGGAAATTAAGAATTTCTACAACACCAATATTTCTAATGATACCTGTGGCTGCTGCAGTAAGTGACGGAGTCAATGACTTTGTGCTCAGTCACAACTCCTAACAGTATGGGTGTCTTGAGAACACCGATTCTGTTAACAATGTAGCAGACAAGGCAGCTCATGACCACAAAGGCCTTTCTGGCATTTGCCAGAATTGTCAGATGGCTAGTTGGGCCCTGCCCATGTCCCTTGAGCAATTTTTTTAAATCTGACCAGTGTCATTTTATGTGGTAATAACTCTGGAATTCTTCAACAAATCCCAATGATTTTCAGATTGTTTTTTGTTCCACATTATAATTTATGATAATGGTAAATTTAGGTCAATATGTTTTTTGTTTATTTATAAAAAAAATCAAAAATTTGACAAAAATGTAAAAAAATGTGCAATTTTCAAACTTTGAATGATTATCCCTTTAATCCAGATAGTTACACTACAGAAAAACATTAATACATAACATTTCCCTCATGTCTGTTTTACATCAGTACCATTTGTAAAATGTTATTTTATTTTACTTGCATTTTTAGGAGGTATAAAAATGTAGCTGCAGTTTTTGATTTTTTAAAGGAAATGTACAAAATGTATTTTTTTAAGTGACCTATCCAGGTTTGAAGTGACTTTGAGGGCCCTATATATGGGAAGACCCCCAAAAGTGATACCATTTTAAAAACAGCACCCCTCGACATATTAAAAACTGCTGTCAGGTAGTTTATTAACCCTTCAGGTGATTTTAGGAACTAATGTAAAGTAGCATGACAGAAATTAAAAATTGTATTTTTACCACCTAAATGTTGCTAACTTCTGAACAGGCCACTGTAGCCGGAGACTCTAAGGCCGCTATTTGGCCATGAAGTGCCATGGCAAACATCAGGACAACACAATCAGGATCTCTGGGTGCCAAGGGTGGTAAATAGGAAGCCCCCACACTCTGTTAACCACTTATATGATGAAATCACTTGACAGCAGTATCTAAGGGGTTAAACAGATATGGAAGGTGCCAATGCTGATCGTGGCTAATGCGGCAAGTTGTCATCTATAGTGTACAGCTGACAGCAGCTGGATTGTCACCTGCATGGGGATGCTATTAAATTACTACATTTTTTGTAACTAGTTTAGTCATTGTTTATTCAATTTACAGTATATTACAAATATCTTGTGTTTGCTTGATTCCGTTGAAAGCTTTATGAGGTACAGACTGAAAATATTAAGTTTCTTTTTACAATGACTGCATTTTTACTTGACTGTGATGTCCCCAAACACTCTTAACCTGCTGATATAGGATTAATCTGTAAGTTAGTAGTGATATAAAGTCATTTGGCCACTAGACTGAAAGTGCAGATATCAGGAGGACTGGAAATTTAGGACTCCGAGCATCCATTGGTTTCAGTCATACAGGCATGCTGATGCTGCTTCAGTCATCGCTAAGTATACAGTGAGGGGCGCCAGCCAGCACACCACAGCACATTGACTAACAGCTGGCTGTGCACTGATCAGCTGCTAAGCTGGCTGTCAGCCAATGTGCCAGAGTGCAATGTACTGTCAAGGAAGAACTGTTTGTGGAAACCTGGCATCTATTAATAGAGTTTCCAAGAACAGGCTTATGCAAGTCACTTTGTTTACCAGACTGGCACTGGCATGGATGTTACACGTACTGAGCAATGACTGAACTCAAGCTGGACACCTCTATGATTGATAGTCTAGAAACTGCAGGAAGGTATAAAATTATTTTCCTCCCAGTAGCCATGCTTTCAGTGCAGGAGTCGGGCAGCTATAAAATGCTACTAATTGATTATAAGTTTATGCATAAAACTTACAACTCTGCCCTTCGCCTCTTTCAACAAACCTAATTAAACACCCTTATCCAAAAATCCTTAATGAATCTTCAACACTTTTCACTCTCTTTTTAATCTAAGAGTACAGATCACCACCACTGACCTCAACGCTGACAATCTGGCTAATTATTTCAAAGAAAAAATGGACCATATCCGACAGGAAATTTTCTTCCAATCCACTAATGTTATATGCACTCTCCTCCCTCCTGCACTGCATCTAGCTCATATTCTGCCTTTGAAATGGTCAATGAAGCAGAAGTAAACAGGCTCGTTGCATCTTCTCGCCCTACTACCTGCAGCAGTGACGCTATTCCCTTACAGCTACAACAGTCCCGTTCCCTTGGCTGTCACGACTCGCTTATAATATTTCATGTCTCCCTCTTCTGGCATCTTTCCCTCTGCATTTAAACACGCCAGCATACACTCATGGATCAGTCCTAGGGCCCCTCCTTTTCTCTTTAAATACTGCCCATTGGCCAAACCATCAGTAGATTTGGTTTTTAGGACCATCTCTATGCTGATGATACTCAATTATACACATCTCCTGAAATCACACCTGCATCACTACAAAATACCAGTGATTGTATATACGCTGTCTCAAACATTATGCCCTCACTGTATCTAAAACTGAATTTGTTAAAAACTGAACTCCTTGTGTTTCCTCCTTTCACTAACCTACTTATGCCCGACATTGCCATTTTCATGTGTGGTTCTTCCTTTACTCCCCAGCAACATGTCCTCTATCTTGGGGTTACTCTTAATTCAGATTTTTCATTCACTTCCTACATCCATTTACTCGCTCGCTCATGTCACCTACACTTGAAAAACATCTCTAAAATTCAACCTTTTCTTCTGCAAAAATGCTTACTGTAGCTCTTATTAATTTTCATCTGGGCTATTAAAACTCTCTAATGATTGATCTTCCTCTTACCAAACTCTCCCCCCTCCAATCTATCCTGAATGCAACAGCCAGGATTATTTTAATTTCCCATCGCTAGACCGATGGCTCTACCCTGAGCCAATCACTGCACTGCTGCCCATTCGCTAAAGAGTTCCATAGAAACTTATCACTTTCACCCACAAAGCTCTACACGGTTCAGCACCACCCTAACTCTCCTCCCTTGTCTATGTCCTACCCGTGCCCTCTGTTCTGCTAATGACCTAAGACTAGAATCCGCTATAATCCAAACCTTACACTCCCATCTCCAAGACTTCTCACGTGGTGCACCAATTCATTGGAATGCACTACCCAAGACGATTCGATTAATCCCTAATATCCACAGTTTTAAGTGTGCCCTAAAAATGCATTTCTTTAGACTGGCCTATCACCTCATCACAGTTATCTAACTATAAAGCACAAGTACTACTTCTACATTATGAATGTACACATATATTAGCGACTCATTATGATGTGAATAAGCAAGGAGAATCAGAGTTAATTATGCTATTAAAATCAGTAAAAAAATGTAATATCACAAAAAGTACAATAGTGTTAAACACATAACAATTAAAAAATTTTTATGGGTACACATTACAAGAAAAGTGTATTAGAGTTATTTATAGTTTTAACCCATGATTTGAGTCCTGCCTTGACGTTGGTCTCGTTGCCCAATGTACATTCTCCTCTGACCTCTGGCATCAACAAGGCATTTCCGCCCACAGAACTGCCGCTCACTGGATTTTTTTTCTTTTTCGGACCATTCTCTGTAAACCCTAGAGATGGTTGTGCGTGAAAATCCCAGTAGATCAGCAGTTTCTGAAATACTCAGACCAGCCCTTCTGGCACCAACAACCATGCCACGTTCAAAGGCACTCAAATCACCTTTCTTCCCCATACTGATGCTCGGTTTGAACTGCAGGAGATTGTCTTGACCATGTCTACATGCCTAAATGCACTGAGTTGCCGCCATGTGATTGGCTGATTAGAAATTAAGTGTTAACAAGAAGTTGGACAGGTGTACCTAATAAAGTGGCCGGTGAGTGTATATCTTCATCAATACTAATCACATTCTTAGATATATACCAAGTATACTATCTTATTCTTGCCTGGTCATCGACCCACCTTTTTTTACCCTGGGTCATGATAATGGATCAATATACACTCACCGGCCACTTTATTAGGTACACCATGCTAGTAATGGGTTGGACCCCCTTTTGCCTTCAGAACTGCCTCAATTCTTCGTGGCATAGATTCAACAAGGTGCTGGAAGCATTCCTCAGAGATTTTGGTCCATATTGACATGATGGCATCACACAGTTGCCGCAGATTTGTCGGCTGCACATCCCAAAGATGCTCCATACAAGGCAGGATGGATCCATGCTTTCATGTTGTTTAAGCCAAATTCTGACCCTACCATCCGAATGTCGCAGCAGAAATCGAGACTCATCAGACCAAGCAACGTTTTTTCAATCTTCTACTGTCCAATTTCGATGAGCTTGTACAAATTGTAGCCTCAGTTTCCTGTTCTTAGCTGAAAGGAGTGGTACCCGGTGTGGTCTTCTGCTGCTGTAGCCCATCTGCCTCAAAGTTCGACGCACTGTGCGTTCAGAGATGCTCTTAGGCCTACCTTGGTTGTAACGGGTGGCGATTTGAGTCACTGTTGCCTTTCTATCAGCTCGAACCAGTCTGCCCATTCTCCTCTGACCTCTGGCATCAACAAGGCATTTCCGCCCACAGAACTGCCGCTCACTGGATTTTTTTTCTTTTTCGGACCATTCTCTGTAAACCCTAGAGATGGTTGTGCGTGAAAATCCCAGTAGATCAGCAGTTTCTGAAATACTCAGACCAGCCCTTCTGGCACCAACAACCATGCCACGTTCAAAGGCACTCAAATCACCTTTCTTCCCCATACTGATGCTCGGTTTGAACTGCAGGAGATTGTCTTGACCATGTCTACATGCCTAAATGCACTGAGTTGCCGCCATGTGATTGGCTGATTAGAAATTAAGTGTTAACAAGAAGTTGGACAGGTGTACCTAATAAAGTGGCCGGTGAGTGTATATGTACCCATAAAACTTTTGTAATTGTTATGTGTTTAACACTATTGCACTTTTTGCAATAATACAATTCTGTAATGATTTTTAATAGCATAATTGACTTTGATTCTCTTTGCTTATATACTTATCTAAATATCCCTGTTTTGACCATACAAAACTTTCTTCAAAATCAGGACCCTCATAGCATCTGTTTGCACACCCTCCATCACTTGTTAGCCCTCTGTGTCTGTACTTGTACTGATACTGGCTGGTGACCGGTTCATGCAATGTTATCCGAATCCTCCGTTGTATTTTATTGATGGATGGACCATACAATACAAGCAGTTTTTACCAATTACTTTTCGTGTCTACCCTATTTCCTCATAGATTGTAAGCTTGCAAGCAGGGTCCCCACTCCTTTTGGTATCTGATTTATTTGTTACTCTATAATGTCTATTGTCTGTACAAGTCCCCTCTAAAATGTAAAGTGCTGAGGAATATGTTAGAGCTATATAAATAAAAATTATTATTATAATTATTAACTACAGATTAACCTCATATTTTTAGGTTAATAACATTTTGGGGTACATGACAGATTTCTTATAATAAAATGACTGATTTTAGGAATTTATGCATTCCACAAGTTTCTACATGCTAGTTTGCATATGATTGCCTATATGGAACTGAGCACGACCATAACCTGCATGAAGAAATGCTAATAGTTGAAAGAAGATGGTTTATTCTACTCATTGTGTATTTCTCTAGCTGAACGCCAACCAGTTTGCTGAATTTATCTAAAAAGTATAATCAATGAAAAGTACAGTAAGCATTTTACAGTTATAATCCAAAGCTAAGCATATAATAACCCAACCCATATCTCCTCCCCCCTCCTCCTAGTGCTTCGAATCCAGAACTACAGTATCTGTACAGTATCTCCCAATATTGGATGAATCAATGAGATTACCTGTCAATCTTATTAAAAACTTATTCGTAATAATAAAAGAGTTCAAATAGAGTAATGTAATATATTTAATATATAAATGAAAATATGAAATTTCTTTTTGAGTTCATAAATATGAAATAACAGATTGGGCTATTTTTATAAATCAAGTATAATCTGCAGGTGGGATAGTTAGGCTAAAGCCAACTATTTATCGTGAAATTTAAACACCATCTGTCACTATCATAATACTTAGTTTTCAAAAATTAAAGCTGCAAAAAGAATAATTATAAATGTTTCAATATTCTTTTTCAAATGGACAAGAGACATTATTGTAACTGTACACAGAAAGCACAGTGCTTTGTTTCAGCACTGACTTCTGGAAGTGAGCCTGTTCTAAATTTCGTCTAATGAGTGTGCAGGTGTAGTAAGCAAACGATACATTGCTTTCCAAATAAATCTTTCAATTCCAATTTTTGATGCTGAGCTTTTATGCTGTGTATAAACGCTAAGAGTATCATAGAGTTTGAGAGTTTAGAAGCAGAATTCATGCAACAGAAATGAACTGCGATGATCTTTGAATGTTGGAAAGAGCAGAAAATGTTTTTCATTGATCAATTGTCTTGATAATTCAACATAAAAAGCACACAAAAATAAGAGGCAAAAATGTAATTTTTCTAATGCACGTATTAAAGGAACTTTTAACGACAAAAACTGAATTTTAAAACAAAAAAATGATGACATAATTCATGTACTTAATGAATTAAATATCACAGTTCTCATTCTTTATGTTGCGTGACTGCTCAAGATTTCCTGAATTTTTGAATGATTTTCTAATATTGTACTGTGCACAGATGCCGGCAAGCCTGCTAATTTTTTGGAGTAGAAGATGTTTCAGGAAAGTGTCGACAGTGTTCTGCCTGAAGTCTATTATTTTGTGTCCACGATGACCATTTTTGCAGTGGCTTTTTCTTTTAACTGCATATGGAAACTAGCAAATTGCTTCCAAACATAAGCCATAAGAAGAATGGTGAGGTTACTTCTTTTAGCCACTTTTCGGCTTTCGAAGTCTGAAGCGGCTCAAAGACACTTGAAAAGATTGATCGTATGCACAGCAAGTAGTTTTCACATTGATGTGCATATGTTAAGCCTTTTTTGTACTTTCAAAAGGAATCTGCCTGAAAAAGTCATCCTGTGTACATACCCTAAGACTAAGTTCTCACAATTTTGGGAGTTTTTGATTTTGCAGATTTTTTGTGCCAATTCTACACCTATTAGGTAAATTAGGTTACCTGCATTTTTTTCATTGCATTTCTTAGTGCATTTTTTCACATGCATTTTTGATGCTGCATTTTTTGTCACTTTTTGGTATATCATATCTTAAATACAGCTGCTTTGTTTTTTAACTTGCATGTACACTATATGCACCATATAGGAAGTGCATACTCCAAAGAGGCTATGGAAAATACTCCAGTTTTGTAGTCCCCTAGACTGTCTAAATGTGTGACTTGTACTCCCCTGATGAATCCTTGAAAGGAGGAAACCTGTTGGAAGGTATTAAGAGAGCTTATCCATGTAGGGATAGCTATGAACTGCTCTTGTAAGGGCTGGAGTCATTGAGGAACTAGGGCTATAACAGTCTCTTAGGGCAAAAATAGGGTGAGAGGCCCTCTATGGCAATGCCTAACACAAGGAGTGTGAAGAAATGAGACCCTTTGCCAACTTTCCAACTTTGTGCTACAGAAATTGGTGAGATTTTTCATTGTCTACCTTTAATGTCCCACTAGTTACAGAAATACAAGCTCCTTATGTATATGCTACCTCTGCTATTGTAAGAATGACTAAAACACAGAGCCATGTATAGATCTCACCACAGTCAATGGTACCTGTATATTTTGTATTCTGTTCTGTAGTGTATGGAGGCATGAACATTAGTACATTCTACCTGAATTTGAACCAAGTTTTAATCTAGTTGGTTTTTGCACCATTAATATTTTCTATCTGCATATATATTTTAAATTATCACACAATTGTTATACATAGGTTCCATGTACACAATTACCTTAACAATGGGATATTGCATCAAAAAATGTATTTCAATATTTCCTGATATAAAAACATTTCATTATACTATAATGTAGGCAAACAACCAATTATGCAGAAAGTTTCTTACTAATTTCCAATACCATTTTCAGTATTTGTGCCAAGTAAAGCATTTTAACTACCTAAACAATAAAAATGTAAGCCCAATTATGCTACATTGAGATTCTTAGATTGATGTGCTCTTAAGTTTTATTTTTATAACATTTATCAATATAATATATGGAGGTATGAACAATAGTAAGTAACGATATGAAAATACATATTATATGTCATGTATAATATGGTCTTGCTTTTATACACATACTGTAGACGGATCTCTAGCTGGATGTCTAGTTCTCATATTTTATTCCTGATTTATCCCCAGTTATTTAGGGTTTATGATTTCATGTAATATTTGCCTAAAATTATTTCCATCGCCTACTGTATCCTCACCCATCCCTTGTAGATTGTGAGCCCTCGCGGGCAGGGTCCTCTCTCCTTATGTACCAGTCATGACTTGTATTGATTAAGATTATTGTACTTGTTTTTTATTATGTATACCCCTCCTCACATGTAAAGCGCTATAGAATAAATGGTGCTATAATAATAAATAATGATAATAATAAAATGCAATAAAAACAAATCAGAAAACAAATATTTTTATTGAATTTGTTTTCTGCTGCGTTTAAGTCAATGTCATCAAGAACAACTGTCGCTGTTAATGCTTAGTTACCGCTTTAGGATTATAAATTATTCTCTATAAACCGACAGATATAAGACTGGCACAGTCCAGAAAGGATTGAGATGGGAGACGAGCATTAGCACAGTGTTTCTTCACAAAATGAATGGACACTGGGAAGATATCACACCGCTTCCTTAAACCCTTAATTTAAGGATCACATTCTAGGTTTTGTTACTGTAGCAACAGATAAGAACTGCGAAAATTGCTTGTTAACCCTGTGTGTACACTGTTTGCCATATCTATGCTGAAAAGGAGACTAAATTGCATCAGTATTGTAGTTTTGTAAGTGTCTCTCTGCGGCGACGGTCGCACTATTTTGATTATTATCCTTTATTTAAAAAATCCAAAAATAAAGTCTGGAAAAAGAATAGCTGAAGCCAAATATGTTGTCTTTTTCCTCACCCGCGATAAAGAAACAAAGCTGTTATTGTCATGTCTGTTGTCATATAGCCACAACTGAACAACGTTCTGAGACTGTATCTACAATTGTCTCACAGACACATACAGTGACTCCTCGTAGAAAAACAACTGGAATAAAGTACAAAAATAGACAATATGTAGTAGATTATTGAGGAGTTGGATAACAACACTGTAGTTTAAATGTAACTGTTGTGTCAGGAGAACTTGTCTGTCTGCCTCCAGCTCCTCCTTCCTCATCTCCCACCGCTCTCCATAGAAGTTCATGAGAACCAACTGTCATCTTTTATCTCATTAATGGGAATATCTGTCGTTCACTGAAAACAGATTTTACTCATGAATTGAGAATGAATGATCAGTTGAGGAGGCAAAAGAAGCAGATTTTTCAAATAAGATATATTACAAAGTTACGTATTGTCATGTGTATTCTAGATTTATGGGATAAAAATTAAAGCAACGGTTGCTCTTTAAGCTTTTTTTTTCTCCTGGATTTCGGTTAATTATGCAGCAGCAAATTGTTGGCTGCAGAGAGAGCAGGAGATCACCTCTTGTAAGTTTTATAAAAAGTTATCAGTGCTGTATAAATACTATTAAACAATTAATTTCTTATTGTATCGTATATAAGTAGGCACATGGGAAGTAGTTGGGGCCTTGTGATGAACACATGCTGATTGTGCAGCTGTCATATGCACCAGCAGCTCTCCTGCAACAGCACAGATGAGAGAATCCTTGAATCTCTGATGGTTAACCCTTTGAATCCTGCGCTATGAGCATGCATTTAAAGGGAGGTCCTGAGGAAGAATACAAGTGAGGCCTATATTTTCTATAATCAGGCAGTCTAAAGTCCATTGAAGGACCCGAGAGCTGCATGATTATATTCTCTATTTTTGGGGAGTACCAATATATTTTATGTATTTATTTCAAAATATTATAGTTGGATCCAGTTGGATGAAACGCGTGAAGTGGGCTGCACTACAAGAGTAAATCGATTCTTCAACAATGATGATGATTTCAACGTCGAACTAGTATTTTTATCAAATGAAAAAACAAATTGACATTTGTTTTTTCCACTTATTAAAGACATTGGTATTGTGTTGAAATGTATTCAAAAATCTTATTATTATCATCATTGTTGAAGAATGCATTTACTCCGGCACCCACATGTTTAACCCAACTAAATCCAATATTTCCTAGAGGATTTATCCACCAATCATGGGGCAGCAGCAGCGTTTTTTCTTCATGCCTGAGAAGGAATTGTGCCTGTCACATCTCTAGATTTGAGCAAATTTATTCGGATTTGGTTGCCATATTGGTGCCATATTTGTACCCTATTCGTGCCGAATGTATGTTTGATGATCGGTACCGAACATTCGGTTAATTCTACTCCCATTGACTCTAATGACGTTCGGCTGTTTGACGAATATTGCAAAAACAATATTTGCTGCCCATCGTATTTGAAACTGAATCCGAACAAATTTGCTCAACTCTACACATCTCCACCATGTGAACCTAACCAGTATTTACCCACTCTCCCTCCATAGGGTATAGCCCTATTTTGTGCTCTGTTCCTACATGTAGATTTATTCAATATATTATAGTTAAAAGAAAGAAAAAATTCAAAATGAAAAATGTCTCTATTGTGCAAAACAAGTGAAACCTTAAGTAACCTTAAAATATTTTCTTTCACTAAAAATAAAGTAAAAGGTAAACCTCAAAATGTTAGTAAAATAATAATAATAGTAATAATAATCATTACTATTGTAATAACTATAACAACCTGTACAGCACAATAAATAAATGAACATTATGATGTTTGATATATATCATAAATAAAAATGCAAAAGCAGAATTTCTTATATACATTAAATGCTAATGCAGAAGTATGAAAATGAAAATTTTACAATAAGCAGCCATTGTGGGTTTCTTTTGAATAGGATATTTCTTACTTTTATTAAAATGCCATTGGGTAAAATGTATATAAAATGCCATTGGGTAAAATGTATATAAAAGAAGTTTAATAAGACAATTCACTGCTGAGTCACTTATCAAATCTTGGCAAATAAAGAGGGAATTAGCTTAGGTTTAAATTCTAATGTTATGCAGATTACATACAGTGTTGGATGTGCGTAGGTGCGGAGGTATGCGTTACTTATGGAGGCTTCCTGCATAGCTATATTCATTGCAATTACATATTGTATTGTGTATGGGTTTTCTTGCAGGAGAAGCCAAGCAGTCATAATGGTGTATCCTTATCCTATAGTGTTTGTCATCTTTCAGCATCAGAATTAGACTGAAGGCATCATTTGTCACACTGCTGCAAGTGTATTAAGAAGGATTGGATGTGACTTATAATGAATAACAGCAAGTGATGAGAGATGAACAATGTGTAATGAACAATCAGCGATAGAGGACAAGAGATGAGAAAGTCAGTGACAGTGATTAGTCATCACGTCTGGCCATAGACCATGTGTGTAAGAATCTCGCTGATTATACATGCACCATATAGTATACATCTCTTATAGTCATAAGGGGCCGTCTGGTGAGAGATTACATACTAAGTATTTAAATGCTAATGGTCGCAAATTAAATCATTAAAATTAAATGAAATCTTCAATGTATTTTTCTTAGGCAATTCTAGTAAATAGCCTTTCATTAAAATGTCTCTTTTAGGTGACATACCTTTATTAACTGGACTCTAAAGGCATCAAAATATAGAAGTTAAAAGTGTAAGAAGATTGCCAGCCAAAGGCTGATGGACTTCATGGTATGTGTCTGAATAATAGATGTTTCTAGTCATCTTAGACTTAAACTTTGCATAAGGAAAATTTGATATATGGTTAAAGTTGTGAAACGTAGTGTAAACCTAGCCTGAGTTTTAAATGGCTATCCTTTATTGTAAAATTATTAATTTTAAATATCCAATCCGTCTTTTTAATTTTATTAATTATTATTTTAATATTCCATTGTTTAAGCAGTAACAACAATTTTGCGAACTAATATTGTATGTAATTTAAACCATCACCACTACCTTTGTAAAATAGGGAGTTCATTTCTAACTTTTTTTTTAATCTTATTATTTTTACAGCAAAATTTCCATTTTTACAGTTTAGCCATTAACATATTTCAGTCATGTTTTAATCACCGCATTCTTTAAAAATCTTTTTGGCTGACGCGTTCAATTTATACTTCCTAAAAGGAAAAGAAGTAAAAATACCATATTTCACTAATTAGAAATAATCTGCATTACTCCATCTTGCATCTCCATCTTGTCACTATTTAATTGAAGAGTTATGTATGCAGTAAATGGAGATGTCTTGCAAACAAATGTCGACTTTATGGCACATTCCCAAACTCTGCACTTAAGTGTGTGATTTTATGTTTTCATGGTGGAGACATTTTAGAGGATTTAACTTCTTCTGCCTTAGAATGTAGAAGTCTTAAACACTTAGTTATGTTAAGTAGATATATACAATATCAGTATAGAGAGAATTGTTCACAGAGATCTAGATATGGAATTTGGGAATTTGGATAGGAGTGTCTTTGGATAGGAGTCTTGACATAAACCCTCACTTAAATAGCATAAACTAATAAAGTCGTACAATGCATCAAAGTGTCACCTGCTCAGTATTGCTATGATTTTAAAGGACAAACAAGGTTTGATTAAATTGAAATGCCAAGTAGGGTAAACACTAGATAATTTAAAGTGAGTAGTCATGGTCCTAACACATGCTCAATGATATCCAGACATTGAGCAAGTTACAATAGACAGTGTGCTTCTCACTAGGTGGTGCTATGGCATTTAGTTTTTAAAGTGACAGGATTTGAAGCTTAAGCCCCTGTTTGAATAATCATGGGTTTAAGTTGTATTTTTAAAAAATCATTTAGTACTTAATAATATTATTTATAAAATCACTTTGTAATGAATAGATAAAAGAAAATATGTGTAAGTTTTAGAAATGGAAAAATAATGTGCATGTAAACCTTTAAATGAAGAGCAGACCAAATGCTAGACAGCCACCGTATATGCTTATATATCAATCTTCATACATTTTAAAAATGATTTTTTTCAACAGATCATACGTTATGAAAATATAAATATATTAACAGATAAAGGCAATTTGAGTATTGTAATATTAAAATTTAAAGCTGTGTGCCCACGATGAGTTTTTGACTCTGTTTATATATAAAAAAAAATTCCATTAAATTTTTCTAAATGGTGCAGAAAATCATCAACAGCAAAAAATTGCTAAAAGCTGGGAACATAGAGTAATTTTGCTTTGTGGATATTTTTATGGCTTTGTCCACTTGGTGCTCTTCTATAGACTATGATTGGAAACTTGTGCCAAAAAATTCTCCATTCAGCCTCAAGCAGAAGGCAGTATATTCTGCATTTTCTGAGAGCCATTGAGTCATCTGTAGGTGACACTTTAAGGCCTGATGTAACATAGGCAACTGATATATAATACAAATACAATAATACCATGTGATTATAAAAACAAGTGAGAAGGAAAGCCAATAATCAAAATTAAAAAAGTGAATGCACTAAAAAAAGAATCTGCATCCACACTGGTTTTGTCCTCCCTACCTGTACCTAGTATGCTTAATTATCCCCCTAGTCATACCCTGCTCTTCAAGGTTATTTTTGCTATTTTTAACTATAATAATTTCTTCTATAACCATTTGTATTCATTCTGTTAGATGAATGGGTTTACATTATTAGGGCTCATTCAGGAGTCAGCGATTTTTCACCAGTATTTGTATGCCAAAACCGTTGGTGTCTCCAAAACACAGAACAAGTGTCTAGCTTAGTATAGTATAGTTTTTCTCTGTAAGTTCCACTCCTGGCTTTGGCATACAAACAGTGATAAAATATCACTGAGGTCTGAATGAGCCCCTATAGGATAGAAGTTTATTTCTAAGCAATATTTTATTAATATATCTTCATATCTCCTGTCTAGTAGGGCTGAATTAGAGTATCAAGATACTGAAGAAAGGCAATAACAACTACTAGTAAATCTAAAATTCTGGATGAAACTGAGTAATGGTATCTTGTGTCGGATGTAAAAAAGTTTGCTGTAAGTTTTTTCATTACCAGAGTAATTTATTGTTTATTGTCTGTTGAAACATGGTATTATATGATAAATTTCCAATTTTAAAATCATTAAGCTCACCAAAGACTCACAAGGTGAGATACATTATCAACAGATGGAAGCAAGACAGTAAAAACTATTAGGAAAACTACAATTTTATAATTTCAATGGTTTATTGATGTATTTAATAAGTTTCCTACAAATACACTAATTACCATAGCATGTTAGTTTATTGTCCATTTAAATATGGTACGATGTGATAAAAATTCTGATTTTTACTTTGCAAACTCTACCAAAGACTCACATGGTGTTTTCTATAGAAAACAGTTCGATATTTGTTAACGTACAATAATGTCACATTAGATTTGCAATGTCGCATTCAATAGCATAATCCTCTTTAGTAAATCTAGCCTTTAATATGTTTTGAAGCCCCTTTTCAAGTTTTACCTTCTCTCTCTAAAAAAAAAGCTTTATATAAAACATCAAGAAAGATTAGAGGACGCCATGGAACACAAATGGCAGTTGGCAATCTGGCTTATCAGTTATTCTTTCACCGCAAATATTTCTGGAGTTGCACTATAGGAATGCTGTGGGGTTCAAGGGATAATTCTGCCTTTCAACTTCTACAATTTATTTAATGGCTGAACACTGTCATTATCTGAAGACAAGATGAAAAGCATTGTTGTGTAAAGGACATTAAATGAAAACCTACTTGAGCCAGCAGGATAAGGTATTATGTTTGGCTCAGTAATGATTCCTAGGATAATATATAATCCCCTAGAGAAAAAATGCATGATATGACCACCTAGTATAAGTGGCTTTTCCTAGGTTAGCAAATTACTATGGGTGACTGATCGTAAGTCATACAATGAAGGAGATTGTCAGACTGCAGCTAAGACGTAAGACCTTCATCTCTGCCTTATTTTCTAATAAAAGACAGCAATAAAAGTAGAGAGGGCTAAAGCAACATTATGTCTAAACATTGCATCTCCAGAAATAAAAGTTAATAATAAATATTAGACCTTTCAGCCTTTGGTGTATGGGCGTGATACATCTGTATCAGTTTTCTACCTGTGTAACATAATATTGTTTGAATCAAATATAATAATATATTATACAGATTTATGTTAAAGAACAAACCTCTCAGCTGGTGTATAATTACTAGGTTAATATATTAGAGAACCATAAATCTCTAGTCAAGGTATTTTTCCTATTTTACAAATATTTGAAACAATTGGAAAAAATATTGTAGAAGTAAAGGAAAATTCACTGTAGGTAATGAGTTGTAAGCAGCTTGCCTTAAATAACATGGTGAATGATTATATAGATTATGTGCCAGATGGAAGTGTAACGAGCATATGTAAACAACCAGAATTAAATAATCAATGAAAAATTACTGTACAGTCTCCACTTTATTTTTGAATTTAGCAATAAGCTATGTATAGAAAAAAAGGGGGATGTATAGCACTTCTGGGAATGAAAGATAGGAAGGTAGTATATTGATTAGAATTTAAAGAAGCACTCCAATCAAAATTTGTATTCGCTTAATATATTGCAATCATCATATCATATAGCACTGTGTACTTACACTTGCTGTTAGGAGTAGAGTTCCCACCACTGCACAGGGGGAATCTCGAGCCATGTCTGCTGCGGTCTCCCATTATGCATCAGCTGCAGTGGAGCCTGCTCAGCGGAGACGTCGGTCCCAACGTCTCACTGAATCTGTTACTGTGCAAAGGGTTACTGCTGCCTCTCCAGGCTCTGCTATTGTACCCTGCACTGGTCTGCGGGAGCAGGCTTTTCTGGGTCTAAGTCCTGCTTTGCACACACTGAGCATGCCCAGGGTAAGATCTCTCAATGGAGATCAAGGGTTACATGCTCAGGTACTGCAGCAACTTCCATTGGTCCTCCAGGAAGGTCATGTACCTGATCAAGTTCTGTGGAAGTCTTCCATTGGTCCTTCTTGGAAGGTCCTGAAGTTGCTGCAGCTATAAAAGGTTCTCATGACCGCACGGCCATGCGCTAGTGTCAATTTATGTATGAGCTCAGCGCCAGTGTAGTCATGTGTATGTGTGTATTCAGGGACCCGGCTGAAATAAGCCCCTAGAATGCTGGCACCTCTGGCGAGGAGTTTCATGTGAGTGGATTCAGGGCTGGCATATAGCCATCAGAATTCCGGCTCCACCAGAGAGGAGCTGCGTGTTTGCATTTGACTGCATGACCACTATCTGCTCTACTAAGTAGCTGTGTTCCCCTGTGAAGCTAACAGGGTACAGCATTCTCTTTACTAATGGACTCTGTGAAGTAACAGAGTTCGTTTATACTACTACATTGTACCACCATATGTAGCAGCAGGTTCTTTCCTGCACGGTGGATCCCGGGTTGCGAACGCACCAACTACTACTAATAAATATATATTCGGTGCATTCCGCCAACCCTAACATTTGCTCATTTTGCATTTCTACACAGCTAATTCTACTCTTTTCCATTAGATATACAGCTCTGGCAAAAATTAAGAGACCACTGAAAAATGTTCAGCTTGATTTTTCTCTTTATAGGTATATTTTTGAGTAAAATATAAATTGTTCTTTTATTCTATAAACTACTGACAACATGTCTCCAAAGTTCCAAGCAATAAATTTTGTATTTATTTTCTGAAAATTCGAAATCGTCAAAATAACAAAAAAATGCATTGCTTGCAGACTTCAAATAATGCAAAAAACAAGTTCACAATCATAACTGAACTGAAAATTTTGCATTGGTCTCTTAATTTTTGCCAGAGTTGTATGATAGCACATGCTTAAAAATAGACTAGCTGATTCCTTCTAAGCTCTATGTAGAAACAGGAGGTCAATTTTCCATGTATGACTAGTCCATAAGCCACTGCAAAAAGTCTCTGGCAGGGAGGGGAAAGGGAGCAGCTGGGTCAGAAGTTGAAGAAGGGAATGATTTCTGCAGGTAAAAGAGACTTTCTGATTCTATGTTGGGCACAGAAAAGAGAAGAATTAAATGGGTTGACAGGCAAAATGAGTAATTGTATGTATACAGTACTATATAATATGATCATTGCAATATAATAAGAGGAGACAAATTTTTATGTGAGTGCTTCATTGGATAAATGTTTTTGTGAGGGGAGGAATGCATATTAGCAGTGCAACAGAGTAAAGACAGGCAAACAAGACAGGAAAAAAGTGTATGATGGCAGTCACTACCCACAGACAGACCGTGAGGCAGAGATGTCAGATGTTCTGGGGTCAGTACCAAAATAGCACGTAGAAAACCAAGGAGAAAGACAAAAGTGTAAGTCAGATAGCAGTCTGGGGTCAAAATACCAGGAGATAGTTGATCAAAGCACAAGAACAAGGCAAAGTTATGGTCATAACATGGTCTAAATGGTCAGGCAGCTGGAGGTCAGTGCTCAGCACAGCAGAATTAGGCAAACACTCACCAGGAATCACAAACTGCATCTTGCAGGATTCAGAGACAGAAATCTCAGTTATTCAGTGGGCAATCTCCAGAACAGAGAACACCTGGAGAAAAGTGCAGCACCTCCCAGTCACTGACTGGATGGCCGAGCTGTCAATCAAAGTTCCCACAGTTCAACATGCCATTCACAAGATTTGACAGCCTGAGCCGTCAATCAAAACACTGACAACTCAGCATGACCCAGATTCCATAGGGCAGGAAAACAGTCACTCACTGAGTGGAGGAAACGTGACAAAGGATTACACAATGACATCATAGGGTAAGAGTCAGTGCAAATAAAAAAGTGAGACCTAAGTACATAACACATCATATTGTGCAATATTAACAGGATATTATATAGACATCCAATGTCTAAATTAAAACATTAAAAATGGTTTACCAATGCCATCATGGGATCTAGGATCAGTGCAATCATACAACTGAGACATAGATAAAAATACAGCATATAACACATAATGCCAATACATCGTGTTATACAATATTGACAGGTTCTAATAATATGGACATACAAGGTTAAAATGAAAATACTTAAAAAGGGTTACAAAATGACATCATGGAATCAAGGGTCAGAGCAAATAAACATGTAAGGCATAGGTAATTTGTTTATGATACCAAATATGATAGCTTGTTGTATAGGCTATGTTGTAGAGATGAGTGGATCAATTCTGAAATTGGTGGCTTCACACAAATTCAAACATTTGTAGATTTGATTTTCAACTCCGAAAAAAACTTACCTGGCACCATTTTCCATACTGTTGAAGCATCAGATAGCAGCAAAAATCATGGTGAATTTCCAAGTGGGTCTACCCACAATGCAATGCAGCTATCACATTTAGTTGATTATCATACCTTGTACAGTGGTGATAAGTATCTGTGTCATCACAGAGCAGAGGATTCTAGGGGTGAACAGTTTGTACAGCTGAGTTGCTTTCCACCTTCAGAGTCACTGGGTAAGTTTCTCTACTGCAGTGTGTGAGCTCTTATGGTCAGTGGGGTCCATTCTCTCTCTCACTCCTGTAGAGGATAAGTTCTAATAGTCAGTGGGGTCCTGTCTTTCTCTCTTCTGTAGTTTGTAAGCTCTTATGGTCAGTGGGGTCCTCTCTCTCATTCTCTCTACTGTAGTGTGTAAGCTCTTATGGTCAGTGGGGTCCATTCTCTCTCTCACTCCTGTAGAGGATAAGTTCTAATAGTCAGTGGGGTCCTGTCTTTCTCTCTTCTGTAGTTTGTAAGCTCTTATGGTCAGTGGGGTCCTCTCTCTCATTCTCTCTACTGTAGTATGTAAGCTCTTATGATCAACGGGGTCCACTCTCTCTCTCACTCTCTCGCACTCTCGCTCCTGTAGAGGAAAAGTTCTTATGGTCAGTGGGGTCCTGTCTTTCTCTCTTCTGTAGTTTGTAAGCACTTATTGTCAGTGGGGTCCTCACTCTTGCCTGTTGATCGGGGTTCTCTCTCTATTTTCTCCATGTGTATTTTATGAGCAATTACAAGCTTTCCAAGTATTGAGATTTGCGATAATTTTTTCAACTCAAATATAATTTTTGGGGAAAATTCAGCAAAGTCGGCAAATTGGAATTTCAAAACATCCACTCATCTCTACTATATCACTAGTTTACTATTGAAAATAATTTCTGGCAGGGAGATAGTTTATTTAGATTTTAGCCTGTAATATTTGGATTCTATCACAAACATTATGAAAGTGCAGTTTAAGCTTTTGTATAAACCCTAGACAAAAAAAAAGAGTTGCTTAAAAAAAATGGGGGGCAGGGAAATTTGGTAAGTTTTTTAACTTGCAGCTGGCGTCAGATAACGAGTGTAGTCAGGTTGTGGTATCGCTGGATGCACGTAAAGCATTTTATAGTGTCAAATGGCATTATCTCTGGGAGGTATTAAGAGGTTTTGGATTTGTCCTGAGTGACTTTTATAGCATGTGTACAACTACTGTATACATCCCCGACTGCTAGGGTTAGAGTTAATGGACAATTGTCTAGAAGTTTTGATTTATATAGGGTACTAGGCAGGGGTATCCACTGTCTCCGCTACTTTTTTTGCTGGCAGTGGAACCCTGGGCACAGACAATTAGAAGTGCGGCCTTAATCAGGGGGTTTAGGTATGGCCTAGTAGAAGAGAAAATAGCCTTATATGCAGATGACGTGTTACCTTTCTTGCAGGTCTCTGGGGAGTCGCTGGGAGAGATGAACATCCTTAGGACATTTGGGACTGTATCAGGCATGGAAATTAACTGGGAGAAATCTAATAATCTGGTGGTGGATTGAAGTTACGATGATCTCCTGATAGTGGGGGAGGATAGTACAGTAAGTTGTCAGCGGTTCAACAGTTTAAATATTTGTGTATCCAGGTGTCACTCCTGCTCTCAAGTTATGTGGACCTGAATTTAGCTCCATTGCTGGGTAGATTTAGGAGTAAAATAGGGGCGTGAAGTAGATTACACCTATTTGTGATGGGAAGAAAAAACTTGAATAAAATGATTCTCATGCCCTAATTACTGTACGTGTTGCACAATACCCCATTTGGTTGCCCCAAAGATGGTTTTGTCCTATCAATTCTATATTTAGAGATCTGGTTTGTGGGAAAAAACACCTAAGGCATATGTGGGTAATGCTGAAGGGGCCCAAGGATAAAGGGGGACTGGCGCTTCCGAACCCTTGGATCTATTTTTTAGCAGCGCAGGGTCAACAAATGAGAGGCTGAAGGGAAGTAAATGGTATGGGTTCAGTACAAAGGATTCTGGTTCAGCTGTTGGGAAGGGATTCATTAGTTCAGGGTTTGGAGGCAGGTAGTTTTAGGAGTTTGGAATAGTCTATCCCACTTTGACACTAATACAAAATGTATGGGAGGCAATGAAAAAAACTAGGGGAGTGGAACATCTGACTAATTTTTCTCCAATATGGCAAACAAAATATTGCCGGAGTTTATCAAAATGGTGGAATTTAAAAATTGGAAGATATTGGGAATACAATATATGGCCCAGATATGCATGGATTGACATCTTTTAAGACACTGCAAGAGAACTATGGGTTGCCTGAGGCTTGTACATTTCAATATAGACAGTTGAGGCATGCCTACATAACACAGAGTAAAACAGTTAATATGGAAATTCATAAAGATATTTTGGTGGACTAGGTCTGCTCGAAGGGGGTAACAAAAGGGGTGGTTTCAGATATTTACAAAGATTTGTTGTATACCTTTTTAAACAGGTACCCGATTAAAGCAAAAGAGATATGGGAGGAAGAGTTGGGGAGGTTAGAGGAGGATAAATGGGAAGAAATCATGGAGTATATTCCCCAATTATAATTAAGTGAGACTCTCACAGATATACATGCTCCATAGAGTATATAGAACTCCAGATAGGCTGTATAGAGCAGGATTGAGATTGACCACTGAATGTCCTAGGTGTCAGGCTGAAGGGGCGGGGATCTTACACTTGCTATGGCAATGTCCAAAGCTGAACTCATATTGGTTAGAAGTGGTGGAAGCAATTGAGAGAATAAATGGTTGTAAAATTGAAAGGGACCCTGTGGTATGTATTTTGGGATATGTGGAGGAGATCCTGGTGCATAATTGTCATAAGCTGGCAATAGCCAGATTGTTGTATGTTGTGCTGAAACTAATCGCCAGACATTGGATAAGTGAAGAACTGCCGACGTTTCAAGAATTTTATAGACGTTCTGATCTTATTGTTAACATGGAGAAGAGTATTTATGAAAAAAGAAAAGGGGGGAAAACCTTTGAAACACTGTGGAAACTTTGGATGGAGAGGGGCTGATCCCAAAAGAATGCTATATTAATGTATACTACCGTTTCTTTTGCTGTTCATATATATAATATGGGGGAGGAGGAGAGAGGGGTAAGGTGATAATTTGAAATATCTGAATATGTCTATTTTGACAAAATTGATTTAGTCTGTTAAATTTGAATTCTGTTAATAAAAATGTATCTGATAAAAAAAAACACAACATGTGGACAAGCCTTAACAGTGATGGAAGTGTTACGTTTCTAAACAATTTTCCATAGGAGTATATTATCTCTGCAGTAGTGGCTGAAGACAGAAAGAATTTTACAATTTTCACTCAGTCTATTGCAGGGAATTGGAGCTTATTGTTACAGCTCTGACAACTGTAAAGATATTTTTATTATTTTAAATATTTTACTTTTATATCCCTTCTGAAAAAAATATTTTATATTTTGATTAATAATTTATTTGTTACCTATGTTCTCCCACATGTTTCATTTTAGAATTAATATTAACTGGTTGCCAGCAAAGAAAAGTGAAAGAAAAAGGTCTGTTCTGGAAACTGAGCTTGAAAATCAGATGTAAATAAGAAAATGTTCTGTATACTGATGCACACTGTGCAAATAGTATCTCTTACCTATTCTGAGGTGGTGAAATTGCATGGTATTTCCACGCTGCTGGAAAAGAGCAGAATATTATAGTATTGCAAAGTAACGTGCATGTCAATCAGTGAATATCACTTGAGCTCTTATTTAACCTGGACCTCAAATTTTCCATATTGAACACCACTGAAGTATATAATATAATCATTGAAATACATGTATCATAGGGGAATGCTCTTTTTTTTTATCTATTACATTCTTTATAATATCCCTTCTACAGATGGACATATTCTTTAATGAGTGACAGTAAATATAATATTACAACTTGCTTAGATTCTCTAATCAGTTTTTCCTATTCAATAGAAAAATAAGTCAAAATGTAGATTGACACTACCTGTAATTATTTATAAAAACCTTTGCTCATTATAATTCCAACCAGTCACAATTTCACAACCTGCCTGTAGAAATGAGTGAACAGATTTGATGTGAATTAAATTAATGTTGAATTTTTATGGCTTCACTATACCTGGCAAATGTGAATAATTTATGATTTCTTTCAAGCAAATCACAAAAATGTCTGTTTTTCTCAATGCAGAAGATAGCAAAGCCTCAAAAAGACTCACATGACCTTGAGCACTTGCGAGTGGTTTGCCCATAATGACTTGCAGCTATCATATTACCATATATATTCGAGTATAAGCTGAGATTTTCAGACCAAATTTTTGGGCTGAAAGTGCCCCTCTCGGCTTATACTCGAGTCATGGTTGGCGGCAGGTGAGGGGGAGAGAGGCTGTCACATACTCACCTACTCCTGGCATTCCTGACGTGGTCCCCGCATGTCCCATGGTCTTCGGGTGCCGCAGCTCTTCCTCTCTTCAGCGGTCACATGGTACCGCTCATTAAAGTAATGAATATGGACTCCACCCCCATAGGAGTGGAGCCGCATATTCATTCCTTGTAAAGAGCGGTACTAGTGACCGCTGACAGAGTTAGAAGCTGCCGTGCCCGGAGACCATCTGTCCGGGAGAAGGAGCCAGGGACCACGCTGGAGCAGGTAAGTATTTCATATTTACCTTCCCTCGTTCCACCCGCCGGGCGCCGCTCTGTCTTCCCGTCCTCTTGCTGTGACTGTTGAGGTCAGAGGGCGCGATGATGTACTAGTGTGCGTGGCGCCCTCTGTCTGAACAGTCAGTGCAGAGAGACGGGACGCCGAGGAGCAGCGGGCACAGTTTTATTTGGCGCATCTATGGGGCAATAATGAATTGTATGGAGCATCTATGGGGCAATAATGAATTGTATGGAGCATCTATGGGGCAATAAAGAATTGTATGGAGCATCTATGGGGCAATAATGAATTGTATGGAGCATCTATGAGGCAATAATGAATTGTATGGAGCATCTATGGGGCAATAATGAATTGTATGGACATCTATGGGGCAATAGTGAATTGTATGGAGCATCTATGGGGCAATAATGAATTGTATGGCACATTATATGGAGCATCTATGGGGCAATAATGAATTGTATGGTGCATCTATTGGGCAATAATGAATTGTATGGAGCATCTATGGGGCAATAATGAATTGTATGGAGCATCTATAGGGCAATAATGAATTGTATGGAGCATCTATGGGGCAATAATGAATTGTATGAAGCATCTATGGGGCAATAATGAATTGTATGGCGCATTTATATATCTATTTTTATTTTTGAAATTTACCGGTAGCTGCTGCATTTCCTACCCTAGGCTTATACTCGAGTCAATAAGTTTTCCCAGTTTTTTGTGGCAAAATTAAGGGGGTCGGCTTATACTCGGGTCGGCTTATACTCGAGTATATACAGTAGATGGTATAGCACAGCCAATCAGGATGGACTACTGTAGCCTGTATTAAAACCGAGACAGGGAATGCAGCAACTATTTATACGTGATTCTGGATAGTGAAAGGACATGACGACTTAATGCTTAGCAATACTGATAGGGAGAGAAGCTCATAAAACATTGGATAATTAATACAGATAATGTGTGTTGTACATCTGCAGTTGTGAAGAAGATTGCTATAGTAGTCAAAGAATAAGACTTCATTCACACATGAGTTTTTTGTGTAACAGTGTTACCTATGTTTTTCTCATATAGCGCTCATACTTGGAGAGTCTGTGGGTCTATTCATATGTCTGTGTTTTTTTTCAGAATGAATGGTTTGTGCAAAATCATGCAAAATATATCCAATGTTGATTGAAGTGTCAGAACAAACTTGGCAATGAATGTCTATGGGTCTGTGTAAAATTCAGATAGCATTCGGGTGCCATCCAAGTGCTATCCACATTTCACTAACTGATAAATATGGGAAGGTAAAGAAAAAAATGTTTTTCTCATCAAAGAAAAACTGATGAAACTCGGACCAAACTCTTACGAAACTTTGATGATACTCTGATGAAACTCTTATCAAAAGCAATGCTGAAATTCAAACTAGAGATGAGCATCCAACGAACATGCCATAAAAAGTTTGGTTCAGGCAAGAACATGACTTTGAACTTGACCCCGGACACGAACCTAATACTAGGCAGTGGAGAACTTTGGTGCTTTAAAATGGCTGTAAAATGGTCATAGGGAGGGCTAGTGGAGATGCAAAAGGAAGCTAAATGGGGGTATCAGCTAGATAATTGCCATGCAAAAAAAGGCAATAGGAAAATAACTTAAAGGGGTTCTGTCACCATAGCAATCATTTGAAAACAAGAAGCAAATGAATAACATCAAAATGTTAATATTGCCCTCAGAGAGACTGAGGCTAGCTACTTCCAGCCCAGTTAAAAATTTCACCCACTGCTACTGATACACTAGCAGCTTGCAAATTTCACCCAAAGACCATGGGGCACAGTATCCTTACATTAGCATTAGCAGCTTCCAAATTTCATCCACAGACCATGGAAGAGACTACTTCCTAAGAAGCAGCTTACAAATTTCAACAACACAGACCATGGGGCAGAGTACCTGTACATTAGCAGCTAATAAATTTCAACCACAGACCATAGGGCAGAGTTCCCTCTCAGAAGCAGCTTACAAATTTCACCCAAAGAGCATGGGGCAGAGTACCCTCACAGTTCAAAAATGTCTGCTCCAGTAGCATATGTTCCAAATGCCCACAATGAAAAGCTTGTAGTATGATCTTGGGTCCAGCTGATGGTCTGAAGTAAGGCTTGCTACCTGCAGCCCAGTTAAAAACTGCATTTACAGAGCATGTTTCCAAATTTCCCCCACAGAATCTGATAACAAATTTCACACTCAGGCAACAGCTCACAGTACACCAACAGGCAGGGTTGCAGAGTACACACAAAAGATTTTGGCAAACTACTTCAACAGATATGGGTTCAAGAAAACACACAGCGCCTTTTGGCACAGTATTATGACAGTCATGGTTGCCTAAGAGTAGAAAAATGTTTTGACACACATCACTCCTATCGACTCAGTTGAAGATTCTAAAAAGTTTTCGGTATGATGTTTGTATCATAGAGATGGGTGCAGAGTACACATAGAGAGTGTAAAGCTGGGCACACGCAAAAAACTGGACACGCACAAAACCTAATACTGTCCCTCTCTACAGCTGCGTCCTGTCCCTAAGCTACACAGAATAGAAATAAAAAATAAGAATCTTGAACCACGAGGAACAGGTCCAAGTGGAAGAGGAAGTGGACGTGGCGGTATAAGTGGAAGAGGTGGAGGATGAGGAGGTAGCCAACACAGTTTTTTGTGTTTATTATTTGTGGAGGAGACCCCCAAAAGAAATGAATGACAAGTAGAGTTGAAGACTGACTGGATGTGGCTAGTGATGAGCGAGTATACTCGTTGATCGGGTTTTCCTGAGCATGCTCGGGTGACCTCCGAGTAATTGCTATTTCTCGGAGATATAGTATTCATCGCCACAGTTGCATGATTTATGGCTTCCAGATGCGCTGAATGCATGTGAGGAATGCCTGTTTGTTAGGGAATTCCCACATGTATTCAGCGTATCTGGAAGCCGTAAATCATGCAACTGAGTCGATGAAAACTATATCTCCAAGCAATAACAAATACTCGGAGGTCACCCGAGCATGCTTGGGAAAACCTGAGCAACGAGTACACTCGCTCATCACTAGATGTGGCTGTTATAGTTGTCTGGTCATCCAAAAGTATGGATAAGTCATGTTTGATCCAAGCCTGGTTCATTTTAATGAATGGTAGCTTTATCATGTTGAATGTGGACAGTTGGATGCACCTGACTGTGATGCCCAACCTTCCTGTTCTAAACACACATTCTGACGGTACACTTGCTGCAGAAGAGTCCATCAACTCCAAAGAATAAAGGGCAAGCTCAGGTCCTGTGTACAATTTGGAGACCCAGAAGTTAAATGGGGCAGGCCCATCTGTTAGTATGTGGACATGTGTGGACAGGAAGTCTTTCACCATGTTATTGTAACACTGACTCCTGGTAATGTGGAATGTATCTGATGGTTGTGCTGGATACTGTAGTGTGCTCAAAAAGTTTTTGCACATTTTGGCCATGCTATTACTGCCTTCTGAGGTTCTGGCGGTGATTCAGCTGTGTTGGTTACTTTCTCCTCCACCTAGTTCTTCTACTGAGCCCTTACTGTCAGGTGGGAAAGCCATTGATAGTTTTTCTACCAGTATATGCTTGTATAAATGCATTTTGTGATCCCCTCCAGTGATGGAACTATTGATGGTACGTTGTCCTTGTAACTGGGATCCATCAGGGTGTCCATCCAGCAATCTGCACTGGTAACAATATGGGCAACTCGATGGTCATACCACAAGCACTGCAGCATCTATTGGCTCATGTGTGCCAGGCTTCCCAGAGACAATGACAACCTGTCCTCATTGGGAGGTATATCGTCTGGGTACTCTGTATCTCCACAGTCATGCTCTAGTGATGCCTGTGAGCAGATCGGAAAGCCACCCAGTTAGGTGTCGAGTTCCTGCCGCTGCACAGGGTGAATCTCGAACCATGTCCGCCGCGGTCTCCCATTCTTCTCCAGCTGCAGTGGAGCCTGCTCAACAGAGTTGTCTGTCCCAGCGCCTGGCTCGGACAGATACTGCACGTTTGGTTACTGCAGCCCTTCCAGGTTCAGCCATTGTACTGCTGTTCGGCAGCGAGCAGATGCTCCTGGGACTAAGTCCTGCTTTTCTCCTTCTGAGCATGCCCAAGGGAAGACCTCTCATTTGAGGTCAGGGGTCACATGCTCAGGTCCTGTAGCAGCTCCTATTGGTCCACTAGGAAGGTCCTGAAAAGCTACAACTATAAAAGGTTCGCATGGCCGCATGGCCATGCACTAGTATCATTTGTGTTTGGCTGTTGCCAGTGGATACTCTACCACTCTGTATATATGTGGTGTGAGTCTGTTTAGCTTTGGGGCTGTACACTCAGGCAGGCAGCTAGCATCAGTGTGGGCAATTAGCCTTGGCTTAGCATCTAATTCCTTCATGTGTGCGGATAGCACAGAAGAGTTCCAGAGCAAGCACAACCGTAGTTAGGGTATTAGTTTCCCTGTTGTCACGGGGGTACTGGGTAGACTACAGCTTATTACCCAGGCCCCTGCGATATCCCTGAGACTGGGGAAAACCCTGTCTGTCCCTCTCCCAGAATTTACACTGATGGTGTGCTTGTCTGGGCCGCCAGGCCTGACCCTGCTCCTGTTTCAGTCCTATGCTGAAACCTCCACCCACCACCCAGTGACAAGACCACACACCAACCCCTACAGAAAGCACAGACAGGGAAAATTAAAAACGCAACACGCCGCAGACACACAGGAAAACACTATAATGTGAACAGGGCAAAACAAATACAAATGTAGGAAGGAGAAATATGACAAAGGATAATACACCACCAGATACGATATTTCTTCTCCTAGACCACCACTCCAGACCGAGATCACCAGGCACAAGACACAAGCTATAATCAGCGACGTCCAAAGTCCAGAATGCCTATTTAAAGGCCATGGGCGTGACCCAGCCTCCAACGCAATTACCAGCTAGATTAACCCCGGACAACCTGGATAAAGTCTAGCCGATGCCACTGAGTGTATAGTGGACGAATGTGGAATTACCGCTGTCTGTCGGACGCCCTAGTGTGAATAGCGTCTGACATGACACCTGTACAGCATGACTCTTTTAAGCAACAGAGGTCGCTTACATTTCACACGGGGTGAAGTTTAACTCAAAGTGTGAGCTCAGTATCCATCCGCCATTACATTGCAGCAGGTATCTCTGCACGGTGGGCCCCGGGCTGCGAACGCACCTCGTATCAATCTCTCTATTACTTGGTGCATTCCGCTACCCCTAAGACACCCTACTGTGAAAATGGTTATTCCTCCTCTCCAGCATCTCCTCCTTCTCCACATCATCATCATCAACAACAGCTGCTTGTACAGCTGGGTACCTGGCGATGTTAAGAGAGTAACCCACCCTCCTAGCCATGTGTTGACTACAGGCCTAATAATGGTGTGAATTGGCTGTGCTCCTCCTCTTCATCCTGTGCCATCACCTCATCCATCATGGCCTGAATAGTTTTTCCAGCAGACATATAAGTGGTATAGTAACGTTGTTGATAGCATCATTAGCGTTGGCCATACAGTCCTTGAAGCCACTCTGTGTAATCTGCACAACCTGCCTGTAGGAGTATTGTTTTTGAAGCTGCAGAGTACACACAGTAGCTTCAAGTAAAATATGATGGTGTCAACAGTATTTCTTCTTAATTATGCCAGACGTAAATTCAGTAGGCCCACAATCGTACACTGTTGTCTGAAGTATTGACTCTTCTTGTAGGATGAATAATTACCTCTAATATCAGCTCCTAAAGTTTATTGTATGCTGTCTTTGCAAAACAGTAATGCAGGGTCACTGAACAATGATGTTTGCTGATCTGCTGATTGCTCATTGTACCAGACCATTGAAGGGTAGAATATAAATAAACAAACAATGTGGGTTAACCTCATTCACATCTTTCTATTGACTTCCGGATGCTGGCTTGAAGGCCAATTGTGAACTATATAAGGAGACTTTTTCCTCTGGTTCTAGAGACTCTACAGGATGTCAGCTTAGGGGACCACGTCCCCTGCTAGAAGTGCACAGCACTGCTTCATTGACCATCACTGAAACCTCAGGAATATCTTAAAGAATACAGGTTAGGACTATCGGGTCACTGGGCAACATACCTCACTGCTCTTGATTAGCTTCCTAAACTTGTAATTACCTCCTCTCTGTAGGGGCTCATCAAAAGCAGCGTGCCACTGGTGGAGTTATGCAAATTAACTCTTCAGAAAGAAAGAGGACTTGAACTCTACAGCGCCACCTTTTGGAAGTCTTGCAATATGACTTATGATAAAATCAAAATCAGAATCTCAATTTGCAGACATGGTGTTTCGGGCTATTGGCTGTGAAGCCCTGTGGAGTTAATTGTACTACATAAGTGAGTAAAATAAATAAATAAATAAATGTAATATATATATATATATATATATATATATATATATATATATATCTTCCACAAATTTCTTACATAAGATGTAAGTCCCAAACCAAATTTAGTAAATGTTAGGCCGGTTTCACACGTCAGTGGCTCCGGTACGTGAGGTGACAGTTTCCTCACGTACCGGAGACACTGACACACGTAGACACATTAAAATCAATGTGTCTTTGCACATGTCAGCGTGTTTTCACGGACCGTGTGTCCGTTTGAAAAACACGGAGACATGTCAGTGTTCGTGGGAGCGCACGGATTACATGGACCCATTAAAGTCAATGGGTCCGTGTAAAATACATACTGCACATGGATGTTTTCCGTGTGCAGTCTGTGTGCCGTGCTGGAGACAGCGCTTACAGTAAGCACTGTCCCACCCGCGTGGTGCTGAAGGCTTAATTCATCTCTTCTCCCCCGCAGCGTTCGCTGGAGAGAAGAGATGAAAGATCAATTTTTTCTATTTTTTTGTTAAAAATAAACTTTGGTGGTGTCCTCCCATCCCAAGTGCGCCACCCGGCCCCTTGCAGATGCAGAGAAATACTCACCTAGCTCCTGCGATGTCTCCTCTCTCCTCTCCACGCCGCTGCTTCTCCTGTATGAGCGGTCACGTCCATAGGGGTGGAGCCGCATATTCATCAACTGTAATGAGCGGCACCACGTGACCGCTCATACAGGAAGAAGCTGCGGCGCTGACAGGAAGCAGCGAGGGAGCCGGGTAAGTATTTTATTAACAGCGGGCTGGCACACAGGGGGTGGGGACAGAGATCTTTATTTAAAAAAAAAAAAAAAAAAAGAGTTTTCATATCTTCTCTCCAGCGAACGCTTATCTCTAGCGCTGTCTCCTGCACGGTCTGTGTGGTACCCAGGCGGCACACGGCTGGCCTACGTGAGCTCACGGACACACGGACATGGATAACTCCGGTACCGATTTTTCCAGTACTGGAATTATCTGGACGTGTGGGACAGGCCTTAAGCGTAGACATATCTGTGTGTGACTGTGGTCATTGGTTTTGTCAAGTCTCATGTGAAAGTTTTCTGTGATGGTATAGCTTTGCCCTTCCTTTATTGTAAGGAGATGGAGAGAGGAGAGCAGGAAAACATCTGTAAATAGTGTATTCATTTAAGTACATAAGTAAACTGTGTATTAATATGTTAGTGTGTTAGCAGAAGAATCCAAGTAAAGGGTTTCTTTACATATGATAGCAGGATTACCATCTAAATTCTAAAATAAACATTCTGAACATTTTTTTCTAATACTATCTAATCTGTCTGTGTAATGCATTGCAGGTTCTTTAACCCCTTCCCGACATTTGACGTACTATCCCGTCGAGGTGGGGTGGGCCCGTATGACCGCCGACGGGATAGTACGTCATCACCGATCAGCGGCGCTCACGGGGGGAGCGCGGCCGATCGCGGCCGGGTGTCAGCTGCATATCGCAGCTGACATCCGGCACTATGTGCCAGGAGCGGTCACGGACCGCCCCCGGCACATTAACCCCCGGCACACCGCGATCAAACATGATCGCAGTGTACCGGCGGTATAGGGAAGCATCGCGCAGGGAGGGGGCTCCCTGCGGGCTTCCCTGAGACCCCCGGAGCAACGCGATGTGATCGCGTTGCTGCGAGGGTCTCCTACCTCCTTCCTGGCTGCAGGTCCCGGATCCAAGATGGCCGCGGCATCCGGGTCCTGCAGGGAAGGAGGTGGCTTACCGAGTGTCTGCTCAGAGCAGACACTTGGTAAGCCTGCAGCCCTGCACAGCAGATCGTCGATCTGGCAGAGTGCTGTGCACACTGCCAGATCAATGATCTGTGATGTCCCCCCCTGGGACAAAGTAAAAAAGTTAAAAAAAATTTTTTCCACATGTGTAAAAAAAAAAAAAAAAAAAAATCCTAAATAAATAATAATAAAAAAATATATATTATTCCCATAAATACATTTCTTTATCTAAATAAAAAAAACAAAACTATAAAAGTACACATATTTAGTATCGCCGCGTCCGTAACGACCCAACCTATAAAACTGCCCCACTAGTTAACCCCTTCAGTAAACACCGTAAGAAAAAAAAAAAAAAAACGAGGCAAAAAACAACGCTTTATTACCATACCGCCGAACAAAAAGTGGAATAACACGCGATCAAAAAGACTGATATAAATATCCATGGTACCGCTGAAAACGTCATCTTGTCCCGCAAAAAACAAGCCGCCATACAACATTATCAGCAAAAAAATAAAAAAGTTATAGTCCTGAGAATAAAGCGATACGAAAATAATTATTTTTTCTATATTTTAGTTTTTATCGTATAAAAGCGCCAAAACATAAAAAAATGATATAAATGAGATATCGCTGTAATCGTACTGACCCGAAGAATAAAACTGCTTTATCAATTTAACCAAACGCGGAACGGTATAAACGCCTCCCCCAAAAGAAATTCATGAATAGCTGGTTTTTGGTCATTCTGCCTCACAAAAATCGGAATAAAAAGCGATCAAAAACGGTCACGTGTCCGAAAATGTTACCAATAAAAACGTCAACTCGTCCCGCAAAAAACAAGACCTCACATGACTCTGTGGAGCAAAATGTGGAAAAATTATAGGTCTCAAAATGTGGAGACGCAAAAACTTTTTTGCTATAAAAAGCGTCGCTGGTTTCACACTTGCGTTTTTGTCTGCAGCGTTTTTTGCACAAAAAAACGCATGCGTTTTTTCCCTATATTTAACATTGAAAACGCATGCGGTTTTTTTGTACGCGTTTGGTCGCGTTTTCAAACGCATGCGTTTTTTTTCTGCATGCGTTCATTTTCAGAAATACAACCTGCAGTATTTTCTTGCGTTTTTAAGCACATGCGTTTGTTTGCTTTAAAAACGCATGCATTTAAACACACTGAAAAGCCACCCACCACCATCAAGGTGATAAAGGGATCCAAACCCTAACCCTAACTCTACCCCTAACCTCACCCCTAACCGTTTAATGAACATTTTCTGACAGTCATAGTGCCACGTATTTCAGTGCCACGTATTTCAGTGCCACGTGTTTCAGTGCCACGTATTTCAGTGCCACGTATCACATATTTCAGTGCCACGTATCACGTATTTCAGTGCCACATATTTTAGTACCACGTATTTCAGTGCCACGTATTTCAGTGCCACGTATTTCAGTGCCACGTATTTCAGTGCCACGTATTTCAGTGCCACGTATTTCAGTGCCACGTATCACGTATTTCAGTGCCACGTATTTCAGTGCCACGTATCACGTATTTCAGTGCCACGTATTTCAGTGCCACGTATCACGTATTTCAGTGCCACGTATTTCAGTGCCACGTATTTCAGTGCCACGTATTTCAGTGCCACGTATCACGTATTTCAGTGCCACGTGTTTCAGTGCCACGTATTTAAGTGCCACGTATCACGTATTTCAGTGCCACGTATTTCAGTGCCACGTATTTCAGTGCCACGTATCACGTATTTCAGTGCCACGTATTTCAGTGCCACGTATTTCAGTGCCACGTATTTCAGTGCCACGTATTTCAGTGCCACGTATTTCAGTGCCACGTATTTCAGTGCCACGTATTTCAGTGCCACGTATTTCAGTGCCACGTATCACATATTTCAGTGCCACGTATTTCAGTGCCACGTATTTCAGTGCCACGTATTTCAGTGCCACGTATTTCAGTGCCACGTATTTCAGTGCCACGTATTTCAGTGCCACGTATCACGTATTTCAGTGCCACGTGTTTCAGTGCCACGTATTTAAGTGCCACGTATCACGTATTTCAGTGCCACGTATTTCAGTGCCACGTATTTCAGTGCCACGTATTTCAGTGCCACGTATTTCAGTGCCACGTATTTCAGTCACGTTTAGGGTTAGGGTTAGGGGTAGGGTTAGGGTTAGGGTTAGGGCTAGGGTTGGAGGTAAAGTTAGGGTTGGGGCTAAAGTTAGGGTTGGGGCTAAAGTTAGGGTTAGGGTTTGGATTACATTTACGTTTGGATTAGGGTTGGGATTAGAATTATGGGTGTGTCAGGGCTAGGGGTGTGGTTAGGGTTACCGTTGGGATTAGGGTTAGGGGTGTGTTTGGGTTAGGGTTTCAGGTAGAATTGGGGAGTTTCCACTGTCCAGGCACATCAGGGGCTCTACAAGCGCGACATGGCGTCCAATCTCAATTCCAGCCAATTCTGCGTTGAAAAAGTAAAACAGTGCTCCTTCCCTTCCGAGCTCTCCCGTGCGCCCAAAAAGGGGTTTACCCCAACATATGTGTTATCAGCGTACTCGGGACAAATTGAACAACAACATCTGGGGTCCAAGTTCTCTTGTTATCCTTAGGAAAATAAAAATTTGGGGGGCTAAAAATCATTTTTGTGGGAAAAAAAAGATGTTTTATTTTCACGGCTCTGCGTTATAAACTGTAGTGAAACACTTGGGGGTTCAAAGTTCTCACAACACATCTAGATAAGTTCCTTGGGAGGTCTAGTTTCCAATATGGGGTCACTTGTGGGGGTTTTGTACTGTTTGGGTACATCAGGGGCTCTGCAAATGCAACGTGACGCCTGCAGACCAATCCATTTAAGGCTGCATTCCAAATGGCGCTCCTTCCCTTCCGAGCTCTGTCATGCACCCAAACAGTGGTTCCCCCCCACATATGGGGTATCAGCGTACTCAGGACAAATTGGACAACAACTTTTGGGGTCTAATTTATCCTGTTACCCTTGTGAAAATACAAAACTGGGGGCTAAAAAATCATTTTTGTGAAAAAAAAAAAGAATTTTTATTTTCACGGCTTTGCGCTATAAACTTTAGTGAAACACTTGGGGGTTCAAAGTTCTCAAAACACATCTAGATAAGTTCTTTGGGAGGTCTAGTTTCCAATATGGGGTCACTTGTGGGGGGTTTGTACTGTTTGGGTACATCAGGGGCTCTGCAAATGCAACGTGACGGCTGCTGACCAATCCATTTAAGTCTGCATTCCAAATGGCGCTCCTTCCCTTCCGAGCTCTGTCATGCGCCCAAACAGTGGTTCCCCCCCACATATGGGGTATCAGCGTACTCAGGACAAATTGGAAAACAAATTTTGGGGTCCAATTTATTCTGTTACCCTTGTAAAAATACAAAGCTGGGTGCTAAAAAATCATTTTTGAGAAAAAAAATAAAAATTATTTTCACGGCTCTGCGTTATAATCTGTAGTGAAACACTTGGGGGTTCAAAGCTCTCAAAACACATCTAGATAAGTTCCTTAGGGGGTCTACTTTCCAAAATGGTGTCACTTGTAGGGAGTTTCAATGTTTAGGCACATCAGGGGCTCTCCAAACGCAACATGGCGTCCCATCTCAATTCCAGTCAATTTTGCATTGAAAAGTCAAATGGCGCTCCTTCCCTTCCAAGCTCTGCCATGCGCCCAAACAATGGTTTACACCCACATATGGGGTATCAGCGTACTCAGGACAAATTGCACAACATTTTTTGGGGTCCAATTTCTTCTCTTACCCTTGGGAAAATAAAAAATTGGGGGTGAAAAGATCATTTTTGTGAAAAAATATGATTTTTTATTTTTACGGCTCTGCATTATAAACTTCTGTGAAGCACTTGGTGGGTCAAAGTGCTCACCACACATCAAGATAAGTTCCTTAGGGGGTCTACTTTCCAAAATGGTGTCACTTGTAGGGGGTTTCAGTGTTTAGGCACATCAGGGGCTCTCCAAACGCAACATGGCGTCCCATCTCAATTCCAGTCAATTTTGCATTGAAAAGTCAAATGGCGCTCCTTCCCTTCCAAGCTCTGCCATGCGCCCAAACAATGGTTTACACCCACATATGGGGTATCAGCGTACTCAGGACAAATTGCACAACATTTTTGGGGGTCCAATTTCTTCTCTTACCCTTGGGAAAATAAAAAATTGGGGGTGAAAAGATCATTTTTGTGAAAAAATATGATTTTTTATTTTTACGGCTCTGCATTATAAACTTCTGTGAAGCACTTGGTGGGTCAAAGTGCTCACCACACATCAAGATAAGTTCCTTAGGGGGTCTACTTTCCAAAATGGTGTCACTTGTAGGGGGTTTCAGTGTTTAGGCACATCAGGGGCTCTCCAAACGCAACATGGCGTCCCATCTCAATTCCAGTCAATTTTGCATTGAAAAGTCAAATGGCGCTCCTTCCCTTCCAAGCTCTGCCATGCGCCCAAACAATGGTTTACACCCACATATGGGGTATCAGCGTACTCAGGACAAATTGCACAACATTTTTTGGGGTCCAATTTCTTCTCTTACCCTTGGGAAAATAAAAAATTGGGGGCAAAAAGATCATTTTTGTGAAAAAATATGATTTTTTATTTTTACGGCTCTGCATTATAAACTTCTGTGAAGCACTTGGTGGGTCAAAGTGCTCACCACACATCTAGATAAGTTCCTTAGGGGGTCTACTTTCCAAAATGGTGTCACTTGTAGGGAGTTTCAATGTTTAGGCACATCAGGGGCTCTCCAAACGCAACATGGCGTCCCATCTCAATTCCAGTCAATTTTGCATTGAAAAGTCAAATGGCGCTCCTTCCCTTCCAAGCTCTGCCATGCGCCCAAACAATGGTTTACACCCACATATGGGGTATCAGCGTACTCAGGACAAATTGCACAACATTTTTGGGGGTCCAATTTCTTCTTTTACCCTTGGGAAAATAAAAAATTGGGGGCAAAAAGATCATTTTTGTGAAAAAATATGATTTTTTATTTTTACGGCTCTGCATTATAAACTTCTGTGAAGCACTTGGTGGGTCAAAGTGCTCACCACACATCTAGATAAGTTCCTTAGGGGGTCTACTTTCCAAAATGGTGTCACTTGTAGGGAGTTTCAATGTTTAGGCACATCAGGGGCTCTCCAAACGCAACATGGCGTCCCATCTCAATTCCAGTCAATTTTGCATTGAAAAGTCAAATGGCGCTCCTTCCCTTCCAAGCTCTGCCATGCGCCCAAACAATGGTTTACACCCACATATGGGGTATCATCGTACTCAGGACGAATTGCACAACATTTTTTGGGGTCCAATTTCTTCTCTTACCCTTGGGAAAATAAAAAATTGGGGGCCAAAAGATCATTTTTGTGAAAAAATATGATTTTTTATTTTTACGGCTCTGCATTATAAACTTCTGTGAAGCACTTGGTGGGTCAAAGTGCTCACCACACATCAAGATAAGTTCCTTAGGGGGTCTACTTTCCAAAATGGTGTCACTTGTCGGGGGTTTCAGTGTTTAGGCACATCAGGGGCTCTCCAAACGCAACATGGCGTCCCATCTCAATTCCAGTCAATTTTGCATTGAAAAGTCAAATGGCGCTCCTTTCCTTCCGAGCTCTGCCATACGCCCAAACAGTGGTTTACCCTCACATATTGGGTATCAGCGTACTCAGGACAAATTGTACAACAACTTTGGGGGTCCATTTTCTCCTGTTACCCTTGGTAAAATAAAACAAATTGGAGCTGAAATAAATTGTGTGTGAAAAAAAGTTAAATGCTCATTTTTATTTAAACATTCAAAAAATTCCTGTGAAACACCTGAAGGGTTAATAAACTTCTTGAATGTGGTTTTGAGCACCTTGAGGGGTGCAGTTTTTAGAATGGTGTCACACTTGAGTATTTTCTATCATATAGACCCCTCAAAATGACTTCAAATGAGATGTGGTCCCTAAAAAAAAATGGTGTTGTAAAAATGAGAAATTGCTGGTTAACTTTTAACCCTTATAACTCCGTCACAAAAAAAAATTTTGGTTCCAAAATTGTACTGATGTAAAGTAGACATGTGGAAAATGTTACTTATTAAGTATTTTGCATGACATATGTCTGTGATTTAAGGGCATAAAAATTCAAAGTTGGAAAATTGCGAAATTTTCAAAATTTTCGCCAAATATTCGTTTTTTTCACAAATAAATGCAAGTTATATCGAATAAATTTTACCACTAACATGAAGTACAATATGTCACGAGAAAACAATGTCAGAATCGCCAAGATCCGTCAAAGCGTTCCAGAGTTATAGCCTCATAAAGGGACAGTGGTCAGAATTGTAAAAATTGGCCCGGTCATTAACGTGCAAACCACCCTTGGGGGTGAAGGGGTTAACCCCTTAGTGACAGAGCCAATTTGGTACTTAATGACCAAGCCAATTTTACAATTCTGACCACTGTCACTTTAGAGGTTATAACTCTGGAATGCTTTAATGGATCCCGTTGATTCTGAGATTTTTTTTCATGACATATTGTACTTCATGTTAGTGGTAAAAGTTCTTCGATATTACTTGCGTTTATTTCTGAAAAAGCGGAAATATGGCAAAAAAAAATAAAAATTTTGCAATTTTCAAACTTTGAATTTTTATGCCCTTAAATCACAAAGATATGTCACACAATGTAGTCAATAAATAACATTTCTCACATGTCAACTTATATCAGCACAATTTTGGAAATAATTTTTTTTTGTTAGGAAGTTATAAGGGTTAAAAGTTGACCAGTGATTTCTCATTTTTACAACAAAATTTACAAATTTAAAAGGCTTATATGACAAAAAATTACCCAAAAGTTAAGCAGTTCTAAAACCTACACCCCTCAAGGTGCTCAAATCCACATTCAAGAATTGTATTAACCCTGTATGTGCTTCACAGGAAGTGAAGCAATGTGGAAGGAAAAAAATAGCATTTAACTTTTTTTACACACATTTTACTTCAGAACCATTTTTTTATTTTCACAAGTATAAAAAGAGAAAATGAACTACAAAATTGGTTGTGCAATTTCTCCTGAATACACCGATACCCCATATGTGGGGGTATACCACTGTTTGGGTGCACGGCAGAGCTTGGAATAGAAGGAGTGCCGTTTGACTTTTTCAATGCAGAATTGGCTGGAATTGAGATTGGACGCCATGTTGCGTTTTGAGAGCCCCTGATGTGCCTAAACAGTGGAAACACCCCACAAGTGACACCATTATGGAAACTAGACCCCTTAAAGAACTTATCAAGATGTGTGGTATGCACTTTGAACCCCCAAATGCTTCACAGAAGTTTATAACGTAGAGCCATGAAAATAAAAATCTTTTTTTTTCCTCAAAAATGATTTTTTAGCCTGCAATTTTTAACTTTCACCAGGGTAACAGAAGAAATTGGACCTCAAAATTTGTTGTCCAGTTTGTCTTGAGTACGCCAATACCCCATATGTGGGGGACCACTGTTTGGGCACACAGTGGGGCTTGGAAGGGAAGTAGTGACAATTTAAAATTCAGACTTTGATGGAATGGTCTGCAGGCATCGTGTTGCGTTTGCAGAACCCCTGATGTACCTAAACAGTAGAAACCCCCAAGTGACCCCATTTTGGAAACTAGACCCCCCAAGGAGCTTATCTAGATATGTGATGAGCATTATGAACTCCCAAGCGCTTCATAGAAGTTTATAACGTAGAGCCGTGAAAATAAATAATCATATTTTTTCCGCCAAAATGATATTTTCACCCCCAAATTTTTACTTTCACAAGGGTAACATGAGAAATTGGACCATGAAAGTTGTTGTGCAATTTGTAATGAGTACATTGATACTCCATGTGGGGGGGACCACTGTTTGGGTGCATGGCAGAGCTCGGAAGGGAAACAGCGCCGTTATGGAATGCCTACGTTGATGGAATGGTCTACGGGCATCATGTTGTGTTTGCAGAGCCCTTTTGGAAACTAGACCCCCCAAGAAGCATATCTAGATGTGTGGTGAGCACTTTGAACCTCCAAGTATTTCACTACAGTTTATAAAGAAGAGCCGTGAAAATAAAAATTATTTTTTTTCCACAAAAATTATTTTTTAGCCCCCAGTTTTGTATTTTCCCAAGGGTAACAGGAGAAACTGGACCCCAAAAGTTGTTCAATTTGTCCTGAGTATGCTGAAGCCCCATTTGTGGGGGTAAACCACTGTTTGGGTGCACGGCAGAGCTCAGAAGGGAAAGAGCACCATTTGTCTTTTTCAACGCAAAATTGGCTGGAATCAATGGTGGAGCCATGTCGCGTTTGAAGACCCCCTAATGAACCTAAGCAGTGGAAACCCCCAATTCTAACACCAACCCTAACCACAACACACCCCTAACCCTAATCCCAACCCTAACCATAACACTAATCACAACCGTAACCCCAGCACACCCCTAACCCTAATCCCAATCCCAACCCTAACGCTAATCACAACCCTAACCCCAACACACCCCTAACCCTAATCCAAACCCTAACCATAACCCTAACCACACACCTAACCCTAATCCCAACACAACCATAACCCTAATCCCAAACCTAACCCTAATCCCAAACCTAACCCTAATCCCAACCTTAATCCTAACCCCATCCCTAACCCTAATCCCATCCCTAACCATAACCCTAATCCCAAATCTAACTCTAATCCCAAACGTAAAGCTTTTTTTTACACTTACCGGGTTTTTTGCTGCCCGTTATTGCGGGCCTTTTTTGTAGGCAGTATTGCCTCAATTTTCATGGTCTGCCGCAATAACGGACCGCAAAAACTTGTGGATCACTGTTTTTTGGGTTTGCAGTACTATGGCAAAAGTGTGGACAGATGCCAAGTCCTGCTCGAGAATGAAATTTGCATCTCCAAAAAGCTCATCGGGAGAGGAAGCATGTAGTGCTCTAAAATTTCCTGGTAGACGTCTGCACTGACTTTGGTCTTGATAAAACACAGTTGACCTATGCCAGCAGGTGACATGGCTCTCCAAACATCATTTATTGTGGAAACTTCTCACTAGACCTCAAGAAGCTTGGATTGTGTGTCTCTCCATTCTTTTCCAGACTCTGGTACCTTTATTTCTAAATGAAATGCAAAATTTACTTTTATATGAAAACAACACATTGGACGACTGAGCAACAATCCAGTTATTTTTCTCCTTGGCCCAGGTAAGACACTTCTGGCATTGTCTATTGATCATGAGTGGTTTGACACAAGGAATGTGACACTTGCAGCCCAAGTCCTGGATGCGTCTGTTTGAGGAGGCTCTTGAAGCACTGACTCCAGCAGCAGTCCACTCCTTGTGAATCTCCTTCAAATTTTTGAATGGTCTTTTCTTAACAATCTTTTCAAGGCTGTGGCTATTCCGGTTGCTTGTGCACCTTCTTCTACCACACTTTTTCTTTCTACTCAACTTTACATTAATATGCTTGGATACAGCACTCTGTGAACAGCCAGAATCTTTAGCAATGACCTTTTGCGGCTTACCCTCCTTATGGAGTGTGTCAATGACTGCCTTCCTGATAAGTCAGCTGTCTTCCCTATGATGGGTGAGCCTACTGAAACAGACTAAGGGACCTTGAAATAGATCGCTTTGTTTGTAATGACTTTATATAATATATGAGTTTCACTTTTTGTATTGAAGAACTGAAATAAATTAACTTTTTGATGATATTCTAATTTTGTGAGAAGCACCTGTATGTGTTGTATCTGTTTTTTCACGGATACCACACATTAATTATAATCTATGATGCTTTTCACATGTTCATGTTTTACACGGAACACGGACCGTATGTCCATGCAAAACACACAGAGACATGCCCATTTTTATCAGTTAGCACTAGTGTTGAGCGATACCGTCCGATACTTGAAAGTATCGGTATCGGAAAGTATCGGCCGATACCGGCAAAGTATCGGATCCAATCCGATACCGATACCCGATACCAATACAAGTCAATGGGACTCATGTATCGGACGGTATTCCTGATGGTTCCCAGGGTCTGAAGGAGAGGAAACTCTCCTTCAGGCCCTGGGAGCCATATTAATGTGTAAAAGAAAGAATTAAAATAAAAAATATTGCTATACTCACCTCTCCGACGCAGCCTGCACCTTACCGAGGGAAGCGGCAGCGTTCTTTGTTTAAAATTCGCGCTTTTCTTTCCTTTACGTGAAGTCCCGGCTTGTGATTGGTCGCGTGCCGCCCATGTGGCCGGGACGCAACCAATCACAGCAAGCCGTGACGTAATTTCAGGTCCTTCAGGATTTTAAAATTACGTTCCGGCGTTGTGATTGGTTGCGTCGCAGTCACATGGGCGACGCAACCAATCACAGCAAGCCGTGACGTAATTTCAGGTCCTTCAGGATTTTAAAATTACATCCCGGCTTTGTGATTGGTTGCGTCGCAGTCACATGGGCGACGCAACCAATCACAAGCCGTGACGTCACGGGAGGCTGGACACGCGCGCATTTTAAAATTTTAAAATGCGCGCGTGTCCAGCCTCCCGGCTTGTGATTGGTTGACCGCGAAGCAACCAATCACAAGCCGGGATGTCACGGGAGGTTGGACAAGCGCGCATTTTAAAATGCGCGCGTGTCCAGCCTCCCGGCTTGTGATTGGTTGATCGCGACGCAACCAATCACAAGCCGGGACGTCACGGGAGGCTGGACAAGCGCGCATTTTAAAATGCGCGCGTGTCCAGCCTCCCGTGACGTCACGGCTTGTGATTGGTTGCGTCGCCCATGTGACTGCGACGCAACCAATCACAAAGCCGGGACGTAATTTTAAAATCCTTAAGGACCTGAAATTACGTCACGGCTTGCTGTGATTGGTTGCGTCGCCCATGTGACTGCGACGCAACCAATCACAAAGCCGGGACTTCACGTAAGGAAAGAAAAGCGCGAATTTTAAACAAAGAACGCTGCCGCTTCCCTCGGTAAGGAGCAGGCTGCGTCGGAGAGGTGAGTATAGCAATATTTTTTATTTTAATTCTCTCTTTTACACATTTTTACATTAATGTTGTTTCGATACCGATACCCGATACCACAAAAGTATCGGATCTCGGTATCGGAATTCCGATACAGCAAATATCGGCCGATACCCGATACTTGCGGTATCGGAATGCTCAACACTAGTTAGCACGAATGAGAAGGGCCAATACAAGTCTATGAGTTCATGAAAAACATGTACAGCATCCAAGTGATCTACATATTTAACATTGCAAAGTATAAGAAAAGCTTTGTAATTTATTTATATATTTATCTATCCTTGAAAAACACTGGTGACATACTGCTGGTAAAAACGGACATACGGATGACACAATAATGGTAAAACCGGACACGATAATAGCAAAACACTGAAAACATCGATTCAAAACTATTTTTTCCACACGTGTGTGAATTATGCCTAAAATTGTATCATGTACTTAGATGTTTATAGTTCAGCACACAAGAATTTCTGTGATAGCTATTTCTGCTAAAATAATTATTCATTTTTGATAGATAATATGGTATATGAGACTGGAATAATAATCTTAATATTTGTAACTATATTTTTTCTTTCTATATAGTTTTAGATAGAGACAATATTTTTTATCACTCACCTTTCTGAGTTGCTTAATGGCAACACATAAATAGCATACCTCCCTCCGTTTTCCTTTAACCAAGTATTATATTTTTGGAATTTAATGAGAGTACTAATGCTGATGTGCCATCATGTCAGTGAATGTTTTCATATGCTAACAATGATGTGAGTTTTAAAATTGCTTCTTACAAGAGTTTCATCCAAGTTTGGTCAGTTTTTCTCAGATGGAAAAAAGACAAACTATTGGAGGTTTCTTCTTCTATTAAAAAGACCATGAAAAATGGACAGCACCCACGTGCTGCCGGAATTTTTTATAGTTCCATAGATTTGTATTAATCCGACACTTGAATCAGTATTGGACAAGTCTTCGTGGTTTTTATGGACCACTTGGTAAGAGGAAAAAATTGAACATGTGAATTACCCCATAAACTATTATAAGTACAAATGATATCCCTGAAGAACTCGGACGAGAAAAGGCTGACATCTGTATGACCCCTAACAAGCAATACATAGTGCAAAGTGGGAATAAAATCACATGGGATATATTATTATACTAGCTAAAGAGCCCGGCGTTGCCTGGGCATAGTAAATATCTGTGGTTAGTTATAGCACCTCAATTCTCTTATTTTCCCATCACGCCTCTCATTTACCCCCTCACATCTCTCATTTTCTCCCTTACACCTCTCATTTTCCCCTCACTCCTCTTATTTTCCCCCTCACTCCTCTCATTCCCCCCTAACTCTCGTCATTTTGACCTCACATCTGTCATTTTCCGATCACTCCACTATTTTCCCTCACTCCTCTCAATTTGCACTCACACCTTTTCATTTTCACCTCACACCCTCATTTTCACCTCACACCTCTCATTTTCCCCTCAGTATATACATATTTGTCATCTCCCTTATATATAGTATACACCTGTATGTCATCTCCTGTATATAGTATATACCTGTATGTCATCTCCCCTGTAAATAGTATATAGCTGCTGTATGTCATCTCCTCCTGTATATTGTATATACCTATGTGTCATCTCCTCCTGTCTATAGTATATACCTGTATGTCATCTCTTCTGTATATACTATATACCTGTATGTCATCTCCTCCTATATATATAGTATATACCTGTGTGTCATCTCCCCTGTATAAAGTATATATGTGTGTGTCATCTCCTCCTATATATAGTATATACCTGTATGTCATCTCCTGTATATAGTATATACCTGTATGTCATCTCCCCTGTATATAGTATGTACCTGTATGTCATCTTCTCCTGTATATAGTATGTACCTGTATGTCATCTCCTCCTGTATATAGTATATACCTGTGTGTCATTTCCTCTGTATATAGTATATACCTGTGTGTCATCTCCCCTGTATATAGGATATACCTGTGTGTCATCTCCCCTGTATATAGTATATACCTGTGTGTCATCTCCTCCTGTATATAGTATATACCTGTGTGTCATCTCCTCCTGTATGTAGTATATACCTGTGTGTCATCTCCTCCTGTATATAGTATATACCTGTGTGTCATCTCCCCTGTATATAGTATGTACCTGTATTTCATCTCCCCTGTATATAGTATATACCAGTGTGTAATCTCCTCCTGTATACAGTATATACCTGTGTGTCATCTCCCCTGTATATAGTGTATATGTGTGTGTCATCTCCTCCTATATATAGTATATACCTGTGTGTCATCTCCTCCTGTATATAGTATATACCTGTGTGTCATCTCTCCTGTATATAGTATATATGTGTGTGTCATCTCCTCCTGTATATAGTATATACCTGTATGTCATCTCCTCCTGAATATAGTATATACCTGTGTGTCATCTCCCCTGTATATAGTATATATGTGTGTGTCATCTCCTCCTGTATATAGTATATACCTGTATGTCATCTCCTGTATATAGTATATACCTGTATGTCATCTCCCCTGTATATAGTATATACCTGTGTGTCATCTACTCCTGTATATAATATATATCTGTATGTCATCTCCTCCTGTATTAGACCGCATTCACACGTTATTTGCTCAGTATTTTTACCTCAGTATTTGCAAGCTAAATTGGCAGCCTGATAAATCCCCAGCCAACAGGAAGCCCTCCCCCCTGGCAGTATATATTAGCTCACACATACACATAATAGACAGGTCATGTGACTGACCGCTGCCATATTTCCTATATGGTACAGTTGTTGCTCTTGTAGTTTGTCTGCTTTTTAATCAGATTTTTTTTTGAAGGATAATACCAGACCTGTGTGTTTTAGGGTGAGTTTCATGTGTCAAGTTTTGTGTTGAGTTGCGTGTCGCGACATGCATGTAGCAACTTTTGTGAGAGGAGTTTTGTGTGGCGACATGCGTGTAGCAACTTTTTGTGTGTCGAGTTGCATGTGACAGGTTAGTGTAGCAAGTTGTGTGCAGCAAGTTTTACACATGGCGAGTTTTGCGCGTGGCGAGTTTTATGTGTGGTGCATTTTGAGTATGTGCAAGTTTTGCGTGAGGCAACTTTTGCGTGTGTTGCAAATTTTGTGCATGTGGTAATTTTTCCGCATGTGCAAGTTTTGCATGTGGCGAGTTTTCCATGAGGTGAGTTTTGCACGTGTGGCGAGTTTTGCGTGAGCCTAGTTTTGCATGTGGCGAGTTTTGAGCAGCGATTTTTGTCTTTCGACTTTTATGTGGCGAGGTTGGTGTATGTGTGGTGAAATGTGTGCTGAAGGTGGTATATGTGTTCAAGCACGTGGTAGTGTGTGGCGCATTTTGTGTGTGTGTTCATATACCCATGTGTGGTGAGTATCCCATGTCGGGGCCCCACCTTAGCAACTGTACGGTATATACTCTTTGGCATAATCACTCTCACTTTTTAAGTCCCCCTTGTTCACATCTGGCAGCTGTCAATTCGCCTCCAACACTTTTCCTTTCACTTATTCCCCATTATGTAGATAGGGGCAAAATTGTTTGGTGAATTGGAACGCGCGGGGTTAAAATTTCACCTCACAACATAGCCTATGATGCTCTCGGGGTCCAGACGTGTGACTGTGCAAAATTTTGTGGCTGTAGCTGCGACGGTGCAGATGCCAATCCCGGACATACACACACACATTCAGCTTTATATATTAGATGGGCAAATATATGCTTAGATTACCCGTTATCTGCCAACACTATTTACAAACCATTATTTTATAAAACAAGGTATTAACCCCTTTCTGCCATTAGACGTACTGTTCCGTCCATGTGGGGTGGGCCCTACTGCCTATGGATGGAATAGTATATCATAGACAATCGGCCACGCTCACGGGGGGAGTGCGGCCGATTGCCGACAGGTGTCAGCTGATTATTACAGCTGACATCCGGCACTATGTACCAGGAGCGGCAACGGACCGCTCTCGGCACATTAACCCCCGTCACACAGCGATCAAAGATGATCGCAGCGTTCCAGTGGCATAGGGAAGCATAGCGCAGGGAGGGGGCTCCTTGTGTGCTTCCCTCGGAGCAACGCGATGTGATCGCTTTGCTCTGAGGGTCTCTTACCTCTTCCTCCCTGCAGACTCGGATTCAAAATGGCCGCGGGGGGCCTTCCAGGTCCTGCAGGGAGGTGGCTTTCAAGTGCCTGCTCAGAGCAGGTGCCGGGAAGCCTCCCTACAGTGCCTGTCAGATCGCTGTTCTGACACAGTGCACTGCAAAGTGTCAGATCAGCGATCTGTCTCTATAATGTGATGTCCCCCCTGGGGCAATGGAAAAAAATAATAATATTTATATGTGTAAAAAAAAAAAATCCTAAATAAAGAAAAAAATATATTGTTCCAATAAATACATTTCTTTATCTAAAGAAAAAAACAATAAAAGTACACATATTTACTATTGCCGTGTCTGTAACGACCCAACCTGTAAAACTGTCCACTAGTTAACCCCTTCAGTGAACACCGTAAAAAAATGAGGCAAAAAAAGACGCCTTATTATCATGCCACCAAACAAAAAGTGGAATAACACGCGATCAAAAAGACGGATATAAATAACCATGGTACTGCTGAAAACATCATCTTGTACCGCAAAAATCGAGCCACCATACAGCGTCATCAACGAGAAAATAGAAAAATTATAGTCCTCAGAATAAAGCGATGCAAAAATAATTATATAAAATGGTTTTTATCATATAAAAGCGGCAAAACATAAAAAAAATATAAATGTGGTATCGCTGTAATCGTTCTGACCCAAAGAATAAAACTGCTTTATCAATTTTACCAAACGTGGAACGGTATAAGCGCCCCTACCTAAATTCATGAATAGCTGGTATTTATTTACTCTACCTCACAAAAATCGGAATAAAATGCGATCAAAAAAGTCATGTTCCTGAAAATGGTACCAATAAAAGCGTCAACTCATCCCGAAAAAAACAAGACCTCACATGACTCTGTGGACCAAAATATGGAAAAATTATAGGTCTCCAAATGTGGAGACGCAAAAACTATTTTTTGCAATTAAAAGCGTCTTTTAGTGTGTGACGGCTGTCAATTATAAAAATCCGCTAAAAAACCTGCTATAAAAAGTAAATCAAACCCTCCTTCATCACCCCCTTAGTTAGGGAAAAATAATAAAATTTTAAAAAATGTATTTATTTCCATTTTCCCACTAGGGTTAGGGTTAGGGTTGGGGCTAAAGTTAGGGTTAGAATTGGGGATAAAGTTAGGGTTAGGGTTGGAGCTAAAGTTAGGGTTAGGGCTACAGGGTTGGGATTAGGGTTAGGGGTGTGGTTAGGGTTATGGTTGGGATTAGGGTTATTGATGTGTTTGGTTAAGGGTTTCAGTTAGAATTGGGGGGTTTCCACTGTTTAGGCACATCAGGGGCTCTGGCGTACGATCTCAATTCCAGCCAATTCCGCGTTGAAAACGTAAAACAGCGCTCCTTCCCTTCCGAGCTCTCCTGTGCACCAAAACAGGGGTTTACCCCAACATATGGGGTATCAGCGTACTCAGGACAAATTGGACAACAGCTTTTGGGGTCCAATTTATCCTGATACCCTTGGGAAAATACAAAACCAGGGGCTAAAAAATAAATTTTGTGAAAAAAAAGGATTTTTTTACTTTCACGGCTTTGTGTTATAAACAGTAGTGAAACACTTGGGGGTTTAAAGTTCTCACAACACATATAAGATAAGTTCCTTGGGGGTCTGCAGACCAATCCATCTAAGTCTGCATTCCAAACGGAGCTCCTTCCATTCCGAGCTCTGCCATGCGCCCAAACGGTGGTTCCCCCCACATCCCGTTACCATTGATAAAATAAAACAAATTGGAGCTGAACTTAACTTTTGTGCAAAAAAGTTAAATATTCATGTTTTTTAAACATTCCAAAAATTCCTGTGAAACACCTGAAGGGTTAATAAACTTCTCGAATGTGATTTTGAGCACAATGAGATGTGCAGTTTTTAGAATGGTGTCACACTGGGGTTTTTCTATCATATAGACCCCTCAATGTGACTTCAAATGTGATGTGGTCCCTAAAAAAAAATGGTGTTGTAAAAATGAGAAATTGCTGGTCAACTTTTAATCCTCATAACTCATTAACAAAAAAAATTGGTTCCAAATTTGTACTGATGTAAAGTAGAAATGTGGGAAATGTTACTTATTAAGTATTTTGTGTGACATATCTCTGTGATTTAAGGGCATAAAAATTCAAAGTTGGAAAATTGCGACATTTTCAAAATTTTCACCAAATTTCCGCTTTTTTCACAAATAAATGCAGGTAATATAAAAGAAATTTTACTACTATCATGAAATACAATATATAATGAGAAAACAATGTCAGAATCATCAGGATCAATTGAAGCATTCCAGAGTTATAACCTCATAAAGGGACAGTGGTCAGAATTAGAAAAATTGGCCCCGGTCATTAACGTGCAAACCACCACCAAGAAAAAGTGTATAAAGACTTTAATACTGTAATTCTACAGTAATACTAATGGTACAAACAGTAAAATAATGATGCCACCCTTATTTAAAGTTTTATACAAGAGCAAGATATTTACAATTACAGATATGATTACAAACTGTGATTTCATTAATCACAATGAAATATGAAACGCATTTTAGACAATACTTCACATTAGTTTCTGTAAATGTGAGCACAGCCCTTGTGATTTAATTTATCTCAATTTAATATCTCTGTTGAATTACAGAAGACATGACATTCTTTTCAGCTCCATTAAATTACATACCTGCTAAGATATTTAATTATTATGGTGAGCTAAACATCCTTTAGCCACCGTACCTTGTTATGCAGTAGAGTTTACAAATAAATCTGTAGAAAAGTAGATGTATAATATTTCAGAGATAGCTATCATCAGCTACTCATTTTGGTATCACCTTTTGAAATAAAGACATTTTTTCAAGGTTCTACTTTTTTTAAAAAATCCCCAAGATATATATATATATATATATATATATATATATATATAATTTTAATATCTATATATAGATAGATAGATAGATAGATAGATATAGATATAGATATTGTAAGATGTCCATGAGGGAAGATATGTATCATAGAGGCTGTTAGCTTTGGTGATGTAAGCCCAGGGAAAGCAACTCCGGCACATATAATGCTGAAAGAGTTAATAAGTTGTATCAGGGTCAGATTTTACTAGTAGTAAAAGAGATGGGTGAGACTGACTGCTCACATATCCCACCCCTGGGGCATGGTATGACAGATTAAATGGAGCTCAAGAGTCTCATCCAGTGTTTGTGACTAGAGGTGTGGAGAACTCTGGATGTTTATTAAAGGACACCGACCTGAGAGGCAGAACCTGCAATACTTTACTCTGTGCCAGAAAGGCTGTCTTTTTGTTTGCTTATGCTGAATGATTTATGAAGTTGTAATAAACCTGTCTGGATGTTTTACTGACACCCCTTCCTGTGCCTACCTCAACCACAGCTGAGTGAGTGAAACCTCTAAACCTCTACAATATATATATATATATATATATATATATATATATATATATATATATATATATATATATATATATATAAATATATATATATATATATATATAGATATATATAGATATATTTATAAATATATAAAAATATAAAAATATTTATAAATATATAAAAACCTTATAAGTTTGGTATTGTCATAATTGATCTGACCTGGAGAATCATACTGATATGTTATGTTTACCGCACAATGAATGCCATTAAAATAAACCCTTAAAAACATGGCGACATTGCATATTTTTTACCATTTCACCTCACTTGGATTTTGTTTACATTTTTTAGTATATCATATGATACATTCCTCCATACATCTGTGACCTCGTCTCCCGGTACTTTCCTGCACGCAACTGTTGTGAATTCTGCTTTTGGGCTCCCTCTGGTGGTTGTAGGTGGTAATGCAGTTGCCCCTGAGTTGCAGTCCTGGTCAGATGTATCTGCTGATTGCAGATCTGACTGGGGTATTTAGGCGTGCAGGATTCATTAGTCCTTGCCAGTTGTCAATTGTTGTTGGGAGGTGTAGGACCTCTGCTGGTTCCTCCTGCCTTTCTGCCAAATCAGCAAAGATAAGTGTCTGGTTCTTTTTCCCTGTGGCACACATGTTGTGTGCTTCACAATTCAGTGCTATTCTTTGTGTTTTCTTGTCCAGCTTAGATTGTGTCAGTATTTTCTCAGTCTTGCTGTATTCTCTAGAGTGGCAGATATACATTCCATGTCTTTAGTTAGATTGTGGAACCTTTTGTATTATCTGCTGTGGATATTTTTGGAAGGGTTTTAATACTGACCGCCTAGTTATCAGTCCTATCCTTTCCTATTTAGCTAGAGTGGCCTCTTTTGCTAAATCCTGTTTTCTACCTGCGTGTGTCTATTCTTCTCCTACTCACAGTCATTATTCGTGGGGGGCTGCCTATCCTTTGGGGGTCTGCTCTGAGGCAAGATAGCATTCCCATTTCCATCTATAGGGGTATTTAGTCCTCCGGCTGTGTCGAGGTGTCTAGGGAGTGTTAGGCACACCCCACGGCTACTTCTAGTTGCGGTGTTAGTTCAGTATTGCGGTCAGTACAGGTTCCATCGACTCCAGAGAAAGTTTCATGCGGCTCCATGGTCACCAGATCATAACACGCAACCTCCGATCCTCACAAGATCTCCTTCTCTACTCCCCTCTTATCTCCTCTTCCTAAAATCGCATACAAGATTTCTCTCACGTATCACCCCTACTCTGGAACCCTCTACCACAACACATCAGACTCTTGCCTACCATCGAAACCTTCAAAAAGAGCCTGAAGACCCACCTCTTCCGACAAGCCTACAACCTGCAGTAACCACCGATCGACCAAACCGCTGCATGACCAAACTCGCCTACTGTATTCTCACCCATCCCTTGTAGATTGTGAGCCTTCGCGGGCAGGGTCCTCTCTCCTCCTGTACCAGTTATGACTTGTATTGTTTAAGATTATTGTACTTGTTTTTATGTATACCCCTCCTCACATGTAAAGCGTCATAGAACAAATGGCGCTATAACAATAAATAATAATAATAATAATAATAATAATATGATAAAATGTATGTTGTCAGTTAAAAATAAAAGTTGTCTTTAAAGGATTAACCTCTTCACCCCTGAGCCTGTTTTCACCTTCATGACCAGGCCAAAATGTATAATTCTGACCAGTATCACTTTACATGGTAATAACTTTGGAATGCTTCAACGGATCCCACTGTTATTTTTATATGACATATTTACTTCATGTTACTGGTAAAACTTGTTTGATATGACTTGCATTTATTTAAAGAAAAAACCCTAAAATTTGGCAAAAGTGTAGAAAACGTTGCAATTTTCAAACTTTTACTTTTTATGCCCTTAAAACAGAGAGTTATGTCACAAAAAACAGTTAATAAATAACATTTCTCACAAGTCTACTTTACATAAGCATAATTTTTGAAACATAATTTTGGTTTGTTAGGAAGTTAGAAAGGTTAAAATTTGACCAGCAAGTTCTCATTTTTACAGCTAAATTTTGAAAAACTTTTCAAACCCCTTAACCCCCAGAGCCTTTTTCAGTTTTGTGTTTTCGTTTTTCGCTCCCCTCTTTCCCGGAGTCATAAACTTTTTTTTTCCTTCTATATTGCCTTGTGGGGGCTTATTTTTTGTGAGACGAGTTGTACTTTTGAACGACATGCATTCTGTAATGCTGTAGATAAGCCCCCAAAGTAACCTGAAAGATAAGAAAAACAAGTTAGATTATACTCACCCAGGGGGCGGTCTGGTGCGGTCCGGGTCCGATGGGCGTCGCAGGTCCGGGTCCAGCGCCTCCCATCTTCATGCTATGATGTTCTATTCCTTGCTTCTATCACGGCTCCTGTGCAGGCAGAATTATCTGCCCTGTTGAGGGCAGAGCAAAGTACTGCAGTGCGCAGGCACTGGGAAAGGTCAGAGAGGCCCGGTGCCTGCGCACTGCTTTACACTGCCCTCAACAGGGCAAATCAGTATGCCTGTGCAGGAGCCACAAAAGAAGCAAGGAGGATGAAGACATTGTATGAAGATGGCAGGCACTGGACCCAGACCTGTGACGCCCATCGGACCCGGACCGCACCACACCACCCCTGGGTGAGTATAATCTAACTTGTTTTTCTTATATTTCAGGTTGCATCAGGGGCTTATCCACAGATTTACAGAATGCTGATGAGGGCCTACAGCCCGAAACACCGTGTCTGCGAATTGAGATACTGACTTGGCTTTTATCCTAAGTCATATTGCACGACTCATTAAAGGGTTGATTGTGACTTGTAGGATCGCTACTTCCAACAGGTGGCGCTATAGAGTTAAGTCCTCTTTTTCTCTGAAGAGGCAATTTGCATATTTAATTTCACAGTGGAGCATTGCACAGCAAATAAGACTCCTTACCTTGACAAGCCAGCTGGTATGTCACTCTCCATAAGGAGAAGCGTTACCCCTTAGACCCCAGTCCAGAGCCTCTCACCTAGCCAAATCAGTTCTCATGCTTCGCACTGATGAGGGCCAACAGCCCGAAACACCATGTCTGCGAATTGAGATGCTGATTTGGCTTTTATCCTAAGTCAAATTGCACGACTCGTTAAAGGGTTGATTGTGACTTGTAGGATCGCTACTTCCAACAGGTGGCGCTATAGAGTTAAGTCCTCTTTTTCTCTGAAGAGGCAATTTGCATATAGAATGCTGTAGATAAGCCCCTAATAGTGGTGGATGCAGCTTATATGTGAAAAATGAGGTGACAGATTCCCTTTAAGGTAAACAAGCCCATATTTTGTGACCTTTCATCATATGAGAGGCCTTCCATCACTTGTAATAATCTAGTTACCAGTCTTTGGAATGACTCTAACTTCTAAATATCCTTTTTAAAATGTGGAGCCCAAAACTGAAACCTATATTCTAGATGTGGCCTCACAAGTGAATTATAAAGGGGTAACAATACGTTGGAATCAAGGGATTTTATCTTTTTTTTACACACCCTAAAATCCTGTTTCTGTTTGTGGCTGCTGCTTGATATTGAATACTGCTGCTCAGCTTATTTGTAACCAGAATACCCAAGTCCTTCCCCTGTTCTGTAGTCTAGAGTATGCTCACATTTAAGGTATATGCAGCAATAGGATTACTCTGTCCTAGGTGCACTGCTCAACATTTATCTACATTAAACCTCATCTGCAAATTATTTGCTCATTCAGTTATCTTATCCAGATTTTGCAATACTTTAATGTCAAGGTCAGATTTTAACCTCTTAACCCCTTCATGACCCAGCCTATTTTGACCTTAATGACCTGGCCATTTTTTTGCAATTCTGACCAGTGTCCCTTTATGAGGTAATAACTCAGGAACGCTTCAATGGATCCTAGCGATTCTGAGATTGTTTTTTCGTGACATATTGGGCTTCATGTTAGTCGTAAATTTAGGTCGATAATTTCTGAGTTTATTTGTGAAAAAAACGGAAATTTGGCGAAAATTTTGAAAATTTCTCAATTTTCACATTTTGAATTTTTATTCTGTTAAACCAGAGAGTTATGTGACACAAAATAGTTAATAAATAACATTTCCCACATGTCTACTTTACATCAGCACAATTTAGGAAACAAATTTTTTTTTTGCTAGGAAGTTATAAGGGTTAAAATTTGACCAGTGATTTCTCATTTTTACAACAAAATTTACAAAACCATTTTTTTTAGGGACCACCTCACATTTGAAGTCAGTTTGAGGGTTCTATATGGCAGAAAATACCCAAAAGTGACACCATTCTAAAAACTGCACCCCTCAAGGTGCTCAAAACCACATTCAAGAAGTTTATTAACCCTTCAGGTGTTTCACAGCAGCAGAAGCAACATGGAAGGAAAAAATTAACATTTAACTTTTTAGTCACAAAAATTATATTTTAGCAACAATTTTGTTATTTTCCCAAGGGTAAAAGGAGAAACTGGACTACGAACGTTGTTGTGCAATTTGTCCTGAGTACGCTGATACCTCATATGTGTGGGTAAACCACTGTTTGGGCGCACGGCAGGGCTCGGAAGGGAAGGAGCGCCATTTGACTTTTTGAATGAAAAATTGGCTCCAATCTTTAGCGGACACCATGTCGCGTTTGGAGAGCCCCCGTGTGCCTAAACATTAGAGCTCCCCCACAAGTGACCCCATTTTGGAAACTAGACCCCCGAAGGAACTTATCTAGAAGCATAGTGAGCACTTTAAACCCCCATGTGCTTCACAAATTAATTTGTAAAAATGAAAAAGTACTTTTTTTTCGCAAAAAAATTATTTTAGCCTCAATTTTTTCATTTTCACATGGGCAACAGGATAAAATGGATCCTAAAATTTGTTGGACAATTTCTCCTGAGTACACCGATACCTCACATGTGGGGGTAAACCACTGTTTGGGCACATGGTAAGGCTCGGAAGGGAAGGAGCGCCATTTGACTTTTTGAATGAAAAATTATCTCCATCGCTAGCGGACACCATGTCACTTTTGGAGCGCCCCTGTGTGCCTAAACATCGGAGCTCCCCCACAAGTGACCCCATTTTGGAAACTAGACCCCCCAAGGAACTTATCTAGAAGCATCGTGAGCACTTTAAACCCTCAGGTGCTTCACAAATTGATCCGTAAAAATGAAAAAGTACTTTTTTTTCACACAAAATTTCTTTTAGCCTCAATTTTTTTCATTTTCACATGGGCAACAGGATAAAATGGATCATAAAATTTGTTGTGCAATTTCTCCTGAGTACGCTGATACCTCATATGTGGGGGTAAACCACTGTTTGGGTGCACGGCAAGGCTCGGAAGGGAAGGCGCGCCATTTGACTTTTTTAATGGAAAATTAGCTCCAATCGCTAGCGGACACCATGTCACGTTTGGAGAGCCCCTGTGTGCCTAAACATTGGAGCTCCCCTACAAGTGACCCCATTTTGGAAACTAGACCCCCCAAGGAACTTATCTAGATGCATAGTGAGCACTTAAAACCCCCAGGTGCTTCACAGAAGTTTATAACGCAGAGCCATGAAAATAAAAAAATATTTTTATTTCCTCAAAAATGATTTTTAGCCCGGAATTTTTTATTTTCCCAAGGGTAATATGAGAAATTGGATCCCAAATGTTGTTTTCCAGTTTGTCCTGTGTATGACGATACCCGATATGTGGGGGTAAACCACTGTTTGGGCGCACGGCAGGGCTCGGAAGGGAAGGCACGCCATTTGGCTTTTTGAATGGAAAATTAGCTTCAATCATTAGCGGACACCATGTAGCGTTTGGAGAGCCCCTGTGTGCCTAAACATTGGAGCTCCCACACAATTGACCCCATTTTGGAAACTAGACCTCCCATGGAACTAATCTAGATGTGTGGTGAGCACTTTGAACCCCCAAGTGCTTCACAGAAGTTTATAACGCAGAGCCATGAAAATAAAAAATAATTTTTCTTTTCTCAAAAATGATTTTTAGCCCACAATTTTTTATTTTTCCAAGGGTAACAGGAGAAATTGGACCCTAAAATTTGTTGTCCAGTTTCTCCTGAGTACGCTGATACCCCATATGTGGGGGTAAACCACTGTTTGGTCACATGCCGGGGCTCGGAAGGGAAGTAGTGACGATTTGGAATGCAGACTTTGATGGAATGGTCTGCGGGCATCATGTTACGTTTGCAGAGCCCCTGATGTGCCTAAACAGTAGAAACACTCCACAAGTGACCCCATTTTGGAAACTAGACCCCCCAAGGAACTTATCTAGATGTGTGGTGAGCACGTTCAACCCCCAAGTGCTTCACAGAAGTTTACAACGCAGAGCCGTGAAAATAAAAAATAATTTTTCTTTCCTCAAAAATTATGTTTTAGCAAGTCATTTTTTATTTTCACAAGGGTAACAGGAGAAATTGGACCCCAATATTTGTTGCCCAGGTTGTTGTGAGTACGCTGATACCCCATATGTGGGGGTAAACCACTGTTTGGGCGCACGTCAGGGCTCGGAAGGGAAGTAGTGACATTTGAAATGCAGACTTTGATGGAATGGTCTGCGGGCGTCACGTTGCATTTGCAGAGCCCCTGATGTGCCAAAACAGTAGAAACACCCCACAAGTGACCCCATTTTGGAAACTAGACCCCCCAAGGAACTTATCTAGATGTGTGGTGAGCACTTTCAAACCCCAAGTGCTTCACAGAAGTTTATAACGCAGAGCCGTGAAAATAAAAAATAATTGTTCTTTCCTCAAAAATTATGTTTTAGCAAGTCATTTTTTATTTTCGCAAGGGTAACAGGAGAAATTGGACCCCAATAGTTGTTGCCCAGTTTGTCCTGAGTACGCTTGTACCCCATATGTGGGGGTAAACCACTGTTTGGGCGCACGTCGGGGCTTGGAAGGGAGGGAGCACCATTTGACTTTTTGAACGCAAGATTGGCTGGAATCAATGGTGGCGCCATGTTGCGTTTGGAGACCCCTGATGTGCCTAAACAGTGGAAACCCCTCAATTCTAACTTCAACACTAACCCCAACACACCCCTAACCCTAATCCCAACTGTAGCCATAAACATAATCACAACCCTAACCCCAACACACCCCTAACCACAACCCTAACCCCAACACACCCGTAACCCTAATCCCCACCCTAACCCTAATCCTAACCCTAATCCCAACCCTTACCCTAATCCCAACCCTAACCACAACTGTAACCCCAACACACCCCTAACCCTATACGTAACCCTAACCACAAGCCTAATCTTAACCCTATTTCCAACCCTAGCCCTAATTCCAACCCTAAATCTAATTCCAACCCTAAGGCTATGTGCCCACGTTGCGGATTCGTGTGAGATTTTTCCGCACCATTTTTGAAAAATCCGCAGGTAAAAGGCACTGCGTTTTACCTGCGGATTTACAGCGGATTTCCAGTGTTTTTTTGTGCGGATTTCACCTGCGGATTCCTATTGAGGAACAGGTGTAAAACGCTGCGGAATCCGCACAAAATTGACATGCTGTGGAAAATCCAACACAGCGTTTCCGCACGGTATTTTCCGCACCATGGGCACAGCGGATTAGGTTTTCCATAGGTGTACATGGTACTGTAAACCTGATGGAAAACTGCTACGAATTCGCAGCGGCCGATCTGCTGCGGATCCGCGGCCAATCCGCTGCGGATCCGCGGCCAATCCGCTGCGGATCTGCGGCCAATGCGCTGCGGATCCGCGGCCAAATCCGCACTGTGTGCACATGCCCTAACCCTAACCCTAACCCTACCCCTAACCCTAACCCTAACCCTAACCCTAGTTCTAACCCTAACCCTAGTAGTAAAAGAAAAAAAAATATTTTCTTTTTTTTTATTATTGTCCCTACCTATGGGGGTGATAAAGGGGGGGTCATTTACTATTTTTTTTATTTTGATCACTGTGATAGGTTATATCACAGTGATCAAAATATACCTGGAACGAATCTGCCGGCCGGCAGATTCGGCGGGCGCACAGCGCATGCGCCCGCCATTTTGGAAGATGGCGGCGCCCATGGAGAAGACGGATGGATGCCCGGAGGCTCGGTAAGTATGAGGGGGGGATCTGAGCATAGGGGGTGGATCGGAGGACGGGGGGTGGCATCGGAGCACGGGGGGAGCTGGCAGGAGGACGGGGGAGCGGACAGGACGACTTAGGGGGGCGGACCACATAACGGAGGACTGGGGAGGAGATCAGTGGGTGTGGGGGGGGACAGATTAGGTTTTCCAGCCATGGCCGATGATATTGCAGCATCGGCCATGGCTGGATTGTAATATTTCACCAGTTTTTTAGGTGAAATATTACAAATCGCTCTGATTGGCAGTTTCACTTTCAACAGCCAATCAGAGCGATCATAGCCACGGGGGGGTGAAGCCCCCCTGGGCTGAAGTACCACTCCCCCTGTCCCTGCAGATCGGGTGAAATTGGAGTTAACCCTTTCACCCGATCTGCAGGGACGAGATCATTCCATGACGCCACATAGGCGTCATGGGTCGGATTGGCACAGGTTTTCATGACGCCTACGTGGCGTCAAAGGTCGGGAAGGGGTTAACCCCCGGATGTATTTTTGTTTTTGTGTTTTTGTTTTTTTTCTCCCCTTCTTCCCAGAGCCATTTTTTTTATTTTTTGGTCAATATGGCCATGTGAGGGCTTATTTTTTGTGGAATGTGTTGTAATTTTGAACAGCATCATTGGTTTTAACATATCGTGTACTGGGAAACGGGAAAATAATTCAAAGTGCTGTGAAATTGCAAAAAATGTGCAATTCCACAATTGTTTTTTCTTTTTCTTTTTTACTTTTTTCCCTAAATGCTAAAATGACCAACCATTATGATTCTCCGGGTCATTATGAGTTTATAGACACCAAACATTCTTTTTTATCTAAGTGGTGAAACAAATGCCAAAGTTTGTTTAAAAATAAAGCTTCTCCATTTTTCGTGATCTCGAGTTGGTTGAAGACTCATTTTTTGCTGACCGAGCTGACGTTTTTAATTATACCATTTTGATGCATGTACGATCTTTTGATCGCCCTTTATTGCATTTTAATGCAATTTTGTAGCGACAAAAAAAACCGTAATTCTGGCATTCTGACTTTTTTTCTCGTTACACCATTTAGCAATTGGATTATTTTTTTTTATATTGGTTTGTTTATTGTTTATTTTGAATGGGGCAAAAGGGGGGTGATTTGAACTTTCATATTTTTTTATTTTTTAAAAAAAAGCATTTTTTTACTTTTGGCATGCTTCTATAGTCTCCATGGGAGACTAGAAGCTGCCATAACCCGATCGGCTCAGCTACATACAGGCGATTTAGTAGAAATGCTCATTTGCTATGAGCGCCGACCACCGGACGGTGCTCATAGCAATCAGGCAGTGACAACCAAAGAGGTCTGCAGGAGACCTCTGTTTGCCATGCAAACCCATCCACAACCCAAAGTCATGTGACATTGGCACAGATGGGTGGGATTTACAGTGTTTGCCTGAAGCATGTGATAAATGCCGCTTTCATAGTTTTACAGCGGCATTTAACTAGTCAACAGACAGACAACAAACAACAGACAACAGACATGGGTGGATGGCTATTCTGTCTGCCGCAGTTAGAGGCACATGTCAGCTTTTTAAAACAGATGACGTGTTGGGAAAGATGTAGGCTTAGCGCCGGAGCCCACCTCAAAGGGAGGGAGTCCGACATCGGCTTACTATTACGCCCGATGTCAGACAGAGTTTAATATCCTACATAGTTTGATGTTGTCATTCAGGACTGACAGTTTTCTTTTAATCCCATCCAATAGGTCATTAGGTCATTAATAAAGAGGTTAAAAATAATTGGTTCTAGCACAAATCCCTGTGATACCCAACTGCTGATTATATTTCATTTAGAGAACGTGCCATTTATGACGACCCTTTGTTTCCTGTCATTTATCCAATGTCTTATCCATCTGCATATAGTTTCCTCCAGTTCTTGCTTCTGTAGCTTTAGTTTAAGGCTGTTATGTGGTACAGTATCAAATTACTTTGCAAAGTCCAGCTAAATCTCATCAGCCACATTACCAACATCTAGATTTGCACTTACCTTCTCATAGAAACCCAACATGTTGATCATCTTTCGTTAATCCATGCTGGTTGTCTGTTATTATCTTATTATCTGCAATATATCTCTGCAGATCATTTCTTATAATGCCCTCAACATCTTTTCACACTACTGATGTCAGACTTACCGAATGGTAGTTGCCTGGAGCCACCTTCTTACATATATATATATCAGGCATCCTCCAATCCTGAGGCACCAACCCTGTTACAAGAAAGTCTAAGACTATTAGATACATCAGTTTGTCAATAACTTAGCTCAATTCTGTGAGGTCAGCACGGTGGCTCAGTAGTTAGAGCTGCAGCCTTGCAGCGCTGGAGTCCGGGGTTCAAATCCCTCCAAGGACAACATCTGAAAGGAGTTTGTATGTTCTCCCCGTGTTTGCGTGGGTTTCCTCCAGGTACTCCGGTTTTCTCCCACATTCCAAAGACATACTGGTAGGGAATTTAGATTGCGAGCCCCATTGGGGACAGCAATGATAATGTGTGCAAACTGTAAAGCGCTGCAGAATATGTTACCGCTTTATAAAAATAAAGATTATTATTATTAAAAGTTCCTCCATCTGTCTGACCCTTTTTTCTCCCAAGTACAGCTGCACCTTCCTCATTGAGGTTTAGCCCTTCCCTACCGTAGAACCTGTAGCTGACAGAGAAGTCGGCCCAGTTCTCCATGAACCCAAACCCTTCCTGCACCAATTTCTAAGCCATTTATCAATCTCCCTAAGTTTGTACTGTTTTTCAGTCATGCTCGTGGCACTGGCAGTATTTCTGAAAACATCACATTGGAGGTCCTGGACTAAAGCTTATCTCCTAGGTTCCTGTAGTCATTTTTCAGGACCTTCGACCTCCCTCTATATTTGTCATTGGTACCGATGCGTACCATGACTGCTGGGTTTTTCCCCACTCACTCAACCTCAAGTCTGCATATCAGATCACATTCACCTGGCAGAAAACGCACTGTTAGGAGTTGAGTTCCCGCCGCTGCTCAGGGGGAATCTCGAACCATGTCCGCTGCGGTCTCACATTCTCCTCCAGCCGCAGTGGAGCCTGCTCAGTGGTGACATCGGTCCCAGTGTCTGGCTCAAGCTGATACTGTGCGCTTGGTTACTGCTGCCTTTCCAGGCTCTGCCTTTGTAGCCAGCAGGCGTTTCAGGGACTAAGTCCTGCTTTTCCCATACTGAGCATGCCCACAGGACAACCTCCCATTGGAGGTCGGGGGTCACATGCTCAGGTCCTGTAGCAGCTCCTATTGGACCACTAGGAAGGTCCTTGAGTGCTACAGCTATAAAAGGTTTGAATGACCGCACGGCCATGCGCTAGTATAAACCTATTATCGTTTGTGTGTGGATGTGTGCCTGTTCTGGTGATTGCTCCTTAATCATTCCCATTCCTTGTGTTGTTGAATGTTTGTGAATGTTGGAGCTACCTAGCACCTGACAGTGCTATCCTACACCAGAGCACAATCTGTACTGCATCAAACCAGCACTGTCTGCCTGCACGGCACTGCATGCAATCTGTGCTGTAATCTTAACTTATCCAGACAACTGGTCAGTGTAGGGTGGGAACTCCCACTTGATCTCTGCATCTGACTCGGGGCGTCCTCAGGCATGGGCTCAAAAGCCACCGAGGGTCAGAGCAGGATCAATCACCAGCTTAGTGAGGGTGAATTTTAGGGATCCCACTAGCGTTCGTCTGCTGCATCCTGTGTTCTCTAACAGGGCACAGCGTTTCATTTGTTTCACTGTGACTGTGAAGCAACAGAGTTCGCTTTTGTTCTTACCGGGTGTCTGAACCCGAGTTTACTCCGGCGTAGTACCGCCATATAGTGCCGCCATTACTTAGCAGCAGGTTCCATCTCTGCACGGTGGACCCCGGGCTGTGAACACTCTTTTACCATCTTTAATCTATTCAGTGCATTCCGCCAGCTGTAACACACACTGTTCGGCATCCACGGTTTTGGTGACAGATGATCCTCTGTGTCCTAATAAAAATGCCTTCTACCACCAACATCATGCTGGCCTTTGCTGCATTCTTGTTTTCCTCCTTCCAGTAATTTTTCTGGTTGCTAGGAATATCATCCTGCTATAGTGATCCCAGTTTTGGGCTTGCATTCCTAATATCAGCCAAACATGCATATTTACTAGGCTGTGCCAGATCAGGCCTGGGCTCCATGGCATTTTTCCACCTACCCCTTTTTCTAACTGTCTCCCAGCTACCTACTTCTTGGGCTGGTTCTTCACCACCTCCACAATCCTCCATATCACTGGCCCCAGCCAGCGAGTGCACATTGAGCTCTAAACTCATCTACAGGTTTGCAGTGCTACTGAGTGTTGCAAGCTACTCATTTAGATCCATTAACTGGGCTTCCAAACATGTAACTCACTGACATCGAGTGCAGATATTTTCACCCTTAAATGTCTGTTCAAGGCAGGCATACATCTCACAAGATGCACACCTGGTAGCATTTTCCATGGAGCAAATGCTAAACTAAATGCAAATAAACCATACAAATAAAAGCAGAAAAACGATGGAAAGCTCATAATTAAAAAAAACTAACTATATTGTGTTTAACTATGCACTTATCTGCCACCTCTGCACTTTATTGCAGCCTCTGCTCCACTCAGCAGCCTCACTTACAGTCACTAGAATTTGTAGTCCTCCAGACAGCACTGCACAGATGAGGCTAATAGATTTGGAAGCACTTATATCACAGACACTTGATCACAAGCACCAATCACAGCCCCCCCTTTTTTTATTTAAACAAGCTTTTAACCCAGACAAACACAGACAATTCCCCAAACAATAACAATTATATGGTTATCACAATCTATTATATTGTTTTTAACTATGCACTTATATGCCACCTGCACACTTTAATCCAGCCTCTGCTCTGCTCAGCAGCCTTACTTAACCCCTTTCTGACATTAGACGTACTATCCCATCAACGGGATAGTACGTCATAGCGATCGGCCGCGCTCACGGGCCAGCGCGGCCGATCGCACCCAGGTGTCAGCTGACTATCGCAGAAGACATCAGGCACTGTGTGCCAGGAGTGGTCACGGACCGCCCCCGGCACATTAACCCCCAGCACACTGCGATCAAACATGATCGCAGTGTTCCAGCGGTATAGGGAAGCATCGCGCAGGGAGGGGGCTCCCTGCGTGCTTCCCTGAGACCCCCGGAGCAACACGATGTGATCGCATTGCTCCGATGGTCTCTTATCTCCTCCTCCCTGCAGCAGGCCAAGATACAAAATGGCCGTGGGGGGCCTTCCGGGTCCTGCAGGGAGGTAGCTTACCAGAGCCTGCTCAGAGCAAGCGCTGGTAGCCCTGCAGGAGTGCACGTCAGATCGCTGATCTGACACAGTGTAAATATAATTTGGCCTGCACTCTAAATTTAGATCGGGGTGCTGGTGAGACAGACCGTAAGGTCTAGTATCAGTATTATTGAAATCCACCGCACTCCCTGTGTGGAATATCTTAGAAACAAAAGGATTTTTTTAAATTTGCTAATTTATTCAAGTGAAAAACAGAAAATCAAATGTGACAGATCAAATAGTAGGCAGTATAAGCGACTGAGTGATTTGACGTTTCGACCCTCCCGGGTCTTACTCTAAAGTCGCACTTAATCCAGGATTTATGAGTGGCTCTTATGGTAGTGAGGATGTTATCCCTGTAGTGTCAAGGGGCAGGTACAGTCTTTTTGATACCAAGTATGGCCTGATAGTTGATTTCTCTCTGAGTATGACCTTGCTGAGGAATAGCAGCGGTGCATCAGCGTCTTGCTGCTGTTTGCATACGTGATTCAAATAGAAAGTTGGTATGTCACTGGAGACAACCTTTCTTGCAGGTGCCAATGTATCAGCCTTAAATTGCTGGTAAGTTGTATGTGGTTTAATGGATTTGCCAGTTCTGGATAAAGCCTTGTAGTGGGGTAACAGCGGTGCAACTGCGTCTTGCTGGTGGACATGTAGGCTTAGTACCCTTAGTGGATGGGGGATAGCGCTCCTGCGTCCTGTGGGAAGGCATGCCTTCCCACAGGACGCAGGAGCGCTATCCCCCATCCACTAAGGGTACTAAGCCTACATGTCCACCAGCAAGACGCAGTTGCGCCGCTGTTACCCCACTACAAGGCTTTATCCAGAACTGGCAAATCCATTAAACCACATACAACTTACCAGCAATTTAAGGCTGATACATTGGCACCTGCAAGAAAGGTTGTCTCCAGTGACATACCAACTTTCTATTTGAATCACGTATGCAAACAGCAGCAAGACGCTGATGCACCGCTGCTATTCCTCAGCAAGGTCATACTCAGAGAGAAATCAACTATCAGGCCATACTTGGTATCAAAAAGACTGTACCTGCCCCTTGACACTACAGGGATAACATCCTCACTACCATAAGAGCCACTCATAAATCCTGGATTAAGTGCGACTTTAGAGTAAGACCCGGGAGGGTCGAAACGTCAAATCACTCAGTCGCTTATACTGCCTACTATTTGATCTGTCACATTTGATTTTCTGTTTTTCACTTGAATAAATTAGCAAATTTAAAAAAAATCCTTTTGTTTCTAAGATATTCCACACAGGGAGTGCGGTGGATTTCAATGATCTGACACAGTGCACAGCAAAGTTTCAGATCAGCGATCTTACACTATAATATGATGCCCCCCCTGGGACAATGTTATAGTGTAAAAAAATATATATTCACATGTGTAAAAAAAAAATAAAAAATTCTGAAAAAAAAATATACATATTGTTCCTATAAATACATTTCTTTATCTAAATAAAAAAAACAATAAAAGTACACATATTTAGTATTGCCACATCTGTAACGACCCGACGTATAAAACTGTCCCACTAGTTAACCCCTTCAGTGAACACCGTAAAAAAAGAGGCAAAAAACAACACTTTATTATCATACCGCCAAACAAAAAGTGGAATAACACGCGATCAAAAAGACGGATATAAATAACCATGGTACTGCTGAAAATGTCATCTTGTCCAGCAAAAAACGAGCTGCCATACAGCATGATCAGTGAAAAAAAAGTTATAGTCCTCAGAATAAAGCGATGCAAAAATAATTATTTTCTCTATAAAATAGTTTTTATCGTATAAAAGCGCCAAAACATAAAAAAAGATATAAATGAGGTATCGCTGTAATCATACTGACCCGAAGAATAAAACTGCTTTATCCATTTTACCAAACGCAGAACGGTATAAACACCTCCCCCAAAAGAAATTCATGAATAGCTGGTTTTTGGCCATTCTGATTTACAAAAATTGGAATAAAAAGCGATCAAAAAATGTCACGTGCCCAAAAATGTCACCAATAAAAACGTCAACTCGTCCCGCAAAAAACATGACCTCACATGACTCTGTGAACCAAAATATGGAAAAATTATAGCTCTCAAAATGTGGTAACGCAAAAAATATTTTTTGCAATAAAAAGCGTCTTTCAGTGTTTGACGGCTGCCAGTCATAAAAATCCGCTAAAAAACCCACTATAAAAGTAAATCAAACCCCCTTCATCACCCCCTTAGTTAGGGACAAATTAAAACATAAAAAAATGCATTTATCTCCATTTTCCCATTACGGTTAGGGTTAGGGCTTGGGTTAGGGTTAGGGCCAAGGTTAGGGCTAGGGGTAGGGCTAGGGATAGGGTTAGAGTTAGGGCTAGGGTTAAGGCTAGGGTTAGGGCTAGGGTTAGGGTTAGGGTTGGGGCTAGGGTTAAGGCTACAGTTAGGGTTTGGGCTAAAGTTAGGTTTAGGGTTGGGGCTAAAGTTAGGTTTAGGGTTTGGATTACATTTAAAGTTGGGAATAGGGTTGGGATTAGGGTTAGGGGTGTGTCAGGTTTAGGTGTGTGGTTAGGGTTACCGTTGGGATTAGGGTTAGGTATGTGTTTGGATTAGGGTTTCAGTTATAATTGGGGGGTTTCCACTGTTTAGGCACATCAGGGGCTCTCCAAACATGACATGGCATCTGATCTCAATTCCAGCCAATTCTGCATTGAAAAAGTAAAACAGTGCTCCTTCCCTTCCGAGCTCTCCTGTGCGCCCAAACAGGGGTTTACCCCAACATATGGGGTATCAGCGTACTCAGGACACATTGGACAACAACTTTTTGTGTCCAATTTCTCCTGTTACCCTTGGGAAAATACAAAACTGGGGGCTAAAAATAATTTTTGTGGAAAAAAAAGATTTTTTATTTTCACGGCTCTGCGTTATAAACTGTAGTGAAACACTTGGGGGTTCAAAGTTCTCCCAACACATCTAGATAAGTTCCTTGGGGGGTCTAGTTTCCAATATGTGGTCACTTGTGGGGGTTTTCTACTGTTTAGGTACATTAGGGGCTCTGCAAATGCAATGTGACGATTGCAGACCATTCCATCTATGTCTGCATTCCAAATGGAGCTCCTTCCCTTCCGAGCTCTCCCATGCTCCCAAATGGTGGTTTCCCCCCACATATGGGGTATCAGCATACTCACGACAAATTGGACAATAACTTTTGGGTCCAATTTCTCCTGTTACCCTTGGGAAAATACAAAACTGGGGGCTAAAAATAATTTTTGTGGGAAAAAAAGAATTTCTATTTTCACCGCTCTGCGTTATAAAGTGTAGTGAAACACTTGGGAGTTCAAAGCTCTCACAACACATCTAAAGTTCCTTAGGGGGTCTACTTTCCAAAATGGTGTCACTTGTGGGGGGTTTCAATATTTAGGCACATCAGTGGCTCTCTAAATGCAACATGGCGTCCCATCTCAATTCCTGTCAATTTTGCATTGAAAAGTCAAACGGCGCGCCTTCCCTTCCAAGCTCTCCCATGCGCCCAAACAGTGGTTTACCCCCACATATGGGGTATCAGCGTACTCAGGACAAATTGTACAACAACTTTTGGGGTCCAATTTCTTCTCTTACCATTGGGAAAATAACAAATTGGGGGTGAAAAATCATTTTTGTGAAAAAATATGATTTTTTATTTTTACGGCTCTGCATTATAAACTTCTGTGAATCACTTAATGGGTCATAGTGCTTACCACACATCTAGATAAGTTCCTTAGGGGGTCTACTTTCCAAAATGGTGTTACTTGTGGAGGGTTTCAATGTTTAGGCACATCAGGGGCTCTCCAAACACAACATGGCATCCCATCTCAATTCCAGTCAATTTTGCGTTGAAAAGTCAAATGGCGCTCCTTCGCTTCCGAGCTTTACCATGCGCCCAAACAGTGTTTTACCCCCACATATGGGGTATCGGCGTACTCAGGACAAATTGTACAACAACTTATGCGGTCCATTTTCTCTTGTTACCTTTGGTAAAATAAAGCAAATTGGAGCTGAAGTAAAATTCCAAAAATTCCTGTGAAACACCTGAAGGGTTAATAAACTTCTTGAATGTGGTTTTGAGCACCTTGAGGGGTGCAGTTTTTAGAATGGTGTCACACTTGGTTATTTTCTATCATATAGACCCCTCAAAATGACTTCAAATGAGACGTGGTCCCTAAAAAAAATGGTGTTGTAAAAATGAGAAATTGCTGGTCAACTTTTAACCCTTATAACTCCCTAACAAAAAAAATGTTGGTTCCAAAATTGTGCTGATGTAAAGTAGACATGTGGGAAATGTTACTTTTTAAGTATTTTGTGTGACATATCTCTGTGATTTAATTGCATACAAATTCAAAGTTGAAAAATTGCAAAATTTTCAAAATGTTTGCCAAATTTCCATTTTTTTCACAAATAAACGCAGGTAATATCAAAGAAATTTTACCACTATCATGAAGTACAATATGTCACAAGAAAACATTGTCAGAATCATCAGGATCCGTTGAAGCGTTTCAGAGTTATAACCTCATAATGGGACAGTGGTCAGAATTGTAAAAATTGGCCTGGTCATTAACGTGCAAACCACCCTTGGGGCAAATGGGTTAAAGTTATTGGAATTTTTAGTCCTCCAGACATCACAGCACTGATGTGGTTGTCATAATGTGTGTACATCTATCTTTCAGTAACCTTATAGCAGTAATAAACATATTATCTTTCAGTAACCTTATAGCAATAATAAACAATGACATATTACTATTCTCTTCTTTATTTAAGGTTCTTGAAATAAGACAAAAAAATGATCAAAATGATCTGACTTCAACTTTATATGGTCATTATCACAATGAAAAATTATTCATTCATAAATTGTGACACAGAGCTAATCATTATAAAAGATTTTCTTCAGCTTTAGGAATTACCTGAATTACATTTATTCTTTATTGGAAATGTCCTTAAATGACAAACCATTCATAAATCAATATGAAAAAATAGTAAAAGAAAAAAAGAAGATGAGATGAGCAGAGAAGTGAAAATGATTGTTACCATCGTTTATTTTACTGTAAGTTAGTGCATAGTGATTGAGCAAGCAATTACAGTTTAACCCCTTGCGGACATAGGACATAATGGTCCATCATATCTTGACTTCCTGTGTTTGATGCAGTCACAGTGCATAGCAAAGGAAGAAAGAGTACCGCAGCTCATTAGCGACTGCTGTTTGGTACACAGAGCAAATGGCATGCATGTCAATGTCACTGAAGACCTGGCACGGACACCACTAGAATGTTGACGACATAGGAAACTAGTATAAGTGTTTTTATTTTGCATTGGGGAAGGTAGTATTTAAGAAGGGATTGTCTGATCAATGGACAACCTTTTTAATCCTTTTATTGGCTTTCCCTTCTGAGAACCGAGATATATCTTGTTAAGATGTAGGTTCATTGTGCTTGTTTTGTTAGCGTGACGTACAGGTTTGTTTTCTCGTGTTTCTGGTTTTGGCTCACTTGTAGTGTTTGGGATTGAGCTGACTTAAACTATTCATGCAGAAATAGTCCGATCTTTGAAATCTTAACCAAAAGTTAGCAAAAGTTGTTGCTGACAGTAACTCTGTTTTGGGGTCAAGCACCCTTTGCAATTGTCACTGTATATGAAAAAGATTTTTCTACAGTATGATTCTCTTTTTTCTTCTGATTTCCAACCATAGCATCTTATGTGTTTTACACTTGGCTTTTTACCATACAGTCTTTGCTACTCTGAAGAGAAGTCTGTTTTATAAGTAAACTGCTGCCTTGGTGACTTCACCCCAATATTTTTTGGTTAGTTCAGAAACTCTCAGAATACAGCTGATCGTGTCAATGAGGGTTCTGTTCTTTCAGCTACATCACAGGAGTGTGAGGGATTGTCTTGTAATGCTCTATCCTATGTTGATCTAGCCTTCTATTTGGTGTCCGGTAAATCATATCCATTACCACTCAAAAGTATGAGCGGTTTCCACAAAAACATTTATCTTTGTAACAAAGTATTTTAGCTTATTCAACACTTAACTTTTTTTGAGGGGGTAAGTGACTGTATATTTTGAGTATATATTGGTTAAGGTCACTATTTACCTGGTGATTCCAGGTGTAAGCAGTTTAATGGACCAAACACATCACCGTTAATTAGGTCAAGTGGATATGAAGCTCTAGTCTGTCTTTAATTAGGAATTGGTGCCTTTGAAGTTTTGGATTTAATGACGCAATCTTATTTTTGTAGTTCTTCACAGAATTTTGAATGTCTGTGGCCTAGGAATCTATGTCATATGTGGATTCTGTCATTGTGTCACATGTGCTAAGTCTCAGCATTTCCTTTATTGTGTTTAGATGATATAGATGTGTATCTAATATGGTGTTAGCTATCACCAGCTTTCTATCCAGGATACCTCACTTGTCAAATTAATATTACGCAGTGAGTTCTTTAGCTAACAAATTAACAAATGCTTTAAATATAGCAGTCTTCCACCTTGACTGGGAACATGAAAAATGTTGGCTAAATTCTATCCATTTTCACCAGGGAACGTGAGGACTCCATGTCCAATACCTTTTACATATATCTCGATTTCATTGACAAGGATAGATTGCTTCCTTGCTACTTAAGTCAAGTTTTGTGTAAAGCTTCTATCACTTGTCATTTGACCTATTTCTCTGGAGAAAATGCACTAACCGAGTCTGATTATTTGTCTCTTTAAAGGTGTCATTACAATTATCTGCATATAGATCAGACATTGTAGTTTTGATCTTTTGTCTATTCCCTTTTGAAAAATTTGGCATCTGAAACATGTTCTAGTTTCCTTCTTGCATGACCTTCAATCCATTTAAGAATGATTCCACTGTTACTTACTCTGTGGACCCCATCCCAAGTTTCTTTTTCTATGGGATTCATCCACTAGTTTCGCCTTTAGAAATTCTAGTATTTGGTCCTTTTCAGGCCAGCCTCTAGTGCATTAAACAATACACTATGTGTCAGGTAAACCAAATGGCAGTACGACTGCAATTTAGCTATATGTTATACCCTCACCCACTTAAATCAGTTTAGCGATCACTCTCAGTATTGTCTTTAAATGCTTTTTCAGTTGAGTCTCATTTTTTACAGTTTCCTATAAAATTTCTGTTCAGACTGGATTAGTATGATTATACTTAAGGGCTGGAGTCAATTAACCCTGGGCATATCATCATCATAATAATAATAATAATAATAACAATTTTATTTCTATAGCGCAAACATATTCCACAGCACTTTAGAGGAGACTTGTACAGACAATGAAAGACATTACAAATTAACAATAATCACATCAGTCAACTGATATCAAGAGCAAGCTTACAATCTATGAGGAAATAGGGGAGACAAGAAAGGTGGATGGTAACAATTGCTTTCATTGTACGATCCAGCCATCAATTTGATAAATAGGGTTTCACGTAATGCTGCATGAACCGGTCACCAACCAGCATGTTTAACCCCTTTCTGACATCTGACGCACTATCCCGTCGAGGTGGGGTGGGCCCGTATGACCACCGACGGGATAGTACGTCATACGCGATCGGCCGCGCTCACGGGGGGAGCGCGGCCGATCGCGGCCGGGTATCAGCTGCATATCGCAGCTGACATCCGGCACTATGTGCCAGGAGCGGTCACGGACCGCCCCCGGCACATTAACCCCCGGCACACCGCGATCAAACATGATCGCGGTGTACCAGCGGTACAGGGAAGCATCGCGCAGGGAGAGGGCTCCCTGCGGGCTTCCCTGAGACCCCCGGAGCAACGCGATGTGATCGTGTTGCTCCGAGGGTCTCCTACCTCCCTCCTCGCCGCAGGTCCCGGATCCAAGATGGCCGCGGCATCCGGGTCCTGCAGGGAGGGAGGTGGATTACCGAGTGTCTGCTCAGAGCAGGCGCTTGGTAAGCCTGCAGCCCTGCACAGCAGATCGCCGATCTGACAGAGTGCTGTGCACACTGTCAGATCACCGATCTGTAATGTCCCCCCTGGGACAAAGTAAAAAAAAAAATGTTTCCACATGTGTAAAAAAATAAATAAAAAATAAATTCCTAAATAAAGAAAAAAAAAAAATATTATTCCCATAAATACATTTCTTTATCTAAATAAAAAAAAAAAACAATAAAAGTACACATATTTAGTATCGCCGCGTCCATAATGACCCAACCTATAAAACTGCCCCACTAGTTAACCCCTTCAGTAAACACCGTGAGAAAAAAAAAACGAGGCAAAATATGACGCTTTATTATCATACTGCCAAACAAAAAGTGGAATAACACGCGATCAAAAAGACATATATAAATAACCATGGTACCGCTGAAAACGACATCTTGTCCCGCAAAAAACGAGCATGACACAGCATCATCAGCAAAAAAATAAAAAAGTTATAGTCCTGAGAATAAAGTGATACCAAAATAATTATTTTTTCTATAAAATAGCTTTTATCTTATAAAAGCGCCAAAACATAAAAAAAATGATATAAATGAGGTATCGCTGTAATCGTACTGACCCGAAGAATAAAACTGCTTTATCAATTTTACCAAACGCGGAACGGTATAAACGCCTCCCCCAAAAGAAATTCATAAATAGCTGGTTTTTTGTCATTCTGCCTCACAAAAATCGGAATAAAAAGCGATCAAAAAATGTCATGTGCCCGAAAATGTTACCAATAAAAACGTCAACTCGTCCCGCAAAAAACAAGACCTCACATGACTCTGTGGACTCAAATATGGAAAAATTATAGCTCTCAAAATGTGGTAATGCAAAAAATATTTTTTGCAATAAAAAGCGTCTTTCAGTGTGTGACGGCTGCCAATCATAAAAATCCGCTAAATAACCCGCTATAAAAGTAAATCAAACCCCCCTTCATCACCCCCTTAGTTAGGGAAAAATAAAAAAATAAAAAAATGTATTTATTTCCATTTTCCCATTAGGGTTAGGGTTAGGGCTAGGGTTAGGGTTAGGGTTAGGGCTAGGGTTAGGGCTAGGGTTAGGGTTAGGGCTAGGGTTATTGCTAGGGTCAGAGTTAGGGCTAGGGTTATTGCTAGGGTTATTGCTAGGGTAAGGGTTAGGGCTAGGGTTAGGGTTATTGCTAGGGTTAGGGCTAGGGTTAGGGCTAGGTTTAGGGTTAGGGCTAGGGTTAAGGCTACAGTTAGGGTTGGGGCTAAAGTTAGGGTTAGGGTTTGGATTACATTTACGGTTGGGAATAGGGTTGGGATTAGGGTTAGGGGTGTGTCAGGGTTAGGGGTGTGGTTAGGGTTACCATTGGGATTAGGGTAAGGGGTGTGTTTGGATTAGGGTTTCAGTTATAATTGGGGGGTTTCCACTGTTTAGGCACATCACGGGCTCTCCAAACGGGAAATGGCATCCGATCTCAATTCCAGACAATTCTGCGTTGAAAAAGTAAAACAGTGCTCCTTCCCTTCAGAGCTCTCCCGTGTACCCAAACAGGGGTTTACCCCAACGTATGGGGTATCGGCGTACTCAGGACAAATTGGACAACATCTTTTGGGGTCCAATTTATCCTGTTACCCTTGTGAAAGTACAAAAATGGGGGCAAAAAAATAATTTTTGTGAAAAAAAAATAATTTTTATTTTCACGGCTCTGCATTATAAACTGTAGTGAAACACTTGGGGGTTCAAAGTTCTCACAACACATCTAGATAAGTTACTTGGGAGGTCTAGTTTCCAATTTGGGGTCACTTGTGGGGGATTTCTACTGTTTGGGTACATCAGGGGCTCTGCAAATGCAACGTGACGCCTGCAGACCAATCCATTTAAGTCTGCATTCCAAATGGCGCTCCTTCCCTTCCGAGCTCTGTCATGCACCCAAACAGTGGTTCCCCCCCACATATGGGGTATCAGCGTACTCAGGACAAATTGTACAACAACTTTTGGGGTCCAATTTATTATGTTACCCTTGTAAAAATACAAAGCTTGGGGCTAAAAAATCATTTCTGTGAAAAAAAAGAGGAATTTTTATTTTCACGGCTCTGCGTTATAAACTGTAGTGAAACACTTGGGGGTTCAAAGTTCTCACAACACATCTAGATAAGTTCCTTGGGAGGTCTAGTTTCCAATTTGGGGTCACTTGTGGGGGGTTTCTACTGTTTGGGTACATCAGGGGCTCTGCAAATGCAACGTGACGCTTGCAGACCAATCTATTTAAGTCTGCATTCCAAATGGCGCTCCTTCCCTTCCGAGCTCTGTTATGCGCCCAAACAGTGGTTCCCCCCCACATATGGGGTATCAGCGTACTCAGGACAAATTGGACAACAGCTTTTGCGGTCCAATTTATTATGTTACCCTTGTAAAAATACAAAGCTGGGGGCTAAAAAATCATTTCTGTGAAAAAAAAGAGGAATTTTTATTTTCACGGCTCTGCGTTATAAACTGTAGTGAAACACTTGGGGGTTCAAAGCTCTCAGAACACATCTAGATAAGTTCCTTAGGGGGTCTACTTTCCAAAATGGTGTCACTTGTGGGGGGGTTTAATGTTTAGGCACATCAGGGGCTCTCCAAACGCAACATGGCGTCCCATCTTAATTCCAGTCAATTTTGCATTGAAAAGTAAAATAGCGCTCCTTCCCTTCCGAGCTCTGCTATGTGCCCAAACAGTGGTTTACCCCCACATATGGGGTATCAACGTACTCAGGACAAATTGCACAACAACTTTTGTGGTCTAATTTCTTTTCTTACCCTTGGGAAAATAAAAAAATGGGGTCGAAAGATTATTTTTGTGAAAAAATATGATTTTTTATTTTTACGGCTCTGCATTATAAACTTCTGTGAAGCACTTGTTGGGTCAAAGTGCTCACCACACATCTATATAAGTTCCTTAGGGGGTCTACTTTCCAAAATGGGGTCACTTGTGGGGGGTTTCAATGTTTAGGCACATCAGGGGCTCTCCAAACTCAACATGGCGTCCCATGTCAATTCCAGTCAATTTTGCATTGAAAAGTCAAATGGCGCTCCTTTCCTTCCGAGCTCTGCCATGCGCCCAAACAGTGGTTTACCCCCACATATGGGGTATCAGCGTACTCAGGACAAATTGTACAACAACTTTTGGGGTCCATTTTCTCCTGTTACCCTTGGTAAAATAAAACAAATTGGAGCTGAAATAAATTTTGTGTGAAAAAAAGTTAAATGTTCATTTTTATTTAAACATTCCAAAAATTCCTGTGAAACACTTGAAGGGTTAATAAATTTCTTGAATGTGGTTTTGAGCACCTTGAGGGGTGCAGTTTTTAGAATGGTGTCACACTTGGGTATTTTCTGTCATATAGACCCCTCAAAATGACTTCAAATGAGATGTGGTCCCTAAAAAAAATGGTGTTGTAAAAATTAGAAATTTCTGGTCAACTTTTAACCCTTATAACTCCCTAACAAAAAAAAATTTGGTTCCAAAATTGTGCTGATGTAAAGTAGACATGTGGGAAATGTTACATATTAAGTATTTTGTGTGACAAATGTCTGTGATTTAAGGGCATAAAAATTCAAAGTTGGAAAATTGCGAAATTTTCAAAATTTTCGCCAAATATCCGTTTTTTTCACAAATAAACGCAAGTTATATCGAATAAATTTTACCACTATCATGAAGTACAATATATCATGAGAAAACATTGTCAGAATTGCCAAGATCCGTTGAAGCGTTCCAGAGTTATAACCTCATAAAGGGACAGTGGTCAGAATTGTAAAAATTGGCCTGGTCATTAACGTGCAAACCACCCTTGGGGGTGAAGGGGTTAAAAGTATAGACACAGAGGGCTATTACATGCATAAATGGTGTAAGAACAGATGTTAGAAGGATCATAGTATTGAAGAAAATTTTATATGTGCAAAACATGGATAGTTAGATGAATATGTTGAGGCTGTAGGCCAGTCTGAAGAAAAGTGTTTTTAGGGCACGCTTAAAACTGTGGGTATTGGGGATTAATGGATTAATATAATTGTCCTGGGTAATGCATTGCAAAGAATTGTTGCAGTACACTCAGTTTAATAATGCGCTGAATGTTGGAGCTGGGGCGTCACTGTCTATCACAATTAGGGTGCCAACTTCCACTGTTAGGCAGCGACAGGCCAGGAGGATTATAGGGCAAACTAGAATTACCTTGCTATACATATCAATATGACCCATAAGTTCTGTTTGGATTTGTGTTTGTAGGGGTGTGACTAGATTGCTTACACTTCTGTAGATAGCATCATGTCTGTTTTTTAATGTTATTGAATAAAATGTGTTATTTTAGAGTATATGTTATACTAAATTTGTAGCAGAGCCAGATAAAAAAATGACAAAATGTTTTTGCGCAAGAGACTTATTTAAAAAAAAATTGAAGCAGAGTCAAATAGTAACAAATTATAAAGTGACAACTGTTTAGATTGTTTTCCAAACAGGGAAAGGTTAATAATACCTATTATTACATTTATAATTAAATTTGACTCTAGATGTCGCCTGAAGCGCTCATATGTTGATCCTGTCATTCACTTTTTATTTGTGCTCATTATGTTAAATTATGTAATAGATTGATTGTCACTTAATTTTAACAATACATTAGGGAGCAAACTGAGACAGTTCTGATTGAGTAAATAACATTTCATTTTTAGTTCAAGTAAGTTATTATTATTATTATTATTATTTATTTATGTAGCACCAATAATTCCATGGTGCTGTACATGAGAAGGGGTTACATGCAAAGTTATAGATATCGTTTACAGCAAACAAATTTACAGTGACAGACTGGTACAGAGGGGAGAGGACCCTGTCCTTGCAGACTTACATTCTACGGGATAATGGGGAAGAGACAGAAGGTCGCGGGTGCAGCAGTTCTGGTGGTGGTGAGGCGGCAGCTCGGGCGGTGGTGAGGCGGCAGATTGGTTTTTGCAGGCTGTAAACTTTCCTGAAGAGATGGATTTTCAGGTTCCATCTGTAGGATCCGAGGGTGGTGAATAATCAGACGTGTTGAAGCGTGGAATTCCAGAGGATGGGGGATATTTGGGAGAAATCTTGGAAGCAGTTGTGTGAGGAACGATTAAGTGTGGAGGAGAGTAGGAGGTCTTGGGAGTATTAAATATTACGTGAGGTGAGATATTGGGAGATTATTTCGGATACATAGGGAGGGGACAGGTTGTGGATGGCTTTGTAGGTCAGTGTTAGTAGTTTGAAATGGATTCGTTGGGGAATTGGGAGCCAGTGGAGGGATATGCAGAGGGAAGAAAGAGGGGAGCAGCGAGGGGAGAGGTTGATTAGTCGGGCAGGAGAGTTGAGGACAGACTGGAGTGGTGTAAGAGAGTTGTCGGGGAGGCCACAGAGGAGGGTGTTGCAGTAATTGAGGCGGGAGATGATGAGGGCATGGACAAGAGTTTTAGTAGATTGAGGGCTGAGGAAGGGATGGATTCTGGAAATATTTTTGAGTTGGAGGCGACAGGAGGTGGCAAGTGTTTGGACGTGTGATTTGAAGGGCAGGGCAGAGTCAAGAGTTAAGGCCCCGTCTCACATAGCGATTTACCAACGATCACGACCAGCGATACGACCTGGCCGTGATCGTTGGTAAGTCGTTGTGTGGTCGCTGGGGAGCTGTCACACAGACAGCTCTCTCCAGCGACCAACGATCAGGGGAACGACTTCGGCATCGTTGAAACTGTCTTCAACGATGCCGAAGTCCCCCTGCAGCACCCGGGTAACCAGGGTAAACATCGGGTTACTAAGCGCAGGGCCGCGCTTAGTAACCCAATATTTACCCTGGTTACCAAAAAAAACAAACAGTACATACTCGCCTTTCGGTGTCCCTTGCCGTCTGCTTCCTGCTCTGACTGAGCCGCCGTACAGTGAGAGCAGAGCGCAGCGGTGACGTCACTGCTGTGATCTGCTCTCACTTTCCGGCCGGCAGTCAGTCAGAGCAGGAAGCAGACGGCAAGGGACCTGACGGACATCAGATGGTGAGTATGTACTGTTTGGTTTTTTTTACATTTACGCTGGTAACCAGGGTAAACATCGGGTTACTAAGCGCGGCCCTGCGCTTAGTAACCCGATGTTTACCCTGGTTACCAGTGAAGACATCGCTGGATCGGTGTCACACACACCGATTCAGCGATGTCAGCGGGACCTCAACGACCAAAAAAAGGTCCAGGCCATTCCGACACGACCAGCGATCTCACAGCAGGGGCCTGATCGCTGGTATGTGTCACACATAGCGAGATCGCTACTGAGGTCGCTGTTGCGTCACAAAACTAGTGACTCAGCAGCGATCTCGCTAGCGATCTCGCTATGTGAGACGGGGCCTCTGAGGCAACGGATTTCAGGTGCGGGAGAGGGCGTGATGCCATTTACCATAATAAATAGATAAGGCAGGGAAGATATGTGAGATGGAGGAAAGATGATGAGTTTGGTTTTGTCTACATTGAGTTTGAGGAAGCGAGAGGTGAAGAATATGGCTGATAGACACTCTGGGATTCTGGACAGCAGAAAGGTGACATCTGGGCCAGAGAAGTAGATCTAAGTTTTGTCTGCATACTGATGGTACTGGAAGCCATGGAACTTTATGAGTTATCCTAGGCCAAGGGTAAAGATGGAAAAAAGTAGGGGCCCCAGGACAGAGCCTTAAGGGACTCCAACAGAGAGAGGGTGGGATGAGGAGATAGTGTGGCAGTGGGAGACGCTAAATGTGCGATCGGAATTGTAGGAGGCGATCCAGGACACGGCAAGGTCTTTGATGCCAAGGGAAGAAATAATCTGTAGCAGTAGGCAGTGGTCAACTATGTCAAAGGCAGAGGACAGGTTGAGAAGGAGGAGGATGGAGAAGTGTCTTAGTTTTGGCTGTGAGTAAGTCATTAGTAATTTTGGTCAGGGCAGTTTCAGTGGAGTGGTGGGGGCGGAAGCAAAATTGGAGGTTGTCAAGGAGAGAGTTAGATGAGACGTGGGAGGAAAGTTGAGCATAGACATGCTGCTCAAGGAGTTTAGAAGCAAACGGGAACAGTGATGTGGGGGCGATAGCTGGGCATAGCAGTTGGGTCAAGATTTGTTTTTTTGAGGATGGTGTGATGATGGCATGTTTGAAGGAAGAGGGGAAGGTACCAGAAGAGAGCGATAGGTTGAAGAGATGGATTAGGGCTGGAATGAGCATGTTAGTGAGGTTGGGGAGCAGGTGGGAAGGGATGCGGTCAAGTGCACAGGTGGTGAGGTGTGATTTGGAAAGGGGATGAGTAAGCTCTCCTTCAGTGATGTTGGAGAGGGAGGTTATTAGGGAAGGGCAGAGGTCTGGTATATGGAGTGGTTGGGGAAGTGGAACATTAACACCTTTCTGACATTAGACATACTATCTAGTCGAGGTGGGGTGGGCCCGTATGCCCACCAACGGGATAGTACATCATAGAGATCGGCCGCGCTCACGGGGGGAGCGTGGCCGATTGCGGTCGGGTGTCAGCTGACTGTCGCAGCTGACATCCAGTACTATGTGCCTGGAGTGGTCACGGACCGCCCCCGGCACATTAATTCCCGGCACACTGCGATCAAACATGATCACAGTGTTCCGAAAGTATAGAGAAGCATCGCGCAGGGAGGGGGCTCACTGCGAGCTTCCCTGAGACCCTCGGAGCAACGCGATGTGATCGCGTTGCTCCGAGGGTCTTTTACCTTCTTCTCCCTGCAGGCCCCAGATCCAAAATGGCCACGGTGCTGCATCCGGGTCCTGCAGGGAGGTGGCTTCACAGCGCCTGCTCAAAGCAGGCGCTGGGAAGCCTCCCTGCTGTGCACATCTGATCGCTGATCTGACACAGTGCACAGCAAAGTGTCAGATCAGCGATCTGTAACTTTACTGTGATGTCCCCCCTGGGGCAAAGTAAAAAAGTTAAAAAAAAATATTTCTATGTGTAAAAAAAAAACTAAATAAATTAAAAAAATATATTGTTCCAATAAATGCATTCCTTTATCTAAATAAGAAAAACAATAAAAGTACACGCCGCGTCCATAATGACCCCACATATAAAACTGTCCCACTAGTTAACCCCTTCAGTGAACACTGTAAAAAAAAGAGGCAAAAAACAACGCTTTATTATCATACCGCCGAACAAAAAGTGGAATAGCACGAGATCAAAAAGGCAGATATAAATAACCATGGTACTGCTGAAAACGTCATCTTGTCCTGCAAAAAAGGAGCCACCACACAGCATCATCAGTGAAAAAATAAAAAAGTTATAAGTCCTCAGAATAAAGCGATGCAAAAATAATTATGTTTTCTATAAAATAGTTTTTATCGCATAAAAGCGTCAAAACATAAAAAAAATATAAATGAGGTATCGCTGTAATCGTACTGACCCGAAGAATAAAACTGCTTTATCCAAACGCGGAACGGTATAAATGCCCCCCCCCCCCAAAAGAAATTCATGAATAGCTGGTTTTCGGTCATACTGCCTCACAAAAATCGGAATAAAAAGTGATCAAAAAATGTCACGTGCCCGAAAATGTTATCAATAAAAACGTCAACTCGTCCCGCAAAAAACAAAACCTCACATGACTCTGTGGACAAAAATATGGAAAAATTATAGCTCTCAAAATGTGGTAATGCAAAAACAATTTCTTGCAATAAAAAGCGTTTTATTTTTATTTATTTTTAGTTTTAGTGTGTGACAGCTGCCAATCATAAAAATCCGCTAAAAAACCCACTATAAAAGTAAATCAAACCCCCTTTCATCACCCCCTTAGTTAGGGAAAAATATTAAAATAAAAAAAATGGTTTTATTTCCATTTTCCCATTAGGGTTAGTGTTAGGGCTAGGGTTAGGGCTAGGGTTAGGGTTAGAGCTAGGGTTAGGGTTAGGGTTGGGGCTAGGGTTGGGTCTAGGGTTGGGGCTATGGTTAGGGTTAGGGTTGGGGTATGGTTAGGGTTGGGGCTAGGGTAGGGTTTGGATTACATTTACAGTTGGGATTTGGGTTAGGGGTGTGTCAGGGTTAGGAATGTGGTTAGGGTTATGGTTGGGATTATGGTTGGGATTGGTTGCAGACCAATCCATCTAAGTCTGCATTCCAAATGGCGCTCCTTCCCTTCCAAGCTCTGCCATGCGCCCAAACGGTGGTTCCCCCCACATATGGGGTATCAGGGTACTCAGGACAAATTGCACAACTTTCGGAGACCAATTTCTCCTGTTACCCTTGGGAAAATACAAAACTGGGTGTTAAAGATAATTTTTGTGGAAAAAAAATGATTTTTTATTTTCACGGCTCTGCGTTTTTAGCTGTAGTGAAACACTTTGGGTTCAAAGTTCTCACAACACATCTAGATAAGTTCCTTGAGGGGTCTAGGTTCCAATATAAGGTCACTTGTGTGGGGGTTTCTACTGTTTAGGTACATCAGGGGCTCTGCAAATGCAACGTGATGCCTGCAGACCAATCCATCTAAGTCTGCATTCCAAATGGCGCTCCTTCCCTTCCAAGCTCTGCCATGCGCCCAAATGGTGGTTACCCCCACATATGGGATATCAGCATACTCAGGACAAATTGGACAACAACGTTTGGGGACCAATTTCTCCTGTTACCCTTGGGAAAATACAAAACTGGGTGTTAAAAATAATTTTTGTGGAAAAGAAAATAATTTTTATTTTCACAGCTCTGCGCTATAAACTGTAGTGAAACACTTGGGGGTTCAAAGCACTCACAGCACATCTAGATAAGATCCTTAGGGGGTCTACTTTTGAAAATGGTGTCACTTGTGGGGGGTTTTAATGTTTAGGCACATCAGGGGCTCTCCAAACACAACATGGCATCCCATCTCAATTCCAGCCAATTTTGTATTGCAAAGTCAAAAGGCGCTCCTTCCTTTCCGAGCTCTGCCATGCACCCAAACAGTGGTATACCCCCACATGTGGGGAATCAGCGTACTCAGGAGAAATAGCACAACAACTTTTGGTTTCCAATTTCTTCTGATACCCTTGGGAAAATAAAAAAAATGCTGGCGAAAAGTTCATTTTTGTGAAAAAATATTATTTTTTATTTTTACGGCTCTACATTATAAACTTCTGTGAAGCACTTGGTGGGTCAAAGTGCTCACCACACATCTACATAAGTTCCTTAGATGGTCTACTTTCCAAAATGGTGTCACTTGTGGGTGTTTCAATGTTTAGGCACATTAGGGGCTCTCCAAACGCACCATGGCGTTCCATCTCTATTCCAGCCAATTTTGCATTGAAAAGTCAAATGGCGCTCCTTCCCTTCCGAGCCCTGCCATGCGCCCAAACAGTGGTTTACCCCCACATATGGGGTATTCTGGTACTCAGGACAAATTGTACAACATCTTTTGGGGTCCATTTTCTCCTTTTACCCTTGGTAAAAAGAAAAAAAATTGGAGCTGAAGTAATTTTTCTGTGAAAAAAAATTAAATGTTCATTTTTTTTAAACATTCCAAAAATTCCTGTGAAACACTTGAAGGGTTAATAAACTTCTTGAATGTGTTTTTGAGCACCTTGAGGGGTGCAGTTTTTAGAATGGTGTCACACTTGGGTATTTTCTATAATGTATACCCCTCAAAATGACTTCAAATCTGACGTGGTCCCTAAAAAAATGGTGTTATAAAAATTAGAAATTGCTGGCCAACTTTTAACACTGATAACTCCCTAACAACAAAAAAAATTGTTTCCAAAATTGTGCTGATGTAAAGTAGACATGTGTGAAATGTTACTTATTATGTATTTTGTGTGACATATTTCTGTGATTTAAGGGCATAAAATTTCAAAGTTGGAAAATTGCAAAATTTTCTAATTTTTCGCCAAATTTCTGTTATTTTCACAAATAAATGCAAGTAATATCAAAGAAATTTTACCAAAGTCATGAAGTACATTATGTCACGAGAAAACACTGTCAGAATCACTGGGATCCGTTGAAGCGTTCCAGAGTTATAACCTCATAAAGGGACAGTGGTCAGAAATGTAAAAATTGGCCTGGTCATTAACGTACAAACCGCCCTTGGGGGTAAAGGGGTTAAATGTTTGCCTTGTTTGGTCGATCTTATTTTTGAAGTAGGTGGCAAAGTCCTTGGCAGAGATGAGGGGAGTTGGAGGTGGCAGTTGTTTTGGGTTGTAGGATAATGAAGATACAAGGTTTGTGAAATAAGTCTGTTTAGCATAGGTGAGGGCTAATTTGAAGGCAAGTGTAGCTTGTTTGAAGCAGTGAAGTCGTCTGGCAGATGTGTTTTCTTCCAATGCCGCTCCACGACCCTGGATGATTGTAATATTTTGCTTATAAATATATGATTAAACTAGCTGAAGAGCCCGGCGTTGCCTGGGCATAGTAAATATCTGTGGTTAGTTATAGCACCTCACTTCTCTTATTTTCCCATCACGCCTCTCATTTTCCCCATCACATCTTTCATTTTCCCCCTCATATCTCTCATTTTCTCCCTCACACCTCTCATTTTCCCCCTCACTCCTCTTATTTTCCCCCTCACTCCTCTCATTCCCCCCTAACACTTGTCATTTCGACCTCACATCTGTCATTTTCCGATCACTCCACTATTTTCCCTCACTCCTCTCATTTTGCACTCACACCTTTTCATTTTCACCCCACACCTCTCATTTTCACCTCAGTATATACATGTTTGTCATCTCCCTTATATATAGTATACACCTGTATGTCATCTCCTGTATATAGTATATTATTATTATTATTATTATTATTTATTGTTATAGCGCCATTTATTCCATGGCGCTTTACAAGTGAGGAGGGGTATACATAATAACAAGTACAATAATCTTGAACAATACAAGTCATAACTGGTACAGTAGGAGAGAGGACCCTGCCCGCGAAGGCTCACAATCTACAAGGGATGGGTGAGAATACAGTAGGTGAGGGTAGAGCTGGTCATGCAGCGGTTTGGTCGATCGGTGGTTACTGCAGGTTGTAGGCTTGTCGGAAGAGGTGGGTCTTCAGATTCTTTTTGAAGGTTTCGATGGTGGGCGAGAGTCTGATGTGTTGTGGTAGAGGGTTCCAGAGTAGGGGTGATACGCGAGAGAAATCTTGTATGCGATTGTGGGACGAGGAGATAAGAGGGGAGTAGAGAAGGAGATCTTGTGAGGATCGGAGGTTGCGTGTAGGAAAGTACCGGGAGATGAGGTCGCAGATGTAAGGAGGAGACAGGTTGTGGATGGCTTTGTACGTCATGGTTAGGGTTTTGTACTGGAGTCTCTGGGCAATGGGGAGCCAGTGAAGGGATTGACAGAGGGGAGAGGCCGGAGAATAGCGGCCATATACCTGTATGTCATCTCCCCTGTATATAGTATATACCTGCTGTGTGTCATCTCCCCTGTATATAGTATATACCTGTATGTCATATCCTCCTATATATAGTATATACCTGTATGTAATCTCCTCCTGTATATAGTATATACCTGTGTGTCATCTCACCTATATATAGTATATATCTGTGTGTCATCTCCTCCTGTATATAGTATATACCTGTATGTCATCTCCTCCTGTATTAGACCTCGTTCACACGTTATTTGGTCAGTATTTTTACCTCAGTATTTGTAAGCTAAATTGGCAGCCTGATAAATCCCTAGCCAACAGTAAGCCCACCCCCTGGCAGTATATATTAGCTCACACATACACATAATAGACTGGTCATGTGACTGACAGCTGCCGGATTCCTATATTGTACATTTGTTGCTCTTGTAGTTTGTCTGCTTATTAATCAGATTTTTATTTTTGAAGGATAATACCAGACTTGTGTGTGTTTTAGGGCGAGTTCGTGTGTCAAGTTGTGTGTGTTGAGTTGCGTGTGGCGACATGCATGTAGCGACTTTTGTGAGATGAGTTTTGTGTGGTGACATGCGTGTAGCAACTTTTTGTGTGTCGAGTTGCATGTGACAGGTTAGTGTAGCAAGTTGTGTGCAGCAAGTTTTGCGCATGGTGAGTTTTGCGCGTGGCGAGTTTTATGTGTGGTGCCTTTTGAGTATGTGCAAGTTTGGGTGAGGCAACTTTTGAATGTGTTGCAACTTTTGTGCATGTGGCAATTTTTCCGCGTGTGCAAGTTTTGCGTGTGGCGAGTTTTCCATGAGGTGAGTTTTGCACGTGTGGCGAGTTTTGCATGTGGAGAGTTTTGCGCGTGTTGAGTTTTGAGCGGCGACTTTTGTGTTTCGACTTTTATGTGGCGAGGTTGGTGTATGTGTGGTGAAATGTGCGCTGAGGGTGGTATATGTGTTCGAGCACGTGGTAGTGTGTGGCGCATTTTGTGTGTGTGTTCATATCCCCGTGGTGGTGTGGTGATTATCCCATGTCGGGGCCCCACCTTAGCAACTGTACAGTATATACTCTTTGGCGCCATCGCTCTCATTCTTTAAGTCCTCCTTTTTCACATCTGGCAGCTGTTAATTTGCCTCCAACACTTTTCCTTTCATTTTTTCCCCATTATGTAGATAGGGGCAAAATTGTTTGGTGAATTGGAAAGCGCGGGGTTAAAATTTCACCTCACAACATAGCTTTGACGCTCTCGGGGTCCAGACGTGTGACTGTGCAAAATTTTGTGCCTGTAGCTGCGACGCCTCCAACACTTTTCCTTTCACTTTTTCCCCATTATGTAGATAGGGGCAAAATTGTTTGGTGAATTGGAAAGCGCGGGGTTAAAATTTCACCTCACAACATAGCCTATGACGCTCTCGGAGTCCAGACGTGTGACTGTGCAAAATTTTGTGGCTGTAGCTGCGACGGTTCAGATGCCAATCCCGGACATACACACATACACACATACACACATTCAGCTCTATATATTAGATATGATAACAATTGTTATAAATAACAGTGACAAAATAGTTGTGACTCTCTGGATGAACAGCATTATGTCGCGAAACAAATTGACAGCAATAATGAAGATTTTTAAATTGAAGATGTCTCAGTTGGTAAGGGATTTGACCAGCCAGAGTTGAATGATTTTTGCACAAGACTTGGGACTATCAAAAAAGTATTCACAGCTCCTAGCATCAAGACTGCATGAGAAAAATTAGCTTGAAAAAGGAGTAAAGGAATCCTACTTTCGATCCAGAAAAGAGCATTTCTGCAATACTTTAGAAGTGACAGTGGATTAGTGTGTTGCAATAACATACGTGGTTTAATTAAGGAATTGGACATTTCAATCTATAACTCAAATGAATGATGACTGTTGATTGACAGATGAAAGCGGAGCTTAAATTGTGTCCTCCTTCACAATGTTAATTTATTTGGTATAGTCCCATTTTGCTATTCATTTTCTCTTTGTGAGCAATACAGAGGCATAAAGAGAATTATTAAGAATTATTGAGCTGTTGCAATATCACAAACACCATTTGGTCATCTATCTGTCTTGACTTTAAAATGACATGCTTTCTAGTCAACAACTCGGACACACCAAGTAGTCTTATTTTTTGTGCATGTCGTAGAGCAGACTTTGGGAGAAGCACTGGGTGGATTCAAAGATCTGACGTCAAACCTGGTGATCGAAACATTACATACAGGTCCTTCTCAAAAAATTAGCATATAGTGTTAAATTTCATTATTTACCATAATGTAATGATTACAATTAAACTTTCATATATTATAGATTCATTATCCACCAACTGAAATTTGTCAGGTCTTTTATTGTTTTAATACTGATGATTTTGGCATACAACTCCTGATAACCCAAAAAACCTGTCTCAATAAATTAGCATATCAAGAAAAGGTTCTCTAAACGACCTATTACCCTAATCTTCTGAATCAACTAATTAACTCTAAACACATGCAAAAGATACCTGACGCTTTTAAAAACTCCCTGCCTGGTTCATTACTCAAAACCCCCATCATGGGTAAGACTAGCGACCTGACAGATGTCAAGAAGGCCATCATTGACACCCTCAAGCAAGAGGGTAAGACCCAGAAAGAAATTTCTCAACAAATAGGCTGTTCCCAGAGTGCTGTATCAAGGCACCTCAATGGTAAGTCTGTTGGAGGGAAACAATGTGGCAGAAAACGCTGTACAACGAGAAGAGGTGACCGGACTCTGAGGAAGATTGTGGAGAAGGACCGATTCCAGACCTTGGGGAACCTGAGGAAGCAGTGGACTGAGTCTGGTGTGGAAAGGCGTGTGCAGGAAATGGGCTACAGGTGCCGCATTCCCCAGGTAAAGCCACTTTTGAACCATAAACAGTGGCAGAAGCGCCTGACCTGGGCTACAGAGAAGCAGCACTGGACTGTTGCTAAGTGGTCCCAAGTACTTTTTTCTGATGAAAGCAAATTTTGCATGTCATTCGGAAATCAAGGTGCCAGAGTCTGGAGGAAGACTGGGGAGAAGGAAATGCCAAAATGCCTGAAGTCCAGTGTCAAGTACCCACAGTCAGTGATGGTGTGGGGTGCCATGTCAGCTGCTGGTGTTGGTCCACTGTGTTTCATCAAGGGCAGGGTCAATGCAGCTAGCTATCAGGAGATTTTGGAGCACTTCATGCTTCCATCGGCTGAAATGCTTTATGGAGATGAAGATTTCATTTTTCAGCACGACCTGGCACCTGCTCACAGTGCCAAAACCACTGGTAAATGGTTTACTGACCATGGTATTACTGTGCTCAATTGGCCTGCCAACTCTCCTGACCTGAACCCCATAGAGAATCTGTGGGATATTGTGAAGAGAAAGTTGAGAGACGCAAGACCCAACACTCTGGATGAGCTTAAGGCCACTATTGAAGCATCCTGGGCCTCCATAACATCTCAGCAGTGTCACAGGCTGATTGCCTCCATGCCACGCCGCATTGAAGCAGTCATTTCTGCCAAAGGATTCCCGACCAAGTATTGAGTGCATAACTGAACATTATTATTTGATGGTTTTTTTGTTTGTTATTAAAAAACACTTTTATTTGATTGGACGGGTGAAATATGCTAATTTATTGAGACAGGTTTTTTGGGTTATCAGGAGTTGTATGCCAAAATCATCAGTATTAAAACAATAAAAGACCTGACAAATTTCAGTTGGTGGATAATGAATCTATAATATATGAAAGTTTAATTGTAATCATTACATTATGGTAAATAATGAAATTTAACACTATATGCTAAATTTTTGAGAAGGACCTGTATAAGGCACTTCTTGACAGAAAGACTATTATATTCCAACCTCTGCACATGAAACAGGGTCTCATGAAGAAATTCGTTAAAGCTTTTTCAACTGAAGGAGACTGCTTCAAGTAACTCATTTTGGCATTTCCTAGCTTGTCATTTGAAAAACTAAAGGCTGGTGTGCTTTATAGTCTACAGATTCGACAGCTCATCAAAGATGAACATTTCATTGGGACAATGTTAAAACTCCAAAAGAATTATGGTTATCATTCAAAGACCTTGTCAAGGACTTTCTTGGAAATATGTGCGCCATCAATTATGCCAAATTTGTCCAGACACCCTTGGACAGCTGCAAAATGCTGGTTTGCAACATGAGCATCAAGATACACTGTCTGCATAGTCATCTTGCTAACTTCCCTAAAAAAAACCTAAGTCAATGGTAAGCAAGGTAAAAGATTCCACCAAGATCTGAAGGACATGGAGGAATGGTATCAAGGTAGAAAGGATGTGCATATGATGGCTGACTATTATTGGAGCACGAGGCAAGATTGTCCTCAGATTGAAAATTCCAAGGAAAAGCTATAAGTGTAGATTTTTAATTTAACTGCTGCTTAACTTTACTAATTGCACACAATTTGACTTACAATAACAATAAATCCTTTGTATAAAAAAATAACTTTATATAAATATTACATGCAGGTAATTATTTGCATTGTTTATTTTTCCATTTTATGTATATTTTACATGGTTTTGGAGACAAAGGGAGGGCATTCTTTAGCTATTAAAAATGTTTTGATAGAGAAAAACTGAGGTCACTTTGGGATTCAAAAACCAAAAGTTAGTTACAGACAAGCAAAGACTGTGTTCCCCAGTGCTATAAATAAAAATATATTTTGTCCTAAGTTCATAAGATCATGAGGATGCCTACATTGATTTAATATAAACAATATATAGTTGCAATTTTAATTCCTGGGTTCTCAAACCTACATCTATCTCTGAATGTCAAGGCAGAGCAAAGCACTGCATGTGTTAGAAAAGTCCAAAGTGTACCGGAGCATTTGCACTACTGCCTTTTACTCTGCCTTTGGGCAGAGGGCAGAGAAGTACGCCTGCATACGAGTGCTATGTGGAGCATTGTGTGAATGACATAGAATGCATCTGTAATGGGCTGGGTGTTGGAACCACTATGGCCAAGGAAAGCCTGGAGGAGCATAACTGACCAAATCTGACCTCCGATATACAGTGACAGACGCTATCTTGATCTGAGGAGAGACAAAGGCGGTGGCACCAGTAGCTACACCAAGACTGACCTCAGGAACATAGCTGCTAACCACCTATGGTCAAGTAGCAAGGAGGGCCTGGAGGAAGGAATACAAAATGCAGGCAGGCACTGTAGGAACACTGGAACCATGGATTCAGACTGTACTGGCTGATGTACAGATGAACACTGACAGGTGCAAACTGGACTGACTGATGTACAGATGTGCACTGGAAGGTGCTTGCAGGACTAGCTGGTAACTAGATGAGCACTAACAGGTGCAGACTGGACCGACTGATGTAGAGGTGAGAACTGGCATGTGTGTGCAGGATCGGTTGATGTACAGAAGGTCACTGGCAGTGGTGGACTGGACCGGCTGATGTACAGATAGACTAGCAAGGCAGATATATAGGCAGGTGGGCATGGTTCATAGACAGGAAGGCACGGATGATAGACAGGCAGGTATACAGAAATACAAACACTGGGACCTTAGAAATAGCAAGTGTTTAAGAACAAACTTACTACATTTCACAGGCTCCTACTTACACGTTGAGGTGCTTAAAATAATTGTTTCAAAGCCATTGGCTGGAGACATTTTAGGATGGCACATGTGCACCAAATGCACAGTGCCCGGATATTTGCGCACAGTGTGCTCACCCTGGACATCAGTGGCCAGAGCTGGTAGTATGGGATGGAGGCAGTGGCGATTAGTAATTTGGCCCATGCAACAGCACTTTACACACATTATCATCGCTGTCCCCGATGGGGCTCACAATCTAAATTCCCTATCAGTATGTCTTTGCAGTGTGGGAGAAAACCAGAGTGCCCGGAGGAAAACAACGCAAACATGGGGAGAACATACAAATTCCTTGCAGATGTTATCCGTGGTGGGATTTGAACCCAGGTGTTATGATCTGGTGGCCGAAGAGCAGCATGAGACGTACTCTGGAGAAGGTGGTACCTGTACTGACCGCAGACCCTGAACTTAACACCGCAACTAGAAGTAGCCGTGGAAGCGCTCCCTAGACATCTCGACACAGCCGGAGGACTAATTACCCCTAGAGATAGAAAAGGGAAAACTATCTTGCCTCAGAGAAAATCCCCATAAGATAGGCAGCCCCCCACAAATATTGACTGTGAGAGGAGAGGGAAAAAACATACACAGACTAAAATGAGAATTTAGCAAAGGAGGCCACTTCTAGCTAAATAGAAAGAATAGGACAGAGTACTATGCGGTCAGTATTAAAACACTAGAAAATATCCACCACAGAAAATACAAAATCTCCACAGCTAACTAAAGATATGGAGGGTATATCTGCATCTCCAGAGATACCAGCTTGGATAAACAAATCCTTATACAGACCAAGCTGGACAAGACAAAAACATGGAAAAGAACTGAACAATAAGGCCAAAGCATGTGGACAGCAAAAAATCAAGGCCAGAACTTATCTTTGTTGAAATGAACTGCAAAGCAGAAGAGACCAGGCAGGGATGTGAATCCTCCAGGAACAATGGACAACTGACACTGACTAAAGGGTGAAGCAAGACTAAATAGCCCAGTCAAAATTGCAAAAAGTGAACACACATGATTAATGCTGCGATTCAGAGACAGCAGCGCTACCACTTACAACCACCGGAGGGAGCCCAAGAGCAGAATTCACAACAGTACCCCCCTTGAGGAGGGGTCACCGAACCCTCACCAGAGCCCCCAGGCCGATCAGGATGAGCCAAATGAAAGGCACGAACCAAATCATCAGCATGAACATCGGAGGCAACAACCCAAGAATTATCCTCCTGGCCATAACCCTTCCATTTGACAAGATACTGAAGCTTCCGCCTCGAAAAATGAGAATCCAAAATCTTCTCCACCACATACTCCAACTCCCCATCAATCAACACTGGGGCAGGAGGATCAACAGCGGGAACAACGGGCACCACATATTTCCGCAGCAAAGATCTATGAAAAACATTATGGATGGAAAAAGAGGCTGGAAGGGCCAAACGAAAAGACACTGGATTGATAATCTCAGAAATCCTATAAGGGCCAATAAACCGAGGCTTAAACTTAGGGGAAGAAACCTTCATAGGGACATGATGGGAAGACAACCAGACCAAATCCCCAACCCGAAGCTGGGAACCAACACACCGACGACGGTTAGCAAAACGTTGAGCCCCCTCCTGAGACAACACCAAATTGTCAACAACATGAGCCCAAATTTGCTGCAACCTGTCAACCACAGAGTCCACCCCAGGACAATCAGAAGGTTCAACCTGCCCCGAAGAAAAATGAGGATGAAAACCAGAGTTACAAAAGAAGGGTGAAACCAATGTAGCAGAACTAGCCCGATTATTAAGGGCAAACTCGACCAATGGCAAGAAAGCCACCCAATCACCCTGATCAGCAGACACAAAGCATCTCAAATAAGTTTCCAAAGTCTGATTAGTTCGCTCGGTTTGGCCATTTGTCTGAGGATGAAATGCGGAAGAAAAAGACAAATCAATGCCCAGCTTAGTACATAAGGCACGCCAAAACCTAGAGACAAACTGGGAACCTCTGTCGGACACAATATTCTCCGGAATACCATGCAAACGAACCACATGCTGAAAAAACAAAGGAACCAAATCTGAAGAGGAAGGCAACTTAGGCAAAGGCACCAAATGAACCATCTTAGAAAACCGGTCACAAACCACCCAGATAACCGACATCCTCTGGGAAACCGGAAGATCCGAAATAAAATCCATAGAAATATGCGTCCAAGGCCTCTCAGGGACCGGCAAAGGCAAAAGCAACCCACTAGCGCGGGAACAGCAAGGCTTGGCCCGCGCACAAGTCCCACAGGACTGCACAAAAGAACGCACATCCCGTGATTAAGAAGGCCACCAAAAAGACCTACCAACCAAATCTCTGGTACCAAAAATACCAGGATGGCCAGCCAACACAGAACAGTGAACCTCCGAAATCACTCTACTAGTCCATTTATCAGGAACGAACAGTTTCCCCACCGGACAGCGGTCAGGTTTATCAGCCTGAAATTCCTGAAGAACCCGTCGTAAATCAGGGGAGATGGCAGAAAGAATCACCCCTTCCTTCAGAATACCGACCGGCTCAAGGACCCCAGGAGAATCAGGCAAAAAGCTCCTAGAGAGGGCATCAGCCTTAACATTCTTAGAACCCGGAAGATACGAGACCACATAATCAAAACGGGAGGTAAACAGGGACCATCGGGCCTGTCTAGGATTCAGCCGTTTGGCAGACTCGAGATAAATCAGATTCTTATGATCGGTCAAGACCACAATACGGTGCTTGGCCCCCTCAAGCCAATGTCACCACTCCTCAAATGCCCACTTCATAGCCAACAACTCACGATTGCCGACATCATAATTGCGTCCCGCAGTCGAAAACTTTCGAGAAAAGAAGGCACACGGTTTCATCAAGGAACCATCAGAATTCCTCTGAGACAAAACGGCCCCTGCCCCAATCTCAGAAGCATCAACCTCAACCTGAAAAGGAAGAGAAACATCCGGCTGACACAACACAGGGGAAGAAGTAAATCGGCGTTTAAGCTCCTGAAAGGCAGAAACAGCCGCAGAGGACCAATTCGTCACATCAGCGCCTTTCTTCGTCAAATCGGTCAGGGGTTTAACCACACTGGAGAAGTTGGCAATGCAACGGAGATAAAAATTAGCAAAGCCCAAAAATTTCTGAAGGCTCTTCACGGATGTGGGCTGGATCCAATCATGAATGGCCTGAACCTTAACCGGATCCATTTCTATAGATGAGGGAGAAAAAATGAAGCCCAAAAAAGAAATCTTCTGTACTCCAAAGAGGCACTTAGACCCCTTCACAAACAAGGCATTATCACGAAGGATCTGAAATACCATCCTGACTTGTTTCACATGAGACTCCCAATCATCTGAAAAAATCAAAATATCATCCAAATATACAATCATGAATTTATCAAGATAATTCCGAAATATATCATGCATGAAGGACTGAAACACAGATGGAGCATTAGAGAGTCCGAATGGCATCACAAGGTATTCAAAATGGCCTTCGGGCGTATTAAACGCAGTTTTCCATTCGTCACCCTGCTTAATACGAACAAGATTATATGCCCCTCGAAGGTCAATCTTAGTAAACCAACTAGCCCCCTTAATCCTAGCAAACAGATCAGAAAGCAAAGGCAAAGGGTATTGGAATTTGACCGTGATCTTATTCAAGAGGCGATAATCAATACAGGGTCTCAAGGAGCCATCCTTCTTGGCAACAAAAAAAAAACCTGCTCCCAATGGTGAAGAAGATGGCCGAACATGCCCCTTCTCCAAGGACTCCTTAACATAGCTCCGCATGGCGGTATGTTCTGGCACAGACAGATTGAAAAGTCAGCCCTTAGGGAACTTACAGCCTGGAATCAAGTCAATAGCACAATCACAGTCCCTATGCGGAGGAAGGGAACTGGACTTGGGCTCATCGAATACATCCTGGAAATCTGACAAAAACTCAGGAATTTCAGAAGAGGGGAAGGAGGCAATTGACATCAAAGGAACGTCACCATGAACCCCCTGACAACCCCAACTAGTCACAGACATAGATTTCCAATCTAATACCGGATTATGCACCTGTAACCATGGGAAACCCAGCACAACAGCATCATGCAAATTATGCAACACCAGAAAATGACAATCTTCCTGATGGGCTGGCGCCATGCACATGGTCAGCTGTGTCCAAAACTGAGGTTTATTTTTAGCCAACGGTGTAGCATCAATACCCCTCAAAGGAATAGGACTCTGCAAAGGCTGCAAGGGGAAACCACAACGCCTGGCAAATTCTAAGTCCATTAAATTTAAAGCGGCGCCTGAATCCACAAATGCCATGACAGAAAATGACGATAATGAGCAGATCAGGGTCACAGATAACAGAAATTTAGGTTGTACAGTACTGATGGTAACAGAACTAGCGATTCTCTTGGTACACTTAGGGCAATCAGAAATAACATGAGCAGAATTGCCGCAGTAAAAACACAACCTATTCTGATGTCTGAATCCTTGTCGTTCAGCTCTAGACACAATCCTATCACACTGCATAGGCTCAGGACTCCGCTCAGAAGACAATGCCAAAGTGTGCACAACTCTGCGCTCGCGCTAGCGCCGATCAATCTGAATGGCCAGAGACATAGAATCACTCAGACCAGCAGGCGTGGGGAACCCCACCATAACATCTTTAACGGATTCAGAAAGACCCTTTCTGAAAATTGCCGCCAAGGCATCCTCATTCCATTTAGTCAGTACAGACCATTTTCTAAATTTCTGGCAATATGATTCTGCCGCTTCTTGACCCTGACACAGGGCCAACAAGGTCTTCTCAGCATGATCCACTGAATTAGGTTCATCATACAATAACCCAAGCGCCTGAAAAATGGTGTCTACAATAAGCAACGCCGGATTCCCAAGTTCCAGGGCAAATGCCCAATCCTGGGGGTCACCACGCAGCAGAGATATAACAATTTTAACCTGCTGGATGGGATCACCAGAGGAACGGGGTTTCAGAGCAAAAAACAGTTTACAGTTATTTTTAAAGCTCAGAAATTTGGACCTATCCCCAAAAAACAAATCAGGAGTTGGAATTCTAGGCTCTAAAACCGGAGTCTGAACGATATAATCGGAAATACCCTGTACTCTAACAGCAAGTTGATCCACACGAGAAGCCAATCCCTGAACATCCATATCAGCGCTGAACTCCTGAGCCACCCAGAGGTAAAGAGGGAAGAAAAAAAAAAAAAAAACAACACAACAGACTACAGAAAAAAAAATGGCTCAGCACTTTCCTTCCCTTCTTCTGAGATGCGGTTAACTCATTGTGGGCCAGTTGTACTGTTATGATCTGGTGGCCTAAGAGCAGCATGAGACATACTCTGGAGAAGGTGGTACCTGTACTGACCGCAGACCCTGAACTTAACACCGCAACTAGAAGTAGCCGTGGAATCTACCTAGCGCTCCCTAGACATCTCGACACAGCCGGAGGACTAATTACCCCTAGAGATAGAAAAGGGAAAACTATCTTGCCTCAGAGAAAATCCCCAAAAGATAGGCAGCCCCCCACAAATATTGACTGTGAGAGGAGAGGGAAAAAACATACACAGACTGAAATGAGAATTTAGCAAAGGAGGCCACTTCTAGCTAAATAGAAAGGATAGGACAGTGTACTATGCGGTCAGTATTAAAACACTAGAAAATATTCACCACAGAAAATACAAAATCTCCACAGCTAACTAAGGGTACCGTCTCACAGTGGCACTTTTGTCACTACGACGGTACGATCCGTGATGTTCCAGCGATATCCATATGATATCGCTATGTCTCACACGCAGCAGCGATCAGGGACCCTGCTGAGAATCGTACGTCGTAGCAGATTGTTTGGAACTTTATTTCATCGCTGGATCTCCCACTGTCATCGCTGGATCCCTTGTAACCAGGGTAAACATCGGGTTACTAAGCGCAGGGCCGCCATCACCACTGTGCTCTGCTTTCACTTTACGGCCGGCACTCCGTCAGTGCGGGAAGCAGACAGCTAGGGACCTGACGGACACCGGAATGTGGGTATGTACGTTTTTTTTTTTTACATTTACGATGGTAACCAGGGTAAACATCGGGTTACTAAGCGCGGCCCTGCGCTTAGTAACCCGATGTTTACCCTGGTTACCCGGGGACTTCGGCATCGTTGGTCGCTGGAGAGCTGTCTGTGTGACAGCTCCCCAGCGACCACACAACGACTTACCAACGATCACGGCCAGGTCGTATCGCTGGTCGTGATCGTTGGTAAATCGTTTTGTGTAACGGTACCCTAAAGATATGGAGGGTATATCTGCATCTCCAGAGATAACAGCTTGGATAAACAAATCCTTATACAGACCAAGCTGGACAAGACGAAAACATGGAAAAGAACTGAACAATAAGGCCAAAGCATGTGGACAGCAAAAAATCAAGGCCAGAACTTATCTTTGTTGAAATGAACTGCAAAGCAGAAGAGACCAGGCAGGGATGTGAATCCTCCAGGAACAATGGACAACTGGCACTGACTAAAGGGTGAAGCAAGACTAAATAGCCCAGTCAAAATTGCAAAAAGTGAACACACCTGATAAATGCTGCGATTCAGAGACAGCAGCGCTACCACTTACAACCACCGGAGGGAGCCCAAGAGCAGAATTCACAACACCAGGACCCTAGCGCTGCATGTATATTGAAGAGATCTTTTACAACTGATAAGTCTGGTGCATTTACTTTGAGAAGCCATATAAGAATGACAAAATCATAATTTCTAAAAGTTTATCCCCTTGATATTCAAAAGATCTCTCGCTGAACTCTTAAAATTCTAATTTTTATATCAGAATTATACAGCCATTTTCAAATGAATACACCATCTTTATCAGGTCTATTAACTCTAATTAACAATGTCTGCAGATTGTATTTTTAAATATTGGGAAAAGATGCACCTTAATGAAGAAATCTTAAAATAAACTTTGTCAGGCTTAGAACTGTACCATGAACCATTTGCTATAGACATTGCCAATCATCGCCGTTGCAAACTTTGGACATGTATGGTTTTACTACCATGAAACATTCAAAAAGAAGAATACATCTAATATATAATTGCCTAGAATACTACTTCCTGCAATTTGTGCCAACTTCCGTGGCTTTGTCCAGAGCTAATGTCCGGAGATAATGTCCGGAGCTAATGTCCGGAGCTAATGTCCGGAGCTAATGTCGGGAGCTAATGTCCGGAGATAAGTGACGTCACCAGTGTCCTACACCCAGGCAGAGCACAGGGGCCCCAGGCAGCATATGGGGCCCCAGGCAGAGCACAGTGGCCCCAGGCAGAGCACAGGGGCCCCAGGCAGCCTATGGGGCCCCAGGCAGAGCACAGTGGTCCCAGGCAGAGCACAGGGGCCCCAGGCAGCCTATGGGGCCCCAGGCAGAGCACAGTGTCCCCAGGCAGAGCACAGGGGCCCCAGGCAGAGCACAGGGGCCCCAGGCAGAGCACAGGGGCCCCAGGCAGCATATGGGGCCCCAGGCAGAGCACAGTGGCCCCAGGCAGAGCACAGGGGCCCCAGGCAGAACATGGGGCCCCAGGCAGAGCACAGTGTCCCCAGGCAGAGCACAGGGGCCCCAGGCAGCATATGGGGCCCCAGGCAGAGCACAGGGGCCCCAGGCAGCATATGGGGCCCCAGGCAGAGCACAGTGGCCCCAGGCAGCATATGGGGCCCCAGGCAGAGCACAGTGGCCCCAGGCAGAGCACAGGGGCCCCAGGCAGCATATGGGGCCCCAGGCAGAGCACAGGGGCCCCAGGCAGCATATGGGGCCCCAGGCAGAGCACAGGGGCCCCAGGCAGCATATGGGGCCCCAGGCAGAGCACAGGGGTCCCAGGCAGCATATGGGGCCCCAGGCAGAGCACAGTGGCCCCAGGCAGAGCACAGGGGCCCCAGGCAGAGCACAGGGGCCCCAGGCAGCATATGGGGCCCCAGGCAGAGCACAGTGGTCCCAGGCAGAGCACAGGGGCCCCAGGCAGCCTATGGGGCCCCAGGCAGAGCACAGTGTCCCCAGGCAGCATATGGGGCCCCAGGCAGAGCACAGGGGCCCCAGGCAGCATATGGGGCCCCAGGCAGAGCACAGTGGCCCCAGGCAGAGCACAGGGGCCCCAGGCAGCATATGGGGCCCCAGGCAGATCACAGGGGCCCCAGGCAGAGCACAGGGGCCCCAGGCAGCATATGGGGCCCCAGGCAGAGCACAGTGGCCCCAGGCAGAACATGGGGCCCCAGGCAGAGCACAGTGGCCCCAGGCAGAGCACAGGGGCCCCAGGCAGCTTATGGGGCCCCAGGCAGAGCACAGTGGCCCCAGGCAGAACATGGGGCCCCAGGCAGAGCACAGTGGCCCCAGGCAGAACATGGGGCCCCAGGCAGAGCACAGTGGTCCCAAGCAGAGCACAGGGGCCCCAGGCAGCATATGGGGCCCCAGGCAGAGCACAGTGGCCCCAGGCAGAGCACAGGGGCCCCAGGCAGCATATGGGGCCCCAGGCAGAGCACAGGGGCCCCAGGCAGCATATGGGGCCCCAGGCAGAGCACAGCAATATTTTGGACCACTGTGCGGTGTTTCAGACCCCCTGTGTGATGTCTGGGGCCCTGTTCTTAAGTATATTAAAGATTAAAGTAACGTATATTAAAGTATATTATAGATCAAATTTGACACGTTTATGAGCACCATTGAGTGATATACTCAAGAATGACATAATTTTTCAACATTTTATGGTTTCAAACTGTAAACACTCAGAGTTTTTTTTACTTCAACCAGAAAACCTTAACGGTTCATAAAAAACTTGACTGTTCAGGATATGATAAAAGTCATAGTATTCTGAATCTTTAACTTATAAAGATACCTTTACATGGGGTGATTATTGGTTCCAGAGAGGCTTTCGGCCGATAATCGTACACATGGCTGGTGACAGGACAATACAATATAAACGTTCAAAGGTAAACACTGATAACATTAAAATCTAATATATAATTGCCTAGAATACTACTTCCGGCAATTTGTGCCAACTTCCATGGCTTTGTCCGGAGATAATGTCCGGAGATAAGTGACGTCACCAGTGTCCTACACCTGCTCAGGGTGGATAAAGATATATGCCTTCGTGGTGCGTGGCACTTTTCTGATTGGTTGCCGCCTGCTGCGAGCGACCAATCAGAAATGTGCCGTACTGTCAAGAATTGTCAAGAGCTGGTGAGTGCAGCCATTTTTTGTTCTTTCTTACTATTATTTATTAATTGTATTATTCTTACATTTGAATAAATAAAGTATATATGGATTCTAGACTCCCGATTCTTTAGAATCGGCCTGCCATCTAGTTAAAAGATAAAGATATAGCTGCATTTTTTTCTCATTACTCTGCATATTACATGCAAAAGTCTAATTTACTGTAATTAGATTATAGACATATTGGTAAGCGCCAGATTCTTTGATTTTACAATTCTTTATAGATAAGTGCATTTCCACCTGTCTCCCACTATCTAGCTGCTGATAGTTGGTTCTCATCACCTTAACCCATACATATGTTACAATATCTAATTTAGCCTGCATGTTAACATTGATTACAGGCACTTTAAACACAGCTTGAACACCCCTGCTAGAGCTTCCTAGAAGTAACCATTACCCACATACCTTAAAGATTTTAACAAAGTTGAAAACTTTTCTTTTCTTTTTTACAGGATTTTTTGTCTTGTGTCTCCCACTGTCTTTCTCCTCCCATTGTTGTTCCTGTTTCACTCTCTTTCATTGTATTGCAGTTATTCCTGCCGCCTTCTGCTGATATGCATATTTTAAAGTAATATAATTGGCATCTTTCATGGCTCAGTAAAATGGAATTTTCTGCAAAACTTAACTACATGTCATTTCTTATATGAACAATGAAGGCAATGCTGTCGTGTTACTACATTTCAATATATTTATAACCAATAAAATTACAACTTTGGTGGAATTCAATATTTGAAATGTCTTGTTTTCTATAACTCTAAAGGTACCGTCACACTAGGCGATATCGCCAGCAATCCGTGACGTTGCAGCGACCTGGATGGCGATATCGCTGTATTTGACACGCAGCAGCGATCTGGATCCCGCTGTGAAATTGCTGGTCGCTGCTAGAAGGTCTGCACATTATTTGGTCGCTAGGTCGCCGTGTATCGCCGTGTTTGACAGCAAAAGCGACGATACCAGCGATATTTTACACTGGTAACCAGGGTAAACATCGGGTTACTAAGCGCAGGGCCGCGCTTAGTTACCCGATGTTTACCCTGGTTACCAGCGTAAAAGTTAAAAAAACAAACAGTACATACTCACCTGCGCGTCCCCCAGCCTCTGCTTCCTGACACTAAAGCGCCGGCCCTAAACTGAAAGTGAAAGCAACAGCGGTGACGTCACCGCTCTGCTGTTAGGGCCGGAGCTCAGTCAGTGTCAGGATGCAGAGGCAGGGGGACGCGCAGGTGAGCATGTACTGTTTGTTTTTTTAACTTTTACGCTGGTAACCAGGGTAAACATCGGGTTACTAAGCGCGGCCCTGCGCTTAGCAACCCGATGTTTACCCTGGTTACCCGGGGACCTCGGCATCGCTGGTCGCTGGAGAGCGGTCTGTGTGACAGCTCTCCAGCGACCACACAGCGACGCTGCAGCGATCGGCATTGCTGTCGCTATCGCTGCAGCGTCGCTTAATGTGACGGTACCCTAACTGGTATTCTACATAAATCAAGTTTCTAAGCTGATCTAGTATGTAACAAAGTGGACATAAGACTGATATGAAAAACATAATTTTCTCATTTCTTTATGACATATGATAACTTAGAAAGGACACAGTCAACTAATCAAGTTTACATATTATAATATTTAAAACAGCAACCATTTGGGAACCTGTATTTTTATTTTGTTTTTTTCCTGATATTAAATAATAGAATTATTTTCCCTAAGTTTTAAGGATAAATGCACACACTGCAGATTTGGTGTGGATTTTCTGTGTAGATTTTTATGTTTAAAATCTGCAGTGTAATACAGTACCAACTAAGCTACCTAACTGTAAAACATCTCATCTTCAGGTTGCAGTAAATTTTCTTGCATATACTAACCTGAGATGCCTATTTCATTGCAATCATTTGTGTGGAATTCATTGTGGAGTTTACCTGTTTCACCAGCAATGCAAAGGGTGACACTTTCTACCAATTTCATAATAAAATGTGTTACATGTGGACTTTGATGGAGAGATGAAGAGAAAATGCAGATAAGCTACAGATATGTTGTGGATATGTTGCATCAAATCCACAATGTTTGCATTAACCCCTTCTCCAAGATCTTATGCCAATATTTAGTGTAATAATAATAAAATTAGCAAAATACCTTAGAAATGCAGTATAGTTATTCTAATTAACTATATCACCTACTCCATGTGTTGGGCATTGCAATAGCTTAGGTATTCATTGTTACGACCACTAACAACATAACTGTCACTATGTGAGTGACAATAACCATGGATTTCTAATCTACTGCATTGCCCTGCACATGAGATAAGTGACATAGCTAATCAGTAGAACTATACCACATTTCTAATTGGAGGTACAATTGTGCTCAAAAGTTTACATACCCCGGCAGAATTTTTGCTTTCTTGGCCTTTTTTCTGAGAATATGAAAGAGAACACCAAAACTTTTTCTCAACTCATGGTTAGTGGTTGGGTGAAGCCATTTAATGTCATACTACTGTACTGTATTTCCTCTTTTTAAATCATAATGACAACCCAAAACATCCAAATGACCCTGATCAAAAGTTCACATACCCCATGTCTTAATACCTTGTTTTGCCCCCTCTAACATCAATGACAGCTTGAAGTCTTTTGTGATAGTTGTGAATGAGGTTCTTTATTTTCTCAGATGGCAAAGCTGCCCACTCTTCTTGGCAAAAATCCTCCAGTTCCAGTAAATTCCTGGGCTGTGTAGCATGATTTGCGCGCTTGAGATCTCCCAAGAGTGGTTCAATGATATTGAGGTCAGGAGACTGAGATGGCCACTCCAGAACTTTTTCTTTCTTCTGCTGTAGCCAATGACAGGTCGACTTGTCCTTGTGTTTTGAATCAATGTCATGTTGGAACGTCAAGGTACGTCCCATGCGCAGTTTCCGGGCTGATGATTGCAAATTTGCCTCGAGTATTTGCTGATAATGTGCTGCATTCATCTTTCCTTCAACTTTGACCAAGTTCCCTGTGTCTTTGTAGCTCACACATTCCCAAAACATCAGCGATCCACCTCCGTGCTTTACAGTAGGAATGGTGTTCCTTTCATCATAGGCCTTGTTGACCTCTCGCCAAATGTGACGTTTGTTGTGGCCAAAAAGTTAAATTTTGGTCTCATCATTCCAAATTATCTTGTTCGAGAAGTTTTGAGGCTTGTTTCTGTGCTATTTTGCGTATTGTAGGTGAGATACTTTGTGGCATTTGCGCAGTAATGGCTTTCGACCATAGAGCCCATTTTTCTTCAAGTGCCTCCTTATTGTGCATCTTGAAACAGTCACACCACTAGTTTTCAGAGAGTCCTGTATTTCAGCTGATGCTATTTGTGGGTTTTTCTTTGCATCCCGAACAATTTTCCTGGCAGTTGTGGACGAAATTTTTGCTGGTCTACCCGACTGTGTTTTTGTTTTTACAGAGCCCCTGATTTTCTATTTGTTAATAACAGTTTGAACGCTGCTGACTGGCATTATCAATTCCTTGGATATCTTTTTGTATCCCTTTCCTGTTTTACACAGTTCAACTACCTTTTCCTGTAGATCCTTTGACAATTCTTTTGCTTTCCCCATGACACAATCCAGAAACGTCAGTACCTGGATGAAAGATGCAAGAGTCTGTCTGGATCCCAGAAACTCACTCAGCTTTTATGCACACACACTGATTACAAGCAAACAGGTCACAGGTGAGGATGTTACATTTAGTAGCCATTCAAACCCATTTGTCTCAACTTCTGTGCATGTTATCAGGTCAAAATCACAGGGTATGTGAACTTTTGATCAGGGTAATTTGGATGTTTTGGGTTGTCATTATGATTTAAAAAGAGAAAACACAGTAGTTTGACAATAAATGGCTTCACCCAACCACTAACCATGCGTGGAGAAAAGTTTTGGAGTTATCATTCGTATTCTCTGGAAAAAAAGGGCAAAAAAGGAAAAAAATCTGCTGGGGTATGTACACTTTTGAGCACAACTGTATTTGCAAATATTATTAGTGCACCTAATACTTAATGGGTTAGGATCTTGGAGATGTGAATACCCTTTAAAGATTGTGCAAGTCTATGCTTTTCAGGAACACACTGCTTCCCATTTAGCTGACCTTCTGAAAGCTAAAGGAATGGGCACTTTTGCATGAGTGACCATTAACACTATGTGCATCTTTGCTCCACTGACATGAAATGTACACTCCTATTGCTGCTGTATGTGGACACTTTGTTTCTGTAGCATCAAAAGCTCAGTGAAGCAGAAACTGGTTGGAATTAATATCTAACAGCATGCTTCAGTAATCGCGGACAGTGTCAAGACAGTGCTTACCAGCTCACTAAGAATGAGCTTGTAAGCACAGTTCATGTTTGGCCACCACTGCTATACTATGGCAGTGGTTGTTCCCCCTGGGCAACAAGCAGTAAAAAAAAAAATACAATTGAATTAAAGAGAGAATGGGGGCACATTGTTATATATGAAGTTACTTGCAAAGTTATAAATAAATCCATCAAAGAAAAGGTGGGACTAACAATATAAATTAAATTAACCATATATTTTATAGCAAGTGTTCAAATGTTTAACCCCTTAATCCCATATGATGTACTATCCCGTCGAGGTGGGGTGGGCCTTAATTCCCACCGATGGGATAGTACGTCATAGAGCGGGGTGAGCGCGGCCGATCGCGGCCGGGTGTCAGCTGACTATCGCAGCGAACATCCGGCACTATGTCCCAGGAGCAGTCACGGACCGCCCCCGGCACATTAACCCCCGGCACACCGCAATCAAACATGATCGCAGTGTTCTGGTGGTATAGGGAAGCATCACGCAGGGAGGGGGCTCCCTGCGTGCCTCCCTGAGACCCCCGGAGCAACGCGATGTGATCACGTTGCTCCGAGCATCTCTTACCTCCTATCCCTGCAGGTCCCGGATCCAAAATGGCCACGGGGCTGCATCCAGGTCCTGCAGGAACTACTTCTGGGTCCAGTGCAGGCGCTGGTAAGCCTGCAGCGCTGTCAGTCAGATTGCTGATCTGACAGAGTGCTGTGCAAACTGTCAGATCAGCGATCTGTGATGTCCCCCCAGGGACAAAGTAAAAAAGTTTAAAAAAAAAAATCCTAAACAAAGAAAAAAAAATATTATTCCCATAAATACATTTCTTTATCTAAACAATAAAAAACCAATAAAAGTACAAATATTTAGTATCGCCACGTCCGCAACGACCCAACCTATAAAACTGTCCCACTAGTTAACCCATTCAGTGAACACCGTAAGAAAAAAAAAACAACGATCCACAAAACAACGCTTTATTATCAAACCACTCAACAAAAAGTGGAATAACACGCGATTAAAAAGATGGATATAAATAACCATTGTACCACTGAAAACGTCATCTTATCCCGCAAAAAACAAGCCACAATACAGCATCATATGCAAAAAAATAAAAAAGTTATAGTCCTCAGAATAATGCGATGCCAAAATAATTATTTTTTCTATAAAATAGCTTTTATCGTATAAAAGCGCCAAAACATAAAAAAATGATATAAATGAGATATCGCTGTAATCGTACTGACCCAACGAATTAAACTGCTTTATCAATTTTACCAAAGGTGGAACGGTATAAACGCCTCCCCCAAAAGAAATTCATGAATAGCTGGTTTTTGGTCATTCTGCATCACAAAAATCGGAATAAAAAGCGATCAAAAAATGGCATGTGCCCGAAAATGTTACCAATAAAATCATCAACTCGTCCCGCAAAAAACAAGACCTCACATGACTCTGTGGACCAAAATATGGAAAAATTATAGATCTCAAAATGTGGAGATGCAAAAACTTTTTTGCTATAAAAAGCATCTTTTAGTGTGTGACAGCTGCCAATCATAAAAATCCGATATAAAAAAACACTATTAATGTAAATCAAACCCCCCTTCATCACCCCCTTAGTTAGGGAAAAATAATAAAATAAAAAAATGTATTTATTTCCATTTTCCCATTAGGAATAGGGCTAGGGATAGGGTTAGTGCTACGGTTAGGGCTAGGGTTATGGCTAGGGTTAGGGTTAGGGCTAGGGTTAGGGCTAGGGTTAGGGCTGTTTAGAGTTAGGGCTAGGTTTAAGGTTAGGGCTAGGGTTAGGGTTAAGGTTAGGGCTAGGGTTGGGTTAGGGCTAGGGTTAGGGCTAGGGTTAGGGCTAGGGCTAGGGTTAGGGCTAGGGTTAGGGTTGGGGCTAGGGTTGGAGCTAAAGTTAGGGTAAGTGTTTGGGCTAAAATTAGGGTTGGGGCTAAAGTTAGGGTTAGGGTTTGGATTACATTTACGGTTGGGATTAGGGTTAGGGGTGTGTCAGGGTTAGGGGTGTGGTTAGGGTTACCGTTGGAATTAGGGTTAGGGGTGTGTTTGGATTAGGGTTTCAGGTAGAATTGGGGAGTTTCCACTGTTCAGGCACATTAGGGGCTCTCCAAACGCGACATAGCGTCCGATCTCAATTCCAGCCAATTCTGCGTTGAAAAAGTAAAATAGTGCTCCATCCATTCCGAGCTCTCCCCTGCACCCAAACAGGAGTTTACCCCAACATATGGGGTATCAGCGTACTCAGAAAAAATGGGACAACAACTTTTGGGGTCCAAGTTTTCTTGTTATCCTTGGGAAAATAAAAATTTGGGGGGCTAAAATCATTTTTGTGGGGAAAAAAAATATTTTTTATTTTCACGTCTCTGCGTTGTAAACTGTAGTGAAACACTTGGGGTTCAAAATTCTCACAACATATCTAGATAAGTTCCTTTGGCGGTCTAGTTTCCAATATGGGGTCACTTGTGGGGGGTTTCTACTGTTTGGGTATATCAGGGGCTCTACATATGCAACGTCATGCCTGCAGACCAATCCATCTAAGTCTGCATTCCAAATTGCGCTCCTTCCCTTCCGAGCTCTCCCATGCGCCCAAACAGTGGTTTCCCCCCACATACGGGGTATCAGCATACTCAGGACAAATTGGACAACAAATTTTACGGTCCAATTTCTCCAGTTACCCTTGGGAAAATACAAAACTGGGGGCTAATAAATAATTTTTGTGAAAAAAAAAAGAATTTTTATTTTCACGTCTCTGCGTTATAAACTGTAGTGAAACACTTGGGGGTTCAAAGCTCTCAAAACACATCTATATAAGTTCCTTAGGGGGTCTACTTTCCAAAATGGTGTCACTTGTGGGGGGTTTTAATGTTTAGGCACATCAGGGGCTCTCCAAACGCGACATGGTGTCCCATCTCAATTCCAGTCAATTTTGCATTGAAAAGTCAAACGGCGTTCCTTCCTTTCCGAGCTCATCCATGCGCCCAAACAGTCGTTTAACCCCACATATCAGGTATCAGCATACTCAGTACTAATTGCACAACAACTTTTGGGGTCCAATTTCTTCTCTTACCCTTGGAAAATAAAAAATTGGGGGCGAAAAAATCATTTTTGTGAAAAAATATGATTTTTTATTTTTACGGTTCTGCATTATAAACTTCTGTGAAGCACTTGTTGGGTCAAAGTGCTCACCACTAGGGTTGAGCAACCTTTACTTTTATAGGATCGGGTCGGGTTTCACAAAACCCGACTTTTTCAAAAGTCGGGTCGAGTGAAATCGGCCGATCCTATAAAAAAGTCAGGGTCGGGGTCAGCCGAAACTCGAAACCCAATGCAGTGCATTGGGTTTCCAATGGTTCCCAGGGTCTGAAGGAGCGGAAACTCTCCTTCAGGCCCTGGGATCCATATTTAAGTGTAAAATAAAGAATTAAAATAAAAAATATCGCTATACTTACGCTCTGACGGGCCCTGGTACTAACCGGGAACCTTCCTTCCTTAGAATCAGCCTTCCAGGACCCTGCGGTGACGTCACGGTGACGTCGCGGCTTGTGATTGGTCGCGCGGCCGCCCATGTGACCGCTCGCGCGACCAATCACAAGCCGCGACGTCACCGTGACATCACCGAAGGTCCTGGAAGGGCTGATTCTTAGGAAGGAAGGCTGCCGGAAAGAAGCAGGGCATGTCCGAGGGTGAGTATATAACTAATAGGAATATACTCACCCTCGGCTTCGTTCCGGCAGCCTTCCTTCCTAAGAATCAGCCCTTCCAGGACCTTCGGTGACGTCACAGTGACGTCGCGGCTTGTGATTGGTCACGCGAGCGGTCACATGGGCGGCCGCGCGACCAATCACAAGCCGCGACGTCACCATGACGTCACCGCAGGGTCCTGGAAGGCTGATTCTAAGGAAGGAAGGTTCCCGGTTAGTACCAGGGCCCGTCAGAGGGTAAGTATAGCGATATTTTTTATTTTAATTCTTTATTTTACACTTAAATCTGAATTCCGATAACAATTCCCGATATCTTAAACATATCGGGAATCGGTATCGGAATTCCGATTCCAGATTCAGAAGATCGCCGACTTCATGGCCGACCCCACACAGGGGTCGGGTCGGGTTTCATGAAACCCGACTTTGCCAAAAGTCGGCGACTTCTGAAAATTGCCGACCCGTTTCGCTCAACCCTACTCACCACACATCTAGATAAGTTTCTTAAGGTGTCTACTTTCCAAAATGGTGTCACTTGTGGGGGGTTTCAGTGTTTAGGCACATCAGGGGCTCTCCAAACACAACATGGCGTCCCATCTTAATTCCAGTCAATTTTGCATTGAAAAGTAAAATGGTGCTCCTTCCCTTCAGAGCTCTGCTATGCGCCCAAACAGTGGTTTACCCCCACATATGGGGTATCGTCGTACTTAGGACAAATTGCACAACAACTTTTGTGGTCTAATTTCTTCTCTTACCCTTGGGAAAATAAAAAATTGGGGGCAAAAATATCATTTTAGGGAAAAAAATATGATTTTTTATTTTTACGGCTCTGCATTATAAACTTCTGTGAAGCACTTGTTGGGTCAAAGTGCTCACCACACATCTAGATAAGTTCCTTAAAGGGACTCTGTCACCTGAATTTGGAGGGAACAATTTTCAGCCATAGGGGCGGGGTTTTCGGGTGTTTGATTCACCCTTTCCTTACCCGCTGGCTGCATGCTGGCTGCAATATTGGATTGAAGTTCATTCTCTTTCCTCTGTAGTACATGCCTGCAAAAGGCAATCTTGCCTTACGCAGGCGTGTACTATGGAGGACAGAGAATTCCACGCTATAGTGACTCTTACATTAACTTCACTCTTAGCAGCTGCTCATACGCTCATCTGTCATCTGTCACTCAGACTGTGACAAACATAGAAGTTCACAATACATACTACACATACAAAGTATAAGAATACATGTATATTAACCCAAAATATTGTATCCTAATTATCAATGCACATTGTAAACTATTAAATTTAATATTGTAATATTTCCTTGAATATTCCCTAAATACATTACTTAACACTATGTTCTAACCTATAGAAAAATGTTCTCACCTATATCTGGTACAAGGCCTGCAACTGAATCCGCTGAGGATGTTTCTAAATTCTTCTTACACTAAAACAATGGTATATGATATCCTTTTTTTTAACTCACACTTGTCACATGTCATGCACCATGCAGTGAAGGAAAAAAAAACAAGTTTTAGATTATGTTACAGAACAAAAATTACAGTACACAAATTTTAGATTGTTAGTTATATATTATTTATTTTAAGTGTTAAATATATAAAATAATGCAGTTATTATAACTCCCTGTGTAAATAAAGACATAAATTCATGTAAGAAGTTTTTTGTTCAATTCCTGCTTTGAAATGAAAGCTCTAAGGAAAAATAAAAGATAAGGTTAATTTCATATTTATTTAAAAACAAAATAATTTAAATATCTTATACATATGTATATATTTAATATATGTATTTAATGTAATTCTAAATATTATTACTGGATTAAATTTTAATTTTTTGCACTATAAATATAAAAATACAGTTAATATAATCTCTACTTATATAAATATGCTACAGTATTTACTGTATACTATATTAATATATATAAATATAACTGCAGGATTATTTTGTATAAAATTACATATTAATAAATAATACATTGTATAACTCATTTACACATCATATAATATAATTACATTTTTAGCCAATTCCTAAACCAAATCTCAACTCCCTGTCAATAATTTGTTGAAAAGCGCTATTTAATAAGGTCATTTTTAGACCGAGCTGTGATAATGGAATGTTCAGTTGAGAATCCCCTATGCTGTTGCTCACCTGCTTCCATCTGTCAATTTCCGCCATCTTTAGAGAGAGATCTGAAACTTCAGAGCAGCTTCAGTGGAGAACTCCTCCTGCATCATTTTTTTTATAGGGCTTATAACAAATTAACAAATATGTAATTTTCTGCGTACTTCATAGATGTGATTTTGGGTCAGTTTTGGAAATTTTGATTTTAGCTTCTCATAAGAAATAATTCTGCCTGTTTTAAAAAACTTAGTATGATTTGTTTTCCTTTCAAGATTCTCATGTTTTCTAGAAAAATCAAGGGATTGCGCACATTCAAATAAAGAATCTATTTGTGACGCAATAACATGAGATGCAGGATTTAGGAATCTAAATTTGTTTACAAAACAATTTATCATTGATTTTTTATTGAAATTCATAATGACCGTCTTGTACAACCTTTCAAATATGGACATGAATGTAAAAGTACATTCTTTCCGGCCAATCCTCAATTTTAGAAGAATATCAAGATCTGGGTAATTTTCTTTTAATCCACAGAATATCAAAATTTTTAATCTTTCTATATCAGTCATTTCGTCATGGAACTCATCATTCTGCATTTTTAATGAGAACCTTCTGGAAAAAGTTACTGGAAGCCACATTTTAAACAACTGATTTTTCTCCTCATTAGTCAAATCAAACTTATCAGCAAAACTCTCAAATGTCTCTGAATTTCTGCACACATGGATTTTGTCATCATATGCAGGAATGATTTTGCATAATTTTAACAAAGATTTTCCTAGATTTAGTTTGAAGTTGGGCCTCTGAGTTGTCTTCTATTTTTAGTGGCCCTTCTACATCTGTCTCTTGTACATCATCTTTGTCAGTTGTCATGTCTCCTACATTTCCTCCATCTTGTTTTTCATCATGAGACACAAAGTCACCATGGGTGGCCATTACAGACACATGCGTCACATCTTGCTTATTCTCCACATTACAGTCAATCTTGGGAACATCATTAATTTCCTTAGAAATTCTTTCTACACAGTCTTTTTTGGACTTCTCTGTAACAAACTCATGAAATACATAAACCATATGTAATATATTTTTCAGTTGCTCTTTTTCTTTTTTCCTAGATATTAACTTAGAATCTAACTTTAGATTTGCTATCTTGCATTCTGCAAATAAAGAAAGAAAATATTTCTAAGCTAGATTTGTACAAACTTACAAATTCTATCTGACTTGATTTACAGTAGCATATGAATTAATTAAATCCATTTTTCTTACCTTGAAATATCTCAGCTTGTAGTTCCTTTTCTTTACAACGCTGGGCTCTGGTCTTCAGCACGTCTATTTTCAGCACTTCCAATGCTATTGCTTGTCAATCCATCTGACACCTGTTAAAGTCTCCTTACTCATAGGTTCTTATGAGATCTTTGTGACTTAAAGTTTTGAAGTGGAATTCCTGAAAACTTGCACAACATCTAGCGAAGCTCTTCTCTCTTCCCCCGTGTGCAAGATGAAGGAAATTCAAGCAAAAATAGCACAAAAAATCAAAACTGGCTGGCTTGGCCAATGTTAAATATTCTTATTTTCGCACATTTATTTTATCAGGACTTTACCAGGTGCGTTATTCTTAAAGAAAAATGTCATGATATTCTCATAAAAAAGGTAGTGGTTTATTGAATTGTCCACAGAAAAACCACATTGCAGTGAAACATAAAATAGATGAAATAGTTACGAACAGATTGTCCATGTGTAGATATCAGCACTTGATACTCATCTTTCCCAAAGTTCTGAATGGTAAAAGCCATCTGTCTGTGTGAAGTCTGAAGTTATCATGGCTACCACTATCAGCTGTTCCTTCCTCCTGTGACTTGTCTGATGTCCATGGAGAATAATGGTGAAGGCAGGAGGTGACATCCCCCACGTGACAAAAGCCCCCACACACCCCTAAGAGACGTTTATAAATGTGTCCCACAGACCACGTGTTCCCCTTTATATGGTGTTAAGCTACACACACAGAAATAGCTCTTTGTAATGTCAGCAAGAAGCAATGTGCTCAGTACAGGATTGAGAATATGAATAATTCAATTAATAATTAATATTTAACAGCCATGTGTTAGGAGTCGAGTTTCCTCTGCTGCACAGGGGGAATCTCGATCCATCTCTGCTGCGGTCTCCCATTCTCCATCGGCCGCAGTGGAGCCTGCTAAGCAGAGACGTCGGTCCCAGCATCTCACTGAGTCTGATTCAGTGCAAAGGGTTTTTGCTGCCTCTCCAGGCTCTGCTATTGTACCCTGCACTGATCTACGGCGAACAGGCTTTTCTGGGACTAAGTCCTGCTTTGCACACACTGAGCATGCCCAGAGTAAGATCTCTCAGTGGAGATCAAGGGTCACATGTTCAGGTACTGCAGCCAAGTCTATTGGTCTTTCTAGGAAGGTCCTGTAGGTACACAGACTCAGTAGCAGTCTCTCGCTGGTCCTCTTTTTTAAGGTCCTGCATGTGCTGCAGCTATTTAAGGCTCGCATGGCTGCACGGCCATATGCTAGTATCTTCTAAAGTTACATGCTTTGCGCCACTGTGGTCATATGCGTGAATGTGTTCAGGGACCCGGCTGAAATAAGCCCCTAGAATGCTGGCACCTCCGGCGAGGAGTGTTGTGTGCATGCATGACCACTGACTGCTCTCTTCTGGGTAGTTAGCCTGTGTCTCTGTGAGAGTTAACAGGGCACAGAGCTTTGCTTTCTCTGCCACTCTGTGAAGCTAACAGAGCTGGTTAATACCGCCATATTGTGCCGCAATTTACTTAGCGGCAGGATATTTCCTGCACGGTGGATCCCGGGTTGCGAAAGCACCAATCACATCAATAAATATATTCGGTGCGTTCCGCAAACCTTAACAGTATACTAGCGCCAGGATCTGGCTAAGTAATGGCGGACGAACAGCGATTGCAGGGGTACATCCAGCTGCTGGAGGGCCGGTTGGCGTCTCTCGAGCGTGCAACCTCGGTGGTGGATGTTACCACAATTGGTGTTCAGGCTGCTAGCGTGGCTGCAGCAGCTTTACCCACTGCCACCTCTGTTCCGACCTTATCCCACCTTCCGTTGCCTGAAAAATTCTCTGGGGACAGTAAGTCCTGTAGGGGATTCGTGAGCCAGTTTAGTATACATCTCGAGCTCCTGGCTGCACGTTTTCCCACAGAGCGGGCAAAGGTGGGATTTGTAATTTCTCTCCTGTCGGACAGAGCTTTGGAGTGGGCTACGCCGCTGTGGGAGCACAACGATCATATGGTGCAGAGTGTTCCTTGGTTTCTGGGCACTCTGAAGCAGGTCTTCGTAGGACCTCAAGTCACCCATGATACGGCGCTCCAACTGCTGGCAGTGACTCAGGGTTCGACCATGGTCAGCCAATTTGCCATTCTCTTCCGGACTTTAGCGACTGAGTTGGAGTGGTCAGATAAAACCCTCATCCCAGTATTTTGGAGGGGGTTGGCTGACCATGTGAAGGACGCTTTGGCCACTAGAGAGTTTCCCGCTACACTGGAGGAGCTCATATCTATATCAACTTGCATAGACCTTCGTTTTCACGAGCGAGGGTTGGAGCGAGCCCAGTGTAAGCAGAGGTTTTGGCTGGCTCCCACCTTCGCCAGACCTTTGGAATCTCCGGTCCAGGCGCCCGAGTCACATGAGGCCATAGAGGGGTCGCGAGCGGGGTCTAAGTCCCAGGCCGCTCGTGCCCTTAAGGTCTGTCATGTTTGCCGGCAGTCCGGACATCTTGCCTCCAAGTGTCCGCAGCAGTCGAGGAAACGTCAGCGTCTAGTGGCAGTTGGAGGAGGTACATTAGACACAGCGACGTTTACCTCAAAATTGTCTTTCAAGGGGACAATTACCATTGGCCCATCCACTCTTATGGTAGAGCTTTGCGTGGACTCTGGGGCAGTGGGTAATTTTATGTCATCCCTTTCGCTCAGCGACACGCAATACCCCTGGTGATGCTCGCCAAGCCAATAACCATTCGAGTGGTAAATGGGTCGACACTACCTTCACAGATTACACACCAAACCATCCCTTTCACTCTTTCTGTATCTCCATCACATCAGGAGATTATTTCTCTTTTGGTCCTTCCTGAGGGAGTTGATGAGATCCTGTTGGGGATACCCTGGCTTCGTTTTGATTCTCCTCATATAGAGTGGTCCTCAGGGAAAATTTTGGGATGGAGTAAATCCTGTGAGGGTAGATGTCAGAGGTGGTGCATTCAGGTTGCTACAACTGAGGTACCCGCAGATCTTTCCTCTCTCCCCAAGCACTATTGGCCTTATGCGGATGTGTTCTCCAAAGGGCTGCGGAGACCCTTCCGCCTCAACGCCCCTATGACTGTCCTATCGATCTCTTGCCTGGTGCTGAGCCTCCCCGGGGTCGAGTCTATCCATTATCTCTCCCAGAGATGGAGGCAATGTCTCAGTATATCCAAGAGAATCTGGCAAGAGGTTTTATTAGGAAATCAGTGTCACCTGCAGGGGCTGGGTTCTTCTTCGTGCAGAAGAAGAGTGGAGAATTACATCCATGCATTGACTACAGGGGTCTTAACGCCATCACCGTTAAAAGCAAGTACCCACTACCCCTGATATCTGTGCTCTTTGATAGGCTACGGAGAGCAAGGGTATTTACTAAATTAGATTTGCGGGCTGCTTATAACCTGATTCGCATCCGTGAGGGGGACGAGTGGAAGACGGCTTTTAACACTAGGAATGGGCACTATGAATATCTGGTGATGCCCTTCGGGCTCTGTAATGCCCCAGCCGTTTTTCAGGACTTTGTGAACGACATCTTCCGGGAGATGCTCACCACCTCGGTTGTAGTCTATCTGGATGATATTCTCATCTACTCTCCAGATATTGACTCCCACCGGAGAGATGTTTGCAAAGTCTTCGACCTCTTACGGGCAAACTCCCTCTACGCCAAGTTGGAGAAGTGTGTGTTTGAGCAGGAGTCCTTGCCATTCCTTGGTTATATAATCTCTGCCGAGGGTTTGGCTATAGATCCTGCCAAACTACAGGCTGTGATGGACTGGCAGGAACCCCATTCACTTAAAGCGGTGCAGCACTTTATGGGGTTCATCAATTACTATCGCCAGTTCATTCCACACTTTTCAACTTTGGTAGCTCCCTTGGTTGCCCTCACCAAGAAGGGAGCAAATCCCATGTTGTGGTCGGAGGATGTCTCCAAGGCATTCCTTTCGATTTAGTCACACTTCACTGAAATAAGCCCCTAGAATGCTGGCACCTCCGGCGAGGAGTGTTGTGTGCATGCATGACCACTGACTGCTCTCTTCTGGGTAGTTAGCCTGTGTCTCTGTGAGAGTTAACAGGGCACAGAGCTTTGCTTTCTCGGCCGCTCTGTGAAGCTAACAGAGCTGGTTAATACCGCCATATTGTGCCGCCATTTACTTAGCGGCAGGATATTTCCTGCACGGTGGATCCCGGGTTGCAAAGGCACCAATCACATCAATAAATATATTCGGTGCGTTCCGCAAACCCTAACACCATGTAGGCGGAAAACATGTTTAATGAACAGCACCGCCAAGGCCCGTGCAGAAAGTAACCATGGAAGCGGCAACAAGTGCACCATTTTAGAAAAATGGTCGCGACTACCTCTATAATGGTGCAGCTACAAGACTTGGATAAGCTTACCACAAAGTCCATCCTGACCATCTCCCAGGGCCTGTCTGCCACCGGCAGGGGGTAAAGTGGTCCAGCAGGCCGTTGCCGATGAGACCGATTCTTGGTGCAGGAGACACATGCCTGAATATAGTCACCGACGTCATGGGCCATATGCGGCCACCAGTACGTTCTCAACAGAAACTCTAATGTCCTCTTGGTCCCAAAATATCCACCCACCCTGGACGAGTGAGCCCAAGAGAGAACCCTTGGTCACAAGTTAGATGGAACAAAAGTCTTGCCTGGGGGCACAGACTCTAGTGAAACCGGAGCCACAGTTCTCAGGCTCTCTGAAGGGACAATAAGCCAAGGCTCCTCCTCCTCTACTGACACAAAGGAGCTGGAGAGAGCATCGGCCCGAGTGTTCTTCTCCCCAGAGAGAAAATGGAGGGTAAAGTGGAACCAGGAGAAGAACAGGGACCATCTGGCCTGGTGAGAGTTTAGCCGCTGGGCGGGTTGTAAGTACACCAAATTCTGTTGGTGAATACCTGGAAGGGGTAGCGAGCCCCCTCCAGAAGATGTCTCCACTCCAAAAAGGCCAACTTCATGGCTAGCAGCTCCCTATCCCCAATGGAATAATTCCTCTCTGCCGGTGTGAAGGTCTTGGAGAAGAAGAAGAAAGGATGCTTCCTACCTTGAGCATCCTTCTGGAAGAGGACTGCTCCAGCACCAATGGAAGAGGCATCCAATGGTTTATCAACATCGGGGCAATATAAAATGGGAGCGCCAGCGAAGTGTGACTTGATAGAGAGGAATTCCTTGGAGACCTCCTCGGACCACACTTTGGGATTAGCTCCCTTCTTGGTGAGAGCAACCAGGGGAGCTACCAAAGTTGAGAAGTGGGGAATGAACTGGTGATAATAGTTGATGAACCCCATAAAGTGCTGCACCGCTTTGAGAGAAAAGGGTACCTGCCAGTCCACCACAGCCTGTAGTTTGGCAGGATCCATAGCCAATCCTTTGGCAGAGTTGATATAGCCCAGCAAAGACTCCTGCTCAAACACACACTTCTCCAACTTGACCTAGAGGGAGTTTGCCCATAGGAGGTCGAAGACTTTGCAAAATTTCTCCTGTGGGAGTCTATATCTGTAGAGTAGATGAGAATATCATCCAGGTAGGCTACAACCAAGGTGGAGAGCATATCCCGGAAGATATCATTTACAAAAACTTGGAAAATGGCTGGGGCATTACAGAGCCCGAAGGGCATCAACAGATATTCATAGTGCCCATCCCTGGTGTTAAAAGCCATCTTCCATTCGTCCCCCTCACGGATGCGAATCAGATTGTAAGCACCCCGCAGATCAAGCTTAGTAAATACCCTCGCTCCCCACAACCTATCGAAGAGCTCAGAAATCAGGGGCAGAGGGTATTTATTCTTAATGGTGATGACGATAAGACCCCTGTAATGTATGCTTGGACGTAATTCTCCATTCTTCTTCTGCACAAAGAACCCCGCCCCTGCAGGTGACACTGACTTCCTAATGAATAATTTTGCCAGATTCTCCTGAATGTACTGAGACATTGCCTCTGTCTCCGGGAGAGATAATGGGTATACTCGACCCCAGGGAGGCTCAGCACCAGGCAAGAGATCAATAGTGCAGTCATAGGAGCGGTGAGGCGGAAGGGTCTCCGCAGCCCTTTTGGAGAACACATCCGCACATGGCCAATAGTGCTTGGGGAGAGAGGAAAGATCTGCGGGTACTTCAGTTGTAGCAACCTGAATGCACTCCCTCAGACATCTACCCTCACAAGATTCACTCCATCCCAGAATTCTCCCTGAGGACCACTCTATATCAGGAGAGTGGTAGCGTAGCCATGGTATCCCCAACAGAACCTCATCAATTCCCTCGGGAATGATTAGCAGGGAGATAATCTCCTGATGAGATGGAGATATGGATAGAGTAAATGGGATGGTTTGGTGTATTATCTGTGAGGGCAGTGTTGACCCATTTACCACTCGTTTGGTCACAGGTTTGGAGAGCATCACCAGGGGTATTGCGTGTCGCTGGGTAAAGGCAGATGACATAAAATTGCCCTCTACCCCGGAATCCAAGCAAAGCTCTACCATAAGAGTGGATGGGCCTATGGTAATTGTCCCCTTAAAGGACAGTTTGGAGGAAAACATTGCCGTGTCTAGTGTGCCTCCTTCTACAACCACTAGACACTGATGTTTTCCCAACTGCTGGGAACATCTGGAGGCAAGATGTCATGACTGCCGGCAAACATGACAGTCCTTGAGTGCACGAGCGGTCCGGGACTTAGATCCCGCTCGTGACACCTACATGGGCTCATGTGACTCATATGCCTGGACTGGAGATTCCAGAGGTCTGGTGAAGGTGGGAGAGAGCCGAAACCTCTGCCTACACTGGGCTCGCTCCAACCTTTGCTCGTTAAAACGAAGGTCGATGCGAGTTGATACAGCTATTAGCTCCTCCAGTCTGGCGGGAATCTCCCTAGTGACCAAAGCGTCCTTCACATGGTCAGCCAGCCCCCTCCAAAATACAATGATGAGGGCTTTATCTGGCCACTCCAGCTCAGATGGTAAAGTCCAGAAGTGGATGGCAAAATGGCTGACCATGGACGAGCCCTGGGTCAATGCCAGCAGTTGGAGCGCCGTATCATGGGTGACTCGAGGTCCTGAGTGCTCAGAAACAGTGGAGCACTCTGCACTACATGATCGTCGCGCTCCCACAGCGGCGTAGCCCACTTCCATGCCCTGTCCGACAGAAGGGATATAATGAATCCCACCTTTGCCCGCTCTGTGGGAAAACGTACAGCCAGAAGCTCGAGGTGTATAGCACACTGGCTCACGAATCCCCTACATGACTTGCTATCAACAGAGTATTTATCTGGCAGCCGGAGGCGGGATAAGGTCGGAACAGGGGTGGCAGTGGACAAACTTGCTGCAGCCATGCTAGCAGCCTGAACAGCTACTGCGGTAACATCCACAGCTGAGGTTAAACGCTCGAGAGCCACCAACCTGTCCTCCAGCTGCTGGATGTACCGCTGTAGTCGCTGTTCATCCGCCATTACTAGCCAGACCCTGGTGCTAGTATAATGTTAGGGCTGGCGGAACACACCAAGTAAATAGATAGTATAGGTGCGTTCGCAGCCGTGGTCCACCGTGCAGGAGTGGAACCTGCTGCTAGTAAGTGGCGGCACTATATGGCGGTACTATGCCTGAATAGACACGGGTTCCATCACCCTGTCTGTATAACAGCGAACTCTGTTGCTTCATAGAGTCGCCAGGATTAAAGATAACGCTGTGCCCTGTTAACATTAACAGGGTGCAGCAAATGGATACTAGTGGGATCCCTGCAACTCACCCCCACTATGCTGGTGGTTGATCCCGCTCTGACCCTCGGTGGCTTTTGAGCCCACGCCTGAGGACGCCCTGAGTCAGATCCTCGGATCAAATGGGAGTTCCCACCCTACACTGACGGATTGTCAGGAGACACTAAAGATAGCCGCACAGAGTGCGAACAGTACTGCAGCGGCGGTCACTGCAGGATAGACGCAGTATGTTTTGTGCCTGGTGCTGGATGGCACTATCTGGTGCTCGACAGCTACAACATTCGCGAGTAGGGTTGAGCGAAACGGGTCGTTCATTTTCATAAGTCGCCGACTTTTGGTAAAGTCGGCGTCTCTTGAAACCCGACCCGATCCCTGTGCGGGGTCGGCCATGCGGTACGCGATCTTGGCGCCAAAATCGCGTTTCGTATGACGCGTTTAGCGCCATTTTTTCAGCCAATGAATGAGCGTGGGCAGAGTGATGACATAGGTCTTAGGGGAGTGAACGCCTATCGTCATGTTATCGCTTGTGCGCAGTAGGGATTTGGAATGTGCAATACGAAATTTTCTGTGCTGGGACGGAGGGGGAGAGAGAGAGAGAGAGAGAGAGAGAGAGAGAGAGAGAGAGAGAGAAAAAAAATAATATAATAATTTCCTGCATTGGGTTTCGTGTTTCGGCCGAAACCCGACTTTTCACGGTGGTCGGCCGATTTCACTCGACTCGACTTTTAAGACAGTCGGGTTTCACAAAACCCGACTCGACCCTAAAAAACTAAAGGTCGCTCAACCCTATTCACGAGCATTCAACAACTCTAGGGATGGGAATGATTAGGAGCTTTCACCAGAACAGGCATACATCCACACACAAATAGAAATTTATACTAGCACATGGCCGTGCTGCCATGCAAACCTTTTAAAGCAGTAGCACTCAAGGATTTTCCTAGTGGTCCAATAGGAGCTGCTACAGGACCTGAGCGTGTGACCCCCGACTTCCAATGGGAGGTTGTCCTATGGGCATGCTCAGTATGGAAAAGCAGGACTTAGTCCCTGAAACGCCTGCTCGCTGCTGATCAGTACTGGCTACAAAGGCAGAGCCTGGAAAGGTAGCCGTAACCAAGCGCACAGTATCAGCTTGACCCAGATGCTGGGACTGACGTCTCTGCTGAGCAGGCTCCACTGTGGCTGGAGGAGAATGGGAGACTGCAGCAGACATGGTTTGAGATTCCCCCTGTGCAGCGGTGGGAACTCGACTACTAACAAACCTGATGTTAAATCAGGTTTTTATATTATATGCATTTTTTTATATTATAATTACATATTTTATATATACACTTGCACAGTGGGTATGGAAAGTATTCAGACCCCTTTAAATTTTTTACTCTGTGTTTCATTGCAGCCATTTGGTAAATTCAAAAAGTTCATTTTTTTTTCTCATTAGTGTACACTCTGAACCCCATCTTGACTGGAAAAAAACAGAAATGTAGTAGTTTTTGCAAATTTATTAAAAAAGAAAATTGGTTATAAGTATTCAGACCCTTTGCTCAGTCTTGAGTAGCAGCACCCTTTTGAGCTAATACAGCCATTGTTTTCTTGGAAATGATGCAACAAGTTTTTCACACTTGGATTTGGGGATCCTCTGCTATTCTTCCTTGCAGATCCTCTCCAGATACATCAGGTTAGATGGTAAACATTAGTGGACAGCCATTTTCAGGTCTCTCCAGAGTTGCACAATTGGGTTTAGGTCAAGGCTCTGGCTGGGCCAGTCAAGAATGGTCACAGAGTTGTTCTGACGCCACTCCTTTGTTTTTTTTGCTGTGTGCTTAGGGTCTTGTTGGAAGGTGGACCTTCGGCCAAGTCTGAGGTCCAGAGCACTCTGGAAGAGGTTTTTATCCAGGATATCTCTGTATTTGGACGCATTCATGTTTACTTCAATGACAACCAGTCGTCCTGTCCCTGTAGCTGAAAAACACCATATAGCATGATGTTGTCACCACTATGTTTTACTGTTGGGATTGTATTGGGAAGGTGATGAGCAGTACCTGGTTTTCTCCACACAAATCACTAAGAATTATCACCAGAAAGGTCTATCTTCATCTCATCAGACCAGAGAACCTTATTTCTCATAGTCTGAGTGTCCTTCATGTGTTTTTTTTATTCAAACTCTATGTAGGCTTTCATATGTCTGTGCAAGACAGTCAGTGCATGAGGAGAGGCTTCTGCCAGGCCACTCTGCCATAAAGGCTCAACTGGTGGAGGACTGCAGTGATAGTTTACTTTTGTGGCACTTTCTCCCATCTCCCTACTGCATCTCTGGAGCTCAGCCACAGTGATCTTGAGGTTCTTCTTTACATCTCTCACCAAGGCTCTTCTCCCACAATTGCTCAGTTTGGCTGGATGGTCAGGTCTAGGAAGACTTCTGGTAGTCCTAAACTTCTTCCATTTAAGGATTATGGAGGCCACTGTACTCTTAGGAGCCTTGAGTACTGCAGTAATTCTGTTGTAACCTTGACCAGATCTGTGCCTTGCCACAATTCTGTGTCTGAGCTCCTTGGCCAGTTCTTTTGACCTCATGATTTTCATTTGGTCTGACATGCACTATGAGCTGTGAAGTCTTAGGCTATGTGCACACGATGCGGATTTTGCTGCGGATCCGCAGCAGTTTCCAATGAGTTTATTGTACAATGTAAACCTATGGGAAACCTAAAACGCTGTGCCCATGCTGCGGAAAAAAATGCGCGGAAACGCAGCGGTTTACATTCCACATCATGTCAATTCTTTGTGCGGAATCCGCAGCGGTTTTACACCTGCTCCATTATAGAAAACCACAGGTGTAAAACTGCTGCGGAATCCGCACAAAGAATTGAAGCATGGGCACAGAGTTTTCGGTTTCCCAAAAGTTTACATTGTACTGTAAACTCATGGGAAACTGCTGCAGACCCGCAGCTGTGGAACGCTGTGGATCCGCAGCAAAATCTGCATCGTGTGCACATAGCCTAATATAGACAGGTATGTGCCTTTCCAAATCATGCCCTATCAGTTTAATTAAACACAGCTGGCCTCCACTGAAGGAGTAGAACCATCTCAAGGAGGATCACAAGGAAACGAAAAGCATGTGATTTAAATATGAGTGTCTGAGCAAAGGGTCGTTTTTATTTTATATTAAATTTGCAAAAATTTCTACATTTCTTTTTTTTCAGTCCAGATGGGGTGCAGAGTGTACATTAATGTGAAAAAGATGAACTTTTTTGAATTTATCAAATGGCTGCAATGAAACAAAGAGTGAAAAATTTAAAGGGGTCTGAATATTTTCCGTACCCACTGTATATATATTTTTATGGCCTTTGCCTCGATCTCTAGCCATGGGGACTTGAAGCCTATATAGGCTCTCCATGGACTTCTCCGCTTATATCTTGAAATTACCAAGCCATTGGCTTCTGGTCTTCCTTTTTACCTTGTTCCTTCTGTTCTTCCAACCATGATGACCTTCTCCAGTGATTGATTATATACAGCTGGTGACATAAGTATTGAACACTCCACTGACACAAAAAGAGGACTTAGAAATCCTCCAAAAAATTTTTCAAAAAATACCACAGAAAAAAGGCAGAGATGCCTACCTGTCCAGGAATCCAAACAAATGCACTATCAGGGTGCAGTGGACCCAATTAAAGATGGCAGCAACAGAGGTGCAGCAATAATGATGAAACAGCCACTCTCAACTTACTAATCCATGAAGGGGGTGGCTGTTTGGTATATTAGTGCAGGAAAGATACTAATCTGTATGCGGCGTTATGCACATACAGGTGATGCAGAGCATCTGGCTTACAGCCTATTAGTGATGCATATACTCTTAGATCAGGTTGGCTGCCCAGTGCTAACCAAAAGCATCCTGTGTGAACAGAGACCACAGTTTACAGAGTCATCTGGGCCCAACTGCACCCTGAAGGATAAAAAAGTGCAAAACCACATATCAATATATGTGAGATATTAGTTAATATTATGGCCAAAATATGGAAGCTTGCAACCCACGTTAAAGGTCCCCACATTTGTGAGTCCTATCACTAGTGTTGAGCATTCCGATACCGCAAGTATCGGGTATCGGCCGATACTTGCGGGTATCGGAATTCCGATACCGAGATCCGATACTTTTGTGGTATCGGGTATCGGTATCGAAACAACATTAATGTGTAAAATAAAGAATTAAAATAAAAAATATTGCTATACTCACCTCTCCGACGCAGCCTGGACCTCACCGAGGGAACCGGCAGCGTTCTTTGCTTAAAATGCGCGCGTTTACTTCCTTCCGTGACGTCACAGCTTGTGATTGGTCGCGTGCCGCCCATGTGGCCGCGACGCGACCAATCACAGCAAGCCGTGACGTAATTTTCAGGTCCTCAATGCCTAATTCTAGGCATTCAGGATTTTAAAATTACGATCCGGCTTGTGATTGGTCGCATCGCGGTCACATGGGCGACGCGACCAATCACAAGCCGTGACGTCACGGGAGGCAGGAAACACGCGCATTTTAAAATTACGTCACGGCTTGTGATTGGTTGCGTGCCGCCCATGTGACCGCGACGCGACCAATCACAGCAAGCCGTGACGTAATTTCAGGTCCTGAATGCAGAATTAGGCATACAGGACCTGAAATTACGTCATGGCTTACTGTGATTGGTCGCGTCGCGGTCACATGGGCGGCACGCAACCAATCACAAGCCGGAACGTAACATTAAAATCCTGAATGCCTAGAATTAGGCATTGAGGACCTGAAAATTACGTCACGGCTTGCTGTGATTGGTCGCGTCGTGGCCACATGGGCGGCACGCGACCAATCACAAGCCGTGACATCACGGAAGGAAGTAAACGCACGCATTTTAAGCAAAGAACGCTGCCGGTTCCCTCGGTGAGGTCCAGGCTGCGTCGGAGAGGTGAGTATAGCAATATTTTTTTATTTTAATTCTTTATTTTACACATTAATATGGATCCCAGGGCCTGAAGGAGAGTTTCCTCTCCTTCAGACCCTGGGAACCATCAGGGATACCGTCCGATACTTGAGTCCCATTGACTTGTATTGGTATCGGGTATCGGTATCAGATTAGATCCGATACTTTGTCGGTATCGGCTGATACTTTCCGATACCGATACTTTCAAGTATCGGACGGTATCGCTCAACACTACCTATCACTAAACATAAAAAAAGAGCTCACCGACAAAGAGGACTGCCCAGGCCTCCAAACAAATGTTTCTGCCATCTTTAATCAGGTCCACTGCACCCTGATAGAGCATTTGTTTGGAGGCCTGGGCAGGCAAGCATCTCTGCCTTTTTTCGGATGTTTATTGAACACACCACCAATTTTGTAAGTAAATATATTTCTAAAGGTGCTATTGACATGAAGTTCTCACTAGACGTCCGCAACTCCCCATCCAATCCAGACAGGCAAAGAAATCAAGACATAGATGTCTATGAACAAAGTTATGTGTAATAATGAGAACAAATATTTAACAAATGAAGAAAGAGAGGCGCTAGGAAAGTCATGACACCAGCCTAAATCTATCAGTAATTATAAAAGAATCCTGCCACTTTGTGAAAAATTATATCAGCCTTTTCAACTGATGGCCAATAAAAAGATTTCTTATTACCAAGGTGCCCCAGAAGAAACATCTCATGATGGTTAAACCAGTGAGCTGTCTCAAGACCTTTGCAACCAGCGAGCACTGTTGGGTCCATAATCTGGCAATGGAAAGAACATCAATTCACTATAAATAAGCCATGACCAGGTGCTCCCTACAAGATTTCAGACAGAGGAGTGACAAGAATTATCAGAAGAATTGTCCAAGGGCCCAGGACTACCTATGGAGAGTTACAGAAAGACATGAAATCAGCAGATAAAATGGTTTAAAAGAAAACTATAAGTAATGCATTCAATCTCCATGGCCTGTGTGCCCTCTCACCACCCAAGACTCCATTGCTGAACAAAATTCATGTTCAAGTGCATTTAAACTTTGCTCAACACCATTTGGACAAGCCTGTGAAATACTGGGAGAATATAGTCTAGTGTGTAAAATGGCATCCAAAGAGTTCAATTTTTCATCAGACCAAAATTGAACTCTTTGGATGCCATTTTACACACCGTGTTTTGTTTGGAGGCCACTTTGTGTGTATATATATATATATATATATATATATATATATATATATATATATATATATATATAAATATATATATATATATATCACAAAAAAAGATGAAGACAGCGCTGAGTGTAAGAAAAATAGTGTTTTTTTTAGCCGATATGTGCTAAAAAAAAAGAGGCAAAAATCAATGCTTTATCATCATTCGGCAAACAAAAAGTGCAATAAAACGTGATAAAAAAGACAGATGTAAATAAAAATGAAAACATCATCTTGTCCTACAAAAAACAAGCTGCCATACAGCTTCATCAGCAGAAAAATAAGAAAAGTTATAGCTTTCAGAATAAATCAATGCAAAAATAATTATTTTTTCTATAAAATTGTTTTTATTGTGTAAAAGCACCAAAACATAAACAAATTAAAAATGAGGTATCTCTGTATTCATACTGACCCAAAAAATAAAGTGGCCTTACCAATTTTACCACACCTGGAACGGTATAAAAAAATTCATAAAGTAATTCCAGAATTGCTGTTTTTTGTTAATTCTGTCCCCCAAAAATCAGAATAGAAAGCGATCAAAAAATGTCATGTGCACAAAAATGGTACCAATAAAAACGTCAGCTCGTCGTACATAAAACAAGCCCTTGCATGACTCTGTCAGCAGAAATATGAAAAAATTATAGCTCTCAAAAAATGGTGATGCAAACACTAGTTTTCACAATGAAAAGGGTCTTTTAGTTTGAACCCGATATAAATCTGGTATCGCCGCAATCGCAACAACCCAAAGAATAAAGTTGCCTAATGTTACGACTGGCGGAACACACCAAATAATAATTAGAGAGGATATGAGGTGCGTTCACAGTCCGGGGTCCACCGTGCAGAAAGGACACCTGCTGCTTGATAATGGCGGACTAGATGGCGGTATAATGTGAATATACACATGGGTTAGCTTCACCCGGTATGAAGTAAATAAACCCTGTTGTGTCACAGGGCCGCGATACCGCACAGAGAGCACAAGTAAAGAGTCACAGATCTCTGTCCTAAGACACGGGGAAAGAGTTCCTCTAGACCTCTTATGCTTGACACCGCTACTGCGGTGTCAGGGATAGAACAGAACTAATAATTTATCGCACAAGAGTGCGTACAAAACTGCTCTGGCGAACGCCACTTACCACCCTAAACAGGGCCAGGAAAGTGCACTAAGCGCACGGCGCCATACTGGCAGTCGCTGCTGAGAGATGCTGAATTGTGTGCTGGATGTGCAGAGTAGCACTGTCTGGCTCTAGGAAGCTTCCACCATTCGTGAGCAGGCAACAACACTAGGGATGGGAATGATTCGGAGCTTTCATCCATCGACAGGCATTCATCCACACACACAAGTTAATAAGTTTACACTAGCGCATGGCCGAGCGGCCATGCAAACCTTTTATAGCAGTAGCGCTCCGGGACCTTCCTGATGGTCCAATATGAGCTGCAACAGGACCTGAGCATGTGACCCCCAACCTCCAATGGGAGGTCATTCCGTGGGCCTGCTCAGTATGGGAAAATTATGGCTTTATCCCAGAAAGGCCTGCTCGCTGCTGATCAGTGCTGCCTTGAAAGGCAACAGTAACCATTCACACAGTATCAGCTTGAGCCAGATGCTGGGACCGACGTCTCCACTGAGCAGGTTCCACTGCGGCTGGAGGAGAATAGGAGACCGCAGCAGACACGATTCGAGATTCCCCCTGTGAAGCGGCAGGCGCTCGACACCTAACATCTTATACTGTATGAGGAATGGAGTAAAAAATGAATAAAAACAATTCTTCACATGATGTTGATTTTTTCATTCTGCCTCCCAAACAATCGCTGTAAGACTTGGAGCACATTTATCCTGTGCTCTATTGTAGTGAGCTGGCCGGCTGTGACTGTTCTGTTATCATTGACATAGAATCTGTGACAGACACTGCCCCCGTGTGGCCAGAAGTTATACCTATGCCGAATGTGATTACAGAGAAACAAACTGTATTGGCTAAACTCCCCCCTGTTATGTCATGTGACCAGGAAGGGAAGGGGGAAGAAGAAGAGCCCGGGAAACCAGTCGGTGCAGAGAGAAGTTTGTGTGTGCTGGCCTCCTCTTGTTGATGCGATATAGAGGATTGCCTGGAAGATCTCTCTCTCTTGGAAACTGACATCCAGATTGTTTCCAGCTCCCACACTGCAGAGCACTCAGCGGTGACATCTTCACAGATCCTGGAGCCCATGAACTGTAAGCGGGTCCTCTGTTGAGAGGCCGAACATTCCACCCTTATCTGCTGAACCCCAAGGATTACAGTCTGGACCTGAGAGACAGAGTTTTGTTCACTCCCTGTTGTTTTCTCCTCGGCTGGAACGTCTCCCTGCAGTGACAGACAGGCCTGCGACGTGGGAAGATAACCTCCTGGAGCAAAGGAACTGGTAACGTGTGGATAGGGACAGTGAGGGAAAGTTTGTTATTACACGTTATTTCTGTGAATAGGCATATTTTGTACTGTCTATTATTGTGTTCCGCTGTGTTAATGAAAATGTATAACAGTAAAGATACGTTTGTTAAAATGGAATCTGAGTGTGGAAGTTTTGCTGGGCCAGATCATGGGTATGCATGGGCGGCCTTGCCCTCGGACACTTCATCTGGCATAGTCGGCAGGATCTGTGCCCAACAGGATTCCCACCCAGGCCCAGTATACAGTCAGAAACCACCGCCGGTGTCCATTGTAAACCAGGTCATGAAATTTGGCGGGCGAAACTACCCCGTACCAGAGTGGGCGGAACAAGTGCGGATACTGGGAGAAATGTATAATATTGACCCTAAGACCTTGGCAGAAATGGCGGTACTGACGCTAGAGGGGGAGGCATGGACGACAGTCAGAGTGGAGACGGTCAGGGGGCAGCGTGCGTTGGAAGATTTGGTGCAGGTGCTGGAAAAGACCTATGGGCCTACTACGTACCAGGGAACACTGCGATACCTGTTCTTTAGACGGACACAGCTTGAATGGGAAGACATTCCCCAATATGCAAATGCCCTTCAGGTACTCCTTGAACAAGTCTGTGCAAAAGGGGAACAACTGGCTACTATGGCTCCTCGTGACCTGGTACTGAGAGACCAATTCGTTATAGGGCTGAGAGACCAGTATCTTAACCGTATGCTACAGGACTTGATTCGGATGACGCCGACTCTCACCTTCGCTGAAGTCAAGCAGGAAGCCATAGAACGTTCTAGGGGACCCGTCATGGATGTGGGGACTCAGAGCGCTGCGTGCAGATCCATATTAAACAGTAAACAGCCCAACAGTGACACCGAGGAGCTGAAACAGATGGTAGCAGATTTACAGCAACAGGTGTCACAGTTAACACTAGAACGACAGAGAGACCAGTGGATTCGACCTAGCCGTCCTGCGGGACCGTGTTGGTCATGTGGTGACCCTCGCCACAGGGCGAATCGTTGTCCTCAACGAACAAACCATCAGTTACCACGACGAACAGAATATCGGCTACATCCACAAGCAGAGCCACCACGCCAGGTCTCACCACAATGGCCGCCATTAAACTAGACACCCCTGCAGCTGAGGTTCGAGCAGCAGGGGGGGAAAGAGAACGGGGTGTAGAAAAACAGATCCAGCAACGGAGTACTCTTGCCTCGAGTAGTCCTATACTTGAAGTTATTCTGGAGGGAGTTGCGGTGCAAGGATTGATGAACACTGGGTCGCAAGTGACCACGATCTCTGAACAGTTTTTTGAAAAGTACCTCAAACCAAGAACTGCTTGTGATCCAGATACCACCATTAAGATAATTGCGGCTAATAACCTACCCATTCCAGTAACCGGAGTCGCCTGGATGGATACGAAGGCCTGTGGACAAGACCTTGGGAAACGAGGAATCGTCATTGTCAAGGAAGGCTTCGGCTCCGAGACCCCAGTAATAATCAGAATGAATATCTTGAAAGACCTGGATCTTATGCTGTTGACAAGAAAAGGGCCCAAGTACTGGCAGAAAGTTACCAAACATAAACCGACTCGTCTGGCGTTCCAACGCGTAATCCGGACCATTTGACTTCAACAGATAGCAAAGGAACAATTACCCCTAGCCTGCTGAAAAAGAGACAGTCATTTCCCTGCCTCTTAACACCAACCGACAACTTGAAGGAGTTGAAGTGTTAATCGAGCTGAGGGCTCCAAGTGGGAGTAAGCTAAACCCACTAGTCGCCCGCACCCTAGCCATCGTGAGGAACGAAAGAGTCCCTGTCAGGCTAAACAACACCGCAGACGTAGGTGTAGCTCTTGAGGCTGGCATGCAACTTGCCAGAGTATATGCTCTACCCACAGAAGTGAACCCCATGGGACCCTTACAATTCACCCCGTCTACAGAAGATGGCTGGACGGTAACTGTCTCAGCCATAAATGCTCAAGCAGATGATGAAGACATTGGGCGAAAACTACTGGAAAAAGTGCAACTGGACCCGTCCCAGTACACCAAACAGGAAGTGTCTCAAATGGAGAAACTACTGCGAGAACACCAAGACTCCTTTGCAAAGCATGACACCAACTTCGGGTACACCACCAGTATCCAACATGAGATTCCCACGGGCGATGCTGCCCCTATTCGCGAGAGGTACCGACAAATACCACCTCAACAATAACAGGGGGTGAAAAGCCTCTTAGAATCTATGTTACACGCCGGAGTGGTGCGGGAAAGCCAGAGACCATGGGCTGCACCCGTGGTGATAGTCAAAAAGAAAGATGGATCCCTGAGATTTTGCGTAGACTACCGTCGGTTGAACGCTTGCACGATCATAGACTACTATCCACTCCCCCGGATCAAAGAGTCACTGACCGCCCTGAAAAAGGCCAAATATTTTTCGTCTCTAGACTTGGCCAGTGGATATTGGCAGGTCCCCATGAGTGAGAAGGACAGAGAAAAGACCGCCTTCATCCTTCCTATGGGCCTGTACGAGTTTGACCGGATGCCATTCGGATTGAGTAACGCACCAGGGACCTTTCAGAGACTGATGGAACGCTGTCTGGGAGATTTCAACTTCAAATTCATGCTGATATACCTTGATGACATCGTGGTATACTCCGCCACCTTTGAGGATCATCTTCACAAGCTTGGCAAAGTGTTCCAGTGCTTGAAGAAACACGGCTTGAAGTTGAAGCCCAGCAAGTGCCGTCTATTCCAGCAGGAGATCGATTACCTGGGACACCGGATCTCGGCCGAAGGTGTCCAACCCTCTCCAGAGAAGATAGCAGCTGTCCAAGAGTGGCCACAGCCAACTACCATCAAAGAAGTTCAGGCTTTCCTGGGGCTAGCGGGCTATTATCGCCGATTTGTCAAGGACGTTGCCCGGCTTGCGGAACCACTGCATGAGACCCTCCGAGGGACCGCGAACAGTCCTAGAGGACGACGCATCAGCTGGGGGCCTGACCAAGAAAAATCCTTCCGGGCGCTTCAAGCTGCTCTGACATCACCCCCTATTCTGGCATTTGCAGACTACACCTTGCCGTTCCAGTTATACACTGATGCCAGCCTTCAAGGTCTCGGGGCGGTCCTCTCCCAAGTCCAAGATAACAAGGAACGCGTAATAGCCTATGCCAGTAGATCCCTCCGTGACACCGAAAAGAACCCCGTCAACTACAGCTCTTTCCGCCTGGAACTCCTGGCCCTGACCTGGGCTATGACAGAGAAATTTGCTGGCTACCTGACAGGGGCGGAGGTGCTGGTCATGACAGACAACAATCCTCTTGCCCACCTAGAAAATGCCAAACTAGGGGCAATGGAACAGCGCTGGATGGCAAGGCTCTCTAGATTCCAATACAAAATTAAATACAGAGCGGGGACGGAGAATCAGAATGCTGACAGCCTTTCCAGAGTGACCTCATCCCCGCCAGTGGGGAACCGGGATGAAGAGTTGGAGGAAGATGAACTGCCCGACTTTGCCCGGCTAGCTAAACAAATAGAAGATAGCCGCCAGTATGCTGTAGGCGGGATCGAAGCCGTAGTGGGGTCCCTCCTGTCCCAACAAGAATGGGCCAAGCTTCAAGATCGAGACCCTGAACACGTCTTACTGAAACAGTACGTGAAGACACAAGAGAAACCACCCTCCAAAGTAAGAGCCCGACTATCAACCAGGGCCTCTGCCCTACTTGCCCAATGGGATAGGCTGATCGTGAAGGATGAAGTCTTGTATCGCAGGGCCCTTTTATCCCATATGCTGGAAGAATGTTTGCAGATTGCCGTCCCGGTGCAGCTAGCCCATGAGATGGTGGCTGAAGCCCACAGAAGGAACGGCCACTTCGGCATAGACAAGACCCTCCGGTGGACCCAGCAATTCATTTTTTGCCCAGGACTCCGTAAGCTGGTTGAAAACGTCTGCCTAAGATGTCGTACATGTGAACTCCACAAGTCTACTGAGCAGCGTGCACCCGTCCAGACTATTAGCACATCCAGGCCCCTCGAGTTGTTGATGGTGGACTATCTGTTGATCGGAACGGCGAATAGTGGCTACCAGTACTGTCTGGTGATGGTGGACCACTTCACGAAATTCGCCGTCGCTGCTGCTACCAAAGATCAGACTGCCGAATCAGTTGCACAGGCCATCTGTCAACACTTCGTTCGGGTCTACGGGTGTCCGGAGCGGCTGCACTCTGATCAGGGGGCGTGTTTCGAAGGGCGAGTCATTGAAGAACGTCAGCAGATGTATGGAATCAAGAAGTCCAGGACCACCCCGTATCATCCACAAGGGAATGGCGCGTGTGAACGTTTCAACCGGACCCTCTTACAACTGATCCGAACCTTAGCAGAAGACAAAAAGCCCGACTGGCCTCGATTCCTCCCAGAACTGCTGTGGGCCTATAACAATCAAGTCCATTCTGTCACCAGATACACGCCTTACACCCTCCTTTTTGGCCACCCAGGCAAAGGCATCCATGAGCTACACCTGTCTAACTCTGATGAAGACACCTGTGGTACCTATCCTTCCTGGCTACAAGCACACCGTCAAAGGATGGAAACTGTCTACCGGCTAGTGGAACAGCAGATCCAGGACCAGGTCCACGCTGATCCACTTCCAGTACAAGAAGACCTACTGAGTGTGGGTCAACTAGTCCTAGTTCGTATAAAGAAACCGCAAGGAAAACTCCGGCCCAAGTGGGAGACCGAAGTCTATCGAATAATTGGACACCCGTACCCTGGTGGCCCCGTCTACCAAGTACAAGGCGAAGACAGCGGCAGCCTCCGCACCCTGCACCGTAACATGTTGCGCCCCTGTCGTTCTCAGCCTGACTCCCCTCCTATAATGCCTAGAGAGACGGATGTCACTAATACTGTGGGAGACACCGATACCGGGGATGTAGAGGTGGAAGACATCCCTACCCCTGCTCGCCTGACTGACGCGTCTGAACCCCTTACCTCCTCGACGGACTTACCGACTGGGGCGGAGAGTGGAGTGACTGATCGGGGAGAGAGACTAGCACCCGTTAGGCGGACAGCGCGGACCACCGCAGGAGTGCCCCCGGGACAGTCCTACAGAGACCAATATGTGTGGCCCTTTTCACAGCCGGGTCCTACAACCTCCACAGCCATCGCTGCCCTGGAGTCAGTCATTGACAGGGACTGCCAACCTTCAAGTGGGGGGGCGTGTAGTGAGCTGGCCGGCTGTGACTGTTCTGTTATCATTGACATAGAATCTGTGACAGACACTGCCCCCGTGTGGCCAGAAGTTATACCTATGCCGAATGTGATTACAGAGAAACAAACTGTATTGGCTAAACTCCCCCCTGTTATGTCATGTGACCAGGAAGGGAAGGGGGAAGAAGAAGAGCCTGGGAAACCAGTCGGTGCAGAGAGAAGTTTGTGTGTGCTGGCCTCCTCTTGTTGATGCGATATAGAGGATTGCCTGGAAGATCTCTCTCTCTTGGAAACTGACATCCAGATTGTTCCCAGCTCCCACACTGCAGAGCACTCAGCGGTGACATCTTCACAGATCCTGGAGCCCATGAACTGTAAGCGGGTCCTCTGTTGAGAGGCCGAACATTCCACCCTTATCTGCTGAACCCCAAGGATTACAGTCTGGACCTGAGAGACAGAGTTTTGTTCACTCCCTGTTGTTTTCTCCTCGGCTGGAACGTCTCCCTGCAGTGACAGACAGGCCTGCGACGTGGGAAGATAACCTCCTGGAGCAAAGGAACTGGTAACGTGTGGATAGGGACAGTGAGGGAAAGTTTGTTATTACACGTTATTTCTGTGAATAGGCATATTTTGTACTGTCTATTATTGTGTTCCGCTGTGTTAATGAAAATGTATAACAGTAAAGATACGTTTGTTAAAATGGAATCTGAGTGTGGAAGTTTTGCTGGGCCAGATCATGGATATGCATGGGCGGCCTTGCCCTCGGACACTTCATTATGCTGAGTGCTTACAAGGTGTAAATGTCTGAAATATGTGATTCAGACAGAAAACCTGGCTTAAAATTCCCTACAATGAAGCAGATGGAGGCACTGTGGAAACCATAAGATCTGTGATCCAGCGGTGTCCGTCTTTTTAGGATTGCATAAAAGTGCCATTGGCCACAGTTTTGTGTACTTCTGAAAAGGACACCGCTGAATGGAGGCCTGACAAAGTAGAGAGTAACTCTGCCTCATTATAGTGAATAGATCATTTGTGGGTCTCATCTGAATCATGTCACTCAGAGATTTAGATGGAAATCGCAAAGTAATTGGTCAGCGTAAAGCGCCAGATAAATGCAATTCCAAATGTTATGTAAAATGTTCCCAATAAAACCTTCAACTCAATGCACAAAAAAAACAAGTCCGCACTGAGATCCATCATCTGTTAACAGAAAAATAGGGGGCTTCCACGTTACTGGTAGCACAAAGGCTCTGGAATAGCTTAATGCCTCCTCTCTCCTCAAAACAAATTCAGCAAATTCTCTGCTCCAAAATCCAAATGCCCTCCATCTGAGCCCAAATGTGCATAAACAACATTTAGCCCCCACATGTTTGGCATTTCTGTAGTGATGAGAGTCCGCCTAATTTACAGGTGCGTGTCTCCAGAAGCATGAGCTGGGCATAATGTACTGTTGACTGCAATGCACTGGTCACTACAGCGTACTGGTCACTACAACAGCAGTTTGTAATTTTCACTCAGGAAGATCCACTGCTTCTTGTTTCTGGAAAACACACATGGATTCAAAATCGTCACTACATCTGTAGATAAATTCCCAAAGGGGTATAATTTCCAAAATCTTGTCACTTGAGGGGGGATTCTACTTTTCTAGTAGTTATGGGCTCTTTATATGGAATTGGCAGACTAGTCTAGGAAAATCTGTACTCCAGGAGGTAAATATCGCTCTCCGTCCCTCCCGAGTCACTATACAGCCACATGTGGGGTATTTCAACATTGAGCAGAAATTGTGGGACAAACTCTGGTGCCATTTTTACCCATTTCCCAGTGTGAAAATGTAAAATTGGGGCTAGCACACAATCTTGGTGGTAAAAAATGTAAATTATTTTTTCTTCACTGCCCAATGGAATAAAAGTCTGCGACACACCTGTGGTGTCAATATAATCACTGCACCCTTAGATGAATTCATTGAGAGGTTTAATTGGGAAACTGGGGTCAGTTATGGGTGTTGTGTTGTTCCGGCGCCTCAGGGGCTCTGCTAATGTAATATGGCACCCTCAAACGAGTGCAGTAAAATTTGCACTGTAATATGTAATATGGCGCTACATCCCTTCTGAGCTTTACACTGTGCCTCAAAAGTAGTTTTCGACCACATATGGGGTATCGTTGAACACAGCAAACTTTTTTGGTCTATTTTCTCCTTTTGCCCTTGTGAAAATACAAAATTTGTAGCTAAAAAAAATTTTTGTGGGAAAAATTTGATTTTTTTTATTTTCATGGCTTAACGTTATAAACTTCTGTGAAGCACCTGGGGATTCAAGGTGCTCAATACACATCTATATAAGGTCTCAAAGGGGTCTAGTTTCCAAAATGGTGTCATTTGTGGGGGTTTCTGCTGTTTAGGCACATCAGGGGCTCTTCATATGAAACATGGCGTCCAACAATTATTCCATCAAATTTTGCAATCCGAAAGTCAAATAGCGCTCCTTCCCTTCCAAGCCCCGCTGTGTGCCCAAACAGTAGTATTTCCCAACATATGGGGTATCAGCGTACTCAGGAGAAATTGCACAACAAATTATATAGAGCAGTCTTTCCTGTTACTCTTATGAAAAATATGGAGCTAAGAAATATATATTTGGGAAAAATGTGATTTGTTTTATTTTTACGGCTCTACGTTTGTGAAGCAACTTTGGGTTCAAGGTGCTCAATACAGATCTAAATAAGTTCCCTAAGGGGTCTAATATACAAAGTGATGTGGGGGTTTTCCACTGTTTAGGCACATGATGGGCTCTTCAAACGAGGCATGGCATCCACTAATTATTCCAACATATTTTACATTCAAAAAGTCGAATGGCGCTCCTTCCATTCCAAGCCATGCCGTGCACCCAAACAGTTGTTTTCCTCCACTTATTGGTATCTGCGCACTCTGGAGAAATTGCACAGCAAATAGTATGGAGCAATTTATCTTATTACCCTTATGAAAATGCAAAACTTGGAGCTAAAATAGATTTTTATGAGAAAAATGTGATTTTGTTTTACTTTCACGGCTTAACGTTGTAAACTTCTTTCAAGCACCTGTGTGTTCAAGGTGCTCCATACACATCCAGATAAGTTTCCTAAGGGGTCTAGTTTTCAAAATGTTTTCACTTGTGGGGGGGGGGTTTGAACTGTTTAATTATGCCATCAAATTTTACATTCAAAAAGTGAAATGGTGCTCCTTCTCTTCCGAGCCCTATTGTGTGCCCAAGCCCTTGATTTCCCCCACATATGGGGTATCAACATGCTCAAGAAAATTGCCCAACAAAATGTGTCATCCATTGTCTCCTGTTACCCACGCGATAGTAAATAAAATTAGGTCTAAAGGAAATTTTTTGTGAAAGAAGAGTAAATGTTTATTTTTTCCTTCCACATTACAAAAATTCCTGTGAAGCACCTGAAGGGTTAATAAACTTCTTGAATGTGTTTTTGAGTACCTTAATGGGTACAGTTTTAAGAATGGTGTAATTTTGGGGTATTTTCTGTTATATAGGCCCCTCAAAGTCACTTCAACTGTGAGGTGGTCCCTAAAAAAATGTTTTGGCAAATGTTGTTGTAAAAATGAGAAATCGATGGTCAATTTTTAACCCTTATAACTTCGTAATAAAAAAATTATGTTTCCAAAAATTGTGCTGATGTAAAGTAGACATGTAGAAAATGTTATTTATTAATTACTTTGTGCAATTTGACTCTTTGATTTAAAGGCATAAAAATTGAAGCTTTAAAAATTGCAAAATTTGCAATTTGTTTTCCAAATTTCCATTTTTTTCACAAATAAACAAAAGTCATATTAAAGAAATGTTACCACTAAGATAAAGTACAATTTATCACAAGAAAACGTTTTCAGAATCATTGGGATCCATTGAAGTGTTCCAAAGTTATGACATCATAAATTGACACTGGTCAGAATTGTAAAAATTGGCCTGGTCAGGAAGGTGAAAACAGGCTTCGTGGTGAAGGGGTTAATACCAAACAAAAATAAATGTTTCTTAATATTAGAAAAGCAAAAATTTGAAGCCTAATAATAAAAATCTATTTGCATTTCATAATATCAAACTTTATGTTTTCCATTGCTACAAAAAGGAATAACTCTTTGAGAATGCCTATCTTGTAAATAATTTATTTTTTTACATCAAGCAGAATAATTTTAAATGATTTAATATGTTTAACCTTTTTATAAACTTCTGTTTACTATGTGAAAAATTAGACAAAAGTTAGTTATGGAATTCAAGTGTGACTTTCAACTTTTTAATACATATGTATTTTTTGTGATACTTCAATATTAACATTAGAGATGAGCAAATCTTTCAAGGTTCTGTTCTGATCGTCAAACATTCTGATATTTACCGAACATGTGCACCGAATAGTTAAATAAATCTACCAGAACCCCATTGATTTCTATGGGAGGCAAAATCAAACGCATAGCCAACACTTTCAAAGGGGCCAAAAAGCTGCCAAAACAGCTAAAATTAGGGTCAGGACACCAGGAAAAATGGCATCAATTGCCCACCAATTGCACTATATATAAATACTGTAGATTTTTAAAAAATTGACGTGGGTTCCCTGGTATTTTTGATATCCAGGTAGGCAAAACTGACAGCTGTGGGCTGAAACCCTCAGCAATCAGCTGTCATGACTCTGACAGGATAGTGCCGCCTCCATCCTGGTCAGGTCAGGGATAATACTTGTCCTCCTCTCTTTGGTTCTGGGCTGGCTATTTAATGTTGGTAGTTCTGGGGTTTGGTGTCAGTGATACTTCTGTATACTCGGTGTCATGAATCCCCAATGGCTAGGGATAGCACAGGACAAGCAAGGTACAAATAAATAACGGACGAGCTCTAGGGTGATGGAACCTGGGCTGACCGCTGCCCTACGCCTGACAAACGCAACTAGAGATAGCCAGGGAGCGTGCCTACGTTGGTTCTAGACGCCACGCACCAGCCTAAGAGCTAACTAGTACTGCAGAGAAAATAAAGACCTCACTTGCCTCCAGAGGGATGAACCCCAAAAGGTATAGTTGCCCCCCACATGTATTGACGGTGAAATGAGAGGAAGGCACACACATAGAGATGATATATATAGGTTTAGCAAATTGAGGCCCGCTGTAAACTAGAAAGCAGAACGATACAAAAGGGGTCTGAGTGGTCAGCAAAAAACCCTAATCAAAAAACCATCCTGAGATTCCAAGAACCCATGTGCCAACTCATGGCACATGGGGAGAACCTCAGTCCACTAGAGCTACCAGCTAGCATAGAGACATAATAAGCAAGCTGGACAAAAAACCAAACAACTGAAAATCAGCACTTAGCTTATCCTGAAAGATCTGGGAGCAGGTAGGCAGGAACCAAACAGAGCACATCTGAATACATTGATAGCCGGCAAGGGAATGACAGAAAGGCCAGGTAAAATAGGAAACACCCAGCCTCTGATGGACAGGTGGAAACCAAAGGCCGCAACCCACCAAAGTCACCCAGTACCAGCAGTAACCACCAGAGGGAGCCCACAAACAGAATCCACAACAGTACCCACCCCTTGAGGAGGGGTCACCGAACCCTCACGAGAACCCCCAGGGCGATCAGGGTGAGCTCTATGGAAGGCGCGGACCAAATCAGTCGCATGAACATCGGAGGCGACCACCCAGGAATTATCCTCCTGACCATAACCCTTCCACTTAACCAAATACTGGAGTTTGCGTCTGGAAACACGAGAATCCAAGATCTTCTCAACAACATACTCCAATTCTCCCTCCACCAGCACCGGAGCAGGAGGCTCAACCGAAGGAACAACGGGCACCTCATACCTCCGCAACAACGACCGATGGAACACATTATGAATAGCAAACGATGCTGGGAGATCCAAACGAAAAGATACAGGGTTAAGAATCTCCGAGATCCTATAAGGACCGATGAACCGAGGCTTGAACTTAGGAGAAGAGACCTTCATAGGGACAAAACGAGAAGACAACCACACCAAATCCCCAACAAGAAGTCGGGGACCCACGCGGCGACGGCGATTAGCAAACTGCTGAGTCTTCTCCTGAGATAACTTCAAATTGTCCACCACCTGATTCCAAATCTGATGTAGCCTGTCCACCACCACGTCCACTCCAGGACAATCCGAAGACTCCACCTGACCAGAGGAAAAACGAGGATGAAACCCCGAATTACAAAAAAAAGGAGAGACCAACGTGGCAGAACTAGCCCGATTATTAAGAGCAAATTCGGCCAGTGGCAAAAAAGCAACCCAGTCATCCTGATCAGCAGAAACAAAACACCTCAAATAAGTTTCCAAGGTCTGATTAGTTCGCTCCGTCTGGCCATTCGTCTGAGGATGGAATGCAGACGAGAAAGACAAATCAATGCCCATCTTGGCACAAAACGTCCGCCAAAATCTAGACACAAACTGGGATCCCCTGTCAGAAACGATATTCTCCAGAATCCCATGCAAACGAACCACGTTCTGAAAAAATAAAGGGACCAACTCAGAGGAGGAAGGCAACTTAGGCAAGGGCACCAAATGAACCATCTTAGAAAAGCGGTCACACACAACCCAGATAACGGACATTTTCTGTGAAACCGGGAGATCAGAAATAAAATCCATGGAAATGTGCGTCCAAGGCCTCTTCGGGATGGGCAAGGATAACAACAACCCACTGGCCCGAGAACAGCAAGGCTTAGCTCGAGCACATACTTCACAAGACTGCACAAAGGTACGCACATCCCTAGACAAGGAAGGCCACCAAAAAGACCTGGCCACCAAGTCTCTAGTACCAAATATTCCAGGATGACCAGCCAACACAGAAGAATGGACCTCGGAGATGACTCTACTGGTCCAATCATCCGGAACAAACAGTCTTTCTGGTGGACAACGATCCGGTTTATCCACCTGAAACTCCTGCAATGCACGTCGCAAGTCTGGGGATACGGCGGACAATATTACCCCATCCCTAAGGATACCAGTAGGCCCAGAGTCTCCAGGAGAGTCAGGCACAAAACTCCTGGAAAGAGCATCTGCCTTCACATTCTTTGAACCTGGCAGGTATGAAACCACGAAATTGAAACGAGAAAAAAACAACGACCAACGAGCCTGTCTAGGATTCAAACGCCTGGCAGACTCAAGGTAAATGAGATTCTTGTGATCAGTCAAGACCACCACACGATGCTTAGCACCCTCAAGCCAATGACGCCACTCCTCAAATGCCCACTTCATGGCCAAAAGCTCCCGATTACCCACATCATAATTGCGCTCGGCGGGCGAGAATTTTCTAGAGAAGAATGCACATGGCTTCATCACCGAGCCATTAGAACTTCTCTGTGACAAAACCGCCCCCGCTCCAATCTCGGAAGCATCAACCTCAACCTGGAAAGGAAGTGAAACATCTGGTTGACACAACACAGGAGCAGAAGAAAACCGGCGCTTAAGTTCCTGAAAGGCCCCCACGGCCGCAGGAGACCAATCAGCAACATCAGCACCCTTTTTAGTCAAATCAGTCAAAGGTTTAACAATACTGGAAAAATTAGCAATGAACCGACGATAAAAATTAGCAAACCCCAAGAACTTCTGTAGGCTCTTAACAGATGTAGGTTGTGTCCAGTCACAAATTGCCTGAACCTTGACGGGATCCATCTCAATAGTAGAAGGAGAAAAAATGTACCCCAAAAAAGAAATCTTCTGGACTCCGAAGAGACACTTTGAGCCCTTCACAAACAGAGAATTGGCCCGCAGAACCTGAAACACCTTCCTGACCTGTAGAACATGAGACTCCCAGTCATCAGAAAACACCAAAATATCATCCAAATACACAATCATAAACTTATCCAGATATTCACGGAAAATATTGTGCATAAAGGACTGAAAGACTGACGGAGCATTGGAGAGTCCAAAAGGCATTACCAAATACTCAAAATGGCCCTCAGGCGTATTAAATGCGGTTTTCCACTCATCACCCTGTTTTATCCGCACCAGATTATACGCACCGCGAAGATCTATCTTAGTGAACCACCTAGCCCCCTTAATGCGAGCAAACAAATCAGTCAATAATGGCAATGGATACTGATATTTGACTGTAATCTTATTCAGAAGGCGATAATCTATACAAGGCCTCAGGGAACCATCTTTTTTTGCCACGAAAAAAAACCCTGCTCCCAGAGGGGACGAAGATGGACGAATATGTCCCTTCTCCAAGGACTCCTTAATATAATTCCGCATAGCAGTATGCTCTGGCAGTGACAGATTAAATAAACGACCCTTAGGGAACTTACTGCCAGGAATCAACTCTATAGCACAGTCATAATCTCTATGAGGAGGGAGCGAATTGAGCTTAGGCTCCTCAAAAACATCCCTATAGTCAGACAAAAACTCAGGGATCTCAGAAGGAGTAGATGAAGCGATTGAAATCAGAGGTGCATCATCATGAACCCCCTGACATCCCCAGCTTAACACAGACATTGTTTTCCAGTCCAGGACAGGATTATGAGTTTGTAACCATGGCAGACCAAGCACTAGTACATCATGTAAATTATACAGTACAAGGAAGCGAATCACCTCCTGATGAACGGGAGTCATGCGCATGGTCACTTGTGTCCAGTACTGCGGTTTATTCATAGCCAATGGTGTAGAGTCAATTCCCTTCAGAGGAATAGGAACTTCCAGAGGCTCCAGACTAAAACCGCAGCGTTTAGCAAATGACCAATCCATAAGACTCAGGGCAGCGCCCGAATCCACATAGGCATCAACGGAAATGGAAGACAGTGAAAAAATCAGAGTCACAGACAAAATGAACTTAGGCTGCAGAGTACCAATGGCAAAAGATTTATCAAGCTTTTTTGTGCGTTTAGAGCATGCTGATATAACATGAGCTGAATCACCACAATAAAAACACAATCCATTTTTCCGCCTATAATTTTGCCGTTCACTTCTGGACTGAATTCTATCACATTGCATAGTCTCAGGTGCCTGTTCAGAAGACACCGCCAACTGGTGCACAGGTTTGCGCTCCCGCAAACGCCGATCAATCTGAATGGCCATAGCCATAGACTCATTCAGAACAGTAGGCGTAGGGAACCCCACCATAATATCCTTAATGGCCTCAGAAAGACCATTTCTGAAGTTTGCAGCCAGGGCGCACTCATTCCACTGAGTAAGCACCGACCATTTCCGAAATTTTTGACAATATATTTCCGCTTCATCATGCCCCTGAGAGAGGGCTAACAAAGCCTTTTCAGCCTGAATCTCCAGGTTGGGTTCCTCATAGAGCAATCCCAATGCCAGAAAAAACGCATCCACACTGAGCAATGCAGGATCCCCTGGTGCCAATGCAAATGCCCAATTCTGAGGGTCGCCCCGCAGGAAAGATATTACAATCCTGACCTGTTGAGCAGGGTCTCCAGAGGAGCGAGATTTTAAAGAAAGAAACAATTTACAATTGATCCTGAAATTCAGGAAGGTAGATCTATCTCCAGAGAAGAACTCTGGAATAGGAATTCTAGGTTCAGACATGGGAGTGTGAACAACAAAATCCTGTATGTTTTGAACTTTTGCCGCGAGATTACTCAGGCTGGAAGCCAAACTCTGGACATCCATGTTAAACAGCTAAGATCAGAGCCATTCAAGGGTTAAGAGGAGGTAAGAAGCAGCTAGACAGCAATTAAGGGCTAGGCAGCAAAACTCTGAAGGGAAAAAAAAAAAAAAAAATTCCCTTAAACACTTCTTTTTCTCCTGCTTCAGCCCAAACAATTAACACTTTGTGGGCCGGCTATACTGTCATGAATCCCCAATGGCTAGGGATAGCACAGGACAAGCAAGGTACAAATAAATAACGGACGAGCTCTAGGGTGATGGAACCTGGGCTGACCGCTGCCCTACGCCTGACAAACGCAACTAGAGATAGCCAGGGAGCGTGCCTATGATGGTTCTAGACGCCACGCACCAGCCTAAGAGCTAACTAGTACTGCAGAGAAAATAAAGACCTCACTTGCCTCCAGAGGGATGAACCCCAAAAGGTATAGTTGCCCCCCACATGTATTGACGGTGAAATGAGAGGAAGGCACACACATAGAGATGATATATATAGGTTTAGCAAATTGAGGCCCGCTGTAAACTAGAAAGCAGAACGATACAAAAGGGGTCTGAGCGGTCAGCAAAAAACCCTAATCAAAAAACCATCCTGAGATTACAAGAACCCATGTGCCAACTCATGGCACATGGGGAGAACCTCAGTCCACTAGAGCTACCAGCTAGCATAGAGACATAATAAGCAAGCTGGACAAAAAACCAAACAACTGAAAATCAGCACTTAGCTTATCCTGAAAGATCTGGGAGCAGGTAGGCAGGAACCAAACAGAGCACATATGAATACATTGATAGCCGGCAAGGGAATGACAGAAAGGCCAGGTAAAATAGGAAACACCCAGCCTCTGATGGACAGGTGGAAACCAAAGGCCGCAACCCACCAAAGTCACCCAGTACCAGCAGTAACCACCAGAGGGAGCCCACAAACAGAATCCACAACAACTCGGTTTGTGGTTGATGACCCAGGTTACCCCCTGTAATCATTGTGCCTCTGTGTGTGTGAGCTTTTGCTGTGTATGACCCGGTTTGTCCCCTGACTTCTGCCTCTGTATCCTGAATTGTACTGCTCTGTCCTTCCTGGTTATCTGACCCCTTGGCTTGTCTCGGTTTACTCTCTGGCTTATCCCTAGGTACAATGCTCTCGTCTGGCTTTTGACACTCAGTTCTTCTTTGACTACGTTTACGCTCTGTGCCCTGTGCTCCACTCTCCCAGCTGCTTTCATCATCTGCACATGCGGTAATTCCCCCCCCCTGTTATCACGAGACTGATTAGTTCCAGTTTCTGCGCTTACTGCTTAGTCTCAGGTCCTTGCACATTGTGTGCCTTGTTCCTCTACTCCCTGCGTTCTTTCCCGTGCCCCCTGATAGCACCCCCTAGGCTGCGCCAGTGACACCATCGGTGTCATTACATTATCACCGACCTTTAACATTTTTCAGGGGTTTTTGTGTGTTTGGGTTTTAAGGTTTGTACTCGCTCAGGTGCGTTGGAGGAAACAGGAGGCACATTCTCTTTAATGTCCATGTGGGTTTATTTGCTCCATAAACCAGCAAGGCAGCAACAAAAAGGAAAACAGTCCGTATATCAGGCCGACATAGCATAAAAGTCCATAGAAGAGCTCTGCTCTTCTCAGGCCTGACGGCACACAAGCTGTGCAATGTCCCGCACTCAGGCTCTTTCTGAAGCCACAGACACAGAAGGGCTTCTTGCTCTCAATACACAGACTCCTGTCTGTAGTGTCCCACCTGGACACGTGGAAATCTGTCCACCCTGACAGACTCCCAAACACTTACTCCATGTGCTAAACACTAACCTGTCTTTTATGGATCTAACCACACCCAGGAACCCATCACATGATTAGACATGTGGTTATGACATCACCACGGATCCTGAAACACACATAGATAGGCATGGTTATGCCCCTTACCTAGGGGTGAGGTATATGGGTAGCCAGACCCTCCCATCTCTCATATCTACCCGTAACCCAGACCCAAATATACTAAGCAACTCCTTATTGCTTTATGTGCAAAAATACTCCAGGTTACATCGCAGGGAGCATCCATCCCTGTGATACATACCTCCCATTAACCACGTGACCACCAGTCACACCACATATTCCCCCCCTCTGTTCAAACCTGTGGGGTTGAACACTTGTCCTAAACTGAGAGCCTCGAGACAGGGCACCGACATAATCTTGCTCAACCCGTCGAGAGGGCCTTCTCAATTGGTTTTGAGCGTCAGCTCCTGAGACATAGTCCGTCACTGTCAGCACATCCCTGTCTGTGAACAACGTGCTATCAGACTTTGTCGCCTCATGTTTCAGTGTCAACAATCTATGAGGCCTTCCCCACCTCCATCGGTCAGTACGTAGGCATAATCCCCTTGTACCCATATGTCCTGTCTGGTCTTACTCTTTGTCATTTCATCTGCTACAGGGTCTCCCACTTAGGTCACTTAGCGCTGAGCTAACTGAGGCATCACTGTTGTGAAATTGGATTCTGGGCTCCCCCGGTGGCCACTTGTGGAATTTAACTTGTGTGCATCATCCCCTCTGTTCACCTGCTCCTATCAGGATGTGGGAGTCGCTATATAACCTTGCTCCTCTGTCAGTTTCATGCCGGTCAACAATGTAATCAGTAGCCTTTCTGTGCATGTTCCTGCTACTAGACAACTCCCAGCTAAGTTGGACTTTTGTCCTTGTGTGTTTTTGCATTTTGTTCCTGTTCACAGCTGCTGTTTCGTTACTGTGTCTGGAAAGCTCTTGTGAGCGGAAATTGCCACTCTGGTGTTATGAGTTAATGCTAGAGTCTTAAAGTAATTTCTGGATGGTGTTTTGATAGGGTTTTCTGCTGACCATGAAAGTGCCCTTTCTGTCTTCATGCTATCTAGTAAGCGGACCTCGATTTTGCTAAACCTATTTTCATACTACGTTTGTCATTTCATCTAAAATCACCGCCAATATATGTGGGGGCCTCTGTCTGCCTTTTGGGAAAATTTCTCTAGAGGTGAGCCAGGACTGTCTTTTCCTCTGCTAGGATTAGGTAGTTCTCCGGCTGGCGCTGGGCATCTAGGGATAAAAAAACGTAGGCATGCTACCCGGCCACTTCTAGTTGTGCGGCAGGTTTAGTTCATGGTCAGTATAGTTTCCATCTTCCAAGAGCTAGTTCTCATATATGTTGGGCTATGTTCTCTCGCCATTGAGAATCATGACAGTTTGACCGGCCCAAAAAAGGGTTAAATTACTGGCTGAGAAAGGAGAGAAAAAAGAAGTCTGCTACAATTTTTTTTTTTCCCTCTAGTTCTGAGTGTGCTCTTAATTGAATCACTTGCTAGTCTGCCTATACTGCAGCCTTCCTCTCTTCCTCTCCTTCTAATCCTTGAATGGCTCTGTGTTCACCTGTTTCAAATGGATCTTCAGAGTGTAGCTACAGGTTTGAATAATCTCGCCACAAAGGTACAAAATTTGCAAGATTTTGTTGTTCATGCACCTATGTCTGAGCCTAGAATTCCTTTGCCTGAATTCTTCTCGGGGAATAGATCTCACTTTCAAAATTTTAAAAATAATTGCAAATTGTTTTTGTCCCTGAAGTCTCGCTCTGCCGGAGACCCTGCACAGCAGGTCAGGATTGTAATTTCCTTGCTCCGGGGCGACCCTCAAAACTGGGCTTTTGCATTGGCACCAGGGGATCCTGCGTTGCTCAATGTGGATGCGTTTTTTCTGGCCTTGGGGTTGCTTTATGAGGAACCTCATTTAGAGCTTCAGGCGGAAAAGGCCTTGATGTCCTTGTCTCAGGGGCAAGATGAAGCTGAAATATACTGCCAAAAATTCCGCAAATGGTCTGTGCTTACTCAGTGGAATGAGTGCGCCCTGGCGGCGATTTTCAGAGAAGGTCTCTCTGATGCCATTAAGGATGTTATGGTGGGGTTCCCTGTGCCTGCGAGTCTGAATGAGTCCATGACGATGGCTATTCAGATCGATAGGCGTCTGCGGGAGCGCAAACCTGTGCACCATTTGGCGGTGTCTACTGAGAAAACGCCAGAAAATATGCAATGTGATAGAATTCTGTCCAGAAGCGAGCGGCAGAATTTTAGACGAAAAAATGGGTTGTGCTTCTATTGTGGTGATTCAACTCATGTTATATCAGCATGCTTTAAGCGTACTAAGAAGCCTGACAAGTCTGTTTCAATTAGCACTTTGCAGTCTAAGTTTATTCTATCTGTGACCCTGATTTGTTCTTTGTCATCTATTACCGCGGACGCCTATGTCGACTCTGGCGCTGCTTTGAGTCTTATGGATTGGTCCTTTGCCAAACGCTGTGGGTATGATTTGGAGCCATTGGAGGCTCCGATACCTCTGAAAGGGATTGACTCCACCCCATTGGCTAGTAATAAACCACAATACTGGACACAAGTGACTATGCGTGTTAATCCGGATCACCAGGAGGTTATTCGCTTTCTGGTGCTGTATAATCTACATGATGTTTTGGTGCTGGGATTGCCATGGCTGCAATCTCATAACCCAGTCCTCGACTGGAGAGCTATGTCTGTGTTAAGCTGGGGATGTAAAGGAACTCATGGGGACGTACCTTTGGTTTCCATTTCATCATCTATTCCCTCTGAGATTCCTGAATTCTTGTCTGACTTTTGTGACGTTTTTGAAGAACCCAAGGTTGGTTCACTACCTCCGCACCGGGAGTGCGATTGTGCCATAGACTTGATCCCGGGTAGTAAATACCCTAAGGGTCGTTTATTTAATCTGTCTGTGCCTGAACACGCTGCTATGCGAGAATATATAAAGGAGTCCTTGGAAAAGGGACATATTCGTCCTTCGTCATCTCCCTTAGGAGCCGGTTTTTTCTTTGTGTCTAAGAAAGACGGCTCTTTGAGGCCGTGTATTGATTATCGACTTTTGAATAAAATCACGGTTAAATATCAATATCCGTTACCACTGCTTACTGATTTGTTTGCTCGTATAAAGGGGGCCAAGTGGTTCTCTAAGATTGATCTCCGTGGGGCGTATAATATGGTGCGAATCAAGCAGGGGGATGAGTGGAAAACCGCATTTAATACGCCCGAGGGCCATTTTGAGTATTTGGTGATGCCTTTTGGTCTTTCAAATGCCCCTTCAGTCTTCCAGTCCTTTATGCATGACATTTTCCGCGATTATTTGGATAAATTTATGATTGTGTATCTGGATGATATTCTGATTTTTTCGGATGACTGGGACTCTCATGTCCAGCAGGTCAGGAGGGTTTTTCAGGTTTTGCGGTCTAATTCCTTGTGTGTGAAGGGTTCTAAGTGTGTTTTTGGGGTTCAGAAGATTTCCTTCTTGGGATACATTTTTTCCCCCTCTTCCATCGAGATGGATCCTGTCAAGGTTCAGGCTATTGGTGATTGGACGCAACCCTCTTCTCTTAAGAGTCTTCAGAAATTTTTGGGCTTTGCTAACTTTTATCGTCGATTTATTGCTGGTTTTTCTGATGTTGTAAAACCATTGACTGATTTGACTAAGAAGGGTGCTGATGTTGCTGATTGGTCCCCTGATGCTGTGGAGGCCTTTCGGGAGCTCAAGCGCCGCTTTTCTTCCGCCCCAGTGTTGCGTCAGCCTGATGTTGCTCTTCCTTTTCAGGTTGAGGTCGACGCTTCTGAAATCGGAGCTGGGGCGGTGTTGTCGCAGAGAAGTTCCGACTGCTCCGTGATGAGACCTTGTGCTTTTTTTTCCCGTAAATTTTCGCCCGCCGAGCGGAATTATGATATTGGGAATCGGGAGCTTTTGGCCATGAAGTGGGCTTTTGAGGAGTGGCGTCACTGGCTTGAGGGGGCCAGACATCAGGTGGTGGTATTGACTGACCACAAAAATTTAATTTACCTTGAGTCTGCCAGGCGCCTGAATCCTAGACAAGCGCGCTGGTCGTTGTTTTTCTCTCGGTTTAATTTTGTGGTGTCTTACCTACCGGGTTCTAAGAATGTTAAGGCGGATGCCCTTTCTAGGAGTTTTGAGCCTGACTCCCCTGGTAATTCTGAGCCCACAGGTATCCTTAAAGATGGAGTGATATTGTCTGCCGTTTCTCCAGACCTGCGGCGGGCCTTGCAGGAGTTTCAGGCGGATAGACCTGATCGTTGCCCACCTGGTAGACTGTTTGTTCCTGATGATTGGACCAGTAGAGTCATCTCTGAGGTTCATTCTTCTGCGTTGGCAGGTCATCCTGGAATCTTTGGTACCAGGGATTTGGTGGCAAGGTCCTTCTGGTGGCCTTCCCTGTCACGAGATGTGCGAGGCTTTGTGCAGTCTTGTGACGTTTGTGCTCGGGCCAAGCCTTGTTGTTCTCGGGCTAGTGGATTGTTGTTACCCTTGCCTATCCCGAAGAGGCCTTGGACGCACATCTCGATGGATTTTATTTCGGATCTGCCTGTTTCTCAGAAGATGTCTGTCATCTGGGTGGTGTGTGACCGTTTCTCTAAGATGGTCCATCTGGTTCCCTTGCCTAAGTTGCCTTCTTCTTCCGAGTTGGTTCCTCTGTTTTTTCAAAATGTTGTTCGTTTGCATGGTATTCCGGAGAATATCGTTTCTGACAGAGGGACCCAATTCGTGTCTAGATTTTGGCGGGCATTCTGTGCTAGGATGGGCATAGATTTGTCTTTTTCGTCTGCTTTCCATCCTCAGACTAATGGCCAGACCGAGCGGACTAATCAGACCTTGGAGACATATTTGAGGTGTTTTGTGTCTGCGGATCAGGATTATTGGGTTGCTTTTTTGCCTTTGGCGGAGTTCGCCCTCAATAATCGGGCCAGCTCTGCCACCTTGGTGTCCCCGTTTTTCTGTAATTCGGGGTTTCATCCTCGATTTTCCTCCGGTCAAGTGGAATCTTTGGATTGTCCTGGAGTGGATGCTGTGGTGGAGAGGTTGCATCAGATTTGGGGGCAGGTGGTGGACAATTTGAAGTTGTCCCAGGAGAAGACTCAGCTTTTTGCCAACCGCCGTCGTCGTGTTGGTCCTCGGCTTTGTGTTGGGGACTTGGTGTGGTTGTCTTCTCGTTTTGTCCCTATGAGGGTTTCTTCTCCTAAGTTTAAGCCTCGGTTCATCGGCCCGTACAAGATATTGGAGATTCTTAACCCTGTGTCCTTCCGTTTGGACCTCCCTGCATCCTTTTCGATTCATAATGTTTTTCATCGGTCATTGTTGCGCAGGTATGAGGTACCAGCTGTGCCTTCCGTTGAGCCTCCTGCTCCGGTGTTGGTTGAGGGTGAGTTGGAGTACGTTGTGGAAAAGATCTTGGACTCTCGTGTTTCCAGACGGAAACTCCAGTATCTGGTCAAATGGAAGGGATACGGTCAGGAGGATAATTCTTGGGTCACTGCCTCTGATGTTCATGCCTCCGATCTTGTCCGTGCCTTTCATAGGGCTCATCCTGATCGCCCTGGTGGTTCTGGTGAGGGTTCGGTGCCCCCTCCTTGAGGGGGGGGTACTGTTGTGAAATTGGATTCTGGGCTCCCCCGGTGGCCACTTGTGGAATTTAACTTGTGTGCATCATCCCCTCTGTTCACCTGCTCCTATCAGGATGTGGGAGTCGCTATATAACCTTGCTCCTCTGTCAGTTTCATGCCGGTCAACAATGTAATCAGTAGCCTTTCTGTGCATGTTCCTGCTACTAGACAACTCCCAGCTAAGTTGGACTTTTGTCCTTGTGTGTTTTTGCATTTTGTTCCTGTTCACAGCTGCTGTTTCGTTACTGTGTCTGGAAAGCTCTTGTGAGCGGAAATTGCCACTCTGGTGTTATGAGTTAATGCTAGAGTCTTAAAGTAATTTCTGGATGGTGTTTTGATAGGGTTTTCTGCTGACCATGAAAGTGCCCTTTCTGTCTTCATGCTATCTAGTAAGCGGACCTCGATTTTGCTAAACCTATTTTCATACTACGTTTGTCATTTCATCTAAAATCACCGCCAATATATGTGGGGGCCTCTGTCTGCCTTTTGGGAAAATTTCTCTAGAGGTGAGCCAGGACTGTCTTTTCCTCTGCTAGGATTAGGTAGTTCTCCGGCTGGCGCTGGGCATCTAGGGATAAAAAAACGTAGGCATGCTACCCGGCCACTTCTAGTTGTGCGGCAGGTTTAGTTCATGGTCAGTATAGTTTCCATCTTCCAAGAGCTAGTTCTCATATATGTTGGGCTATGTTCTCTCGCCATTGAGAATCATGACACATCACTGCTTCTACCTGTTTCATCAGGCCACCTTCTCCCATGGTCTTTATTGCCTGAAGAGCAATCCATCCATTTTTCTCTATGTCATCTGTTAGCTTCAGCTTGAGGACTTCCGGTCTTACGTGAACTTCTTCGCCTCTCTGGCAGCTGTTTATTAACTTGCAGTCTCTCAAGTCTCAGCTGCTCTACCTCCCTTAGGTATGCCATGTGATATTCCAGGAGCATGCGGATATTCCTAAGACTCTCTCTGGATCCAACAACCAGGAACGGAACCATCCCATCTTCACTCATGACCTGGACCTCTTCATCAGCCGGTATCCTCAGTCTCTTCAGACCGGATTTATCCACCATCTCCTGCATCACTCTCCCAAGTTTCCCAATGACTTTCGCCACCAGAACTTTGGGTACTTGGACTGTGTCTTCCACTAAGCCCAGCTGACTAAGAGCTTTCCTTTCACACTCCAAACATCGAACGGCTTCATCATTCTTCAAAATGATCCTCTGTTTTGTACGGAGGCAGTGTAGGTGCATATCCCTCAGGACAGCCACCCGCTTCACTGTGACTTCCCTAGTCGACATTATGACCAATTGCTGAGTCTCAGGTGCCCAGTGCACACTACACGCCTCTACTGCCTTTCTAAATGCCTCATGCACACCCTTCCTGGCGCACGCTTCTCGCATGTCTTCGGGTACTTCTATTATGCTCTTGAAAAGCGGGGTCTCATCTTCACGGACATCTGCCACGACCGGGTGACTGTCTTTTTCTGCTTTTAGCATGAACTCTTCCTCAGTCTTTTCTTCTGCTTGAGCCTTCGCCAAGATGGGCATTGGCAACTCCTCTGCCAGGCAGCGACACTCCTTCTCTATCTGGAGAAGCTCCTGCTGATGCTTTTCTTGAGCCATTCTGAGCACATCCATATCTTTCAATATGGCCCTATTTATGGCCTGACACACCGACAGATGACGTCTGAGTTCAAAGACCACCTTCTCTAGATCACCCACTTTGTGCTCAATTGCTTGCCTCAGGACCCTTTCTTGTTCGACTGTTTCTTTAAGCAGCTCTATGTTATGGTCCTGCTCTCTTTTGGCTAGCACATGTCGCACCACCAGTTCTTTAATTAAACTTTCAGACGGGGCTCTTGCCCACCCACACTCTGCCTCTTCAGAGTTCCACCTGTTTCTGCATCCACCTCTATGGTCTCTCCTGGGCTCTCTGTCTGTTTACTCTTAGGTACCTCTGGACTCTTGGTAACTTCAGAGTTCTCCATCTCTTCAGCATCAGGTACTCTGGAGCCTTCATACTGAGCCACTTCACCCTTTCCGGGCATTGCAGATATGGGTCTGTTTTAATTCCAGCCCTACCTCTGTGCTGGGATTTGTCAGAGGTAAAGTGACCTCCTTATCAAGGACAGTAACCTGATCTGTACCTGACCCTGTCTCTTCCTCATCATCTCTCTTCTCAGAGGGAGTAACCTGTCCCGCCTTTCTGCGGCCCCCGCGACGAGATGAAGATCTGTGATTTTTACTTGGCTCCTCCTTACTGCACTCTTTTCCCTTTGCGCTTGAGTCACAGTCTGGATAGGAGTTACCCCCTCTCACTCTGTCATCTGTTGTGATTCGGTTCGTGGGCTCCCCCGGTGGTCTCTTGTGGTACTGGTGTCCTGCAAGCTTTGCCTTCTCAGTTCACCTGTTCCTATCAGGATGTGGGAGTATCCTATTTAACCTTGCTCCTCAGTCATTCTAATGCTGGCCATCAATGTATCCAGAGTGATTCTGTTGCATGTTCCTGCTCCCAGTTTTCTGCTCAGCTAAGTTGGACACTTTAGTCCTTAAGTCTATTTTTGTATGTTTTGTCCAGTTTGCACTTATGTGAATCTCTGCAGCTGGAAGCTCTTGTTGGGCTGAAATTACCACTCCAGTGGCATGAGTTGTCACATGAGTTAAGGTAATTTCAGGATGGTGTTTTGAAGGGTTTTGCAGCTGACCGCGAAGTCCTCTGTTGTATCTTTCTGCCACTTTGGTCTCCCCTTTCTTTTGCAATTCAGGGTTCCATCCTCGTTTTTCATCTGGTCAGGTGGAGTCTTCGGATTGTCCTGGAGTGGATACCATGGTGGATAGGTTGCATCGTATTTGGGGGCAGGTGGTGGACAATTTGGAGTTGTCCCAGGAGAAGACTCAACGTTTTGCTAATCGCCATCGTCGTGTTGGTCCTCGTCTTCGTGTTGGGGACTTGGTGTGGTTGTCCTCCTGTTTTGTCCCTATGAGGGTCTCTTCTCCTAAGTTTAAGCCTCGGTTCATCGGTCCTTATAAGGTTTTGGAAATTCTTAACCCTGTGTCTTTTCGTTTGGACCTCCCAGCATCCTTTGCTATCCATAATGTCTTCCATCGGTCATTATTGCGGAGGTATGAGGTACCACTTGTGCCTTCTGTTGAGCCTCCTGCTCCTGTGTTGGTTGAGGGTGAATTGGAGTACGTGGTGGAGAAAATCTTGGACTCCCGTGTTTCCAGACGGAGACTTCAATATCTGGTGAAATGGAAGGGCTACGGTCCAGAGGATAATTCTTGGCTTACAGCTTCTGATGTTCATGCTTCTGATTTGGTCCGTGCCTTTCATAGGGCTCATCCAGATCGCCCTGGTGGTTCTTGTGAGGGTTCGGTGCCCCCTCCTTAAGGGGGGGGTACTGTTGTGATTCGGTTCGTGGGCTCCCCCGGTGGTCTCTTGTGGTACTGGTGTCCTGCAAGCTTTGCCTTCTCAGTTCACCTGTTCCTATCAGGATGTGGGAGTATCCTATTTAACCTTGCTCCTCAGTCATTCTAATGCTGGCCATCAATGTATCCAGAGTGATTCTGTTGCATGTTCCTGCTCCCAGTTTTCTGCTCAGCTAAGTTGGACACTTTAGTCCTTAAGTCTATTTTTGTATGTTTTGTCCAGTTTGCACTTATGTGAATCTCTGCAGCTGGAAGCTCTTGTTGGGCTGAAATTACCACTCCAGTGGCATGAGTTGTCACATGAGTTAAGGTAATTTCAGGATGGTGTTTTGAAGGGTTTTGCAGCTGACCGCGAAGTCCTCTGTTGTATCTTTCTGCTATTTAGTTAGCGGGCCTCTCTGTGCTAAATCTGCTTTCATACTGCGTGTGTCTTTTCATCTGCTCTCACCGTTATTATATGTGGGGGGCTGCTATCTCCTGTGGGGACATTCTCTGGAGGCAAGCCAGGACTGTGTTTTCTTCTACCAGGGGTAGTTAGTTCTCCGGCTGGCGCGCGGCATCTAGAGACAACGCAGGAATGCCCCCTGGCTACTTCTAGTGTGGTGTGTAGGTTTAGCATCGCGGTCAGCTCTAGTTTCCATCACCCGAGAGCTTGTCCGTTTATTCTATGCTTCTGATGTTTCCTTGCCATTGGAAACCATAACAGTCATCCTGGAAAAGCAATTCCCCACTTAAACAAGTGTCAGACCCACACTTTCTTCCAGTCACCCGGAACTCTGGACTATCGACCTTAGGTGTCGCTATCTCGTTTTCACAAATCACACGATCCGGAATCACTACAGCCGCCTGTTGTAGTGGGGCTCCCTTAGGGTTATTCTGGATCCTTTTTGAGCAATCAGACACTCCCCTTTCCTCCCACAAATCTCAAAACCTTTCAAAGTCCTGGTCTATTACAACAGGGAATGGCACGTCTGAGACTACAGGTACATCATGGCTGGCAATAATAGTGGGCGTCTCAATGATTACCCTGGACACCAGATAATCCCTAGCCACCCCATGAACGCAGTGGACTTCCATCTTCCTTCCGGGAATCAGATAGACAGGGAGTGTGGCGCTCACCAGCGTCACCAGGCTCCCTGAGTCCAGAAGTCCAGTTACGCACACTCCATTGACTTCTACAGAATAGCTCTGTGTCATCTTGTCAGACGAAAAGTCAGTACAATATTCTGAATACGCGCTGTTCAAACACTGAACTCGGCAACAGTCCATCAGCGCATTCGCTGCCGCCCCTTTTTGGGCCACCACCCCTATTTGAGTTTCCACCCCTTTTTGTAACTCCACCCCCTTTTGGGTTACCGCCCCCCTTTTGGGTCACCACCCCCTTGTGGGCCACTTTCTCTTTTAGGGCCACCACCCCATTTAGGGACTCCACCCCCTTCTGGGCAACTACCCCCTTTTGTGATGCAGCCCCTTTTTGGCCAACCATAATTATTTGGGGTCACCGCTCCATTTTTGGGACTCCACCCCCTTTAGGAACACCACCCTACTCTGGGACACACCCTGTGGACTTCCCCACAGTACTCTCAAGTTCCACAGTATATATCTCTTTAGGTCGGCACTGGCCCTTTAAGAGACTGCACGACCTAGTCCAGCAATGTCTTTTCCGACACCTCACCAGTTCCTATTGGTGCTACCACAGCTCTCGCTGCAGACACAAACCACCGGCACCTCCGGCTGCCGATCATAAGCCGCTGCTGCTGCCACCGAAACTCTGGCTGCTGCAGAACCTCGTGCTGCAACTGCACTGCACGTAACCACCGCAGACTTCGTGGACCCGCCAATCCACAGCAAACTTCGTAACCCCGCCGAGTTACCACCAGACGCCTTCAGTCTTCGTGGCCCCGCCGAGCCACAGCAACTTGATCAGAGAAGAAAAAAAGAAATACATGGACTCGCCGGTCCACAGCAAGCACCTGCACATGTGGGTTGTGTAGACCGTCCACTCTTCTGGCTCAGACCAGCCAGCGCTGCAACATGTGTTCCTTGGATCATTGCCCGCATTCTCCACCAATTGTAAGGTCTGTACTCGCTCTGGTGCGTTGGAAGAAACAGGAGGCACATTCTCTTTAATGTCCATGTGGGTTTATTTGCTCCATAAACCAGCAAGGCAGCAACAAAAAGGAAAACAGTCCGTATATCAGGCCGACATAGCATAAAAGCTCTGCTCTTCTCAGGCCTGACGGCACACAAGCTGTGCAATGTCCTGCACTCAGGCTCTATCTGAAGCCACAGACACAGAAGGGCTTCTTCCTCTCAATGCAGACTCCTGTCTGTAGTGTCCCACCTGGACACGTGGAAATCTGTCCACCCTGACAGACTCCCAAACACTTACTCCATGTGCTAAACACTAACCTGTCTTTTAGGGATCTAACCACACCCAGGTACCCATCACATAATTAGACATGTGGTTATGACATCACCACAGGTCCTGAAACACACATAGATAGGCATGGTTATGCCCCTTAACTAGGGGTGAGGTATATGGGTAGCCAGACCCTCCCATCTCTCATAGCTACCCGTTACCCAGACCCAAATATACTAAGCAACTCCTTATTGCTTTATGTGCAAAAACACTCCAGGTTACACCGCAGGGAGCATCCATCCCTGTGATACATACCTCCCATTAACCACGTGACCACCAGTCACACCACAGGGTGTTATGGACCCAATGCGTGCTCTGTCGGATCAGGTATCTAACCTCACCAAAATGATGCTGAACTTATCGGTAGAGAAAAGAGCATTAGTGGCTTTTCACCAACAGGTACAGAGGGAGATGGCAGATACAGTTAATTCTGTTTGCAGTGCTTCTTCTTCGTCTGGCAATGTGGGGGTACTGTATCTGATGTTTCTCTATCCTCTCCTGAACCCTCTGTCAAACTTCTGGATACCTTTTCTGGTGATAAGAGAAAATTATGGGTGTTTAGAGAGAGCTGTAAATTACTTTTTTACCTGCATCCTCACTCCTCGGGTGATGAGAGTAAAAGGGTGGGGATAGTTATTTCCCTGTGACGTGAAGGGCCACAATCCTGGGCTTTCTCCTTATCCCCTACCTTCCCAGAGAGAATGTCTGCTGATCGGTTCTTTGAGGCCTTGGGTCTAATTTACGATGAACCTGATTGAGTGAGATTAGAAGAGGACACGATTGAGTCATACCCAGGGAAAGCTCTCTGCTCTGCTGAGTGGTATTTTTCTGAGTACAGGCGATGGGCACCAGAAGTATCCTGTAATGACTCGGCACTCAGTGGGCTATTCCAAAGGGGTCTCTCTGAGCATTTAAAGGATGCCTTGGCCCTGCACCCACCACCCGATTCTCTAGAGGAGGCCATGACCCAGCTGTTCAAATGGACCGCAGGCTGAGAGAGAGAGAGGAGTAGTGCAACATGAAGCTCCTCTGTTGCCAATGAAACCAGAGCCTTCATTGTCAGTTGAGCCCATGGAGGTGGGGGCTCTCTCCATGATAGAAAAGGAGAGGAGAGGAGAGAGAGAAAAAACACTTCTATTGCAGAGGTCATTAGATAGAGGATTGTCCTTCCTGCCCCCAGAATCCAATTTCTCAGGAAACAACTAGGTTTTGGTAACTGCCGAGGAGGTTACCCAGACCTACAGGTACTTTTTTCCTCAGTCTTCAAACTATTGTTAAAAGTGGAAGTTGGGGTGAACAATTTGTTTTTCCCTCTTCTGCTTTTGTGGATTGTGGGTCTTCAGTAAACTTGATTGACTTGAGGTTGGTTGCCCACTGTGAGATAGGGACAGTCAGGTTGGACAAACCCATGAAAGTGTTGGCTATTGACTTGACCCCTTTCACCAAGGACAGAATCCATCCTGTTGCCAAAGAATTCATCCTTAAGGTGGGGTCTGTTCAACTGGAGCGTATTGCCTGTTTCATTCTGGACAACCTCCCTGCAGGTTTGGTTTTAGGATTTCCTTGGTTACAATGTCATGATAGTCATTGACTGGGAGGCCTGGGAGATTGTTAAATCAGGATCCAACTGTGAAAACAAATGTCTGAATTCTGTGTCTATGGATATTCTGGAGTACCTGAAGGACTTTGAGGACGTGTTCTCTGAAAGTCAGGCCGAGAGGTTACCACCGCACCACCCGTTTGACTGTGCCATCGGCTTGATTCCTGTGGCTAAATTGCCTAAGGCCCGATTGTTTAACCTTTCTGGTCCTGAGTGGGCCGCCATGAAGGAGTACATATCTAAGAGTCTCCGCATGGGGTATATCCGGCCTTCCGTGTCTCCTGTTGCTGCAGGTTTCTTTCTTGTAAAAAAAAAAAAAGACGGTGGTCTCCACCCATGCCTTAACTTTTGGGAACTTAACAAGATTACTGTACGAAAAACATATCCCCTCCCACTCATTCCTGATTTATGTAATCAATTGTCCGGGGCCAAATGGTTTTCAAAATTAGACTTGCGGGGGGCATATAACCTTATCTGTGTGTGAGAGGGTGATGACTGGAAATCTGCGTTTCTCACCTCAGAAGGACTGTTTGAAAACTTAGTTATGCTGTTTGGTTTGACCAGTGCTCCTGTGATCTTCCAAAACTTCATCAATCATGTGTTCTCTGATTTTATTGGGCGGTTTGTGGTTATATACTTAGATGACATTCTGGTTTATTCATTTGATAAGCAGACACATATTGGTCACCTTCAGGCGGTTCTTCAAAGACTCAGGGAGAACCAACTTTTCGCTAAGCTAGAGAAATGCTCGTTTTGTTGTCCAGGAACTGCCTTTCTTGGGGTTCATTGTCTCTAGTGAGGGGTTTCGCATGGATCCCAAAAAGGTGAAGGTTATTGTGGATTGGGTGCAGCCCCGGAACTTTAAAGGCATTCAGCACTTCTTGGGATTCACCAATTAGTACCGGAGGTTTATTAAAGGGTTCTCAAAGGTGGTCAAGCCCCTCACTGAATTGACGCAGAAAGGAGTTCATGTTAAGAACTGATCTACCTCAGCAGTAGCGGCGCTTCTCACGCTGAAAAAATGCTTCATAACTGCCTCGGTTCTGGTTCAATCAGATCCATCTGAACCCTTTGTGGTGGAGGTTGATGCCTCAGAGGTGGGGGTGGGGGCAGTGTTGTCCCAGGGGTCCACTCCTTTGACCAATTTTAGACCATGCGCCTTCTTCTCCAAGAAGTTCTCCCTGGTGGAAAGAAATTATGATGTGGGTAATTGGGAACTTCTTGTGGTTAAGTTGGCCTTTGAAGAATAAAGGCATTTTTTGGAAGGGGCGGTTCATTCCATTATAGTAGTTACTGATCACAAGAACCTGGTGTATATTGAGTCTGCTAAAAGGTTGACCCCTAGGCAAGCTAGATGGTCACTTTTTTTCCCGGTTCCAGTTCTCAATCACTTTTCATCTGGGATCAAAGAATATGAAGGCCACATAAGTCTGGATCCAGTTTCCCCCCCCCCCCCCGATTCTCCATCCTTCATTCTTCAATCCGGGGTGGTGGTGGCTGATGTGTTGGCAGGCTTGGAATGGGAGATTTGGGAAGCCCAGTCTCAGGCTCCCCCATCCAAGCTGCTGAAAAAATTGTTTGTTCCTGTTCAATTTCGACTCTGAGTCCTCCAGTAGTTCCATGATTGGGCGCTGAGTGAACATCCGGGGATTTCGGCTACTCGTGAGAGTTTTTTGTTGGGCATTGTAAAGAAATTTGTGTCTGCCTGAGATGTGTGTGCCCACACTAAGAGATCTCATAAATGGGCCGCTGGGGAATTGGTGCCTTTGCCAGTTCCTGATAGACCATGGACATATTTGTCCATGGATTTTATCACCAATCTTCCTCCTTCCAAGGGTAATACTGTCATCTGGGTGGTGGTGGACAGGTTTACTAAGCAAGCACACTTTTTTACCCTTGGTGGCACTGCCCCCTGCTGAAACTTTGTCTAGGTTGCTCGTTCAACATGTGGTTGTACACTTGAATTTGGTGTCTGAGTATGGTGTGCAATCTGGGTCCAGGTTTTGGTGGGTGTTTTGTAAAAGATTGAGTATTGAATTGTCCTTTTCGTCTGCATACCATCTGGAGTCCAATGGTCCGACCGAACGGACCAATGAGTCCTTAGAGCAAATTTTGCGCTGTCTTTTCACTTCCAGTCAAGATGATTGGTCCAATGCCTTGCCTTTAGCAGAGCTTGCATTCAATAACCGTGTTAACCACTCTACCGGTACTTCCCTTTCTACTGTAATTATGGGTTTAATCCACACTTTGGGGAGTTTTCTCTTCTGGATTCCGGTTGCACAGGGGCTGATTTAGCTGTACGGCAGTTGGGGAATTTGTAGTGGGAAGTACAGAAGAATATTGGGGAGGCTCAGAGGAAGTTTAAGATTTTTGCGGACAGGAGACGGACGATGGGACCTACCCTTCGGGTTGTGGATAAGGTATGGCTGTCTACTAGGAACCCTAAGCTTAAGGTTCCTTTGGCAAAATTGGGGTCTAAGTTTACTGGTCCTTATTAGATCACTGAGGTGGTTAACCCACTGACGTTTCGTTTGTGCCTCCCAGTATCTTTTAAGATTCCCAAAGTGTTTCATAGGGCCCTGCTGAAACCATTGGGGGCTGTGGAAGAAGCATCGTTAGGTCCCTCGCTGCCTGTATCAGTACGTAGTCAGGAGGAGTTTGAGGTGGAGCCTATCGTGGATTCCTGGTTGGTCCGCTGTTCCCTCCAATATCTTGTGCACTGGAAAGGGTATGGACCTGAGGAATGATCCTGGGTTCCTGCTTGACCAGTTCATGCCGATCGTCTGGTGTGCTCCTTTTATGCATGGTGTCCTGGGAAACCTGGGAGTCTGGAGGCCCCCCATTGAGAAGGGGGTATTGTCATGACTGTGACAAGATAGTGCCAACTTCATCCTGGTCAGGTCAGGGTTAATTCTAGTCCGCCTCTCTTTGGTTCTGGGTCAGCTATTTGATGTTGGTAATTCCGGGGTTTGGTGTCGGTTATTCTTTCGCATACTCAGTTTGTGGTTGCTGACCCAGGTTACCCGTTCGTAATCGTTGTGCCTCTGTGCATGTGAGCTTTTTTTTGCTGTGTATGACCTGGTTTTTCCCCTGACTTCTGCCTCCGTATCCTGCATTGTACTGCTCTGTCCTTACTGGTTATCTGACCTCTTGGCTCATTTCGGTTTACTCTCTGGCTTATCCCTAGGTACTACATTCTAGTTTGGCTTTTGTTCCTCGTCTCTCCTTTGACTATGTTTACGTTCTGTGCCCTGTACTCCATGCTCCCAGCTGCCTTCCCCGGCCACACACACAGTGACTCCCCAAGTGACTGCTTAGTTTCAGGTCCTGCGCACACTGCTTAGTCTCAGGTCCTTGCGCACAGCTTACCTTGTTCCTACACTCCCTGCTTTTGTTCCCATGCCCCCTGATAGCACCCCCTAAGCTACGCAAGTGACACCATCGGTTTCATTACATCAGCATTAACAAGGCTGGTTATCAAGAATAGAGGGGTCCATAACATGCATTTTACATTCTTTAAATAAATAATTTTAAAAAATGGCTGGGGGTTCCCCATTTTTGTTTTATTACAGGAGACCATGGCTTCTATGGACTGGGCGATGACGTGAGTATGGTTTAATTTGGATTAATTAAAGGAGTCTGTGTCATTCTTTCAATTATAGGACTTTATTCTGGCTGTGTTTCTTTACAATATAACTATAGGATTAGTAATGGACAAGTGTCTTATAGATGCCTCTCCATTACTAAGCCGTGGGCTTGATGTCACCGGACCATACAAAGGTAACATCAACTCCACAAATATGAACCTTTATTGCCACCATCACAGGGCAAGTGGGAAGAGACAGGCAAACCGCCAGAATTGGGGTTGTTGTGGGCTGCTATTTTTAGGCTGGTGGGCCAATATCCATATCCCCTTACTAGCCTGAAAATACCAGCCCCAGCTGTCAGCTTTAGCTTGGCTGGTTGTCAAAAATGGGGAGGGCCCATGCCATGTTTAAAAAATATTTATTTAAATAATTACAAAATCAGGCGTAGGGACACTTCTATTCTTGATAACCAGCCTTGCCAATGCTGAAAGCTGAGGTTTGCTTCCCGTAGCTGTCAGTTTTGCCTGACAGGTTATCAAAGATACAGGACACCCTTACATCTCTCATCAACCACCGCGTCCTTTCATTGTTAACAGTTGAATACAACTCTCAACATTGTCCCTTGCTAGCGCTGATCGCAACACGAGTGTTATGGTTTCCAATGGCAAGGAAACATCAGAAGCATAGAATAAACGGACAAGCTCTCGGGTGATGGAAACTTGAGCTGACCGCGATGCTAAACCTACACACCACACTAGAAGTAGCCAGGGGGCATTCCTGCGTTGTCTCTAGATGCCGCGCGCCAGCCGGAGAACTAACTACCCCTGGTAGAAGAAAACACAGTCCTGGCTTGCCTCCAGAGAATGTCCCCACAGGAGATAGCAGCCCCCCACATATAATAACGGTGAGAGCAGATGAAAAGACACACGTAGTATGAAAGCAGATTTAGCACAGAGAGGCCCGCTAACTAAATAGCAGAAAGATACAACAGAGGACTTCGCGGTCAGCTGTAAAACCCTTCAAAACACCATCCTGAAATTACCTTAACTCATGTGACAACTCATGCCACTGGAGTGGTAATTTCAGCCCAACAAGAGCTTCCAGCTGCAGAGATTCACATAAGTGCAAACTGGACAAAACATACAAAAATAGACTTAAGGACTAAAGTGTCCAACTTAGCTGAGCAGAAAACTGGGAGCAAGAACATGCAACAGAATCACTCTGGATACATTGATGGCCAGCATTAGAATGACTGAGGAGCAAGGTTAAATAGGATACTCCCACATCCTGATAGGAACAGGTGAACTGAGAAGGCAAAGCTTGCAGGACACCAGTACCACAAGAGACCACCGGGGGAGCCCACGAACCGAATCACAACAGTACCCCCCCCTTAAGGAGGGGGCACCGAACCCTCACAAGAACCACCAGGGCGATCTGGATGAGCCCTATGAAAGACACGGACCAAATCAGAAGCATGAACATCAGAAGCTGTAACCCAAGAATTATCCTCTTGACCGTAGCCCTTCCATTTCACCAGATATTGAAGTCTCCGTCTGGAAACACGGGAGTCCAAGATTTTCTCCACCACGTACTCCAATTCACCCTCAACCAGCACAGGAGCAGGAGGCTCAACAGAAGGCACAAGTGGTACCTCATACCTCCGCAATAATGACCGATGGAAGACATTATGGATAGCAAAGGATGCTGGGAGGTCCAAACGAAAAGACACAGGGTTAAGAATTTCCAAAATCTTATAAGGACCGATGAACCGAGGCTTAAACTTAGGAGAAGAGACCCTCATAGGGACAAAACGGGAGGACAACCACACCAAGTCCCCAACACGAAGACGAGGACCAACACGACGATGGCGATTAGCAAAACGTTGAGTCTTCTCCTGGGACAACTCGAAATTGTCCACCACCTGCCCCCAAATACGATGCAACCTATCCAGCATGGTATCCACTCCAGGACAATCCGAAGACTCCACCTGACCAGATGAAAAACGAGGATGGAACCCTGAATTGCAAAAGAAAGGGGAGACCAAAGTGGCAGAACTGGCCCGATTATTAAGGGCAAACTCAGCCAACGGCAAAAAGGAGACCCAGTCATCCTGATCAGCAGACACGAAACACCTCAAATAAGTCTCCAAGGTCTGATTAGTACGTTCCGTCTGGCCATTTGTCTGAGGATGAAATGCAGACGAAAAAGACAAATCAATGCCCATCCTGGCACAAAACGCCCGCCAAAATCTGGACACAAACTGGGATCCCCTGTCGGAAACGATATTCTCCGGAATACCATGCAGCCGAACCACATTCTGAAAAAACAGGGGCACCAACTCAGATGAGGAAGGCAGCTTGGGCAAGGGCACCAAATGAACCATCTTAGAAAAGCGGTCACACACCACCCAAATGACGGACATCTTCTGAGAAACAGGGAGATCAGAAATAAAATCCATAGAGATGTGTGTCCAAGGCCTCTTAGGAACAGGAAAGGGCAACAACAACCCACTAGCCCGAGAACAACAAGGCTTGGCCCGAGCACAAACATCGCAAGACTGCACAAAAGTACGCACGTCCCGAGACAGGGAAGGCCACCAGAAGGACCTAGCCACCAAATCTCTGGTACCAAAAATTCCCGGATGACCTGCCAACGCAGAAGAATGAACCTCCGAGATGACTCTATTGGTCCACTCATCTGGCACAAACAATCTACCAGGCGGACAACGATCAGGCCGATCCGCCTGAAACTCTTGTAAAGCACGTTGCAGGTCTGGGAAGACAGCAGACAATATCACCCCATCCTTAAGTATACCCGTAGGTTTAGAATCACCAGGGGAATCAGGTTCAAAACTCCTAGAAAGGGCATCCGCCTTCACATTCTTAGTACCTGGCAGATACGAAACCACAAAATTAAACCGGGAGAAAAACAACGACCAGCGCGCCTGTCTAGGATTCAGACGTCTGGCCGACTCAAGATAAATCAAATTTTTGTGATCAGTCAAGACCACCACCTGATGTTTAGCACCCTCAAGCCAATGACGCCACTCCTCGAATGCCCACTTCATCGCCAAAAGCTCCCGATTACCGACGTCATAATTTCGCTCGGCGGGTGAAAATTTTCGAGAAAAGAACACACAAGGTCTCATCACTGAACAATCTGAACTTTTCTGCGACAAAACCGCCCCCGCTCCGATCTCGGAAGCATCAACTTCCACCTGAAAAGGAAGAGAAACATCAGGCTGGCACAACACCGGAGCAGAAGAAAAACGGCGCTTAAGCTCCCGAAAGGCCTCCACAGCAGCAGGAGACCAATCTGCAACATCAGCACCCTTTTTAGTCAAATCAGTCAAAGGCCTGACAACGCTAGAAAAACCAGTTATGAATCGACGATAAAAGTTAGCAAAGCCCAAAAATTTCTGAAGGCCCTTAAGAGAAGTCGGTTGCGTCCAGTCACAAATAGCCCGAACCTTCACAGGATCCATCTCAATAGAAGAGGGGGAAAAAATGTACCCCAAAAAAGAAATCTTCTGAACCCCAAAAACACACTTTGAACCTTTAACAAACAGAGAATTGGTCCGCAAAACCTGAAAAACCCTCCTAACTTGTTGAACATGAGATTCCCAGTCATCCGAAAAAATCAAGATATCGTCCAAATACACAATCATAAATTTATCCAGATATTCACGGAAAATATTGTGCATAAAAGACTGAAAGACCAAAGGGCATTTGACAGACCAAAAGGCATCACCAAATACTCAAAATGGCCCTCGGGCGTATTAAATGCGGTTTTCCACTCATCCCCCTGCTTAATTCGCACCAAATTATACGCACCGCGAAGATCAATCTTAGAGAACCACTTCGCCCCCTCAATGCGAGCAAATAAATCTGTCAGCAATGGCAAAGGATACTGATACTTGACTGTGATCTTATTCAAGAGTCTATAATCAATACAAGGTCTCAAAGAACCATCGCTTTTAGCTACGAAAAAGAACCCCGCTCCAAGAGGAGACGAAGAAGGACGAATATGTCCCTTTTCCAAGGACTCCCTAATATACTCTCGCATGGCAGCATGTTCAGGTACAGACAGATTGAATAGACGACCCTTAGGAAATTTACTGACAGGGATCAAATCTATGGCGCAATCGCAATCTCTGTGAGGAGGAAGAGAATTAAGAGTAGATTTCTCAAAAACCTCACGATAATCAGACAAAAACTCAGGAATTTCAGAGGGAATAGCAATGGAGACCAAAGATGTGTCCCCATGATTTCCCTGACATCCCCAGCTTAGTACAGACATTGTTTTCCAGTCAAGGACTGGGTTATGAGTTTGCAACCATGGCAATCCCAGCACCAACACATCATGTAGATTATACAGTACAAGGAAGCGAATCACCTCTTGATGGTCTGGAGTCATACGCATAGTCACTTGTGTCCAGTATTGTGGGTTATTACTAGCCAATGGTGTAGAATCAATACCCTTTAAAGGTATAGGAACTTCCAGAGGCTCTAGATCAAACCCACAGCGCCTGGCAAAGGACCAATCCATAAGACTCAAAGCGGCGCCAGAATCCACATACGCATCTGCAACAATAGAAGATAACGAACAAATTAGAGTTACAGACAAAATAAACTTGGACTGCAAAGTGCCAATAGCAGAGGATTTATCAACTTTCTTTGTTCGTTTAGAGCATGCTGATATAACATGAGTAGAATTTCCACAATAGAAGCACAAATGATTTTTGCGCCTATAAATCTGTCGTTCGCTTCTGGACAGAAAGCTATCACATTGCATACTCTGTGGTGCCTCTTCAGAAGACACCGCCAACTGGTGCACAGGTTTGCGTTCCCGTAAACGCCGATCAATCTGAATTGCCATTGTCATGGACTCATTCAGACCAGTAGGCGCAGGAAACCCCACCATGACGTCTTTTACAGCATCAGAGAGACCTTCTCTGAAAATTGCCGCCAGAGCGCACTCATTCCACTGAGTAAGCACAGACCATTTTTGAAATTTTTGGCAATATATTTCGGCTTCATCTTGCCCCTGAGAGAGGGCTATTAGGGCTTTCTCAGCCTGAATCTCCAAATTTGGTTCCTCATAAAGCAGCCCCAAAGCCAGAAAAAACGCATCCACCTTGAGCAACGCAGGATCCCCTGGTGCCAATGAAAATGCCCAATTTTGGGGGTCACCCCGCAGTAAAGAAATAACAATTTTTACTTGCTGGGCAGGATCTCCAGCAGAATGAGATCTCAGCGAAAGAAACAATTTACAATTGTATTTAAAATTTAGAAAACAAGATCGATCTCCAGAAAAAAACTCCGGTATAGGAATTTTAGGTTCAGACCGAGGAGCATGTAACAAAAAATCTTGTATATTCTGAACTTTAGAGGCAAGATTATTCAAATTGGTAGCCAGACTCTGGGGATCCATATTTCAACAGATAAAGTCTGAGCCATTCAGGGGTTAAGAGGAGAGGAAAACAGGAGACTGCAATTAGAGCTGGAGTGCAACTTCAGAGGAAGGAAAAAAAAAAAAAAAAAAAGCTTTCACACAGTTCCTTTTCTCTCCTGCTTCAGCCTATAGATTAAACATTTGGGCTGGCCATACTGTTATGGTTTCCAATGGCAAGGAAACATCAGAAGCATAGAATAAACGGACAAGCTCTCGGGTGATGGAAACTAGAGCTGACCGCGATGCTAAACCTACACACCACACTAGAAGTAGCCAGGGGGCATTCCTGCGTTGTCTCTAGATGCCGCGCACCAGCCGGAGAACTAACTACCCCTGGTAGAAGAAAACACAGTCCTGGCTTGCCTCCAGAGAATGTCCCCACAGGAGATAGCAGCCCCCCACATATAATAACGGTGAGAGCAGATGAAAAGACACACGTAGTATGAAAGCAGATTTAGCACAGAGAGGCCCGCTAACTAAATAGCAGAAAGATACAACAGAGGACTTCGCGGTCAGCTGCAAAACCCTTCAAAACACCATCCTGAAATTACCTTAACTCATGTGACAACTCATGCCACTGGAGTGGTAATTTCAGCCCAACAAGAGCTTCCAGCTGCAGAGATTCACATAAGTGCAAACTGGACAAAACATACAAAAATAGACTTAAGGACTAAAGTGTCCAACTTAGCTGAGCAGAAAACTGGGAGCAGGAACATGCAACAGAATCACTCTGGATACATTGATGGCCAGCATTAGAATGACTGAGGAGCAAGGTTAAATAGGATACTCCCACATCCTGATAGGAACAGGTGAACTGAGAAGGCAAAGCTTGCAGGACACCAGTACCACAAGAGACCACCGGGGGAGCCCACGAACCGAATCACAACACACGAGCAGGGGACAGTGATGTGAGCTGTCTTCTTTAGCACCCGTTATTGGGGAACAGCACGAAATGTACTGCTGATTTCCAGGCACCGGTAAGTGTCACACTGATGATGTGAGTGGGACGTTTTGTGGCCAGTGCTGTTACCAGAAACACTGACATCTGAAAGAGGCCTTAGCGAACTTGATCATTTATAGAACTTTGGAAAAAAGCTTGGGAATCCAATCACGAATCTTAATGTGCAATATTTGTGCTGAATTTTAGATTGGCGAACATTTTCTGAACAAGTTTGCTCATTTAATTAACATGCACTCATTCATATTTTTAGCAGTACATTACACCATGATAGAAATTTCAGGTTTTACGAAGCTTATTAAATAAGCAGAAAAAGGTGGAATATTCATATAAATGAGGTTTCTGAACCATAAAAATAGATTATGATTAACTTAACTAGCTGGCTACTGAAGTGAAATTATTGCAGAAAAAAATACTGCAACACCCTGAGAATTGAGAAAGATTCCATATAGCGCTGGCAAATACAGTACATTATTGCCTTGTTTTGCAAGGCAATTTTGGATCACGATGAGCAGCAGGACTGTAAAGATGGCAAATTCATAGGTAAGTATGTTAGATTTTTTTTACGTTTATTGAAATCTATTAGATATCAGAAATATAGATAAGCGAATTTGTTCTCCTTCCTCCTTATTCTGCAAGGTATAGCGTTTACTAAATAAGCTTCAGAGAGAACCCAGATACCTGGATCACTCCTGCTGATCAGCTGTCTGGTGCCTCAGCTGCATGTGTTGCGGTTGTTTCACTGTCACAACACATGCATGGAGAGCTTGTTTATTCGGGTTTAGAGATGAGCGGTGTTTGAGTCGAACTGTTCGCCAATTTAAATTTTGAGCTGTTTTGGGCGGTGTTCGAGTTGTTCAACGAACTTGAACAATTTGCTTAAAATTCGGCTGTTTGAGTTTCTGTTTGATAACTGTTCTTTCACCAAAAGCTTAACTTGATTTGCACATTAAAACTGTTTATCATTGTTAATAGACTGTTTCAGTGTATAGTGGGCGGGGAGTGCGGGGATAGATCTGTGCTGAAATAATGCCAATCTCCATTTTTTTTTCTTTCCCGCATATACAGTGGGGCGGTGCAGTCTCTCAGCCTATCAGCAGTGCACACACACAGCAATGTGCATGTGATGCACACAAGCAAGGGCATGTGTCATTGGCTGTGTATGTCACATGTCCTTGCCCTATAAGAACCAGCCATTTTCCCCGTCACCACCATTTCTTCACTGCTGCAGCTTAGTGTTAGATGGCACCGCTGCTGCTGTGGGCACTATACAGTCTAAGAGTCTTTTTTGTGAGCAAATTTTCTGAGAGATAGGTTTAGGGAGTCGGGACTAATTGTAATATCAGCCCTTTTCAGGGTAGGTTACAGCAGTTCATAGCACTTTTTGCCAGGCAGGTCTGTGCCAGTGCTGTGCAAGTGTTTGTCACAGCATTTGGTGTAATCTAGCTCAGCCAAACCATTTGGGCTAGTAGCATTGTCTGGTAGTCATCTGAGTAGCCCGCCTGTGAAGCTAGCTACACCGCCTGTGTATCTAAATTTTTACTGCATATAACCAGTAAATCGTTTTGGGCCTAGGAGCAGTGGCTGCACATCAGTGGAGTAGCCCACCTGTGAAGTTAGCTACGCCGCCTGTGTATCTACATTTTTACTGCATCTAACCCAGAAAATCGTTTTGGGTCCAGTACCACAGTTTGGCCACTCAGCTCTGCTCGGTTTCCATCCATCGTTTTTTGTGCCAACAACTACAGATACAGAGTTTCCAATTAGTAAAATACCACAATGAGTGGCAAAAGGCCTGCTGCTGGTGGAAAGGGGAATAGGCATATTGAAAAGGGAAAAAAAGGTTGTGTCCGTGGGGTAGGTGGTAAAGCAACAGTAACATCTGCAGAAGAAAGACCATCTTCCAGCCAAAGTAAGATGCCTACTTCTTTTCATGGACAATCTGATATGATCCCTTTCTTATGACCATCGCTACGAGCATCGCTGCAAATTCCAGATGAGGCACAAAAACAGCAGGTGCTTGAACGGATATCAAGTGCTCGTTCAAGTGGGCTCTCCACCTCAACTTCAACATCACAAATACTCCAGTCCTCAGAGGTGTCACCCCAATCGCACTTGCTTCCTCACAGCTCCCAAGTCTCCAGCCGCCTGTCTGAGTGTGGGGTAACACAGATGGTTGAGTCTGCAGAGCTGTTTACTCATGCTATAGCCTGGGAATCAAAGGTCTGCTCCAGAGCTTCTGTGAATCCAGATGAGGAAATGATCTGCACTGATGCCCAGAATCTTTGTAAGTAGGATCCAGGCCCAGATGAAGAAGGTTCTGAGCATAATGTAGACCCTTGTTCCCAAACTGTAACTCCTGTTGGTGGAGACAATGAGGAAGATGATGTTGAGACTGAGATACCTGATTGAAATGAAAACTTGACTTTTCGGTCAGGGCAGGAAGAGGTTGGCTCTGAGAACGACGGGTGTGAGAACACACAGGGTGATGATGACGAGGTTGGAGAGCCCACTTACTGTCAACCCACAGTCCGCCAGTCCATGAGGTCAGCAGAGGAGGTGGAGGAGGATGGTAGTGATGAGTCTGATGGCGAGGTTAGGTTGCGACTTCCAGGACAGAAATGGAGTACTGGAAGCACGTCAACAACCGCAACTGTGCCTCTGAGCACAAGTCGTGGTGGCTCTTCAGGTTGCATGGGCTCTAAGCCTTGCATAGCCTGGGCATTTTTTGAGATCACAAAGGATGACCCAACTCATGTTGTCTGTAAGATTTGTCACCAAACTCTCAGTAGAGGCCAAAAAATGAATAGTTTGAGTACTTCATGCATGAACCATCAAATGGATATGAGGCATAAGTTGCAGTGGGAAGCTCACTGTGCTACCATGTGGCCTAGTAGGTTGGGCCAACCACCGTCTGCCCGATCAAGTGCATCCGTGGCCTCTTCATCCTCTGTGACTGTGGGGACAGCAGTCGCACATGGTTTTCGATGCAGACCTTCCACCTCTTTACCCGCAACAGTCAGTGTGATTGGCCGGTCGTCAGGACATTTGCAAGTGGAAACACCTGCTGGTGTTGAGCGCTCTCCGACATCGAGACACCACATTTTGATCAAGGCAACATAATATCTCCGTCTGCACCTTTCTCACAGACCAGCAGTTTGCCGGGGACACCCTACTCAACCCCATCTAAGCACAGCAGCCAGCCCTCGATCCCTCAGATGTGGACAAGTAAAAGACCATTTCCTCCTAGCCATGACAAAGCTAAGAGGCTAAATTTCACCATCTGCAAGCTGCTGGCTACAGAAATGTTGCCTTTCTGCCTGGTGGACACAGAGGATTTTCAAGACCTTATGTCCATCGCAGTGCCCCAGTACCAGATGCCCAGTCGCCACTACTTCTCAAAGAAAGCTATGCCTGCGCTACACCAGCATGTCGCACACAACATCACCGCTTCCTTGAGAAACTCTATGTGTGACAGGGTGCATTTCACCACAGACACTTGGATGAGTAGACATGGACAGGGGCGTTACATGTCTGTGACTGGGCACTGGGTAACTATGGTAATATCAGGAGAATGGGCTGCTGTCCAAGTCTTGCCATCCCCACGAGTTGCTCATCGATCCTCTGTATTAAGAAGTTCCTCCACTGCTTCTGCCTCCTCAACCTCCTATCGGTCCTCCACCTGCACCCAAAGCCTGTCTGGTAATGCCACCCACATTCTAACTGGGCAGAAGGAATGCTGCACATCTCCTTACTATGCTGTCACCAGGGCTCAATGGCATCAGGCAGTGTTTACCTTGAAATGTCTGGGATATGTGAGTCACACAGCTCAAGAGTTGTGGTCAGCTCTGGACACTAAGTTCCATCAATGGTTGTCTCCACTGAACCTGCAGCCAGGGAAGGCCGTGTGCGACAATGCTGCAAACCTGGGTGCGGCCCTTCACCGGGGTAATGTCACACATGTGCCTTGTATGGCTCACATTTTGAACCTGGTTGTCCAGCAATTTTTATCCAACTATCCCTGACTAGATGAGCTTCTGCAGAGGGCACGGTCGCTGTGTGCTCACTTCCGCCATTCGCATCCCGCAGCTCAACGACTTACATCTCTACAGAAGTCGTTGGGCCTGCCAGTTCACTGGCTGAAATGCGATGTATCCACATGGTGGAATTCAACTCTGCCCTTGTTGCAGCGACTGTGGCAGCACCGACGAGCCCTGGTGCAATACGTTATGACGTATAGCCTGGGCCAACGAGATCCAGAGGTGGGGCAAATCACGCTGCAGGAGTGATTTCAGATCAGGGACCTATGCACCCTTCTGCACAGTTTTGAAATAGCGACAAAGATGTTTAGTGCTGACGATGCCATTATCATCATGACTATTCTGGTCATTTACATGCTGGAAAACACCTTAAACACTATTCGGAGTCAGGTGGTGGGACAAGAGGAGGAGGAGGAGGAACAGGAGGAGTTGCATGCAGAAGGGATAATATCTCCAAGTTCCAGATGGTAGGCAGCACCAAGGCGGCTGGCATTGGAGGGTGGGGGAGAGGTGATGGGGAAATCAGGGACCACCTTGATATTTTCTTATAATTCATACACATATATATATATTACTTTTACTTTAACAGAATATGTCTGAACATGTCCAAGCTTTGCTAAGTCATTCTGCTGACTATTGATTATCAATTAGAATTGCTGACAAGGGTAAGGCTAATTAGGTGAACTTTAATACTGTACGTGTATGTCCACAGGTCACCTCTTATGTAAGGATCACTTAGTGGAATTAATAATGAATCAATGATGGTCTCATATGTAATAAACAGCTGATTCGCGCACGAACATAATGTGTACACCTACTCAAAAGTGTAAATAACTGAATGTCCGTTTCCAGTAAATTTTATGGCTTCTGAAACAGATTACGTCTGTCTCTGTCCATCATTGCTCTGGAACATCCTCTTATCTGGCAGCCATCCAATATCCCAGAGGGTCTGACTTGCAGAGCAACCTAACAGAGGAATTACCGAGGGTGCATGGTAGCAGCCAAACTGTTGAGGAAGGTGCAGGAGGCAAGGAAGAAGTGGAAGACGAACTGGCACTGGGCATGAAAGACTCATCAGATGAGGGAGACCTTGATACAATTTCTGTTGTGCGAGGTTGGGGGGAGAGAGCTGAGGAAGGAAGCATGATTCTCACCTTGCTGCCACCAAGACAACAAGGACTTGGTCCTCCTGGATGCTCAAGACACATGAGTGCCTTCTTGCTACATTACCTGCCACATGACCCTCAGATTGTCAGAATCCGAAGTAATGCCGACTACTGGGTTGCCACACTCTTACAAAAGTAAATTTGGCAAAATAATTCCTGCCATAGAAAGGGATTCACACATGCAGGAGTATCAGCAGAGACTGTTACAGAATCTTACATCTGCTTTTCCACAAAATGCCAGTGGTGCATGTAGTGAATCTCTGAGTTCTAACTTGCAAACCGTGGGACTGTGGAGTCATCACTCAAACCATAACAGTAACATCGTATCTGGTTGTAACAGCAATTTTTTCCAATCATTTCAAGAATTTTTTAGACCATCCTTTGCAAGGCCACAGGAGACAAGAAGTCTGATGCATAGCCAACGCCTAGAGAAGATGGTACAGGAGTATCTCCAAGTTAACATCGATGCTATGACTGTGGAACTGGACCCTTGCTCATTATGGGCTTCCAATCTGGAAAAATGGCCTGAGCGTGCCACTCACGCCTTGGAGATCTTGGCTTGCCCCGCAGCCAGCATTCTCTCTGAACATGTGTTCAGCGCTGCTGGTGGTGTGTTGACAGATAAGAAGACGTGGCTGTCCAGTGACAATGTAGACAGACTACCGTTCATCAAGATGAACAAATCCTGGATCCGCAAGGACTTTTCTACCCCTGTATCATCCTTTGGAGACTAAAAGCTTGATGATTTTTGAAAATCACCTCACCAACTATTTTAAGAAACTCTGGCGAAATTGATGCCACTTAAGTGGTGTCTGTGGCCCAATTTTTGGAAAAAATGGAGACTCTTTTTGGAGTCCCCTTGCTGTGTTTTACATGACGTTGGCATCGTCAATTCCAGGTGGGTGGGGTCGCTCCCCCCCTTTTAACCTTTAGAAACTACATACACTGTGGCTTGGGGTAACACAGATGGTTGAGTCTGCAGAGCTGTTTACTCATACTATGGCCTGGGATTCAGAGGTACGCTCCAAAGCTTCAGTGTCTGATAGTCAGTAGAGTAGCCCACCCATGAAGCAAGCTACACCGCCTGTTTATCTAATGAATAATTTTTAACTGCATCTAGCCCAGGAAATCCTTTTAGGCCTAGTAGCATTTTGTGCTACTCAGCAGAGTACCCCATCCATGAAGCAAGCTACACCGCATGTTTGTCTAAGCACTAATTTTTAACTGCATCTAGCCCAGGAAATCCTTTTGGGCCTAGTAGCATTTTGTTCTACTCAGCAGAGTACCTCACCTATGAAGCAAGCTACAGCGCCTGTTTATCTAAGTACTATTTTTTAACTGCATCTAGCCCAAGCAATGCTTTGGGCCTAGTAGCAGTTTCTGCTACTCAGCAGAGTAGCCCACCCATGAAGCAAGCTACACCGCCTGTTTATCTAATTACTAATTTTTAACTGCATCTAGCCCAGGAAATCCTTTTGGGCTTAGTAGCAGTTTCTGCTACTCAGTAGAGTACCCCACCCATGAAGCAAGCCACACTGCCTTCTTCCTTTCTCAATCTAATCCCTCGGCTCTGGGGTGTCTGCTCTCCCTCCAGCTCTCTCCTTCTCACAGGTGGACTACCGCGTGTATTCCCACTGTGGCGAATCTTTTGGGCCCAGGCATAAGAAGTCATCGAGGTAATGGATAATATGTGCCCCCTTAGAAACGTCCATGACGACCCATTCGAGGAAGCAACTAAAAGCCTCAAATAGTGAGCAGGATATGGAGCACCCCATGGGCAAACAGCGATCTATGTAGCATGCTCCTTCACAAAAGCAGCCCAATAGGCAGACACTATTCGGAGGCATAGGTAGTAACCGGAATGCCCCCTCAATGTCTGTTTTGGCCATTAGGGTGCCCCTTCCCAATTTCTTGACCTGCCTAATTGCCTCGTCAAAGGAGGTACAGTATATAGTACTGTACTTGGTTCCGCGTCGATGTTGTTGTTTACTGACCTGCCCCTTGGATATGATAAATGGTGGATTAGTCTGAATGTATTGGGTTCCTTTTTTGGTATGACTCTCAATGGGGATAGCACTACGTCTTCTAAAGAAAGTGTTCTGAATCGACTCGCCATTCTGCCTAAAGATATTTATTTTTTAAATTTTTTGTCATGACGTCTGGGTGTTGGTAGGCTGATTTTAGATTTTTACTCCAGCCTTTCTTGATTTTAGAAGGGCATGACATGTCTATATCTGTGTCTCCTCCTCCTTTTAGTCCGCCATCTCTTTTCTTTTCACATGACTATATGTACTTGTGACTTTTCCATGTGTTTGTTGTGTCTTCTGAGCAGTTTGTCAGCTTTTGGACTCCTTTTAAGGTGTTTTCTATGTGTTTTCTATGTGTTTGTATGTGTTTCTGTTTGCCTGCCATTGGTTTCAAAGGGGTTCGACTGTGTTCGTCGAACGTTCGATGAACATTCGTCGAACACGCCCCAATTTGATGAAACGAAACGAACTCGAACACTAGAGGGGTGGCTCAACACTATTCGGGTTCCCTCTGCAGCTTATTCGGTAAGAACTATAGCTTGCGGAATAAGGAGGGAGCCGAACAAATTCACTCATCTCTAGTCATAAATCATTTTTGCCAACTCTATATAGTAAATGGATGTATTCATAAATAGCTGGATTTGAATGTTTCTAGCATAAAAAAATAAATCTAATTGCTGTAGAAACAACTTCATCAATCCACAGAGGATCGAATATAATTTCCAGAAATTTGCGGTTTCACAAGAATTCCAACACTTTGAAATTGATCCGCTCTCCACCCAAAAAAAAGCTAGTCTGGCATCATTTCCTACACTGCAGAAGCATCAAAAAGTGAATTTGTGTTTTTTTTGGGGGTAGATATGAGTGCTTCCCTTAATTGCCGAGCAGCTATGACATCTTACATATTATCATAGCTCATACAGTGGTGGTCAGTACCTAGGTCATCTAATATTAGTGTTCCCAAGCAGAGAATAGTTAGAACAGCAGAGTCATTTTCCATCTCTTGAGCCAAAGGATACATTTCTGTCTCCGGTAGAGTGTAACCTCTTATGGTTAAATGATCTCTGTCTTTTTTTTGTAGTTTAAGCTCTTATCTGAGGGGCCGCTCTCTCTTTCTACTTTACAGCTCTTATAATTAGCATGTTCATTTCTCTCTTCTGTAGTTTGTAAGTGCTTATCATCAGTGAGGTTTTCTCTCTCCTTTCCTCCACTATTATTTTTTGAGAAATTTCAAGCTTTCCAGCATTGAGATTTGTGCAAGTTTATTTATGGTTTTTGTGGGAAAATTAGACAAAGTTGGCAAATTCAAATTTCAAAAGAAGCTCTCATCTCTAGAAATAAGTACTCATGCTAAGTTTTAGCAGAAAAGGTTATTTTTTTTAAAACTAATTGGAACTTCATCAAAATCTTTCCAAAGGTGATTTTGCAGGGTAATACCCCTACTTGCAAGTCACATATTAGCATCCAAAAACTCAATGAAATCAACTCTGAAATTGCTGATCATCCATGGCAGTCTCCAGATTTGGAGATTCTAAATTCGGCCCCATATGATTATTATTGCTTTTTGGAAACTCAAAGAATCATTGAAGAGATTAAAATTCGACAAACGAGATGGTATTTGATGCTGAGGAGTTGTGGCTTGCAGAACAGGATAACAATGTATTTTCTAAACAATTGAAATTACTTTTCTGTTCGACACATTAAATGTAAAGCATAAAAAGGTGATTGTGCTGAATAAAATGGTATTATTTTGAAAACTTAAGTTTTTACTAAGCTGGGCCAACTCATTTTTAATATCTTTAGTGGTGGCAATTACTGGTGTTAAAACCTGTTGATTCAGTATTGATGATGATTCAGGATTAGTGTTGAGCGATACCGTCCGATACTTGAAAGTATCGGTATCGGAAAGTATCGGCCGATACCGGCAAAGTATCGGATCTAATCCGATACCGATACCCGATACCAATACAAGTCAATGGGACTCATGTATCGGACGGTATTCCTGATGGTTCCCAGGGTCTGAAGGAGAGGAAACTCTCCTTCAGGCCCTGGGAACCATATTAATGTGTAAAATAAAGAATTAAAATTAAAAATATTGCTATACTCACCTCTCCGACGCAGCCTGCACCTTACCGAGGAAACCGGCAGCGTTGTTTGCTTAAAATTCGTGCTTTAACTTCCTTACGTGAAGTCCCGGCTTGTGATTGGTCGCGCGCCGCCCATGTGGTCGCGACGCGACCAATCACAGCAAGCCGTGATGTAATTTTAGGTCCTTAGGTCCTTAGGTCCGCATTTTAAAATGCGCGCGTCTCCTGCCTCCCGTGACGTCACGGCTTGTGATTGGTCGCGTCGCCCATATGACCGCGACGCGACCAATCACAACGCCGGAACGTAATTTTAAAATACTGAAGGACCTAAAATTACGTCACGGCTTGCTGTGATTGGTTGCGTCGCGGTCACATGGGCGACGCGACCAATCACAAGCCGTGACGTCACGGGAGGCTGGACACGCGCGCATTTTAAAATGCACGCGTCTCCTGTCTCCCGTGACGTCATGGCTTGTGATTGGTCGCGTCGCCCATGTGACCGCGACGCGACCAATCACAACGCCGGAACGTAATTTTAAAATACTGAAGGACCTAAACTTACGTCACGGCTTGCTGTGATTGGTTGCGTCGCGGCCACATGGGCGGCACGCGACCAATCAGAAGCCGTGACGTCACGGAAGGAAGGAAAAGCGCGCATTTTAAGCAAAGAACGCTGCCGGTTCCCTCAGTAAGGTGCAGGCTGCGTCGGAGAGGTGAGTATAGCAATATTTTTTATTTTAATTCTTTCTTTTACACATTAATGTTGTTTCGATACCGATACCCGATACCACAAAAGTATCGGATCTCGGTATCGGAATTCCGATACCCGCAAGTATCGGCCGATACCCGATACTTGCGGTATCGGAATGCTCAACACTATTCAGGATATAATTATTTGTATTAATTTTGTAGCTTATGCAGAGTGTAAGAGGTTCAGTAATACTTAATGGAGCCAAATAGAAAATGGCATGTCAAGAGATGATAAGAAAATACTGGGATGTTCATTCTCAACATCAATCTAATATATAAACACTTTGGACGCAGGTGGTTGCCTTTACCTCAAAGCTACCAGTTCTATATAGATGAGATGTAAGCCACTTACAGTTCTTATTCACTTTCACAGCTGGAGGATTCAGGAGCACATACTTGTCAGAGAATACACACATTTCCTGTATATTATCACATTTTTTTCTCTTGTCACAGTGGAGATTAGCATTTAGCTGCTAAAGATCATTGTGAGAAAAATTTTAGATCATTAAATGGAAAGGTTATATATGGACCGTAATACGGGACTGACAATGATTAATTAGCATTACTTCATTATTAAAGAAGACTCTAAAAAATACTAGAGTAAATAAAAATAGTGGAGATGGATCATCCATCTATTGTAATGAAACATAACCTTTCACATTTTCAGAATGTTATAAACTTGTTTTTTTTCATTGAAAGTGTAACTGTCATTTCAGATGGGTTTAAATATCTGTCTCTACCTCTAGATCCTCCCTCACTTTCAACTATCATCTCATGCTTCAATAATGTAATATATGTCTTCACTGAATACAGATTTTGTCCTAAAATCAGTCCAGGAGAAGAAAAAAGTTTACTTCTGTAATATGTACATTTTATCTATTTATATAATTGCCTTGTAATGTTTTCATTTCCGGTTCTGTCCAGATGTCACCGTATCCCAGAATTCCAAGCAGAGGAAGTTCACCGACAGCCATATTGGTCGTGATGGGTGTCTCAATATGGACACTGCTGCTGGTACCAACCTATTGCGCAGTACCACCAGCAGAACACTGTTGCACCACACACACACACTCTATACGCCGTACGCACCACACACACACTCACACACTCACAAACTCACACACTCACACACTAGTAGAAGTGATTGGTAGAAACAAAATTTGTTGTGTTTGGAGGAGACAGAATGCTGAGTTGCATCCAAAGAACACCATACCTACTGTAAAGCATGGGGGTGGCAACATCATGCTTTGGGGCTGTTTCTCTGCAAAGGGACCAGAGCGACTGATCCGTGTACATGAAAGAATGAATGGGGCCATGTATCATGAGATTTTGAGTGCAAACCTCCTTCCATCAGCAAGGGCATTGAAGATGAAACATAGATGGGAATGTTAGCATGATAATGATCCCAATAACACCACCCGGGCAATGAAGGAGTGGCTTCGTAAGAATATGAAGGTCCTGGAGCGGCCTAGCGAGTCTCCAGATCTCAACTCCATAGAAAACCTTTGGAGGGAGTTGAAAGTACGTGTTGCCCAGAGACAGGCCTACTCTAGAAAACATCACTACTTTAGAGGAGATCTGCATAGAGGAAAGGGTCAACATACCACCAACAGTGTGTGCCAACCTTGTGAAGACTTACAGAAAACATTTGACCACTTCCACTGCCAAAATAGGATATATAACAAAAATTTGAGATGAACTTTTGTTAATGACCAAATACTTATTTTCCAGCATAATTTGCAAAATTAATCTTGCCAAATCAGACATGTGATATTCTGGATTCGTCTGCACAATTGGTCACTGACTAAATACTTTTTTCCCCATATATATATATATATACACTCACCGGCCACTTTATTAGGTACACCATGCTAGTAACGGGTTGGACCCCTTTTGCCTTCAGAACTGCCTCAATTCTTCGTGGCATAGATTCAACAAGGTGCTGGAAGCATTCCTCAGAGATTTTGGTCCATATTGTCATGATGGCATCACACAGTTGCCGCAGATTTGTCGGCTGCACATCCCAAAGATGCTCCATACAAGGCAGGATGGATCCATGCTTTCATGTTGTTTACGCCAAATTCTGACCCTACCATCCGAATGTCGCAGCAGAAATCGAGACTCATCAGACCAAGCAACGTTTTTCCAATCTTCTACTGTCCAATTTCGATGAGCTTGTACAAATTGTAGCCTCAGTTTCCTGTTCTTAGCTGAAAGGAGTGGTACCTGGTGTGGTCTTCTGCTGCTGTAGCCCATCTGCCTCAAAGTTCGACGCACTGTGCGTTCAGAGATGCTCTTAGGCCTACCTTGGTTGTAACGGGTGGCGATTTGAGTCACTGTTGCCTTTCTATCAGCTCGAACCAGTCTGCCCATTCTCCTCTGACCTCTGGCATCAACGAGGCATTTCCGCCCACAGAACTGCCGCTCACTGGATTTTTTTTCTTTTTCGGACCATTCTCTGTAAACCCTAGAGATGGTTGTGCATGAAAATCCCAGTAGATCAGCAGTTTCTGAAATACTCAGACCAGCCCTTCTGGCACCAACAACCATGCCATGTTCAAAGGCACTCAAATCACCTTTCTTCCCCATACTGATGCTCGGTTTGAACTGCAGGAGATTGTCTTGACCATGTCTACATGCCTAAATGCACTGAGTTGCCGCCATGTGATTGGCTGATTAGAAATTAAGTGTTAACAAGAAGTTGGACAGGTGTACCTAATAAAGTGGCCGGTGAGTGTATATATATATATATATATATATATATATATAGACCTGCTTCCTCTCTACTGCCATCTAGTGAAGCCTACACCTACCTGCATTGCAGCAGTATGACAAATACAAGTTAAGAGAGCAAACTTCCATCACGTTGTGAAGGTGTTTGTTAAGGAAGGGAGGCCTCAAACTGTCCCTGAAACTGGGACTGTAACTATCCCCTTCAAGAGGGGTACTCTTAAAGATAGAAAGGCCCAAGTCTCTGACTTTACTATACTGTTAAACCCTGATCTGTCCTTTCCTCCACCACATGAGGCTTGGGACAGAAATATAAGGTAAACAAGACGCAAAGACAAAACAGGGATAACAGAAAACCTCTATTATAAAAAAGCACTAACCACAATAGGGAGGAGTATAGGGACAGGGCGGAATAAACTAAATGGGAACAGGAAACGAGAGATAACACACACGTACTACATCAAACTGCAGAACATTACTACAACAACTATACTCCAATCGCTTATCTTTAGCACACAGCTCGGGAAGATTAATCTTTCACCTGCAGGGACAAGAAGATCTGACCAGTTTTTATAGGAAGAGGTTATGACTAGAGCTGAGCGACTTTTACTTTTTTCGGATCGGGTTGGGTTTCGCAAAACCCGACTTTGTCAAAAGTCGGGTCGGGTGAAATCGGCCGATTATTGCAAAAAGTCGGGGGTCGACTGAAACACGAAACTCAATGCAAGTCAATGGGGAAGCAAAGTCGGCAGTGAGTGGAGGACAGGAAAACACCTACAGTGCCCATTTTAATGCCAAAAACATAAATTCTTATTACTTAAGCTTGTCAATCTTCATTTACTTTATAATAATAGCTAGGCATTGAAATCTGGGGGTAATTTGGCTAAAGTTGTGGGGGGTAGGGCTGGCTCAAGGTTTTCGTGAGCCCAGGAATATGTCACGGCAGTGGAGCAGGGAGAGGTAAGTATTTCAACTTTGGAAGTGCTGTGATCCTGAGCAAGCAGTGGGGGCCCACTCGTTGGCATTGGCACTGGCACAGGGCCCCTCATAGTATGGTGGTGTGTTTGATGGCGGATGGCGCCTGCAACCGGCAGAGACACTTTTGTGTACTATGAGGGGCCCTGTGCCAGTGACGTCGCCAACGAGTATGCCCCCCCACCAGATGAAGGAACCTGCACTTTCATCTGCACCTTCCGCTTTGTCCCCGTGTAAGGTGATATAGTATGCGGGAAGGGGAACCTGATTTTCAGCAGGGTCAGATTCTGGCTGTGTAGAGTGCAAGGGGAATGTAGTGGTCTGGGTCAATGTACCAGCAGACTCATCTAGCAGTGGCTGGGCAATGGGCAGGATGAGGAGGAAACACAGATATAGGCCCAAATAATAAAGTGGGCTAAATGCAGTTCAAAATTCGTCTAAATAGGCAGCATTGCTTTGTTCAGCAGAGGACAACTGTAATGAGAAGCTGACACAGTGAGTAGGCCCAAATAAGTAAGTAGGCTAAATGCAGTTTAAAATTGGTAACATGACTAAACAGGCGGCATTGCTTTGTTCAGCGGAGGACAATTGTAAGGAGTGGCTGACACAGTGAGTAGGCCCAAATAAGTAAGTAGTCTACAAGCAGTTCAAAATTGGTAACAGGACTAAACTGGTGTCATTGCTTTGTTCAGCTGAGGACAATTGTAAGGAGTGGCTGACACAGTGAGTAGGTCCAAATAAGTAAGTAGGCTAAAAGTAGTTCAAAATTGGTAACAGGACTAAACCTCCGACGTTACTTTGTTCAGCGGAGGACAATTGTAAGGAGTGGCTGACACAGTGAGTAGGCCCAAATAAGCAAGTAGGCTAAATGCAGTTCACAATTGGTAACAGGACTAAACGGCCGGCATTGCTTTGTTCAGCAGAGGACAATTGTAAGGAGTGGCTGACACAGTGAGTAGGCTCAAATAAGAAGGAAAGGCTAAATGCAGTTCAAAATTGGTAACAGGATTAAACTGGCAGTATTGCTTTGTTCAGCGGAGGACAATTGTAAGGAGTGGCTAACACAGTGAGTAGGCCCAAATGAGTAAGTAGGCTAAATGTCTGCAAAAATTTTTTCATAAATAAACAGGTGGCATAGCTAGGTACAGGGGTGGGCTCTTCTGCTGAGTAGCAGACAGTGGTAGTAGGCACAAAGTATTAACTTGTCTAAATGGAGGCCAGGCCCCTGTTGAATCAATGCAGCAGCACCTGTCATGTCAGCGGTCGTTGCGAAATCACTCCACAACCTGATCATAAAACCCCTCTGTCCAACGCCACTTCAGTTTTGTGCACCTCTAACACCTCTGCCATGTTGCCCACTATGGCTCATGTGAGAACCATCACTGCCGCTGTGTGCTGGGAATGCCTGAGCCAAACGGTCTACAAGAGTTGCTTGTTTGGTAGCCAATATTTGCTCAAGGTTCTCATGTGGCATGATATTTTGTAATTTTCCTTTATATCGTGGATCCAGGAGGCAGGCCAACCAGTAATCGTCATCGGTCATCATTTTCGTAATGCGGGGGTCCCTTTTTAGGTTGTGCAAGGCATACTCAGCCATGTGGGCCAATGTTCCAGGTGTCAATTCACTGCTTGTGCTGGGTTGAGGAGCACTTTCTTGCAAATCAACATCACTTGTGACCTGCAAAAACCCTGTACCTGACCTTGCAACACCACCAGTTTCTATTGCCCCCTGAGAAGCATCCTCCTCCCATGAATATTCATCCCCATCATCCTCCTCCTCCTCTTCTTCGTCCGCCACCTCGTCCAGGAGAGTTCCCTGAGCTGACAATGGCTGACTGTCATCAAGGCTTCCCTCCTCTTCTGCTGCAGATGCCTGCTCCTTAATGCGCGTCAAACTTTGCATCAGCAGACGCATTAGTGGGATGCTCATGCTTATGATGGCGTCGTCTGCACTTACCTGCCGTGCGCATTCCTCAAAACACTAAAGGACTTGACAGAGGTATTGTAGCTTCGACCACTGCACAACAGACAACTCCATGTCGGCCATCCAAGTGCCTGCCCGTGTATGTGTATCCTCTCACAAATAAATTACAGCATGGCTCTTTTCGCACAGCACCTGTAGCATGTGCAGTGTGGAGTTCCACCTTGTTGCAACGTTGATTATTAGGCGGTGCTGGGGAAGATTCAGCGATCGCTGATGGTTCAGCATACGGCTGGAGTGTACGGGCGACCGGCGGATGTGTGAACAAAGTCTTCGCACCTTCCGGAGCCGGGCTGGTAACCCCGGATAATTTTTCAGGAAGCACTGCACCACCAGGTTCAAGGTGTGAGCCAGGCAAGGTATGTGTTTCAGTTCTGAAAGGGCTATGGCAGCCATAAAATTCCTTCCGTTATCACTGACTACCTTGCCTGCCTCAAGATGTACACTGCCCAGCCATGACTGAGTTTCTTGCTGCAAGTACTTGGCCAGTACTTCCGCGGTGTGTCTGTTGTCGCCCAAACACTTCATTTGTAACACAGCCTGCTGACGCTTACCACTAGCTATTCGATAATGGGACACCTTGTGTGCAACACTGGCAGCTGTGGATGGAGTTGTCATTCGACTGCTGCGCTGTGTGGATGAACATTCGCTTAAAGAGGAGTAGGTGAATGCCTACAGCCAACTGATTCATAGACCGTGGGCTAGGCAGAACTGTCCCACTATGGCTGTCCGCTGTGGACCTTGCATCCACCACATTAACCCAGTGCGCCGTGATGGACACGTAACGTCTCTGGCCATGCCTACTGGTCCATGCATCTGTTGTGTGGTGCACCTTTCCACTGACTGATTGCCTCAGTGCATGGACAATGCGGTCTTTGACATGCTGGTGGAAGGCTGAGATGGCTTTTCTCACAAAGAGGTGCCGACTGGGTAGGTCATAGCGTGGTACTGCGTATGCCATCAGGTCTTTGAAAACTTCGCTTTCAACCAACTGGTAGGGCATCATCTCTAGCAAGATTAGTCTAGCAATGTGGGCATTTAAACCCTGTGTACGTGGATGAGAGGATGAGTACTTCCTTTTCCTAACGAGAGTCTCTTGTAGGGTGAGCTGGACTGGAGAGCAGCATATGGTGGAACTAGCGGTGGTGGTGGTGGTGGACATGGCGGATTGAGAGAGGGTTGGTGATGGTATTCTTGATGTTGGCCTACATACAGTGTTTCCTACCAAAAACCTTGTGATTCCCTGACTGCTTTGGCCTTGCAACGATACCTCCACATTTGCTGCTGGTGGTGTCCTAACCGGTGGGCTTACAGTGAGGGAAGCAATGTAGCTTTGCTGACTACCTTCATTGTCACCAGGTGCACCAACGGTACGGGACATTTGATAGTTAGTCCAGGCTTGCAAGTGCATGCTGGTTAAATGTCTAAGCATGCACGTTGTATTTAAATTTTGGAGATTCTTCCCTCTGCTAAAGGTCTTTGAGCATTTCTTAGAGATAACTTTGCAATGGTCATTCGGATCTAGGTTAAAAAATTGCCACACTACACTCTTCCTACTATGGAATATATTTTCAGGCATTGCACGCTGTGCTACTTTCACCGGATGGCCACGCTGTCCTAAAACTGTTTTTGTTTTTGACAAACGTTTTTGGCCAGATACGGGCCTGCCAGATGAAATCTGTTGCGATGTAGATGGCTGCTGCGGATCATCCTCCTCCGCTTCTGAGCTACTGGCAGTGGCACACTCTTCCTCAATGGCTGCCAATCTGGGTCAACAACTGGGTCATCTATCACCTCCTCTTCAATGTCATGTGCACCTTCCTCTGTGTCACCATGTAAGGTGCTATAGCGTTCGGGACGGGGCACCATAGTCTCATCAGGGTCAGATTCTGGCTCAGTACACTGCGAGGGCAATGTAGTGATCTGAGTAAATGGAACAGCATAATAATCTACCTGTGGCTGTGCATCAGTGCACTCCATGTCCGATTCATCTTGTAATGGGCTGTTAACAATTTCCCTTTCTAACCCAGGCACGGTATGTGTAAAGAGCTCCATGGAGTAAACTCTAGTGTCGCCTGACGCATCCTTCACTTTTGGTTTGGGTGAAGGACAAAAGGAAGCGACTTGTTCCTGACCGGGAGCATCCACTGATGACTCGCTGCTTTTATGTTTTGAACTTTCTGAAGAGGAGGCGAAAGAGCTAGAGGCTGAGTCAGCAAGGAAAGCCAAAACTTTTTCCTGCTGCTCCGGCTTTAAAAGCTTTTTTCCTACTCCCAGATAAGGGAGCCTTCGAGGCCTTGTGTAGCCAGACGATGACGCTGGCTCAACACCTCCAGCCTTAGGTGCTATTTTCCTTTTCCCACTACCACCAGATGCTCCATCACCACCACCATCAGTACCAGCTGGCAATGACTGCCCATGGACTCTTCCACCAGAATTCCTCATTTTTGGGAAAATCGAACCAAAATAACAACCGTTATATGGTACTGTAAAACAAGGTAGAAGGTGTATATAAAATTGTTGAGAATTTAAATCTCCTTTTTTTAGGGGAGACTGAACCAAAACTCAGGCCCAGCGTATAACACAACACAATCTAAGTGGCTGGCTGATATACGACAAACTAAGAGGACTGAGTTATATCCACTTTGTGAGAATTTGAATCTCACTTTTTTTTGGGGGGAAACTGAACCCAAACCCAGGCCCAGTGTATAAAACAATGCAATGTGAGTGGTAGCAAGTGGCTGGCTGATATACGACAAACTAAGAGGACTGAGGTATATCCACTTTGTGAGAATTTGAATCTCACTTTTTGGGGGGGAGACTGAACCCAAACTCAGGCCCAGTGTATAAAACAATGCAATGTGAGTGGTAGCAAGTGGCTGGCTGATATACAACAAACTAAGAGGACTGAGGTATATCCACTTTGTGAGAATTTGAATCTCACTTTTTTGGGGGGAGACTGAACCCAAACTCAGGCCCAGTGTACAAAACAACGCAATATGAGTGGCAGCAAGTGGCTGGCTGATATACGACAAACTAAGAGGACTGAGGTATATCCACTTTGTGAGAATTTGAATCTCACTTTTTTGGGGGGAGACTGAACCCAAACTCAGGCCCAGTGTATAAAACAACGCAATGTGAGTGGCAGCAAGTGGCTGGCTGATATACGACAAACTAAGAGGACTGAGTTATATCCACTTTGTGAGAATTTGAATCTCACTTTTTTTTGGGGGGAAACTGAAACCAAACTCAGGCCCAGTGTATAAAACAATGCAATGTGAGTGGCAGCAAGTAGCTGGCTGATATACAACAAACTAAGAGGACTGAGTTATATCCAATTTGTGAGAATTTGAATCTCACTTTTTTGGGGGGAGACTGAACCGAAACTCAGGCCCAGTGTATAAAACAACGCAATGTGAGTGGCAGCAAGTGGCTGGCTGATATACGACAAACTAAGAGGACTGAGTTATATCCACATTGTGAGAATTTGAATCTCTCTTTTTTGGGGGGGAGACTGAACCCAAACTCAGGCCCAGTGTATAAAACAACGCAATATGAGTGGCAGCAAGTGGCTGGCTGATATACGACAAACTAAGAGGACTGAGTTATATCCACGTTGTGAGAATTTGAATCTCACTTTTTTGGGGGGGAGACTGAACCCAAACTCAGGCACAGTGTATAAAACAATGCAATGTAAGTGGCAGCAAGTGGCTGGAAGATATATGAAAAAATACAAGGACTGTAGTACAATTTCAATCTCCCTACAATTATCTCAGGACAAGTATGGCAGCAAAAAAAAGGACTGCTGCACACAAAAGTATGGACAAATAAACAAGATAACTGTGCAGAAAGGAGCAACAGGATTTTTGCTTTTAAAAATGCAGTTGGTTTGCACAGCAGGGGTGCAAACAGCAATGCAGCTATCAGGGAGCCTTATAAGGCAGCCTAATAAGCTATAGAGCTGATGCACAAAGACATAGCCTCCACTGTCCCTGCAAAAAAAAGGTGATGTTGGACAGTGGAAATCGCTACAGCACAAGCGGTTTGGGGGTTAATCTTCCCTCCCTAACTTCTGACGAAGCTGCAGCAACCTCTCCCTATGCTAAGATCGGCAGAAGTAAGATGGCGGTCGGTGTGCACGCCCCTTTATAGCCTCTGTGATGCCGCAGAAAGCAAGCCAATCACTGTCATGCCCTTCTTTAAGATGGTGGGGACCGAGACCTGTCATCACGCTGCCCACACTTTGCGTCCTCCTTCATTGGCTGAGAAATAGCGCTGAATGCGTCATATGAAACGCGACTTTGGCGTGAAGATCGCCGACCTCATGGCCGATCCCACACTAGGATTGGGTCGGGTTTCATGAAACCCGACATTGCCAAAAGTGGGTGATTTTTGAATTTGTCCCATCCGTTTCGCTCAACCCTAGTTATGACCAAACCATAAGCAGCTGAAATGGAGCTGCATGTTTCTGAACAGAATAGAAAGGGTCCTAAACCTCTTCAGCAGCAGAGGAAACTAAAGATTTAATATGGGACACAAATCACACCATGTCTAAAATAGAACTGCAAGTCATTATCCAACGTGACCATCTAACACCAGGTCTTCCATGGGAACATGACCCCCTCATGACAATTTCATTTATCTTATCAGAGAGGTATGCTTTTTTCTTCTCCTGGACTGATTTTGGGGCAACATTTCTATTCAGTGAAGGCAGATTGTTACATTATTGAGATTATACAAGTATATATTTCTTATCTAAATATATCAAAAACAACAGTTATTCTATAAAAGTCTGTACAAAGATTAGAAGTTCCCCGTATCCATAGGATAGGAGATAACTTCCCAATTGCTGTGGGATCAACCGTAAGGAACCTCATTGATCCTGAGAACATGGTTTTATTGGACTCCTAGCAAAAGATAAAATATCCACTATCATATGGGAGGAACTTCTGTTATTGGTATATACCATTTTAGTGATTGGTGAGGGTCTCAGGACCTCAACCTTTACTGATTAAAACTACTGAAAGGTGACCATGATTTATTATTATTAGTTTACACAGGACAGTATTCCTGTAGAATCTATAAGAAAAATGTGTGGGAGGTAGTATTGCCTTGTTACTTTTACGCCAAACAGAAAACTTACTAGCCTATAATATAAATCCAAAAGCACATTGTGTGCTGCCCTATAAAGCCCATGCGTATAGTATACCCATGTGCATGAGCTGTTGATTTGAGTTATTTTCTGTTAAAATCTTTAGTGGATGTGTCTTAAATTTATTATTGATGGATAATGTTTTAATTTTTTCCTGCTCTCCCAATAAGATATTGTAACCTCCTGCATTTGCTTAGCTATCAATATAGATGAACAATTCATGAAAAATTATGTTCTCCATTGATTATCTAAAATGCCTACCAGTATTGCCATCTGTAGATTCATTATATGGAAAACTGGGAAACTATTAGCAAAACAAAAATGTACTGATGTTTTGAAGATTGGGCACTTGCAACTGCCTTGGCCCCAAGCCATAATTTATCATTTTTAGACAAGATTTTAATTTACTATATGTGGCAAAATATTATTTTTGCCTCCTGGCCACCACAGGCACCAATGTGTGACTACAATGACTACATCCCCATTAACAATTGTACTGCTGATAAAACAATAAAAACAGGAGATGAATTCCCTTAAACATAGAATACTATATATACTGTAAATTGACTTATCTTTCAATTAATTAAACTTAATATATGCCAGATATTTCATATTTCATAATTATGCATGTATACTAGTAGGGGTAGAGAGGCTCAATCATCAGGATTTTTGTACAATTTTGTGTCAGAAGAAAGGAACTTCTATGTAGATCTACAATGTTGTAAGTCCACAATGTGGGGTTATTCATTACATCAAACACACCTATTTCAGAGTATACAGTACAGTTTTATGGAAATGTGCACAGACTGCTAAATTAAGACATGCAGTCATAGTAAACAATCCCTCTTTAGGGATTGCTTACATTTTGATTTGCTTGATTGTCTTCCGCCTTTACTTTTCATTATGTTTCCACAGTGAACCGAGGTGATAATTTATGAGAAATTCAGAAATGGATCAGAGACTCTGCAGATATTTTTTATTAGGTGGACAAGCAGACAATCTAGATGAATGTTACTTGGCACTAAATGACAATAAGTTGCCTTATGCTATTCACTAAATGATGGATGACAAACCTTATTGTTGTACAGATGCTTAACTCACTCTTGTGCATTGTAATTTTGGAAAAGCCATCTGATTTGTTCAGATTAGTATTCCAAGCAGCTACAGACATGCTGCCGAGAACGGGAAAGCAGAAAAGTGTTTTTTTTTCTGTTATTTGTTGTCTGACAGGTTTGACTCTAAGGGCCATTCATAATGGCAAACATAATTTCTTGAGGTCTGTACTTTGACTTTTGCTATTACAGAGTAGCTGGCTTTGATTCAGGGGGATTTACATATTGTATTAAATAACATAAAGCAGGGCTACTATGTATTTAAAAAACAGCACACCATGCTATAGACTGTTTGTTTTACACATTACATGGGTTGTGGCACAAGAGAATAAGTGATGATGTGCAGAAACCTTGGATGGAGTAAACAATATCCAGATAGACTGTAAACGGTTCTGAAATCGCTCTGCAATTGGGGGATTTTCAAACAATGTATAGTAGAACATCTGCTGATGGGTTTATGTAATTTTCCAGTCAATTTGTTCTGTCAAGAAGATAAAGTGGTTTACTGCTTTGAAGAGACCGATAATATGGGTGAGAAAAAAATAAACTGGCTTTTGACCGTAATAGAACAACCTAGGATTTTCTTTTATTTTTTACATTTTATGTGATTCTGCCCCTGAGTTGAATAAAAATCTTGCATTTCCCGCTTCTTCTCTAAAGATTCAATTTGGTTTCTGTGGCCCATCTTCTGACAGCTCACGAAGGAAGATGTATGATGACTTTATCCAGGGGTCAAATATTTTTCAGTTGCAATTTAATTCAAAGCATCCACAAATGTGCTGATACTGTATCTTTGTTAAGTTCCACTTAACTATGGTATTTGCTATTTTGCAGTAACTGCGTAATCATTTCTTACTCTCCTTTAAAGCCTGATTCATCATTTCTTTAGATCTCATTATATTGATTCCAGCTTCTGCTTGCATTACAAAATTCTTTAGGATGTTATCTAAAATGCTCCATTTTTCCATGTTTTTTTATTTGCCTGCCTATATGGAAACATATTTTGCCCTAGCCAATAGTGGCACTGGCTTGATTTAGAGGCAGTGAAGATGCTTGTAAAATAAATATGAATCCTTTTTACTCCTGCTTGTCCCTTGCTCAGATGCAGGGCCGGACTGGCCATCTGGCAATTCTGGCAAATACCAAACGGCCTGTCTGGTCATGGGCTGCCTTGTCTGCTACGTTGTTAACAGAATTAGTGTTCCCAAGACACCCATACTGTTAAGAGTTGTGATGGAGCACAAAGTTGCTGACTCCGTCACTTACCCCAGCAGGCCACCGGTATCATTAGAAATATTGGTGTTGTAGAAAATCTTCCTTTCCTCCATCCAGGGTAATATTAGTAATATATCTCATCTGGTTCATGGGGACGGGGACAACATGGGCCTGTGTGACTTCAAATGCCAGGACTGAATTTCACCCCCAGTCTGCACTTGCTCAGATGTGACAGGTTTTCAGCACTCACATTTAAAGGAGTTGTCCACTATTAGGACCACCCTTTCTAATCTGAATGTTTGCTTCAGTAAAGCTAAAAACACTTAGAATTACCTTCCATGCTGATGCCATGCCATCTGTGCTGGCACTTGCATTCCCGGGTTCACGTGTGGTTGCTATGACATATGTGCTCTGCGCCGAATCGTGACTGGCATTACTAGCTCTTCCAAGAGAAAAATTAGTAATCAAAAGGAAGAAAGTGGTCTGCTGCAGCTCTCTCTTTCTCATGATTACATATACCTCTGAAGGCGGGGGGACAGGGACACCAGCACTGATTGGGTCTAGGGCTCAGATTTCATAACAACTGTACATGAGCCCTAGGAATGCATGTGTTGACACCACTGGAAAGGCACCAGCATGGGTGGCAAGAATAAGTGTTTTTATTTTCACGAGGCAAACATTCAGATTAAGAAGGGATGGTCCTAGTAGTGGACAACCCTTTAAATGTGAGCAGTGAGGGAACTATTGCTCCCTAAGCTTTCCACACCTTGCACTGACCAATTATTCCCTAGTGGGAATGAAAATAGGTACAGTAAGTATTGCAAATTGGTGTTAATCGCTGAATGACACAGATTTACATGGTGCACTAAATATGGGATTCTATTTATGACACGACTTGGCACTGGGGATTCGTAAAAGATGTAGGAATACCGCAAACACATTTCTTGTTTTTCTACTTTACATATTAGATACACTAAACGTCTACTAAATATATTTTTAGATTGCCTGTAATGCATCTTATACATGTGTACCACATGTAATAAATACCCTACAAATGTTGTATTGAAGATAATGTATTGCTGAATGTCATATGTAATTTAATTTAATTTAAAAAGAAATAAACTGTTATATCTTCATAGCACTACATCCGAAACATTTTTTTGGATGCATTTAATGGTGCTTGTGTATCATAGCCAGGTAGCTTCACTTAGAAAAATTAATAAAAACGCCTCATTACTCACACTCTGTGGGAGACACATTTACAGCCAGGTATGATCGTTTCAAGCAAGCAGGATTCTTATACAAAATGGGAACACATTTGTGGATTCTGTTATAAATAAATTTATATCCGAGACTAAACAGTTTTGTCTGTTCTTTTTAACAAGCCAATTTTCAGATTTAAATTTAAGTTTTAAAAACTTCAAAATATATATATGCTATTCTATGCTAGCACATATTTTAATTGGTTTGGAACCCACCAGCACAGTTTAAGATTCAGTATTAAATAATTAGATAAATATGCTATGCATCTCAGAGTTCATCTCAAGGTTAAAGGTCATATGTAATCAGAAAATGACCTAATATTTAAATTATGTTTTCTGTTAAATATTTATTTAAAATGTTTGTAAATGGTATATTTTTTAGATTTTTTGTGTTCATAGCACTATGAAAAACATAGAAAGCTTGCAATTTTTCAAACTGGCCACTGGGGCTTTTCTAGATTCCTACTTCCTACTATCATTCCAGCCTGTAATGATAATGAGACTGTGGAAAACACTGAAAGAGTCTAAAATAGTCACAGTGGCAGGAAATTGCCAACATTACAAGATTTCTATATTTTTTTATACAGATGGTGATATTAAAAAACACATTGCTGATTTTTTGAATAGGTTTACTATAAATACCTGAATAAAAAATAGGTAATTTTCTGATGATACATTCCCTTTGATTATATTTGAAATCTCTATAGCTCTTATGTTATACTCCATTCTCAAAATTCAAAAGCATGGCTTCTCTTTAGAACAATTTTCCATTGTAGCTGGAATATGTTCTTTCAGTGAGAATCTATGCACATGAGTTGGCCATCTCTTGCAACCATTTGTCATATTGATTCTTGGAGATATTCAAGACACCATCTTTGTCCTATAAACATAAGGATGAATGACCTCCGGGAGATCAAAACATCCAACACCGCAGAGACATCATCATGTGTTTCTCAACGCTGTGATCCAGAACACTGCCCCCATCCCTTATGGGAAATATGCAAATGCATGTAGAAAAGCCGCGGAGACACCATCACGTATTTCTCAACACAAGCAATGAATAGCCAGGTCTTTCACCGGGAAGGAACAACAACGGGAAGGGCAGCATCCAATAAAGGAAAACCACCTATGCCAAGCATGGTATCCATCCACAGACAGCTGTTTCGGGGTATTTGCCCCTCATCAGTGTGGAGTAGTAAACTGGCTATTAGGAGCAGTGCATAGTTAAAAGGCTATAAACATAAGGATGAATGACCTCAGGGAGATCAAAACATCCAACACCGCGGAGACACCATCACGTGTTTCTCAATGCACTGATCTAGAACACTGCCCCCATGCCTTATGGAAAATATGCAAATGCATGTAGAAAAGCCGCAGAGACACCATCATGTGTTTCTCAAAGCAAGCAATGAATAGCCAGGTCTTTCACCGGTGATGGTGTCTCCGCGGTGTTGGATGTTTTGATCTCCCCGAGGTCATTCATCCTTATGTTTATATCCTTTTCACTAGGCACTGCTCGTAATAGCCAGTTTACTACTCCACACTGATGAGGTGCAAATACTCTAAAACAGCTGTCTGTGGATGGATACCATGTTTTGGCATAGGTGGTTTTCCTTTATTGGATGCTGCCCTTCCCGTGGTTGTTCCTTCCCGGTGAAAGACGTGGCTATTCATTGCTTGCGTTGAGAAACACGTGATGGTGTATCCGCGGCTTTTCTACATGCATTTGCATATTACCCATAAGGGATGGGGGCAGTGTTCTGGATCACTGCGTTGAGAAACACGTGATGGTGTCTCCGCGGTGTTGGATGTTTTGATCTCCCTAAGGTCATTCATCCTTATGTTTATAGCCTTTTCACTAGGCACTGCTCCTAATAGCCAGTTTCCTACTCCACACTTATGAGGAGCAAATACCCCGAAACAGCTGTCTGTGGATGGAGTCCATGTTTTGGCATAGGTGGTTTTCCTTTATTGGGTGCTGCTTTTCCCGTGGTTGTTCCTTCCCGGTGAAAGACCTGGCTATTCATTGCTTGCGTTGAAAAACACATGATGGTGTCTCCGCGGCTTTTCTACATGCATTTGCATATTTCCCAAAAGGGATGGGGGCAGTGTTCTGGATCACTGCGTTGAGAAACACGTGATGGTGTCTCCGCGGTGTTGGATGTTTTGATCTCCCTAAGGTCATTCATCCTTATGTTTATAGCCTTTTCACTAGGCACTGCTCCTAATAGCCAGTTTCCTACTCCACACTGATGAGGAGCAAATACCCCGAAACAGCTGTCTGTGGATGGATACCATGTTTTGGCATAGGTGGTTTTCCTTTATTGGATGCTGCCCTTCCCGTGGTTGTTCCTTCCCGGTGAAAGACCTGGCTATTCATTGCTTGCGTTGAAAAACACGTGATGGTGTCTCCACGGCTTTTCTACATGCATTTGCATATTTCCCATAAGGGATGGGGGCAGCGTTCTGGATCACTGCGTTGAGAAACACGTGATGGTGTCTCCGCGGTGTTGGATGTTTTGATCTCCCTGAGGTCATTCATCCTTATGTTTATAGCCTTTTCACTAGGCACTGCTCCTAATAGCCAGTTTCCTACTCCACACTGATGAGGGGCAAATACCCCAAAACAGCTGTCTGTGGATGGATACCATGTTTTGGCACAGGTGGTTTTCCTTTATTGGATGCTGCCCTTCCTGTGGTTGTTCCTTCCCAGTAAAAGACCTGGCTGACCATCTATGTCCTATCTGGACTGCACCAGCTCAAAGTGTACCGGGTTCTCCCACCTTACCTGTTCTATTATAGATATATATACTTTACAGTTTATTCTTCTTGTTAGCTAGGTGGCAGGTAAGCTGTACTATTGTACATATACCATTTTAATAAAGAGATATGGAGAGAGTATTGTCTGTGTCTATATTTTTCACATGGGAGACAGGGAGGTATAATTCTCGGTAAAAGGAAAGTGGACAGTATACAGGGAGACAGTACTACTATCTGTACCGCCATCCTTTTATGGATAAAACAATATAATACTCCCTATTGTGAATACTCTCACATCAGCTGTTGAAATCAGATTTTGTCTTTTTTGGTGCATATTAGTGTTAACAAATCTTTTAAAAAACAACCAGATTGATATAAAAAAACAGCAGTTTCTGATTTTGTCTAAAATATACTTTTGTAATTAATCAAATGTTTAAATCAGAATGTGTTCAAAACAGAAACATTATTCAAGCCTGGATGTGTGTAAGAGATGCCAATCTGTAGTAACCATAAAACTGCACCAGAAACATGATAATAGATCACTTTGCTCATCTCATTCTCATTTCTTCCACACTATGTGTTGGAGTTATTAGATGAAAAGTATATTATATGTGCAATAGATAAAAAAACAGGAAGAGCAACAACAAACATGTATAATGTAATATTTTCCCAGGGGATTTAAACGGAAGTCTAGAACAAATAAATGTCTGACTTAATGCTCTTTATTGAAAAGAGTGTTTTTTTTTTTGTTTTGCTTTTTTTTACAGGAATAAGGAGCCTATAAAAAACACAGATTTTGAGGTACAGATAATTCTTGACAGAGTACTGAACCTCAGTGAGCTGGAATAGTATAACTAATAAATCCAGATCCTGAAATTAGTGTTGTGGTAGCTTTTAACTCCTTAACAACCACTGACACGCCCTTTCATATCAGTCATTAAGGGGCCTTATTCCTCGGTGCTGCGTTTTCAGGACGGTATAAGTGTATGTAACAAGTAAAGTAACTGAGGGCACAACCAAATAAATCAGGATCAGCCAAGCACATTCTTAAAGAATTAAAAACATAATAGAAAAGAAGTATGCAAATGCATTGGGACACAGTATAAATTCATTATTATGAATAGCAAAGAGAAGACACAAAAGACAGAAACATATGAAAACATATAAATAGCCAATAGTCTATACAATATATACATGGGTAAGGTGTATTGCCCATCTGGCTGTATGTACTATCAAAAATTATCCAAAATAAATTATATAACACAAATAAATATAACCACTGTAAATGATACTGTATACAGAATACATATGAATATAATAAAGTTGTGGCTACAGACAAAATAAATTAGCCTTTTTGAGCTTGGTAATTAATCTATAAACAGTTAAGTTTAGAAATACTTGGGCAGTGACTGAGTGTTCGCGATTTAGGCTCTGCAGGCCACTATTTTTATTTAAAATGAAATAGCTGAGATGCAATTTAAGTGTAAACTTTCAGGTTTGATTAAGCGGATTGAACAAAAATATCCTGTGAAATGTTTATGAATTGTAACCATTTATCTCCAAAGTCTTCTCATTTCAGTGATTCAAAAGTAATTGGACAAATTAACTTAATAATATAAATAATATGTTCATTTTTTATACGTTGTAGAGAATCCATTGCTGGCAATAACTGCTTAAGGTCTTTGTTTCCCCCCTTGTCATGCTTTGCCAGGTCTTTACTGCAGCTGACTTTCGTTGTTGCTTGTTTGTGGGTCTTTATGCCTTAATTTTTGTCTTAAGCGTGTGAATTACATGCTCAAAGGGGTTGAAATCTGGTGATTGACTCAGTCATTGAAGAATAGTTCACTTCTTTTGTTCAGCTGCTTCCATCTTCAGTCACATCATCAATAAACACTAGTGACACAGTGCCATTGCAAGCCATGGATGCCCATACCATCATACTGCCTCCACCATGTTTTCAGAAGATGTGGCGTGCTTTGGATCATGAGCCTTCTTCATACTTTCTTCTTCAAATCTTTCTGATACAGGTTAATCTTATTTTCATCTGACCAAAGAATACTTTTACAGAACTAGGCTGGTTTCTTTAGATGTTTTTTTTACAAAGTCTAATCTGCCCTTTCTATTTTTAATGCTATTTTTTTTGCATCTTGTGGTGAACCCTCAGTATTTTTTCTTATTAAGTATTCTCTTTATTGTAAATTTAGATACTGAAACACCTACTTCCTGGAAGTTATAAAGAGGTTATTCTTCACAAAGGAAAAGATTCTGCGATCACCCAACACTGTTGTCTTCTGCAAATGTAAAGGCTCTTTTTTTTAAACAATGTACCAAACTGTTGAATTGGCCACTCCAAACATTTCTGCTATCTCTCTGATGGATCTCTTCTTTTTTCAGCCTAATAATTGTCTGTTTTATTTAAACTTAAAAGCTCCTTTGACCACATGTTGTGGATTCACAGCAACAACTTCCAAATGCAAATGCCACATTTGCAATCAGCTCCAGACCTTTCACCTGCTTAATTGATGATGGATTAAAGAGAGAATAGCCCATGCACCCCTTTTGAAGTATCTGTCCAATTATTTTGGAGCCCTTGAAAAAGAGGCAGCTACATATGAAAGAGCTGTAATTCCTGAGCCATTGCACCAATTAGGATGGGCATACCTTCAAATTTAAGCTGAGAGTCTGCACTTTAAGCCCATATTAATTATACAACCATATCTTGAATATGTTTTGGTGAACAGATAAAATGCCTAAACTTGTATCACTGTTCAAATACTTCTGGACTGTAGCTTCCCATAAACAGGTGTCTGAAATAGTTACATGGTAAGGTTTTAATACTTGAGACATGACTATCCCTATTGATAAACCTTTTCACAGTGTGATGGATTTTACTCTGTTTTGACCAAAATAGTGATAACTAGTGTTGAGCATTCCGATACCGCAAGTATCGGGTATCGGAATTCCGATACCGAGATCCGATACTTTTGTGGTATCGGGTATCGGTATCGAAACAACATTAATGTGTAAAATACAACATTAATGTGTAAAATAAAGAATTAAAATAAAAAATATTGCTATACTCACCTCTCCGACGCAGCCTGGACCTCACCGAGGGAACCGGCAGCGTTCTTTGCTTAAAATGCGCGCTTTTCCTTCCTTCCGTGACGTCACGGCTTCTGATTGGTCGCGTGCCGCCCATGTGGCCGCGACGCGACCAATCACAGCAAGCCGTGACGTAATTTTCACGTCCTTCTAGGCATTCAGTATTTTAAAATTACGTTCCGGCTTTGTGATTGGTCGCGTCGCGGTCACATGGGCGACGCGACCAATCACAAGCCGTGACGTCACTGGAGGCAGGAGACGCGCGCATTTTTAAAATTATGTCACGGCTTGTGATTGGTTGCGTGCCGCCCATGTGACCGCGACGCGACCAATCACAGCAAGCCGTGACGTAATTTCAGGTCCTGAATGCAGAAATAGGCATCAGACTCATCCGATACTTGAGTCCCATTGACTTGTATTGGTATCGGGTATCGGTATCGGATTAGATCCGATACTTTGCCGGTATCGGCCGATACTTTCCGATACCGATACTTTCAAGTATCGGACGGTATCGCTCAACACTAGTACATAACTAAGTACCATATGTCATTTACATTTACTATTACGTTTACAGGTTTTAGGAATGTTTAGCTTGCAAAAAAGAAGACTGAGAGGAGACTTAATAGCTGTCTACAAATATCTGTCACACAGTAGAAGGATCATCGTTATTCTCATTTGCACAAGGAAAGACTAGAAGCAATAATAATAATAATTTTTATTTATATAGCGCCAACATACTCCGCAGCACTTTACAGTTAAGCGGGGATGTGTACAGACAATAAATTCAATACACGTTAAGACAATTTAAACAGTGACATTAGGTGTGAGGTCCCTGCTCGCAAGCTTACAATCTACAAGGAATGGGATGAAACTGAATTGGAGGAGATGCAGATTAGATATTAGAAAAAACTTTTTGATAGTTAGGATGATCAATGAGTGAAACAGGCTGGACTATAGGACTATCTATTTTCAACTCTTAAATCTCACTTACACTCCTATCTGCCTTTAGGCCATGTGCACACGTTCAGTATTTTTCGCGATTTTTTCGCGTTTTTTCGCTATAAAAACGTGATAAAAATGCGAAAAAACGTGAAAAAAACGCTTACATATGCCTCCCATTATTTTCAGTGTATTCTGCATTTCTTGTGCAAATGTTGCATTTTTTTCCGCGAAAAAATCGCATTGCAGAAAAAAAGCAACATGTTCATTAAATTTGCGGAATTACGGGGATTCCGCACACCTAGGAATGCATTGATCTGCTTACTGGTGGGCTATGCCCACCATGCGGGAAGTAAGCAAATCATGTGCGGTTGGTACCCAGGGTGGAGGAGAGAAGACTCTCCTCCACGGACTGGGCACCATATAATTGGTAAAAAGAAAAATAGTCATATACTCACCTTCGATGGCCCCCGGAGTCTTCCCGCCTCTCAGCGGTGCATGCTGCCGCTTCCGTTCCTATAGATGGTGTGTGTGAAGGACCTGCGATGACGTCGTGGTCACGTGACCGCGACGTCATCGAAGGTCTTGCACACACACCATCTATAGGAACGGAAGCTGAAGAGGAGATCGGCTGTCTGCAGGTGAGTATAACCTTTTTTTAATTTTTTTTATTATTTTTAAACATTCTATCTTTTACTATTGATGCTGCATAGGCTGCATCTATAGTAAAAAGTTGGTCACACTTGTTAAACACTATGTTTGACAAGTGTGACCAACCTGTCAATCAGTTTTCCAAGTGATGCTACAGATATCTTGGAAAACTTTAGCATTCAGCAAGCTAATTACACTTGCAAAATGCTAAAAAAAAAACGTGAAAAAAACGGGGAAAAAACGCAAAAATAAAATCTTGCAGAAAATTTCCGGTTTTCTTCAGGAAATTTCTGCAAGAAATCCTGACGTGTGCACATACCCTTAAGGTATAATAGGGCTGTATAGGATGAGGGAGGGGGAGCTGTCGGTGAACAGCGGCACCAATCTTGAATTCTTAGGGTGCCACCATCCTCTGCCAGGTAGTGCCACATTAGGTAACAAGATAGGGATTACTAGGAGTATTTTTTATCTTAATTGGTAAAACTATGATATCTGCATATTTTTGAGTAGTCTTGTTCACCTTGTATAAGGACACAAATGTTCCTTAGGTGAAGACTCTTTTTTACACTATTGTAGATTACACTGGGAATAGGTGTTTTTTAGTCTTTAAGACATGAAATAGATTTTTAAGGGAATATATGTATACAAATGTTAATTTACTCCACTAGCTTATTTAACAACTTACACTGAGTATAGAAGGGTTAAAAGCTGACCAGTGATTCCTCATTTATGCAACAAAATTAACAAAAACATATTTTTATGGACCACATCACATTTTTCATGATTTTGAGGGGCCTATATGACAGAAAATACTGAAAAGTGACACCTTTTTAAAAATTGCACCCCTGAGGGTACTCAAAACCACAGTCAAGACATTTATTTACCTGAAGGGTTACTTCAGGTGCTTCACAGGAACTGAAGCAATGTAGAAAGAAAAAATGAACATTTAACTTTTTTTTCACAAAAATGTTACTTTAGACCCAAAGATTTTTTTATTGTCACAAGAGTAACAAGATAAATTGGATCTTAAAATGTTTTTGCTATTTTTCTGAACACATCGATATCCAATATGTGGGCGAAAACTACTGTTTAGGCGCATGGCAGGGCTCGAAAAGTACCGCTTGTCTTTTTAAATGTAAAATTTGCTGGAATCGTTAGCTGACACCATGTTGGAAGCCCCAACACATATTGCAGTCCATTTTCTCCTTTGTGAAAATAAAAAAATTGGGAGCTGAAATAGCATATTTTCACGGCTCTACATTATAAACTTCTGTGAAGCACTTGTTGGTTCAAGATGCTCAGCACACATCTAGATACCGTAAGTTCCCTGATGGTCTAATTTTCAAAAATGTCATCAGGGGCACTCTAAATGTAACAAGGCACCCGCTAATTATTCCAATAAATTCAAAAAGTCAAATCATGCTCCTTCTCTTCCAACCCCTGCTTTTCACAAAACATTAGTTTTCTTCCACATATTGGGTATCAGCGTACTTGGGAGAAATTGCACAACAAATTGTATTTTGCAGTTTTTACTTTTATCTTCATGAAAATCAAAATTTGTGGCTAAAAATCATTTTTGTGAGAAAAATGTAATTTTTTTATTTTCACATTTCAATGTTGTAAACTTCTGAGAAGAATCTGGGGTTTCAAGGTGCTCACTACACATCTAGATAAGTTTTTTGAGAAGTCTAGTTTCTAAAATATTGTCACTTGTGGGGGATTTTCATGGTTTAGGCACATCCAAATGCAACATGGTGTCCGCTACATATTCCAGCAAATTTTGTATTGAAAAAGTCAAATGGCGTTCCTTCCTTTTGGAGCCCTGCCATACGACCAAACTAATGCTTTCCCCCACATATGGGGTATCAGCATACTCAGGAGAAATTGCATAGCACAATTTCTACTGTTACATTTGTGAAAATACAAAATTCACAGCTAAAATAACATTTTTGTGGGAGAATAGTGATTTTTTTTTTATTTTCACAGCTCAATGTTATAAACCTCTGTGAAGCACCTGGTGGTTCAAGATGCTCACCACACAGCTAGATAAGTTCCCTGATGGGTCTAGTTTCCAAAATGGTGTCACTTGTGTGGGGTTTCCACTGTTTAGGCCCATCAGGGACTCTCCAAATGCGACATGGTGTCCGCTAATCATTCCAGCAAATTGTTTTGCATTCAAAAAGTAAAATGACGCTCCTTCCCTTCTGAGTCCTGCCATGAGCCCAAACCTTGGTTTCCCCCAATTATGGGGTGTGTTCATGTTTAGGAGAAATTTCAAAACAAACTTTAAGGTTCATTTTTCCTGTTACTCTTGTGAAAATAAAAAAAAATTGGTCTAAAATAATTTTTTTCTGAAAAAAAGTTAAATGCTATTTTTTTTCTTTCACATTCTAAAAATTACTGTGAAGCACCTAGAGGGTTAATAAACTTATTGAATGTGTTTGTAAGCACCTTGAGGGGTGCAGTTTTTAAAATGGTCATTTCTGGATATTTGCTGTCATATAGATAGCAAAGTCACTTCAAATGTAGTGTAGGTAAAATAGTCCCTAAAAAATGGCTTTATAAATTCTGTAAAAATGAGAAATCTCTGGTTAACTTTTAACCCTTGTAACTTCCTAAAAAATAATGATGTTTAAAAAATTGTACTAATGTGAAGCATACATGTCACAAATGTTATTTATTAACTATTTTGAGTGACAAACTCTCTGATTTAGGGTCCCAAAAATTAAAAAATTTGAAAATTTCAAAGTTTTCAAAATTTTCACTAAATTTCCGTTTTCATTTTTCCACAAATAAACGCAAGTAATATTGAAGAAATTTTACCACTGTCATGAAGTACAATATGTCACAAAAACATTCTCAGAATCATTGGGATCCATTAAAGCATTCCAGTGTTATTATTACAAAATGACACTGGTCAGAATTGTAAAATTTGGCCTGGTCATGAAATTGCAAACAGCCTTGGGGGGTAATGGGGTTAAAGGTTTAATTTTATCATTTAAAGAAATGCTAGGAAAGTAAGCAATAGAGAAATCTAAATCTAATAAATATTTGATGGGACCACCCTTTGCTTTTAAAGCAGCATAAAAGTGTCAGTATTTCAAAGCATAGTTGCACACAATTTTTGAAGGAACATAACAGGGTAGTTGTTCCTTGGGTTTGTAGGGTTGTTGCTGTGAAACCTATATAATCACTTACAGGACTCCTTATTCTTCTTTATATTAATGATAGTCATTAACCTTTTCCCACAATAAGGCATAGAGATATTGTTAGGGTTAGCAGATCGCACTAAATAAAATATAATAATAAACTGCGATCGCAACCCGGGGTCCACCGTGCAGAGATCTAAAACTGCTGCTATAAAGTAATGGCGGAACAAACAGCAAGCATACACCTGACATGAATGCATTAACTCCACGCAGTGTGAACAGAACGCACAGCTACCATCTCTGTTAACTTCCCAGAGCAAAGAAACTAAGGATTGAACTGGCTCCATAATCGACCTGTGCCAATCTCACACGTGGCCAAAACAGATGCAGAATCAAAGGAAAATACTATCCTGACGCTAGTTAACTAAACAAAACCCTGTAGAACTCACAGGGGAGCAAAAAGGCTCTGTGGTTGGACTTGCTCTGTATCTCAGCTGTGCTAACCGCACACACGACAGATGTTGGAAGCCAAGCGGCAAGCAAAAACCCTAACTGGCTCAAGCTGAGCAAGATCACAACACACATGTGCAGTCAGAGTTGTAGCGTATCCACTCACACACACCAACACAAATCATACTAGCACACCAGCGTGTGCCTCTGAGAGCTCTTTATACAGTCATGTCCAGTCGAACAGGGCCTTGCCCATGGAACAATCCAGAGCTGCCACATCATCAGAGCAACTGACGTCTGTCCACCAATAGGAAGACGCCACATCACGGACATGCTCAGTATGGAGAATTCTGGACTTAGACTCCAGAGCATTAGAATTCAGCTGCATATCGCTGATTGCCATAGAGTTGGCTGAAGAGCCAGCAGCAAACAAGCATGTACAATGAGCCTCAGACCGACGTCTGTGCTGAGCAGTAATCTGAGCGGCCGGAGCTGAATGGGGGACCCCAGAAGCAGATAAGGCTTGAAATCTATCCCGTGCTGCAGGAGGATCCCTGTTATGACCCCAATGGCAGAGGGTCTCAAAAGTAGGATACAAGCCCCCAACAAATAATAACGGTGAGGTAAGGAGAAAAGACAAACGTAAGAATGAACTAGATATTTAGCAAAGAGAGGCCCACTGACTAATAGCAGAATATAGTAAGATGACTTATATGGTCAGCAAAAACCCTATCAAAATTTCCACGCTGGATATTCAAGAACCCCCGAACCGTCTAACGGCCCGGGGGGAGAACACCAGCCCCCCAGAGCTTCCAGCAAAATCAGGAATCACATTTAGTACAAGCTGGACAAAAAATAAGAGCAAAGCAAATAACCAAAAAACAAGGAAGCAGGACTTAGCTTAATTTTGCAAGATCCAAGACCAGCAGACAGGAGCAAACAGAAAGGAACTGATTACAACGATGCCAGGCACTGGACTGAGAAACCAGGAAGTTTATATAGCAACACCCCTGGACTAACGACCCAGGTGGGTGCCAAACTGAGGAAAGACAATCCCAGAGTCATATCACTAGTGACCACAAGAGGGAGCCAAAAAAGTCTAATTCACAACAGTACCCCCCCTTTAAGGAGGGGTCACCGAACCCTCGCCAAGACCACCAGGGCGATCAGGATGAGCAGCGTGAAAGGCACAAACTAAATCGGCCGCATGCACATCAGAGGCAACCACCCAGGAATTATCCTCCTGACCATAGCCCTTCCACTTGACCAGATACTGAAGCCTCCGCCTGGAGAGACGAGAATCCAAGATCTTCTCCACCACGTACTCCAACTCGCCCTCAACCAACACCGGAGCAGGAGGCTCAACAGAAGGAACCACAGGTACAACGTACCGCCGCAACAAAGACCTATGGAACACGTTGTGAATGGCAAACGACACCGGGAGATCCAAGCGAAAGGACACAGGATTAAGGATTTCCAATATCTTGTAAGGACCGATGAAGCGAGGCTTAAATTTAGGAGAGGAGACCTTCATAGGAACAAATCGAGAAGACAGCCATACCAAATCCCCAACACGAAGTCGGGGACCCACACCGCGGCGGCGGTTGGCAAAACGCTGAGCCTTCTCCTGTGACAACTTCAAGTTGTCCACCACATGATTCCAGATCCGCTGCAACCTATCCACCACGGAATCTACCCCAGGACAGTCAGAAGGCTCCACATGTCCTGAGGAAAAACGAGGATGGAAACCAGAGTTGCAAAAAAATGGCGAAACCAAAGTAGCGGAACTAGCCCGATTATTAAGGGCAAACTCAGCCAACGGCAAGAAGGTCACCCAATCATCCTGATCTGCAGAAACAAAACACATCAAATAAGCCTCCAGAGTCTGATTAGTTTGCTCCGTTTGTCCATTAGTCTGAGGATGAAAGGCAGACGAAAACGACAAATCAATGCCCATCTTAGCACAAAAGGATCGCCAGAACCTGGAAACAAACTGGGATCCTCTGTCAGACACAATATTCTCAGGAATGCCGTGTAAACGAACCACATTCTGAAAGAACAAAGGAACCAGATCGGAAGAGGAAGGCAGCTTAGGCAAAGATACCAAATGGACCATCTTGGAAAAGCGATCACATACCACCCAGATGGCAGACATGCCCTGAGACACCGGAAGATCTGAAATGAAATCCATGGAAATGTGTGTCCAAGGCCTCTTCGGGACAGGCAAAGGCAAGAGCAACCCGCTGGCATGAGAACAGCAAGGCTTAGCTCGAGCACAAGTCCCACAGGACTGCACAAATGACCGCACATCCCGTGACAAGGAAGGCCACCAAAAGGACCTAGCCACCAGATCTCTGGTGCCAAAAATTCCCGGATGCCCTGCCAACACCGAGGAATGAACCTCGGAAATGACTCTGCTTGTCCACTTATCAGGAACAAACAGTCTGTCAGGTGGACAAGAGTCAGGTCTACCAGCCTGAAATCTCTGCAACACACGTCGCAAATCCGGAGAAATGGCTGACAGGATAACTCCCTCTTTGAGAATACCAACTGGTTCTGCGACTCCAGGAGAGTCAGGCACAAAGCTCCTTGAAAGAGCATCAGCTTTCACATTCTTTGAACCTGGTAAATACGAGACCACAAAGTCAAAACGGGAGAAAAACAATGACCAGCGGGCCTGTCTAGGATTCAGGCGTTTAGCAGACTCGAGATACATCAGATTTTTGTGATCAGTCAAGACCACCACACGATGCTTAGCACCCTCGAGCCAATGACGCCACTCCTCAAATGCCCACTTCATGGCTAACAACTCCCGATTGCCAACATCATAATTCCGCTCAGCAGGCGAAAACTTCCTAGAGAAAAAAGCACATGGTCTCATTACAGAGCAACCAGGGCCTCTCTGCGACAAAACGGCCCCTGCTCCAATCTCAGAAGCATCCACTTCAACCTGAAAGGGAAGTGAGACATCAGGCTGGCACAAAACAGGCGCCAAAGTAAACCGGCGCTTCAACTCTTGAAAGGCTTCCACGGCTGCAGGAGCCCAGTTAGCAACATCAGAACCTTTCTTGGTCATATCCGTCAAAGGATTAACAACGCTAGAAAAATTAGCGATAAAACGACGGTAGAAGTTAGCAAAATCCAAGAACTTCTGAAGACTCTTAACTGACGTGGGTTGAGTCCAATCATGAATAGCTCGGACCGTGACTGGGTCCATCTCCACCGCAGAAGGGGAAAAAATAAAACCCAAAAAGGGAACCTTCTGTACTCCAAAGAGACACTTTAAGCCCTTAACAAACAAAGCATTCTCACGCAAAACCTGAAACACCATCCTGACCTGCTCTACATGCGAGTCCCAATCATCAGAAAAAAACAGAATATCATCCAGATAAACAATCATAAATTTATCCAGATACTTCCGGAAAATATCATGCATAAAGGACTGAAACACTGAAGGAGCATTAGAGAGCCCAAAAGGCATCACCAAGTACTCAAAATGACCTTCGGGCGTATTAAATGCAGTTTTCCATTCATCTCCTTGCTTAATGCGCACAAGGTTGTACGCACCACGAAGATCTATCTTGGTGAACCACTTGGCACCTTTAATCCGGGCAAACAAGTCCGACAACAGAGGCAAAGGATACTGAAATTTAACAGTGATTTTATTCAGAAGCCGATAGTCAATACAAGGTCTCAAAGATCCGTCCTTCTTGGCCACAAAAAAGAATCCCGCACCAAGAGGGGAAGAGGATGGACGGATATGCCCCTTCTCCAGAGATTCCTTGATATACGAACGCATTGCGGTATGCTCAGGTACAGACAGATTAAATAATCTTCCCTTAGGAAATTTACTACCTGGAATCAAATCTATAGCGCAGTCACAGTCCCTATGAGGAGGAAGAGCACTGGACCTGGACTCGCTGAATACATCCTGGTAATCAGACAAATACTCAGGAACTTCCGAAGGAGTAGAGGAAGCAATAGACACCGGCGGGGAATCACCATGAATTCCCTGACAGCTCCAACTTGACACAGACATTGCCTTCCAATCCAAGACTGGATTATGGGTCTGTAACCATGGCAGACCCAAAACGACCAAATCATGCATTTTATGCAGAACAAGAAAACGAATCACCTCCCGATGTTCAGGAGTCATGCACATGGTTACCTGTGTCCAAAACTGCGGTTTATTTTCCGCCAATGGCGTAGCATCAATACCTCTAAGAGGAATAGGATTTACCAACGGCTCAAGAACAAAACCACAGCGCTTGGCAAACGACAGATCCATAAGACTCAGGGCAGCACCTGAATCCACAAACGCCATAACAGAGTAGGAGGACAATGAGCAAATTAAAGTCACAGACAAAATAAATTTAGGTTGCAAATTACCAATGGCGACAGGACTAACAACCCTAGTTAGGCGTTTAGAGCATGCTGATATAACATGTGTAGAATCACCACAGTAAAAACACAACCCATTCTGACGTCTATGATTTTTCCGTTCATTTCTTGTCTGAATTCTACCACATTGCATTAAATCAGGTGTTTGTTCAGACAACACCACCAGAGGATTCGCGGCTTTGCGCTCCCGCAAACGCCGGTCAATTTGAATAGCCAGCGCCATGGAATCATTCAGACCTGTAGGAATGGAGAAACCCACCATCACATTCTTAATGGCTTCAGAAAGGCCATTTCTGAAATTTGCGGCCAGAGCACACTCATTCCACTGAGTAAGCACGGACCATTTCCGAAATTTTTGGCAATACACTTCAGCTTCATCCTGACCCTGAGAAATAGCCAGCAAGGCTTTTTCTGCCTGAATTTCAAGATTGGGTTCCTCGTAAAGCAATCCGAGCGCCAGAAAAAACGCATCAATATTTGCCAATGCCGGATCTCCTGGCGCTAGCGAGAAGGCCCAATCCTGAGGGTCGCCCCGTAAGAAAGAGATAACAATTTTTACTTGCTGAGCTGAGTCTCCAGATGAACGGGGTCTCAGAGATAGAAACAATTTACAATTATTCCTGAAATTCCTAAACTTAAATCGGTCTCCAGAGAACAGTTCAGGAATAGGTATTTTAGGTTCAGACATTGGACTACTGGTAACAAAATCTTGTATGCCCTGCACACGAGCAGCAAGCTGATCCACACTTGTAATCAAAGTCTGGACATTCATGTCTGCAGCAAGCACAAGCCACTCAGAGGTAAAGGGGAGGAAAAAAGAGAGGAAAGAGAAAAAAAAAAAAAAACTCAGACTTTTCTTTCTTGTAATCCCACTTCTGCAATGCATTAAACATTCAACCTTGGCCTGGCATACTTTATGACCCCAATGGCAGAGGGTCTCAAAAGTAGGATACAAGCCCCCAACAAATAATAACGGTGAGGTAAGGAGAAAAGACAAACGTAAGAATGAACTAGATATTTAGCAAAGAGAGGCCCACTGACTAATAGCAGAATATAGTAAGATGACTTATATGGTCAGCAAAAACCCTATCAAAATTTCCACGCTGGATATTCAAGAACCCCCGAACCGTCTAACGGCCCGGGGGGAGAACACCAGCCCCCCAGAGCTTCCAGCAAAATCAGGAATCACATTTAGTACAAGCTGGACAAAAAATAAGAGCAAAGCAAATAACCAAAAAACAAGGAAGCAGGACTTAGCTTAATTTTGCAAGATCCAAGACCAGCAGACAGGAGCAAACAGAAAGGAACTGATTACAATGATGCCAGGCACTGGACTGAGAAACCAGGAAGTTTATATAGCAACACCCCTGGACTAACGACCCAGGTGGGTGCCAAACTGAGGAAAGACAATCCCAGAGTCATATCACTAGTGACCACAAGAGGGAGCCAAAAAAGTCTAATTCACAACAGATCCCGACGCCCAACAGATACTTTATTAGAAGCCGAACCCTCATCTTTCCCAGCAGATAATGGCTGAACATCCATATTCTGCCTATTAGGGCTGTTTCAGATGTCTTTGATAATCGATTCAATGTCAGATCATAATGCACTAGCTGGCTGCAAATGTCTTGATCCAAGCATGATAGCTTCATATATATATTTCTCTGAAGCTGTCACACTCATTTCAAGAGAAATGCAGCCAGCCCGTGTATTGTGATCCATCATTGGAACTCTTATCACTAACATCTGAAACAGATATAACGGCCACACATGCAGTTTAGCTCCACCATTGGCTATTAACCTGATAAATTAAATTGTCAATCTCTGACAGAAGTATTTTTAGGGCACCAGCAAGGGAATCCGCTGTTTTAACAGCACATTGGCACTTCAGTGAGGTTATCACGGGGTGCCAATGAGTTGCCATGATGGTTGGGGGTCTACTTAACATCCCCATGCATTCTTGATGGTTCTCCTGGCTGGTAATATTAGGAAACCGCCATTCGTGCTGTACACAGCAGTACTGTAGTATTGCAATGTATAGTAAAGGGGTGATTAGTTGATCTCAGGTTCAAGTATCTTATAGGTACTAACAAATACAGTGTTAAGTGATTTTTTTTAAATACAAAAATAAATATGAAAAATATAAAAGTTCAAATCACACCTTTTTTTATCCATTAAAAAGAAAAATAAATAACCTCCCCTCCACACAAATGTAATATCCATAAAAGTTTTTTTAAAAATAGGGAATGAATCCAATCTGCAAGCCATGTAAGAAAAAACCAACAACTTACCATTACTACTTTTTTCAGGCTTCGCAACACCACAAGAAATGCAATAAGAGGCGATCATAACATCTTATGTACTCCAAAATAGAATCAATAAAAACGTTGGCTCTAGGCACAAAAAGAAAGCCCTCACAAAGTCCACTCAACTTAAAATTGGAAACATTACTTGTCTCAAAACACTGTGACACAAGCAAATTTTATTTGCAAATATCCAAATGCCATCTATTGCATTTTTTAAGTGCGTCTTTTATTGCTTTGTTTTACAAGTGTTTTTATCTAATTTTTGACCCTATGATTTTTGTCACTTTTTTGGTGTGTTCTAAACAAAGCTGATTTGTGTTTGATACTTTCTGATGTTTGGCTTTGACAAAACTTCATACTGTCATATGTGGATTACATGTAATTTTTAGTGCTTTTTCACAGTGGTATTTACCTGTACCTTTTCTACATCTAAAGCAATTTCATGGGGAAAATCTTCACATAAAACCCAGCATATCTGTGAGACAAATCGACATGTTAAAAAAATGCACTGCATGTCAATTTACGCAAAAATTTACGTAAAAAAAAAACCACAATGGGCATAAGATTTCTCTAAATTCAACCTACTTTGCTGGAAATCTAAGTTGCTACATTTTTTGTGCACTTTAAATATGAATAAAAACTCATAGAAACCTTAAATACAAGTTTTGTCTGAAAGAACACACAGCCTCTGTTTCATGGATATAGGTCTATGGAAATGTTATAGTATATATTGCGAAAACTCCTGACATACTGCAGGGTAGGCGCACAGATATATGTGTGATCATGTATCTACAGTATACACTGTTTGCTTACATTTATTACTGTATAGAGGTTTATTTGTATGATGTTTTTTCAGTGAGGCAATTTCCATATGTTTTTCTGAAAAAGTCATATACTTTTGTAATATTTTATGTATGCAAACCGAGTTATCAATATGCAGTTATGGTGCACTTGTTGCAACTAGAAATATATGCACATTACACCTTATACAAAGATGCATCTGTCCTGATTCATCTTTGTTTTTTGCCTTTATTCTGGAGTGAAAATGGTGACTTATGTTTGCGCCTTATTCCTTATTTAATTTTTTCCATTTTTAACTTTGCTTAGTTTTGACTGGTTTTTTTTTGCATTTGACAATGTGAGCCTTGTTTACCTTATCCAGATGTTTTAGCTTAATTCATCTTTTGCAACTTATTAAAAAGTATTAAAAATGTTTGCGCAATTGCATCCTGTACACTCATGGAGTACAAAATCTGCCTACTTTTATTTAACGTAGTTAAAGACTAACATGCATCATTTTAAAGGATTATGGAACTTTTGCTTACAAAAATGGTAAAAGTGCATCTTCGAATTTGCATAGATAGATAGATAGACAGAGGAAATACTATGTGTGCTTACTCTTATTAGATCTGTACTACGGCTGTACAAAAATCTGAGTAAAAGAATTGTAGTGAAAATGTATCATTTTTAATATAGTTTAAGTATACAATTCAGCTAGTATTAAATAAAAACCTATTTTTGTACCACATGTAATTTTTTGTTTGTATCATAGACAGCAGATTAAATATGATCTACCATATTGTACGTTATGTTGCAGGATATAATTTTCAGGTCTTTCAGAAGCAGCAGCGTATTTAAGAAAATGATGGTGGTTTGAATTCTTTAAAACCCTAAAACATGAATTATCTCTTTAAGCCAACCTAATGTTTATAGGTGTCAGTTCTTTGTACTGCAGCATGAGATCCTGTAACAAACACAGAGGTGGCTATTTTCAGAGACATAAAAAAATAACTGGACCCCCAACTGTCCATTACATTACATACCATACACACTTCATCTAACCTTCTTTTCATCACCAGACTATGAGCAAACTTTTTTACTTATTAAGAACTAATGTTTAGTGATGAGCGAATATACTCATTACTCGAGATTTCCCGATCACGCTCGGGTGTCCTCCGAATATTTTTTAGTGCTCGGAGATTTAGTTTTCATCACCGCAGCTGGATGATTTACAGCTACTAGCCTGCTTGATTACATGTGGGGATTCCCTAGCAACCAGGCAACCCCCACATGTACTTAGCCTGACTAATAGCTGTAAATCATTCAGCTGAGGCAAATATTACAGTGAGCTGGAGGTTGTATTGCAGCTAAGCAAAAGCTACTATATTTAAAACATCAGAAATAGCGAGTGAGGGAGGTTGCGAGTGGTTTGTTCTCAGTATAGCTTAGTGTGAATTGAAATTCAGAGACTTTAGAAGGAAGTGACTTGTATTATTCATGGTTTATATTTCCCTGTGATATTTCTGCCTTATGCCATCTCACTGAAAATGTGCTTTATTTTTGACAATGCAACCTTCATTACATCTTGTGTCATTCTTTGCTTGCTACTAGCTATAATTAGAGATGAGCCACCTCCCTAGTGTTCGGGTTTGGTTCATCGAACAGGGAGATGTTCGCCGAACTGTTCAATGAACTGTTCGACGAACACCGTCGAACCCCATTGAAACCAATGGCAGGCAAACACAAACACATACAAACACATGGAAAACACATAGAAAACACCTTAAAAGGTGTCCAAAAGCTGACAAACTGCTCAGAAGACACAACAAACACATGGAAAAGTCACAACTACACATAGTCATGCGAAAATAAAAGAGGCGAAGGAGTAAAAGGAGGAGGAGACACAGATATAGGCATGTCATGCCCTTCTAAGGTTAAGAAAGGCTGGAGTAAAAATCTAAACTCACTCTATCAACACCCAGACGTCTTGACAAAAAAAAAAAAGAAATATCTTTAGGTAGAATGGCGGCGGGTCCATTCAGAACACTTTCCTTAGAAGACGTAGTGGTACCCCGTTGGGAGTTGTGCCAAAAAATGAACCCAATACATTCAGACTAATCCACCATTTGTCATATCCAAGGGGCAGGTCAGTAAACGACAACATTGATGCGGAACCAAGTACAGTACTATGTACTGTATCTCCTTTGACGAGGCAGTCAGGTGGGTCAAGAAGTTGGGAGGGGGCACCCTAATGGCCAAAACAGACATTGAGGGGGCGTTCCGGTCACTACCTAGTGTCCTCCCATTGGGCTGCTTCTGTGAATTAGCATACTACATAGATCGCTGTTTGCCCATGGGGTGCTCCATATCCTGCTCACTATTTGAGGCGTTTAGTTGCTTCCTCGAATGTGTCGTCATGGACGTTTGTAAGGCGGCACATATTATCCATTACCTCAACGACTTCTTATGCCTGGGCCCAAAAGATTTGCCACAGTGTGAAAACATGCGGTAGTCCACCTGTGAGAAGGAGAGAGCTGGAGGGAGAGTGGACACCCCAGAGCCGAGGGGTTAGATTGAGAAAGAAAAAAGGCGGTGTAGCTTGCTTCATGGGTGGGGAGTACCCCACCCATGAAGCAAGCTACACCGCCTTTTTTCTTTCTCAATCTAACCCCTCAGCTCTGGGGTGTCCACTCTCCCTCCAGCTCTCTCCTTCTCCTTCTCCTAGCAATTTCTGCTACTCAGCAGAGTACTGCTGAGTAGCAGAAATTGCTACGAGGCCCAAAAGGATTTCCTTGGCCAAATGCCATTAAAAATAGTAGTTAGGTAAACAGGCAGTGTAGCTTGCTTCATGGGTGGGGTACGCTGCTGAGTAGCACTAAATTCTACTAGGCCCAAAAGGATTTCCTGGGCCAGATGCCATTACAAAATAGTTGTTAGGTAAACAGGCGGTGTAGCTTGCTTCATGGGTGAAGTACGCTGCTGAGTAGCACCAAATTCTACAAGTCCCCAAAGGATTTCCTGGGCCAGATGCTGTTAAAAATAGTACTTAGTAGTGTTGAGCATTCCGATACCGCAAGTATCGGGTATCAACTGATACTTGCGGGTATTGGAATTCCGATACCGAGATCCGATACTTTTGTGGTATCGGGTATCGGTATCGAAACAACATTAATGTGTAAAATAAAGAATTAAAATAAAAAATATTGCTATACTCACCTCTCCGACGCAGCCTGGACCTCACCGAGGGAACCGGCAGCGTTCTTTGCTTAAAATGCGCGAGTTTACTTCCTTCCGTGACGTCACGGCTTGTGATTGGTCGCGTGTCGCCCATGTGGCCGCGACGCGACCAATCACAGCAAGCCGTGACGTAATTTTCAGGTCCTCAATGCCTAATTCTAGGCATTCAGGATTTTAAAATTACGTTCCGGCTTGTGATTGGTCGCGACGCGGTCACATGGGCGACGCGACCAATCACAAGCCGTGACGTCACGGGAGGCAGGAAACGCGCGCATTTTAAAATTACGTCACGGCTTGTGATTGGTTGCGTGCCGCCCATGTGGCCGCGAGGCGACCAATCACAGCAAGCCGTGACGTAATTTCAGGTCCTGAATGCCTAATTCTGCATTTTCTTTTCTACCGGGGATCTAAGAGTGTGGCAACCCAGTAGTCGGCATTACTTCGGATTCTGACAATCCGAGGGTCATGTTGCAGGTAGTGCAGCAAGAAGGCACTCATGTGTCTTGCGCATCCAGGAGGACCAAGTCCTTGTTGTGTTGTGGGTGGTGAGGTGAGAATCATGCTTCCATCGTCTGCCCTCTCCCCCCAACCTCACACAACACATATTTGATCAAGGTCTCCCTCATCTGATGAGTCTTCCATGCTCAGCGCCAGTTCGTCCTCCACTTCTTCCTCGCCTCCTGCCCCTTCCTCAACAGTTTGGCTGCTACCATACACCCTCGGTAATCCCTCTCCCCCAACCTCCAATGCCAGCTGCCTTGGTGCTGCCAACCTTCTTGACCTTGGAGATATGATCCCTTCCGCATACGACTCCTTCTGTTCCTCCTCCTCTTGTTCCACCACGTGACTCCGAACACTGTGTAAGATGTGCTCCAGCATGTAAATCACCGGAATGGTCATGCTGATAATGGCATCATCAGCACTAAACATCTTCGTTGCTATTTCAAAACTGTGCAGAAGGGTGCATAGGTCCCTGATCGGAAACCACTCCTGCAGCGTGATTTGCCCCACCTCTTGATCTCGTTGGCCCAGGCTATACATCATAACATATTGCACCAGGGCTCGTCGGTGCTGCCACAGTCGCTGCAACATGTGCAGAGTTGAATTCCACCATGTGGGCACATCGCATTTCAGCCGGTGAACTGGCAGGCCCAACCACGTCTGTAGAGATGCAAGTCGTCGAGCTGCGGGATGCGAACAGCGGAAGTGAGCACACAGCGACCGTGCCCTCTCCAGAAGCCTATCTAGTCCAGAATAATGGGATAAAAATTGCTGGACAACCAGGTTCAAAACGTGAGCCATACAAGGCACATGTGTGATATTGCCCCGGCGAAGGGCCGCACCCAGGTTTGCAGCATTGTCGCACACGGCCTTCCCTGGCTGCAGGTTGAGTGGAGACAACCATTGATGGAACTCGGTCTCCAGAGCTGACCACAACTCCTCAGCTGTGTGACTCACATTTCCCAGACATGTCAATGTAAACACTGCGTGATGCCGTTGAGCACTGGTGACAGCATAGTGAGGAGGTGCGCAGGATTCCTTCTGCGCAGTTACAACACGGGTGGCATTACCAGACAGGCTTTGGGTGCAGGTGGAGGACCGAGAGGAGGTTGAGGAGGCAGAAGCAGTGGAGGAACTTCTAGATACAGGGTATCAACGAGCAACTCGTGGGGACGGCAAGACTTGGACAGCAGCCCCTTCTCCTGATGTCACCGTAGTTACCCAGTGCCCAGTCACCAACATGTAACGCCCCTGTCCATGTCTACTTGTCCAAGTGTCTGTGGTGAAATGCACCCTGTCACACACAGAGTTTCTCAAGGAAGCTGTGATGTTGTGTGCGACATGCTGGTGTAGCGCAGGCACAGCTTTCTTTGAGAAGTAGTGGCGACTGGGCATTTGGTACTGGGGCACTGCGACAGACATAAGGTCTCGAAAATCCTCTGTGTCCACCAGGCGGAAAGGCAGCATTTCTGTAGCCAACAGCTTGCAGATGGAGAAATTCAACCTCTTAGCTTTGTCATGGTTAGGAGGAAATGGTCTTTTACTTGTTCACATCTGAGGGACTGAGGGCTGGCTGCCGTGCTTAGACGGAGTTGAGTAGGGTGTCTCCAGCAAACTGCTGGTCTGTGAGGAAGGTGCAGGCAGAGATGTTATGTTGCCTTGATCAAAATGTGGTGTCGATGTCGGAGAGCGCTCAACACCAGCAGGTGTTTCCACTTGCAAATGTCCTGATGACCTGCCAATCACACTGGCTGTTGCGGGTAAAGAGGTGGAAGGTCTGCTTCCAAAACCATGTGCGACTGCTGTCCCCACAGTCACAGAGGACGAAGAGGACGCGGATGCACTTGATGGGGCAGACGGTGGTTGACCCGGCCCACTAGGCCGCATTGTAGAACAGTGAGGTTCCCACTGCAACTTATGCCTCATATCCATGTGACGGTTCATGCATGAAGTACTCAAGCTAGTCATTTTTTGGCCTCTACTGAGATTTTGTTGACAAATCTTACAGACAACATGAGTTGGGTCATCCTTTGCGATGTCAAAAAATGCCCAGGCTATGCAAGGCTTAGAGCCCGTGCGACCTGAAGAGCCACCACGACTTCTTGTCTGAGGCACAATTGGGGTTTAGGATGCAGTTGTTGATGTGCTTCCAGTACTCCGTCTCTGTCCAGGAAGGCGCACCGTTACCTCGTCATCAGACTCGTCACTAGCATCCTCCTCCACCTCCTCTGCTGACCTCATGGACTGGTGGACTGAGGGTTGACAGTAAGTGGGGTCTACAACCTCGTCATCATCATCCTGTGTGTTCTCACACCCGTCATCCTCAGAGCCAACCTCTTCCTGCCCCAACCGAAAAGTCAACTTTTCGTTCCAATCAGGTATCTCAGTCTCATCATCATCTTCCTCATTGTCTCCACCAACAGGAGTTACAGTTTGGGAACGAGGGTCTACATTATGCTCAGAACCTTCTTCATCTGGGCCTGGATCCGACTCACAAAGATTCTGGGCATCAATGCAGATCATTTCCTCATCTGGATTCACAGAAGCTCTGGAGCAGACCTCTGATTCCCAGGCTATAGTATGCGTAAACAGCTCTACAGACTCAACCATGTGTGCTACCCCATGCTCAGACGGGCAGCTGGAGACTTGGGAGCTGTGAGGAAGCAAGTGCGATTGGGGTAACAACTCTGAGGACTGGAGTAGTTGTGATGTTGAAGTTGACATGAAGGAGAGCCCACTTGAACGAGCACTTGATATCCGTTCAAGCACCTGCTGTTTTTGTGCCTCATCTGGAATTTTTGGCGATGCTTGTAGCGATGGTCGTAAGAAAGGGATCATATCAGATTGTCCACGAAAAGAAGTAGACATCTTACTTTGGCTGGAAGATGGTCTTTCTTCTGCAGATGTTACTGTTTCTTTACCACCTACCCCACGGACACAACCTTTTTTTCCCTTTCCAACACGCCTATTCCCCTTTCCACCAGCAGCAGGCCTTTTGCCACTCATTTTAGTGCTTAATTGGCAACTCTGTATCTGTAGTTGTTGGCACAACAACCGATGGATGAAAACCCAGCAGAACTGAGTGGCCAAACTGTGGTACTAGGCCCAAAACTATCAACTGGATTAGATGCAGTGAAAATAGAGATACACAGGCGGTATAGTTTGTTTCACAGGCGGGCTACTCTGCTGACGTGCAGACACTGCTACTAAGCCCAAAACCCCAAAACGATTTACTGGGTTAGATGCCGTAAAAATTGAGATACACAAGCGGTGTAGCTGGCTTCACAGGCGGGCTACTCTGCTGATGTGCAGACAATGCTACTAGGCCCAAAACTATCAACTGGATTAGATGCAGTGAAAATAGAGATACATAGGCGGTATAGTTTGTTTCACAGGCGGGCTACTCTGCTGACGTGCAGACACTGCTACTAAGCCCAAAACCCCAAAATGATTTGCTGGGTTAGATGCCGTAAAAATTGAGATACACAGGCGGTGTAGCTAGCTTCACAGGCAGGCTACTCAGATGACTATCAGACAATGCTACTAGCCCAAAAGGATTGGCTGAGCTAGATTACACCAAATGCTGTGACTAACACTTGCAAAGCACTGGCTCAGACCTGCCTGGCAAACAGTGCTATGAACTGCTGTAACTTACACTGAAAAAGGATGATATTACAACTAGTCCAAACTCCCGACTCCCTAAACCTATCTCTCAGAAAATTCGGTGGCAAAAAAAGACTCTTTGACTGTATAGCGCCCACAGCAGCAGCGGTGCCGTCTAACACTAAGCTGCAGCAGTGAGGAAATGGTGACGATGGGGCAAATGGCTGGTTCTCATTGGGCAAGGAGTGACATGTGACATACACAGCCAATGACACATGCCCTTGCTTGTCTGCATCACATGCACATTGCTATGTGTGTGCGCACTGCTGATAGGCTGAGAGACTGCACCGCCGCTCTGTAAATGCGGGAAAGAAAAAAAATGGAGATCGGTGTTATTTCAGCAGTTTTTAGAATGGTTTCACACTTGGGTATTTTCTATCATTGAAGAGATAAAAAAAAAAGTTGAGTTCCAGCTCCTTAAAACAATTCTTTTATTGAATCCAAATATGAAAGCGAAATTGTAGCGAGGAGGGGGACTTGGAGGGCGAATTAAATCAGATAGCAAACAAATTAAAATATCGCAAATACCCACAATGGACAATAAATCAGGCAAAAAGGATTGTAAGTGGAAGAGATCGCAAAGAGCTAGTTACATCCCCAAAAAATAATAATTCAGATATAGAAAAAAAAACATACATATGCTTCCAATATAGCCCACAATTTGCTAAAATCAAAGATATCATTTACAGATATCTGCCCATTCTATATGAAGATCAGAAATTGTATGATATATTGAATTCTGGGATAAATGTGGTGTCTAGAAGAGCCCCTACAATTGGTAGCAAGATAGCCCCCAATATATTCCGCTCTGATAGGAATAAATCTACAAAAAACTGGTTGAGCTGCTCAGGGTTCTATAGATGTGGTATGACCCACTGCAGTACATGCAAAGTTGCAGCTGTTGCTACAACTTTTCAAAATGCGGATGAAACAATTAAATTTGATACAGTATAAAGCAATATATTAATTGCAATTCGTCCAATGTAGTATACAAGATTAAATGCACAGAGTGCAACTTATCATATGTGGGCTGCACAACCAGAAAACTAAAAATACGCATCAGAGAACATCTGTAGGATATAGGGAATGTGCGCAATGAAAATAGAAATATATCGGCAGCATCAAAACATTTTGTTATGCACCATGCACGTAGCACTGCGTATTTCCAGGTCCAAGGAATAGAACGGGTTAATGTATCTCCTCGAGGTGGCGATATTAGACGCCTTCTTTTCACACGAGAAGCATATTGGATTTTCCAATTAAATACCCGTGTCCCAATGGGATTGAACAAAAGAATTGAAACTATGTTACATTACTGCTGATTGTGAAATGAAAATTTTAAGTTGTCTTATATGTTTATATGCTGATTTTAAAACAGGACCTTAGGAATTGTCATGTGACTTGGATAAACGTTCTGATTGGAGGAATAGCCTCATATAGAGGAGCACAACCAGATCGTAATATGGCTTTGATAAAGATCATTCTGATCGAAACGCGTTGCCGTTAAAGCTCTGTCATCCTGGGCACTTATTGGTGGGAGTCATACACCATGGACATTTGGATTTTATATTTGGATTCAATAAAATAATTGTTTTAAGGAGCTGGAACTCAACTTTTTTTTTTCTCTCTTCAATGAACATTACGTCTGCCTGCAGCGGAGTTCCGTGCACCTGCGGTGATTACTGGTGAGCTGGCTACCTCCCTTTTTTTATTTTATTTTCTATCATTATAGACCCCTTAAAATGACTTCAAATGTGATGTGGTCCCTAAAAAAACAAAATGTTGTTGTAAAAATGAGAAATTGCTGGTCAATTTTTAACCCTTATAACTCCCTAAAAAAAAAATTGGTTCCAAAATTGTGCTGATGTAAAGCAGACATGTGGGAAATGCTATTTATTAAGTATTTTGTGTGACATATCTCTGTGATTTAAGGGCATGCAAATTCAAAGTTGGAAAATTGCAAAATTTTCACAATTTTTGCCAAATTTCCATTTTTTTCACAAATAAGCTCAAGTAATGTCAGGGAAATTTTACCAATATCATAAAGTACAATGTCATGATAAAATAGTGTTAGAATCACCGGTATCAATTGATGCGTGCCAAAGTTATATCCTCATAAAGGGACAGTAGTCAGAATTGTAAAAATTGGCCTGGTCATTAACATGCAAACCACCCTTGGGGATAAAGGGGTTAAAGGCCCCTAAGGGACCGAAAAATTTAACATAAAAATTAGGAAAACATTTGTTAAAAATATAAACAATTCACACCCCCATTAGAGATAAAGAAATTAAAAAAAAAACAAAACAATTTTACTGCCTAAATTAAAATAAATGTAGGCAAGTATGGTAATCATAATGACCTAGAGAATTATAAAATGTTAGTTTTGAATGGGACCTCCATGGTCATTATGTCCAACCCCCTGCTCAATGCAGGATTTTCTAAACCATCTCAGACAGATATCTGTCCAGCTTATGTTTGAAGACTTCCAGTGAAGGAGAACTCATCACCTCCCGTGGCAGCCTATGCCACTCTTTGATCACCCTCACTGTAAAAAATGTTTTCGTAATATCTAACCTGTATCTTCACCCTCTGAGTTTCATTCCATTGCTTCTTGTGTTTCCATGGGGAAATGAGAATAAGGATGATCCCTCTACAGTGACACCCCTACAAATATTTGCAGACAGCTATTAAGTCTCCTCTTAGCCTTCGTTTTTACAAGTTAAACATTGCCAGAACCTCTAACCATTCCTGGTAGGATATACTTTGCAGTCCGCTCACTATCCATCCTGGTAGCTCTCTTTTGAGCTTGCTTCTGTTTCTCAATGTTTTTTTTTTAAATGTGGTGCCAAGAACTGGACACAGTATTTCAGATGAAGCCTGACCAAGGAGGAGTAGAGGGAGATAATTACTTCACATGATCTAGACTCTATGCTTCTCTTAATATATTCTAGAACTGTGTTTGCCTTTTTAGCTGATGCTTCACATTGCTGACTCATGTTCAGTCTGTGATCTATTAGTAAGCCCAAATCTTTTTCTCACATGCTGTTGCTGAATTCTTTTCCTTCCATTCTGTAGATGTAAATTTTCTTTTTCTTGCAAGATGTAGAATCTTGCAGTTCTCCCTGTTAGATGCTAGTCTATTAGTCGCTGCCCATTGTTCAAGCTTATCCAGATCCTTCTGAATCCTTTCTCTGTCTTCTCTAGTGTTAGCTATCCCTCCTAGCTTTGCATGGTCTGCAAATTTGATTAGCTTACCTTCAGTTCCCTTTTCTAGATCATTTATAAAAATATTGAACAACACTGGTGCCAGGACCAGCACTCTTCCAATTGGATGTGCAACCATTTATTACCACTCTTTGAGTACGATCACTGAGTCAGTTATGAATGAATCCACCTAACCGCAGCCTAATCAAATCCATACTTAGTAATTTTTTCAATAAGGGTAGTATGAGATATTTTGTCACATGCTTTGCTGAAGTCGAGATATACTATATCTACCACATTTCCTGCATTTCATGTTCCAGACTAATTTTTACCACATAAATTAACCCCTTTCTGTCATTGGACGTACTATTCCGTCCATGTGGGGTGGGCCCTACTTCCCAAGGACGGAATAGTACGTCCAGCACGATCGGCCGTGCTCACGGGGGGAGCGCGGCCGATCGCGGCCGGGTGTCAGCTGACTATCGCAGCTGACATCCGGCACTATGTGCCAGGAGCGGTCACGGACCGCCCCCGGCACATTAACCCCCGGCACACCGCGATCAAACATGATCGCGGTGTACCGACGGTATAGGGAAGCATCGCGCAGGGAGGGGGCTCCCTGCGTGCTTCCCTGAGACCCCCGGAGCAACGCGATGTGATCGCGTTGCTCCGAGGGTCTCCTACCTCCTTCCTCGCTGCAGGTCCCGGATCCAAGATGGCCGCGGCATCCGGGTCCTGCAGGGAGGGAGGTGGCTTACCGAGTGTCTGCTCAGTGCAGGCGCTGGTAAGCCTGCAGCCCTATCAGTGAGATCGGTGATATGACAGAGTGCTGTGCACACTGTCAAATCACCGATCTGTGATGTCCCCCCCTGGGACAAAGTAAAAAAGTAAAAAAAAATGTCCACATGTGTAAAAAAAAAATAAAAAAAAAAATCCTAAATAAATAAATAATAAAAAAAAATTATTCCCATAAATACATTTCTTTATCTAAATAAAAAAAAAATCAAACAATAAAAGTACACATATTTAGTATCGCTGCATCTGTAACGACCCCACCTATAAAACTACATAACTAGTTAACCCCTTCAGTGAACACCGTAAAAAAAAAAAAAAAAAAACGAGGCAAAAAAACAACGCTTTATTCTCATACCGCCAATCAAAAAGTGGAATAACACGCGATCAAAAAGACGGATATAAATAACCATGGTACCGCTGAAAACTTCATCTTGTCCCGCAAAAAACGAGGCACCATACACCATCATCAGCGAAAAAATAAAAAAATTATAGTCCTCAGAATAAGGCGATGCCAAAATAATTATTTTTTCTATAAAATAGCTTTTATCGTATAAAAGCGCCAAAACATAAAAAAATGATGTAAATGAGATATCGCTGTAATCGTACTGACCCGAAGAATAAAACTGCTTTATCAATTTTACCAAACGCGGAACGGTATAAACGCCTCCCCCAAAAGAAATTAATGAATAGCTGGTTTTTGGTCATTCTGCCTCACAAAAATCGGAATAAAAAGCGATCAAAAAATCTCCCGTGCCCGAACATGTTACCAATAACAACGTCAACTCGTCCCGCAAAAAACAAGACCTCACATGACTCTGTGGACTCAAATATGAAAAAATTATAGCTCTCAAAATGTAGTAACGCAAAAAATATTTTTTGCAATAAAAAGCGTCTTTCAGTGTGTGACGGCTGCCAATAATAAAAATCCGCTAAATAACCCGCTATAAAAGTAAATCAAACCCCCCTTCATCACCCGCTTAGGCTACGTTCACATTTGCGTTGTGCGCCGCAGCGTCGGCGAAGCAACACACAACGCAGGAACACCGCATGCACAACGCATGCACAACGCTGCGTTTTGCGACGCATGCGTCCTTTTTTTGCTTGATTTTGTACGCACAAAAAATGCAACTTGCTGCGTCCTCTGCGCCATGACGCGTGCGCCGCAGTGACGCATGCGTCGCAAAACACAAGTGCAACGCATGTCCATGCGCCCCCATGTTAAATATAGGGGCGCATGACGCATGCGGCAACGCTGCGGCGCCCGACGCTGCGGCGCAGAACGCTAATGTGAACGTAGCCTTAGTTAGGGAAAAATTAAAAAAATTTAAAAAATGTATTTATTTCCATTTTCCCATTAGGGTTAGGGTTAGGGTTAGGGTTAGGGTTAGGGCTACATTTAGGGTTGGGGCTAAAGTTAGGGTTAGGGTTGGGGCTAAAGTTAGGGTTAGGGTTTGGATTACATTTACGGTTGGGAATAGGGTTGGGATTAGGGTTAGGGGTGTGTCTGGGTTAGAGGTGTGGTTAGGGTTACCGTTGGGATTAGGGTTAGGGGTGTGTGTGGATTAGGGTTTCAGTTATAATTGGAGGGTTTCCACTGTTTAGGCACATCAGGGGCTCTCCAAACGTGACATGGCGTCCCATTTCAATTCCAGCCAATTCTGCGTTGAAAAAGTAAAACAGTGCTCCTTCCCTTCCAAGCTCTCCCGTGCGCTCAAACAGGGGTTTACCCCAACATATGGGGTATCAGCGTACTCGGAACACATTGGAGAACAACTTTTGGGGTCCACTTTCTCCTGTTACCCTTGGGAAAATACAAAACTGGGGCTAAAAATTAATTTTTGTGGAAAAAAAAATATTTTTTATTTGCATGGCTCTGCGTTATAAACTGTAGTGAAACACTAGGGGGTTCAAAGCTCTCACAACACATCTAGATGAGTTCCTTAGGGGGTCTACTTTCCAAAATGGTGTCACTTGTGGGGGGTTTCTACTGTTTAGGTACATTAGGGGCTCTGCAAATGAAATGTCACGCCTGCAGACCATTCCATCTAAGTCTGCATTCCAAATGGCGCTCCTTCCCTTCCGAGCCCTCCCATGCGCCCAAATGGTGGTTCCCCCCCCACATATGGGGTATCAGCGTACTCAAGACAAATTGGACAACAACTTTTGGGGTCCAATTTTTCCTGTTACCATTGGGAAAATACAAAACTGGGGGGACATTTTTTATTTTTTTATTTTCACGGCTCTGCGTTATAAGCTGTAGTGAAACACTTGGGGATTCAAAGTTCTCACAACACAACTAGATAAGTTCCTTGGGGGGTCTAGTTTCCAATATTGGGTCACTTGTGGGGGGTTTCTACTGTTTAGGTACATTAGGGGCTCTGCAAACGCAATGTGATGCCTGCAGACCAATCCATCTAAGTCTGCATTGCAAATGATGCTCCTTCCCTTCCGAGCTCTGCCATGCGCTCAAACGGTGGTTCCCCCCAGATATCAGGTATCAGCGTACTCAGGACAAATTGGACAACAATATATAGGGTCTAATTTCTCCTGTTACCCTTGGAAAAATACAAAGCTGGGGGCTAAAAAATAATTTTTGTGGAAAAAAAAATATTTTTTATTTGCACGGCTCTGCGCTATAAACTGTAGTGAAACACTTAGAGGTTCTAATCTCTCACAACACATCTAGATGAGTTCCTTAGGGGGTCTACTTTCCAAAATAGTGTCACTTGTGGTTTTTTTTTACTGTTTAGGTACATTAGGGGCTCTGCAAACGCAATGTGACGCCTGCAGACCATTCCATCTAAGTCTGAATTCCAAATGGCGCTCCATCCCTTCCGAGCCCTCCCATGCGCCCAAACGGTGGTTCCCCCCACATATGGGGTATCAGCGTACTCAGGAAAAATTGGACAACAACTTTTGGGGTCCAATTTCTCCTGTTACCCTCGGGAAAATACAAAACTGGGGGCTAAAATATAATTTTTGTGGGAAAAAATTTTTGTATTATTTTTACGGTCCTGCATTATAAACTTCTGTGAAGCACTTGGTGGGTCAAAGTGCTCACCACACATCTAGATAAGTTCCTTAGGGGGTCTACTTTCCAAAATGGTGTCACTTGTGGGGGGTTTCAATGTTTAGGCACATCAGTGGCTCTCCAAACGCAACATGGCGTCCCATCTCAATTCCTGTCAATTTTGCAGTGAAAAGTCAAACGGCACTCCTTCCCTTCCGAGCTCTCCCATGCGCCCAAACAGTGGTTTACCCCCACATATGGGGTATCAGCGTACTCAGGACAAATTGTACAACAACTTTTGGGGTCCAATTTCTTCTCTTACCCTTGGGAAAATAAAAAATTGGGGGCAAAAAGATCATTTTTGTGAAAAAATATGATTTTTTATTTTTACGGTTCTGCATTATAAACTTCTGTGAAGCACTTGGTGGGTCAAAGTGCTCACCACACCTCTAGATAAGTTCCTTAGGGGGTCTACTTTCCAAAATGGTGTCACTTGTGGGGGTTTCAATGTTTAGGCACATCAGTGGCTCTCCAAACGCAACATGGCGTCCCATCTATATTCCAGTCAATTTTGCATTGAAAAGTCAAATGGCGCTCCTTCGCTTCCGATCTCTGTCATGCGCCCAAACAGTGGTTTACCCCCACATATGGGGTATCGGTGTACTCAGGACAAATTGTATAACATCTTGTGGGGTCCATTTTCTCCTGTTACCCTTGGTAAAATAAAACAAATTGGAGCTGAATTAAATTTTGTGTGAAAAAAAGTTAAATGTTCATTTTTATTTAAACATTCCAAAAATTCCTGTGAAACACCTGAAGGGTTAATAAACTTTTTGAATGTGGTTTTGAGCACCTTGAGGGGTGCAGTTTTTAGAATGGTGTCACACTTGGGTATTTTCTATCATATAGACCCCTCAAAATGACTTCAAATGAGATGTGGTCCCTAAAAAAAAATGGTGTTGTAAAAATGAGAAATTGCTGGTCAACTTTTAACCCTTATAACTCCCTAACAAAAAAAAATTTTGGTTCCAAAATTATGCTGATGTAAAGTAGACATGTGGGAAATGGTACTTATTAAGTATTTTGTGTGACATATCACTGTGATTTAATTGCATAAAAATTCAAATTTGGAAAATTGCGAAATTTTCAAAATTTTCACCAAATTTCCATTTTTTTCACAAATAAACGCAGGTAATATCAAAGAAATTTTACCACTGTCATGAAGTACAATATGTCACGAGAAAACAATGTCAGAATCACCAGGATCCGTTGAAGCGTTCCAGAGTTATAACCTCATAAAAGGACAGTGGTCAGAATTGTAAAAATTGGCCCGGTCCATAACGTGCAAACCACCCTTGGGGGTGAAGGGGTTAATACCATAGAAAAAAAAACAATAAACTATCAGGGCATTGCATTTTTTCACAATTTAGCAGCACATGAATTTTTTCCCATTATACGGTATTAAATGTTATGATTTAAAACTACAACTTGTTCCTGAAGTTACAAGCTCACATATGGCTCTGTTGATGGAAAAATATAAAGTTATAGCACTTAGAAGAAGGGGAGGAAAAAATGAAAGTGGCGACTAAAAAATTGCCCAATCCTAAAGAGGTTAATGAATGAGTTCTACCATACTGCAACCCGTGATCGGCATTTCCAGTATATCTAACATGGAATTTTAACCTCCTGCCCTGCAAGCACTAACCTATTAGGAGGCAACTGAGATTGTTTTGTGGCTCCTTACTCACTCTCCAGACATTTCATCTTGTGCTGCTTTGCAAGTAACACAGGTGCATCCATCTGAGTGTGTTTGCATGCTTGTGTGGTCCTTGCTTGCATGTGTGTGTGGTATTTATGGGGTGGTGTGGTATTTGTGGGGTGGTGTTTGTGTTGTGTGTGTCTAGAGTGGTCTGGTGTTTGTGTGATGTGTTGTTGCATTTGTGTGGTGTTGTGCTTGTGGGTTGACATATGTGTGCTGTCTGGGTGATGTTTGTATTGTGTTTGTGAAATGTTTGTGTGCTGTGTGTGGTGGTGCAACCCCTTTAGCAGTGACTCTTTGGTGCCTTTGCTATAATCCGTCCCTGTCAGTCACAACTGTTGTTTTCCCCTCAGCACTTTTACTTTCACCTTCACATTTCTCCATTATATGTATAGGGCCTATCTTCGGGGGCCCCAATCTCATGACAGGGGGATGCTAGCGAGATATAATGTGCACAGTATTCTGCTCCTGTGGTTGGAGAGGTGGCGTGCCAAATTTCACCCAAATCGGGCAAGAACTGTGGATTTGTATAGAGCGGGCTACTAGAGATTTCATATTTCCCAATTATATAGATAAGGCCTAATTTTGGGGGCCCCAATCTCATGACGGGGGATGCTAGCAAGATGTAACATGTGCAGTATTCTGCTCCTGTGGGTGGAGAGGGGGCGTGCCAAACTTCACCCAAATCGGGAGAGAACTGTGGATTTGTATTGGGCGGGCGACTACAGATTTTGAATTTTATACATATAGATACAATCCTGCCTTTCACTTGTCCTTGTCCCAGAATCAGCTGCTCAGTCTTCCTGCTTTGTCTGGAGCAATAACAGAAGAACCCCTTTTGTATATTAATCAATGAGGTAGAGAGTTTTTTTACCAAAATATCAATATTTTATTAATCAAACAAGATTTATTTACATCAGAATGGAGTACCACAAACCAAGCAGATAAAGGGAAATTTACCAGGTATGTTACTAGTAACAATTTATACTACCAAATAAATTTAAAAAAAAATCCACCATAAGAGATACCATATATATCCATATCCTATTTTTTGCAAAAATGCTGTGTATGGTAAAAAACCAAAAGGATGTATGGCTCTATAGGGGAGAAGTAAGTAAAAAGTAACCTAAGGCGCTTATAAATACATAACCAGGATATCCTGGATACTACATGAAAACTGGTAGGGAGTTTTTAAATATAAATTACGCAATTGTGAAGTAATATAACCCTACCAGAAGAAATGCACACCAGGTTCTGTGAAAACTTAATTTGTATGGCCTAAATCCAAAGGGTAACTTACTTAAATTGAAACCTGGTATCCCCGGCTGCCGCCCCAACGCACGTTTCGCTCTTTCTTCTTTAGGAGACGTGGCTTAGTGTTGAGCTCATATCCGTATATATATCAAAGAATGACCAATAAACAGATTGCATTGGTGATTAGTATTGGCCGATGTTCGGCGCATGCGCCGGTGCTTCCCGGCTCCATATGGATACTTCCTCCTACGCTCCTGAGACGCAAGCGATCCACCGCTGCCTAGCAGCGGGGAATGCCCGCGCATCACGTGAGCGCATCGGGAAGATCAGAGCACAGGAACTCCGGAGCATGCGCACTAGCCAAAAACAATCTGAGCACTGAATATATCCGAGCATGCGCAATGGCTGATAAGTATATATCCACGGCCAATGCGCACTGGGCCCAAAAGACCGAAATAAAAGGTCTCCTAACCTAATTATATGTTAAGGGGGCACTTATAAATCCTAGCCTATATAAAGCCTAGGAGGCCTTTTATTTCGTGTCTTTTGGGTCCAGTGCGCATTGGCCGTGGATATATACTTATCAGCCATTGCGCATGCTCAGATATATTCACTGCTCAGATTGTTTTTGGCTAGTGCGCATGCTCCGGAGTTCCTGTGCTCGGATCTTCCCGATGCGCTCACGTGATGTGCGGGCGTTCCCGCTGCTAGGCAGCGGTGGATCGCTTGCGTCTCAGGAGCGTAGGAGGAAGTATCCATATGGAGCCGGGAAGCACCGGCGCATGCGCCGAACATCGGCCAATACTAATCACCAATGCGATCTGTTTATTGGTCATTCTTTGATATATATACGGATATGAGCTCAACACTAAGCCACGCCTCCTAAAGAAGAAAGAGCGAAACGTGCGTTGGGGCGGCAGCCGGGGATACCAGGTTTCAATTTAAGTAAGTTACCCTTTGGATTTAGGCCATACAAATTAAGTTTTCACAGAACCTGGTGTGCATTTCTTCTGGTAGGGTTATATTACTTCGCACTTGCGTAATTTATATTTAAAAACTCCCTACCAGTTTTCATGTAGTATCCAGGATATCCTGGATATGTATTTATAAGTGCCTTAGGTTACTTTTTACTTACTTCTCCCCTATAGAGCCATACATCCTTTTGGTTTTTTACCATATACAGCATTTTTGCAAACAATAGGATATGGATATTGGATATGGATAAGATGGATATATATGGTATCTCTTATGGTGGATTTTTTTTAAAATTTATTTGATAGTATAAATTGTTACTAGTAACATACCTGGTGTAAATTTCCCTTTATCTGCTTGGTTTGTGGTACTCCATTCTGATGTAAATAAATCTTGTTTGATATTTTGGTAAAAAAACTCTCTACCTCATTGATTAATATACAAAAGGGGTTCTTCTGTTATAGTATATTTGGAGCTATATGGTTATTTAGATATGAGATCCTGTGGTGTTTAATTATTTGTCTGGAGCAAGCATCATAATGTAGTGATGTTCCTGAGGCACCTGAAATGGGGTGCCAATGCCCCCTGCAGCTGCGGGCTTCTAATAGGCCTGCAGATCTTATAGATAACTTGGGTCTGAGAACCAATGGTTCTCTGCTTCACAACAATTTTCCACTAGATGTGTGCCTTCAGACTCACATCCATTCAAAAATAGCACTTACCATAAGTGACCCCCCCTTTAATATGGGCCTGGTCATTATTTATCTGTATATTAGTTCTCTCAATCTACTGCCTAGATTTACAAATAATAATATCCTTTTCTAACAAGTCAGTTTTTAAAAGCTGGCTGCCGGGGACAACATTTTCTCACAACACTAGGGAATAAAATTTTATAACTATTATTAATGCTAATATTTTTAGGTTATTCAAACATAGGCTATATCTAGACACAATGGTAAAAATGGAATAGAGAAACAGAAGCGCAATAGTCTATTTAAATTTTATACTATCTTCATACACTAGCCCAAACATATTGTGCTATTTTTATTATAGTATCATAGGGTATATTGTGACTGAATTTCTATGTACCCTTTAAAGCAAAAAAAAATATTTAGAATTGAGAGTTCTCAGTGGTTGATACCTTTCAATGGCTAACTGAAAAGATGGTAACAAATTGCAAGCTTTCGAGACTACTCAAGTCTCTTCATCAGGCATAGACTAAAAGTTATTCTGGAGAATCACATATTTATGCACAACACATCACAGAAAAAAAAACATGGATAAGACCATCTGAAGCAGAATTACCATGAGTGATAAACAGTTATGTCCATAAATATTGAACCAGTTCTTAGATAAGGAATGTTTCATTGGCCTCTGATTGGGGTCTTGTTCTGTTGTGATGACCCCACATGGTCTGAGGGGCAAATTCCTTAGTTCCCTAGTTGATGTAAAAAGACCAACAAAACCCAACAAAGTGGAGCTGGCCGTGCTTTCCAGAGAACTTTCATTTTGTCCTACTAAGGCCCTGGATAAAACTGAACTCTGCAGTGATATGGAACAGTTTTTCAGGAGACTGCGCCTGAGGGAATATTTCAATGATACAGAAGATTCAGAAAAGGAAAAGGGATCCTAGCAGCAAAGAAGAGGTCAGACTGGACACCTTCACCTGGACGCAACCCTCATTTGGATAAATATATAGACTCCTTTAGACATTTGATAAAATCCACCATCAAAGATACTAACAGGAGACAAGCATCCAACATCAGTGCCCAGGAGAGAAAGGCCATACAGTCTCTGAAAACCAACAAAATAATCATCATCAAACCTGCTGACAATGGAGGTGCAATAGTCATGAGGAAGACATCAGACTGTATGAAGGAAGCAAACAGACAACTTATGGACACACGCTACTACAAAAAAATTGGAGTCGGATCCTACACAGGACTATTACAAGGAATTAAACAAGTTGGTATCTTGTCTGCCTGACAAATTTACAATAGCCGATGACCTGATACCAGAAAGTCCAAGAACAGGGATATTCTACATGCTTCCCAAAATCCACAAATCTGGAAATCCAGGAAAACCAATTATTTCATGTGTGAGCACCCTTACTGAGCAGGTATCTGGATGGGTAGAGGGTATTCTTAAACCTCTGGTAAAGGATGCAGCCAGCTTCATTCAGGACTCAACTGACCTATTGAATAAACTATCAGCAATAGGTCATCTGTTGTGAATTCTGCTTTTGGGCTCCCTCCGGTGGTTGTTGGTGCAGTTGTCTTGGGGTTGTAATCCAGGGCAGGTGTTTCTGCTGATTGCAGCTCTTCTAGGTATTTAGGTTTGCAGGATCCATGAGTCCTGGCCAGTTGTCCATTGTTCTGGGAGGGATTGCATCTCTCTCTGGTTCCTCATGCCCTGCTGCCAATTCAGCTAAAGATAAGTGTCTGGTTTTTTTGTCTCTGTGCACACTTGCAGTGTGCTTTGCAATTCAGTGCAATTCATTGTGTTTTTGTCCAGCTTAGACTTTGTTTGGATTTTTCAGTCATGCTGGATTCTCAGGAGATGCAGATATATTTTCTATGTCTTTAGTTAGATGTAGAATATTTGTATTATCTGCTGTGGATATTTTTAGGATTTTAATACTGACCGCTTAGTATTCTGTCCTATCCTTTTCTATTTAGCTAGAAGTGCCTCTTTTGCTAAATCCTGTTTTTCTGCCTGCGTGTGTCTTTCCTGTTATACTCACAGTCAATATTTGTGAGGGGCTGCCTATCCTTTGGGGTTCTGCTCTGAGGCAAGATAGAATTCCCATTTCCATCTATAGGGGTATTTAGTCCTCCGGCTGTGTCGAGGTGTCTAGGACGTGTTAGGTACATCCCACGGCTATTTCTAGTTGCGGTGTTAGTTTAGGGTTTGCGGTCAGTACAGGTACCACTTACTCCTGAGAAAGTCTCTCATGCGGCTCCAAGGTCACCGGATCATAACAGTACAACTGGCCAACAATGATTTAAATGCATCTCATAAGAAGGGAAGAAAGAGACATTTTTTTCTGTAGCCTGCTTTGTCTTTTCTTCCCTCTTTTCCTCTGGGTGACTGAGGAGTCTTGTGCTAGCATGGATGTTCAGGGATTAGTTTCTCGTGTAGACCAGCTTGCTGCTAGGGTACAGGGTATTTCTGATTATATTGTTCAGACTCCGCTTTTAGAGCCTAGGATTCCTACTCCTGATTTGTTTTTTGGGGACAGGTCCAAATTTTTGAGTTTTAAAAACAACTGCAATTTTCAGAAAGGGTCTTTCTGAATCTGTTTAAGATGTTATGGTGGGGTTTCCCACATCTGTTGGTCTGAGTGATTCTATGTCTCTGGCCATTCAGATTGATTGGCGCTTGCGGGAGCGCAGAACTGTGCGCGCTGTGGCGTTGTCCTCAGAGCAGATGCCTGAGCCTATGCAGTGTGATAGGATTCTGTCTAGAATGGAACGACAAGGATTTAGACGTCAGAATAGGTTGTGTTTTTATTGTGGCGATGCTTCTCATGTCATTTCAGTCTGCCCAAAGCGTACAAAGAGAATCGCTAGTTCAGTTACCATCGGAACCGTACAACCTAAATTTCTGTTATCTGTGACCTTGATCTGCTCATTGTCGTCATTTTTTGTCATGGCGATTGTGGATTCAGGCGCTGCATTGAACTTAATGGACTTTGAATTTGCCAGGCGTTGTGGTTTCCCCTTGCAGTCTTTGCAGAACCCTATTCCTTTAAGGGGCATTGATGCTACACCTTTGACTAAAAATAAACCCCACAGAAGATTGTCGTTTTCTGGTGTTGCATAATTTGCATGATGCTATTGTGCTGGGTTTTCCATGATTGCAGATACATAATCCTGTGTTGGACTGGAAGTCTATGTCTGTGACAAGTTGGGGTTGTCAGGGGGTTCATAATGACGTTCCTGTCATGTCAATCTCCTCTTCTGAAGTTCCAGAGTTTTTGTTTGATTTTCAGGATGTATTCGATGAGCCCAAGTCCAGTTCCCTTCCACCGCATAGGGACTGTGATTGTGCTATTGACTTGATTCCAGGCTGTAAGTTTCCTAAGGGCCGACTTTTCAACCTGTCTGTGCCTGAACATACCGCCATGCGGAGTTATGTTAAGGAGTCTTTGGAGAAGGGGCATATTCGGCCATCTTCTTCACCGTTGGGAGCGGGATTTTTTTTTGTTGCTAAGAAGGATGGCTCCTTGAGACCCTGTATTGATTATCGCCTCTTGAATAAGATCACTGTCAAGTTTCAATACCCTTTACCTTTGCTTTCCGATTTGTTTGCCAGCATTAAGGGGGCTAGTTGGTTTACTAAAGTTGACCATCGGGGGGCATATAATCTTGTTCGTATTAAGCAGGGTGATGAATGGAAAACTCCGTTTAATACGCCCGAAGGCCATTTTGAATACTTTGTGATGCCATTCGGGCTCTCTAATGCTCCATCTGTTTTTCAGTCCTTCATGCATGATATCTTCCGGAATTATCTTGATAAATTCATGATTGTATATTTGGATGACATCTTAATTTTTTCCGATGATTGGGAGTCTCATGTGAAACAGGTCAGGATGGTATTTCAGATCCTTCGTGATAATGCTTTGTTTGTGAAGGGGTCTAAGTGTCTCTTTGGAGTGCAGATGGTTTCTTTTTTGGGCTTCATTTTTTCTCCCTCATCTATAGAGATGGATCCGGTTAAGGTTCAGGCCATTCATGATTGTCTTCAGCCCACATCCGTGAAGAGCCTTCAGAAATTTTTGGGCTTTGCTAATTTTTATCGCCGTTTCATTGCTAACTTCTCCAGTGTGGTTAAACCCCTGACCGATTTGACGAAGAAAGGCACTGATGTAACGAATTGGTCCTCTGTGGCTGTCTCTGCCTTTCAGGAGCTTAAACGCCGATTTACTTCTGCCCCGGTGTTGCGTCAGCCGGATGTTTCTCTTCCGTTTCAGGTTGAGGTTGACGCTTCTGAGATTGGGGCAGGGGCCGTTTTGTCTCAGAGGAATTCTGATGGTTCCTTGATGAAACCATGTGCCTTCTTTTCCCGTAAGTTTTCTCCTGCTGAACGCAATTATGATGTCGGCAATCGGGAGTTGTTGGCTATGAAGTGGGCGTTTGAGGAATGGCGACATTGGCTTGAGGGAGCCAAGCACCGTATTGTGGTCTTGACCGATCATAAAAATCTGATTTACCTCAAATCTGCCAAACGGCTGAATCCTAGACAGGCTCGATGGTCCCTGTTTTTCTCCCGTTTTGATTTTGTGGTCTCGTATATTCCGGGTTCTAAGAATATTAAGGCTGATGCCCTCTCTAGGAGTTTTTTGCCTGATTCTCCTGAGGTACTTGAGCCGGTCGGCATTCTGAAGAAAGGGGTGGTCCTTTCTGCCATTTCCCCTGATTTGCGACGGGTTCTGCAGGAATTTCAGGCTGACAAACCTGACCGTTGTCCAGTGGGGAAACTGTTTGTTCCTGATAGATGGACTAGTAGAGTGATTTCTGAGGTTCATTGTTCTGTGTTGGCTGGCCATCCTGGTAATTTTGGTACCAGAGATTTGGTTGGTAGGTCCTTTTGGTGGCCTTCTTTGTCGCGTGATGTGCGTTCTTTTGTGCAGTCCTGTGGGACTTGTGCGCGGGCCAAGCCTTGTTGTTCCCGTGCTAGTGGGTTGCTTTTGCCTTTGCCGTTCCCTGAGAGGCCCTGGACGCATATTTCTATGGATTTTATTTCGGATCTTCTGGTTTCCCAGAGGATGTCGGTTATCTGGGTAGTTTTTGACCGGTTTTTTAAGATGGTTCATTTGGTGCCTTTGCCTAAATTGCCTTCCTCTTCTGATTTGGTTCCATTGTTTTTTCAGCATGTGGTTCGTTTGCATGGTATTCCGGAGAATATTGTGTCCGACAGAGGTTCCCAGTTTGTTTCTAGGTTTTGGCGGGCCTTTTGTGCTAGGCTGGGCATTGATTTGTCTTTTTCTTCCGCATTTCATCCTCAGACAAATGGACAGACCGAGCGAACTAATCAGACTTTGGAAACTTATTTGAGATGCTTTGTGTCTGCTGATCAGGATGTTTGGGTGGCTTTCTTGCCATTGACCGAGTTTGCCCTTAATAATCGGGCTAGTTCGGCTACCTTGGTTTCGCCCTTCTTTTGTAATTTTGGTTTTCATCCTCGTTTTTCTTCGGGGCAAGTTGAACCTTCTGATTGTCCTGCTGTGGATTCTGTGGTTGATAGGTTGCAGCAGATTTGGGCTCATGTGGTGGACAATTTGGTGTTGTCTCAGGAGGAGGCTCAGCGTTTTGCTAACCGTCGTCGGTGTGTTGGTTCCCGGCTTCGGGTTGGGGATTTGGTCTGGTTGTCTTCCCGTCATGTTCCTATGAAGGTTTCTTCCCCTAAATTTAAGCCTCGGTTTATTGGTCCTTATAGGATTTCTGAGATTATCAATCCGATGTCTTTTCGTTTGGCCCTTCCGGCCTCTTTTGCCATCCATAATGTTTTCCATAGATCTTTATTGCGGAAATATGTGGTGCCCATTGTTCCCTCTGTTGATCCTCCTGCTCCTGTGTTGGTTGATGGGGAGTTGGAGTATGTGGTTGAGAAGATTTTGGATTCTCGCTTTTCGAGGCGGAGGCTTCAGTACCTTGTCAAATGGAAGGGTTATGGCCAGGAGGATAATTCTTGGGTTTTTGCCTCTGATGTCCATGCTGCTGATTTGGTCCGTGCCTTTCATCTGGCTCGTCCTGATCGGCCTGGGGGTTCTGGTGAGGGTTCGGTGACCCCTCTTCAAGGGGGGTACTGTTGTGAATTCTGCTCTTGGGCTCCCTCCGGTGGTTGTTGGTGGTAGTGCAGTTGTCTTGGGGTTGTAATCCAGGGCAGGTGTTTCTGCTGATTGCAGCTCTTCTAGGTATTTAGGTTTGCAGGATCCATGAGTCCTGGCCAGTTGTCCATTGTTCTGGGAGGGATTGCATCTCTCTTTGGTTCCTCATGCCCTGCTGCCAATTCAGCTAAAGATAAGTGACTGTTTTTTTTGTCTCTGTGCACACATTTGCAGTGTGCTTTGCAATTCAGTGCAATTCATTGTGTTTTTGTCCAGCTTAGGGTACCGTCTCACAAAACGATTTACCAACGATCACGACCAGCGATATGACCTGGCCGTGATCGTTGGTAAGTCGTTGTGTGGTCACTGGGGAGCTGTCACACAGACAGCTCTCCAGCGACCAACGATGCCGAGGTCCCCGGGTAACCAGGGTAAACATCGGGTTACTAAGCGCAGGGCCGCGCTTAGTAACCCGATGTTTACCCTGGTTACCATCGTAAATGTAAAAAAAAAAAACAGTACATACTTACATTCCGGTGTCCGTCAGTAACCTGATGTTTACCCTGGTTACAAGCGAACGCATCGTTGGATCGGTGTCACACACACCGATCCAACGATGACAGCGGGAGATCCAGCGACGAAAGAAAGTTCCAAATGATCTGCTACGACGTACGATTCTCAGCAGGGTCCCTGATCGCTGCTGCTTGTCAGACACAGCGATATCGTATGGATATCGCTGGAACGTCACGGATCGTAACGTCGTAGCGACAAAAGTGCCACTGTGAGACAGTACCCTTAGACTTTGTTTGGATTTTTCAGTCATGCTGGATTCTCAGGAGATGCAGATATACTTTCTATGTCTTTAGTTAGATGTAGAATATTTGTATTATCTGCTGTGGATATTTTTAGGATTTTAATACTGACCGCTTAGAATTCTGTCCTATCCTTTTCTATTTAGCGAGAAGTGCCTCTTTTGCTAAATCCTGTTTTTCTGCCTGCGTGTGTCTTTCCTCATACTCACAGTCAATATTTGTGGGGGGCTGCCTATCCTTTGGGGTTCTGCTCTGAGGCAAGATAGAATTCCCATTTCCATCTATAGGGGTATTTAGTCCTCCGGCTGTGTCGAGGTGTCTAGGACGTGTTAGGTACATCCCACGGCTACTTCTAGTTGCAGTGTTAGTTTAGTTGCGGTCAGTACAGGTACCACCTACTCCTGAGAAAGTCTCTCATGCGGCTCCAAGGTCACCGGATCATAACAGTCATCTACCGGAAGTAAGCATCCTGGCCACAATGGATGTGGAATCTTTGTACTCCAATATCCCACACCAGGATGGATTAAATGCCTGCAAATTCTTCCTGGAAAACACAGGGACTGATGCAGATTCTGTGGTGAAACTTATAAAATTCATCCTCATCCACAATTAATTTGAATTTGACATCAAACTCTATCTACAGGAGACTGGCACAGCAATGGGAAGTAAAATGGCTCCACAGTATGCAAATCTTTTCATGGCCAAGCTTGAAAGTGACTTTTTGTCCTCATGTCCCATCAGGCCTCTGGCCTACTAGTGCTACGTTGATGACATTTTAATCATCTGGACAGAGTCTGAGCCACAGCTAAAGACGTTCCATCAACAGTTTAATCAAATTCATCCTACCATCAACTTGACACTCAACTACTCCTGTACTGAAATTAACTTTTTGGACACCATCATTAAGCTGCAGAACAATAAAATATAGACATCCCTGTATCAGAAGCCAATCGACCGTCCAACATACCTTAAATGGGACAGTTTTCATCCAAAACACATAAAAAACTCTATGGTCAACAGCCAAGCCATCAAATGCAATCGTATATGTACCAACCCAATGGATAGGGATGAACACCTTGGCTGCCTCAGAAAGACCTTTTTGAATCAGGGCTACCATCCAAGAACAGATGAAAACCAGGTTTCAAGAGACACCAGAATATCAAGGAATCATCTCCTACATTACAAAGCTAAAGAAGAAAATTACTGGGTGCCTCTAGTAGTCACCTACAATCCAAATCTGGAGGTGCTAAGAGGAGCTGCACAGAAATTACAATCTTTACTACAAAAAAAAGCCCGCTTGCAAGCCATTTTTCCAGACCCCCCACTACTGTGTTTTAGGCAGCACCAAAATCTAAGAAGCATCATTGTCAAAAGCTCCCTGTCCTCTCCAACAGCTGCAGGTACCTTTCCTTGCAATCAGAAAAAATGTAAAACCTGTCCATTTATAATGACCACGGACAAGATAAAGATCCCCCAATTCACATCAGGACTACAAGATACCAGGTACTTTCAGCTGCGTCACTTCTAATATGGTGTACCGAATTATTTGTACTAAATGTCCAACTGTGGGTCTGTATGTGGGGGAGACAGGGCAAAAGCTTACAACAAGAATGAATTCTCACCACCACACAATAATAGAAAAAAGAATGGATTAACTGTGGCAATACATGTTTGTCTCCCCAATCATAACATTATGGACATGAAATTGCTTGTTTTAAAAGGTAACTTCAAATCTCAAAGAAATAGAAGAATATGGGAATATAAACTGATGATGACCTTTGACAGTCTTAGTGCAGGAATGAATGTGTTGCATGGGTTTATGTCTTTTTACATCAACTAAGGAACTAAGGAATTTGCCCCTCAGACCATGAGAGGTCATTACAACAGAACCAGACCTCAATCAGAGGACAATAAAACATTCCTTATCTAAGAACTGGTCCAATATTTATGGACATAACCGTTTATCACTCATGGTAATTCTGCTTCATATCACCTGTCTTACCCATGCATGTGTATTTTTTTCTGTGATGTGTTGTTCATAAATATGTGATTCTCCAGAATTTCTTTTAGTCTATGCCTGATGAAGAGACCTGAGTAGTCCCGAAAGCTTGCAATTTGTTACCTTCTTATCAGTTAGCCATTGAAAGGTATCAACCACTGAGGACTCTCAATTCTAAACATTTTTCTATCTACTGGCTAACACGGTGCCAAGATATATATCTTCCCTTTAAAGCAGTAAAGAACAGAATACCACACTGTCATACTGATCAAATAATAAGGACATTTATAAAACATAAAAGGTTATTACCATCTGAGACATATAGCATGCCATAAATTTGTGATTACTGCTATCTCCACTTTAAGGACTCCAGCCTATTTAAAGAATGGTGTCATCTTATCCTCTGTTTATGGTCAATGAGAGATGACATATAGGGTATGAGAAAAACCCTTCAGAGATTAATACCATAATTTTGATATCAGTATGAGGAAATATTTGGTAGCATCCATGTGTATAAGAAATAATTACTCTCAAAACTGGACACCAATTCAGACTCTCCAGGATAGACATAAGGACAGATAAAGATTAATTGAAGTCCTGATTGAGTGTATCTATCCTAAACTGGCATTGACATTAGATAATGATACCCCTACAAGGGGCGATACATTGTCAGTGCAAAGGGTAATGTTTCTCTCTGAAGAGACAATTTGCATATTTAATTTCCCAGAGGAGCATGTAAGGCATTTAAGACTCCTCACACTGACATGACTGACCTGGCATGTCACTCTCCACAAGGAGAAACCTTACCCCTTAGATCCCAGTCTTTGCCTCTCACCTAGCCAAATCAGATCTCATACTTTGCAATGATGAGGGGCAATACCCAAAAACACCAAGTCTGCAAGTTGAGATTCTGATGTGGCTTTTATCTTAAAGGTACCTTCACACTTAGCGACGCTGCAGCGATACAGACAACGATGCCGATCGCTGCAGCGTCGCTGTTTAGTCGTTGTGTGGTCCCTGGAGAGCTGTCACACAGACGGCTCTCCAGCGACCAACGATGCCGAAGTCCCCTGGTAACCAGGGTAAACATCAGGTTACTAAGCGCAGGGCCGCGCTTAGTAACCCGATGTTTACCCTTTTTACCAGTGTAAACGTAAAAAAAAAAACCACATACTCACATTCCGGTGCCCGGCGTCCGCTTCCCTGCACTCCTCCTGCATCCTGTGTCAGCGCCGAACATCTCCGGCATCTCCCACAGAGCAGAGCGGTGACATCACCGCTCTGCTTTACAGCCTGCACTTACACAGGATGCAGGAGGAGTGCAGGGAAGCGGACGCCGGGCACCGGAATGTGAGTATGTGTTTTTTTTTACGTTTACGCTGGTAACCAGGGTAAACATCGGGTTACTAAGAGCGGCCCTGCGCTTAGTAACCCGATGTTTACCCTGGTTACCAGTGAAGACATCGCTGGATCGGTGTCACACACACCGATCCAGCGATGTCTACGGGAGATCCAGCGACGAAATAAAGTTCTGGACTTTCTTCTCCGACCAACGATGTCACAGCAGGATCCTGATCGCTGCTGCCTGTCAAACACAACGATATCGCTAGCCAGGACGCTGCAACGTCACGGATCGCTAGCGATATTGTTTAGTGTGAAGGTACCTTAAGTCATATTGCAAGACTCATTAAAGGGTCAATAGTGATTTGTAAGATTACTACTTACAATAGGTAGCACAAGAGTTCAAGTCCTTTTCCTCTCTGAAGAGACAATTTGTATGCAGGACTCTAATGATTAAATTGGGAGCCAGAGACCAATACTTGGTAAATGCACAGTAGCTTCTTTTTTTCCCCTAGAGACATAGCACTGCCTCCTGGAAGCTAAGTTTCAAGTTTTTTTGCTTAATTAAATTTGCTTTAATAATGTGTAGCATACCTGGATATTGCTAGAACAGTATTGTCTACATTGCATAAAATTATTTACATAGAACCCAGGTCTGCCTCATTCATTTCCTAGATAAAGCAATTTACTCTGTTTATTACTGGTGTGTAATCAAATTATGTATTATTAACCCTGGGGAGACATTATATGTACATATACTAATCTTGCTCCAATATTAATGTATTTTGTGTAATTGGTACTCAGTATTACAATAAATAAGTCTTAACTATTGTAGATTGTAAAATATAAAGGCCGGTACCATCTGACAACAGCTACTGACATTTATAGCCCAACTCCTGAGGGCCATAATGACCATAATGTCAAACTGAAGGAACTATTTATGTACCTCCCTAGCAAAGATTGAATGTTATGGAGGTTTTATCATCAGTGAGAAAGTGCTATTATTCATATAAACTTTAAGCACAATTGAGTTGTTAGAGGGCAGATAATGAAGGGTAAAATAAAATCAATACAAGACAGTGAATTATATGACAATAGATAAGTGAAAACTATATTTATAATATAAATGATACTTTCTATAACTTTAACTCAGTGCTTCCTTTTTTCCTAAAACATATTGCTCAATATAGATCTTTATGTGTTAAGAAAACAAAATCTGCTCTGCCGGGAAATGATGAATAAAGGTATTTTGCGATATTCTTTGGCGATGAATAGGTAACTTCAATGCTTGAATCTCTTTCAGTCTAATTTAACTTAAGGAGAAAGTAAATGTCACTGTAACATTAAATTATGCTTCAAAACGCAAAATCTGTTATAGAGAGTAATGCTATAATGAATGTAAAGTCATAATCATGGAGAAATATAAAAATTGTTCTTGGAAGTCATTAATACTATGTTTATCTTACTCTGCATACTCTGCATTGCATGTGTACCTTTTTAATTACAGTTATAACAACAAATGGGAGAAAACCAATTATAGAACTAGAGGAAATGACTTGTTTATTTCTTGAAAGGGTTATCCAATTTCTGCAATCCTTTTTGTTAGAAAGATAATAATAACATTTTTTTTATTTATAGCGCCAACATATTCCGCAGCACTTTACAAATTATAGAGGGGACTTGTACAGACAATAGATATTACAGCATAACAATAAACACAGTTCAAAACAGATACCAAGAGGAATGAGGGCCCTGCTCGCAAGCTTACAAACTATAGGAAAAAGGGGATACACGAGAGGTGGATGGTAACAATTGCTTTCATTTTTAGTACCAGCCCTAGTGTAATAATCGGGTGTTCATGTAAAGCTGCATGAACCAGTTAACAGCCTAAATATGTAACAGTACAGACACAGAGGGCTAATTAAGTGCATAAAGTGTATGAGAACATGATGCGAGGAATCTGATTATGGTTTAAGTTTTTTGAATGGGCCACCCAGGGATAGTTAGGTTAATGCATTGTGGAGGTAGGCCAGTCTGAACAAATGTGTTTTTAGGGCACGCCTAAAACTGTGGGGATTGGGGATTAATCGTATTAACCTGGGTAGTGCATTCCAAAGAATTGGCGCAGCATGTGAAAAGTCTTGGAGACAGGAGTGGGAGGTTCTGATTATTAAAGATGCTAACCTCAGGTCATTAGCAGAACAGAGAGCACGGGTAGGGTGGTAGGCTGAGATCAGGGAGAAGATGTAGGGTAGTGCTGAGCCATTGAGTGCTTTGTGGATAAGGGTAATAAGGTTGTACTGAATTCTGGAGTGGGTGGGTAACCAGGGTAATGACTGGCACAAGGTAGAGGCATCGGAATAACAGTTGGTGAGGAATATGATCCTGGCTGCAGCAGTCAGGACAGATTGGAGTGGGGAGAGTTTGGTAAGAGGGAGGCTGATAAGTAGAGAGTAACAATAGTCCAGACGAGAATGAACAAGTGAAACAGTAAGAGTTTTTGCAGAGTTGAAAGTAAGAAAAAGTCAAATTCTAGAAATGTTTTTGAGGTGCAGATAACAAGAGCCAGCCAGTGATCGGATGTGGGGGTGAATGAAAACTCGAAATCAAGTATGACCCCAAGGCAGCAGGCATGTTGCTTGGGAGTAATGGTGGAACTACACACGGAGATGGCAATGTCAGGCAAAGGTAGGTTAGTAGAGGGAGAAAACACGAGGAGTTCAGTTTTTGACAGGTTCAGTTTCAGATAGAGGGAGGACATGATGTTGCAGACAGCGGTAACACAATCACTGGTGTTTTCTAAAAAGGCAGGTGTGAAATCAGGAGCAGAAGTGTATAATTGGGTGTCATCAGCATAGAGATGGTACTGGAACCCAAATCTACTGATTGTTTGTCCAATGGGCCGGTATACAAAGAGAAGAGGAGGGGACCTAGGACTGATCCTTGAGGAGCCCCAACAGTAAGGGGAAGATGAAAGGAGGAGGAACCAGCAAAAGATACAGTAAAAGAGCGGTAGGAGAGATAGGAGGAGAACCAGGAGAGAACGGTGTCCTTAAGGCCGATGGAGCTGAGCATAGTGAGAAGGAGCTGATGATCCACAGTGTCGAATGCTGCAGAGAGATCCAAGAGAATTAGCATGGAGTATTGACCATTAGATTTAGCTGAAAGTAAATCATTAAAGATTTTAGTGAGGGCAGTTTCAGTAGAGTGTAAAGAGCAGAAACCAGATTGAAGAGGGTCAAGAAGAGAGTTATCTGAGAGATAGCGGATAAGACAGGAGTGGACCAGGAGTTCGAGGAGTTTAGAGATGAAGGGAAGATTAGAGACAGGTCTATAGTTAGCGGTACAGTTTTGCTCAAGGGATGTTTTCTTAAGTAATGGATGTATGATGGCATGCTTAAATGAGGAGTGAAAAATACCAGAAGAGAGAGAAAGGTGAATATTTTTGTTAGGTGAGAGGTGACAGCAGGGGAAAGGGACTGGAGGAGATGGGACGGAATGGGGTCACTAGTGCAAGTGGTCAGGCAAGAAGATGCAAGGAGCCTGATTATTTCTTCTTCTGTGACTGGTTCAAAGTCAGAGTGCGAGCTAGATGATCTCATAGAAGATCTCATAGAATAAACTGATTATGGGTTGTCCTGCTTCTCGGACTTGCTGCGATCAGCTGTGAGGACTAGAAGATCTAAGCAGCAAATGGTTGATCCTTCTATGGTGCCACCACAGGGAAAAAAAAATAAGATATTTGTTTTTGAAAGTAACCTGCGTTCTTTTTATGCTTAATATGCTGGATTCTTTACAAAGAGTCACTATAACTCCCCTTTTCTCTTCTCTACTCTTCTCACTGTATCATTGATGAAGTTCCTAAATTAGAAACTAGCCTATAACAACACAGGAGTAAATAATAGGGTCTTTGAAAATGTGATTTTACTAAATGTGACAATCCCTTTAACTTCAGCATGTATCCCACCATCCCAAGTGATGGAGGTATATCTTACTGCACATATACGCATCATCTGCCAACTAGAGATAAGTTAATATCCTAAAATTAGTTTCAGGCAGACTTCCTCAATTTTTAAAGCATAGAAAGTGCCCTTAACCCCTTCACCCCCTGAGCTTTTTCCGTTTTTTCATTTTCGTTTTTCGCTCCCCTCCTTCCCAGAGCCATTACTTTTTTATTTTTCCATCAATATGGCCATTTGAGGGGTTATTTTTTGTGGGACGAGATGTACTTTTGAACGATACCATTGGTTTTACCATGCCATGTAACAGAAAACGGGAAAAAAATTCCAAGTGTGATGAAATTGCAAAAAAAGTGCAATCTCACACTTGTTTTTTGTTTGGATTTTTTGCTAGGTTCACCAAATGCTGAAAGTAACCTGCCATTATGATTCTCCAGGTCATTATGAGTTCATAGACACCTAAGGCCTGTCCCACACGTCCAGATAATTCCGGTACCGGAAAAAAATCAGTACCGGAGTTATCCATGTCCCCCCAGCATGGTGCTGAAGCCGCCATTAATCCATTCTCTCCAGCACTCGCTGGGGAGAAGGGATGAAAAATCCTTTTTTTTTGTTTTTATGTGTTTAAAATAAACTTTAGGGTATCCTCCCCCCTCCCACCCCCTGTGCACCCGGCCGCCGGCATTAAAATACTCACCCGCCTCCCTCGACGCTTGCTCTCCGCCCCGCAGCTTCTCCTGCACTGAGCGGTCACGTGGTGCCGCCCATTACAGTTGATGAATATACGGCTCCACCTCCCATAAAATTGTGCGATTTTCCGATACCCGTAGCGTCTCCAATTTTTGTGATCTGGGGTCAGGTGAGGGCTTATATTTTGCATGCCGAGCTGGCATTTTTAATGATACCACTTTGGTGCAGATACGTTCTTTTGATCGCCCGTTATTGCATTTTAATGCAATGTTGCGGCGGCCAAAAAAACGTGATTTTGGTGTTTTGATTTTTTTTCGCGCTACACCATTTAGCAATCAGGTTAATCCTTTGTTTTTTTGATAGATCGGGCGATTTTGAATGCGGCGATACCAAATATGTGTATGTTTGATTTTTTCTTTATTGTTTTATTCTGATTGGGGCGAAAGGGGGGTGATTTGAACTTTTATATATATATATTTTTTATATATATTTTTAAACACTTTTTTTTATTTTGGCATGCTTCAATAGCCTCCATAGGAGGCTAGAAGCATACGCAACTCGATCGCCTCTGCTACATAGAGGTGAAGTACAGATCACCTCTATCTAGCAGAAATGCAGGTGTACTTTGAACGCCGACCACAGGGTGGTGCTCAAAGAAATCGGCCATCAACAACCATAGAGGTCTCAAGGAGACCTCTATTTGTTATGGCAATGCACTGATGACCCCCGATCATGTGACGGGGGTCAGCGGTGCGAGCACTTCTAGCCCCGCAGTCGGGAGTACTAGTTAAATGCCGCTGTCAGCGCTTGACAGCGGCATTTAACTAGTTAATGGGCACGGGCGGATCGCGATTCCACTCGCGCTCATTGCGCGCACATGTCAGCTGTACAAAACAGCTGACATGTCGTGGCTTTGAGGTGGGCTCACCGCCGGAGCCCATCTCAAAGTGGGGGTTCTGCCAGCTGACGTACTATTCCGTCAGCTGGCAGAAAGGGGTTAATAGATATTTGTTATGCTCTGTTGGCCCTTTAGACCTCAAAGCATATAAAACAGAGGTGAAGTAAGGGGTTAAAAATAATAAAACACATTTTGAATCACCTGTCAAAGAAAATTCAAGAAAATGGCTTTCCACTCACCGTCGTTTAGCTGGTTTCACGCAAATAGAAATTTTAGTTTTAAATATTCATGAGATTTATTTTGACCAATTCACTCATCTTTGCTACCATTGATAAGCCAGCATTACGGACCCTTTATTCTGGGGTTCAGTGGAGTTTCCAGAAGTTAGTCTGATCAAAACGTACTAAGCATATTCCAGCAATAGGCCATTTCTTTATGTCATAGGAAAAAAGCCTCTATATTGAAGTGAAATGTGAATTTTATAAAACATACAAATAAATAAAAAAAATAGGAAATGAAAAGAAGGTAGCATTTTCCTGCCTTTGAATATATTATAATTTAACCATTGTTTAAAGAAAACTTTTTTCCATTGTAGGATGAATACTTTGTTAGTTTTTCAATAGACAGGAGCAATTTCAGGTAAGTGGAACATTTACATTCTCAGAACAGGTAAAAGACCAGTAGCTTTGTAGCTGCTCACTGAGATTAATTCATCCAGCGCATCCTGCAGTATTCATTTGTTCCTGTGCCATCTTTTCTCTCAACCATATTCATTTTCTGCCATTTAGACCACCTAGGCATGGGAATTCTCTTGGCCTCCCTGGGAAATAAACCTCATTTATTACTAGTGAAGCAAGACTGTCATGTCATTATAACCCTATGCACACAGCCAGAGGTGAAAGTAGCTGAACTATTAAACTTGGATCATGCAGAACCTCACAGTGTCTCATTTGCATGGCACTGCTTTTACCAATGTGTCTAATAACGTTCAAATTGTCTCATAGTCTGCAGAACATTAGTCAGTAATAGCCTCATAAATGTATTTATTTTGAGTTTTTACTTTCTGAACATCTGTTCTTCTTAAAGTAACCCTGACATCAAGAAATTGATTTTTATATAATCATGTTCAGCATTGTTTAATGTACAGAAACCCTTAGAATTTGTTTCAGTATCAAGAACTAAAAACAATCATTTTGTCTTACGTGAATGACTGCATTATATATATAAAGGAGCCACTGAGTTTCACCCACCATATTTTTCAGAGTAGTATAAAACTAAAAGCATGTACAACAGAAAAAAGTGAAAAGATGGTAATAATTTTAAGTTCCTGGGCTAGACTGCTTGACCGAACTCTAGAGCAGTACTGCCACAATTGTTCACGTAATTCATTCACAGGTCTGCAAAAAAAAATATTTCAAGAGCTGTTTTGGTTATTCTTCGTAATCTTTATGTTTTTAAGTGCGCTGAATCCGAAAATGACCTCTGTTTTGTCATAGGACATCATGTTGTCTGACAATTTAAGTAACTATGTTAAATAAGACAATACCTCAAAATAAATGAAAATAGAGTCATAAAATTAATTTTTTATTACAAATGTTTCATGAAAATCATTTTTTAACTGCAATGAGCTCACTAACACACACTAAAATCGATTCTTCTTCCCTGTGAGGCTTCTCTTGGTACATTTACGCTTGTGTGAAGCATCTAGAATGTATCTCTGAAGCGTCCAACAGTAGTCTGCCATCATTGTAATGCTCCATCTTCCCTGGTATCTTCTTTCCATCTCTTTAATGTCCTGGTGGAATCGTTCACCTTGCTCTTCACTCACAGCTCCCAAATTTTCAGGAAAGTTGTCAAGGTGGGAAAGGAGGAAATGCACTTTCAAACTCATCAGGCAACCTAAAGCTTGAAATGCTTTCAGCATTCATCCGACGATTTTTTTGTAGTCAGGGTCTTTGTTATTGCCTAAAAATTTCTCTATATTCAGCTGTTGCTTCAACACTGTATATTCACCACAAATGTAACAGAAACTGTAAGGCTAATTAATACACTTCCGCTGAGCCATAATCCTAATTTTGGGAAACACGGTTGAATATGACGAGCTAACACGAACTGAAATGAAAAAGTGTGAACAGGTGAGAACCAAGATAAAACAATTGAATCAAGCCCGAGCATGTCAGATCCTGCTCGTTCAGCTTGCAACATGTTGATGCTGGTTTCATTAGCTCACTCTGAAAGTTTTTTTCTTTGAAAGTTATATTTTTTTGGCAAAGTATATCTTACATAGAAAAAACTCAGAAAAAATACATACCATGAGATATGGCCTTCCCAAAACCCTGTCTGATGACAAATGCACACTTAGCAGGATGCAGCAGGCCTCCACTGATAAAGGCTAGGGGCAGCACAGGTGCAAACTACTTGATAAAAACAGCCACCCCCACACCAACCAAACATTGCAGGGGTTGGCTGCCTAGTAGAAAAAATGCACATTGATATAACTCACATAGGATGCCAGTCACAGTGATAAGTGTGGTACACAGTGTCTGGTATGCAACGTATTAATGACGCCCCTTGTATTAACAGACAGGCTGCCCAGCACTATAATATGCAGCACACAGTGACAGACACCCCAAAAAACCTAACCTACAAAATGAGGCCTGGCCACATCCTACAAAAAAGGATATGATATAGTGCAAAAAATGTATGCATATGATAAACACATACGCTATATGAGGTATTGGTTTAATATTTTGGCCAAAATAAAGTAAGCCCACAACCCAACGTCAAGGGTCCTCATAATATTGTGGGTCCTACCACTAATATCAAAAAACAGCTCACATAGAAAAAACTCTGAAAAAATACATACCATGAGATACGGCCTTCCCAAAACCCTGTCTGATGACAAATGCACACTTAGCAGGATGCAGCAGGCCTCCACTGATAAAGGCTAGGGGTGGCACAGGTGCAAACTACTTGATAAAAACAGCCACTCCCACACCAACCAAACATAGTGTATGTGTTTATCATATGCATACATTTTTTTGCACTATATCATATCCTTTTTTGCAGGATGTGGCCAGGCCTCTTTTTGTAGGTTAGGTTTTTTTGGGTTTCTGTCACTGTGTGCTGCATATTATAATGCTGGGCAGCCCACCTGTTAATACAAGTGGCGTCATTAATAGGTTGCATACCAGACACTGGGCACCACACTTATCAGTGTGACTGGCGTCCTATGTGAGTTATATCAATGTGCATTTTTTTCCACTAGGCAGCCAACCCCTGCAATGTTTGGTTGGTGTGGGGGTGGCTGTTTTTATCAAGTAGTTTGCACCTGTGCCACCCCTAGCCTTTATCAGTGGAGGCCTGCTGCATCCTGCTAAGTGTGCATTTGTCATCAGACAGGGTTTTGGGGAGGCCGTATCTCATGGTATGCATTGTATATCTTCAATGCATTGATGTGAATTAATTAATAGTAATTTTGACTTTCAAAATCCTAAGATAAAAAAATACCAAAAATTGAGAAAAATATACTAAATTTGAAGAGAATTTTGCATTTTGTGGCAAATCCTTGTGTCCAGGATTTTTTTCAATATTTTTTTTCGTTTTCAGCACACCAAAATACATGGAAATTAGATGAAAATAATCAAACAGCTTTTTAGACGCAGACCTGTGTGAAGGACTGTAGGATTTGTAAAGGAGCTTCACCAATATGCTTCATCCAGGTCCATGGTGGATCACGTTAAAGGGAACCTGTCACCCCCAAAATCGATGGTGAGGTAAACTCACCATGATCAGGGGCTTATCTACAGCATTCTGTAATGCTGTAGATAAGCCCCCTATGTTACCTGAAAGAGGAGAAAAAGACGTTAGATTATACTCACCCAGGGGCGGTCCCACTCCGATGGGAGTCTCAGGTCCGGTACAGCACCTCCCATCTTAATTCCATGATGTCCTCTTCTGGCTTCATGCCGCGGCTCTGGCATAGGTGTACTTTGTCTGCCCTGTTGAGGGCAGAGCAAAGTACTGCAGTGCGCAGGCGCCAGGAAATGTCAGAGAGGCCTGGCACCTGCGCACTGCAGTACTTTGCTCTGCCCTCAAAAGGGCAGAAAAAGTACGCATGCGCCAGAGCCGCGGCATGAAGACCAGAAGAGGACGTCATGGAATGAAGATAGGAGGCACCGGAGCAGACCTGAAACACCCATCGGACCGGACTGCAGCGGGACCGCCCCTGGGTGAGTATAATCTAACTTCTTTTTCTCCTCTTTCAAGTAACATCGGGGGCTTATCTACAGCATTACAGAATGTTGTAGATAAGCCCCTGATGATGGTGAGCTTACCTCATCATCGATTTTGGGGGTGACAGGTTCCCTTTAAGGAAGAAAAGCTTCTATTTCATAAATATTTGTTGATGTACAGTATATGTGTTCTGTTTATCTCGCATATGAGATTTGCATAAGAAGTACAGTGTGTCCGTAAAGTTATGGTGCACTTTTATAGTTTACATTTTGGCGCCCTTTCTCTGGCCCAATCATACCAGACCTGTTCATGAGGAGAGATAACAAGAACCAATTAAACAACACAAACTCATTTAGGCTGTTGCTGAGCCCCCAGTCAGATTAACACCTGATAAACTGAACTCTGATTAATACACTGCCAGGTCTGTGACATGATGCAACCACAAGCTTATGCCAGCTGTGTGGTTTTCTATGCCAGTCGAGTTGTGGATAGTACAGAGGAAAGTTCAGTGTGTTCTGTGGCTCACTAAATTCAAATCCATGACCAAAGTGCTATGTGAATATCGGCGCATTTATAACAAAGCATCAACACAGACTGCTCCTGGCACTGTAACCCACAGAACACTGCGATCAACAAGATTGCAGCGTTCTGGTGGCATAGAGAAGCATCGCACATGCTCCCTGCATGCTTCCCTGAGACCCTCAGAACAACGTGATGTGATCGTGTTGTTCCGAGGGTCTCCTCCCTGCATCCCTCCCCCCAGATCCAAGATGGCCACGGGGTACTTCTGGGTCCTGCAAGGAGGAGGCTTCTCAGTGCCTGCTTAGAGCAGGCGCTGGGAAGCCTCCTACAGTGCCTGTCAGATCACTGATCTGACACAGTGCTGTGCAAAGTGTCAGATCACAATAACCCGTTAAATCCAGGACCCGTTGTATCCAGCACCCGTTGAAGCGCTGAAGCGTGAAACAGCTGTAGTCCGTACCTTGTACATGTCTCCCGTGCCTGAGCTGCACAGCGTCTAATAAAGTAAGTGAAAACCGCATGGTGAGTGCCATCCATTATTTTCTTTGGTTATTGTGGATTTCTTGCATGTTTTTTCCCATATGGATTGAGCACCTAAAGCGGTGTTTTTGGAGGTTATATGGCGTTAATGATTTAGTGTGGTTAACCTCATTTCATCATTTTAAGGTAAAAGCGACTCATTGGTGCCAAACACTTTTCTGCTGTTGGCTTACTTTAAAGTGTCAGATCAGCGAGCTGACTTCATATAGTGATGTCCCACCCTGGGACAATGTAAAAAAGTAAAAAAAAGTATACTATGTAAAAATATATATTTTTAAATTCATAAATAAAGAAAATATAAATAAATATTGTTCCAATAAATACATTTCTTTATGTAAATAAAAAAACAGTAAAAGTACACATATTTAGTATTGCCGCATCCATAACGACCCGATCTATAAAATTATCCCACTAGTTAACCCCTTCAGTGAACACTGTAAAAAAATCCATAAAAAATGAGGCAAAAAAACAATGCTTTATCATCATACCGCCGAACAAAAAAAAAAGTGGAATAACACGCGATCAAAAAGACGGATATAAATAAACATTGTACCGCTGAAAACAACATCTTGTCCCGCAAAAAAAAAGCTGCCATACAGCATTATCAGTGAAAAAATAAAACAGTTATACTAGCTCTCAGAATAAACAGATGCAAAAACAATTATTTTTTATATAAAATAGTTTTTATTGTATAAAAGTGCCAAAACATACAACAGATATAAATGAGGTATCGCTGTAATCGTACTGACCTGATGAATAAAACTGCCTTATGAATTTTACCTCACATGGAACGGTATAAACGCCCCACCCAAAATAAGATCATGAATTGTTGGATTTGTTTATTCTGCCTCCTAAAAATCGTACTAAAAAGCAATCAAAAAATGTCATGGGCCCGAAAATGATACCAATAAAAACGTGAACCCGTCCTGCAAAAAAACAAGACCCCACATGACTCTGTTGGCCAAAATATGGAATAATTATACCTCTAAAAATGTGGTGATGCAAAAACAATTTTTTGCAATAAAAAGCATCTTTTAGCGCGTGACAGCAGCCAAACATAAAAACCCGATATAAAAACCCACTATAAATAGTAAATCAAACCGCCCTAATCACCCCCTTAGTTAGGGAAAAATAATATAATTAAAAAAATTATTTATTTCCGTTTTCCCATGAGGGGTAGGGTTAGGGTTGGGGCTAAAGTTAGATTGTGGCTAAACTTAGGGTTAGGGTTTGGATAAGGGTTAGGGTTGGTATTAGGGTAAGGGTTGGGATTAGGGTTAGGGTTGGAATTAGGGTTAAGGGTGTGTTAGAGTTAGGTTTGAGATTAGGGTTATGGTTATGGCTGGGATTAGGGTTAGGGGTGAGTTGGGGTTAGGGTTGGAATTAGAATTGGGGGGCTTCCACTCTTTAGGCACATCAGGGTCTCTCCAAACATGACATGGCGTCCGATCTCAATTCCAGCCAATTCTGCGCTGAAAAAGTTAACGTTGCTCCTTTCCTTCCGAGTTCCGCTGTGTGCCCAAACAGTGATTTACCCCCACATATAGGGTATCAGCATACTCGAGACAAATTGGACAACAACTTTTGGGGTCCAATGTCTCCTGTTACCCTTGTGAAAATAAAAAATTGGGGACGAAACGATAATTTTTGTGAAAAAATATGATTTTTTATTTTTACGGCTCTACGTTATAAACTTCTGTGAAGCACTTGGGGGTTCAAAGTGCTCGTCACACATCTAGATACCATATATACTCAATTATAAGCTGAGATTTTCAGCCGATTTTATTAGGCTGAAAGTGCCCCTCTTGGCTTATACTCGAGTCACTGTCCAGGGGGTCGCGGGGGAGTGGCAGCTGTCAAATTATACTCACCTGCTCCCACGTCTCTGCATGCCCCTGCTTCTCCGGTGCCCCCAGCTCTTCCTGTGTTCAGCAGTCACATGGTACCGCTCATTAAAGTAATTAATATGGACGCGACTCCACTCTCATAGGGGTGGAGCGCATATTCATTACTTTAATGAGCGGTACCAGTGACCGCTGAACATAGGAACAAGCTGCCGGCATCAGAGACCGTCGCATCAGAGAAGCTGCCAGGGACCGTGCCAGGAGAGTGAGTATAATGGGGGAGAGTGAGCATTGTGATATTCACCTGTCCCTGTTCCACAGCTGTGTCTTCCGCATCCTTTGGCTGTGACGTTTAGGTCAAAGAGCACAATGACGTGTCTAGTGTGCTCACCGACCTCTGCCTGAACAGTCACTGCAGAGAGACGGAAGACAGAGCGGCGGTGAAATGGGGACAGGTGAATATCGCAAGTGACAGTCTGCCCGCCTGCTCAGGACAAGAGGTGAGTAAGCAGCATATGGGGCAAATGTTTCTATGGAGCATCTAATGGGGCCATAGTCAACCTTTATGCAGCATTGTTTTGGGCATAATGTTCTATGCAGCATCCTATGTGGCCATAATCAACCTTTATGCAGGATTGTATGGGGCAAATGTTTCTATGGAGCATCTTATGAGGCCATAATCAACCCTTGTGCAGCATTATATGGGGCATATGTTTGTATGAACATCTTATGGGGCCCATCATGAACTTTATGGAGCATTATATGGGGCTCCTGATTCAATATGGATATTCAAAAACACTTAATCTACTGATATCTCAATTAACTTTACTTTTATTGGTATCTATTTTTATTTTTGAAATTTACCAGTAGCTGCAGCATTTCCAGCCCTAGACTTATACTTGAGTTTTTGGGCAAAATTAGAGGTCTCGGCTTATACTCGGGTCAGCTTATACTCAAGTATATAAGTTCCTTAGGGGGTCCAGTTTTCAAAATCCTGTCACTTGTGGGGGGGTTTCCTTTGTTTGGGCACATCATGGGCTTGCCAAACGTGACACGGCGTCCAATCTTAATTCCAGCCAATTCTAGTTTGAAAAAGTTAAACGTCGCTCCTTCCCTTCCGAGCTCTGCGATGCACACAAACAGTGGTTCCCCCCACATATGGTGTATCATAGTACTCAGGACAAATTGGACAACAATTTCAATTTTTTCATTCACCCAAAAAAAAGCTGCAGCTATATATTTGGCATCAGGCTGCACAGCCGTAATCCTTGTCTAAAGACTGTATTCTGCCACTGTCTCTCTCCCTCCCTACACTAGATGCAGAGTGTATGTCATACAAACAGCAAAGAAAATAATTAACCCTTAGAAGGGCTCTTAATATGATGGCTCAGCTTCAGCACCAGTATTACCACTATAGATCTCTGATTCGTTATACTGTGGACACACAGGCCTAGACAAGAACTCTCTCCAGTACAAAGTGTCACAGAGCAGTGCAATGGCATCAGCATGCCAAACCGGTGGCGCCTGTTCATTTATAACTCTTGATGATGTCACATGGCCAGCCAGTCACAGTAATGCCACAACCAAGATAGCTATGGCATTATAATGACATGCAGAGGTGATCCCCGCATGCATATTGGCTATGTAAAAGGCCCCAAGCATGCGGGGCAGGGATTCAAGTTTTACATCAAGAACTGCCCAATGCTCGCCGAGTAATGAGTACATCTGAGCACCCAGATATTCGAGTGACATCCAAGTATCACTTAGCACGTTTGCTCATCTCTATAATCCATACATCCCAATCTGTTCACTCTAGGTCAGGACTTCTAGATGCGAACAGGCAATCACTGTGCCTTGCAAGTCATGACATCACAGAAAGACAGTGTGATGCGCTTTGAACCTTTATACCTGTTAGTAGCTGGAAGTCCTAGATGCAATTAATAGGCCAAAACTATGACATCAGCTAGAAGAGGCCTTGAGGCAAAGACGGCTGGCAGCAAACAGTGCTGCCCACTGTCTGGTCCTTTTCATTCCACTGTGGCATTTTCACTCAGTTCACTCTAGGCCAGGATTTGCAACAGTGACCAAGCCTCAGAGGCAACTCTGCGGAATAGATGGTGGACAGCGAACAGTAGAGGGGCTGGGTAGTTGAGTAGTTAGGTGAATACAAGTTACTAAATTTTTGTTTTTTAAACTTTCGCTGGTTGTCTATGATTCAGCCGGCCACCATTTTGCTGAATCCGAGTGAAGCGAATTTACACAAATCCATATTCTCAAAAAATGCTGACATATTTGTTTATGTTAGAATCCAATTCCACTAGCAAAAATGTGCTCACCTCTACCACTATTTCGTCATTGTATTAGGGTAATATATATTTTTTTATCGGTTGTGTGTGTCTGCGTTTTTCTTTTTTTTATTTTTTTTTTACTTAGTAACGGATTGGTTTTGCAATTCAGTCATTATGTAGTGATAGGTGTATTGTGTCATTACTGGTAATATTTGTCTTAGTACAGCGTGCTTTGTTCTGTAGAGGCATGGTAATATTTCTTCACTATATAGTAGTACTAGTTTTTTGGGCCTTGCATATTGGTATATCGATAATTGTGGCGTTATTGTTCTTTGTATAGTTTTTTTTTCGTGCATACAGTATATGTCATGCTGGTCTTTTTGTACTTCATTCCATTCCCTGCAATTTAAAGGAATCTCTAGCTTTCAGCCCATTACAACCCTATGCTATTACACCAGAGTGTTACTTAAGTAAAAAAAAATGGTTTTATAACATATTATAAGCACCAAACTAGGTATATTTAACGTTCCTGCCTTCTTGTCTATTTTTACATTTCATACTATATATGATACTCATTTGTGCAATATATCAATAAACCTTACATATTTGATAATAGATAAATTATTTCCCTTTCTTTTTTATTCATTATTTCAGTTCTGTTTCATTGACTGAAAATTATATCAGTTGTGTACCAAATATCTGCTAGTATATAATATAGCCCTCAGTCTATTTTGGAAATAATGGAAGTCAAAACTCTTTCAATCATGACCTCACATTTCAAGGTTTTTAAACTATAGATATAGCTTCACATTGTTTTCTGAATAAGCTCACTAGTGTGGAAAGAAAGAACAAAGTGTTATGCTTTTGGTAACATATTTTACTGCTGCTGTAAGCAAAATACATTTGCCGTGCCACTCAGTTAATAGCAAACAGTAAAGAAGAAGAGTCTACCATAACTTAAGTGTTTAAATGTACTGTAAATACTCAGAGAGAATCATTTTATTCTACAGTTACTGTTCCCCTGTGCTTTTAAAGAAATTTGCTGTCAGCCTTTGGACTTACAGTTCTATTAGGCTTTCTCAGATAAAAATTCTAGATTAAAGTGTTACTTAAAAGAAATAAATGTGACTACCTATATTTTAATGCTAATACAGAGTGCAGGGTGTGTAAATCTTCTCAAACTTTCAAAGTGAAATCACACATAATCTTTGCAAAAATGTATGCCCCTTGCTTTCCAAATATTGTAAATAGAAAAGGACTAACAGATAACCAGAGAGCATATTTAAATGAGGAACAATGTGCCTTGATTTCTGTTACATGCATTTGTACATATGTAAATAAAAATGTGTTTACAAATTAAAAAACAAGACAGTTTTTAGAAGATAACTTGACTGTTCAGGTAATTATTACAAAAAGAAAAATTACATGAAGTATGTAAAATTAAAAACTATATATATTAGGGTGACAATGGCTTTTATAGAAAAATAAAAATAAAATAATAAAAATTAGAGTTATTCAAAGTCTCACACTCTATAATTGTTACACTTAATGATCTCTAATGTCCTTTAAAAAAAATGTTTCTTTTGGTTGTGTTTTAAACCAGCTGGCTCAACGTCAGCCCTTGAACACTGAATAGCTGTGAAAACAGGATTTGGTTATTTTTAATATAGAGCAGCAATAAGGGCCCCATTGCTCCCTGAAACTCTCTCCAATTTACTTATTTGTAATTTGTAAAGAATATTTAATATTGTTATTAGTTTATATTTCCTTAGGATTAAAGAGAAAAAGAGACAGACTGTATTCCAGGGACTCTGGAATATAGCTGTCTCTTTTTCTCTTTAATCCTTTTCCCTATTTTCCTATTAGGTTGATTCCCCTACATATGTTTACATACTTCTTCAGTGAATTGGAGATGGTGGCCTCCACATGCTTCCTTTTTAGTTTAAACTTAGTTTATATTTCCTTTTTCCAAGTAAATTTGCTAGATTACAGAAAATTCAGTCTTATTCACTGTTTTAGGCAAGTCTAATCTCTAAATATGTACACAACAGCCTACACCACTCCTATGTGTCATTCCTGTCTATATTATATTTTTGCCTGAAATTCAATTACTTTAACTTATAACAGTAATTTGCAAGTGTTGATGTTAGGAGTCGAGCTCCCACCACTGCACAGGGGGAATCTCGAGCCATGTCTGCTGCAGTCTCCCATTCTGCTTCAGCCGCAGTGGAGCCTTCTCAGCGGAGACGTCAGTCCCAGTGTCTTGCTCAACCTGATACTGTGCAAAAGGTTACTGTTGCCTTCCCAGGTTCTGCTTTTGTAGCCAGCACTGGTCAGCGGCGTGCAGGCTTTTCTGGGACTAAGTCCTGCTTTGCACACATTGAGCATGCCCACGGGAGGACCTCTCATTGGAGGTCTGGGGTCACATGATAAGGCCCTGTAGCAGCTCCTATTGGACCACTTGGAAGGTCCTTGTCTGCTACAACTATGAAAGGTTTGCATGGCCACACGGCCATTCGCTAGTATGAAACCAAAGTCTATGAGCTCAGCGCCAGTTTGGTCATGTTTGGATGTGGTTAGGGTTTGGCTGAAATAAGCCCCTAGAATGCCGGAACCTCCGGTGACGAGTTTGCATGTATGTATTCAGGGCCTTGGCTGAAATAAGCCGCTAGAATACCGGCACCTCTGGTGAGGAGATGTTTGCCTGTTTCTCTGACTGCATGACCACAGTTTTGCTCTGTTTGGTAGCTGTGTACATCTGTGAGGTTAACAGGGCACAGCATCTTGTTTCTAGCGAATCTGTGGAGTTAACAGAGTTTGCTTATACCGCCATATAGCGCCACCATTTGCCGGCAGCAGGTTCCTCTCCTGCACGGTGGACCCCGGGTTGCGAATGCACCTATTAATACATATATATATTCTCGGTGCGTTCCGCCAACCCTAACAGTTGATGAGTGATATTAGGGTGATTTGCCACAACTAGTGATGAATCCCTTAGTATTTGGCTTCACCCGCATTCAGCCGCTGTCCTGTCCTCACAGGAAGTGAATGGCGCAGAGGATGAGCATGCGCTGTAGCCTGCACTCGCGCTCCATTCTCTGTTCCGAACAGTAAAGTTTGTTGAATGTCTGATTGCAGGAAATCCAATGAAAAAATTTACCGCTGTTGCCTGTCCCTCAGTTATTAGTATAGGTTGCTAAAGGTGAAGAAGCACAGCCAAATACACAGGGATTCGATCATCCCTAGCAGCAGCATATCAAACTTTATTGAAATGTGGATTTATGTTTGCTATTTAGGCCTCCCACAGATTAAGTCACTGTTGTCAGAAAAAATGGCATCTTCAAATTGCAGTGTTAATGGAATGTGGATAATTGGAGGGACAACAGGCAGTATTACAGGTGCTAAGCTGTCAGCAGGTGTTAGCCGGGTTATATTTCCTGCAAATGTGCAAAAAGAAAAGGCTATAAGAAGCCACAGCCAGCTCACCAATCCAGGCAGGTGCACGGAACATCATCTTGGACTAAGATGGATATACATAACGAAGTAAGGAAGGCGTTCCAGCTCCATAAAATTCAAATGCTTTATTTCTCCATTAAAAATTGGTGTAGTACAAACAGTCCTTGCCTTAGCGCAAAAGTCCAAGTACAGAGTACATGCGACGCGTTTCGATCGTACCCGATCTTAGTCAATGCATGATTTTCTGAGATTTGCAATGATTGTTATCTAGTATTCATGGACCAATCCAGTGATCAATGCTGGTCACATGATTATTACCACAGGTCCTGAACACATGAACTTCGCCGCAGCTGCGGAAATTGCACACAAGTGTGGTTAAAATGCTAAATGACATATCATAAATATACATACAAAACAATCAACAATGCAAAAATTAATAAAAATTTTTATTTGGAAAGTTTTATCATCTTCCTGCAATATATTGAAAAGGTTACCTATATTGCAGGAAGATGATTCACTATCAGACATTCTCAAAGATGGGCTCAATATTGTGGCCAGGAGAGCGCCAACTATTGGCAGCTCTTTATCACCTAGTCTCTTTCAATCACAGCCGGCTTCTAGTACATGGTTACAATGTAAAGGCTTTTACAAATGTGGTGTCACTGCGTGCAGTACATGCAGGCACGCATTAACAAATAACACATTCCAAGATAAGAATAAAAATAAAACTTTCCAAATAAAAATTTGTATTAATTGTCACTCAAAGAATGTAGTGTACAAAATTGACTGTAGAGAATGTAATTTGTCATACATAGGGTGCACTACGAGAAAGCTGAAAACTAGGTTCACAGAGCACTTAAGGGACCTAGGAAGCACTAATATCCAAGGTAAAAATATATCAGCTGCTGCCAAACACTTTATCATGTGTCATTCAGGTAATACATCTATGATGACAATCCAGGGCATAGAACAAACTAATCTGTCACAGCGGGGGGGAGATATCAAAAGACAGCTTCTAACCAGAGAAGCTTTTTATAATTTGCGAACCAGATATCCATTTGGCCTGAATCGTAAAAATGAAATTATGTACCATTACTGCTGAATTTATTCCATTCTTATTCTTTGAATTTATCTTTGTATTAATCCTTGCATTGTTGATTGTTTTGTATGTATATTTATGATATGTCATTTAGCATTTTAACCACACTTGTGTGCAATTTCCGCAGCTGCGGCGAAGTTCATGTGTTCAGGACCTGTGGTAATAATCATGTGACCAGCATTGATCACTGGATTGGTCCATGAATACTAGATAACAATCATTGCAAATCTCAGAAAATCATGCATTGACTAAGATCGGGTACGATCGAAACGCGTCGCATGTACTCTGTACTTGGACTTTTGCGCTAAGGCAAGGACTGTTTGTACTACACCAATTTTTAATGGAGAAATAAAGCATTTGAATTTTATGGAGCTGGAACGCCTTCCTTACTTCGTTATATATTTCCTGCACTCTGCAGAATCACAACCAACATGTAACAGTTCTACTGTCGCAGCCTGTACTTCCCGACAAGGCAACAATATCACATGATCAATATTGTTTGGTCAATGCTACAGAACTGCAACACAGAACCAGAGTAGAAAGGGAAAACTGACCCTGCACTATGACTAGGCTGATATCCTACGATGGAGTGGGCGACCCATTCCTTGTGAATAGACCCACCGACAATCCTAGGTTAATCTCAAGCGAAAACCTATAGATAGAGGAAAAGGGGTCCCTAAAAGATCTAAGGACTGGGTCCAAAAACTGGTCACCTCCTAATAGAAAACACAGAGAAGGCTGCAGAAACCAATAGAAAACAGAAACTAATGCTAGCAGAACCTGGGGTCCCAGTACTGCACAAATTACACACACAGAAGACAAAGCAAAGCACCAAGCCAGAACTCAAGCTGATTAACACTGTTGTCCAGCAAGGACTGGGAGACAGGTGCTGGTTAATAAAGAGTGATACAATCACCTGACCCAAGACAAACCCAGCACCAGAGGGAAAAGACCAGCAGCCAGAACACCACAAGAAAATGGCAGATAGTCACAAACTAAACAGATTCTAGCAGTCAATTGAGGAGGCAGGTTAACAAGAAAAAATACCATCTAAAAATTAAGTTTTATTTATTCATTAAAAAATTGTGTATTTCAAATTAACCTCAATTCAGAGGTATGTAGTAGGGTTGAGCGAAACGGGTCGATCATTTTCAAAAGTCGCCGACTTTTGGCTAAGTCGGCGTCTCATGAAACCCGATCCGACCCCTGTGCTTGTCGGCCATGCGGTACGCGACTTTCGCGCCAAAGTCGCGTTTCAATGACGCGAAAAGCGCCATTTCTCAGCCAATGAAGGTGAACGCAGAGTGTGGGCAGCGTGATGACATAGATCCTGGTCCCCACCATCTTAGAGAAGGGCATTGCAGTGATTGGCTTGCTGTCTGCGGCGTCACAGGGGCTATAAAGGGGCGTTCCCGCCGACCGCCATCTTACTGCTGCTGATCTGAGCTTAGGGACAGGTTGCTGCCGCTTCGTCAGAAGCAGGGAGAGCGTTAGGCAGGGTCCACTAACCACCAAACCGCTTGTGCTGCAGCGATTTCCACTGTCCAACACCACCTTCGGTGTGCAGGGACTGTGGAAGCTATTTTTTTTTTTTTCCCCTCAGCGCTGTAGCTCATTGGGCTGCCCTAGAAGGCTCCGTGATAGCTGTATTGCTGTGTGTACGCCACTGTGGAAACCAACTGCTTTTTTCAAAGCACATATCCTCTTGTTCCTTCCTTTCTGCACAGCTATCTTTTTTGTTTGTCCACACTTTTTATTTAATTTGTGCATCAGTCCACTCCTATTGCTGCCTGCCATACCTGGCTTACATTACTGCAGGGAGATAGTAATTGTAGGACAGTTTTTTTTTTTGTTTTGTTTTTTTTTGTGGGAGATTAAGATTGGCATTTCTGCTACAGTGCCATCCCTGTGTGTGCCATCTCTCACTGAGTGGGCCATAGAAAGCCTATTTATTTTTTCCGTGATTTGTGTTCTAAAATCTACCTCAACACAAAAACACTACATCAATCAGTGGGAGAAAAATATTGGCCTCAGTCAGGGCTTGTGTGCCACTGCTGTGTGTGCTATCTCTCATTCAGTGGGCTATAGCAAGCCTATTTTTTTTTTTTTTTTTTAATATTATTTGGTTTCTAAAGTCTCCCTGAAAAAAAAAAAAAAACCTAAAAAAACAGTGGGAGAGTAATATTGCCCTTTCAGCTTGTGTGCCAGTCTTGACTCCTGGGTGTGCCACCTCTCTCCCTCTCATTCAGTGGGCCATAGAAAGCCTATTTATTTTTTTTTTTAAATATTATTGGGTTTCTAAAGTCTCCCTTAAAAAACAAAAAATATATAAAAAAACAGTGGGAGAGTAATATTGCCCTTTCAGCTTGTGTGCCAGTCTTGACTCCTGGGTGTGCCACCTCTCTCCCTTTCATTCAGTGGGCCATAGAAAGCCTATTTATTTTTTCCGTGATTTGTGTTCTAAATTCTACCTCAACACAAAAACACTACATCAATCAGTGGGAGAAAAATATTGGCCTCAGTCAGGGCTTGTGTGCCACTGCTGTGTGTGCTATCTCTCATTCAGTGGGCTATAGCAAGCCTATTTTTTTTTTTTTTTTTTAATATTATTTGGTTTCTAAAGTCTCCCTGAAAAAAAAAAAAAAACCTAAAAAAACAGTGGGAGAGTAATATTGCCCTTTCAGCTTGTGTGCCAGTCTTGACTCCTGGGTGTGCCACCTCTCTCCCTCTCATTCAGTGGGCCATAGAAAGCCTATTTATTTTTTTTTTAAATATTATTGGGTTTCTAAAGTCTCCCTTAAAAAACAAAAAATACATAAAAAAACAGTGGGAGAGTAATATTGCCCTTTCAGCTTGTGTGCCAGTCTTGACTCCTGGGTGTGCCACCTCTCTCCCTTTCATTCAGTGGGCCATAGAAAGCCTATTTATTTTTTCCGTGATTTGTGTTCTAAATTCTACCTCAACACAAAAACACTACATCAATCAGTGGGAGAAAAATATTGGCCTCAGTCAGGGCTTGTGTGCCACTGCTGTGTGTGCTATCTCTCATTCAGTGGGCTATAGCAAGCCTATTTTTTTTTTTTTTTTTTTAATATTATTTGGTTTCTAAAGTCTCCCTGAAAAAAAAAAAAAAACCTAAAAAAACAGTGGGAGAGTAATATTGCCCTTTCAGCTTGTGTGCCAGTCTTGACTCCTGGGTGTGCCACCTCTCTCTCATTCAGTGGGCCATAGAAAGCATTTTTTTTTTTCCTTGATTCGTGTTCTAAAATCTACCTCAACACAAAAACACTACATCAATCAGTGGGAGAAAAATATTGGCCTCAGTCAGGGCTTGTGTGCCACTGCTGTGTGTGCTATCTCTCATTCAGTGGGCTATAGAAAGCCTATTTATTTATTTATTTTTTTTCTTATTATTTGGTTTCTAAAGTCTCCCTGAAAAAAAAAAAAAAAACATAAAAAAACAGTGGGAGAGTAATATTGCCCTTTCAGCTTGTGTGCCAGTCTTGACTCCTGGGTGTGCCACCTCTCTCCCTCTCATTCAGTGGGCCATAGAAAGCCTATTTATTTTTTTTTTTAAATATTATTGGGTTTCTAAAGTCTCCCTTAAAAAACAAAAAATACATAAAAAAACAGTGGGAGAGTAATATTGCCCTTTCAGCTTGTGTGCCAGTCTTGACTCCTGGGTGTGCCACCTCTCTCTCTCATTTAGTGGGCCATAGAAAGGCTATTTTTTTTTTTTGGTTTTTTTAATATTATTTGGTTTCTAAAGTCTCCCTGAAAAAAAAAAAAAAACATAAAAAAACAGTGGGAGAGTAATATTGCCCTTTCAGCTTGTGTGCCAGTCTTGACTCCTGGGTGTGCCACCTCTCTCTCTCATTCAGTGGGCTATAGAAAGCCTATTTTTTTTTTTTTTTTTAATATTATTTGGTTTCTAAAGTCTCCCTGAAATAAAAAAAAAACTTAAAAAAACAGTGGGAGAGTAATATTGCCCTTTCAGCTTGTGCGCCAGTCTTGACTCCTGGGTGTGACACCTCTCTCTCTCTAATTGTGGGCCATAGAAAGCCTTTTTTTTTTTTTTAATATTATTTGGTTTCTAAAGTCTCCCTGAGGAAAAAAAAAAAAAAAATTAGGTGGGAGATTAATATTGACATTAGTGCTTGAGTGACAGTCCTGCGTGTGTGTCATCTCTGTGATTTTGTGCCACAGAAAACAGAGTGTGTAACATTGTGCCTGATTTTCCTTGTGGTCTCACCAACCTGTTAAGGGATATTGAAATCATACTGAAGTTATAGCTCACCGTGTAAGTTGTTTGACAGCAACAAATAAAGTTACTTTGGTTAAGATTTTAAAACAATGAGGAAGTCTGGTGCAAGAGGTCGTCGTGGGCGTTCATTGTCAGCTGGTAATGATGGTAGTGGTAGTGGAGCATCAGGTGGTCGTGGGGATAAAAATATTCCACCTAAGTCTAGAGCTGTGGAGCCAGTTTCGTCGTCAGGCTACACAAGGCCTCGAACGCTCTCTTTTCTGGGAGTAGGAAAACCGCTTTTAAAGGCGGAGCAGCAACAGCAAGTTTTGGCTTACATTGCAGACTCAGCCTCTAGCTCTTTTGCCTCCTCTTCCGAAACTGGTAAATGTAAAAGCAGCGCGTCGCTTGTGGATGTTCACGGTCAGGGACAAGTCGCTTCCTTGTCCTCCTCAGCAAAAACTACAACAAGAGAGAAGGATGCAGCAGGCGACACAACGGGTCACTCCATGGAGCTCTTTACACATACCGTCCCTGGCTTAGAAAGTGAAACATTTAACAGGCCATGCCCATTACAAGTATATTCTGACATGGAGTGCACTGATGCACAGCCACAGCCAGAGTACTATGCTGCTCCTTTGACTCAGACCACCACATTGCCCTCTCAGGGTACAGATCCACAATCAGACCCTGATGAGACTATGTTGCCCCGCCACGAACGCTATACCACCGACCGACACAGTGACACAGACGAAGTTGCACACGAGCTCGAAGAGGAGGTAATAGATGACCCAGTTATTGACCCCGATTGGCAGCCATTGGGGGAACAGGGTGCAGGCGGCAGTAGTTCAGAAGCGGAGGTGGAGGAGGGGCCGCAGCAGGCATCAACATCGCAACAGGTTCCATCTGCCGGGCCCGTATCTGGCCCAAAACGCGTGTCAAAGCCAAAACCTGTTGGAGCACAGCGTTGCCATCCGGTTAAAGCTCAGTCTGCAATCCCTGAAAAGGGATCCGAGTCTAGGAAGAGTGCAGTCTGGCATTTTTTTAAACAACATCCAACTGATCAGCGCAAAGTCATCTGTCAAAAATGTTCAACTAGCTTAAGCAGAGGTCAGAATCTGAAAAGTCTAAATACTAGTTGCATGCATAGACACTTAACCACCATGCATTTTCAAGCCTGGACTAACTACCAAACGTCCCTCAAGGTTGTAGCACCCTCGGCCAATGAAGCTAGTCAGCAACGCAACATCCCTTCCGTCACTGTAAGGCCACCATTTTCCGCACCACCGGCAGTATCTGTGCAGGTTTCTTTGTCAGCCAAAAGCAGTCAGGGTCAGGGAATCACCAGTTTTGTAGGAGGAAATATTGCATCTAGGGCACCGGCGGAAACAATACCGTCTCCAACCGTCTCTCAGTCTGCCATGTACACCGGCACACCCGAAAGTTCCACGATCTCCAGCTCTCCAGTCCAGCTCACCCTACATGAGACTCTGGTTAGAAAAAGGAAGTACTTATCCTCGCATCCGCGTACACAGGGTTTTAACGCCCACATAGCTAGACTAATCTCGTTAGAGATGATGCCCTACCGGTTAGTTGAAAGCGAAGCTTTCAAAGCCCTGATGGAGTACGCTGAACCACGATACGAGCTACCCAGTCGACACTTTTTTTCCAGAAAAGCCATCCCAGCCCTGCACCAGCATGTTAAACAGTGCATCGTCCATGCACTCAGGCAATCTGTGAGTACAAAGGTGCACCTGACTACAGATGCATGGACCAGTAGGCATGGCCAGGGACGTTATGTGTCCATCACGGCACACTGGGTGAATGTGGTGGATGCAGGGTCCACAGGCGACATCAATTTAGGGACAGTTGTGCCTAGCCCACGGTCTAGGAAACAGTTGGCTGTAGGCGTTCGCACCCCCTCCTCCTCCTCCTCCTCGTCCTCCTGCAGAAGCTACAGCTCTTCCACAGAACGCAGTCTGCCAACCACTCCATCGGCAGATGACACTGTTGCACACCAGTTGTCCCATTATGGGCCAGCTACTGCCAAGCGTCAGCAGGCTGTATTGGCTATGAAGTGCTTGGGCGACAACAGACACACCGCGGAAGTTCTGTCCGAGTTCTTGCAACAAGAAACACAGTCGTGGCTGGGCACAGTAGATCTTGAGGCAGGCAAGGTAGTGAGTGATAACGGAAGGAATTTCATGGCTGCCATCTCCCTTTCCCAACTGAAACACATTCCTTGCCTGGCTCACACCTTAAACCTGGTGGTGCAGTGCTTATTGAAAACTTATCCTGGGTTCTCCGACCTGCTCCTCAAAGTGCGTGCACTTTGCTCACATATCCGACGTTCGCCTGTACACGCCAGCCGTATGCAGACCTATCAGCGGTCTTTGAACCTTCCCCAGCATCGCCTAATCATAGACGTTGCAACAAGGTGGAACTCAACACTGCACATGCTTCAGAGACTGTGCGAACAGAGGCGTGCTGTTATTTATTTGTGGGAGGATACACGGGCAGGCAGTAGGATGGCAGACATGGAGTTGTCAGGTGTGCAGTGGTCTAAGATACAAGACATGTGTCAAGTCCTTCAGTGTTTTGAGGAATGCACACGGCTGGTTAGTGCAGACAACGCCGTAATAAGCATGAGCATCCCCCTAATGCGTCTGCTGATGCAAAGTTTGACGCACATAAAGGAGCAGGCGTCTGCACCAGAGGAAGAGGAAAGCCTTGATGACAGTCAGCCATTGTCTGGTCAGGGCAGTGTACAGGACGAGGTAGCGGGCGAAGAGGAGGTGGAGGACGAGGAGGATGATGGGGATGAGTATATTTTTAATGCCGAACCTTTCCCGGGGGCACAGGAAATTGGTTGCGTGTCACGGCCGGGTTCTGGTTTTTTGAGGGACACAAGTGACGTAGATTTGCCTGCAACTGCCCCTCAACCAATCACAACCGGAGATTTGACAACTGGAACTTTGGCCCACATGGCGGATTATGCCTTACGTATCCTAAAAAGGGACACACGCATTACGAAAATGATGAACGATGACGATTACTGGTTGGCCTGCCTCCTTGATCCACGCTATAAAGGCAAATTGCAAAATATTATGCCACATGAGAACTTGGAACTAATATTAGCAACCAAACAATCAACTCTTGTTGACCGTTTGCTTCAGGCATTCCCAGCACACAGCGCACGTGATCGTTCTCACACGAGCTCCAGGGGGCAGCAGACTAGGAGTGTTAGGGGTGCACACATCAGAAGTGGCGTTGGACAGAGGGGTTTTCTGACCAGGTTGTGGAGTGATTTTGCTATGACCGCAGACAGGACAGGTACTGCTGCATCAATTGAAAGTGACAGGAGACAACATTTGTCCAGTATGGTTACTAACTATTTTTCATCCCTTATCGATGTTCTCCCTCAACCGTCATTCCCATTTGATTACTGGGCCTCCAAATTAGACACCTGGCCAGAATTGGCAGAATATGCATTGCAGGAGCTTGCTTGCCCGGCAGCAAGTGTCCTATCAGAAAGAGTATTCAGTGCTGCAGGTTCAATATTAACCGAAAAAAGGACTCGTCTGGCTACCCAAAATGTTGACGATCTAACATTCATTAAAATGAACCACAACTGGATTTCGAAATCTTTTGCCCCACCTTGCCCGGCCGACACCTAGCTTTCCTATGAAAAGCTCTTGCCTGTGAATTACTTTTCTAATGTCTAATTTGCTGCAGCTGATTGTACAGCATACGACATGTTTACACCTCCCTAAATGGCAAAACTCCCCACACGGGGCCGTGGTATCGCGACTTGGCGCAAGCACCCGTGAGACTGCTGTTTGTCTGAAGAGGTGGGTGTGCTCGCTTTTGGTTGACGGCATTGCTACTGGGTCCCTCATAGTACAATGTAGTGTCTCTGGCGGTGGTGGTGCGCACCCAACGTCAGACACACCGTTGTAACATGAGGGGCCCTGGGGCGGTCCCGCCGGCCTCAAGAGAGTTCCCCCCTACCCCAGCTCAAAATGTGCTCTACCACGTCCAAAATTATGTCGCACAGCTCCACCAATCTTTAGTCTATTCGCTGACATCATTCAATGTCTGGCACTGACAATACAAATTTGTAGACATCTATGATGCAACTTAAAGTAGTCTGTGTCTGTGTCCTATATTGGCACCATTAAATAGTTACTGCCAAATTACTATGTCAGAAACTCAGTAGATGAGCCCACCCCTGTACCTAAGTATGCCACCTTTTTTTTTGTTGTGGTTGTTTTGCGAGACATTAACATCTATTTATATTTTGGGAGTACTGGGACAGACACTCCTTGCACTACTCCTCCACTCACCACCAAGCTGCCTGTGTATCCATGTAACCGCTGTAAAGCTGCCATGAGCCTATTGTTTGTTATTTTAGGCCTTTGAAGCCTGTCTGCGGTCCCTCCTTCCACTAGTCCTCCACTGACCAGACCACTGCTGCCCGTGTACCCCTGGAACCAATTATAAAGTGCCTACAGCCAGCCCATTTTCTTATGTTAGGCCTTTGAAGCCTGTCTGCGGTCCCTACTTTAAATACTCCTCCACTGACCACCAAGCTGCCTGCCCGTGTATCCATGTAACCGCTGTAAAACTGCCATGAGCCTATTGTTTGTTATGTTAGGCCTTTGATAGCCTGTCTGCGGTCCCTACTTTAAATACTCCTCCACTCACCACCAAGCTGCCTGCCCGTGTATCCATGTAACCGCTGTAAAACTGCCATAAGCCTATTGTTTGTTATTTTAGGCCTTTGATAGCCTGTCTGCAGTCCCTACTTTAAATACTCCTCCACTGACCAGACCACTGCTGCCCGTGTACCCCTGGAACCAATTATAAAGTGCCTACAGCCAGCCCATTTTCTTATGTTAGGCCTTTGAAGCCTGTCTGCGGTCCCTACTTTAAATACTCCTCCACTGACCACCAAGCTGCCTGCCCGTGTATCCATGTAACCGCTGTAAAACTGCCATGAGCCTATTGTTTGTTATTTTAGGCCTTTGAAGCCTGTCTGCGGTCCCTCCTTCCACTAGTCCTCCACTGACCAGACCACTGCTGCCCGTGTACCCCTGGAACCAATTATTAAGTGCCTACAGCCAGCCCATTTTCTTATGTTAGGCCTTTGAAGCCTGTCTGCGGTCCCTACTTTAAATACTCCTCCACTGACCACCAAGCTGCCTGCCCGTGTATCCATGTAACCGCTGTAAAACTGCCATGAGCCTATTGTTTGTTATGTTAGGCCTTTGATAGCCTGTCTGCGGTCCCTACTTTAAATACTCCTCCACTAACCACCAAGCTGCCTGCCCGTGTATCCATGTAACCGCTGTAAAACTGCCATGAGCCTATTGTTTGTTATTTTAGGCCTTTGATAGCCTGTCTGCGGTCCCTACTTTAAATACTCCTCCACTCACCACCACCAAGTTGCCTGCCCGTGTATCCATGTAACCGCTGTAAAACTGCCATGAGCCTATTGTTTGTTATGTTAGGCCTTTGATAGCCTGTCTGCGGTCCCTACTTTAAATACTCCTCCACTCACCACCAAGCTGCCTGTGTATCCATGTAACCGCTGTAAAGCTGCCATGAGCCTATTGTTTGTTATTTTTGGCCTTTGATAGCCTGTCTGCGGTCCCTACTTTAAATACTCCTCCACTGACCAGACCACTGCTGCCCGTGTACCCCTGGAACCAATTATAAAGTGCCTACAGCCAGCCCATTTTCTTATGTTAGGCCTTTGAAGCCTGTCTGCGGTCCCTACTTTAAATACTCCTCCACTCACCACCAAGCTGCCTGCCCGTCTATCCATGTAACCGCTGTAAAACTGCAATGAGCCTATTGTTTGTTATTTTAGGCCTTTGATAGCCTGTCTGCGGCCCCTACTTTAAATACTCCTCCACTGACCAGACCACTGCTGCCCGTGTACCCCTGGAACCAATTATAAAGTGCCTACAGCCAGCCCATTTTCTTATGTTAGGCCTTTGAAGCCTGTCTGCGGTCCCTACTTTAAATACTCCTCCACTCACCACCAAGCTGCCTGCCCGTCTATCCATGTAACCGCTGTAAAACTGCAATGAGCCTATTGTTTGTTATTTTAGGCCTTTGAAGCCTGTCTGCAGCCCCTACTTGCAATACTCCTCCACTGACCACACCAATGCTGCCCGTGTACCCCTGGAACCTATTTAAAAGTTCATAGAGCCTAGTTATATATTTTATTTACTATTAATAAGGCCATGATGGACTACGCTGTACCACGCTACAAGCTAACCAGTCGACACTTCTTTTGCGAGAAAAGCCATCCCAACCCTCCACCAGCATGTAGAAGACCGCATTGTCCATGCACTCTGGCAATCTGTGAGTACAAAGGTGCACCTGACAACAGACGCATGGACCTGTAGGCATGGCCACGGAAGATTACGTGTCCATTACGGCGCAATGGGTTAATGTGGTGGATGCATGGTCCACAGGGGACAGCCTACTAAGTCTGTCTGCAGTCCCTAATTCAAATTGTCCTCCACTGTCTAAATCGGAGCTTCCACCTTCTGGCTTTCGGCCTATAGTATCAGAAATTAAACTGCATTTGGCCTTCAACTTTGGTTAGGGCCTACTAACGGCTTCTGCCCCTCCCTGGTGTTGTCCTCAACTAAATAAAGCTGAGCTTCAACCTTCTGCTCCAAATTACCATTTTAAAAAATGCAATAGGCTTTTCCGGCCTACTAAAGGTGTCTGTCTGTGTGCCCCTGCCTGGTGTTGTCCTCAACTAAATAAAGCTGAGCTTCAACCTTCCGGCTCTCATTAAGTGGTTTTTAAAAAAAAAATGGTGGTTAGGGCCTACTAACGGCTTCTGCCCCTCCCTGGTGTTGTCCTCAACTAAATAAAGCTGAGCTTCAACCTTCCGGCTCTCATTAAGTGGTTTTAAAAAAAAAAATGGTGGTTAGGGCCTACTAACGGCTTCTGCCCCTCCCTGGTGTTGTCCTCAACTAAATAAAGCTGAGCTTCAACCTTCCGGCTCTCATTAAGTGGTTTTAAAAAAAAAAAATGGTGGTTAGGGCCTACTAACGGCTTCTGCCCCTCCCTGGTGTTGCCCTCAACTAAATAAAGCTGAGCTTCAACCTTCTGCTCCAAATTACCATTTTAAAAAATGCAATAGGCTTTTCCGGCCTACTAAAGGTGTCTGTCTGTGTGCCCCTGCCTGGTGTTGCCCTCAACTAAATAAAGCTGAGCTTCAACCTTCTGCTCCAAATTACCATTTTGAAAAATGCAATAGGCTTTTCCGGCCTACTAAAGGTGTCTGTCTGTGTGCCCCTGCCTGGTGTTGCCCTCAACTAAATAAAGCTGAGCTTCAACCTTCTGCTCCAAATTACCATTTTGAAAAATGCAATAGGCTTTTCCGGCCTACTAAAGGTGTCTGTCTGTGTGCCCCTGCCTGGTGTTGTACTCAACTAAATAAAGCTGAGCTTCAACCTTCCGGCTCTCATTAAGTGGTTTTAAAAAAAAAAATGGTGGTTAGGGCCTACTAACGGCTTCTGCCCCTCCCTGGTGTTGCCCTCAACTAAATAAAGCTGAGCTTCAACCTTCTGCTCCAAATTACCATTTTAAAAAATGCAATAGGCTTTTCCGGCCTACTAAAGGTGTCTGCCCCTCCCTGGTGTTGTCCTCAACTGAACAAAGCTGAGCTTCCACATTCTGGCTTTCGCCCTATACTATCAGATATTAAACTGCATTTGGCCTACTAGTGTGGTTAGGCCCTTGAAACAGTGTCTGCTGCTCTTGGGTTTGCTACTCCACTGAACAAAGCAATGCCGCCTGTTTAGTCCTGTTACCAATTTTGAACTGCATGTAGCCTACTTTATTCTTTGGCCCTATATCTGTTTCCTCCTCATCCTGCCCATTGCCCAGCCACTGCTAAATGAGTCTGCTGGTACATTGACCTAGACCACTACATTCCCCTTGTACTCTACACAGCCAGAATCTGTCCCTGCTGAAAGTAAGGTTCCCCTTCCCGCATGTTATACCACCTTACACAGGGACAAAGAGGAAGGTGCAGATGAAAGTGCAGGTTCCTTCATCAGGTGGGGGGGCATACTCGTTGGCGACGTCACTGGCACAGGGCCCCTCAGAGTACGCAAAAGTGTCGCTGCTGGTGGGAGGCGCCCCCGCCATGCAAACACACCGCCGTACTTTGAGGGGCCCTGTGCCAGTGGCAATGCGAACGAGTGGGCCCCCCCCTGCTTGCTCAGGATCACAGCACTTGCAACTTTTAAATACTTACCTTTCCCTGCAACACCGCCGTGACGTAGTCCGCATTTCCTGGGCCCACGAAAAACTTGAGCCAGCCCTACTCCCCCCACAACTTTCCCCCAATTCCCTATGCCCAACTATTATTATACAGTTAATTAAGATTGGCAAGCTTCAGAAACAAGAATGGATGTTTTTGGCATTAAAATGGGCACTGTAGGTGTTTTCCTGGCCTCCACTCACTGCCGACTATGCTTCCCCATTGACTTGCATTGGGTTTCGTGTTTCGGTCGATCCCCGACTTTTAGCGATAATCGGCCGACTGCACTCGACTCGACTCTGGACAAAATCGGGTTTCCCAAAACCCTACTCGATCTTAAAAAAATGAAAGTCGCTCAACCCTAGTATGTAGTTATTCACTAAACAACTGACAAAACTAAAACCCTAAGCAAAGAGCATGTAGGGAGTATATGGTGTGACTATCTCACCCTTTTCTGTCCCTGTGCTGAACTGGCAACCTTGCCAAAATGCACATGATGTTCCAGCTCCACATCGGCAGACCCCAACTGGTCCCGTTTAACTCTATTACAATATGACAGATTATACCCAACCAGAACCATACCCATAGGGTACTTCAAATGTCAGTAACAGCCTGCTTGATTATGACTCAGTAGTTCACACATATTCATACAAATCATCCCTTGCGCAAAATGTTTGTCAAGCAAAAAGACTTCAAAATACAGAAAACAAATGCATTCAATTTACCCCTTAGTTTGTTTTCTATGTTTTCATGTATATTTGTCCCATAAAAATTTTGCACAAGGGATAATTTGTATGAATATGCGTAAACTACTTACCCATACCATGGCAGGCTGTAATAGGGTTCAACAGGAGTAGATAGGGTCAGCCGACGTGAAGCGTGGGCGCCATTTGCATTTTATCAAATAGGGTGTCTACCTCCACAGTCAGATAGCCGGTTCAGTACAGGAATAAAAAATGACGAGTTAGTCATACCATATACACTCTATATGTTCATTTTTGGGGGGATTTACTTTTGTCAATTGTTTTGTGGATGACTATATACCTCTGAATTGAGGCTTATTTTAAATATACTATCTTTTTAAGGAATTAATAAAAGTTAATTTTTAGAGGGTATTTTTTTGTTAACCTGTCTTTAAATGACCCTAATTCTTGTAAGCTTCAATCAAAGAGTCGTAAGAATAATACTAAATAACATACCAACACAAGAATCCAAGGGGAAAGAATTTGTTAAAAACTTGATGATTTGTTAGATGTCACTCATGCTGATGCCATAAAACTTATAAAACTTTTGGAAGACCTTGAGTTTTTACTTTCTCAAAGAGAAAATGGTTATTGTGGAAACATTGGACCATTAGACAGAAAGCTGCCTAAGGTCAAGGAAAGAATGTGAGTGAATTCAGTAGTCAACAGCATTAGCTGAACTTTGCAGTAGAAGAAGCAGTTGTTGCAGTGACAACAGTGCTTCCAACAATGATACTGATGTAGACAAAGGACATTTTAGTCTCAAGAAATGTAAGTCAGTAAGATCTGTCAGCATTGAGATTCTGGAAGTTGCTGCAGCTCTAGACAGAACTAATGCCAGTGATAGAAAAGCGACCTAACTGCCTGCTGATGCTTCTCAGTCTCTTGGCCATGATTCAGACAGTCTCACGTTGAATATGGAATCTATCAGACAGACTCATTGCTGGCATCGAGAAATTGCAGCAAATGCTATCAAAGCTTGTTTCGATAGCAGTGGTCCACTGATTGTACACTCAGACAGGAAAAGGTTTGCAAGCCAGACCTGCAATGAAACTGCTGAGCGACTGCCAGTACTAATGTCAGAAGGAACTGAGAAGTTGCTGTCAGTTCCAAAGATACCTAACAGCAATGAAGCAGCACAAGCTATTGTTAGGGCTGCTGGAACGCTCCATATAATATAAGGATAGTGATAAGGTGCGTTCGCAGCCCAGTTTTGTGAATTCCGTTCTCGGACTCCCTCCTGTGGTCATGAATGGTACTTTGGTTAGTTCTGCTCTTGGACTCCCTCTGGTGGCTTTGAGCGGAACTGCTGGTCACTGAGGTTGGTTTTGTCAGCTGCTCTCGTTTATTGCAATGATGGCTTCCCTATTTAACTCCACTCAGATCGTTACTTCATGCCAGCTGTCAATGTTTTAGTATTGGTTCAGATCTCTCTTGGACTTCTCTTAGGACCTGCCTACTCCAGCAAAAGCTAAGTCTTTGCTAGTTTATTTGTTGTTACTGCTTCCTGAATATATTTCTTAGTACTGCTAATTTCCAGTCCAGCTTGCTATCATGATATTCCCTTGCTAGCTGGAAGCTCTGGGGTGCAGAGTGGCACCTCCACACCATGAGTCGGTGTGGGGAGTCTTTTTGCTTACTCTGCGTGGTTTTTTATAGTCTTTTGTGCTGACCGCATAGTTTCCTTTTCTATCCTCTGACTGTTTAGTGAAGTCTGGCCTCCTTTGCTAAAACCTGTTTCATTCCTGTGTTTGTGACTTTCCTCTTAACTCACAGTCAATATATGTGGGGGGCTGCCTTTACCTTTGGGGAATTTCTCTGAGGCAAGGTTAGGCTTCTATTTCTATCTTTAGGGGTAGTTAGCTCTTAGGCTGTGAAGAGGCGTCTAGGGAGAGTTAGGTACGCTCCACGGCTATTTCTAGTGTGTGTGATAGGAGTAGAGTTTGCGGTCAGCAGAGTTCCCACTTTCCCAGAGCTTGTTCCGATTACTAGTTTACTCATCAGGTCATTCCAGGTGTTCCTAACCACCAGGTCCATAACAGCCCAGGGTCCACCGTGCAGAGGTGCTAACTGCTGCCCGGTAATGGCGGACATTATATGGTGGTATAATAACGAACACATGGGGGTTAACATCGCCCAGTATGTGCAGAGGTTAACTCTGTTGCCTCACAGAGCCGCAATACCGCAGAAAGAGCACTAGTGATCAGTCACAGGACTCTGCCTCAAGGACACGGGGTTAGAGTCTCTCTAGACTCACTAAGCACACGGGCGTCGCACCTGCGATGCCTGGACAAAACTAAACTAAACATTTAGCACACAGAGTGCTTGCAGCGTCAATCTGGTGAACGCCCCTAACCACCCTGACTTTGGAATTTAAGCGCACTGATGGCGCACCACGTTGCACTGATGAATGCCTCAAGTAGACTCTGGTTTATCGTTCACTGTGCTGGTATGCACTAACTGGCGCTTTATTAGCTCCAAACTTTATATGCAAAAAGAAAGAAATCCAGTTCTGGAATGAAAGTAATAGAATTTATTTCAACATTTTAAAATTGGAAAGCTGCTTACAGATGACTGACAGATAATTTAGATAAGAACTGCTATGCGTTTACTGAGGGCATTTTGAATACTCTCGGTGTTCTTAGTCTTCAGCGTTGGACGCACGTTTTCCATGCTTGGATCTTCTTTGGACCATGTGGAATCTATCTATAAGGGTAAGCTGAAATACTAACTCATTTTATTAGCTCTAAACACCCAGACTCAGACAACAATGCTAGGGAAGGGGTAATTAGGAGCTTTCACCATTATCATACACGCATCCACACGCGCCACAATTTTGGATTATACTAGCGCATGGCTGAGCGGCCATGCAAAACTTTTATAGTCGCCGCATTTGGGACCTTGCCAGTGGACCAATCAGAGCCGCTTGAGGACCTGGGCATGTGACTTCCGACCAAAAATGAGTGGTCATCTCACGGGCATGCTCAGTAGGCAAAAGCGGGACTTAGTCTCAGGAGCGTCTGCTCTCCGCTGAGTAATGCTGGTTACAGTAGCTGGACCTGGGATGGAAGCAGTAACCTGATGCACAGCATCAGCCTGAGTAAGAAAGTTGGGACAGATGTCTCTGCTGAGCAGGATCCCCTGCGGCCGAGGAAGAATGGGAGACCACAGAAGACATGGTTTGAGATTCCGCCTGTGCAGCAGCAGGAACTCGACACCTAACAGCTATGGCTGTATTTGAGGTTCTGCAGGATTGGAAGCTTTTGGATAAAGTGAAGTTTATGACATCCGATATGACAAGTACTGTAGTTACACTGGTATAAAAGCTGTTGCATGTGTATTCTTGCAACAGAATCTGCAGAAAGAACTACTGAGTTTGCCATGTAGGCACCACATTCACAAGCTAATTATTGCAAGGAAGTTTGATATATTGTGACTGGCATTAACAGGTCCAAATATAACGTTGTTCAAGAGATTTTCTGATTATCAACTGGATAAAACCAAGTTTTCAGCTGCAATGGAAGATGACATCATTTCAACTGAGCTAGGTCCACTTAAGGAGTGTCTAGTTGATATTTGTATCATGCAGCTTGCACAATGCCATCCAAGAGATGATTACAAGCAATTTTTAACACTAGAACTCCTATTCTTTGGTTCACTGGCAAACTCAAATGTACACATTAATAATCCAGGCACTTACCTTTGGGCCCAATGGATGGCCAAACTGATATGCGCCCTGAAGATATTCATGTTTAGTCACCAATTTTGCTTAACTTTGACAGAATTAAAACATCTACATCAATTTAGCACTTTTACTCTCTGTTTGTACTTGAATGTTTAGTACCGCTGTCAGACCCCAGCCACATTGCTGTTAAATGACTTGACATTACTAGAATGTAAGTCCGCAAGGACAGGGTCCTCTCCCATCTGTACCAGTCTGTCATTGTAAATTTGTTTACTGTAAATGATATATATAAGTCTGTACGTAACCCACTTTCTCATGTACAGCACCATGGAATTAATGGTGCTACATAAATATATAATAATAATTACTGCAAGAACTTGTAGCATACAAAGGAATCAACACACCTGTTGCTGAGGCAGCAATAAAAACCTTAAACAGACACCTGTGGTACCTTAGTGAGATCATGGTGGGTCTGGATTTTTTTTATCAATAAGGTCCAAGCAACAGAAAAGGTTGAGATGATACTGGCTATGCAGAAAAGTCCTTGTTTCACACAATAAGCTTCATCACTTCATGTTGTCCAGCACAAAAAAATACCTGTTAGTTTCACTAGAAATAAGCAAAGATTTTGTTCATCAAGATCTTTATATGTGGCACACTAATGTAAGTTACATCGATGCATCCTCAAAAGTCACCAGATTGAAAATCATTAATGATGCCGCCGGATAGGGTTGAGCGACTTTCATTTTTTTACGGTCGAGTCGGGTTTTGTGAAACCCGACTTTGTCCAGAGTCGAGTCGAGTGCAGTCGGCCGATTATCGCTAAAAGTCGGGGATCGACCGAAACACGAAACCCAATGCAAGTCAATGGGGAAGCATAGTCGGCAGTGAGTGGAGGCCAGGAAAACACCTACAGTGCCCATTTTAATGCCAAAAACATCCATTCTTGTTTCTGAAGCTTGTCAATCTTAATAGTTGGGCATTGGAAACTGGGGTCATTTGGCAAAAGTTGTGGGGGGTAGGGCTGGTTCAAGGTTTTAGTGGGCACAGGAAACGTGGACTACGTCACGGTGGTGGAGCAGTGAGAGGTAAGTATGTCAAGTTTGCAAGTGCTGTGATCCTAAGCAAGCAGGGGGGCCCACTCGTTGGCATTGGCACTGGCACAGGGCCCCTCAAAGTACAGCGGTGTGTTTGCACGGCGGGGGCGCCTCCCACCAGCAGCGACACTTTTGCGTACTCTGAGGGGCCCTGTGCCAGTGACGTCGCCAACGAGTATGCCCCCCCCACCTGATGAAGGAACCTGCACTTTCATCTGCACCTTCCTCTTTGTCCCTGTGTAAGGTGGTATAACATGCGGGAAGGGGAACCTTACTTTCAGCAGGGTCAGATTCTGGCTGTGTAGAGTGCAAGGGGAATGTAGTGGTCTGGGTCAATGTACCAGCAGACTCATCTAGCAGTGGCTGGGCAATGGGCAGGATGAGGAGGAAACAGATATAGGGCCAAAGAATAAAGTAGGCTAAATGCAGTTCAAAATTGGTAACAGGACTAAACAGGCGGCACTGCTTTGTTCAGTGGAGTAGCAAACCCAAGAGCAGCAGACACTGTTTTAAGGGCCCAACCACACTAGTAGGCCAAATGCAGTTTAATATCTGATACTATAGGCCGAAAGCCAGAAGGTAGAAGCTCAGCTGTATTCAGTTGAGGGCAACACCAGGGAGGGGCAGACACCGTTAGTAGGCCCTAACCACCAATTTTTAAAAACACAGCACTTAATGAGAGCCAGAAGATTGAAGCACAGCTTTATTCAGTTGAGGACAAACACCAGGGAGCAGCAAACAGAGGTATTAGGCCCCATCCAGCAATAAAAAAAAAAAAAAAAGCTTAATCAGAGCCAGAAGGTAGAAGCTCAGCTTTATTCAGTTGAGGACAACACCAGGCAGGGGCAGACACCGTTAGTAGGCCGGAACCACCAATTTTTTTAAAAACAGCAGTTAATCAGAGCCAGAAGGTAGAAGCTCAGCTTTATTCAGTTGAGGACAACACCAGGCAGGGGCAGACACCGTTATTAGGCCGGAACCACCAATTTTTTTAAAAACAGCAGTTAATCAGAGCCAGAAGGTAGAAGCTCAGCTTTATTCAGTTGAGGACAACACCAGGCAGGGGCAGACACCGTTATTAGGCCGGAACCACCAATTTTTTTTTTAAAACAGCAGTTAATCAGAGCCAGAAGGTAGAAGCTCAGCTTTATTCAGTTGAGGACAACACCAGGCAGGGGCAGACACCGTTAGTAGGCCGGAACCACCAATTTTTTTAAAAACAGCAGTTAATCAGAGCCAGAAGGTAGAAGCTCAGCTTTATTCAGTTGAGGACAACACCAGGCAGGGGCAGACACCGTTAGTAGGCCGGAACCAACAATTTTTTTAAAAACAGCAGTTAAACAGAGCCAGAAGGTAGAAGCTCAGATTTATTCATTTGAGGACAACTTGAATTAGGGACTGCAGACAGACTTACCAGGCTGTCCCCTGTGTGGACCATGCATGCAATACATTAACGCATTGCGCCACAAAGGACACGTAACCTTCTGTGGCCATGTCTTCCGCTCCATATGTCTGTTGACAGGTGTACCTTTGGACTCACAGATTGACAGAATGAAAGGACAATATGGTCTTTAACATGCTGGTGGAGGGGTGGGATGGCTTTTCTCGCAAAAGAATTGTCAACTGGGTAGTTCATAGCATGGTACAGCGTAGTTCATCATGGCTTTATTAATATTAAATAACATAAAAAAATAGGCTCTATGCACTGTAAAATAGGTTCCAGGGGTACACGGGCAGCAGTGGTCAGGTGAGTGGAGGCCTAGTGGAAGGATGGACCACAGACAGGCTTCCAAGGCCTAACATACTAAAATGGGCTGGCTGTAGGCACTTTACAATTGGTTCAAGGGGTACACGGGCAGCAGTGGTCAGGTGAGTGGAGGCCTAGTGGAAGGAGGGACCGCAGACAGGCTTCCAAGGCCTAACATACTAAAGTGGGCGGGCTGTAGGCACTGTAAAATTGGTTCCAGGGGTACACGGGCAGCAGTGGTCTGGTCAGTGGAGGCCTAGTTGGAAGGAGAAACCGCAGACAGGCTTCGAAGGCCTAACACAATAAAATGGGCTGGCTGTAGGCACTTTATAATTGGTTCCAGGGGTACATGGGAAGCAGTGGTCTGGTCAGTGGAGGCCTAGTGGAAGGAGGGACCGCAGACAGGCTTCGAAGGCCTAACACAATAAAATGGGCTGGCTGTAGGCACTTTATAATTGGTTCCAGGGGTACACGGGCAGCAGTGGTCTGGTCAGTGGAGGCCTAGTGGAAGGAGGGACCGCAGACAGGCTTCGAAGGCCTAACACAATAAAATGGGCGGGCTGTAGGCACTGTATAATTGGTTCCAGGGGTACACGGGCAGCAGTGGTCTGGTCAGTGGAGGCCTAGTGGAAGGAGGGACCGCAGACAGGCTTCGAAGGCCTAACACAATAAAATGGGCTGGCTGTAGGCACTTTATAATTGGTTCCAGGGGTACATGGGCAGCAGTGGTCTGGTCAGTGGAGGCCTAGTGGAAGGAGGGACCGCAGACAGGCTTCGAAGGCCTAACACAATAAAATGGGCGGGCTGTAGGCCCTTTATAATTGGTTCCAGGGGTACACGGGCAGCAGTGGTCTGGTCAGTGGAGGCCTAGTGGAAGGAGGTACCGCAGAAAGGCTTCGAAGGCCTAACACAATAAAATGGGCTGGCTGTAGGTACTTTATAATTGGTTCCAGGGGTACACGGGCAGCAGTGGTCTGGTCAGTGGAGGCCTAGTGGAAGGAGGGACCGCAGACAGGCTTTGAAGGCCTAACACAATAAAATGGGCTGGATGTAGGCACTTTATAATTGGTTCCAGGGGTACACGGGCAGCAGTGGTCTGGTCAGTGGAGGCCTAGTGGAAGGAGGGACCGCAGACAGGCTTCGAAGGCCTAACACAATAAAATGGGCTGGCTGTAGGCTCTTTATAATTGGTTCCAGGGGTACACGGGCAGCAGTGGTCTGGTCAGTGGAGGCCTAGTGGAAGGAGGGACCGCAGACAGGCTTCGAAGGCCTAACACAATAAAATGGGCGGGCTGTAGGCACTTTATAATTGGTTCCAGGGGTACACGGGCAGCAGTGGTCTGGTCAGTGGAGGCCTAGTGGAAGGAGGGACCGCAGACAGGCTTCGGAGACCTAACACAATAAAATGGGCTGGCTGTAGGCACTTTATAATTGGTTCCAGGGGTACACGGGCAGCAGTGGTCTGGTCAGTGGAGGCCTAGTGGAAGGAGGGACCGCAGACAGGCTTCGAAGGCCTAACACAATAAAATGGGCTGGCTGTAGGCACTTTATAATTGGTTCCAGGGGTACATGGGCAGCAGTGGTCTGGTCAGTGGAGGCCTAGTGGAAGGAGGGACCGCAGACAGGCTTCGAAGGCCTAACACAATAAAATGGGCTGGCTGTAGGCACTTTATAATTGGTTCCAGGGGTACACGGGCAGCAGTGGTCTGGTCAGTGGAGGCCTAGTGGAAGGAGGGACCGCAGACAGGCTTCGAAGGCCTAACACAATAACATGGGCGGGCTGTAGGCACTTTATAATTGGTTCCAGGGGTACACGGGCAGCAGTGGTCTGGTCAGTGGAGGCCTAGTGGAAGGAGGGACCGCAGACAGGCTTCGAAGGCCTAACACAATAAAATGGGCTGGCTGTAGGCACTTTATAATTGGTTCTAGGGGTACACGGGAAGCAGTGGTCTGGTCAGTGGAGGCCTAGTGGAAGGAGGGACCGCAGACAGGCTTCGAAGGCTTAACACAATAAAATGGGCGGGCTGTAGGCACTTTATAATTGGTTCCAGGGGTACACGGGCAGCAGTGGTCTGGTCAGTGGAGGCCTAGTGGAAGGAGGGACCGCAGACAGGCTTCGAAGGCCTAACACAATAAAATGGGCTGGCTGTAGGCACTTTATACTTGGTTCCAGGGGTACACGGGCAGCAGTGGTCTGGTCAGTGGAGGCCTAGTGGAAGGAGGGACCGCAGACAGGCTTCGAAGGCCTAACACAATAAAATGGGCTGGCTGTAGGCACTTTATAATTGGTTCCAGGGGTAAACGGGCAGCAGTGGTCTGGTCAGTGGAGGCCTAGTGGAAGGAGGGACCGCAGACAGGCTTCGAAGGCCTATTACAATAAAATGGGCTGGCTGTAGGCACTTTATAATTGGTTCCAGGGGTACACGGGCAGCAGTGGTCTGGTCAGTGGAGGCCTAGTGGAAGGAGGGACCGCAGACAGGCTTCGAAGGCCTAACACAATAAAATGGGCTGGCTGTAGGCACTTTATAATTGGTTACAGGGGTACACGGGCAGCAGTGGTCTGGTCAACGGAGGCCGATTGTAATGAGTGTCTGCCAGTTAGTAGTCAAAAACAACAATTAAATGTGAATGTCTCGCATTAAAACAAAACAAAAACACTAAAGGGTGCAATCATTAGGTTCAGGGGTGGGATCCTCTGCGTTGTTTCAGACCTACTAATTTAGCGCAAAGTATTTACTGTGGTAAATAGAGGACACTGCCCCTGACTATGTTTAGTACCATCATACATGTCAACACAATGGTATTGTCAGTGGCAGGTATGGAAGGATGTCAGCGCATAGACTAAACATTGGTGGAAGTGTGAGAGATAACTGTGGAAGTGGTAGAGCAATGTTTGACCTGGGGGTGGGTGAACTCTCTTGTGGCCGGCGGTACAGGCCCAGGGCCCCTCATGTTACAACAGTGTGTCTGACGTTGGGTGCGCACCACCACCGCCAGAGACACTTTATTGTACTATGAGGGACCCAGTAGCAATGCCGTCGACCAAAAGCGAGCACACCCACCTCTTCAGACAAACAGCAGTCTCACGGGTGCTTGCGCCAAGTCGCGATACCACGGCCCCGTATGGGGAGTTTGGCCATTTAGGGAGGTGTAAACATGTCGTATGCTGGACAATCAGCTGCAGAAAATTAGACATTAGAAAAGTAATTCACAGTAGTCCACAGGCAAGAGCTTTTCATAGGAAAGCTAGGTGTCGGCCGGGCAAGGTGGGGCAAAAGATTTCGAAATCCAGTTGTGGTTCATTTTAATGAATGTTAGATCGTCAACATTTTGGGTAGCCAGACGAGTCCTTTTTTCGGTTAATATTGAACCTGCAGCACTGAATACTCTTTCTGATAGGACACTTGCTGCCGGGCAAGCAAGCTCCTGCAATGCATATTCTGCCGATTCTGGCCAGGTGTCTAATTTTGATGCCCAGTAATCAAATGGGAATGACGGTTGAGGGATAACATCGATAAGGGATGAAAAATAGTTAGTATCCATACTGGACAAATGTTGTCGCCTGTCACTTTCAATTGATGCAGCAGTACCTGTCCTGTCTGCGGTCATAGCAAAATCACTCCACAACCTGGTCAGAAAACCCCTCTGTCCAACGCCACTTCTGATGTGTCCACCCCTAACACTCCTAGTCTGCTGCCCCCTGGAGCTCGTGTGAGAACGATCACGTGCGCTGTGTGCTGGGAATGCCTGAAGCAAACGGTCAACAAGAGTTGATTGTTTGGTTGCTAATATTAGTTCCAAGTTCTCATGTGGCATAATATTTTGCAATTTGCCTTTATAGCGTGGATCAAGGAGGCAGGCCAACCAGTAATCGTCATCGTTCATCATTTTCGTAATGCGTGTGTCCCTTTTTAGGATACGTAAGGCATAATCCGCCATGTGGGCCAAAGTTCCAGTTGTCAAATCTCTGGTTGTGATTGGTTGAGGGGCAGTTTCAGGCAAATCTACGTCACTTGTGTCCCTCAAAAAACCAGAACCCGGCCTTGCCACGCAACCAATTTCCAGTGCCCCCAGGAAAGCTTCCGCATTAAAAATATACTCATCCCCATCATCCTCCTCGTCCTCCACCTCCTCTTCGCCCGCTACCTCGTCCTGTACACTGCCCTGACCAGACAATGGCTGACTGTCATCAAGGCTTTCCTCTTCCTCTGGTGCAGACGCCTGATCCTTTATGTGCGTCAAACTTTGCATCAGCAGACGCATTAGGGGGATGCTCATGCTTGTTATGGTGTTGTCTGCACTAACCAGCCGTGTGCATTCCTCAAAACACTGAAGGACTTGACACATGTCTTGTATCTTCGACCACTGCACACCTGACAACTCCATGTCTGCCATCCTACTGCCTGCCCGTGTATGTGTATCCTCCCACAAAATCATAACAGCCCGCCTCTGTTGGCACAGTCTCTGAAGCATGTGCAGTGTTGAGTTCCACCTTGTTGCAACGTCTATGATTAGGCGATGCTGGGGAAGGTTCAAAGACCGCTGATAGGTCTGCATACGGCTGGAGTGTACAGGCGAACGTCGGATATGTGAGCAAAGTCCACGCACTTTGAGGAGCAGGTCGGAGAACCCAGGATAAGTTTTCAATAAGCACTGCACCACCAGGTTTAAGGTGTGAGCCAGGCAAGGAATGTGTTTCAGTTGGGAAAGGGAGATGGCAGCCATGAAATTCCTTCCATTATCACTCACTACCTTGCCTGCCTCAAGATCTACTGTGCCCAGCCACGACTGCGTTTCTTGTTGCAAGAACTCGGACAGAACTTCCGCGATGTGTCTGTTGTCGCCCAAACACTTCATAGCCAATACAGCCTGCTGACGCTTGCCAGTAGCTGGCCCATAATGGGACAACTGGTGTGCAACAGTGTCATCTGCCGATGGAGTGGTTGGCCGACTGCGGTCTGTGGAAGAGCTGTAGCTTCTGCAGGAGGACGAGGAGGAGGAGGAGGAGGGGGTGCGAACGCCTACAGCCAACTGTTTCCTAGACCGTGGGCTAGGCACAACTGTCCCGAAATTGATGTCCCCTGTGGACCCTGCATCCACCACATTCACCCAGTGTGCCGTGATGGATACATAATGTCCCTGGCCATGCCTACTGGTCCATGCATCTGTAGTCAGGTGCACCTTTGTACTCACAGATTGCCTGAGTGCATGGACGATGCGCTGTTTAACATGCTGGTGCAGGGCTGGGATGGCTTTTCTGGAAAAAAAGTGTCAACTGGGTAGCTCGTATCGTGGTTCAGCGTACTCCATCAGGGCTTTGAAAGCTTCGCTTTCAACTAACCAGTAGGGCATCATCTCTAACGAGATTAGTCTAGCTATGTGGGCGTTAAAACCCTGTGTACGCGGATGCGAGGATAAGTACTTCCTTTTTCTAACCAGAGTCTCATGTAGGGTGAGCTGGACTGGAGAGCTGGAGATCGTCGAACTTTCGGGTGTGCCGGTGTACATGGCAGACTGAGAGATGGTTGGAGACGGTATTGTTTCCACCGGTGCCCTAGATGCAATATTTCCTCCTACAAAACTGGTGATTCCCTGACCCTGACTGCTTTTGGCTGGCAAAGAAACCTGCACAGATACTGCCGGTGGTGCGGAAAATGGTGGCCTTACAGTGATGGAAGGGATGTTGCGTTGCTGACTAGCTTCATTGGCCGAGGGTGCTACAACCTTAAGGGACGTTTGGTAGTTAGTCCAGGCTTGAAAATGCATGGAGGTTAGGTGTCTATGCATGCAACTAGTATTTAGACTTTTCAGATTCTGACCTCTGCTTAAGCTAGTTGAACATTTTTGACAGATGACTTTGTGCTGATCAATTGTTGTTTAAAAAAATGCCAGACTGCACTCTTCCTAGCATCGGATCCCTTTTCAGGGATTGCAGACTGAGCTTTAACCGGATGGCCACGCTGTCCTCCAACAGGTTTTGGCTTTGACACGCGTTTTGGGCCAGATACGGGCCCGGCAGATGGAACCTGTTGCGATGTTGATGCCTGCTGCGGCCCCTCCTCCACCTCCGCTTCTGAACTACTGCCGCCTGCACCCTGTTCCCCCAATGGCTGCCAATCGGGGTCAACAACTGGGTCATCTATTACCTCCTCTTCGAGCTCGTGTGCAACTTTGTCTGTGTCACTGTGTCGGTCGGTGGTATAGCGTTCGTGGCGGGGCAACATAGTCTCATCAGGGTCTGATTGTGGATCAGTACCCTGAGAGGGCAATGTGGTGGTCTGAGTCAAAGGAGCAGCATAGTACTCTGGCTGTGGCTGTGCATCAGTGCACTCCATGTCAGAATCTACTTGTAATGGGCATGGCCTGTTAAGTGTTTCACTTTCTAAGCCAGGGACGGTATGTTTAAAGAGCTCCATGGAGTAACCCGTTGTGTCGCCTGCTGCATCCTTCTCTCTTGTTGTAGTTTTTGCTGAAGAGGACAAGGAAGCGACTTGTCCCTGACCGTGAACATCCACAAGCGACGCACTGCTTTTACATTTACCAGTTTCAGAAGAGGAGGCAAAAGAGCTAGAGGCTGAGTCTGCAATGTAAGCCAAAACTTGCTGTTGCTGCTCCGCCTTTAAAAGCAGTTTTCCTACTCCCAGAAAAGAGAGCGTTCGAGGCCTTGTGTAGCCAGACTACGAAACTGGTTCCACAGCTCCAGACTTAGGTGGAATATTTTTATCCCCACGACCACCTGATGCTCCACTACCACTACCATCATTACCAGCTGACAATGAACGCCCACGGCCACGACGACCTCTTGCACCAGACTTCCTCATTGTTTTAAAAACTTAACCAAAGTAACTTTATTTGTTGCTGTCAAACAACTTACACGGTGAGCTATAACTTCAGTATGATTTCAATATCCCTTAACAGGTTGGTGAGACCACAAGGAAAATCAGGCACAATGTTACACACTCTGTTTTCTGTGGCACCAAATCACAGAGATGCCACACACGCAGGACTGTCACTCAAGCACAAATGTCAATATTAATCTCCCACTGTTTAATTTTTTTTTTTTTTCAGGGAGACTTTAGAAACCAAATAATAAAAAATAAATAGGCTTTCTATGGCCCACTGAGTGAGAGATGGCACACACAGGAGTCAGGAGTGGCACACAAGCAGAAAGGGCAATATTAATCTCCCACTGTTTTAACTTTTTTTTTTCTTTTTCAGGGAGACTTTAGAAACCAAATAATAAAAAAAACAAAGGCTTTCTATGGCCCACTGAGTGAGAGATGGCACACACAGGAGTCAGGAGTGGCACACAAGCAGAAAGGGTAATATTAATCTCCCACTGTTTTATTTTTTTTTTCTTTTTCAGGGAGACTTTAGAAACCAAATAATAAAAAATAAATAGGCTTTCTATGGCCCACTGAGTGAGAGATGGCACACACAGGAGTCAGGAGTGGCACACAAGCAGAAAGGGCAATATTAATCTCCCACTGTTTTATTTTTTTTTCTTTTTCAGGGAGACTTTAGAAACCAAATAATAATAAAAAAAGGCTTTCTATGGCCCACTGAGTGAGAGATGGCACACACAGGAGTCAGGAGTGGGACACAAGCCCTGAGGCCAATATTTTTCTCCCACTGATTGATGTAGTGATTTTTTTTCAGGTAGATTTTAGAACCCAAATCAAGCAAAAAAATTAATAGGCTTTCTATGGCCCACTGAGTGAGAGATGGCACACACAGGGATGGCACTCTAGCAGAAATGCCAATCTTAATCTCCCACAAAAAACAAACAAAAAAAAACAGGGACTGTCCTACAATTACTATCTCCCTGCAGTAATCTCAGCCAGGTATGGCAGGCAGCAATAAGGAGTGGACTGATGCACAAATTAAATAAAAAGTGTGGACAAACAAAAAAGATAGCTGTGCAGAAAGGAAGGAACAAGAGGATTTGTGCTTTGAAAAAAGCAGTTGGTTTGCACAGCATCGTACACACACAGGCACAGCAACGCAGCTATCAGGGTCAGGGAGCCTTCTAGGGCAGCCCAATGAGCGACAGCGCTGAGGAAAAAAAATGTAGCTTCCACTGTCCCTGCAAACAAAAGGTGGTGTTGGACAGTGGAAATCGCTACAGCACAAGCGGTTTGCAGCTTTATGTACCCTGCCTATCACTATCCCTGCTTCTGAAGAAGTGGCAGCAACCTCTCCCTATGCTCAGATCAGCAGTAGTAAGATGGCGGTCGGCGGGAACGCCCCTTTATAGCCCCTGTGACGCCACAGAAAGCAAGCCAATCACTGCAATGCCCTTCTCTAAGATGGTGGGGACTGAGATCTATGTCATCACGCTGCTTACACTCTGCGTTCACCTTCATTGGCTGAGAAATGGCGCTTTTCGCGTCATTGAAACGCGACTTTGGCGCGAAAGTCGCGTACCGCATGGCCGACCCCGCACAGGGGTCGGATCGGGTTTCATGAAACCCGACTTTGCCAAAAGTCGGCGACTTTTGAAAATGAACGACCCGTTTCACTCAACCCTACCGCCGGACACTCCATTGCACTCATGAGTACATTTAATTCATCACTGAGCACTCAAGAAGACCAGAAAAAGTATATTCTCCAGTGTGTGGAGAAGCACTGATATGAGAGATAAGCGAACCTGTGGATGTTCGGGTTAGCCGGGTTCAACGAACATACAGTAAAAAGTTTGGTTTGGGTCCGAACTTGACCTTGAACTTGACTCCAGACCGAACCCAATGTAAGTCATTGAGGGCCTGAACTTTGGTGCTTTAAAACGGCTGTAAAATGGTAAAAATGAGGGATAGTGGTCTGGAAAAAGAAGCTGAATGATAGTGGGAGCAGGACAATTGTACCGGTATTTTTTGAGTTTCAGAGTCTCTCCTTCATAAATTAAACAGGATGTGTTTAATCATGTCACACACACCACATGCTCAGACAAGTTAGTAAAATATTAAAATTACATTTACCAGTGGATGTTTTTTTCACCATTGAAAATAATGAGAAAGTGCAAAAAGGCAACAAAAAAGGCTACGCGTGAACATAGCCTAAGGCCACCCCTTGGAAGGAGTTTTTTTCTTTTTTAATGTGCCTTATATACAAGTCATTACACAGGGAGGAAACTTTCCTAACATTTTTCCTGTAAAATTATTTTTATCTTCAATTTGGTATGTTTTATTGTCAGTCCATAAAAGTGGCATAATACTCTGATAACATTGTTCCCAGCAGTGACCTGTTAGTCAGATATGCATCCATGCATCTTCCCCATGCTGTTCAATCCATTTTCTTGTGCTGTCCTTGTGAAAATGATAATTTGATGCATTCGATGAAGCAATTTCTCGCATAAAAATCATGGTTTTCTTGAAATATGCAGACATTTTCCTCTACCACTGCTTGAAGAAAGTGTCTTTTAAAATTGGCAGTAAGTTTAGGAGATGATTTGGGCTACATATTCAACCCCAAGGAGAATCAAGTTTGAGTCAATTTTCTTGAAATTCATGGCTCCACATCAATTTGAACATTTTGAGATTCAATTTGCTGTTTACCAGGAAAACAAGTTTGGTCGCTGAGCTCATAGCCACTGAGTCTCACGGTAGCTCGAGTGCCAAACTGTTGAGTGCCGAGTGCGCTGCAGCCTTTCAGCAAGCTTTATTAGACTTTTGGTCCTGAACAGGAAACCGGACGTACAGTAAGAAGTCCGTTTTCAGGGTCCAGTACCAAACATTAGAAGTCCGGTACGAACCCTGAATTTTCCAGTTTGAGATTACTCATCCCTAATAAACAATATAAAAATGTTGATATGAGTATTTATTTAACTGAGACAGCATGAGGATGCAAGCTGTTAGAAGCAGTGTAATGTTCTGAGACATAGCAGAATAAGAGCTATTTACACAATATTACAATATTAGGCATATATTAAATATTTTAGAGAAATATGTTATGTGACATCTTTAGATTAATTCTGAAAATTGGGTTTGCTCTTTGGTGTAAGGTATTTTCAGTCAAAAAGAGACTATGGAGTTTGGCTAGTATAACTTAATATAATAATTTACTGATGCAGCAGAGAAATTCTATTTTCAGATAACAATAATGATACTAACTTCCTGTGACTTTTGTATGAACTTCTGAAAGTAAATACATGTCAAAGACCTTCAAAGATACTTTAAAAAGCTAACCCTATTCACATGCCGGTTTGTGTCATCAGTAGGAGGTCTTAGAATGATGACAATGTGTTGAATGTCCTTTTAATATGCAATGAAATAACATACATTCTTCGTAAAAGTCTGCTAAATAATATCATTTACTCAAACAATCACAATCTACCTTCATGAAAATGTAATTGGCTAGAGACTATTATAAGGCTCAATTGCATTGCTTTTCTGTAGTCTGTTTATAAATATCTTACATGCATGAAAGGTTCAAAGAAATATCAATGTTAAGTGGGTGAATATATCAGCAGCACATATTGTTTGCAAACATAATCCTTCTTAAAAGAGGTAAAGACATTTCTAATCCCTTCCTTCACATTTCAACAAGTGCTGTTAGTCAATTCGATGTATTCCACCTGATAAACTTTTTAATATTTAACTTTATAATTATTTAAATGTTTAACATCATCCATATAATAATGAGCCCCAACAATGTTATCATGAGCAACAGGCTAAATGTTACATTTCATGTTCTGTAAAAAATACTAATAAGAAAATAATTGAGTGTGTATATTAAATAATGCATGTAGAATTTCTAATACCGGTATTTAATTTTTTCAGTATAAATTTGTGCATAAATAGTACACAAAATTGACTCCTTCAGGAAAGCCATCAGAAGAGATTATCAAATCAGCATTATTTTCTTTCAGAGGTTTCTTGGTCTGTCCAGTCGTGCTGCTGGCTTGAGCAAATCTTAGTATGCTACAGAAGGCAGCCAGTCAACCATATATAATCAGTAATATTTCATAATATTACATTTATATAATATATGCAATATTTAACACATTTAATAAACATTTACATTGTGTAAATTATTCAGTTTACTTAAATTACAGTATGTCACTGGCTCCCATTCCCTCAGCGTATCCAGTTCAAATGACTAATAATGACCTACAAAGCCATCCACAACCTGTCTCCTCCATATATCTCTGAACTAATCTTCCCTCACGTAACCTCCTTCTTTCCTCCACACTTATTCGCTCCTTGCCCAACTGCCTCCAAGACTTCTCCCGAATATCCCCCATCCTCTGGAATTCTGTGCCCCAACACGTTCAACTATCAACCACATTTGGACCCTTCAAGCCATACCTGAAACCCCACCTCTTCAAGAAAGCTTGCAGCTTGCAATGAGCCCGCTGCCTCCTCACCACTACCGGAGCTACCGCCTCACCAACACCGAAGCTCCTGCAACCCTCAGCCTATTGTCTCCTTCCCCACCATCCTGTAGAATGTAAACCCGCAAGGGCAGGATCCTCTCCCCTATGTATCAGTCGATTCCACAGGTGTACTTCATATCAATATAATTTTTTAAACATTTTTTTAGAAATGTAGAAGGGCTAAAAGTTTAGCAACAATTTTTCCGGCAAAATTTTTTAAAAAATGTTTTATTAGGGACCACTTCATTTGTAAAGTGAGTTTTGATGGGCTTTATGTAAAAAAATATCCAAAATAGACCCCATTTTAAAAACAGCACTATTCAAGGTATTCAAAATCACATTTAGAACATTTGGAATTCGGACGTACAGAAATTAAAACAAAGTGGAAATAAAAATGGAAGGAGCGCTATTTGAATTTTGGATAGCAATTTTGTCTGGAATACACTGTGTGCAGAATTATTAGGCAAGTTGTATTTTGATCACATGATACTTTTTATACATGTTGTCCTACTTCAAGCTGTTCAGGCTTGAGAGCCAACTACCAATTAAGTAAAGCAGGTGATGTGCATCTCTGTAATGAGGAGGTGTATTGTCTAATGACATCAAAACCCTATATAAGGTGTGCTTAATTATTAGACAACTTCCTTTCCTTTGGCAAAATGGGCAGAGGAGAGATTTGACGGGCTCTGAAAAGTCCAAAATTGTGAGATGTCTTGCAGAGGGATACATAAGTCTTGAAATTGGGAAACCTTTGAAGCGTGATCACCAAACAATCAAGTGTTTCATGGCAAATAGCCAACAGGGTCGCAATAAGCTTGTTGGGCAAAAAAGGCGCAAAATAACTGCCTATGAATTGAGGAAAATCAAGTGTGATGCTGCCAAGATGCCATTTGCCACCAGTTTTGCCATATTTCAGAGCTGCAATGTTACTGGAGTAACAAAAAACACAAGGTGTGCAATACTCAGGGACATGGCGAAGGTAAGGAAGGCTGAAAAACTACCACCTTTAAACAAGAAACATAATATAAAACATCAAGATTGGGCCAAGAAATATCTTAAGACTGACTTTTCAAAGGTGTTATGAACTGATGAAATGAGAGTGACGCTTGATGTGCCAGATGGATGGGCCAGAGGCTGGATCAGTAAAGGGCAGAGAGCTCCACTCCAACTCAGATGCCAGCAAGGTGGAGGTGGGGTACTGGTATGTGCTAGTATCATCAAAGATGAACTTGTGGGTCCTTTTCGGGTTGAGGATGGAGTGAAACTCACCTCCCAGAACTATTGTCAGTTTCTGGAAGACAACTTCTTCAAGCAGTGGTACAGGAAGAAGTCAGTATCGTTCAAGAAAAACATGATTTTCATGCAGGAGAATGCTCAATCACATGGCTCCAACTACTCCACAGCGTGGCTGGCCAGCAAAGGTCTCAAAGAAGAAAAAATAATGACATGGCCCCCTTGTTCTCCTGATCTGAACCCAATATAGAACCTGTGGTCCCTCATAAAATCTGAGATCTACATGGAGGGAAAACAGTACACCTCTCAGAACAGTGTCTGGAAGGCTGTGGTGGCTGCTGCATGCAATGTTGATCGTAAACAGATCAAGCAACTGACAGAATCTATAGATGGAAGGCTGTTGAGTGTCATCATAAAGAAAGGTGGCTATATTGGTCACTAATTTGGGGGAGTTTTGTTTTTGCATGACAGAAATGTTTATTTCTAAATTTTGTGCAGTTATATTGGTTAACCTGGTGAAAATAAATAAGGGAGATGGGAATATATTTGGTTTTTATTAAGTTGCCTAATAATTCTGCACAGTAATAGTTACCTGCACAAATAGATATCCTCCTAAGACAGCCAAATCTAAAAAAAACCCACTCCAACTTCCAAAAATATTAAGCTTTGATATTTATGAGTCTTTTGGGTTGATTGAGAACATAGTTGTTGATCAATAATAAAAACAATCCTCTAAAATACAACTTGCCTAATAATTCTGCACACAGTGTAGATTGTGGTTACCATGCCACATTTTCCTAACCCCAGAGGTACTAAAAATGCAGAAACCCCCCACAACTGATTTTGCAAAAAACACCCCTCAAGGGATTCAACAAGGTATGTGGTGACCATCTTAAACCCACAAGTGCTTCACAATCTTTAATAAAATTCAGACGTGAAAATGAAAGATTAATTTTTTTGTACAAAAATGTTGTTTTAGCCCCAAATGTTTCATTTTCACAGGAAAATGGACCAAAAAATTTGTTGTAAATTTGAGTATTGTGATACCCCATTGTGGTCAGAAATTATTGTTTGGACATACAACATGGCTCAGAAGGAAAGGAGCGCTATTTAAATTTTGGTGCGCCATTTTAGTTGGAATAGATTGTGGATGCATGTTGCATTTGAAGAGCCCCTGTCATGCCAAAACAGTAGAAACCCAAACAAATTACTATATTTTGGAATATGCAAATTGCCTCTTCTGAGAAAAAGAGGACTTAACTCTATAGAGCCACCTGTTGGAAGTAGCGATCCTACAAGTCACAATCAAAACTTTAACAAGTCGTGCAATATGACAGGATAAAAGCCAAATCAGTATCTCAATTCGCAGACACGGTGTTTCAGGCTGTTGGTCCTCGTCAGTGCGAAGCATGAGAACAGATTTGGCTAGGTGAGAGGCTCTGGACTGGGGTCTAAGGGGTAACGTTTCTCCTTATGGAGAGTGACATACCATCTCTGGCTTGTCAAGGTAAGGAGGCTTATTCGCCGTGCAATGCTCCTCTGGGAAATTAAATATGCAAATTGCCTCTTCTGAGAAAAAGAGAACTTAACTCTATAGCGCCACCTGTTGGAAGTAGCGATCCTACAAGTCACAATCAACCCTTTAAAGAGTCGTGCAATATGACTTAGGATAAAAGCCAAATCAGTATCTCAATTCACAGACACTGTGTTTTGGGCTGTTGGCCCTCGTCAGCACGAAGCATGAGAACTAATTTGGCTAGTTGAGAGGCTCTGGACTGGGGTCTAAGGGGTAACGTTTCTCCTTATGGAGAGTGACATACCATCTCTGGCTTGTCAAGGTAAGGAGGCTTATTCGCCGTGCTATGCTCCTCTGGGAAATTAAATATGCAAATTGCCTCTTCTGAGAAAAAGAGGACTTAACTCTGTAGCGCCACCTGTTGGAAGTAGCGATCCTACAAGTCACAATCAACCCTTTAATGAGTCGTGCAATATGACTTAGGCTTCTTTCACACTAGCGTCGTACTCGGCCCGTCGCAGAGCGTCGGGCCGACGTATGGATGCTAGCGTTGTTTGCGCCGCACAACGGGGGCAGCGGATGCTTTTTTTCCACGCATCCGCTGCCCCATTGTGAGGTGCGGGGAGGTGGGGGCGGAGTTCCGGCCGCGCATGCGCGGTCGGAAATGGCGGTCCGTCGGCCGCAAAAAACTTTACATGTAACGTTTTTTGCAGCCGCCGGTCCGCCACAACACGGCGCAACCGTCGCACGATGGTTTCGACGTGTGGCAAAGCGTCACAATGCGACACTAATGCTAATCAATGGTGAAAAAACGCATCCTGCAAGCACTTTTGCAGGATGCGTTTTTGCAACCAAACGACGCATAGCGACGTGCAGTGCACGACGCTAGTGTGAAAGAAGCCTTAGGATAAAAGCCAAATCAGTATCTCAATTCGCAGACACGGTGTTTCGGGATGTTGGTCCTCGTCAGTGCGAAGCATGAGATCTAATTTGGCTAAGTGAGAGGCTCTGGATTGGGGTCTAAGGGGTAACGTTTCTCCTTATGGAGAGTGACATACCATCTCTGGCTTGTCAAGGTAAGGAGGCTTATTCACCGTGTAATGCTCCTCTGGGAAATTAAATATGCAAATTGCCTCCTCTGAGAAAAAGAGGACTTAACTCTGTAGTGCCACCTGTTGTAAGTAGCGATCCTACAAGTCACAATCAACCCTTTAACGAGTTGTGCAGTATGACTTAGGATAAAAGCCAAATCAGTATCTCAATTCGCAGACACGGTGTTTTGGGCTGTTGGCCCTCGTCAGTGCGAAGCATGAGAACTGATTTGGCTAGGTGAGAGGCTCTGGACTGGGGTCTAAGGGGTAACGTTTCTCCTCATGGAGAGTGACATACCATCTCTGGCTTGTCAAGGTAAGGAGGCTTATTCGCCATACAATGCTCCTCTGGGAAATTAAATATGCAAATTGCTTCTTCTGAGAAAAAGAAGACCTACCTCTATAGCGCCACCTGTTGGAAGTAGCGATCCTACAAGTCACAATCAACCCTTTAACGAGTCATGCAATATGACTTAGGATAAAAGCCAAATCAGTATCTCAATTCGAAAACACGGTGTTTCGGGCTGTTGGCCCTCGTCAGTGTGAAGCATGAGAACTGATTTGGCTAGGTGAGAGGCTCTGGACTGGAAAAAACTCCCCATGCTTCACAGAACTTTATAATATTCTGATGTGAAAATTACATTTTTTTTGCACAAAGATGTTGCTATAATAATAATAATAATTATTATTATTTTTATTTCATATAGCACCAACATATTCAACAGCACTTTAGAATTAGGCGGGGACATATGCAGAAAATAAATTAAATACAAGGTAAGACAGTGTAAACCATTACATTAGGAGTGGGAGCTTTCAGGCTTTTGGCCTATAGGAAATTTTAAACTGCATTTGGCCTACTTGTTTGGTTGGGCCGACTAACGGTGTCTGCTGCTCCTTGCTTTTCTCCTCCACTGAACAAAACTGAGCTTAAATTTTCAGGCTTTTGGCCTACGTAAAATCTGAAAATGCATTTGGCCTACTTGTTTCTTTGGGCCCTACTATTGGTGTCTGCCGCTCCTTGCTTTTCTCCTCCACTGAACAAAGCTGAGCTTCAATTTTCAGGCTTTCGGCCTGCAGAAAATATGAAACTGCATTTGGCCTACTTGTTTGGTTGGGCCATACTAACGGTGTCTGCCGCTCCTTGGTGTTCTCCTCCACTGAACAAAGCTGAGCTTCAATTTTCAGGCTTTCAGCCTATAGGAAATTTTAAACTGCATTTGGCCTACTTGTTTGGGTGGGCCCTTCTAATGGTGTCTTGTCATGATTCCCAATGGCAGGGAAACATCAGAACACAAAAATAACGGACGAGCTCTGGGTGATGGAATCTCGAGCTGACCGTGAGCTAAATCTACCACACAACTAATAGTAGCCAGGGAGCATACCTACGACTTCCTAGATGCCACGCGCCAGCCGGAGGACTAACTACGCCTGGTAGAGGAAGGAACAGACCTGGTTACCTCTAGGGAAATACCCCAAAAGATGATAGCAGCCCCCCACATGTAATAATGGTGAGTTAAGAGAAAAAGACATACACAGTATGAAAGTAGATTTAGCAAAGAGAGGTCCACTTACTAGATAGCAGAAGGATACAAAAGAGGACTTCACGGTCAACTGAAAACCCTTTCAAAAAACCATCCTGAAATTACTTTAAGACTCCTGTGTCAACTCATGACACAGGAGTGGCAATTTCAGCCCACAAGAGCTTCCAGCTACAGAGAATAACAAAAACTGCAAACTGGACAAAAGATACAAAACAAAAGGACAAAGTCCACTTAGCTGATCAGCAGACTAGTAGCAGGAACATGCAACCGAAGGCTCTGGTTACAATGATGACCGGCAAGGAAATGACTGGAGAGCAAGGCTAAATAGGAAACTCCCAAACACTGATGGGAGCAGGTGAACTGAGACAGCAAAGCACACACAAGTCACCAGTACCACCAGCAACCACCAGGGGAGCCCAAAAAGCGGATTCACAACAGTACCCCCCCCTTAAGGAGGGGGCACCGAACCCTCACGAGAACCGCCAGGGCGATCTGGATGAGCCCTATGAAAGGCACGAACCAAATCCGAGGCATGAACATCAGAGGCAGTTACCCAAGAATTATCTTCCTGACCATAGCCCTTCCATTTAACCAGATATTGAAGTCTCCGTCTGGAAATACGGGAATCCAAGATCTTCTCTACAACGTACTCCAATTCACCCTCCACCAGCATAGGAGCAGGAGGTTCAGTAGAAGGAACCATTGGTACCTCATATCTCCGCAACAACGACCGATGGAATACATTATGGATAGCGAAAGGTGCCGGGAGGTCCAAACGAAAGGACACAGGGTTAAGTATCTCCAAAATCCTATAAGGACCGATGAACCGAGGCTTAAACTTAGGAGAAGAAACCCTCATAGGGACAAAACGGGAAGACAACCACACCAAGTCCCCAACACGAAGGCGAGGACCAACACGACGACAGCGGTTAGCAAACTGCTGAGTCCTCTCCTGGGACAACTTCAAATTGTCCACCACTTGTCCCCAAATCTGATGCAACCGATCCACCACCGCATCCACTCCAGGACAATCCGAAGATTCCACCTGACCAGATGAAAAACGAGGATGAAACCCTGAATTGCAAAAGAAAGGAGAAACCAAAGTGGCAGAACTAGCCCAATTATTAAGAGCAAATTCTGCCAACGGCAAAAAGGCAACCCAGCCATCCTGATCCGCAGACACAAAACACCTCAAATAAGTCTCCAAAGTTTGATTAGTTCGCTCCGTCTGGCCATTAGTCTGAGGATGGAATGCAGACGAAAAAGACAAATCAATGCCCAACCTGGCACAGAATGCCCGCCAAAATCTAGACACGAACTGGGTTCCCCTGTCAGAAACGATGTTTTCCGGAATACCATGCAAGCGAACCACATTTTGAAAAAATAGAGGGACCAACTCAGATGAGGAAGGCAACTTAGGCAATGGTACCAAATGAACCATTTTAGAAAAACGGTCACACACCACCCAGATGACAGACATCTTCTGAGAAACAGGGAGATCAGAAATAAAGTCCATAGAGATGTGCGTCCAAGGCCTCTTCGGAACAGGCAAGAGCAACAATAACCCACTAGCCCTAGAACAACAAGGCTTGGCCCGAGCACACACATCACAAGACTGCACAAAAACACGCACATCCCGAGACAGGGAAGGCCACCAGAAGGATCTAGCCACCAAATCTCTGGTACCAAAAATTCCAGGATGACCTGCCAGCGAAGAAGAATGAACTTCCGAGATGACTCTACTGGTCCAATCATCAGGAACAAACAGTCTACCAAGCGGACAACGATCAGGTCTATCCGCCTGAAATTCTTGCAAAGCACGTCGCAGATCTGGGGAGACAGCAGACAAAACCACCCCATCCTTAAGGACACCAGCAGGTTCAGAATCCCCAGGAGAGTCAGGCTCAAAACTCCTAGAAAGAGCATCTGCCTTAACATTTTTAGAACCCGGTAAGTATGAAACCACAAAATTAAACCGAGAAAAAAACAACGACCATCGTGCCTGTCTAGGATTCAGGCGCCTGGCAGACTCTAGATAAATCAGATTCTTGTGATCAGTCAAAACTACCACCTGATGTCTGGCACCCTCAAGCCAATGACGCCACTCCTCAAATGCCCACTTCATGGCCAAAAGCTCCCGATTACCAACATCATAGTTTCGCTCGGCGGCCGAAAATTTTCGAGAAAAGAACGCACAAGGTCTCATCACTGAGCAGTCGGAACTTTTCTGCGACAAAACCGCCCCCGCTCTGATCTCGGAAGCATCGACCTCAACCTGAAAGGGAAGAGAAACATCAGGCTGGCGCAACACAGGGGCAGACAAAAAGTGGCGCTTAAGCTCCCGAAAGGCCTCCACAGCAGCAGGGGACCAATTGGCAACATCAGCACCCTTTTTGGTCAAATCCGTCAGTGGTTTAGCAACGCCAGAAAAACCAGTTATAAATCGACGATAAAAATTAGCAAAGCCCAAGAATTTCTGAAGACTCTTAAGAGAAGTAGGCTGCGTCCAGTCACAAACAGCCCGAACCTTGACAGGGTCCATCTCAATAGAAGAAGGGGAAAAAATGTACCCCAAAAAGGAAATCTTTTGAACCCCAAAAACACACTTTGAACCCTTTACACACAAAGAATTCTCCCGCAAAACCTGAAAAACCCTCCTGACCTGTTGAACATGAGACTCCCAGTCATCAGAAAAAATCAAAATATCATCCAAATACACAATCATAAATTTATCCAAATATTCACGGAAAATATCATGCATTAAGGACTGAAAGACTGAAGGTGCATTAGAAAGGCCGAAAGGCATTACTAAATACTCAAAATGGCCCTCAGGCGTATTAAATGCGGTTTTCCACTCATCCCCCTGCTTAATTCGCACCAAATTATACGCCCCACGAAGATCAATCTTAGAGAACCACTTAGCCCCCCTTATGCGAGCAAACAAATCAGTCAGCAAAGGCAACGGATACTGATATTTGACTGTAATTTTATTCAGGAGTCGATAATCAATACAAGGCCTCAGAGAGCCATCCTTTTTAGATACAAAGAAAAAACCAGCTCCTAAAGGAGATGAAGAAGGACGAATATGTCCCTTTTCCAGGGACTCCTTAATATACTCTCGCATAGCAACATGTTCAGGTACAGATAAGTTAAACAAACGACCCTTTGGAAATTTACTGCCAGGAATCAGATCTATGGCGCAATCACAATCTCTGTGGGGAGGGAGTGAACCAATTTTAGGCTCCTCAAAAATATCACGATAATCAGACAGAAATGCCGGAATCTCAGAGGGAATAGATGACGAAATGGAAACCAAAGGTATGTCCCCATGAGCCCCCCGACATCCCCAGCTTAACACAGACATTGTTTTCCAGTCAAGGACTGGGTTATGAGATTGTAACCATGGTAATCCAAGCACCAAAACATCATGCAAATTGTACAACACAAGGAAGCGAATCACCTCCTGATGGTCTGGAGTCATACGCATAGTCACTTGCGTCCAGAATTGTGGTTTATTACAAGCCAAAGGCATAGAATCAATACCCTTCAGAGGTATAGGGACTTCCAGAGGCTCTAAATCAAACCCACAGCGCCTGGCAAAGGACCAATCCATAAGACTCAGAGCGGCGCCAGAGTCCACATAGGCATCCACGGTAATAACTGATAATGAACAAATCAAGGTTACAGACAGAATAAATTTAGACTGTAAAGTGCCAATTGAAATAGACTTGTCAACCTTCCTTGTACGTTTAGAGCATGCTGATATAACATGAGCAGAATCACCACAATAGAAGCATAACCAATTTTTACGCCTATAATTCTGCCGCTCGCTTCTGGACAGAATTCTGTCACATTGCATTTTCTCTGGCGTATCTTCAGAAGATACCGCCAAATGGTGCACTGGTTTGCGCTCCCGCAAACGCCGATCAATCTGAATAGCCATTGTCATGGACTCATTCAGACCTGTGGGCGCAGGGAACCCGACCATAACATCTTTAACGGCATCAGAAAGGCCCTCTCTGAAATTTGCCGCTAGGGCGCACTCATTCCACTGAGTAAGCACAGACCATCTACGAAATTTTTGGCAGTATATCTCAGCTTCATCTTGCTCTTGAGATAGGGCTATCAAAGCTTTTTCAGCTTAAATCTCCAAATTAGGTTCCTCATAAAGCAACCCTAAAGCCAGAAAAAACGCATCCACATTGAGCAACGCAGGATCCCCTGGTGTCAATGAAAATGCCCAATTTTGAGGGTCACCTCGCAGCAAAGAGATTACAATCTTAACCTGCTGGACAGGATCTCCAGAGGAGTGAGGTCTGAGAGAAAGGAACAATTTACAATTATATTTGAAATTCAGGAACCGAGATCTATCTCCGGAAAACACCTCTGGTGTAGGAATTTTAGGTTCAGACATCGGAGTATGTATAACAAAATCTTGTAAATTTTGAACCTTGTTAGCAAGATTATTTAAACCTACAGCCAAACTCTGAGGGTCCATCTTTAAACAGGTGAGATCAGAGCCATTCAAGGATTAGAAGGAGAGAAAGGCAAAGGCTGTAATTAGAGCTGAAATACAACTGATCCAACTATGGAGCAAGCATAGGGGAAAAAAAAAAAAAAAATCTACAGACTTCTCTTTTCTCTCCTTTCTTCTGCCAATAACTTTAACATTGGCCGGTCATACTGTCATGATTCCCAATGGCAGGGAAACATCAGAACACAAAAATAACGGACGAGCTCTGGGTGATGGAATCTCGAGCTGACCGTGAGCTAAATCTACCACACAACTAATAGTAGCCAGGGAGCATACCTACGACTTCCTAGATGCCACGCGCCAGCCGGAGGACTAACTACGCCTGGTAGAGGAAGGAACAGACCTGGCTTACCTCTAGGGAAATACCCCAAAAGATGATAGCAGCCCCCCACATGTAATAACGGTGAGTTAAGAGAAAAAGACATACACAGTATGAAAGTAGATTTAGCAAAGAGAGGTCCACTTACTAGATAGCAGAAGGATACAAAAGAGGACTTCACGGTCAACTGAAAACCCTTTCAAAAAACCATCCTGAAATTACTTTAAGACTCCTGTGTCAACTCATGACACAGGAGTGGCAATTTCAGCCCGCAAGAGCTTCCAGCTACAGAGAATAACAAAAACTGCAAACTGGACAAAAGATACAAAACAAAAGGACAAAGTCCACTTAGCTGATCAGCAGACTAGTAGCAGGAACATGCAACCGAAGGCTCTGGTTACAATGATGACCGGCAAGGAAATGACTGGAGAGCAAGGCTAAATAGGAAACTCCCAAACACTGATGGGAGCAGGTGAACTGAGACAGCAAAGCACACACAAGTCACCAGTACCACCAGCAACCACCAGGGGAGCCCAAAAAGCGGATTCACAACAGTGTCTGCCGCTCCTTGCTTTTCTCCTCCACTGAACAAAGCTGAGCTTCAATTTTCAGGCTTTCGGCCTATATCAGATATTAAACTGCATTTGGCCTACTTGTTTGGTTGGGCCTACTAGCGGTGTCTGCTGCTCCTTGCTTTTCTCCTCCACTAAACAAAGCTGAGCTTCAATTTTCAGGATTTCAGCCTATAGGAAATATTAAACTGCATTTGACCTACTTGTTTGGTTGGGCCTACTAACGGTGTCTGCTGCTCCTTGCTTTTCTCCTCCACTGAACAAAGCTGAGATTCAATTTTCAGGCTTTCAGCCTATATGAACTATGAAACTGCATTTGGCCTACTTGTTTGGTTGGGCCTACTAACGGTGTCTGCCGCTCCTTGCTTTTCTCCTCCACTGAACAAAGCTGAGCTTCAATTTTCAGGCTTTTGGCCTGCAGAAACAATGAAACTGCATTTGGCCTACTTGTTTGGTTGGGCCTACTAATGGTGTCTGCCACTCCTTGATGTTCTACTCCACTGAACAAAGCAGTGCCGTCTGTTTACTCCTGTTACCAATTTTGAACTGCATTTGGCCCACTTTATTACTTGGGTCTACTAACTGTGTCTGTCACTCATCACAGTTTTCCTCCACTGAACAAAGCAATGCCGCCTGTTTAGTCCTGTTACCAATTTTGAACTGCATGTAGCCTACTTTATTGTTTGGGCCTATATCTGTGTTTCCTCCTCATCCTGCCCATTGCCCAGCCACTGCTAGATGAGTCTGCTGGTACATTGACCCAGACCACTACATTCCCCTTGCACTCTATACAGCCAGAATCTGACCCTGCTGAAAGTCAGGTTCCCCTTCCCGCATACTATACCACCTTACACAGGGACAAAGAGGAAGGTGCAGATGAAAGTGCAGGTTGCTTCATCAGGTGGGGGGCATACTCGTTGGCGACGTCACTGGCACAGGGCCCCTCATAGTACGCAAAAGTGTCTCTGCCGGTGGGAGGCGCCCCCACCGTCAAACACACCGCTGTACTGTGAGGGGCCCCGTGCCAGTGCCAATGCGAACGAGTGGGCCCCCCTGCTTGCTCAAGATCACAGCACTTACAAAGTTGAAATACTTACCTCTCCCTGCTCCCCCGCCGTGACGTATTCCGCGTTTCCTGGGCCCACGAAAATCTTGAGCCAGCCCTACCCCCCCACAACTTTAGCCAAATGACCCCCTGTTTTCAATGAATAACTATTATTATATGGTAAATTAAGATTGACAAGCTTAAGTTACAAGAATTGATGTTTTTCGCATTAAAATGGGCACTGTAGGTGTTTTCCTGTCCTCCACTCACTGCCGACTTTGCTTCCCCATTGATTTGCATTGGGTTCGTGTTTCAGTTGGCTCCCCGACTTTTCGCAATAATCGGCCGATTTCACCCGACCGGACTTTTGAGAAAGTCGGGTTTCGTGAAACCCGACTCGATCCTAAAAAAGTAAAAGTCACTCAACACTAGCCACTACCTGCCTGTTAGTGCTTAGGTATATTTTTTCTTTTTTTAACAAATTCCCAGATATCTGCTTTAAAACAATTGCAACTTAGGTGAGCTCTCTGCTGTTAAAGACAAATGACAGCCTATGTATAACGGCCAACATCTGCTCATTATAGAGCAGGTTCAGCTCCTGAACACCCTACATACAAGTGTACATTTAAGCCCCCTTCACACAAGTGTATGAAAACACATACGAGTGGCAGAGTCCATTTTGAGCGTCCGTTTTTATTTTTTTCCCACCCATTTGTGTGTACATTTTTAAAAAACATGTGTCATCCGTGTTTCTTTGGTATGGATGTAGAAAATAAAATTGCAAAGCTTCTTCTATACTTTCAGTGTTAACGGGAACCTCTCACCCGAAAAAATTCTATTAACCTGCAGATATGGGTGTTATCTGTAGGTTAATAGTGTTACGAACTAGCCCAATGCTTGTACGCAGCTGAATGTAGCAGGGAGAAAATTAACTTTATTTACCTCAACAGCATTCGGTTTTAATCAAGGAGTGCAACACTGATGCGGGTCCAGTCATCACTTTGTATTCTGTAACTGCGCCCCTAGCCCTAATTGACACTGGCTCTGCATTGGGGCAGGCTGTCAGTCAGGGCCGAGGGCGAGGTTACTCAGAGCAATGACTAAACCAATGCCGGTGCCACCTCTGTGACAAAAACTGAATGAAATGGTGGGAATAGAGGTAATTTTCTCCCCACAGTGTTTGGCTATGTGCTGCGCCGGGCAGGTTAGTATTACTATTAACCTGCAGATTAACCCCATATCTGCATGTCTGCAGAGTAAAAGTGTATTTTCTGGGGACAGGATCCCTTTAAACATGTACAGCACATGGACTGTACCAATGCCTTCCATGTTCTGTACATGTTTTTCACAGACCCATAGACTTGTTTTGGTCCTTGTCATCTGTACTGATGGAAAAAAACAGAAGTCTCCTTGTCATTCAGATGAACACACAGTCTGTTTAAACAGATGGACATTTGAGCAGCCCCATAGGTTATAATGATACGTGTGGTATCTGTGAAAAACAGATACACTACGTACTAGAAAAAAGGACATGTGAAGGAGTCCTTATGGGGACATAGTTACTCCAAGTTGCAAGACGGGATAAATTCACTTGTCTTTTAGTAAACATGGAAAGACAAATGGATTTCCCTAACACATACATTGGGGGAAATAAGTATTTGATCCCTTGCTGATTTTGTAAGTTTGACCACTGACAAATACATGAACAGTCTATAATTTTTAAGGTAGGTTAATTTTAACTTTGAGAGATAGAATATCAAAAAGAAAATGAAGAAAATCACATTGTATAAATTACATAAATGTATTTGCTTTTTGCAATGAGAAATACATATTTGATCCACTACCAACCATTAAGAGTTCTGGCTCCTACAGACCAGTTAGACACTCCTAATCAACTCGTTACCTACATTAAAGACAGCTGTCTTACATAGTTACCTCTATAAAAGATTCCTGTCCAGAGGCTCAATTAATCAGTCAGACTCTAAACTCTACAACATGGGCAAGACCAAAGAGCTTTATGATGTCAGGGACAAGATCATAGACCTGCACAAAGCTGAAATGGGCTACAAAACCATAAGTAAGATGCTGGGTGAGAAGGAGACAACTGTTAGTGCAATAATAAGAAAATGGAAGAAATACAAAATGACTGTCAATCGAAGTTGAGCACCATGCAAAATCTCACCTCCTGGGGTATCCTTGATCATGAGGAAAGTGAGAGATCAGCCTAAAACTACACAGGGGAAGCTTGTTAATGATCTCTAGCCAGTTGGGACCACAGTTACCAAGAAAACCATTGGTAACACATTATGCCATAAAGGTTTACAATCCTGCAGTGCCCGCAAGGTCCACCTGCTAAAGAAGGCACATGTGCAGGCCCATCTGAAGTTTGCCAATGAACACCTGGATGTTTCTGTGATTGGGAGAAGGTGCTGTGGTCAGATGAGACAAAAATTGAGGTCTTTGGCATTAACTCAACTGGCCATGTTTGGAGGAAGAGACATTCTGCCTATCACCCAAAGACCAACATCCCCACTGTCAACCATGGAGGTGGAAACATTATATTTTTGGGGTGTTTCTCTGCTAAGGGCACAGGAATACTTCAATGCATCAATAGAAGAATGGATGGGGCCATGTACCATAAAACCCTGAGTGACAACTTCCTTCCCTCTGCCAGGACAATAAAAATGGGTCGTGGCTGGGTCTTCTAGCAAGACAATGACCCAAAACATACAACCAAGGCAACAAAGGAGTGGCTCAGACAGAAGCACATTGAGGTCTTGGAGTGGCCTAGCCAGTCTCCAGACCTTAATCCCATAGAAAACTTATGGAGGCAGATGAATCTCCAAGTTGCCAAGCAACAGCCTCAAAATCTTAATGATTTAGAGATGATCTGTAAAGAGGACAAAATTCCTCCTGGCGTGCGCTAACCTCATCATCAACTACAAAAAATGTCTGACTGCTGTGCTTGCCAACAAGTGTTTTACCATCAAGTATTAATTCTTGTTTGCTAGAGGTATCAAATACTTATTTCTCACTGCAAAATGCAAATACATTTACATAATGTATACATTGTGATTTTCTGGATTTTATTTTTGATATTCTATCTCTCAATGTTAAAATTAACCTACCTTTAAAATTATAGACTGTTCATGTCTTTGTCAGTGGGCTTGCGTTTTTTCCCTTTCCTTTGAATGGGTGAAAATCCTTGCATAACGCTAAAAGAATTGACATGCTCCAGATTTGAAAAAAATAAATGCTTTGATCTGCAAGGAAAAGATAAGCACGTGTATGACATTTCTGAAATTTCTTTACTGGTACTGTAAAATCCTACATTTCTTCCACCACAAAGAAACTTATGGAAAAAAACACTGCAAAAGCGCAACTTGTGAACAAGCCCTTAGATTATTCATTGAACGTAGGGAGACTGTATAAAGTCTATGTAGAGCCTTGCCACAGCCCAAATGTCTGCTTACATCGAACTTTGCATAAATGGGAAATAGGATATACAGTACTTCGCTATTAGGCCATGTAACAATTTTGCAACAACTCTATGCAATGTTGCAGCTTGAAAATAAGGTTTTGGGATGCGGACCATACTGGAGGATATTGAGAAATAAAATTTTCTGTCTTAAGTGTAAGAGAAAATAAAAAAGTAGGAGAATAGAAAACAAAAACAACAATACAAACGCAATAACATTTTGTGGGCATTATGTGAATGCTAATGTAGGTGCAAAGGTAACAGATTTTTTCCTCAGACCAAGTAGTTCACATAAAAGCATGAAGACTTGTCAAATATTGATTTGAGCGTCAGATCAAATTCCACATTGCAAATCTATTGATCCATTAAAAAAGTGTACAACACTAAGATGCCATCTGTGTGCTGTCTGCTTTTCATGGACGACTTGATAGGAGCTTGAGAAATCTCCAACAGTTTTTTTTTCATGATACATTGACCAAACTCTGATGACACTCTGATCAACTACTTTGATTAAAAAAAAAGCAGATCGTTTTTCGCATTTCATCAGTGTTTTGGATCAGATTTTCATCAGCTTTTGGTTAATGTGTCAGTTATTATCATTTTTTGTCAGTGATTTTAATCCATTGCAAAGTTAATCTGTCATCTATGTATTGTCTATTATTTTCACGGACCCATAGACTAAGGCTACGTTCACATTTGCGGTCGGCGCCGCAGCGTCGGGCGCCGCAGCATCGCCGCATGCGTCATGCGCCCCTATATTTAACATGGGGGCGCATGGACATGCGTCGCACTTGCGTTTTGCGCCGCATGCGTCCCTGCGGCGCCCGCGTCCGGGCGCAGAGGACGCAGCAAGTTGCATTTTTGCTGCGTCCAAAATCAATGAAAAAAAGGACGCATGCGGCGCAAAACGCAGCATTGTGCATGCGTTTTGCTGCGTTTTTGTTTGCATTGTGCGTTGCGGCGCCGACGCTGCGGCGCACAACGCAAATGTGAACGTAGCCTTAAATGTTTCAGTGACTTTTTTGTTGACTCTCAGTCCACATAAAAACACAGACATGTGAATAGCACCTTAGACCTGAATAGTTAATTGTTCTGTCTGTAACTATCATCACTTGATGACATAAATTAATGAGACAAGGAATAATAATGAGTGAACAAGTGGAAGCTATGGTTTGGCAGGTGTCTCTGAACATGACCACGAACCCAATAGAAGTCAGTAGGTACTCAAACTTTAGTGCTTTAAAATAGCTGTAAAATGGTCGTAGTAAGGGCTAGATGGCTGCAAAAGAAAGCAAAATGGGGGTAAAAGCAGGTCAATTGCCTTGTAAATAAATGTGGATAGAAAAATAGCTTAAAGCCCTTAAAATAGTCAGTAAACATTGAACTAATTAGTTTACCCAACAGGCTGGATATAATCAATAGAATGCTGTGAGGCTAAGCAACACACAGTTCAAAATCAATGTAAGTCAATGTAGACTATTTTATTATCAATGTCATGGGTAAATATCCATTCCTTCTTTGAAACCCACCTATTTTTAATAGCCAACTGAGGGAAAGCAGAAAGCTAGGGGCTGGTGTTACTATTCTGGAAAGGGGCCAAATCCATAAAGATTCCCAGCTTATTAATATCAAGCATACCTGTCTATTTAGCCTTTATCGGTTATTAAAAAGGGGCACTCAAAAAAATAAATGGCATGGGATCACCCCTATTTTTAATAACCAGCAAAGGCTAAACAGACAGCTGCAGACTGACCTTAATAGGCTGGGACAAGGCCACGCATAACCTAGATTATTTATTTAATTAATAAATGGGTAAACCAGGAAATGTGTGAGGGATTCTTTAATCAAATAAAATGTTTTTTCCTGTGTGTGTATTTTTTCTATTAACTTGCTGGGTTAGTAATTGGTGTGTCTGATAGAAAACTCTCCATTATTAACCTCTGCACTTAATGTCAGCTGACATGACACAGCTAACATCAACTCCACAAGCTATTACCCTACTTCCCAACACACTAGGACAAGAAGGAAGAGCTGAAGCTGAGCACCAGAATTGGTGCATCTAATGGATGCACCATTTCTGGGGCATCTGATGAATGGTGTAATTAGGCTGGTAGAGGGTTAGTATACATGGCATTTACCAGCCTATTAATATCAGCCTGCAGCAGTCTGCTTTTGCCTTAGCTAATTTTTTTTAAATCATGTATTTTTTACTAAAGCATATGACACGCCATTAACACAGTCAAATACAATTTCCAGGCAAATACCGTACATTAGATACATGACCTGATAATATATTTTCATTTTACTAAACAACACCCTTACCACCTAACCAACCCCCCTCTCCCTCCCCCCAATCTCTTGCCCATTATCCAATACAACCATCTGACAGCATCACCTCTTGAGAAAAGATAACAAGCTTTACAAAAACACGCCTGTACATGTAGGAGTCCCCCCAGAATCAACTACACAACACCCATTCTACTTTGCAGCAACTCAGCAGACGCCACACCTGGGTAATCCATCCTTGCCTTAGCTAGTTATTACAATAAGGCGGGACACAATTTCATTTTTTTAGAGCCCCTCTATTTTTAATAACCAGCTAAGGCAAATAAGATAACTGCAGGATGATATTAACCCCTTCACCGCATATGCCGTACTAGTACTGCGCATGTCGTGTCTCCCCCTCCTCCGGCAGTAAGCCCACATCAAAGTCGCGACATGTCAGCTGTTTTGTACAGCTGAAATGTAAGTGCAAAAGTGGGGGGGTAAATCGCTATTCACCCGCCGCTATTAACCTGTTAAATGCTGCTGTCAAACTGACAGCGGCATTTAACTACCGCTTCCGGACGCGCAGCCGGAAATGAGCGCATCGCCGACCCCATCACATGATCGGGGGTCGGCAATGCATCAGGATGGTAACCATAGAGGTCCTTGAGACCTCTATGGTAACTAATGCAGGCCTGCTGTGAGTGCCACCCTGTGGTCGGTGCTCATAGCAAGCCTGCATTTCAGCTACATAGCAGCGATCTGATGGAGGCTATTGAAGCATGGCAAAAGTAAAAAAATATAAAAGTTTAAATCACCCCCCTTTTGCCCCATCCAAAATAAAACAATAAAAAGAAAATCAAACCTACACATATTTGGTATCCCCGCATTCATAATTGCCCGATCTATCAATAAAAAAAAAGCATTAACCTGAACGCTAAACGGCGTAGCGAGAAAAAATTTAAAATTCAAACCGCCAGAATTACTTTTTTTGGTCGCTGCGACATTGCATTAAAATGGAATAAAGGGCAATACAATGAACATATCTGCACAAACATGGTAACATTAAAAACGTCATCTTGGCACGCAAAAAATAAGCCCTCACCCGACCCCAGATCACAAAAAATGGAGACGCTACGGGTATCGGAAAATGGCGCATTTTTTTTTTTTTAGCAAAATTTTGAAATTTTTTCACCACTTAGATAAAAAATAACCTAGACATGTTAGGTGTCTATGACCTCATAATGACCTGGAGAATCATAATGGCAGGTCAGTTTTAGCAATTAGTGAAGCTAGCAAAAAAGCCAAACAAAAAAAAGTGTGGGATTGCACTTTTTTTGCAATTTCACCGCACTTGGAATTTTTTTCCCATTTTCTAGTACAAGACATGGTAAAACCAATGGTGTCATTCAAAAGTACAACTTGTCCTGCAAAGAATACGCCCTCACATGGCCATATGGACGGAGAAATAAAAAAGTTATGGCTCTGGGAAGGAGGGGAGCGAAAAACGAAAACACAAAAAATGAAAAAGGACCGCGGCGGGAAGGGGTTAATAGGCTGAGCAATTCCACATATATTTGCCTTATCCCAGTCTAAGAATACTAGCCCCTGTTTTCTGTTTACCCTTGGTTGGTTTTAAAAAGGAGGGGGACTGCACGTCATTTTTTAAAAGTATTTATTTATTTAACTGTCCGGCCAATCACAGCCATGCAATTATTTGACATGGCTATGATGAAGCTGAAAATGCCCACAGTATTAAAGCTTGTGGATTGGCTGCTCTGTAGCCTTTCAACAAGCTTTATTACACTTTCAAACCCGAACAGGAAACAGATATACAGTAAGAAGAACGTGTTTAGGGTCCTGTACTGGACACTAGAAGTCTGGTATGAACCACAAACTTTCCAGTTTGGGTTTGCTCATCCCTACTAAGTACTCATTCAGACTCATGATTGTTTTTTGCATACAAGGGCTCTCCATGTTTTTCACGGATAACATTTGCATGTGAGAGTCCTTGGGGCTGTTCACATGTCAGTAATCTTTTGAAGACCTAGTGGTCCATGCAAAATAATGAGACATATCCAGTATTGATCTAAGCAGCACTCGGATGCCATCCCTGTTCTGTCTGTTTTTCACTGAGAAAATCTTTACACTGATGAAACTCACTGATGAAACTTGGTCCGTGTCTCTCAGACATAAAATAAAACCTGACCTCTGAATGAGGACTCAAGCTTTTTTTTTTTTTTTTTTTTTTTTTAATTAGCAAGGAATCCTACCTGCCCTTTAAATTTGCTGGGGAAAAGCATAGCTGATAGAAATGGTTAGGGTAGCATCAAAATAAGGTGTCTCGACTGGTGGGCACACAAATTGGCCAATTTGTGCACTATGGGCCTTTATTTTATATATAAGTACAAGCTATATAGCATTAATAATAACCTTATTGGTCTGACCCTAACAGGGAGCCGAAATGAAGAGATCCAGAATAGAATAAAACTCAAAAGGCTTTATTATACAGAAATAAATTGTGGTGCAAAAAAGTGCACAAGCACCCTAACATAAGGTGTGAGGCTGGATAATAATGTATAGGATAAATACAGCATATAAAAACACATTGCAGAGTAGTAAGCGTATTCAAATATATTGCCTGGTAACCTGCCAGCTGCCTCAGCATGCATAAAGTGCAATAGTATTACATATATGTGTGTAACCAGAGACAACAATAATATCTACCTGCAGCAGACCAGCGTCCCACCTCACCCCAATGCACGTTTTGCAACCAGCTTCTTCCTGGGGCGTGTCTGGGGTGGGCAAGGATGGAGTTTATATCATGAACTTGCACCAATGAAACAAAGAAAGCGAGGTCATGTGACCGGAAGGATTAGCAGAGTCATTACCAGGCAATATCGGCGCATGAGTGTCATGTCGGACACTGTTCAGACCAGGTCGTCTGACAGACAGCGGTAATTCCGCGTTTGACCACTGTTTGATCATTAGCGTCTGCTAATTTTCGTCTGGCTGCTCCGGGGTTAAGTAATCTGATCCTCGGATTGGAAGCTGGGCCATGCCCATTTCCTTTAAATGGTTCTCCGGATCTTTGGGCGTCGCCGATTAAAGCTTCTGTCTTATCCGTAGTTATCTCGGTCCGGAGTGGAGAGCTGGTTGTTGGAGAATCGTTGCTGGTGGTGTATTTTCCTTTGTCTTATTTACTCCTTCCTATATTTGTATTTATTTTGCCCTGCACATTTATAGTGTATTCCTGATTGACTGCGGCGTGGTGTATATTTTCCTTTATCATTGTTTGTTATAACTGTGGGTATTGGTCTATTGCATTCACTGGGTGGTGGGCGGTGGTGTTCAGTCTAGGGCTGAATCAGGAGTCAGGGTGAGGGTGGAGGCCTGGACATGCACACCTTCAGTGTAAACTTCAGGTAGAGGGTCAGACAGGGTTTCCCTAGTCTGAGGGAAATTGCAGGGGCCCGGGTTATTAGCTCTCGCCCTCCTTGTCTCCCCGTGACATTATAATCGGCCTAACAAAAAAAAAAAAAAACGTGACTTCCATAACCCGCCAGTTGGAGGCGCTGTCCCTACAGGTCACTGAGTTGAGGGGAGCAGTGCAGCAACAGGGACTAGCAGTATCTAATATACAAGCTGGAGCGACAGGAGGAGTTAATGAGCCCAAGTTTCCTTTGCCTGAAAAATTTGCTGGGGAACGCAGTAAATTTGCTTCTTTTCGTGAAGCTTGCAAACTGTATTTCCGTATGCGCCCGATCTCCTCTGGTAATGAGGCTCAATGTGTGGGCCTGGTGTTGTCATTATTAAGTGGGGATCCCCAAGCATGGGCATTTTCGTTGCCGTCTGATTCTGCTGCATTTAACTCAGTGGAGAGTTTCTTTTCGGCTCTAGGACACATTTACGACGATCCAGACAGAATGGCTCTAGCAGAATCTAAGTTACACACTATTTGCCAGGGGGAGCGTGTTGCAGAGGATTACTGTTCTGAATTTCGCCGCTGGGCGGTTGACGCTCAGTGGAATGAGCCAGCATTGCAGAGTCACTTTATTCATGGAGTTTCTAATAGGGTTAAAAAAGCCCTCCTGATGTACGAGACTCCTGCTTCACTAGATTCCGCTATGAGTCTTGTTGTCCGCATTGATCGCCGTTTGCGTCAGGGGAATCATGAGACGCCGCCTGTGGGTGAAGGTTTAGGTTCACATGAGGTTGCTGCAGGTGAGCCCACGGAATCTATGCAAATCGCAGTGGTGTCACATGTTAAGAATCGTACCCCTGTACTCAAGAAGCAGGGAGCCTGTTTTTTCTGCGGTAAAACTGGTCATTTTATTAATATCTGTCCTCTGCTGTTAAAGAAAAATGCAACGGTGGAAAACTTTTGAGCTCAGAAGGAGTGGAGGAGTCCAATCTGAGCTTATGTATATCCTCCATGATGATTTCTCAGTGCATGCTCCGTGCCAAAGTTGTTGTCGCTGGCAGAGAGATACCAATCACTATTTTTGTGGATAGTGGTTCCGCCACAAATCTCATTGATGAGGAGTTTGCGCGCACTGCTGGTTTTAAGATTGAAAAACTGCCTCATCCTATCCGTGTGGTCACCATCAATTCTTCTCCTCTTCCACAGGGGGAGATTACTGAGTTTGTGGCTGAGGTTAAACTCCACATTGGGGTTCTTCATTTCGAGCAGGTCACATGTAAGGTGCTCAAGAGTCTTCCGGCACAATTGGTTCTGGGTTTTCCATGGTTGTCTACACACAACCCGGTGATTGACTGGAAAACTCAGGACATAATCCAGTGGAGTGATTTCTGTCAGGAGAATTGCATGGCCACATGTGTGTCCGCTGTGACTTCAAGCATTCCTGAGTCACTTCAGGATTATGCGGATGTGTTCTCTGAGAAGGGTTGTTTAGAATTGCCGCCACACCGCTCCTATGACTGTTCTATCAGGTTTAAACCAGGGGCCAAGTTGCCTAAAGCAAGGATGTTCAACATCTCCGGTCCGGAGAGACAAGTGCTCAAGGATTACATTTCTGAAAGTTTGAGCAAAGGGCACATCAGGCCGTCATCCTCGCCGGTGGCAGGAGGGTTCTTCTTCGTGAAGAAGAAAGATGGTGGATTACGCCCGTGTTTGGATTTCAGGGAGTTGAACCAGATTATGGTTCGTGATCCATACCCTATGCCACTGATACCTGACTTGTTCAACCAGGTGGCAGGTGCTAAGTGGTTTACCAAGCTTGACCTCAGGGGGGCGTACAACCTCATAAGAGTCCGTCAAGGTGATGAGTGGAAGACGGCTTTTAATACCCCTGAGGGTCATTTTGAAAATTTGGTGATGCCTTTTGGGTTAACTAACGCACCTGCAGTGTTCCAACATTTCATCAATGATGTGTTCTCACATGTTTTGGGGAAATTCGTTATCGTGTACCTAGATGACATCTGTTATGGACCTGGTGGTTAGAAGCACCCGGAATGACCTGATGAGTAAACTAGTAATCGGAACAAGCTCTGGGAAAGTGGGAACTCTGCTGACCGCAAACCCTACTCCTATCACACACACTAGAAATAGCCGTGGAGCGTACCTAACTCTCCCTAGACGCCTCTTCACAGCCTAAGAGCTAACTACCCCTAAAGATAGAAATAGAAGCCTAACCTTGCCTCAGAGAAATTCCCCAAAAGTAAAGGCAGCCCCCCACATATATTGACTGTGAGTTAAGAGGAAAGTCACAAACACAGGAATGAAACAGGTTTAAGCAAAGGAGGCCAGACTTACTAAATAGTCAGAGGATAGAAAAGGAAACTATGCGGTCAGCACAAAAAACTACAAAAACCACACAGAGTATGCAAAAAGACCCCCACACCTACTCACGCTGTGGAGGTGCAACACTGCACCCCAGAGCTTCCAGCTAGCAAGGAAATATCATGATAGCAAGCTGGACTAGAATTTAGCAGTACTAAGAAATATATTCAGGCAGCAGTAACAACAAATGAACTAGCAGGGACTTAGCTTCTGCTGGAGTAGACAGGTCCTCAGAGAAATCCAAGAGAGATCTGAACCAATACTGATACATTGACAGCTGGCATGAAGTAACGATCTGAGTAGAGTTAAATAGGGAAGCCAGCATAACAATAAACGAGGGCAGCTGAGAAAGCAAACCTCAGAGACCAGCAGTCCCACTCAAAGCCACCAGAGGGAGTCCAAGAGCAGAACTAACCAAAGTACCATTCATGACCACAGGAGGGAGTCTGAGAAATGGAATTCACAACAGACATCCTCATATATTCTTGTGACCGTGATGCTCATTTAGATCATGTAAGGCTGGTGTTACAGCTTCTCAGAGAGAATAAGCTGTATGCTAAACTTGAGAAATGTGTATTTTTTGCTCAAGAGTTGCCGTTCTTGGGTTATATTGTGTCTGCTTCTGGTTTTAAAATGGACGCCTCTAAGGTGCAAGCGGTGCTGCATTGGGAACGTTCTGATAACCTGAAAGCACTTCAGCGGTTCCTTGGGTTTTCTAACTACTATAGGAAATTTATCAAGGATTTTTCTATCATTGCTAAACCGCTAACTGACATGACTAAAAAGGGTACCAATTTCTCCGTTTGGCCTGAGGCTGCTGTTCGCGCATTTGAATTTCTCAAGAACAGTTTTGTTTCAGCCCCCATTCTTGTGCAGCCAGACATATCTAAACCCTTTGTCGTGGAAGTCGATGCGTCTGAGGTTGGTGTGGGGGCGGTACTATCTCAAGGCTCATCCTTGAGTGGTTTGCGTCCGTGCGCCTATTTCTCCAAAAAACTGTCGTCCGCTGAACGTAACTACGATATCGGCAACAGGGAGTTGTAGGCTATTAAGTTGGCCTTTGAGGAATGGAGACACTTCTTGGAGGGGTCGGTACATCAGGTCACTGTTATTACCGACCATAAGAATCTGCTGTATTTGGAGTCTGCCAAGCATCTGTCTTCCAGGCAGGCTTGCTGGGCATTGTTTTTCACGCGGTTCAACTTTGTTGTTACTTACAGACCAGGGTCTAAAAACACTAAGGCGGATGCTCTGTCCAGGTGTTTTCCGGGGTGACAACCTCGGGAAGACCCAGTACCCATCCTCCAAAAGGGTGTTGTGGTTTCAGCCCTCACTACCGAGGTTGAGGCTGAGATTGCCGAGGCTCAGGAGGAGGTACCATCTGAGCTTCCCATCAACAAATCTTTTGTACCGCTTCATCTCCGCCTAAAGGTGTTGGCGGAGCATCATGATACTGTCCTGGCTGGCCACCCAGGGGTTAGAGGTACTTTGGAGTTGGTGTCACGTCGGTTTTGGTGGCCCAAAATCTGACAGGACGTGGTCTCATATGTGTCAGCTTGCACCACGTGCGCTAGGGCGAAGATGCCCCGCTCCCGTCCTGTTGGCACACTACTTCCTCTGGAGTTACCTAGTAAGCCGTGGACGGAAATCTCCATGGATTTCATCACTGATTTGCCTCCCTCAGCTGGGAACACGGTCATTTTGGTGATTGTGGATCGGTTTTCAAAAATGTTGCTCTTTGTGTCTTTGCCTTCTTTACCTAACGCTAAGACTCTTGCTCAGGTGTTTGTGCAGGAGGTGGTCAGGCTTCATGGAGTTCCGTCTGACATCGTGTCAGATAGGGGTACTCAGTTTGTAGCAAAATTTTGGAAAGCATTTTGCTCACGGCTGGGGATCAAGTTGTCTCATTCATCTGCGTTTGATCCCCAGTCAAATGGTCAGACCGAGCGTATGAACCAAAATTTGGAGCAGTACTTGCGCTGCTTTGTCTCTGATAACCAGGAGGAGTGGTCTACCTTTCTTCCTTTGGCTGAGTTTGCCATCAATGATCACCGCCAGGAGTCATCTGGGGAGTCTCCGTTTTTTTGTGTTTACGGGCTACATCCTCAGTTTTGTACGTTGAGTCAGAGAGGCTCTTCCGGCGTTCCAGAGGAAGAGCAGTTAGGAACACAATTGTCATCAGTCTGGAGGAGAGTGAAACAGCGCCTGTTGAGTGTGGGTGCTAGGTACAAACGTGTGGCTGACAGTAGGCGTGTGCCAGGTCCGGACCTGAGTGTGGATGACTGGGTGTGGTTATCCACAAAAAACATAAGACTCAATATACCATCCCTTAAATTGGGTCCACGGTTTATTGGTCCATTTAGGGTCACCGCCGTCATTAACCCAGTAGCGTACCGACTGGAGCTCCCTACGGTGTATAAAATACACAACGTGTTCCACAGGTCTCTTCTTAAGAAGGTGGTGGGTTCTGTGGATGTGGCGCCTATGCCACCTCCAGTCTTGGTGGATGGTAACCTAGAATTTGAAGTCTCCAGGGTGGTTGACTCTCGTGTGGTGCGCCGCACTTTACAATATTTGGTACACTGGCGTGGTTATGGGCCTGAGGAGAGGTCCTGGGTACCAGCCTCGGACATTCATGCGGATCGGCTGATCAGGTGTTTTCATCGTCGCCATCCAGACAAGCCGGGTCCTATAAGCCGTGAGGGCCCTGGGGTCCCTCGTAGAAGGCGGGGTACTGTCATGTCGGACACTGTTCAGACCAGGTCATCTGACAGACAGCGGTAATTCCGCGTTTGACCACTGTTTGCTCATTAGCGTCGGCTACTTTTCGTCTGGCTGCTCCAGGGTTAATTTATCTGATCCTCGGATTGGAAGCTGGGCCATGCCCATTTCCTTTAAATGGTTCTCCGGATCTTTGGGCGTCACCGATTATAGCTTCTGTCTTATCCGTAGTTATCTCGGTCCGGAGTGGAGAGCTGGTTGTTGGAGAATCGTTGCTGGTGGTGTATTTTCCTTTGTCTTATTTACTCCTTCCTATATTTGTATTTATTTTGCCCTGCACATTTATAGTGTATTCCTGATTGACTGCTGCGTGGTGTATATTTTCCTTTATCCTTGTTTGTTATAACTGTGGGTATTGGTCTATTGCATTCACTGGGTGGTGGGCGGTGGTATTCAGTCTAGGGCTGAATCAGGAGTGAGGGTGAGGGTGGAGGCCTGGACATGCACACCTTCAGTGTAAACTTCAGGTAGAGGGTCAGACAGGGTTTCCCTAGTCTGAGGGAAATTGCAGGGGCCCGGGTTATTAGCTCTCGCCCTCCTTGTCTCCCCATGACAATGAGGCGCTCCTCCCCACTTCCTGATGTAAAGTCTCTTCTGGACCTGCGCTCAATGGAATGCATGCTGAAGCGCAAGCGGTCCAATCAAGAGTGCATCCAGGAGAGAACAGGGCGGGGAGTGAGCGCATGCGCACTACCACAGCAGTGATTGCAAGAGAGAGGAGATTGCCAACACCATGAGGCAGATACAAAGGAACCACAGAAAATAGGCTGAGAATATGCAAAGTGCTCAGTGCTAGAGTAAACAGAGGTTTAAATATCATTCTCATATTTAGTAATGGATAAAAGTAAAGTGATATTGTGCATATTAAGAAATGCTGTATTAGCCAAAATCCGAACGTGACAGTGCAAATGATAGTTAAATAATTCATAAACATGCCATAATAAAGTGTAATCGGAATATAACAGTGATATATATTAAAAAGTGCTCTTTAATTTAATTTATAAATTAATAGTATTTTATTAAGCTGTGCCATGGTAAAGTGCAACTAGTGATAGTTAGTGTTGAGCATTCCGATACCGCAAGTATCAGTATCATAAAAATAAAAAATAGGGATATACCCTCTGACGCGCCCTGGTTGTAACCGCTGCAACCGGCAGCCTCCGTTCCTAAGAATGAGCGAGTGAAGGAACTGCGATGATGTCGCGGCTTGTGATTGGTCACGTGAGCGGTCACATGAGCGGTCACGTGACCAATCACAACCCGCGACGTCATCGAAGGTCCTTCACTCACTGCATTCTTAGCAACGGAGGCAGCCGGTTGCAGCGGTTACAACCAGGGCGCGTCAGAGGGTGAGTATATCCCTATTTTTAATTTTTATTCTTTATTTTACACATGAATATTGATCCCAGGGCCTGAAGGAGAGTTTCCTCTCCTTCAGACCCTGGGAGCCATCCAGGAGCACTTCCGATATTTGTGACCCATTGACTTGTATTGGTATCGGGTATCGGTATCGGCGATATCCGATATTTTTTGGATATCGGCCGATACAATCCGATACCGATACTTTCAAATATCGGAAGGTATCGCTCAACACTAGTGATAGTGACTCACATTAAAAGAATAAATATTAACCCCTTCGCGCCATGCGCCGTACTAGTACTGCGCCGCTGACACTGCATTTGTGCTAGCCGCAGTACTAGTACGGCGCACCGATCACCGCGGTCTTGCGCTGAGCACCGCGGTGATCGGGTGCAGGTGTCAGCTGTATATGACAGCTGACACCCCGCAGCAATACCCACGATCGGCGCTAGCGCCGATCGTGGGCATTTAACCCCTCTGATGCCACTGTCAGTAGTGACAGCGGCATAAAGGGGGATCGCGCAGGGACGGGGGCTCCCTGCGCTCTCCCACCGGAGCAACAGGATGAGATCGCGTTTCTCCGGTGATCCGGAAGGAGTCCCCGGATCCAAGATGGCTGCGGGACTCCTTCCAGGTCATGAAATGACCTGGCTAGCCAGCACCTGCTGAGAGCTGCTGAGAGCAGGCGCCGGAAAGTCTCCTGAACTTGCCTGTCAGCTCTCTGATCTGACAGAGTGCTATGCACACTGTCAGATCAATGATCTGATCTAATACAGTGATGTCCCCCCCTGGGACAAAGGTAGAAAGTAAAAAAGAAAAAAATAAAATGTACAAAAAAAAAAAAAAAATCCCCAAACAAAGAAAAAAGAAAACATTTCCCACTAAATCCATTTATTTATGTAAATAAAAAAAAAACAATAAAAGTACACATACTTGGTATTACCGCGTCCGTAACGACCCGCTATATAAAACTATCCCACTAGTTAACCCCTTCAGTGAACACCGCAAAAAAAAATAAAAAACAAGGCAAAAAACAAAGCTTTATTATCATACAGGTGAACAAAAAGTGGAATAACACGCGATCAAAAAGACAGATATAAATAAACATGGTACCGCTGAAAACGTAATCTTGTCCCACAAAAAAAAGCTGCCATACAGCATCATCAGCAGAAAAATAAATAAGTTATAGCTCTCAGAATAAAGCGATGCAAAAACAATTATTTTTTGTATATAAAATAGTTTTTATTGTGTAAAAGCGCCAAAACATAAAAAAATTACATAAATGAGGTATTGCTGTAATTGTACTGACCTGAAGAATAAAGCTGCTTTATCAATTTTACCACACGTGGAATGGTATAAACACCCCCCCCTAAAAGAATTTCAGGAATTGCTGGTTTTTGTTCATTCCGCCTCCCAAAAATCGAAAAAAAAAGCGATCAAAAAATGTCATGTGCCCAAAAATGGTACCAATAAAAACGTCAACTCATCCCGCAAAAAACAAGATCTCACATGACTCTGTGGGCCAAAATATGGATAAATTATAGCTCTCAAAATGTGGTGATGCAAAAACTATTTTTTGCAATAAAAAGCGTCTTTTAGTGTGTGATAGCTGCCAACCATAAAAATCTGCCAAAAAAACGCTATAAAAGTAAATCAAACCCCCCTTCATCACCCCTTTAGTTAGGGAAAAATAATAAAATTTAAAAAAATGTATTTATTTCCATTTTCCCATTAGGGTTAGGGCTAGGGTTAGGGTTAGGGTTAGGGCTGGGTTTAGGGTTAGGGTTGGGGTTAGGGTTTCAGTTAGAATTGGGGAGTTTCCACTGTTTAGGCAAATCAGAGGCTCTCCAAATGCGACATGGCGTCCGATCTCAATTCCAGCCAATTCTGCTTTGAAAAACTAAAACAGTGCTTCTTCCCTTCCGAGTTCTGTTGTGCGCTTAAACAGTGGTTTCCCCCAACATATGGGGTAACGGCGTTCTCAGGACAAGTTGGACAACAACTTTTGGGGTCCAATTTGTCCTGTTACCCTTGGGAAAATAAAATGTGGGGGATAAAATATCATTTTCGTGGAAAAAAAAATATTTTTTATTTTCACGGCTCTGCGAGATAAACTGTAGTGAAACACTTGTTGGTTCAAAGTTCTCACAACACATCTAGATAAGTTCCCTGGGGGGTCTAGTTTCCAATATGGGGTCACTTATGGGGGGTTTCTACTGTTTGGGTACATCAGGGGCTTTGCAAATGCAACATGACACCTGCAGACCAATCCATCTAAGTCAGCAATTCAAACGGCGCTCCTTCCCTTCCAAGCTCTGCCTTGCGCCCAAACAGTGGTTCCCCCCATATATGGGGTATCAGCGTACTCAAGACAAATTGGACAATAACTTTTGTGGTCCGATTTCTCCTGTTACCCTTGGGAAAAAAAATTGTGGGCTAAAACTTCATTTTGTGGAAAGAAAAAATGATTTTTTAATTTTCACAGCGCTACATTCTAAACTTTAGTGAAACAATTGGGGGTTAAAAGTGCTCACCACACATCTAGATAAGTTCCTTAGGGGGTCTTATTTCCAAAATGGGGTCACTTGTGGGGGTTTCCACTGTTTAGGCACGTCAGGGGCTCTCCAAACGCGACATAGGTTCCGATCTCAATTCCAGCCAATTTTGCATTGTAAAGCTGCAGTAGCTTCGTACGCAGTGAAGAAGCAGTGACCCACAAATTCAAACACAAAAGTCTCTTTTATTGTGTTACTTCACACAGTCAATATAATAAATGGCTTCTTCATACAGTCCATTAATAATGCATGGCTATATGACGCAGTCAATACACAGGCCGAACTTCCCTCTGTCCAGTTTCCCTGGGTGACCGCACGCCGGTAACAAGTCTCTGTACTCACTCAGCGCACTGCACTCTTTATCCTCTGGAGTGCAGCCAGGTACACACAAGACAGCCCAAGACGCAGGGTGTCAGTCCTTTGTATTCAATCAGCGCACTGCACTCTTTATCCTGCCGGGTACATATAAATGCATATAACTTCAGTGATCAGTTTACACCAGTTCAATGCAATACATTTCACATGGCTTTAGATTTGCGGTCCCTAAACAGGCCAGACTTCCCTTGTCCAGTTTCCGTGGGCGACCACACCCATCTCAGTCTCTATACGTCTCCATACACACAGCCTCATATGTTGCAGACACTACTCACGCCAGCCCTCCTCTGTCTAGTTCTCGTGGGTATCCTGCATCGCTGTATCACAGTCTCTTACAGACTCTTTACTCACACAGTCGTACACAGTTCAGGATATCCTCCGGATAGCAGCCGGGCACCATATCCACCTGTTTGCAATCGTTGCACATGCTAGTTCTCTTTCGGGCACAGGACCTTCACCTCCAGGCACAGAACATCCACCTCCGGGCACAGGACTGTCCACATCCGACACCTACGGGCACAGGACATCCACCTCCGGGCACAGGACTGTCCACCTCCGGGCACAGGACTGTCCACCTCCGAGACCAGTACCATGTACAGTATGACTTGCATCTCTGTGTACGCTGCAGGTGCCAGGCTATTCAGCTGCCCTGGGTGCTGGCTCTGCTGGCCTCCATGCACTCTGCAGACCAGCACACATCAGACTGACACTGACGTGCACCTCGCACACCTGGTCTCACCTGGCAAGACACCTGACACGGCCTGCACGGCCTGACACACCCAAACCCCTTACTGCAGGGCTTTTAAACACACACAAACCTGTGGCCTTCAGCCACCTGGAAAACCCGGACTGGAAATCTGTGACTCTCATGCGCACCTATGGACTTCATCCGTCTGCATGCACATTCTGGGGAGAACAAACAGCGCCCCCTAGCTGTATCAGAGGCCACAGCCTCACATATCCTCCCCCCTTGTTCATACCTGTGGGGATGAACACTTGTTACCCCGTATGGGCGCGAGATAATAAGGCATCCGTATGACCCTGTGACATCCCCGCCCAAAACACCATTTTCAGTTTCTCCTGCCAAAACCTCTAGGGGGAGCCTATCGGGATTACACTCTGACCCTAATTTGGCGACCCCTATGGCAGGTATCTCAATATTTTCAGGTTCTACGCCAAAAACAGTACATAAACACATTCTCTGCTGCAACTGCAGCACCTCTAGCTGTTGCTGCCAGAACTGCAGCCTCCTGCTGCGCAGACTTCGTGGACCCATCAATCCACAGCAAATCTTCGTAACCCCACCGAGTTACCGCCAGAAGCTTTCAATCTTCATGGCCCCGCCGAGCTACAGCAAGACAGTCTTGAGAAAAAAAAATTTCCAGCTGACTTTGCACAATCCTATGCAGCATGCTTTGGGGTATGCCTCAGTTCACACTGCCCGCATTCTCTCCACCATATGTAAAGCTGCAGTAGCTTCGTACGCAGTGAAGAAGCAGTGACCCACAAATTCAAACACAAAAGTCTCTTTTATTGTGTTACTTCACACAGTCAATATAGTAAACGGCTTCTTCATACAGTCCATTAATAATGCATGGCTATATGACGCAGTCAATACACAGGCCGAACTTCCCTCTGTCCAGTTTCCCTGGGTGACCGCACGCCAGTAACAAGTTTCTGTAATCACTCAGCGCACTGCACTCTTTATCCTCTGGAGTGCAGCCGGGTACACACAAGACAGCCCAAGACGCAGGGTGTCAGTCCTCTGTACTCACTCAGCGCACTGCACTCTTTATCCTCTGGAGTGCAGCCGGGTACATATAAATGCATATAACTTCAGTGATCAGTTTACACCAGTTCAATGCAATACATTTCACATGGCTTTAGATTTGCGGTCCCTAAACAAGCCAGACTTCCCTTGTCCAGTTTCCCTGGGCGACCGCACGCCATCTCAGTCTCTATACGTCTCCATACACACAGCCTCATATGTTGCAGACACTACTCATGCCAGCCCTCCTCTGACTAGTTCTCGTGGGTGTCCTACATCGCTGTATCACAGTCTCTTATAGACTCTTTACTCACACAGTCGTACACAGTTCAGGATATCCTCCGGATAGCAGCCGGGCATCATATCCACCTGTTTGCAATCATTGCACATGCTAGTCCTCTTTCGGGCACAGTACATCCACCTCCGGGCACAGAACATCCACCTCCAGGCACAGGACTGTCCACATCCGACTCCTACGGGCACAGGACATCCACCTCCGGGCACAGGACTGTCCACCTCCGAGACCAGTACCATGTATAACTTGCATCTCTGTGTACGCTGCAGGTGCCAGGCTATTCAGCTGCCCTGGGTGCTGGCTCTGTTGGCCTTCATGCACTCTGCAGACCAGCACACACCAGACTGACACTGACGTGCACCTCGCACACCTGGCCTCACCTGGCCAGACACCTGACACGGCCTGCACGGCCTGACACACCCAAACCCCTTACTGCAGGGCTTTTAAACACACACAAACCTGTGGCCTTCAGCCACCTGGAAAACCCAGACTGGAAATCCGTGACTCTCATGCACACCTATGGACTTCATCCGTCTGCATGCACATTCTGGGGAGAACAAACAGCGCCCCCTAGCTGTATCAGAGGCCACAGCCTCACACATTGAAAACTCAAATGGCGCTCCTTCCCTTCCGAGCTCTGCCATGCGCTCAAACAATTCAATCAGATGGGTAACCAATTGTATGTAAAACAATTCTGTCAAGCACAATTTATCAACAAATCCTCCCAAAAATTTAGTGCAAAAAAGACAATAAATAATGATTAAAATAATTGTTTATTCAATTTATAATATTAAAATGTGTATAAGTTAAATATAACAGCTGATAGAAGCACAATTAATATTAAATCTATAAGTATGGGAACATACAAAAATTATATTAATACAAAAATCCAGGTATTACAATAATAAAAAAATATATATAAAAAGAACTGACACAAAGGACTCCTGAATAAATATATACTTAACGTTGCAAAAATAATATGTATATATTTGACTGTGTAAAATTGCTCCAGCCACAAAATGCATAGGTTATAAGTGCTAAATAAGGAAAACCATATATATCCTAGAGATAAACAAAAAACATCTAATAAAAGTGCAAATTGCAAATAAAGTGCAATGATGTGTGTATAGCAACAAACAAAATTTGCGCAAAATGTGATGTAATCACAAAAAAGTGCTAGAAGTGCAATAAAAAAAAACTAAGTTTGTGCGAACCAACCTATATCATATACTCCAGGACCTTATATGTACCCTAACAGGGAACTATCCGTGTAAACCACTAGGAGAGCCCATACAAAGTGCTGTAGTGCCAAAGCAATATATAATCTGTGTAAAACACAGCCAAGAGCCCGTAAAGTGTTGTAGTGCTAAATAAACAAAGAGAGGTAGATAACCTGGCAGAATACGTTCATGAAATCAACCGATTATAAAGTGTTCCACATACCCAAATGCTCCTGGATCCCAAACCTGGATTTTTGTATTAATATAATTTTTGTATGTTCCCATACTTATAGATTTAATATTAATTGTGCTTCTATCAGCTGTTATATTTAACTTATACACATTTTAATATTATAAATTGAATAAACAATTATTTTAATCATTATTTATTGTCTTTTTTGCACTAAATTTTTGGGAGGACATGTGCTCAAACAGTGGTTTATCCCCATATATGAAGTATCAGCGTACTCAGGACAAATTGCACAACAACTTTTGGGATCCAATTTATCCTGTTACCCTTGGGAAAATAAAAAATTTGGGGCAAAAAAATCATTTTTTGTGAAAATTAGTATGAATTTTTTTTTACGGCTCTACATTATAAACTTCTGTGAAGCACTTGGAGGTTCAAAGTGCTCACCACACATCTAGATTAGTTCCTTGGAGGGTCTACTTTCCAAAATGGTGTCACTTGTGGGGGTTTCCCCTGTTTAGGCACGTCAGGGCTCTCCAATCGCGACATGGGTTCCGATCTCAATTCCAGCAAATTTTGCATTGAAAAGTCAAATGGCGCTCCTTCCCTTCCGAGCTCTGCCATGTGCCCAATCAATGGTTTACCCCAACATGTGGGGTATCGGCGTACTCAAGACAAATTGTACAACGACTTATATTGTCCCATTTCTCCTGTTACCCTTGGTAAAATAAAACAAATTGGATCTGAAGTAAAAATTTTGTGAAAAAAAAGTTAAATGTTCAATTTTTTAAAAAAATTCCAAAAATTCCTGTGAAGCACCTGAAGAGTTAATAAACTTTTTGAATGTGATGTTGAGTACCTTTAGGGGTGCAGTTTTTAGAATGGTGTCACTTTTGGGAATTTTCTGTCATATAGACCCCTCAAAGTCACTTCAAGTGAGAGGTGGTCCGTAAAAAAAATGGTTTTGCAAATTTTGTTGCAAAAATGAGAAATCGCTGGTCAACTTTTAACCCTTATAACTCCCTAACAAAAAAAATTATGTTTCCAAAATTGTGCTGATGTAAAGCAGACATGTGGGAAATGTTGTTTATTAACTATATTATGTGATATAACGCTCTAAATTAAGGGCATAAAAACAAAATTTTGAAAATTGCTAAATTTTCATAATTTTCAACAAATTTTTGTTTTTTTTCACAAATATATGCAAGTCATATCGAAGACGTTTTACCACTATCATGAAATACAATATGTCACGAGAAAACACTGTCAGAATCACCAGGATCCGTTGAAGTGTTTCAGAGTTATGACCTCATAAAGTGACAGTGGTCAGAATTGTAAAAATTTGCCCTGTCACTTAGGTGAAAACAGGCTTCGGGGTGAAGGGGTTAAATATAACTAATATCTATATGTAGTGATCATCTTTAAAAAAAAAATTGCACTACTATTTATTTCTGTATAATAAAGTTTTTTGAATTTTATTCTATTCTGGATCTGTTCATTTCGGCTCCCTGTTAGCGTCAGACCGAATAAGGTTATTATGTATTGGGAAGTGCCAGCCATATCCTTTGGACATTGGTGATTTGTATTGTATTTACTGTTGTTTTAACAGTGTAACTGTCCTTGAATTCTGAGAATAAGAGGCCAAAAAAAAAACTATTTTGGCATAAAATGTATATATAATAGGGAATTTATATTTTTATAAATTTTTTTATAAACAGACTATCTATTGTGATGGATTTAAAAGCCAAAGAATGCTCTTGGCGACTTAAAGCTAATGACATTTTTAAACAAAGCACCCTAACAGTTTTGCAGGATGTCTCTAAAGATTACAGGGAAGGAATGCATCGTTATAGGAATATTCTATATCTTAAGACCAAGCTATGGTGGAATTGAACTACACTAGAGAATTATCTCTCCAATAAAATAATACCAAGGGGTTTAAGGGTTCAATTATACCCTACTTTTGAATTGCAAGAGGAGAGTTTAACCAAAAGGTGGACGACAGCAGCAACTACATGCTCCTGTGAGTTTATTCAAATCCTCATAGAGAAGAATACCTTTTCCTTGACAGAAATGGACGAGTAATTAGGAAGTATACATAATACACTACAAAAAGATGTACCTAAGGACATATTGGACAAATGGCTTAAGGAATTGGAAACAGACACAGTCAAATGGGAGGAAGAAGTGAGTCAGGGGAAGCTTAAAAACGCTTCAACGTGACATGACTGATTATGATACTGACAAGGTATACAAATGGCAACATAGGAAGAGAAATGTTCCCAATAAAGGCAGACCCAGAGCTCCCTCTATGGTATCGAGTACTTCTGGTACGGAGAGTCATGCGACTGCTAGTGACATTGAGGATCAGAGGGACTTTAGTTTGAGAACTGGGATCCGGAAGAAACAGTTCCCTGATATGTTCAACAAAACACATAAATGTCAGAAGACTAAAGACCAATTTAAGGTAGTTAATCTATCACATCATGAAATTACACCCATTCAGAACAAGATACTAGAAAGAGGGCTAACATTTTCACCTTCCTCCCATATAGATGCATTCATAGCCATTAAAGATACCCACTTGCTGTCTAGAAAGATTATCCTAAAAAAACTGCATTACAAAAACTCATCATCTGAAATTTTCACTACACCTGAGGAGATTGAGGCATTGGAGAATCTCATATCTTTGGAGGAGGAAAACTTGGCACTAGAAGTAACATCCCTGGCCATCTTTATAATAGATCTAAAAAATTCCCCTCATTGGGTTTGTGCCCGGCAGTTGAAGTATTTACTAAACTGGTTACGAGGGACATAGAACATCTGGCCGGGAGCTGCAAAAACCCATCAAATTTGGATAGGAAAGAACGCCTGGCATTGGAGGAATTAAAGTCCTGGAAGGATGTAGTTTACAAACTGACAGACAAAGGGGGTAATTTAGTCATCTGTCCTTGCCAGATGTTTGAGAAACAAGCCAACAGATTACTCGATGACTCTACGTGTTATCGTAAAATAGCATTCAACCCTTTGTCTTTCTTCCAGGAAAAGCTTGTTAATATTCTGGACAGGGCCTTTATGGAAGGCATTATTTCAAAGAAACTGTTGGGTACCATCAGAACCCTTCACCCAAGGTTGCCTACGTTTTATATTATCCCAAAACTGCATGAGAACCCCTTGGACCCTCCCGGACGGCCAATCGTTGCAGGTATGGGTGGATTGTGTGAGATTATCTCTGATATTGTGGATCATTTTTTGAAACCCATAGTCTCCACACTACCGTCGTACATCAAAGACACTACATCGGCCCTTCAATGCATTGATCAGCTACATGCGGAAGAAAATGTCATCATGGTGATGGCCGATGTAGAGGCGTTGTACACATCAATCCGTCACACTGATGGTTTAGCAGCCACTAAATGGTTCCTGCAATCTAGCAAAATCCATCCCCCAATTGCCGACCTGATTTTGATCTTTTTGGAACTCATTCTGAACCATAATGCTTTTACATTTAATAATAACTAGTGTTGAGCATTCCGATACCGCAAGTATCGGGTATCGGCCGATACTTGCGGTATCGGAATTCCGATACCGAGATCCGATACTTTTGTGGTATCGGGAATCGGTATCGGATCCATATTACTGTGTAAAATAAAGAATTAAAATAAAAACTATTGATATACTCACCTCTCCGGAGGCCCCTGGACATCACCGCTGGTAACCGGCAGCCTTCTTTGCTTAAAATGAGCGCGTTTAGGGCCTTCCATGACGTCACGGCTTCTGATTGGTCACGTGCCGCTCTTGTGACCGCCACGCGACCAATCACAAGCCGTGACGTCATTCTCAGGCCCTAAACTCCTCATTCTAGGAATTTAGGACCTGAGAATGACGTCGCGGCTTGTGATTGGTCGCGTGGCGGTCACATGAGCGGCACACGACCAATCAGAAGCCGTGACATCATGGAAGGCCCTAAACACGCTCATTTTAAGCAAAGAAGGCTGCCGGTTACCAGCGGTGATGTCCAGGGGCCTCCGGAGAGGTGATTATATCAATATTTTTTATTTTAATTCTTTATTTTACACAGTAATATGGATCCCAGGGCCTGAAGGAGAGTTTTCTCTCCTTCAGACCCTGGGAACCATCAGGATACCTTCCGATACTTGGTGTCCCATTGACTTGTATTGGTATCGGGTATCGGCGATATCCGATACTTTTTGGGTATCGGCCGATACTATCCGATACCGATACTTTCAAGTATCGGACGGTATCGCTCAACACTAATAATAACATATTTCTTCAGTTACAAGGTACGGCAATGAGGGCCTCCTGTGCCCCGGCTTATGCCAATTTATTTTTAGGGGCATGGGAGAGGAGTATTTTTCAGGGGGATCTCATCCAGGGTGTGAACTATGTTCACAACTGGATGAGATATATAGATGATATTCTGTTCTTTAGGGAAGGCACCTTGGAGGGTTTGAATGACTTTATGAATACTCTGAATAACAACAATCTTAACATCAGGCTTACATTTCGTTTTTGCAGAAGCCTGGATTTTTTGGATTTGAAGATTACGGTTGCTCCAGAGGGTCATATAAGTACTGATGTATTCAGGAAATCTACAGCAACCAATGCTTTGTTGAAGGCGGACTCCTCCCACCTTAGATCTACCATTGAAGGTATTCCTATTGGGCAATTTTTAACGTATTAGAAGAATTTGTTCGGATGACACTCAATTTGAGAACCAGGCTATGGATTTGACCCACAGGTTTGCGGCAAGAGGATACAGTACCCACTGTATAAAGAGGGGCTATATGAGAGCCAAGAAGACTACTCGCAATGAACTCTTATACAAGCAGAAAAATAAGATCAAGGGCAAAGATGAGAATCAGGTGAGATTCATTTCAACGTACAATTGCCAATGGCAAATGCTTATAAACATCATTCGTAAGCATTGGGAAGTGTTGATGGTTGATCCTATTTTGATACGGGCATTACCCTCAACTCTATCATTTGTGGCCAGACGTTCCCCAAATTTCAAAGACATTTTGGTTAAAAGCCACTATGAAGCCCCTAGACTTGGACCATCTAGAGCTGTAGGTGGAGACCGGAAAGGCTTTTTTCCATGCGGACTCTGTAAAGGATGCCTTAATCACATTAGATCAACGGAGTTTGGTAATTTTGATGGATCAAAGACATACAAAATTAGAAAACATCTTAGTTGCAATTCTCGAGGGGTCATTTACCTGGCTCAATCCCCCTGTGGGAAAATTTATGTAGGATTTATTACTAGGGAACTCAATATTAAGACTAGGGAACACATCAGAGACATCAATAAAGCCAGGATGGTGGAAGACGAAACCCTGTTGAAAACCTTACCCAGACACTTCAAGAAACACCATGATGGACAGGCCAGAGGTCTAGTGATTAAAGGCATTGATCAAATCATTTTAGACTTGCCGGGGGGGTGACTTGGGTAGGACCCTGGCCCAACTTGAAAGTAAATGGATTTACAGGCTGGGAAGAATGGCTCTACAGGGTTTGAATGAGAACTTGGAATTTGCCTCATTCTTGTGAAAATAATCAGGTCTTCCTCTACCTCTTTGTTTTATTTTCCTGTTTTATTTTATCTTCTTTGAGACATCCTTTTAGGGGATAGGGCATGGGTTTTTTTTGTGCATTGGTTTTAACATTAAAGTGTTATTGTTTTTGCTAATTCTTGTTTTATATTTTTGTAGGAGTGTGAGGTCTGGTTTGGGATTGCCTTTTCTTTCTTACCATGTTATACTGCTTAGGGAGGAGATTCTTCCGCTCTATTGTTCTGCACGAGATGAAGATTTATCATGAGAATTATTAAGCCTGATGTCCTCATTCATGACTTCAGAGATGGAAGAACTGTATGAATGTTATATGGACACTTATTTGTTTCTTCTTTATTAGTGTTTTCTTGTTTTTCAATTTTTTTATGTGAGTGCACTATCAGTGTTTTCCTTGTATGCATCTCACCCTTCAAGTTTATGGCTGACATTGGTGGGCTTTTTATGGAGATAGACAATGATACAGGTGTATTATTTAATCTGTAATGATATGTTTGATGATGGTTATTGTCTATATAGTAATGGGATAGATATAGATTTGAAATCTGATAGTGATCGCTATTTGTACTCTATCACTATATAATTATAATACTATCATTAGCTTTGTCACTACATTGTGTTGAATATCTTAATGGACATTATTTCTCACTAGTTTATAATACCATATTTGGGTTATCTATGCAGGTATATGAGTGGCCCCCTCATACATAGTTAGTATAGATTTCGTTTTGACCATGGGGGTTGGATCTATAGGTTCAATATGTAATATGCTACAATATGTTTTTTTTTAAAGATGATCACTACATATAGATATTAGTTATATTTAATATTTATTCTTTTACTATGAGTCACTATCACTAGTTGCACTTTACCATGGCACAGCTTAATAAAATATTATTAATTTATTGGTTGCACTGTCACCTTATGATTCTGGTTAAAGAGCACTTTTTAATATATATCACTGTTATATTCCGATTACACTTTATTATGGCACGTTTAATGAATTATTTAACTGTCATTTGCACTGTCACTTTAAGATTTCGGCTAATACAGCATTTCTTAATATGCACAATATCTCTTTACTTTTATCCATTACTAAATATGAGAATGATATGTAAACCTCTGTTCACTCTAGCACTGAGCACTTTTCATATTCTCAGCCTATTTTCTGTGGTTCCTTTGTATCTGCCTCATGGTGTTGGCAATCTCCTCTCTCTTGCAGTCACTGCTGTGGTAGTGTGCATGCGCTCGTTCCCCGCCCTGTTCTCTCCTGGATGCGCTCTTGATTGGACCACTTGCGCTTCAGCATGCGTTCCATTGAGCGCAGGTCCAGAAGAGACTTTACGTCAGGAAGTGGGGAGGAGCATCTCATACGCCGATATCGCCTGGTAATGACTCTACTAATCCCTCTGGTCACATGACCTCGCTTTCTTTATTTCATTGGCGCAAGTTCATGATATAAACTCCATCCTTGCCCACCCCAGACACGCCCCCGGAAGAAGCTGGTTGCGAAACGTGCGTTGGGGTGAGGTGGGATGCTGGGTCTGCTGCAGGTAGATATTATTGTTGTTTCTGGTTACACTCGTATATGTAATACTATTGCACTTTATGCATGATGAGGCAGCTAGCAGGTTACCAGGCAATATATTTGAATACGCTTACTACTCTGCATTGTGTGTTTTTTATGCTGTATTTATCCTATACATTATTATCCAGCCTCCCACCTTATGTTAGGGTGCTGTGCACTTCTTTGCACTACTATTTATTTCTGTATAATATAATGTATTATTATGTATTGGGAAGTGCCAGCCATATCCTTTGAAAATTGGTGATTTGTATAGCATTAATGTAGGTAAAATAGATTGCATATACATTGCATAAAATGTGCTGCTGCACTCATTGGATTGTATAAGTACAGCCTAAGGCCATGATCACATGTTCAGTATTTGGTCACAATTTTACATCAGTATTTGTAAGCCAAAATGAGAAGTGGAACAATCAGAGAAAAAGTACAATAAAAACACATACACCACCTCTGTATTTTTCACTCACTCCTGGTTTTGGATTACAAATACTAAGGCTACTTTCACACTGGCGTTTTTCTGCAGACGTCCAAATGCGTCATTTTGAGGAAAAAACGCATGCTGCAAAATGTCCCGCAGGATGCGTTTTTTTCCCATAGATTTGTATTGGCGACGCATTGCGACGGATTGTCTTACATCGTGTACGTCGTACGACGGATGCGTCGAAAATTGGAGACACGTCGTCGGGAAAAACGTTGATTGTAACGTTTTTTGTCTCCGCCTAAAAAACGTGTCGCGACGCATCCTTCGGCATGCGTCGTTGGCTACAAAGGAAGCCTATGGGATCCATCGAGACACGTCGTACGACGCAATGCATCGCTGCAATACATTTTTTTAAACTGAGCATGCTCAGAAGCAGGATTTTGTAGCCGATTGGCCAGACACCCCCAAATCTATATAAACCTGGCCTGGGCCTTCAACCCCACATATGGCAGCAAGAAGTCAAAGAGAGAAGACTGCCAGCAAGCATCTGCCCAGCATCTGCCCAGCATCTGCCCAGCCAGCAAGACTCCGGCCTGCCAGGAAGACTCCGGCCTACAAGAAAGACTCCAGCCTGCCAGCTAGACTCCTGCCACACCCAGACTCCAGCCTGCAGCTAGACTCCTGCCACACCCAGACTCCAGCCACCATAGAGCCAGTGTGAGTATTGCCATTTTTGTGTGCGTCTGTGTGCATGTCTGTGTGTGCGTGTGCATTTGTGTCTATATGACGTACTGACCCCAGCAAGAGCTTAAAACCTGAATATAACCAGAGGCCTGCCATCGTCCTGCAACAGCCAGTGCCCTGCTAGAGTCAAGATCCACCCTGAGGCCAGCCACTGTGAAGACATCCAGCTCCAGCCGGAGGACTGCCAGCCTTTTTTACGTGTGTATGTGTGTGTGTGTGTATGCGTCTTGTGTGCTTTTGTGCATCAGTGTGTGTTTGCATAAAGTCTATGTGCTCTTGTGTGTGTGTGCATCTGTGTATTTTCGTACGGCTGTGTGCTTTTGTATGTATGCCTTCACCTGCCTGCACCTTATGCCTTCGCCAATCTTATGCCTGTTCATGTGTTATGCTTGTGTTATGCCTGCGCCTGTGTGCTTTTGTGTGTGTGCATGCACCTGTGTGCTTTCAGGCATGTTTGTGTGCGTCTTGGTGATTGCATGTGCATGCGTCCATGCCTTTTGGTTAATTCCCTTTTTCTGATGTATTTACCAAGTATAGTGGTCTGTGCAGCATGTGGTTTCAATGTGTGAGCGTGTGTCTTGTGTGTGTTTTTTTTTCTATTTAAAATTGTTTTATTTTTTTTATTGCTGTTGAAACCACCCAGTTGATGTACAGTGGGGCAAAAAAGTATTTAGTCAGTCAGCAATAGTGCAAGTTCCACCACTTAAAAAGATGAGAGACGTCTGTAATTTACATCATAGGTAGACCTCAACTATGGGAGACAAACTGAGACAAAAAAATCCAGAAAATCACATTGTCTGTTTTTTTATCATTTTATTTGCATATTATGGTGGAAAATAAGTATTTGGTCAGAAACAAAATTTAATCTCAATACTTTGTAATATATCCTTTGTTGGCAATGACAGAGGTCAAACGTTTTCTGTAAGTCTTCACAAGGTTGCCACACACTGTTGTTGGTATGTTGGCCCATTCCTCCATGCAGATCTCCTCTAGAGCAGTGATGTTTTTGGCTTTTCGCTTGGCAACACGGACTTTCAACTCCCTCCAAAGGTTTTCTATATGGTTGAGATCTGGAGACTGGCTAGGCCACTCCAGGACCTTGAAATGCTTCATACGAAGCCACTCCTTCGTTGCCCTGGCGGTGTGCGTTGGATCATTGTCATGTTGAAAGACCCAGCCACGTTTCATCTTCAATGCCCTTGCTGATGGAAGGAGGTTTGCACTCAAAATCTCACGATACATGGCCCCATTCATTCTTTCATGTACCCGGATTAGTCGTCCTGGCCCCTTTGCAGAGAAACAGCCCCAAAGCATGATGTTTCCACCACCATGCTTTACAGTAGGTATGGTGTTTGATGGATGCAACTCAGTATTCTTTTTCCTCCAAACACGACAAGTTGTGTTTCTACCAAACAGTTCCAGTTTGGTTTCATCAGACCATAGGACATTCTCCCAAAACTCCTCTGGATCATCCAAATGCTCTCTAGCAAACTTCAGACGGGCCCGGACATGTACTGGCTTAAGCAATGGGACACGTCTGGCACTGCAGGATCTGAGTTCATGGTGGCGTAGTGTGTTACTTATGGTAGGCCTTGTTACATTGGTCCCAGCTCTCTGCAGTTCATTCACTAGGTCCCCCCGCGTGGTTCTGGGATTTTTGCTCACCGTTCTTGTGATCATTCTGACCCCACGGGGTGGGATTTTGCGTGGAGCCCCAGATCGAGGGAGATTATCAGTGGTCTTGAATGTCTTCCATTTTCTAATTATTGCTCCCACTGTTGATTTCTTCACTCCAAGCTGGTTGGCTATTGCAGATTCAGTCTTCCCAGCCTGGTGCAGGGCTACAATTTTGTTTCTGGTGTCCTTTGACAGCTCTTTGGTCCTCACCATAGTGGAGTTTGGAGTCAGACTGTTTGAGGGTGTGCACAGGTGTTTTTTTATACTGATAACAAGTTTAAACAGGTGCCATTACTACAGGTAATGAGTGGAGGAAAGAGGAGACTCTTAAAGAAGAAGTTACAGGTCTGTGAGAGCCAGAAATCTTGATTGTTTGTTTCTGACCAAATACTTATTTTCCACAATAATATGCAAATAAAATGATAAAAAAACAGACAATGTGATTTTCTGGATTTTTTTTTCTCAGTTTGTCTCCTATAGTTGAGGTCTACCTATGATGTAAATTACAGACGCCTCTCATCTTTTTAAGTGGTGGAACTTGCACTATTGGTGACTGACTAAATACTTTTTTGCCCCACTGTACTTGCATTTAAAATAAAGAGCATTTTAGCTCCTTTGTTATGTTTTAACCCAAAAAAAGGAAATAAAAAATAAAATAATAAAATGTTTAATAACAAATGTCCGTAGTATCATTTCAGAAAGGAAAATGTAAAAATGGTGTATGTACAAATGGTAACACATGCAATACAGAGTTGGTTGAGGGCTTATTTTTTAATAAAGGTAATACTTTAAAGTTTTTTTGGGGAGGTGAATTTTTCAAGGGATTTTTGGAAATAAAATATGTGGTAAATATCTTTTAACATCGTGGGTTCACATTTCAATTTAATTTTTTTTTTCTTTTGGGACATGGAAATGGTTCGGTGCACCGGGTGTATTTGTTTTTGGGTTTGGGTGTTCACCTTCCTGAACATTGCTCACATCATTTTAGCAGGGTGGTTATCGTTAAACATTACCTAGTTTGGGGGGTGGTCTAACCATAAATTCATTATACTTACAGATACACCAGGCACCAAAACCCTCCTACAGGGACCACCCAAACCCACCCAGACGTGCCCACATCAGGAAATATTTCTAAGTAAGTTTTGAAGACCCTAAATCTGCAACTTCAATGTGTATAGCAGATTGCAAGTGTCTTTTTACTTACAGAGCCACCAGGGACCACAGCCACCTGCCATCCCACCGGGACCACAGCCACCTGCCATCCCACTGGGACCACAGCCACCTGTCATCCCACCGGGACCACAGCCACCTGCCATCCCACCGGGACCACAGCCACCTGCCATACCACAGGGACCACATCTGGAATTTTTTCTAAGTAAGTTTTGAAGACCCTAAATCTGCGACTTCAATGTGCATAGCAGATTGCAAGTGTCTTTTTACTTACAGAGCCACCATGGACCACAGCCACCTGCCAAACCACAGGGACCACCCAGTGATCCCACAGCCACAATGTCCTCTTCTGACAGCCCTCCTCCACAGCAACAGCGTGTATCGGTACATTAACCAAAAAATTTTAAACATTTTTTTTGGGGTTTTTTTACATTTTTTTTAATCACTACATGCATTAATTATGTTTAAACAGGAAGCTGAATCAGATGAGGAGCTATCAGAAGGGGACGAGACGGGTGGAGAGATGCAAGTTGCGGAGGAACCAAGTGTAAGTAGTGGCGAAACAGTTGCTTCACACATCACACTGCACCAAACACAAAACAGATCTTCATACATAACTAAACACATAAAACATATGCGTACATTATAGATAATTATTTTCCTTTTTTTCAGTCTCCTGCTGCTGCTGCTGCACATTCACAACATTGTGAAGGTTATCCCAGCCGCTCCCAGAGTCGGCGTAATCGTCGCCGCGGTCAGCCATCAGTGAGTTGTAATTTTTGGGGGATTCTATTGGTACTTTTGTGTTTCAGTGTACTAATTTTTTTTTTTATTCTTCTTTATTTTCACAGTCTTCACAGCGTGCTCCCGCCGAAGACCTTGACGACACCATAGATGTGGATCGCCTCATTGAGGAGGTTCGCGAGCGGGAGCCGCTGTGGAACATGGCTGACCGCAGGCATGCTGATACCCATGTCACCCGTCGGCTCTGGGAGGAAGTATGCCAGAATGTATTGCCGAGGTGGGAGGACCTTCATCCACAGCAGCAGAGTAAAGAATGTAAGTATTCACTTTTCAGTGATGTTTAGAGCTGAATGTAATGTATTGTATTTAACAATTTTTTTTCTTTTCATTCTTGTCTTCACAGGTGGAAAGGTTAGGAAGCGGTGGCGGTCACTGAGGGATTGCTTCAAGAGGGAGTTTAACCTGGAGATGCAGGCCCTGAGTGGCTCAGCAGGAAGGAGAAGGACTAAATACAAGCATGGCATGGCCCTCTCCTTCCTCAGGCAAACCATGCTGAGTAGAGTGTAAGTATTCTACAGCCCACTAAATAACCATGTTAACCTGTCTAACTTTGTTTGGTTTCAGTCAGGGCTTTTTCCTATCAATATATTAATTGTTTTTGTTTTTTCTTTCACAGCACCTTCTCCAGCCATCGTGCACCTGCATCTACCTCGGCGCCCTCTGGAGCGATCTCTCAAGAGTCCACCACCGAGGGCCACGTCGGTAGGCCCCACACCTCTGACCCCTCATCTGACCCCTCTGTCCCCTCCACTTCAGCCGCCCCAAGTACTGGAGCATCATTGCAGCCTTCCTTACTTGAATATGATGCTCAACAGTTAGCGTTCCCTTTACCCCACCCCTCTGATCCTGCCACCTCTAGACCACCATTAGGTTCGTGGTGGCAGCGACAGAGGAGTCAGGAAAGGAGCTATGCTCCCGAGTTCTTACATCTGAATGCAGCCTTCCAAAGCTCTTTCAAAATTTTGGGAGAGCAAGTGACTGCTGGTTTCAACATGGTGCAATCACGCATCAGTGAAACCAGCCGTGAAACCAGCAGTCGCTTGGATAGGCTGCATTCAGATGTAAGTCAATCTCCAGCCAACCTTTTTTTCCAATCCATGCTCAGGTGCATGGAAAAGCTTTCTTTTGAGCAACAGATGCGGGTAATGAATAGCTGCCATGATGCTCTACTTAAGGCCCTGTCCGAATCCCAAACTACCCCCACACCTCCCCACACAGCCACTACATTTCCAACCCAGGTCCCATTTCCACCCCAGGCCCCACCCCAGGCCCCATTTCCACACCATGCCCCACCCCAGGCCCCATTTCAACACCAGGCCCTATTTCCACACCAGGCCCCCCATTACCAAACCCATTCCCAATACACATGGCAATCCCAATACCCAAGCCAGTCCCAATACCCAAGCCAATCCCAATACCCAACCCAGTCCCAATTCCCATCCCGGCCCCCAAACCAAATGTCTTCCCCACTGTTTTCTTCCTTGCCCAGCTTTCCTTCCCCATTAAGTATTCCACCTACCCCAACACCACCCCCCTCTGGTCAGCCTCCTGCTTTTACCCCCCCTTCCACTGCACCCCAGCCAAGTAGTCTTTCCCCACCTATCGACGTGGTCCAACCTTCCAGCCCCTCCTCCGCTCGTATCTCCACCCCACACTTTAAAGACTTATAAAAAAATGTGTTGTTTTGAAAAAATGTTACAGTTTTTGACAAGTTAAGAAAAAAAAAGTTGAAAAGAACAAAAAAAATATATATGTTTTTTACCGGAAAAAAAAAGATTTAAAAAAAAAAAGTCAAATAAAATTCAGTTTGATTTAAACTCTACTCTTTGTGTCTGTGCATTCATTTAGGTAATTGTTATGGTTCTCAATGGCAAGAGAACATAGCCCAGCATACATAGGAACTAGCTCTTGGAAGGATGGAAACTTAAACTGACCATGAACTAAACCTGCCGCACAACTAACAGTAGCCGGGTAGCGTAGCCTGCGTTTTATCCCTAGACGCCCAGCGCCGGCCGGAGGACTAACTAATCCTGGCAGAGGAAAATATAGTCCTGGCTCACCTCTAGAGAAATTTCCCCGAAAGGCAGACAGAGGCCCCCACATATATTGGCGGTGATTTAAGATGAAAATGACAAACGTAGTATGAAAATAGGTTTAGCAAAATCGAGGTCCGCTTACTAGATAGCAGGAAGACAGAAAGGGTACTTTCATGGTCAGCTGAAAACCCTATCAATACACCATCCTGAAATTACTTTAAGACTCTAGTATTAACTCATAACATCAGAGTGGCAATTTCAGATCACAAGAGCTTTCCAGACACAGGAACGAAACTGCAGCTGTGAACTGGAACAAAATGCAAAAAACAAACAAGGACAAAAGTCCGACTTAGCTGGAAGTTGTCTGGTAGCAGGAACATGCACAGAAAGGCTGCTGATTACAATGTTGACCGGCATGGAAGTGACAGAGGAGCAAGGTTAAATAGCGACTCCCACATCCTGATGGGAACAGGTGAACAGAGGGGATGATGCACACAAGTTCAATTCCACCAGTGGCCACCGGGGGAGCCCAAAATCCAATTTCACAACAGTACCCCCCCCCTCAAGGAGGGGGCACCGAACCCTCACCAGAACCACCAGGGCGATCAGGATGAGCCCTATGAAAGGCACGGACCAGATCGGAGGCATGAACATCAGAGGCAGTCAACCAAGAATTATCCTCCTGACCGTATCCCTTCCATTTGACCAGATACTGGAGTTTCCGTCTGGAAACACGGGAGTCCAAGATTTTTTCCACAACGTACTCCAACTCGCCCTCAACCAACACCGGAGCAGGAGGCTCAACGGAAGGCACAACCGGTACCTCATACCTGCGCAACAATGACCGATGAAAAACATTATGAATAGAAAAAGATGCAGGGAGGTCCAAACGGAAGGACACAGGGTTAAGAATCTCCAATATCTTGTACGGGCCGATGAACCGAGGCTTAAACTTAGGAGAAGAAACCCTCATAGGGACAAAACGAGAAGACAACCACACCAAGTCCCCGACACAAAGCCGAGGACCAACCCGACGCCGGCGGTTGGCAAAAAGCTGAGTCTTCTCCTGGGACAACTTCAAATTGTCCACCACCTGCCCCCAAATCTGATGCAACCTCTCCACCACAGCATCCACTCCAGGACAATCCGAAGATTCCACCTGACCGGAGGAAAATCGAGGATGAAACCCCGAATTACAGAAAAAAGGAGACACCAAGGTGGCAGAGCTGGCCCGATTATTGAGGGCAAACTCCGCTAAAGGCAAAAAAGCAACCCAATCATCCTGATCTGCAGACACAAAACACCTCAAATATGTCTCCAAAGTCTGATTCGTCCGCTCGGTCTGGCCATTAGTCTGAGGATGGAAAGCAGACGAGAAAGACAAATCTATGCCCATCCTAGCACAGAATGCCCGCCAAAATCTAGACACGAATTGGGTTCCTCTGTCAGAAACGATATTCTCCGGAATACCATGCAAACGAACCACATTTTGAAAAAACAGAGGAACCAACTCGGAAAAAGAAGGCAACTTAGGCAGGGGAACCAAATGGACCATCTTAGAGAAACGGTCACACACCACCCAGATGACAGACATCTTCTGAGAAACAGGAAGATCTGAAATAAAATCCATCGAGATGTGCATCCAAGGCCTCTTCGGGATAGGCAAGGGCAACAACAATCCACTAGCCCGAGAACAACAAGGCTTGGCCCGAGCACAAACGTCACAAGACTGCACAAAGCCTCGTACATCTCGTGACAGGGAAGGCCACCAGAAGGACCTTGCCACCAAATCCCTGGTACCAAAGATTCCAGGATGACCTGCCAACGCAGAAGAATGAACCTCAGAAATGACTTTACTGGTCCAATCATCAGGAACAAACAGTCTACCAGGTGGGCAACGATCAGGTCTATCCGCCTGAAAATCCTGCAAGGCCCGCCGCAGGTCTGGAGAAACGGCAGACAATATCACTCCATCCTTAAGGATACCTGTAGGTTCAGAATTACCAGGGGAGTCAGGCTCAAAACTCCTAGAAAGGGCATCCGCCTTAACATTCTTAGAACCCGGTAGGTATGACACCACAAAATTAAACCGAGAGAAAAACAACGACCAGCGCGCCTGTCTAGGATTCAGGCGTCTGGCGGACTCAAGATAAATTAAATTTTTGTGGTCGGTCAATACCACCACCTGATGTCTAGCCCCCTCAAGCCAATGACGCCACTCCTCAAAAGCCCACTTCATGGCCAAAAGCTCCCGATTCCCAATATCATAATTCCGCTCGGCGGGCGAAAATTTACGAGAAAAAAAAGCACAAGGTTTCATCACGGAGCAGTCGGAACTTCTTTGCGACAAAACCGCCCCAGCTCCGATTTCAGAAGCGTCGACCTCAACCTGAAAAGGAAGAGCAACATCAGGCTGACGCAACACAGGGGCGGAAGAAAAGTGGCGCTTAAGCTCCCGAAAGGCCTCCACAGCAGTAGGGGACCAATCAGCAACATCAGCACCCTTCTTAGTCAAATCAGTCAATGGTTTAACAACATCAGAAAAACCAGCAATAAATCGACGATAAAAGTTAGCAAAGCCCAAAAATTTCTGAAGACTCTTAAGAGAAGAGGGTTGCGTCCAATCACAAATAGCCCGAACCTTGACAGGATCCATCTCGATGGAAGAGGGGGAAAAAATGTATCCCAAGAAGGAAATCTTTTGAACCCCAAAAACGCACTTAGAACCCTTCACACACAAGGAATTAGACCGCAAAACCTGAAAAACCCTCCTGACCTGCTGGACATGAGAGTCCCAGTCATCCGAAAAAATCAGAATATCATCCAGATACACGATCATAAATTTATCCAAATAATCACGGAAAATGTCATGCATAAAGGACTGAAAGACTGAAGGGGCATTTGAAAGGCCAAAAGGCATCACCAAATACTCAAAGTGGCCCTCGGGCGTATTAAATGCGGTTTTCCACTCATCCCCCTGCTTAATTCGCACCAAATTATACGCCCCACGGAGATCTATCTTAGAGAACCACTTGGCCCCCTTTATGCGAGCAAACAAATCAGTCAGCAGTGGCAACGGATATTGATATTTAACCGTGATTTTATTCAAAAGCCGATAATCAATACACGGCCTCAAAGAGCCATCTTTCTTAGACACAAAGAAAAAACCGGCTCCTAAGGGAGATGACGAAGGACGAATATGTCCCTTTTCCAAGGACTCCTTTATATATTCTCGCATAGCAGCATGTTCAGGCACAGACAGATTAAATAAACGACCCTTAGGGTATTTACTACCCGGAATCAAATCTATGGCACAATCGCACTCCCGGTGCGGAGGTAATGAACCAAGCTTAGGTTCTTCAAAAACGTCACGATAGTCAGACAAGAATTCAGGAATCTCAGAGGGAATAGATGACGAAATGGAAACCAAAGGTACGTCCCCATGCATCCCCTTACATCCCCAGCTTAACACAGACATAGCGTTCCAGTCGAGGACTGGGTTATGAGATTGCAGCCATGGCAATCCAAGCACCAACACATCATGTAGATTATACAGCACAAGAAAGCGAATAATCTCCTGATGATCCGGATTAATTCGCATAGTTACTTGTGTCCAGTATTGTGGTTTATTACTAGCCAATGGGGTGGAGTCAATCCCCTTCAGAGGTATAGGAGTTTCAAGAGGCTCTAAATCATACCCACAGCGTTTGGCAAAGGACCAATCCATAAGACTCAAAGCGGCGCCAGAGTCGACATAGGCATCCGCGGTAATAGATGATAAAGAACAAATCAGGGTCACAGATAGAATAAACTTAGACTGAAAAGTGCCAATTGAAACTGACTTATCAAGCTTCTTAGTACGCTTAGAGCATGCTGATATAACATGAGTTGAATCACCACAATAAAAGCACAACCCATTTTTTCGTCTAAAATTCTGCCGTTCGCTTCTGGACAGAATTCTATCACATTGCATATTCTCTGGCGTCTTCTCAGTAGACACCGCCAAATGGTGCACAGGTTTGCGCTCCCGCAGACGTCTATCGATCTGGATAGCCATTGTCATGGACTCATTCAGACCCGCAGGCACAGGGAACCCCACCATAACATCCTTAACGGCATCAGAGAGACCCTCTCTGAAATTCGCCGCCAGGGCGCACTCATTCCACTGAGTAAGCACAGACCATTTACGGAATTTTTGGCAGTATATTTCAACTTCATCTTGCCCCTGAGATAGGGACATCAAGGCTTTTTCCGCCTGAAGCTCTAAATGAGGTTCCTCATAAAGCAACCCCAAGGCCAGAAAAAACGCATCCACATTGAGCAACGCAGGATCCCCTGGAGCCAATGCAAAAGCCCAATCTTGAGGGTCGCCCCGGAGCAAGGAAATCACAATCCTGACCTGCTGAGCAGGATCTCCAGCAGAGCGAGATTTCAGGGACAAAAACAACTTGCAATTATTTTTGAAATTTTGAACTTTCGTGGTGAGATTATTCAAACCTGCAGCTAAACTCTGAATATCCATTTTAAACAGGTGAACACAGAGCCATTCCAGGATTAGAAGGAGAGAGAGAGAGGAAGGCTGCAATATAGGCAGACTTGCAAGTGATTCAATTGAAAGCACACTCAGAACTGAAGGAAAAAAAAAAAAAAAATTTTCAGCAGACTTCTTTTTTCTCTCCTTTCTCTGCCAATTAATTTAACCCTTTAAGGCCGGTCAAACTGTTATGGTTCTCAATGGCAAGAGAACATAGCCCAGCATACATAGGAACTAGCTCTTGGAAGGATGGAAACTTAAACTGACCATGAACTAAACCTGCCGCACAACTAACAGTAGCCGGGTAGCGTAGCCTGCGTTTTATCCCTAGACGCCCAGCGCCGGCCGGAGGACTAACTAATCCTGGCAGAGGAAAATATAGTCCTGGCTCACCTCTAGAGAAATTTCCCCGAAAGGCAGACAGAGGCCCCCACATATATTGGCGGTGATTTAAGATGAAAATGACAAACGTAGTATGAAAATAGGTTTAGCAAAATCGAGGTCCGCTTACTAGATAGCAGGAAGACAGAAAGGGTACTTTCATGGTCAGCTGAAAACCCTATCAATACACCATCCTGAAATTACTTTAAGACTCTAGTATTAACTCATAACATCAGAGTGGCAATTTCAGATCACAAGAGCTTTCCAGACACAGGAACGAAACTGCAGCTGTGAACTGGAACAAAATGCAAAAAACAAACAAGGACAAAAGTCCGACTTAGCTGGAAGTTGTCTGGTAGCAGGAACATGCACAGAAAGGCTGCTGATTACAATGTTGACCGGCATGGAAGTGACAGAGGAGCAAGGTTAAATAGCGACTCCCACATCCTGATGGGAACAGGTGAACAGAGGGGATGATGCACACAAGTTCAATTCCACCAGTGGCCCCCGGGGGAGCCCAAAATCCAATTTCACAACAGGTAATATGGTAACTAAAAAAAAAGGTAAAAAAAATATAAACACCACACGTTTCAAGGTATAACATATTGGGTTTATTACCAAGAAAACCACACTTTTGGAACCTTTTTTTTTGGGGGGGAAACACAATTTGTACATCAAGATACATCCATGAAACATGAAATAAACATTTCACACAATGGTGTCTGTCCATGGAACCCGCCCAACAGGTGACACAAAATACTCCGCAAAGTGGTCCCTCATTCTGGTAACAGAACCTGTGGAGCGAACAGAGCTGCTGCTGTAATCCCACAAGGTTGTCTCCAATTCTTCTTCATCAATGGAAACAGGCTCCTTGGACAGTATAAAGTTATGGAGCACCACACAGGCCTTAACAACCTCGTCTTCTGTTTGGGTTTGCAGTTTTATTGCAGTCAGCAGAACTCTCCACTTTGCCGTCAATAGGCCAAAAGCACACTCGACTACTCTTCTGGCTCGAGTAAGGCGGTAATTAAATACCCGTTTTGTTCGGTTTAAGTCACGGCTACCATATGGTTTAAGTAGGTGCGGCGATAGCTGAAAAGCCTCATCACCTACACATACATATGGCATGGGTGGTACACTTGTTCCCGGGAGTGGTCTGGCTGGCGGGAAATCATATGTATCTGCATACAAGCAACGGCCCATCGGAGAGTTTTTAAATACTTGTGAGTCGTTGGACGGTCCATATGCTCCTATGTCCACAGCCAGGAATTTGCAGTTGGCATCTGCTATAGCCATGAGTACAATAGAAAAGTATTTCTTATAATTGTAGTACTCAGAGCCTGTCCCTGCCGGTTTAGCAATCCTGGTGTGTTTCCCGTCGACGGCACCAACACAATTTGGGAAATGGCACATTTGCTCAAACTGTTCGGCACTTGTCAGCCAGATGTTCATTGTTGGTTGGGGGATATACTCCTGCTGTAAAGTATCCCAGATAGCCCGACAGGTCTCTTTCACTATTCCGGAAATTGTAGAAATGCCAAGCCGGAATTGATAATGGAGTGAAGTCAGGGATTCACCCGTAGCAAGGAAGCTGTGGAAAAAAAATCAATATGTTAGAAAAAATTGCACAGATCCAACAACATTTTAAATTTTTTTGTTTCATGGTAAAGTTTCAATAAATGGCACTGTGGAAATTTTTATTCTGACGGGACACACAATAAAAACTGCATGAAACAGGTGTAAAACAGTGTAATGACCACAAACAATAAAAAAAAATAACATGCTGCAGAAAATGCTACGCAATGTTTCAGCGCAGTATTTTCTGCAGTATGTAATATCACATTACATATGAGCAATGACATAATAAAAAAGGCAGTGGAATGGCCACAAACAATAAAAAATTAACATGCTGCAGAAAATGCTACGCAATGTTTCAGTGCAGTATTTTCTGCAGTATGTTATATCACATTAAATATAAAAAATGACATAAAAAAGAGGCTTACTACAGTGTAACCATCAGCCGCTCCGCCGGTGTGATGGCAAGCCTCATCCGTGTGTCCTGCCTTTGGATGACATCCTCAAGTTTTTCCAGCAAATAATCAAAATGTTCCTTCCTCATCCGTACATAATTGAAAAATTTGTCTGGGTTGTGCCGCAACTCCAGGTACAGAGTGGACTGGACACGCCTGGTCATCAGCAGTTCATTTATCGGATGTATCCATAGTCGTCTCCGTCGACGTTGCTGCAGAAGCATCCTCCGTCTTTCCGCTGCCACCTCCTTCTCCCGCACTATAATATCTAGGCGATTCGTCTCAAATATCACGTCAGTTACCACACTCGCAATCCTACCAAGTACTCCTTCCATCTCTGCCACTAACTAAAACCCTCAAAGATGGGCTGTAAAAACAGTCAGTATATAGTTTTCCATATTTTCCAGTAGCCAATCAAATTTGGGAGCCTCCCATTTTAAAAACGGATCCGTCGTAAAAACGGATGCAACAGATGGTAAAAACGGATGCAACGGATGCAACGCATACAGTATTTCGACGGAACCATTTAGCGGATTTGCGACGGATCCTTCGAAATGCTGTATGCGTTGCATATGTTTTTCACTACTTTTGACGCATCCGTTTTTTACACAAAATGACGCATTTGGACGTCTGCAGAAAAACGCTAGTGTGAAAGTAGCCTGATGCAAAATATTGACCAAATGCTGAACATGTAAACGTGGTCTAAAGCTGCCTCATGCAGAGTTTGGCCAGATAGGCAGCTAATTTCTAGTTTTCCCAAAGGTCCATTTATATTATGATGTTCTCAGGCTAACTTACCACACTGATTATACTTTATGCTTAAGATTATTTTTTTCCACATTCAAGTATTGAGTCTATATCAAATGTGGAGAAATTTCTCTTTTTTATCAAAATGCTGCACAAAAGAGTAACATTTAAATTGGTAATGAGTCTGGTTCGAATTATGTTAGAGGGTGGGTGAGAATGCTCAAATGAGCAATTTCTGGGACTTTGCCATACCCCTTGCTGTCTGGGAACATTACTGAAATTACTTATTATTAATCTGTTTTGATGGGTAAATAAGTGGAAATCTTACCCATGAATCATAATCTGTTTTATTCCTATCACACATTTATTATGAAAGTCCATGTGGAAAAGACATTGAATAATATTTTGACAGATTTGCTGGCAATATTTCAAATTGTTGAAATATCCCATGTCTGCTATTGAGTTGATTACATTTTATTCCTATGCATGCCTCAGTTAAATTATTTTGCTTCTTTATTTGCTTATGGAAAATGAAAATTTCGATGAAGGCACTTAAGACCCTATTTATGCAACTCTTAAAAGTATTTTGTGGTCCACAACAGTCTGAAATATTTTTTTAGGAAAAATAATCATTTTAACCCCTTCACAACCCAGTCTGCTTTCACCTTCCTCTCTAGGCCAAATTTTACAATTCTGACCAGCGTTAATTTATGAGTTAATAACTCTGGAACGCTTCATGATATTACAGGGATTCTAAGATTAGTTTTTGTGACATGTTGTACTTCATGTTAGGCCGGCGTCACACTCGGCGTAAGACAATATGGTCCGTATTTTACGGCCGTAATACGGAGAAATGTTCCCAAAATAGTGATCCGTAGGCAGGGTGTGTCAGCGTATTTTGCGCATGGCATCCTCCGTATGTAATCCGTATGGCATCCGTACTGCGATATTTTCTCGCAGGCTTGCAAAACCGACATCTAATGGATTTATGTGCTCAAATGTTCGGGAAAACATATATACAGTATATATATATATATATATATATGTCATTGAGACACATATATATATATATAGTCTGTATTTATATTTACTACAGCGCGATATCTGTGAAAAGCCGGTAATTCAATTGCCGGCTTTTCATTTCTCCTTCCCAAACCCGACAGGATATGAGACATGGTTTACATACAGTAAACCATCTCATATCCCCATTTTTTTTGCATATTCCAAAATTTGGGCACTGTAGCTGCTAAAATAAAGAGTTAAATGGTGGAAAAAATTGGCGTGGGCTCCCGCGCAATTTTCTCCACCAGAGTGGTAAAGCCAGTGACTGACGGCAGATATTAATAGCCAGGAGAGGGTCCATGGTTATTGGCCCCCCGTGGCTAAAAACATCTGCCCCCAGCCACCCCAGAAAAGGCACATCTGGAAGATGCGCCTATTCTGGCACTTGGCCACTCTTCCCACTCCCGTGTAGCGATGGGATATGGGGTAATGAAGGGTTAATGCCACCTTGCTATTGTAAGGTGACATTAAGCCAGATTAATAATGGAGAGGCTTCAATTATGACACCTATCCATTATTAATCCAATTGTTTGAAAGGGTTAAAAAACACACACACACACATGATTTAAAAGTATTTTAATGAAATAAACACAGCGGTTGTTTTAATATTTTATTGCTCTCTCAATCCATTTGCAGACCCTCGCTTGGCAAAACAATAAACACACAATATACATACCTTCTGCTGACCCGTCACGTCCCACGAGGTAATCCATCTGAAGGGGTTAAAATAATTTACAAGCAGGAGCCCTGCAAATGCAGCTGTGCTCGTGCTTGTAATTCCCCGGTGAATGAAGGAAATGTAGGTCATTGACCTACATTTCCTTCAGTTGCGGTGATGCGCCCCCTGGTGGATGTCCTCATATGACCTGGAGCATGGGAAAAAGTTCCCAGGCTGCAGTTCATGAGAACATCCAGCAGGGGCGCATCACCGCGACTGAAGGAAATGTAGGTCAATGACCTACATTTCCTTCATTCGCCGGGGAATTACAAGCACGAGCACAGCTGCATTTGCAGGGCTCCTGCTTGTAAATTATTTTAACCCCTTCAGATGGATTACCTCGTGGGACGTGACGGGTCAGCAGAAGGTATGTATATTGTGTGTTTATTGTTTTGCCAAGCGAGGGTCTGCAAATGGATTGAGAGAGCAATAAAATATTAAAACAACCGCTGTGTTTATTTCATTAAAATACTTTTAAATCATGTTTGTGTGTTTTTTAACCCTTTCAAACAATTGGATTAATAATGGATAGGTGTCATAATTGACGCCTCTCCATTATTAATCTGGCTTAATTGTCACCTTACAATAGCAAGGTGGCATTAACCCTTCATTACCCCATATCCCACCGCTACACGGGAGTGGGAAGAGAGTGGCCAAGTGCCAGAATAGGCGCATCTTCCAGATGTGCCTTTTCTGGGGTGGCTGGGGGCAGATGTTTTTAGCCATGGGGGGGGCAATAACCATGGACCCTCTCCTGGCTATTAATATCTGCCGTCAGTCACTGGCTTTACCGCTCTGGCGGAGAAAATTGTGCGGGAGCCCACGCCAATTTTTTCCGCCATTTAACCCTTTATTTTAGCAGCTACAGCGCCCAAATTTTGCATACACACACTACTAACATTAGTAGTGTGGAATATGCAAAAAAAAAGGGGATATGAGATGGTTTACTGTATGTAAACCATGTCTCATATCCTGTCGGGTTTAGGCAGGAGAAATGAAAAGCCGGCAATTGAATTACCGACTTTTCACTAACACCGCTGCGTATTTCTCGCAAGTCACCCTGCTGATCCGTGTGGAATCCGTATTTTTCTCACCCCCATAGACTTTCATTGGCGTATTATTTGCGCAATACGCTGACAAACGCAGCATGCTGCGATTTTGTACGGCCATAGAACGCCGTATATTACAGATCCGTAATATACGGCTGATAGGACTAGACCCATTGAGAATCATTGTGCCGTATGTTATGCGAGTTTTACGCACGTAGTTTCTGCGCTCTTACGTCCGTAAAACTCGCATGTGTGACGGCGGCCTTAGTAGTAAGTTTAGGCAGATATTATTTGTGGTCATTTGTGAAAATATTGGAGTTTGGCAAAAAATTTAACATTTCTCTATTTTCAAGGTTTTAATTTTTCATGCCCTTAAACAAGATAATTATAGTGGCATGCAAACCTTTGGGCGCTCGTGGTCAAAATTACTGTTATTGTGAACAGTTAAGCAAGTAGATGATAAAATGATCTCTAAAAGGCTTAAAGTTGAAGATGACACATTTCCTTTATATTTTAGTCAAAAAAAAAAAATATATATATATATAGTAATTGTTTTCATTTTAAAAATTACAAAAAAGAAAATGGGATGATGTAAAAGTTTGGGCTCCCTTGGAGTTGCTTGTGCTCAGATAACTTTGACCAACATTTCAGACCTTAATATGCCTTTTAGGGTTATGACTTGTTCACTATCATCATTAGGAAAGGCCAGGTGATGCAAATTTCCAACTTCTTAAAAAAACAGCCTCCTCTAACCTTGTGCAAAAAAAGTAGCTACCTAGCACTCTGAAAATGAAAATGGTGGAGGTCCACAAAGCATGAGAAAAGCTATAAGAAGATAGCAATGCGTTTTCAAGTTGCCCGTTCCTTAGTTTGAAGTCTAATAAAGAGTGGAGGTCTAAGATAAAGTCTGAAAGACTAAGCAAAATTTCAGAGAGAACTGCTCGCAGGATTGCTAGAGTGGCAAATCAGAACCCTTGCTTGAATGCAAAAGACCTTCAGAAAGATTTTGCAAACTCTGGAGTTGGGGTACATTGTTCTACTGTTCAGAATCACCTGCATAAATATGGCCTTCATGGAAGAGTAATCAGAAAAAAATCTCTCCTGCTTCGTCACCATAAAATTCAGCATCAGAAATATGCAAAAGATCATCTAAACATGCCTGATATAATTTGGGAACAAGTCATGTGAACTGATGAGATTAAATTAGAATTCTTTGTCCACAATGATCACAGGTATATGTGGAGACAAATGACACAGAATTTCAGCAAAAGAACAACTCAACAACCTTTATGTACAGGGGTGGATCAATCAATTCTTTGGAGTAGAGGGAACATGTCATGGGTAGAGCGAAAAATGGATTCATTGAAATGTTAACAAATTCTTGATGCAAACATAACACCTTCTGTAAAAAAGCTGAAGTTGAAAAAAGGATGGCTTCTACAAATGGATAATGATGATCCTAAAAAACACATATCAAAATCCACTATAGACTACCTCAAAAAGAGCAAGCTGAAGGATTTACAGTGGCCCTCACAGTTCCCTGATCTGGCATAATTGAAAATCTTATTTAACAAAATCCAAAGGATAAGGGAGTGAATCAAAACAAATGAATATTCATAAAAAATATTTTTATTAGATAAATGACATAATAAAATACATGAGTAAAAATATTAAGAAAAGCGCAGGAATGAAAAAAAAGGGATATAGGACTCAAAATAGTAATAATTGCTGCTTGGTAATAATAATTGCCCAAAGTGGTAAGTGAAAGAAAGCCTAAAGCTTAAAGTAACTAACAATGAGACATGGGGAGTTAAGTGCTTAGTGTAGTAAAGAATGCAGTCAATGGAATTATTAAATTAAAATATTTTGCAAATAAGTAGCCTATAACTTATGGCATATGAATGGTTAATTTGCAAAGGCTAGGATGCAGACATAAAATGTATATTGGCCTTTTAAAAAATTGGTATCTACAATTAATCACATGTGCATCAAAGCCTGTGCAAAGAGATTCAAATCCCCATGTGTGTCCCTTATTGGAGCTCGGCAATATCACAAAGTCACAAGACTTAAAAGAAGTTGCTTTCACTTGAATAAGGCATAATGGTAATGATTCTGTGCTAAGGAAAAGTAAGTCATGCAACTTTTACCTGGATCCTGGTAGCGTGCACAGCTGTAAAAGGGTCTTGCCCTCTGCCCCCTTTCTTCCATCGGATGGAATAGTATGTCCGATGGCAGAACCCCCGCTGTCATGGATCCCAATGGCTGGGGATCGCACTGGACAAGCAAAATAACATAAATAACGGACGAGCTCTAGGGTGATGGAACCTGGGCTGACCGCTGCCCTACTCCTGACAAACACAACTAGAAATAGCCAGGGAGCGTGCCTACGTTGATTCTAGACACCACGCGCCAGCCTAAGATCTAACTAGCACTGCAGAGGAAATAAAGACCTAGCTTGCCTCCAGAGGAATGAACCCCAAAAGGTATAGTTGCCCCCCACATGTATTGACGGTGAAATGAGAGGAAGGCACGCACATAGAGATGAAAATAGATTTAGCAAAATGAGGCCCGCTATAACTAGAAAGCAGAATGATACAAAAGGGGTCTGAGCGGTCAGCAAAAAACCCTAATCAAAAACCATCCTGAGATTACAAGAACCCATGTGCCAACTCATGGCACATGGGGAGAACCTCAGCCCACTAGAGCTACCAGCTAGCATAGAGTCATAATTAGCAAGCTGGACAAAAAACCAAACAACTAAAAAACAGAACTTAGCTTATCCTGAGAGATCTGGGAGCAGGTAGTCAGGAACCAAACTGAGCACATCTGAGTACATTGATAGCCGGCAAGGGAATGACAGAAAAGCCAGGTTAAATAGGAAACACCCAGCCTCTGATGGACAGGTGGAAAGCAGAAACCGCAACCCACCAAAGTCACCCAGTACCAGCCGTAACCACCAGAGGGAGCCCAAAAACAGAATCCACAACAGTACCCCCCCCTTGAGGAGGGGTCACCGAACCCTCACGAGAACCCCCAGGGCGATCAGGATGAGCTCTATGGAAGGCGCGGACCAAATCAGTCGCATGAACATCAGAGGCGACCACCCAGGAATTATCCTCCTGACCATAACCCTTCCACTTAACCAAATACTGGAGTTTACGTCTGGAAACACGAGAATCCAAGATCTTCTCAACAACATACTCCAATTCTCCCTCCAACAGCACCGGAGCAGGAGGCTCAACCGAAGGAACAACGGGCACCTCATACCTCCGCAATAACGACCGATGGAACACATTATGAATAGCAAACGATGCTGGGAGATCCAAACGAAAAGATACAGGGTTAAGAATCTCCAAGATCTTATAAGGACCGATGAACCGAGGCTTGAACTTAGGAGAAGAGACCTTCATAGGGACAAAACGAGAAGACAACCACACCAAGTCCCCAACAAGAAGTCGGGGACCCACGCGGCGACGGCGATTAGCAAACTGCTGAGTCTTCTCCTGAGACAACTTCAAATTGTCCACCACCTGATTCCAAATCTGATGTAGCCTGTCCACCACCACGTCCACTCCAGGACAATCCGAAGGCTCCACCTGACCAGAGGAAAAACGAGGATGAAACCCCGAATTACAAAAGAAAGGAGAGACCAAAGTAGCAGAACTAGCCCGATTATTAAGGGCAAATTCGGCCAGTGGCAAAAAGGCAACCCAGTCATCTTGATCAGCAGAAACAAAACACCTTAAATAAGTTTCCAAGGTCTGATTAGTTCGCTCCGTCTGGCCATTCGTCTGAGGATGGAATGCAGACGAGAAAGACAAATCAATGCCCATCTTAGCACAAAATGTCCGCCAAAATCTAGACACAAACTGGGATCCCCTGTCAGAAACGATATTCTCCGGAATCCCATGCAAACGAACTACGTTCTGAAAAAATAAAGGGACCAACTCAGAAGAGGAAGGCAACTTAGGCAAGGGTACCAAATGAACCATCTTAGAAAAGCGGTCACACACAACCCAGATAACGGACATTTTCTGTGAGACAGGGAGATCTGAAATAAAATCCATGGAAATGTGCGTCCAAGGCCTCTTCGGGATAGGCAAGGATAACAACAACCCACTGGCCCGAGAACAGCAAGGCTTAGCCCGAGCACACACTTCACAAGACTGCACAAAGGTGCGCACATCCCTTGACAAGGAAGGCCACCAAAAAGACCTGGCCACCAAGTCTCTAGTACCAAATATTCCAGGATGACCAGCCAACACAGAAGAATGGACCTCGGAGATGACTCTACTGGTCCAATCATCCGGAACAAACAGTCTTTCTGGTGGACAACGATCAGGTTTATCCACCTGAAACTCCTGCAATGCACGTCGCAAGTCTGGGGAGATGGCGGACAATATTACCCCATCCCTAAGGATACCAGTAGGCCCAGAGTCTCCAGGAGAGTCAGGCACAAAACTCCTGGAAAGAGCATCTGCCTTCACATTCTTTGAACCTGGCAGGTATGAAACCACAAAATTGAAACGAGAAAAAAACAACGACCAACGAGCCTGTCTAGGATTCAGACGCCTGGCAGACTCAAGGTAAATCAGATTTTTGTGATCAGTCAAGACCACCACACGATGTCTAGCACCCTCAAGCCAATGACGCCACTCCTCAAATGCCCACTTCATGGCCAAAAGCTCCCGATTACCCACATCATAATTGCGCTCGGCGGGCGAGAATTTTCTAGAAAAGAACGCACATGGCTTCATCACCGAGCCATTGGAACTTCTCTGTGACAAAACCGCCCCCGCTCCAATCTCGGAAGCATCAACCTCAACCTGAAAAGGAAGTGAAACATCTGGTTGACATAACACAGGAGCAGAAGAAAACCGGCGCTTAAGTTCCTGAAAGGCCTCCACAGCCGTAGGAGACCAATTAGCAACATCAGCACCCTTTTTAATCAAATCAGTCAAAGGTTTAACAACACTGGAAAAATTAGTAATGAACCGACGATAAAAATTAGCAAAACCCAAGAACTTCTGAAGACTCTTAACAGATGTAGGTTGTGTCCAGTCACAAATCGCCTGAACCTTGACGGGATCCATCTCAATAGTAGAAGGAGAAAAAATGTACCCCAAAAAAGAAATTTTCTGGACTCCGAAGAGACATTTTGAGCCCTTCACAAACAGAGAATTGGCCCGCAGGACTTGAAACACCTTCCTGACCTGTAGAACATGAGACTCCCAGTCATCAGAAAACACCAAAATATCATCCAAATACACAATCATAAACTTATCCAGATATTCACGGAAAATATTGTGCATAAAGGACTGAAAGACTGAAGGAGCATTAGAAAGTCCAAAAGGCATTACCAAATACTCAAAATGGCCCTCAGGCGTATTAAATGCGGTTTTCCACTCATCACCCTGTTTTATCCGCACAAGATTATACGCACCGCGAAGATCTATCTTAGTGAACCACCTAGCCCCCTTAATGCGAGCAAACAAATCAGTCAATAATGGCAATGGATACTGATATTTGACTGTAATCTTATTCAGAAGGCGATAATCTATACAAGGCCTCAGGGAACCATCTTTTTTTGCCACGAAAAAAAAACCTGCTCCCAGAGGGGACGAAGATGGATGAATATGTCCCTTTTCCAAGGACTCCTTAATATAATTCCGCATAGCAGTATGCTCTGGCACTGACAGATTAAATAAACGACCCTTAGGGAACTTACTGCCAGGAATTAATTCTATAGCACAGTCACAATCCCTATGAGGAGGGAGCGAATTGAGCTTAGGCTCCTCAAAAACATCCCGATAGTCAGACAAAAACGCAGGGACCTCAGAAGGAGTTGATGAAGCGATTGAAATCAGAGGTGCATCATCATGAACCCCCTGACATCCCCAGCTTAACACAGACATTGTTTTCCAATCCAGGACAGGATTATGAGTTTGTAACCATGGCAGACCAAGCACTAGTACATCATGTAAATTATACAGTACAAGGAAGCGAATCACCTCCTGATGAACGGGAGTCATGCGCATGGTCACTTGTGTCCAGTACTGCGGTTTATTCATAGCCAATGGTGTAGAGTCAATTCCCTTCAAAGGAATAGGAACTTCCAGAGGCTCCAGACTAAAACCGCAGCGTTTGGCAAATGACCAATCCATAAGACTCAGAGCAGCGCCCGAATCCACATAGGCATCGACGGAAATGGATGACAGTGAACAAATCAGAGTTACAGACAAAATGAACTTAGACTGCAGAGTACTAATGGCAAAAGATTTATCAACCTTTTTTGTGCGTTTAGAGCATGCTGATATAACATGAGCTGAATCACCACAATAAAAACACAATCCATTTTTCTGCCTATAATTTTGCCGTTCACTTCTGGACTGAATTCTATCACATTGCATAGTCTCAGGTGCCTGTTCAGAAGACACCGCCAACTGGTGCACAGGTTTGCGCTCCCGTAAACGCCGATCAATCTGAATGGCCATAGTCATAGACTCATTCAGACCTGTAGGCGCAGGGAACCCCACCATAATATCCTTAATGGCCTCAGAAAGACCATCTCTGAAGTTTGCAGCCAGTGCGCACTCATTCCACTGAGTAAGCACTGACTGTCATGGTTCTCAACACACAGAGAACATAGTTGAGCATACAAAAGGACTAGCTCTTGGAAGATGGGAACTCGAGCTGACCGTGAGCTAAACCTATCACCACAACTGAAAGTGGCCGGGTAGCGTGCCTACGTTTTATCCCTAGACGCCCAGCGCCAGCCGGAGAACTGACTGACCCTAGCAGAGGAAAATACAGACCTGGCTCACCTCCAGAGAAATTTTCCCCAAAAGGTGGACAGTAGCCCCCACAAATATTGTCGGTGATATTAGAGGAAAATGACATACGAAGTATGAAAATAGGTTTAGCAAAATTGAGGTCCGCTTACTAGATAGAAGGAAGACAGAAAAGGGGACTTCACGGCCAGCTGAAAACCCTATTCAAAATTCCATCCTGAAATTACTTTAGAACTCTAATATCAACTCATGACACCAGAGTGGCAATTTCAGTTCACAAGAGCTTCCAGTCTCAGAAATATTCAAACACAGAGAACTGGAACAAAAATGCAAACAAACTTAGGACAAAAATCCAACTTAGCTGAAAGTAGTCTAGGAGCAGGAACATGCAACAGAAATGCTTCTGGTAACATTGTTGGCCGGCATAGAAATGACTGAGGAGCAAGGCTAAATAGAAACTCCCACATCCTGATGGAAACAGGTGAACAGAGGAGATGACAAACCCACGTTCAGTACCACCAGTGACCACCGGGGGAGCCCAGAAACCAAATTCACAACAACCGACCATTTCCGAAACGTTTGACAATATACTTCCGCTTCATCATGCCCCTGAGAGAGGGCTAATAAAGCCTTTTCAGCCTGAATCTCCAGGTTAGGTTCCTCATAGAGCAATCCCAGTGCCAGAAAAAACGCATCCACACTGAGCAATGCAGGATCCCCTGGTGCCAATGCAAATGCCCAATTCTGAGGGTCGCCCCGCAGGAAAGATATTACAATCTTAACCTGCTGAGCAGGGTCTCCAGAGGAGCGAGATTTCAAAGAAAGAAACAATTTGCAATTGTTCCTGAAATTCAGGAAGGTAGATCTATCTCCAGAAAAAAACTCTGGAATAGGAATTCTAGGTTCAGACATGGGAGTGTGAACAACAAAATCCTGTATGTTTTGAACTTTTGCAGCAAGATTACTCAGGCTGGAAGCCAAACTCTGGACATCCATGTTAAACAGCTAAGGTCAGAGCCATTCAAGGGTTAAGAGGAGGTAAGAAGCAGCTAGACAGCAATTAAGGGCTAGGCAGCAAAACTCTGAGGGAAAAAAAAAACACTTCTTTTTCTCCTGCTTCAGCCCAAACAATTAACACTTTGTGGGCCGGCTATACTGTCATGGATCCCAATGGCTGGGGATCGCACTGGACAAGCAAAATAACATAAATAATGGACGAGCTCTAGGGTGATGGAACCTGGGCTGACCGCTGCCCTACTCCTGACAAACACAACTAGAAATAGCCAGGGAGCGTGCCTACGTTGATTCTAGACGCCACGCGCCAGCCTAAGAGCTAACTAGCACTGCAGAGGAAATAAAGACCTAGCTTGCCTCCAGAGGAATGAACCCCAAAAGGTATAGTTGCCCCCCACATGTATTGACGGTGAAATGAGAGGAAGGCACGCACATAGAGATGAAAATAGATTTAGCAAAATGAGGCCCGCTATAACTAGAAAGCAGAACAATACAAAAGGGGTCTGAGCGGTCAGCAAAAAACCCTAATCAAAAACCATCCTGAGATTACAAGAACCCATGTGCCAACTCATGGCACATGGGGAGAACCTCAGCCCACTAGAGCTACCAGCTAGCATAGAGTCATAATTAGCAAGCTGGACAAAAAACCAAACAACTAAAAAACAGAACTTAGCTTATCCTGAGAGATCTGGGAGCAGGTAGTCAGGAACCAAACTGAGCACATCTGAGTACATTGATAGCCGGCAAGGGAATGACAGAAAAGCCAGGTTAAATAGGAAACACCCAGCCTCTGATGGACAGGTGGAAAGCAGAAACCGCAACCCACCAAAGTCACCCAGTACCAGCCGTAACCACCAGAGGGAGCCCAAAAACAGAATCCACAACACCCCGCTTTGATGTGGGCTCTGGCGGTGAGCCCGCATCAAATCCGAGACATGTCAGCTGTTTGAATGAATGTATGATGTATGAATCGCAATCCGCCCACACTAATTAACTAGTTGAATGCCACTGTCAAACTCTGACAGCCGCATTTCACACGTGCTTCTGGCGATCCAGCCGGAAATGCACTCACCAGTGACCTCGTCACGTGATCGGGGATCATCGTTGTGCCGGTATAACAACCAGAGGTCTATTGCAGGCGTCTATGATTGTTGTGAGCACCACCCTGTGGTCATGTAGCAGAGGAAATCTAGTTGTGCCAACTTCTAGCCTCCCATGGAGACTACTGAAGCATGGCAAAAGTAAAAAAAATGTTTTTAAAAATATGAAAAAATATATATATATAAAAGTTCAAATCACCCTCCTTTTGCCCCATTCAAAATAAAAAAATAAAAAAATAAAATCTACACATATTTGGTATCGCCATGTTCAGAATAGCCCAATCTATCACTAAAAAAGGATTAACCTAATCGCTACATGGCATAGAGATAAAAAAATTCAAACCGCCAGAAATACTTTTTTTGGTTGCCGCAACGTTACATTAAAATGAAATAAGGGGCGATCAAAAGATTGTATCTGCACCAAAATGGTATCATTAAAATGTCAGCTCGGCATGCAAAAAATAAGCCCTCATCCAACCCCAGATCACAAAAAATGGAGATGCTATGGATATTGGAAAATTGCACTTTTTTTTTTTTTAAGTTTGGAATTTTTTTTTGCCACTTAGGTAAAAAAGAACCTAGGCATGTTTGGTGTCTACGAACTTATGATGACCTGGAGAATCATAATGGCAGGTCAGTTTTAGCATTTAGTGAACCTAGCAGTAAAGAAGCCAAACAAAAAAACAATTGTGGGATTGCACTTTTTTTGAAATTTCACCGCACTTGGAATATTTTTCCCGTTTCCTAGTACACGACATGGTAAAACTAATGGTGTTGTTCAAAAAGACAACTATTCTTGCAAAAAATAAGCCCTCACATGGCCATATTGACAAAAAAAAAAAGACATGACCCTGGTAAGGAGGGGAGCGAAAAATGAAAACGCAAAACCGAAAAAAGCTCCGGGGGTTAAGGGGTTAATCTAATAAAAATATTTTTTTATTAAAATTCAATTGTTCTGATTCACTCCCTTATCCTTTTTGTTGTACTCTTATCTAGGATTTTGTTAACCCCTTCATGACCCAGCCTATTTTGGCCTTAATGACCTTGCCGTTTTTTGCAATTCTGACCAGTGTCCCTTTATGAGGTAATAACTCAGGAACGCTTCAACGGATCCTAGCGATTCTGAGATTGTTTTTTCGTGACATATTGCGCTTCATGTTAGTCATAAATTTATGTCGAGTTTATTTGTGAAAAAAACGGAAATTTGGCAAAAAATTTGAAAATTTCGCAATTTTCACATTTTGAATTTTTATTCTGTTAAACCAGAGAGTTATGTGACACAAAATAGTTAATAAATAACGTTTCCCACATGTCTACTTTACATCTGCACAATTTTGGAAACAATTTTTTTTTTGCTAGGAAGTTATAAGGGTTAAAATTTGACCAATGATTTCTCATTTTTACAACAAAATTTACAAAACCATTTTTTTTAGGGACCACCTCACATTTGAAGTCATTTTGAGGGTTCTATATGGCTGAAAATACCCAAAAGTGACACCATTCTAAAAACTGCACCCCTCAAGGTGCTCAAAACCACATTCAAGAAGTTTATTAACCCTTCAGGTGTTTCACAGCAGCAGAAGCAACATGGAAGTAAAAAATGAACATTTAACTTTTTAGTCACAAAAATGATCTTTTAGCAACAATTTTTTTATTTTCCCAAGGGTAAAAGGAGAAACTGGACCACGGACATTGTTGTCCAATTTGTCCTGAGTATGCTGATACCTCATATGTGGGGGTAAACCACTGTTTGGGCGCACGGCAGGGCTCGGAAGCGAAGGAGCGCCATTTGACTTTTTGAATGAAAAATTGGCTCCAATCTTTAGCGGACACCATGTCGCGTTTGGAGAGCCCCCGTGTGCCTAAACATTGGAGCTCCCCCACAAGTGACCCCATTTTGGAAACTAGACCCCCCAAGGAACTTATCTAGAAGCATAGTGAGCACTTTAAACCCCCAGGTGCTTCACAAATTGATCCGTAAAAATGAAAAAGTACTTTTTTTTCACAAAAAAATTATTTTAGCCTCAATTTTTTCATTTTCACACGGGCAACAGGATAAATTGGATCCTAAATGTTGTTGGGCAATTTCTCCTGAGTACACCAATACCTCACATGTGGGGGTAAACCACTGTTTGGGCACATGGTAAGGCTCGGAAGGGAAGGAGCGCCATTTGACTTTTTGAATGAAAAATTATCTCCATCGTTAGCGGACACCATGTCGCCTTTGGAAAGCCCCTGTGTGCCTAAACATTGGAGCTCCTTCACAAGTGACCCCATTTTGGAAACTAGACCCCCAAGGAACTCATCTAGAGGCATAGTGAGCACTTTAAACCCCCAGGTGCTTCACAAATTGATCCGCAAAAATGAAAAAGTACTTTTTTTTCACACAAAATTTCTTTTAGCCTCAATTCTTTCATTTTCACATGGGCAACAGGATAAAATGGATCCTAAAATTTGTTGGGCAATTTCTCCTGAGTATGCCGATACCTCATATGTGGGGGTAAACCACTGTTTGGGTGCACGGCAAGGCTCGGAAGGGGAGGCGTGCCATTTGACTTTTTGAATGGAAAATTAGCTCCAATCGTTAGCGCACACCATGTCGCGTTTGGAGAGCCCCTGTGTGCCTAAACATTGGAGCTCCCCCACAAGTGACCCCATTTTGGAAACTAGACCCCCCAAGGAACTTATCTAGAAGCATAGTGAGCACTTTAAACCCCCAGGTGCTTCACAAATTGATCCGTAAAAATGAAAAAGTCCTTTTTTTCACAAAAAAATTATTTTAGCCTCAATTTTTTCATTTTCACACGGGCAACAGGATAAATTGGATCCTAAATGTTGTTGGGCAATTTCTCCTGAGTACACCAATACCTCACATGTGGGGGTAAACCACTGTTTGGGCACATGGTAAGGCTCGGAAGGGAAGGAGCGCCATTTGACTTTTTGAATGAAAAATTATCTCCATCGTTAGCGGACACCATGTCGCCTTTGGAAAGCCCCTGTGTGCCTAAACATTGGAGCTCCTCCACAAGTGACCCCATTTTGGAAACTAGACCCCCAAGGAACTCATCTAGAGGCATAGTGAGCACTTTAAACCCCCAGGTGCTTCACAAATTGATCCGCAAAAATGAAAAAGTACTTTTTTTTCACACAAAATTTCTTTTAGCCTCAATTCTTTCATTTTCACATGGGCAACAGGATAAAATGGATCCTAAAATTTGTTGGGCAATTTCTCCTGAGTATGCCGATACCTCATATGTGGGGTAAACCACTGTTTGGGTGCACGGCAAGGCTCGGAAGGGGAGGCGTGCCATTTGACTTTTTGAATGGAAAATTAGCTCTAATCGTTAGCGCACACCATGTCGCGTTTGGAGAGCCCCTGTGTGCCTAAACATTGGAGGTCCCCTACAAGTGACCCCATTTTGGAAACTAGACCCCGCAAGGAACTTATCTAGATGCATAGTGAGCACTTATAACCCCCAGGTGCTTCAAAGAAGTTTATAACGCAGAGCCATGAAAATAAAAAATAATTTTTCTTTTCTCAAAAATGATTTTTTAGCCCACAATTTTTTATTTTCCCAAGTGTAACAGGAGAAATTGGACCCCAAAAATTGTTGTCCAGTTTCTCCTGAGTACGCTGATACCCCATATGTGGGGGTAAACCACTGTTTTGGCACACGTCGGGGTTCGGAAGGGAAGTAGTGATGTTTTGAAATGCAGACTTTGATGGAATGCTCTGCGGGCGTCAGGTTGCGTTTGCAGAGCCCCTGATGTGCCTAAACAGTAGGAACTCCCCACAAGTGACTCCATTTTGGAAACTAGACCCCCCAGGGAACTTATCTAGATTTGTGGTGAGCACTTTGAACCCCCAAGTGCTTCACAGAAGTTTATAACGCAGAGCCGTGAAAATAATAAATGTGTTTCCTTTCCTCAAAAATATTTTTTTAGCCCAGAATTTTTAATTTTTGCAAGAGTAACAGGAGAAATTGGACCCCAAAAGTTGTTGTTCAGTTTCTCCTGAGTACGCTGATACCCCATATGTGGGGGTAAACCACTGTTTGGGCACACGTCAGGGCTCGGAAGGGAAGTAGTGACATTTGAAATGCAGACTTTGATGGAATGGTCTGCGGGCGTCACATTGCATTTGCAGAGCCCCTGATGTGCCTAAACAGTAGAAACACCCCACAAGTGACCCCATTTTGGAAACTAGACCCCCGAAGGAACTTATCTAGATGTATGGTGAACACTTTCAACCCCCAAGTGCTTCACAGAAGTTATAATGCCGAGCCGTGAAAATAAAAAATAATTGTTCTTTCCTCAAAAATTATGTTTTAGCAAGTAATTTTTTATTTTTGCAAGGGTAACAGGAGAAATTGGACCCCAACAGTTGTTGCCAAGTTTGTCCTGAGTACGCTGGTACCCCAAATGTGGGGGTAAACCACTGTTTGGGCGCACGTCGGGGCTTGGAAGGGAGGGAGCACCATTTGACTTTTTGAACGCAAGATTGGCTGGAATCAATGGTGGCGCCATGTTGCGTTTGGAGACCCATGATGTGCCTAAACAGTGGAAACCCCTCAATTCTAACTTCAACACTAACCCCAACACACCCCTAATCCTAATCCCAACTGTAGCCATAACCCTAACCCCAACACACCCCTAACCACAACCCTAACCGCAACACACCCGTAACCCTAATTCCAACCCTAACCCTAATCCTAACCCTAATCCCAACCGTAACCCTAATCGCAACCCTAATCACAACTGTAACCCCAACACACCCCTAACCCTATCCGTAACCCTAACCACAAGCCTAATCTTAACCCTATTTCAAACCCTAGCCCTAATTCCAACCCTAACTCTAATTCCAACCCTAACCCTAAGGCTATGTGCCCACGTTGCGGATTCGTGTGAGATTTTTCCGCACGATTTTTGAAAAATCTGCAGGTAAAAGGCACTGCGTTTTACCTGCGGATTTACAGCAGATTTACAGTGTTTTTTGTGCAGATTTCACCTGCGGATTCCTATTGAGGAACAGGTGTAAAACGCTGCGGAGTCCGCACAAAGAATTGACATGCTGCGGAAAATACAACGCAGCGTTTCTGCACGGAATTTTCCGCACCATGGGCACAGCGGATTTGGTCTTCCATAGGTTTACATGTTACTGTAAACCTGATGGAAAACTGCTTCGAATTTGCAGCGGCCAATCCGCTGCGGATCCGCAGCCAATCCGCTGCGGATCCGCGGCCAATCCGCTGCGGATCCGAGGCCAATCCGCTGCGGATCCGCGACCAATCCGCTGCGGATCCGCGGCCAATCCGCTGCGAATCCGCGGCCAATCCGCTGCGGATCCGCGGCCAATCCGCTGCGGATCCGCGGCCAATCCGCTGCGGATCCGCGGCCAATCCGCTGCGGATCCGCTGCCAATCCGCTGCGGATCCGCGGCCAATCCGCTGCGGATCCGCTGCCAATCCGCTGCGGATCCGCAGCCAAATCCGCACTGTGTGCACATGCCATAACCCTACCCCTAACCCTAACCCTACCCGTAACCCTAACCCTACCCCTAACCCTAACCCTACCCCTAGTTCTAACCCTAGTTCTAACCCTAACCCTAGTGGAAAAAGAAAAAAAAATTTTTCTTTATTTTATTATTGTCCCTACCTATGGGGGTGATAAAGGGGGGGGTTATTTATTATTTTTTTATTTTGATCGCTGCGATAGAACCTACCACAGTGATGAAAATGTACTTGTAATGAATCTGCCGGCTGGCAGATTCGGCGGGCGCACTGCGCATGCGCCCGCCATTTTCCAAGATGGCGGCGCCCATGGAGAAGACGGCCGGACACCGGGAGGGACATCAAAGCTAGGTAAGTATGGGGGGGTGGGATCGGAACACGGGGGGGGATCGGAGGACCGGGGGAGCGGACAAGAGGACCGGGGGAGCGGACAGGAGGGAGGAGGGGAGCGGACAGGAGATCGGGGCAGGAAGGACGACTGGGGGGGCGATCGGTGGGGTGAGGGGGCAGATCGGGGTCTCCAGCCATGGCAGATGCTATTGCAGCATCGGCCATGGCTGGATTGTAATATTTCACCATTTTCATAGGTGAAATATTACAAATCGCTCTGATTGGCTGTTTCACTTTCAACAGCCAATCAGAGCGATCATAGCCACGGGGGGGTGAAGCCACCCCCCCTGGGCTGAAGTACCACTCCCCCTGTCTCTGCAGATCGGGTGAAAATGGAGTTAACCCTTTCACCTGATCTGCAGGGATGCGATCTTTCCATGACGCCACATAGGTGTCACAGGTCGGATTGGCACCGACTTTCATGACGCCTACGTGGCGTCAAAGGTCGGGAAGGGGTTAAATTATGTCTTGAATATGGGAGTGGGCACCTATTAATACAGGATCACTATACTAAATAGGACCTAATTGAGAAATAGTATCATTGAAAATCTGTGGCTAGACCAGGAATCTCACAAAACTGGAAGAATGTTTCAAGGAAGAATGGATGAAAATCATTCAAACAAGAATTTAAAGACTTTTGGCTGGCTACAAAAAGTGTTTACAAGCTGTGATGCTATCAAAAAAGGTCCTAATAGATACTAACCATGCAGGGTGCTTAAACTTTTACATGGGACCATTTTCCATTTTGTAATTTTTAAAATGTAAAAGATGAAAATATATACAGCTTTGGCAAAAATTAAGAGACCACTGCAAAATGCTCAGTTTGTCTGATTTTTCTCTTCATAGGTATATTTTTGAGTAAAATGTAAATTTTTCATTTCTTCTATAACCTTCTGACAACATGACTCCGAATTTCCAAGCAATAAATTTTGTATTTTTTTCTGACAAACCAGTGCTTTCAGACCTTAAATAATGCAGAGAAAACAAGTTCATAATCTTTTAGAAACAACAATACTAATGTTTTAACTCAGGAAGAGTTCAGAAATCAATATTTTGTGGAATAACCATGATTTTTAATCACAGCTTTCATGCGTCTTGGCATGCTTTCCACAAGTCTTTCACACTGCTCCTGGGACAAAAATTTAAGCAGTTCTTCTTTGTTTAATGGCTTGTGACTATCCATTGTTGAGTCCTTATCAGTCCCCGGCTTACTAATATAGGAATCCAAGTAATGACACGCAGCACAAGAGTTGTGTGATCATATGCAGGGATCGCCCAGGAGCGCATCTGACTCACTGGGACTCACCCCTCCTTTTTATATAGCAAAGAGATAAGCATTTACAGACATGCGTACAAGCGCTCATATTCTCTAACAAAGAGTATCTATTCTACTAATAACGTTCACTTCTGGAATGCTGGTTACAATATGGCAAAGGAATGCGTCCATAAAAGGAAATGTCTATTGGCTCAAGTCTTCCTCATATTAAGCCAGACGTCTCTGAAAAGGAAGACAAAATGGATTCTTCAATCTGATCTCCACAATTCCCCCCTTTGACATATTCCTTTTATAATCTATCACAAATCCCCCTTTAACATATCCATATTTTAGATTACCACAGGGCCAAAGACAAAGCCTTTATTTTTGGTATTACACATGTACACACTTATATTATTAATAAGAAAATCAAATCTAGTATCAATTCTTCCGTTTAACTCTCACAACCTTTTCTTTGTTTTGCAATAAGTATACTAAAATATAAAAACAAAAATTAGTACGGTAATATTAATTAGAATCACTAGAGGATAACATAAGAATAAAGAAGAAAATTTATACTCTTGCATCTATTACACAAAATTTATCTGTGCATACTGAGATACCCTTGAGCACAATCTGGAATAGTACGTATATGACTACAATAATCATAACTATATGTATTATGCTCTGCATAATCCCAGCAACCCACCCACCGATTCCTCTGAATCAGTTGGCTGGGTTGAGAAAAGAGAAAGTATCAGACCACCAGCTATCCTTATTCTGGTCATTATCTTTGTCATACTGATCTCTGAGTCGTTGTACGTCCTTTAATTTAAATGTCATGTACTAATTTTCTATGATGTTGTACGAATCTATTGTTCAAAGGGGTTAGAGAATTCAGTTTATCCCATGCCTCCGTTGAGGTTAATACTATTAACATCAATGTTATGAGTTTTATACTGCTCTTTTGCAATGGCTTGCATGTATCCATGATGCCTTTCCTTCAAGCTTGACTGATGTAGGTGTTGTCAACAGGACTTGGAAGGGTCCGTCAAATCTTGGTTCAAGAGCCTTTCTGGTGTGTCTTTTTACATAGACTTGATCACCTGGTTCCAACTTGTGACTTCCTTCTGTGTTGTCAGGATCTGGAAGGGAAGCAAAAACTTGTGCATGCACCTTAGTTAATTGTTTCTGAAGATTTTGCACATAAGAAGTCAATGACTCAATATTTAACACAAGTTGCTGTGGAAAATAACATCCTAAATTGGCAGTCCTGCCAAACAAAATTTCATATGGAGACAGTTTAGTCTTACCCCTTGGGGTATTGCGTATTGAGTAAAGGGCCAGTGGAAGGCATTCTGTCCAAGGCTTTCCTGTTTCAGCCATGGCTTTCTGTATTTTTAATTTTAAAGTTCCATTCATGCGTTCCACCTTACCAGAACTTTGAGGATGGTACGGAGTGTGTAACTGACTTTCAACACCCAACATTTTCAGTACATTTTGAAATATTTCTCCAGTGAAATGAGTACCCCTATCTGACTCGATCACTTCAGGGAGACCGTAACGGGGTATCAGTTCGGCAACTAGCTTTACAGCAGTGTTTTTAGCTGAAGCCTTCCGAACTGGATAGGCCTCTGGCCACCCTGAGAACATGTCCACACACACCAACACATACTCATACCCATTACTTTTTGGCAGCTGGATAAAGTCTATCTGTAATCGCTGGAACGGATAGAGAGGTCGGACGTGATGCTTCATAGGGGTCTTTGTTGTCTGTCCGGGATTATGTGCCAGGCATATAGCGCATGTTGCACAATAGTCTCTTGCGTAGTTGCCAAAACCTGGAGCCAACCAGACTTGCTTTGCCAGTAGTGTCATTGCATTTGCAGACACATGAGTAGGGTGGTGCAGTCCACCAACTACAATCGGGTACCAGGCTCTAGGTAGACATATTAGTCCATCTTTCTTCCAAATTCCTGCTTGTTCTTCTGCCCCTTCCTTTTTCCACCTGTCCCTCTCCTCTTCTCCTGCATCTTCCTGTGCTTGTCTCAGTCTATCTTCAGTATTTTCTGTGGGGTTTACAGTATGAACCTGCTGTAAGGGTTTGACTGCTGCTGCTTTGGCTGCTTTGTCAGCCCTATCATTTCCCCTAGATTCCCTAGTGTCGAGTCTCACATGTGCAGCTACCTTAATTACTGCTACTTCTTTTGTTTCTTGTGCAGCCTCTAAGATCTGTTTGATAAGAGAAGCATGTTTTACAGGTTGTCCTGACGCTGTCATGTAACCTCTAGCTCTCCAGATTACTCCAAAATCAAACACAATACCATGTGCATACCTAGAATCAGTGTATATATTAGCTGTCTGATTTTCAGCTATTTTTAGCGCTTCAATCAATGCTGTTAGTTCTGCTTCTTGTGCAGACTGTTTCGGTGGAAGAGGTTCTGCTTTGAGAGTTTCAGATTCTGACACAACTGCATACCCTGTATGGAAGTTACCTGTGTCATCTGCAAACCTACTACCATCTATAAACAGCTCTAAATCTGGATTTTGAAGTGGTGTTTCGGATACATTGGGTAAGCCTACCGTTTCTTGTAAAATGAGCTCTGTACAATCATGTGTGTCTGTAGGGAAAAAATTTGCGTGTGGATCAGTGTCCTTATTCCCCCCTTCAGACTCGAGAGGTAGCAGTGTTGCTAAATTAAGAGTCTGAAGCCTAGCAAATGTGATAGTCTGGTAGCCCTAACGCTGGAGCTGAAACAAGGGCATCTTTTAATTGTTGGAACGAAATCTGACCTTCTTTTGTCAACAAATAAGGTTCACTTTTTACACAGTCATACAGTGGTTGCATTAGTTGACTGGCATGTATAATCCATTGTCTACAATGAGACACTATTCCTAAAAATGCTCGTAGCTGTTTATGATTTCTAGGCTCATTCATCTGTCTTATTGCTTCAGTTCTTTGAGGTGTAAGATGCTTTTTACCTTGAGAAATGCAATGACCTAGAAAGACCACTTTGATCTGACAAACTTGTAGCTTTTGTCTATTCACTTTACACCCTTCTTTTCCTAGAAAACATAGTAAACTCACAGTGGACCTTTCTGCTGTTTCTAGATCTGGGCAGCAAAGTAGTAGGTCATCCACATACTGCAAAATTACTACCTGTGGTTCGGGTTCAAACCTCTGAAGGACTGTTTGTAGGGCATTTGAATAAAGAGTAGGGGAGTGTATCATTCCCTGTGGAAGGCGTGTCCACGCCAACTGTTTGCCCTTAAATGTAAATGCAAACAAATGCCAACTATCTTGGTGTAAAGGAACCGAGAAAAATGCATTTGAAAGATCTATTACAGTAAACACTTGAGAACTGGCTGGTATCTGTGATAGTAACGTATGAGGATTGGGTACAACTGGGGTGATAGGATCTAGAACTTTGTTTATTTCTCTTAGATCATGTACCATACGATATTTGGGCATAGAACCCTTATCAAGAGTTCTCTTCTTGACTGGCAGGTTAGCAGGTGATTGTATCTCTACCAAAACTCCTTTCTCTCTATATCCCTCTATCTGTTTTGTAATCGCTAATTCCTGCTGGGCACTCACAGGGTATTGTCTGAGCTGTGGGAGAACAGTTCCTGGTTGCACAGATAGTTTTACAGGAGAGATATGTAATAATCCCACATCAGTGTCACCCTGTGCCCACAGTGTTTCTGGGACCATTGAGAGGTCTAGATCTGTGGTGTACTCTTTTTCTTCAGTATAATCCTCAAAAGCCTGAATTCTGACATATTGTTCTAATGTTTCTGCATCATCAGGGATAGTCAACATAACTGTGCCATCTTCCCTAAAATTGATGTTAGCTTCTAATTTCTTTAGTACATTAGTTCCTAACAGACATGTTGGGGCACCTCTGGCATACAAAAATCTGGATGCAAAACATTTAGGTCCTAATGAGACCTCTATCATACAATGTATGATTTCTTCCCACCCATTATCTTTGATAATTCCACCTCGTTCTTTACTCAGTCTTTCCCATTCTGTACTGAACATAAGTGCTTCTGAAATTCCCAATTTTCCTCTCACTCTTCTAATCTGACTTCTGACTGCCTTTCCACATCTTTCCTGTATGATATCTGCTGCTTCCACTTGTCCTAAGACGGTTTTGGTCTGTTTATTTCTCATTTTAGCTATTTCTACCCCAGGTGACGTTTGGACAATCACTGTGGTGATGTCTCGTTGCCTTCTCTCCTAGGGAGCTAAAATATCCTTTCAATATTTGCTATTTCTACCCCAGGTGACGTTTGGACAACCACTTCCTCTGTTGGTGGCGTCTCGTTGCCTTCTCTCCTAGGGAGCTAAAATATTGAAGGGCTTGTCTGCTCTGTTTCTTCTAATATGCAGGACGTACTTAAGTGCTATTATGCACACAGACCCAGCAACACCATACAGATCACAAAACTTTCTGTGTCAGTTAGCATACTTGTCCCAGGCTCATGAAAACCGCGTCCTGGGCTCATTCTATCACACCTTATCCAGGGAATGTAGAAACAAGTTCTATAGGAGAGTCAAGCATGGGCGGAGGTCTCCCAGAAGGACGCTACCTCATAACCCAGTTAGGCTGACTTCACCAATAACCTTGTTCTAACAATCGTGGCTTATTGTTCTACGTACTTCTATTCTTCTTTCACAACATGTCACAACCTTCACACTGCTCACACACTGTTCACACACTGCCAGGGACTAGACTCATAAATCTATACAATATGGTAACCCGAGTTCTATAGGTATCTACTCACTACTAGACTAACCCAGCATGACACGGCTCATAGAGATCTTTCGGATAATACAGGGCAGATAAAAGAGAACTAATAATGTCTCTTACCTGGCCAGGTTTTTTTCATTTGCCGTCCATTATCCCAGATCTCCGTTGTCCGTATCCGCAGGTAAATCTTGAGTAAATACTCTCACCTCGGGTCCCTGTTCGAGCGCCAGGAAATGTTGAGTCCTTATCAGTCCCCGGCTTACTAATATAGGAATCCAAGTAATGACACGCAGCACAAGAGTTGTGTGATCATATGCAGGGATCGCCCAGGAGCGCATCTGACTCACTGGGACTCACCCCTCCTTTTTATATAGCAAAGAGATAAGCATTTACAGACATGCGTACAAGCGCTCATATTCTCTAACAAAGAGTATCTATTCTACTAATAACGTTCACTTCTGGAATGCTGGTTACAATATGGCAAAGGAATGCGTCCATAAAAGGAAATGTCTATTGGCTCAAGTCTTCCTCATATTAAGCCAGACGTCTCTGAAAAGGAAGACAAAATGGATTCTTCAATCTGATCTCCACACCATCAATCTCTTGATTACATTCCAGAGGTTTTCAATGGGGTTTAGGTCTGGAGATTGGGCTGCCCATGACAGGGTTTTGATGTGGTGGTCTCATAATGGTCTCATAATTAAGCTGTATATTTAACCCTAAAACATAAAGGAAATGTGCCATCTTTAAATGTTGGCCTTTTAGAGATCATTTCATCTTCAACTTGCTAAACTGTTCACAATAACAGTAATTTTGACCAGGGGTGCCCAAACATTTACATGCCACTGTATGTCTAACAAAATAATTAGTAAATAGTGATGGGCGAGCACTAAAACACTCGGGTGCTCTTTGCTCGGGCCGAGCAAATTGGAATACTCGGGTACTCGGCCAGAACAACGAGCCCAATGTAAGTTTATGGGAGACCCGAGTATTTTTACCGCGATCCTCCCGGGGGTCCTATTAAGGTCTAAAAACGTCTGAAAATGATGGAAACACTGCTCAAATGACACGGGAACATCATGGCGATCGCCCCTGGAAGCATTCCTGACTCCTAGTTCACAGCTTTAATAATTTTTTTCCAAGATTCATGCCATTTTTCCCGGTGCCACAAAAAGCACATTAAAACTAAACCAAAACGGGTTTTGCTTGGAAATATGTCAAGGTACATCCTTTGCAGGTTAATGACTTGCATGTAAGGCCAAATATTTCACCCCAGACCGAAAATGTCCTCCCCCATTTAGGATTAGTTCAGACGCGTTTCTGAAGCGTTTTTCAACTGTAAAATTGCTTTCAACCACTACAAATGCATTCACTGGGAAATGTCATTGTAACATTTAACAACCAGAGCTGACCATGTGGTGTGTGACACATAAGCAGACCCATCTTGTTTCATGTACGAAGGAGGGACTTAAAGTCACAGAGCTTATTTTTACTGGTGCATCAGGCGACATTAACCTTCTTAAAGGCCCATTATGAAACAGTGGGTCTCCTAAGCTGTTGTAGCCTATGCTGTGAGTGGATGGGCTGCCAAGAATTACGACGCACCACAATACCCCTTTCATAGGATGTCCAGGAGGGCCTCCTGCAAAACATGTTGTACTGAATGCAAGGCTTGCCCTGCTACCAATTCATATTCACCCCATTAGGCCTTGGAACCCACATACTGGATGGACCCATGAAAATCCACTTCACAATAAGCATTTTGTGCTCCATACTCCTTTGTTTTATGCATTGGCAGGAAGGCAAGCCCTGCTGCATAGTCAGTCATATGCACCCCATTAGGCCTTGGAACCCACATACTGAATGAGCCCAGGAAAATCCACTTCACAATATGCATTTTATGCTCCATACTCCTTTGTTTTATACATTAGCAGGAAGGCGAGCCCTGCTGCATAGTCAGTCATATGCACCACATTAGGCCTTGGAACCCACATACTGGATGGGCCCAGGAAAATCCACTTCACAATATGCATTTTGTGCTCCATACTCCTTTGTTTTGTACAATGGCAGGAAGGCGAGCCCTGCTGCATAGTCATATGCAGCTCATTAGGCCTTGGAACCCACATACTGGATGGGCCCATTAAAATCCACTTCACAGTATGCATTTATTATGGCGTAGACAGATGGGCAGACAGATGGCGTACTTTCACTAGCAGATCCGGCAGCTCCGGGTAGCTTTTCAGAAAATGTTGAACCATGAGGCTAAGCACATGGACCAAGCAAGGTATGTGTGTGAGCTCACCTTGCCTCAGAGCCGCCACCAGGTTACGGCCATTGTCACACACGACCATGCCTGGCTGTAGGTTCAGCGGTGTCATCCAAACATCTGACTGCTCTTTCAATGCTGTCCACAACTCTTCTGCATTGTGCGGTTTGTCACCTAGGCAGATAATCTTCAGCACAGTCTGTTGCTGCTTTGCTGAGGCAGTGCTGCAGTGCTTCCAGCTTCTGACTGATGTTTTGATTTCAGAGATGGAGGATGAAGAGGAGGAGGAGGAGAAGGTGGTGCAGGAGCTGTAGACTGTGGGGGAAACCCTGATTGACGTAGAGCCAGCAATCCTCAGCATGGGGAGGATGTGTTCCATCATGGCTTCCACTATGTTAACCCAGTGTGCCGTCATTGAGATGTACCGTCCCTGCCCACAAGCACTTGTCCAAGTGTTCGTGGTTAGGAGGACTTTCCCTGTAACAGCATTGTTGATGGCACGGGTAATGTTGTGGGACACATGCTGGTGTAATGCTGCTACGGCACACTGGGATAAATAGTGGCAACTGGCGACTGAGTACCTTGGGATGGCCGCCTCCATCAGGTTGCGGAAAGCTTCCGTCTCAACAAGCCTAAAAGGCAGCATTTCTAGCGCAAGCAGAAGAGAAATATTAGAATTGAGGACTGTGGCCTGTGGGGCGTTGGCGGGGAATTTCCACTTGCGTTCCAAAGACTGGGTTATAGACAACTGAACACTGTGCTGGGATAAGGACGTAGACGGGCTTGCTGATGTTGCTGTTTGACTGAGGTCCACAACAGGTGCAGGGCTAGAGGCATCTGTGTATTGGCTTCTACGCAAAACAGTGGAAGAAGCAGTGGTGTGACCAGCAGGCAGTGGTCCTGGAGCCTGGGGTTCAGCCCACACAGTTGGGTGCTTTGCTTGCATGTGCCTGATCATGCTGGTAATGGTCAGGCTGGTTGTTTTGCTACCCCTGCTGATGCAGGCATGGCAGGTGCTGCAAATGGCCTGTTTGGGGTTATCGGCAGAGTCTTTAAAAAATAATCAGACTCGTGAAGATCTAACAGTTGGAATGGCAACTTCCCTCATGTTGGTGTTACTGGGAACGGATGCACGCCTTCTATCTGTGGCCACCACACTACTTCTTCCTGCCTGTTTGGGGGGGATATGCCTCCTTCCCCATTTGAACTGCTGTCCTTGCTATGCATGTCCCCCTACCAGGTTGGGTCAGTCACTATGTCACTCACCATCTCATCTTCCACATCCACACCCTGCTCCTCCTCCTGACTTTCTGGCAAATGTGTATCATCTTCATCCACCTCTTGTGACACTTTCCCACCATCGCCTTCGTGTGACTGGGGTTGGTCAAATCTTTGGGCAGCTCTACATGCGATCTCATCTTTCCCCACTTCAAGTTGACCGGCAGAGATTTCAGAATCTTGAGATGGAAAACTGAACAGCTCTTCAGAGTGTCCAAGTGTGGGATCAGTTGTCTCAGGCATGGTGGGAGGAAGGAGGATCAGGGTGAGGAATATCCTGGCCACACTCACGGCTACTCAGACTTGACCGTGTGGAAGAAAAGGTGGTAGTGGTGGCTAACTGACTGGAAGCATTATCCGCTATCCAACCAACAACCGTTTCACACTGCCCTTGCTTCAATAGTGGTGTGCTGCGGTCCCCTAGAAACTGGGACAGGAAGGTCGAGCGAGAAGATGTGGGTCTTTGTTGTTGCCCACTTTCACCTTGGTCACGGCCTTGTCCTTTGGATGCACCATCAGCATCACGCCCACTTCCCCGTCCCTTGCCCTTTGCCTTAACCATTATAAATGGACTACTGCACTATTTCAAATGCTCAACACAAATGTAGCGAAATAATATCTGATCAGTATGCCTGCAAATCTACGATTTTTCAAACTCAAACACCAGGCAGGCCTCAGCCTTACCTAACAGACTGTATTCAATGTTTGGGGCCTTTTTTAAGTTAATTTATGCAAAATAGTGCTGTAATTAATTTGAGTATAAGAAAGCCAAAACGTAAGTACACCGGCCTACAATGCCCAAACTTGGAGCAGAGATATATAAGGGCTCTCACAGAAATACCACACTGGCAAATCTGTGGCCTGCTTATATTATTGTATGCTAACTAATGCTCTATATAATTTCAGTAACACACAGCAAAAAAAGGGGCCCTCCAGCATACATTAACCAAACTTGGAGCACACAGATATATGAGGGCTCTCACAGAAATACCATACTGGAATTATGTGGCCTGTTTATCCCCTTCATGACCTTGGGATTGTCCGTTTTTCCGTGTTCGTTTTTCGCTCCCCTCCTTCCCAGAGCCATAACTTTTTTAGTTTGCTGTCAATTTGGCCATGTGAGGGCTTATTTTTTGCGGGACGAGTTGTACTTTTGAAAGACATCATTGGTTTTACCATGTCGTGTACTAGAAAATGGGAAAAAAATTCCAAGTGCGGTGAAATTGCAAAAAAAGTGCAGTCCTACACTGTTTTTTTGTTTGGCTTTTTTGCTAGGTTCACTAAATGCTAAAACTGACCTGCCATTATGATTCTCCAGATAAGTACAAGTTCAAAGACACCTAACATGACTAGGTTATTTTTTATCTAAGTGGTGAAAAAAATTTCCAAACTTTGCTAAAAAAAAAAAATAAAAAAAATAATTGCGCCATTTTCCAATACTCGTAGCGTCTCCATTTTTCATGATCTGGGGTCGGTTGAGGACTTATTTTTGCGTGCCGAGCTGGAGTTTTTAATTATACCATTTTGGTGCAGATACGTTCTTTTGATCGTCCATTATTGCATTTTAATGCAATGTCGCGGCGACCAAAAAAACGTAATTCTGGATTTTCAAATTTTTTTTCTTGCTACGCTGTTTAGCGATCAGGTTAATGATTTTTTTTATTGATAGATCGGGCGATTCTGAACCCGGTGATACCAAATATGTGTAGGTTTGATTTTTTTATTATTGATTTATTTTGAATGGGGAGAAAGGGGGGTGATTTAAACTTATATATTTTTTTATTTTTTTTTCACATTTTTTTTTTTTATTTTTTTTACTTTTGCCATGCTTCAATAGCCTCCATAGGAGGCTAGAAGCTGGCACAACGCGATCGGCTCTGCTACATAGCAGCGATCATCAGATCGCTGCTATGCAGCAGAAATGCAGGTGTGCTATGAGCGCTGACCACAGGGTGGCGCTCACAGCTACTGGCGATCAGTAACCATAGAGGTCTCAAGGACCTCTATGGTTACTATTCCGCCCAGCCGGAAGCGCCGGTTAAATGCCGCTGTCTGCGTTTGACAGCGGCGTTTAACTAGTTAATAGCAGCGGGTGAATCGCGATTTCACCCACTGCTATTGCGGGCACATGTCAGCTGTTCAAAACAGCTGACATGTCCTGGCTTTGATGCGGGCTCACCGCCGGAGCCCTGCATCAAAGTGGGGGATCTGACCTCGGATGGGATAGTACGTATATAGTACGATAGTACGAAAGGAGTTATATTATTGTATGCTTAATAGTGCTGTATATAATTTCAGTAACACACAGCATAAAAAGTGGTCCTCTGGCCTACAGTGACCAAACTTGGAGCACACAGATATATGAGGGCTCTCTTGGAAATACCACACTGGCAAATATGTGGCCTGTTTACATTATTGTATGCTTAATAATGCTGTATATAATTTCAGTAATATACAGCAAATAAAGTGGTCCTCCAGCCTACAATGACCAAACTTGGAGCACACAGATATATGACGGCTGTCACGGAAATACCACACTGGCAAATCTGTGGCCTTAGAATTTTTTTTATGCTAAATAGTGCTGTATAGAATTTGAGTATCAGACAGCCCAAAAATAAGTACACCGGCCTTCAATGCAAAAACTTGGAGCACAGAGATATATGAGGCCTTTTTCGGTGAATTTAAAACACCAAAAAAAAAAAAGTGGCACAAGGGTAGCACACACAACTATGCTACGTATGCCTGACAAACTATGATTTTTAAACCCCCCTCAGTCTGACAGAGCAGACTGTTTATTTTTTTTTGGGGGGGGAGAATTTTTGGAAAAAAAAATAGGTATATAGTTATGAAGCTTTTGGAAGGATTCAGTGGGAGCAATGGATGCACATACAGTGCCTGCAGTCCTTGCACTGATGTGGATATGCCGTGCCGTGCCTACCTAGCGCTGCAATATCGGGACCCACGAATTAGCCCTGAAAAGGACTTTTGGTTTCTGAGGAGTTGTGGATATAAGGGTATGTGTCCACGTTCAGGAAACGCTGCGTTTTTGACGCAGCGTTGAGCCACAGCATCAAAAACGCAGCCTCCAGATGTTACAGCATAGTGGAGGGGATTTAATGAAATCCCGTCTCCACTGTGCATTAAAAAACACATGCGTTTTTCCAGCAAAAACGCACATGCGGTGCATTTTATCAGAACGCAGCATGTTGCTACAATGAGCAAAACACGCAGGAACACCGCAGGTGACCCGCCAGTGACCTCAGGTGCATTTTTGGTCAGGATTTCACCTGCATAAAATCCTGACCAAAGCCTGAAGCAAACCTGAACGTGGACACATACCCTAAGAGTTGCAGACCTACACTAACTCTAAAAGCCACGATTCTGACCCTATCTCGGCAGCAGCTCTCCCTACTCTCGCTGAAACATGAACAGAATGCGGCGAGCAGGGCGGTGCCAGGTCTCTTATACTTGGAATGATGCTGTGCGGCCAAGCCAATCACTGCACAACCACAAAAAAGATGGCTGCGGCGTTTCATGGCCTGGCAGACAATCCCTGCACCGTGATTGGGTCTCTAAAGTCCGCCAAAAATGCTGGGTGGAGACAACAGTTACCGCCGAATAATCCCGGAAATGCTCACTGCTCACCGAGTACACTGAGCATACTGATACTCAGGCGAGTAACAAGCAGTGGCGAGCACATTCGCTCATCACTATTAGTAAATAACATTTACCACATGTCTACTTTACATCATCATCATTTTTTAAATATAATTTGTTAGTGTTTGGAAGTTAGAAGGGTTAAAAGTAGATCAACAATTTCTCAATTTTCAAACACAATTTGCAAAAGTAATTTTTGTAGGTACCACATCACGTTTGAATTGACTTTGAAGGGCATATGTGACACCATTTTAAAAACTGTACCCCTCAAAGTGCTCAAAACCTTATTCAAGAAGTTTATTAACCCTTCAGGTGCTTCAAAGGATTAAAAGCAATGTGAAAAGAAAAACTAAAGGAAATCCTTTTTCCCTCAAAACTGTTGATTTAGCCCCAAATTTCTTATTTTTACAAGGGTAATAGGAGAGAATGGACCACAAAATTTGTTGTGCAATTTCTACTGATTATGCCGATACCCAACATGAGTGAGGAAATCTTCTCTTTGGGCGTATGGCAGAGCTTGGAAGGGAAGGAGTACAATTTGACTATTTCATTGCAAAATTGTCTGGAATAGATAGCGGATGCCATGTCGAATTTGCAGAGCCCCTGATGTGCCTAACCAGTGAAAACTTCCAACAAGTGACACCATTTTGGAAACTAAACCCCTCAAGGAACTTATGTAGAGGTCTGGTGGCCACCTTGAACCCCCAGGTATTTCACATAGTTCTATAATGTTGAACCGTGAAAATAAAAAATTAAAATTTTCCCCCCAAAATTTTGGTCTTGCCTCAAATTTTGAATTTTTACAAGGGTAACAGAGGAAAATAAACCATAACATTTGTTGGCCAATTTCTCCTTAGTATGCGGATACCCCATATGTGGTGGAAAACTACTGTTTGGGCACTACTGTTTTGGACAGGGCTTGGACACCAACTGAATTCTGGAGCTCAATTTTGGAAACTACACCTCTTAAGGAATTTATCTAGGAGTTTAGTGAGCACTTTTAACACTCAGGAGATTAACAGAATTGTATAACATTTGGCTGAATAAATGGAAAATTACCATTTTTTTCACTAAAATGTTTCTTTGGCCCCAAGTTTTTATGTTTTAAAAGGGATAATAGGAGAAAACGAATGGCACAATTTGTTACACAATTTCTCCTGAATATGCAAATACCCCATATGTGGTTGAAAACAACTTTTGATGTGCAGTGCAAAGTTCAGAAGGGAAGAAGCGCCATGTTGAGGTTCAGATTTTGATGGAATGGTTTGAGGGTACCATGTCACATTGGTAGAGCCCATGAGGTGCCAGAACAGCAGAACCCCCCATGAGTGACCTCACTTTACAAACTACACCCTCTAATGAATTAATTTAGGGATGCAGTGAGCATGTTGACATCACATGTGCCTTGCAGAATTTTATACCAATGGGCTGTGAAGAATAAATAATTAAATTTTTTACCACTTAAATGTTGTGTTTTATTTTTATAAGGGCTAAAAGCAAAAAATATACCTCACAGGTTGTTGTGCAATTTCTCCTGAGTGCGCCAATAGCTTAAATGTACGCTCAGTAACTAGTTTTCAGGGACAGTAGAAAGCTCAGAAGAGAGGAAGCGCTATATAATAGTGCATATTTTACTGTGATAGTTTGCGAGTCCCATGACCCACTATAAAAGCCAATGAGGTGCCAGAACAGCAGAATCTCCCCACATAAGTGACCACATTTTACAAACTACACTTCTCACTTAATTAATCTAAGGATGCAGTGATCATATTGACACCACATGTGTCACACAATTTTATACCATTGGGCAGTGGGAAAAAATAATTACATTTTTAATCCCAAAAATTTCTTTTAGCCCAAGACCTTACACTTTCACATAGGAAAATGGGTAAAAATTGCTACAAAAATGCTCACACAATTTCTGCTGAACATGAAAATACCACTTATATGGCTGTTTAGTTCTACTTAACCCCACGGCGAGATTCAGGAGGGATGGAGCGCTATTTGCCTCAAGAAGCAATTGATTTCTTCCATTCTCTCAAACTGCTCATTGTGTCAGCCCCGGCCTAACGTATTCCAAATTATGATCAGCCATTTTTCTTGTTTTGCACAGAGCACAGAGGACATGCCACTGCAGTACTGACTAGGGTCACGCGTTTCAATAACGCTAAAAGTGCCATTTCTCAGCCAATGAAGGTGGACGCAGAGTGTGGGCAGCGTGATGACACAGATCTCAGTCCCCACCATCTTACAGAAGGGCATTGCAGTGATTGGCTTGCTTTCTGCGGCGTCACAGGGGCTATAAAGGGGCGTTCCCGCCGACCGCCATCTTACTGCTGCTGATCTGAGCGTAGTGAGAGGTTGCTGCCGCTTTGTCAGAAGCAGGGAGAGCGTTAGGCAGGGTACATTCACCCCCAAACCGCTTGTGCTGTAGCGATTTCCACTGTCCAACACCACCTTTTGTTTGCAGGACAGTGGAAGCTACATTTTTTTCCTCAGCGCTGTAGCTCATTGGGCTGCCCTAGAAGGCTCCCTGATAGCTGCGTTGCTGTGTGTGTACGCCGCTGTGCAAACCAACTGCTTTTTTCAAAGCACAAATCCTGTTGTTCCTTCCTTTCTGCACAGCTATCTTGTTTGTTTGTCCACACTTTTGTGTGCAGCAGTCCTTTTTATAGCTGCCTGCCATACTTTTCTGAGATTACTGCAGAGAGATAAAGATTGGCAAGTCTGCCTCTGTGCCAGTGCTGTGTGTGGCATCTGTCTCTCATTGTGTGCCACAGAAAACCTAGTGTGTAATATTGTTTTTTTTTTTTTTTTAAATTCTCCCTAAAAAAAAAAAAAAAAACAGTGGGAGATAAAGATTGGCAAGTCTGCCTCTGTGCCAGTGCTGTGTGTGGCATCTGTCTCTCATTGTGTGCCACCGAAAACCAGGGTGTAATATTGGGCCTTTTTTGGGGGGGGGTAAATTCTCCCTGAAAAAAAAAATAAATAAATAGTGGGAGATAAAGATTGGCAAGTCTGCCTCTGTGCCAGTGCTGTGTGTGGCATCTGTCTCTCATTGTGTGCCACCGAAAACCAGTGTGTAATATTGGGCCATTTTTTTGGGGGGGATGTAAATTCTCCCTGTAAAAAAAAAATAATAGTGGGAGATAAAGATTGGCAAGTCTGCCTCTGTGCAAGTCCTGTGTGTGGCATCTGTCTCTCCTTGTGTGCCACCAAAAACCAGTGTGTAATACTGGGCCATTTTTTTTTGGGGGGGGGTAAATTCTCCCTGTTAAAAAAAAAATAATAGTGGGAGATAAAGATTGGCAAGTCTGCCTCTGTGCCAGTCCTGTGTGTGGCATCTGTCTCTCAGTGTGTGCCACCGAAAACCAGTGTGTAATATTGGGCCATTTTTTTTTTTTGGTAAATTCTCCCTTTTAAAAAAAAAATTAATAGTGGGAGATAAAGATTGGCAAGTCTGCCTCTGTGCCAGTCCTGTGTGTGGCATCTGTCTCTCCTTGTGTGCCACCGAAAACCAGTGTGTAATATTGGGCCATTTTTTTTTTTTTGTAAACTCTCCCTGTAAAAAAAAAAAATAATAGTGGGAGATAAAGATTGGCAAGTCTGCCTCTGTGCAAATCCTGTGTGTGGCATCTGTCTCTCCTTGTGTGCCACTGAAAACCAGTGTGTAATACTGGGCCATCTTTTGGGGGGGTAAATTCTCCCTGTTAAAAAAAAATTAATAGTGGGAGATAAAGATTGGCAAGTCTGCCTCTGTGCCAGTCCTGTGTGTGGCATCTGTCTCTCATTGTGTGCCACCAAAAACCAGTGTGTAATACTGGGCCATTTTTTTGGGGGGTAAATTCTCCCTGTTAAAAAAAATAATAATAGTGGGAGATAAAGATTGGCAAGTCTGCCTCTGTGCCAGTGCTGTGTGTGGCATCTGTCTCTCATTGTGTGCCACTGAAAGCCAGTGTGTAATATTGGGCCATTTTTTGGGGGGGTAAATTCTCCCTGTAAAAAAAAAAATTAATAGTGGGAGATAAAGATTGGCAAGTCTGCCTCTGTGCCAGTCCTGTGTGTGGCATCTGTCTCTCCTTGTGTGCCACCGAAAACCAGTGTGTAATACTGGGCCATTTTTTTTGGGGGGTAAATTCTCCCTGTTAAAAAAAAATTAATAGTGGGAGATAAAGATTGGCAAGTCCGCCTCTGTGCCAGTCCTGTGTGTGGCATCTGTCTCTCATTGTGTGCCACCGAAAACCAGTGTGTAATACTGGGCCATTTTTTTGGAGGGGTAAATTCTCCCTGTAAAAAAAAAATTAATAGTGGGAGATAAAGATTGGCAAGTCTGCCTCTGTGCCAGTGCTCTGTGTGGCATCTGTCTCTCATTGTGTGCCACTGAAAACCAGTGTGTAATATTGGGCCATTTTTTTTTTGTAAATTCTCCCTGTAAAAAAAAAAATTAATAGTGGGAGATAAAGATTGGCAAGTCTGCCTCTGTGCCAGTGCTGTGTGTGGCATCTGTCTCTCATTGTGTGCCACTGAAAACCAGTGTGTAATATTGGGCCATTTATTTTTTTTTGGTAAATTCTCCCTGTAAAAAAAAAAATTAATAGTGGGAGATAAAGATTGGCAAGTCTGCCTCTGTGCCAGTCCTGTGTGTGGCATCTGTCTCTCATTGTGTGCCACCGAAAACCAGTGTGTAATACTGGCACATTTTTTTTTTTTAAATTCTCCCTGAAAAAAAAATTAGTGGGAGATTAAGATTGGCCTTTCTGCTTGAGTGCCGGTCTTGTGTGTGCCATCTGTCTCAAATTATTGGGGCACAGAAAACCTAGTGTGTAACATTGGGCCTGATTTTCCTTTCAGTGTCAGGCACCTATAAAGGTATATATAAATCCTACAGAAGTTTGAGTTCACCTTATAAGTTGTTTTACAGTAACAAATACCGTTACTTTGGTTATGTTTTGCAAACAATGAGGAAGTCTAGTGGAAGAGGTCGTGGCCTTGGGCGGTCATTGTCAGCTGGTAATGATGGTAGTGGTGGTGGAGCATCAGGTGGTCATGGTAAAAGCAGTACAGCACCTAAGTCTCGAGTTGTTGAGCCAGGTTCGTTGTCTGGCTACACAAGGCCTCGAACACTCTCTTTTCTGGGAGTAGGAAAACCACTTTTGAAGCCGGAGCAGGAGGAACAAGTATTGGCTTTCATTGCTGACTCTGCCTCTAGCTCTTTCGCCTCCTCCTCGGAAAGTGCCAAATGTCAGAGCAGTGCATTGTCAGTGGATGCTCCCGGTCAGGAACAAGTCGCTTCCTTGTGTCCTTCACCCAGAACAACAGTGAAGGATGCGTCAGTCGACATAACAGGTTACTCCATGGAGCTCTTTACACATACCGTTCCTGGGTTAGACAGTGAAACAGTTAACAGGCCATGCCCATTAGAAGTTGAATCGGACATGGAGTGCACAGATGCACAGCCACAGCCAGATTACTATGCTGTTCCTTTGACTCAGACCAGAACATTGCCCTCGCAGTATAGTGAGGCAGAATCAAACCCAGCTGAGACTATGGTGCCCCGTCACGAACGCTATACCACCGGCTTACACGGTGACACAGACGAAGTTGCACACGACATAGAAGAGGAGGTCATAGATGACCCAGTTGTTGACCCCGATTGACAGCCATTGGGGGAACAGGGTGCAGGCGGCAGTAGTTCTGAAGCGGAGGAGGAGGAGCCACAGCAGGCATCAACATCACAACAGGTTCCATCTGCCGGGCTCGTATCTGGCCAAAAACGCTTGGCAAAACCAAAACCAGTTGGAGGACAGCGTGGCCATCCGGTTAAAGAAGCTCAGTCCGCAATGCCTGAAAAGGTATCTGATAGTAGAAAGAGTGCAGTCTGGCATTTTTTTAAACAACATCCAAATGATGAGCGCCAAGTCATCTGTCAAAAATGTTCAACTACCTTAAGCAGAGGTCAGAATCTTAAAAGTCTAAATACAAGTTGCATGCATAGACATTTATCCACCATGCATTTGCAAGCCTGGACTAACTACCAAACATCCCTAAAGGTTGCAGCACCCTTGGCCAATGAAGCTAGTCGGCAACGCTACATCCCTTCCCTCACTGTAAACCCACCATTTCCCGCACCACCTGCAATATCTGTGCAGCTTTCGTCGCCAGGCCAAAGCAGTCAGGGAATCACCAGGTTCGCAGTAGGAAACACTGCATGTAGGGCACCGGCAAGAATACCATCTCCAACCCTCTCTCAGTCACCCATGTCCACCGGCACCACCGCTAGTTCCACGATCTCCAGCTCTCCAGTCCAGCTCACCCTACATGAGACTCTTGTTAGGAAAAGGAAGTACTCATCCTCGCATCCGCGTACACAGGGTTTGAACGCCCACATTGCTGGACTAATCTCATTAGAGATGATGCCCTACCGGTTAGTTGAAAGCGAAGCTTTCAAAGCGCTGATGGACTACGCTGTACCACGCTACGAGCTACCCAGTCAACACTTCTTTTCTAGAAAAGCCATCCCAGCCCTCCAACAGCATGTTAAAGACCGCATCGTCCATGCACTCAGGCAGTCTGTGACTACAAAGGTGCACCTGACAACAGATGCATGGACCAGTAGGCATGGCCAGGGACGTTACGTGTCCATCACGGCACACTGGGTGAATGTGGTGGATGCAGGGTCCACAGGGGACAGCAATATTGGGACAGTTCTGCCTAGCCCATGGTCAAGGAAAGAGTTGGCTGTAGGCGTTCGCCCCCCCTCCTCCTCTTCCTCCTCCTCCTGCAGAAGCGAGAGCTTGTCCACAGACCGCAGTCGCACATCCACTCCATCCGCAGCTGCCACTGTTGCACACCAGGTGTGCCATTATGGGACAGCTAGTGGCAAGCGTCAGCAGGCTGTATTGGCAATGAAGTGTTTGGGCGACAACAGACACACCGCGGAAGTTCTGTCCGAGTTCTTGCAGAAAGAAACTCAGTCATGGCTGGGCACTGTACATCTTGAGGCAGGCAAGGTAGTGAGTGATAACGGAAGGAATTTCATGGCTGCCATAGCCCTTTCCCAACTGAACACATTCCTTGCCTGGCTCACACCTTAAACCTGGTGGGGCAGTGCTTCCTGAAAAGTTATCCGGGGTTACCCGACCTGCTCCTCAAAGTGCGCAGACATTGCTCGCATATCCGCCATTCGCCCGTACACTCCAGCCGTATGCAGAACTATCAGCGGTCTTTGAACCTTCCCCAGCATCGCCTAATCATCGACGTTGCAACAAGGTGGAACTCCACACTGCACATGCTTCAGAGACTGTGCGAACAGAGGCGTGCTGTTATGTTTTTGTGGGAGGATACACATACATGGGCAGGCAATTGGATGGCAGACATGGAGTTGTCAGGTGTGCAGTGGTCGAAGCTACAAGACCTGTGTCAAGTCCTTCAGTGTTTTGAGGAATGCACACGGCTGGTTAGTGCAGACAACGCCATAATAAGCATGAGCATCCCCCTAATGCGTCTGCTGATGCAAAGTTTGATGCACATAAAGGAGCAGGCGTCTGCAGCCGAGGAAGAGGAAAGCCTTGATGACAGTCAGCCATTGTCTGGTCAGGGCCGTGTAGAGGACGCGGTAGCGGGCGAAGAAGAGGAGGAGGACGAGGAGGATGATGGGGATGAGTACTTTTTTAATGAGGAAGCTTCTCCTGGGCCAACAGAAATTAGTGGCGTTGCAAGGCCGGGTTCTGTTTTTTTAAGGGAGACAAGTGACGTAGATTTGCCTGTAACTGCCCCTCAAACCAGCACAACCGCAGATTTGACAACTGGAACTTTGGCCCACATGGCGGATTATGCCTTACGTATTCTCAGAAGGGACCCACGCATTATTAAAATGATGAGCAATGACGATTACTGGTTGGCCTGCATCCTTGACCCTCGCTATAAAGGCAAATTGCAAAATATTATGCCACATGAGAACCTCGAACAAATATTAGCAACCAAACAAGCTACTCTTGTAGACCGTTTGATTCAGGCATTCCCAGCACACAGCGCCGGTGATGGTTCTCACACGAGCTGCAGGGGGGTACAGGGCAGAGGTGTTAGAGGTGCACAAATCAGAAGTGGCGTTGGACAGAGGGGTTTTCTGACCAGGTTGTGGAGCGATTTCGCAATGACCGCAGACAGGACAGGTACTGCAGCATCTATTCAAAGTGACAGGAGACAACATTTGTCCAGTATGGTTACTAACTATTTTTCATCCCTTATCGATGTTTTCCCTCAACCGTCATTCCCATTTGATTACTGGGCATCCAAATTAGACACCTGGCCTGAATTGGCAGAATATGCATTGCAGGAGCTTGCTTGCCCAGCAGCTAGTGCGCTATCAGAAAGAGTATTCAGTGCTGCTGGTTCAATATTAACCGAAAAAAGGACTCGTCTGGCTACCCAAAATGTGGATGATCTAACCTTCATTAAAATGAACCACTCCTGGATTTCAAATTATTTTGCCCCACCTTTCCCGGCTGACACCTAGCTTTCCTATAAAAAGGTCTTGCTTGTGGACTGGTCTTACTGAGTGTTCCAATCTCTTAATTTGCAGCAGCTGTTTGTCCAGCATACTACATGTTTACACCTCCTTCAATGGGAAAATTCCCCCACTGGGCCGTGGTCTCGCCACTTGGCGCAAGCACCCGTTAGAGTGCAGTTTGTCTGAAGAGGTGGGTGTGCCCGCTTTTGGTCGACGGCACTGCCACTGGGTCCCTCATAGTACAATAAAGTGTCTCTGGCGGTGGTGGCGTGCACCCAACGTCAGACACACCATTGTAACATGAGGGGCCCTGGGACGGTACCGCCGGCCACAAGAGAGTTCACCCCCCCAGCTCAAACTGTGCTCTACCACGTGCAAACTTATCTCTCACAGCTCCACCAATGTTTAGTCTATGCGCTGACATCATTCAATGCCTGGCACTGACAATACCAATTTGTTGACATCTATGATGCTAGTTAAAGTAGTCTGGGTCAGTGTCCTATATTGACACCAGTAAATACTTACTGCCAAATTACTATGTCAGAAACTCAGCAGATGAGCCCACCCCTGTACCTAAGTATGCCACACTTTTTTTGTTGTTGTTGTTTTGCGAGACATTAACATCTATTTATTTTTTGTGAGTACTAACTGTGTCAGACACACCTTGCAATCCTCCTCCACTGACCACAATGCTGCCTGTGTATCCATGTAACCTATTTAAAACTGCATAGAGCCTATTTTTAGTTATTTTAGGCCTAGTAAGCCTGTCTGCGGTCCCTCCGTGCAATCCTCCTCCACTGACCACAATGCTGCCTGTGTATCCATGTAACCTATTTAAAACTGCATAGAGCCTATTTTTAGTTATTTTAGGCCTAGTAAGCCTGTCTGCGGTCCCTCCGTGCAATCCTCCTCCACTGACCACAATGCTGCCTGTGTATCCATGTAACCTATGTAAAACTGCCTTGAGCCTATTTTTATTTAGTTTAGGCCTAGTAAGCCTGTCTGCGGTCCCTCCTTGCAATCCTCCTCCTCCACTGACCACAATGCTGCCTGTGTATCCATGTAACCGATTTAAAACTGCCTTGAGCCTATTTTTATTTATTTTAGGCCTAGTAAGCCTGTCTGCAGTCCCTCCTTGCAATCCCCCTCCTCCGCTGACCACAATGCTGCCTGTGTATCCATGTAACCAATTTAAAAATGCCTTGAGCCTATTTTTATTTATTTTAGGCCTAGTAAGCCTGTCTGCGGTCCCTCCTTGCAATCCTCCTCGTCCGCTGACCACACCAATGCTGCCCGTGTACCCCTGGAACCTATTTTAAAGTGCATAGAGTCTATTTCTTTATTTTATGTAATATTAAAAAAGCCATGATGGACTACGCTGTCCCACGCTACGAGCTACCCAGTCGACACTTCTTTTGCAAGAAAAGCCATCCCAGCCCTCCACCAGCACCACCTCCATTGTCCATGCACTCTGGCAATCTGGGTGCACCTGACAACAGACGCATGGACCTGTAGGCATGGCCACGGAAGGTTACGTGTCCATTATGGCGCAATGGGTTAATGTGGTGGATGCATGGTCCACAGGGGACAGCCTACTAAGTCTGTCTGCAGTCCCTAATTCAAATTTTCCTCCACTGTCTAAATCTGAGCTTCAACCTTCTGGCTCTCATTAAGTGCTTTTTTTAAAAAAATTGGTGGTTGGGGCCTAATACCTCTGTTTCCGCTCCCTGGTGTTGTCCTCAACTGAATAAATCTGAGCTTCAACCTTCTGGCTCTCATTAAGTGTTTTTTTTTTTAAATTGGTGGTTGAGGCCTAATAACTCTGTTTGCCGCTCCCTGGTGTTGTCCTCAACTGAATAAATCTGAGCTTCAACCTTCTGGCTCTCATTAAGTGCTTTTTTTAAAAAAATTGGTGGTTGGGGCCTAATACCTCTGTTTGCCGCTCCCTGGTGTTGTCCTCAACTGAATGAAGCTGAGCTTCAGTCTTTAGGCTTTCGGCCTATTGTATCAGATATTAAACTGCATTTGGCCTTCAACTTTGGTTACGGCCTACTAACGGTGTCTGCCGCTCCCTGGTGTTGTCCTCAACTGAATAAATCTGAGCTTCAACCTTCTGGCTCTCATTAAGTGCTTTTTTAAAAAAAACTTGGTGGTTGGGGCCTAATACCTCTGTTTGCCGCTCCCTGGTGTTGTCCTCAATTGAATAAAGCTGAACTTCAGTCTTTAGGCTTTCGGCCTATAGTATCAGATATTAAACTGCATTTGGCCTTCAACTTTGGTTACAGCCTACTAACGGTGTCTGCCACTCCCTGGTGTTGTGCTCAACTGTATAAAGCTGAGCTTCAACCTTCTGGCTCTCATTAAGTGCTTTTTTAACAAAAAATTGGTGGTTACGGCCTACTAACGGTGTCTGCCGCTCCCTGGTGTTGTCCTCAACTGAATAAATCTGAGCTTCAACCTTCTGGCTCTCATTAAGTGTTTTTTTTTTTAAATTGGTGGTTGAGGCCTAATAACTCTGTTTGCCGCTCCCTGGTGTTGTCCTCAACTGAATAAATCTGAGCTTCAACCTTCTGGCTCTCATTAAGTGCTTTTTTAAAAAAAACTTGGTGGTTGGGGCCTAATACCTCTGTTTGCCGCTCCCTGGTGTTGTCCTCAACTGAATAAAGCTGAGCTTCAACCTTCTGGCTCTCATTAAGTGCTTTTTTTAAAAAAATTGGTGGTTGGGGCCTAATACCTCTGTTTGCCGCTCCCTGGTGTTGTCCTCAATTGAATAAAGCTGAGCTTCAGTCTTTAGGCTTTCGGCCTATAGTATCAGATATTAAACTGCATTTGGCCTTCAACTTTGGTTACAGCCTACTAACGGTGTCTGCCGCTCCCTGGTGTTGTGCTCAACTGTATAAAGCTGAGCTTCAACCTTCTGGCTCTCATTAAGTGCTTTTTTAACAAAAAATTGGTGGTTACGGCCTACTAACGGTGTCTGCCGCTACATGGTGTTGTCCTCCACTGTATAAAGCTGAGCTTCAGTCTTTAGGCTTTGGGCCTATAGTAGCAGATATTAAACTGCATTTGGCCTACTAGTGTGGTTGGGCCCTTAAAACAGTGTCTGCTGCTCCTGGGTTTGCTACTTCACTGAACAAAGCAATGCTGCCTGTTTAGTCCTGTTACCAATTTTGAACTGCATTTAGCCTACTTTATTCTTTGGCCCTATATCTGTGTTTCCTCCTCATCCTGCCCATTGCCCAGCCACTGCTAGATGAGTCTGCTGGTACATTGACCTAGACCACTACATTCATCTTGCACTCTACACTGCCAGAATCTGACCCTGCTGAAAGTAAGGTTCCCCTTCCTGCATGTTATACCACCTTACACAGGGACAAAGAGGAAGGTGTAGATGAAAGTGCAGGTTCCTTCATCAGGTTCCTTACTCGTTGGCGACGTCACTGGCACAGGGCCCCTCAGAGTATGCAAAAGTGTCGCTGCTGGTGGGACTACAAGTCCCATCGGACGATGCCTGCTACACTGACAGTGATTGACACATTAGCCAATAATGGGACACTAGTAGTCCCATCATCCGGCTAATGTGTTGAATGTGCAAACACACCGCTGTTCTTTGAGGGGCCCTGTGCCAGTGCCAATGCCAATGAGTGGGCCCCCTGTTGTGAATTTGGATTCTGGGCTCCCCCGGTGGCTACTGGTGGAATTGAACTGGTGTCTTCATCTTCTCTGTTCACCTGTTCCCATCAAGATGTGGGAGTCGCTATATAACCTTGCTGCTCTGTTAGTTGCTTGCCGGTCAACAATGTTATCAGAAGCCTCTCTGTGCTTGTTCCTGCTCCTAGACAACTACTAGATAAGTTGGACTCTTGTCCATGTTTGTTTTTGCATTTTTGTTCCAGTTCACAGCTGTAGTTTCGTTACTGTGTGTGGAAAGCTCTTGTGAACAGGAATTGCCACTCTGGTGTTATGAGTTAATGCCAGAGTTTTAAAGTAATTTCTGGATGGTGTTTTGATAGAGTTTTTTAGCTGACCATGAAAGTGTCCTTTCTGTCTTCTGCTATGTAGTAAGTGGACCTCAAATTTGCTAAACCTATTTTCATACTACGTTTGTTATTTCATCTTGATTCACCGCCAATACATGTGGGGGGCCTCTGTCTCCTTTCGGGGTATTTCTCTAGAGGTGAGCTAGGACTAATATTTTCCTCTGCTAGCTTTATTTAGTCCTCCGGCTGGTGCTGGGCATCTAGAATCAACGTAGGCATGCTACCCGGCCACTGCTAGTTGTGCGTTAGGTTTAGTTCATGGTCAGCTCAGTTTCCATCTTCCAAGAGCTAGTTCCTATATATGCTGATGCTATGATCTCTTGCCATTGAGATCATGACAGTTTGACCGGCCCACTAAAGGGTTAAATCCTTGGCTGAGAAAGGAGAGAAATAAGTAGTCTGCTGATATTTTTTTTTTTTTTTTTTCTCTCTCTCCTTTGAATGGTTCTGTGTTCACCTGTTTGCAATGGATCTTCAGAGTGTAACTGCAGGTTTGAATAATCTCGCCACGAAGGTACAAAATTTGCAAGATTTTGTTTGTCATGCACCTGTATCTGAGCCGAGAATTCCTTTGCCGGAATTTTTCTCGGGGAATAGATCTGGGTTTCAGAATTTTCGAAATAATTGCAAATTATTTTTGTCCCTGAAATCTCGCTCTGCCGGAGATCCTGCACAGCAGGTCAGGATTGTGATTTCCTTGCTCCGGGGCGACCCTCAAGACTGGGCTTTTTCATTGACACCAGGGGATCCTGCGTTGCTCAATGTGGATGCGTTTTTTCTGGCCTTGGGGTTGCTTTATGACGAACCTCATTTGGAGCTTCAGGCAGAAAAAACTTTGATGTCCCTATCTCAGGGGCAAGATGAAGCGGAAATTTACTGCCAAAGATTCCGTAAATGGTCTGTGCTTACTCAGTGGAATGAGTGCGCCCTGGCGGCGACTTTCAGAGAGGGTCTCTCTGATGCCATTAAGGATGTTATGGTGGGGTTCCCTGTGCCTGCGGGTCTGAATGAGTCCATGACAATGGCTATTCAGATCGATAGGCGTTTGCGGGAGCGCAAACCAGTGCACCATCTGGCGGTGTCCACTGAGAAATCACCAGAGAGTATGCAGTGTGATAGAATTCTGTCCCGAAGCGAGCGGCAGAATTTTAGACGGAAAAATGGGTTGTGTTTCTATTGTGGTGATTCTACTCATGTTATATCAGCATGCTCTAAGCGCACTAAAAAGCTTGGTAAATCTGTTTCCATTTGCACCTTACCGTCTAAGTTTATTCTATCTGTGACCCTGATTTGCTCTTTGTCATCTATTACCACGGACGCCTATGTCGACTCTGGCGCCGCTTTGAGTCTTATGGATTGGTCCTTTGCCAAACGCTGTGGGTATGATTTAGAGCCTTTGGAGACTCCTATTCCTCTGAAGGGGATTGACTCCACCCCATTGGCTAATAATAAACCACAATACTGGACACAAGTAACTATGCGTATTAATCCGGATCACCAGGAGATCATTCGCTTTCTGGTGCTGTATAATCTACATGATGATTTGGTGCTAGGATTGCCTTGGCTGCAATCTCACAACCCAGTCCTCGACTGGAAAGCTATGTCTGTGTTGAGCTGGGGATGTAAGGGGGCTCATGGGGATGTACCTGTGGTTTCCATTTCATCATCTATTCCCTCTGAAATTCCTGAGTTCCTGTCTGACTATCGTGACGTCTTTGAAGAATCCAAGCTTGGTTCGTTACCTCCGCACCGAGAGTGCGATTGTGCCATAGATTTAATCCCGGGTAGTAAATACCCAAAGGGTCGTTTATTTAATCTGTCTGTACCTGAACATGCTGCTATGCGTGAATATATAAAGGAGTCCTTGGAAAAGGGACATATTCGTCCATCGTCATCTCCCTTAGGAGCCGGTTTTTTCTTTGTGTCAAAAAAAGACGGCTCTTTGAGACCATGTATTGATTATCGGCTTTTGAATAAAATCACTGTGAAATATCAATACCCATTGCCGTTGCTGACTGATTTGTTTGCTCGCATAAAGGGGGCCAAGTGGTTCTCTAAGATTGACCTTCGTGGGGCGTATAATTTGGTGCGAATCAGGCAGGGGGATGAGTGGAAAACCGCATTTAATACGCCCGAGGGCCACTTTGAGTATTTAGTGATGCCTTTTGGTCTTTCAAATGCTCCGTCAGTTTTCCAGTCCTTTATGCATGATATTTTTCGCGATTATTTGGATAAATTTATGATTGTGTATCTGGATGATATTCTGATTTTTTCGGATGACTGGGACTCTCATGTCCAGCAAGTCAGGAGGGTTTTTCAGGTTTTGCGGTCTAATTCTTTGTGTGTGAAGGGTTCTAAGTGTGTTTTTGGGGTACAGAGGATTTCCTTTTTGGGATATATTTTTTCCCCCTCTTCCATTGAAATGGATCCTGTCAAGGTTCAAGCTATTTGTGATTGGACGCAGCCCTCTTCTCTTAAGAGTCTTCAGAAATTTTTGGGCTTTGCTAACTTTTATCGTCGATTTATTGCTGGTTTTTCGGATATTGCTAAGCCATTGACCGATTTGACTAAGAAGGGTGCTGATGTTGCTGATTGGTCCCCTGATGCTGTGGAGGCCTTTCGGGAGCTTAAGCGCCGTTTTTCCTCTGCCCCTGTGTTGCGTCAGCCTGATGTTGCTCTACCTTTTCAGGTTGAGGTCGACGCTTCTGAGATCGGAGCTGGGGCAGTGTTGTCGCAGAAGAGTTCTGACTGCTCCGTGATGAGGCCTTGTGCCTTCTTTTCCCGTAAATTTTCGCCCGCTGAGCGGAATTATGATGTTGGGAATCGGGAGCTTTTGGCCATGAAGTGGGCTTTTGAGGAGTGGCGCCATTGGCTTGAGGGGGCCAGACATCAGGTGGTGGTATTGACTGACCACAAAAATTTGGTTTATCTTGAGACCGCCAGGCGCCTGAATCCTAGACAGGCGCGCTGGTCATTATTTTTCTCTCGGTTTAATTTTGTGGTGTCATACCTACCGGGTTCTAGGAATGTTAAGGCGGATGCCCTTTCTAGGAGTTTTGAGCCTGACTCGCCTGGTAACTCTGAGCCCACAGGTATCCTTAAGGATGGAGTGGTATTGTCAGCCGTTTCTCCAGACCTGCGGCGGGCCTTGCAGGAGTTTCAGGCGGATAGACCTGATCGTTGCCCACCTGATAAACTGTTTGTTCCTGATGATTGGACCAGTAGAGTCATCTCTGAGGTTCATTCTTCTGCGTTGGCAGGTCATCCTGGCATTTTTGGTACCAGGGATTTGGTGGCAAGGTCCTTCTGGTGGCCTTCCCTGTCACGAGATGTGCGAGGCTTTGTGCAGTCTTGTGACGTTTGTGCTCGGGCCAAGCCTTGTTGTTCTCGGGCTAGTGGATTGTTGTTGCCCTTGCCTATTCCTAAGAGGCCTTGGACGCACATCTCGATGGATTTTATTTCAGATCTGCCTGTTTCTCAGAAGATGTCTGTCATCTGGGTGGTGTGTGACCGTTTCTCTAAGATGGTCCATTTGGTTCCTCTGCCCAAGTTGCCTTCTTCTTCCGAGTTGGTTCCTCTGTTTTTTCAAAATGTTGTTCGTTTGCATGGTATTCCTGAGAATATCGTTTCTGACAGAGGGACCCAATTCGTGTCTAGATTTTGGCGGGCATTCTGTGCTAGGATGGGCATAGATTTATCTTTTTCGTCCGCTTTCCATCCTCAGACTAATGGCCAGACTGAGCGGATTAATCAGACCCTGGAGACATATCTGAGGTGTTTTGTGTCTGCTGACCAGGATGATTGGGTTGCTTTTTTGCCATTGGCGGAGTTCGCTCTCAATAATCGGGCCAGCTCTGCCACTTTGGTGTCCCCGTTTTTCTGTAATTCGGGGTTTCATCCTCGATTTTCCTCTGGTCAGGTGGAATCTTCGGATTGTCCTGGAGTGGATGCTGTGGTGGAGAGATTGCATCAGATCTGGGGGCAGGTGGTGGACAATTTGAGGTTGTCCCAGGAGAAGACTCAGCTTTTTGCTAACCGCCGTCGTCGTGTTGGTCCTCGTCTTCGTGTTGGGGACTTGGTGTGGTTGTCTTCTCGTTTTGTCCCTATGAGGGTCTCTTCTCCTAAGTTTAAGCCTCGGTTCATCGGCCCGTATAAGATATTGGAGATTCTTAACCCTGTTTCCTTCCGTTTGGACCTCCCTGCATCCTTTTCTATTCATAACGTTTTTCATCGGTCATTATTGCGCAGGTATGAGGTACCGGTTGTGCCTTCCGTTGAGCCTCCTGCTCCGGTGTTGGTTGAGGGTGAGTTGGAGTACGTTGTGGAGAAAATCTTAGACTCTCGTGTTTCCAGACGGAGACTCCAGTATCTGGTCAAGTGGAAGGGATACGGCCAGGAGGATAATTCTTGGGTGAATGCATCTGATGTTCATGCCTCTGATCTGGTTCGTGCCTTTCATAGGGCCCATCCTGATCGCCCTGGTGGTTCGGGTGAGGGTTCGGTGCCCCCTCCTTGAGGGGGGGGGTACTGTTGTGAATTTGGATTCTGGGCTCCCCCGGTGGCTACTGGTGGAATTGAACTGGTGTCTTCATCTTCTCTGTTCACCTGTTCCCATCAAGATGTGGGAGTCGCTATATAACCTTGCTGCTCTGTTAGTTGCTTGCCGGTCAACAATGTTATCAGAAGCCTCTCTGTGCTTGTTCCTGCTCCTAGACAACTACTAGATAAGTTGGACTCTTGTCCATGTTTGTTTTTGCATTTTTGTTCCAGTTCACAGCTGTAGTTTCGTTACTGTGTCTGGAAAGCTCTTGTGAACAGGAATTGCCACTCTGGTGTTATGAGTTAATGCCAGAGTTTTAAAGTAATTTCTGGATGGTGTTTTGATAGAGTTTTTTAGCTGACCATGAAAGTGTCCTTTCTGTCTTCTGCTATGTAGTAAGTGGACCTCAAATTTGCTAAACCTATTTTCATACTACGTTTGTTATTTCATCTTGATTCACCGCCAATACATGTGGGGGGCCTCTGTCTCCTTTCGGGGTATTTCTCTAGAGGTGAGCTAGGACTAATATTTTCCTCTGCTAGCTTTATTTAGTCCTCCGGCTGGTGCTGGGCATCTAGAATCAACGTAGGCATGCTACCCGGCCACTGCTAGTTGTGCGTTAGGTTTAGTTCATGGTCAGCTCAGTTTCCATCTTCCAAGAGCTAGTTCCTATATATGCTGATGCTATGATCTCTTGCCATTGAGATCATGACAGCCCCCCCTGCTTGCTTAGGATCACAGCACTTGCAAACTTGACATACTTACCTCTCACTGCTCCACCGCCGTGACGTAGTCCATGTTTCCTGGGCCCACTAAAACCTTGAACCAGCCCTACCCCCCACAACTTTTGCCAAATGACCCCCAATTTCCAATGCCCAACTATTATAATAAATTTAATTAAGATTGACAAGCTTCAGAAACAAGAATGGATGTTTTTGGCATTAAAATGGGCACTGTAGGTGTTTTCCTGGCCTCCACTCACTGCCAACTATGCTTCCCCATTGACTTGCATTGGGTTTCGTGTTTCGGTCGATCCCCGACTATTAGCGATAATCGGCCGACTGCACTCGACTCGACTTTGGACAAAGTCGGGTTTCGCAAAACCCGACTCGATCTTAAAAAAATGAAAGTCGCTCAACCCTAGTACTGACACAACAACATGGAGGGAAACAGAGACCAATAGCTTACTACTCAGCACAATTAGACCCAATAATTAGAGGGTCTCCTACATGTGTCCATGCTGTAAAAGCTGCTGCACTTCTGCTAGGCATGTGAGATCACATTGACTTTTCCTTTGACAATTTATTCCCCACATGACATCCATGCCATACTTGTACAAGTTCAACCAAAACACCTGTCTATGACTAGAGAGCTCAGACTTGAATGTGCGCTACTAATTCCTGAATACGTCACTCTCAAAAGATATAATGTTCTGAATCCAGCCATTTTTCTGCCTGTGGATTCAAAAAAGAGAGAATTGGTGAGTATTAGCAAGTGAGGAAGAGTATTTTCACATGATGCATGAACATGACTGCATAGAACTGATGATTCAGGAGTAGTGTTGAGCGATACCTTCCAATATTCAAAAGTATCGGTATAGGATTGGATCAGCCGATATCCAAAAAATATCGGATATCCCCGATACCGATACCCGATACCAAGGCAAGTCAATGGGACACAAATATCGGAACGTAAATAAGCCCTTTCTGTCCTTCTATATGCTGTTTCTGAGGGGGGAAGAGTGTGGACGGTGCGTGGGTGGACACTGTGAGTGTCTGTGTGTGCAGGCGGGGTCTGTGCGGGCCTGACAGGGATCTAATTCTATGCGGGGCTGTATGTGGGCTGCCCAGGCTCTATGCGGTGTGCTGGGGCGGTATGTGGGTGGACCGGGCTCTATGCGGCGTGGGGGGGTCTCTGTGTGGCATGGGGGGGTCTCTGTGCGGCATGGGGGGTTCTCTGTGCGGTGGGTCGGGGCTCTGTGCGACGTGCTGGGGCTCTGTGCGTGTGTGCAGGCATCGTCCGATGGGACTACAAGTCCCATCGGACAATGCCTGCTACACTGACAGTGATTGACACATTAGCCAATGATGGGACACTAGTAGTCCCATCATCCGGCTAATGTGTTGAATGTAAAAAAAACAAAAAACTACATACATACATGCTACATACATGCTACATACATGCTACATGCTACATACATGCTACATGCATGCTACATGCTACATACATGCTACATACATGCTACATGCTACATATATGCTACATACATACTACATGCTACATACATGCTACATACATGCTACATACACGCTACATACATGCTACATACATGCTATATACACACTACATACATGCTACATGCTACATACATGCTACATACGTGCTGCATACAGACTACATACATGCTACATACATGCTACATACATACTACATACATGCTACATACATGCTACATACATGCTATATACATACTGCATGCTACATACATGCTACATACATGCTACATACATACATACTACATACATACTGCATACATACTACATACATACATACTACATACAGTACATTCATACATTACATACATGACATACATATAGACATACAGTACATTAAACATAGATTACAGTCTCATCATTACTTGTCATTTTGATCCCCGAAGCCAGTGTCAACCTGTTAAAAAATCTGAAAAAAACAAACAACCAATATACTCCCTGCCCGCAGAAATCCATGAGTGTCCCACGACGATCTCCCGTGGAGAACGGCAGCAACAGCTGTTGCAACCGCTCTCCAGGGGCTCCAGGAACACAATGATGGGAGGAAGGTATCCTTCCGCATTGTTTTCCTCAGCTGCTGTAAAATAAAGTCCCTAGTCTCACTTTATGGCTTTGCTCGGTGAGAAATTTTCCCAGGCAGCAATTGCCATAAAGTGAGACTATGTCCTAAGGTAACCTCTCAGTGATGCACTGTAGGAGCCATTGTCTCCTGTCAGTGCGTCACTGAGGGTCCTATAGAGCAGTGACATCACCCGATGTCACTGTTCTATAGGGGAGATCGTCATGGGACACTCGTTATTAATTGGACTACGGCGGACAGGTAGTATGCGGTTTCTTACTATTGGATTAATAATGGATAGGCGTCTTATTGACGCCTCTCCGTTATTAACCCGGCTTAATGTCACCTTACAATAGCAAGGTGACATTAACCCCTTATTACCCCATATCCCATCCCACCACTACACGGGAGTGGGAAGAGAGGGGCTAAGTGCTGGAATTTGTGCATCTTACAGATGCGCCATTTCCAGGGCGGCTGCGGACTGGTATTTGTAGCCGGGGGGCCAATATCCATGGCCCCTCTCTAGGCTATGAATATCAGCCCGCAGCTGTCTGCATAGCCTTTCTGGCTATAAAATATAGGGGGACCCCACGTCATTTTTGGGGGATCCCCCTATTTTAATAGCCAGTAAAGGCTACGCAGACAGCTGTGGGCTGATATTCATAGCAGGCTACAAATATTGGCCCCCGGCCGTCAGCTTTCCCCCTCTGGTGCAGAAAATTGCGCAGGAACCCACGCCGTTTTTTTCCGTTTTTTTTTTTTTAAATTCAACGCTCATAAAGGCTTGTTTCACACTTGCATCGGTACGGGTCCGTCGCTATGCGTCGGGCCGATGGACCGACGCACGTTGTGAAATTTGTGTAAAACGTGGGAAGCGGATGCAGTTTTTCAACGCATCCGCTGCCCATTCTGAAGTGCGTCAAGTGAACTTTTTTTGTCTGTCGCATCTGCCATTTTCTACCATGCATGCGCGGCAGAAACTCCGCCCCCTCCTCCCCGGACTTCAGAATGGGCAGCGGATGCGTTGAAAAACTGCATCCGCTGCCCACGTCAGGCACAAATTTCACAACGTGCGTTGGTACGTCGGCCCGACGCATAGCGACGGACCCGTACTGACGCAAGTGTGAAAGAGGCCTTTATGAGCGTTGAATTTAAAAAAAAACGGAAAAAAACGGCGTGGGCTCCCGTGCAATTTTCTGCACCAGAGGGGGAAAGCCAACGACCAGGGGCCAATATTTGTAGCCTGCTATGAATATCAGCCCGCAGCTGTCTGCATAGCCTTTACTGGCTATTAAAATCGGGGGACCCCCCAAAAAAATGATGTGGGGTCCCCCTATATTTTATAGCCAGAAAGGCTATGCAGACAGCTGCGGGCTGATATTCATAGCCTAGAGAGGGGCCATGGATATTGCCCCCGGCTACAAATACCAGTCTGCAGCCACCCCGGAAATGGCGCATCTGTAAGATGCGCCAATTCCGGCACTTAGCCCCTCTCTTCCCACTCCCGTGTAGCGGTGGGATATGGGGTAATGAGGGGTTAATGTCATCTTGCTATTGTAAGGTGACATTAAGCCGGGTTAATAACGGAGAGGTATCATTAAGATGCCTATCTGTTATTAATCCAATAGCAAGAAAGGGTTAATAAAACACGCACACATTAGGAAAAAGTATTTTAATATTCTTCATTTCACCATACTTACCATACTTCAGCGCCTGCAAAAAACGTAAAATAATAAACCGCATACTACCTGTCCGCCGTAGTCCAATTAATAACGAGTGTCCCATGATGATCTCCCCTATAGAACAGTGACATCGGGTGATGTCACTGCTCTATAGGACCCTCAGTGACACACTGACAGGAGACAATGGCTCCTGCAGTGCATCACTGAGAGGTTACCTTAGGACAAAGTCTCACTTAATGGCAATTGCTGCCTGGGAAAATTTGTCACCCAGCAATGCCATAAAGTGAGACTAGGGACTTTTTTTTACAGCGGCAGAGGAATACAATGCGGAAGGATACCTTTCTCCCGTCATTGTGTTCCTGGAGCCCCTGGAGAGCGGTTGCAACAGCTGTTGCTGCCGTTCTCCATGGGAGATCGTCATGGGACACTCGTGGATTTCTGCGGACAGGGAGTATATTGGTTGTTTGTTTTTTTCATACTTTTTACAGATGACACTGGCTTTGGGGATCAAAATGACAAGTAATGGTGCTTATGTAATCTATGTTTAATGTACTGTATGTCTGTATGTTTGTATTGTATGTAATGTATGAATGTATTGTATGTAGTATGTATGTATGTATGTAGTGTGTATGTAGTATGTATGTATGTATGCAGTATGTATGTATGGAGTATGTATGTATGTAGTATGTATGGATGTATGTAGTATGTATGCAGTATTTATGTTGTATGTATGTACAGTGGGGCAAAAAAGTATTTAGTCAGTCACCAATAGTGCAAGTTCCACCACTTAAAAAGATGAGAGGCGTCTGTAATTTACATCATAGGTAGACCTCAACTATGGGAGACAAACTGAGAAAAAAAAATCCAGAAAATCACATTGTCTGTTTTTTTATCATTTTATTTGCATATTATTGTGGAAAATAAGTATTTGGTCAGAAACAAACAATCAAGATTTCTGGCTCTCACAGACCTGTAACTTCTTCTTTAAGAGTCTCCTCTTTCCTCCACTCATTACCTGTAGTAATGGCACCTGTTTAAACTTGTTATCAGTATAAAAAGACACCTGTGCACACCCTCAAACAGTCTGACTCCAAACTCCACTATGGTGAGGACCAAAGAGCTGTCAAAGGACACCAGAAACAAAATTGTAGCCCTGCACCAGGCTGGGAAGACTGAATCTGCAATAGCCAACCAGCTTGGAGTGAAGAAATCAACAGTGGGAGCAATAATTAGAAAATAGAAGACATTCAAGACCACTGATAATCTCCCTCGATCTGGGGCTCCACGCAAAATCCCACCCCGTGGGGTCAGAATGATCACAAGAACGGTGAGCAAAAATCCCAGAACCACGCGGGGGGACCTAGTGAATGAACTGCAGAGAGCTGGGACCAATGTAAAAAGGCCTACCATAAGTAACACACTACGCCACCATGGACTCAGATCCTGCAGTGCCAGACGTGTCCCATTGCTTAAGCCAGTACATGTCCGGGCCCGTCTGAAGTTTGCTAGAGAGCATTTGGATGATCCAGAGGAGTTTTGGGAGAATGTCCTATGGTCTGATGAAACCAAACTGGAACTGTTTGGTAGAAACACAACTTGTCGTGTTTGGAGGAAAAAGAATACTGAGTTGCATCCATCAAACACCATACCTACTGTAAAGCATGGTGGTGGAAACATCATGCTTTGGGGCTGTTTCTCTGCAAAGGGGCCAGGACGACTAGTCCGGGTACATGAAAGAATGAATGGGGCCATGTATCGTGAGATTTTGAGTGCAAACCTCCTTCCATCAGCAAGGGCATTGAAGATGAAACGTGGCTGGGTCTTTCAACATGACAATGATCCAAAGCACACCGCCAGGGCAACGAAGGAGTGGCTTCGTAAGAAGCATTTCAAGGTCCTGGAGTGGCCTAGCCAGTCTCCAGATCTCAACCATATAGAAAACCTTTGGAGGGAGTTGAAAGTCCGTGTTGCCAAGCGAAAAGCCAAAAACATCACTGCTCTAGAGGAGATCTGCATGGAGGAATGGGCCAACATACCAACAACAGTGTGTGGCAACCTTGTGAAGACTTACAGAAAACGTTTGACCTCTGTCATTGCCAACAAAGGATATATTACAAAGTATTGAGATTAAATTTTGTTTCTGACCAAATACTTATTTTCCACCATAATATTCAAATAAAATGATAAAAAAACAGACAATGTGATTTTCTGGATTTTTTTGTCTCAGTTTGTCTCCCATAGTTGAGGTCTACCTATGATGTAAATTACAGACGCCTCTCATCTTTTTAAGTGGTGGAACTTGCACTATTGCTGACTGACTAAATACTTTTTTGCCCCACTGTATGTAGTATGTATGTAGCATGTATGTAGCATGTATGCAGCATGCAGCATGTATGTAGCATGCATGTATGTAGTATGTATGCAGTATGTATGTAGTATGTATGTAGCATGTATGTAGCATGTAGCATGTATGTTTCATGTATGTAGCATGTATGTATGTAGTATGTAGCATGTATGTAGCATGTATGTAGCATGTAGCATGTATGTAGCATGTATGTAGTATGTATGTAGCATGTATGTCGTATGTATGTATGTAGCATGTATGTAGCATGTATGTATGTAGTATGTAGCATGTATGTAGTATGTAGCATGTATGAAGCATGTATGTAGCATGTATGTAGCATGTAGCATGTATGTAGCATGTATGTATGTAGTATGTAGCATGTATGTAGCATGTATGGAGTATGTTTGGAGTATTTTTTTTTTTACATTCAACACATTAGCCGGATGATGGGACTACTACTGTCCCATCATTGGCTAATGTGTCAATCACTGTCATTGTAGCAGGCATAGCCCGATGGGACTTGTAGTCCCATCGGACGATGCCTGCACAGACACAAAGACCCCCAGAAGTCCGCACAGACCTCGGAGAGGCCGTACAGACCCCCTGGCAAGCCGCACAGCCCCGGAGAGGCCGTACAGACCCCCTGGTAGGTGTATAGACCCCCCGGCAGGCACGCACAGACCACCCACGGTCCTGCACAGACCCCACCTGCACAGAGACCTGCAGTCTCTGCCCACGCACCGCCCTCCGGGGAGTCAGCGTATTCCAGCCACACTGAGCCAAGATGTCCTGAAATCCCTCCAGCTGCTCAAACAGAGAAAGAACACTGGAGGAGAATGGGAGCTGAGCTGAACACAAATGGAGTATGGGAGAATAAGAATAAATTGTGTATACCAAGGTCTCTGTTCCCAATCATGGTGCAAGCAACAAATAGCCCTACTCACACCTCAAAATTTCACATGTGTACCATGGTAAATGCCTTCTGTATTGCTCCTGGTTTCAGTTACGCAGCCGTGAAACTCATACAGTCATGCCTCATCTGTGCAAGGCACAACCCAGGTGAAACAGTAAAAGTCCCTAAGAAAGCGACACCCAGGCTTTTCTACCCGTTTCAGAGACTGCAGACTGACTACATACAGCTACCTGTTATGACCCTAATGGCAGAGGGTCTCAGGAATAAATACCAAGTCTGCAAACACAAAAAACCAGCTCATAGGGCAGTGGTAACTGGGCTGACCATACATCTAATCCTAGCACCACAAATAGAAGTAGCCGGGGAACGTGCCTACGTTGGTTCTAGACGTCTCGCGCCAGCCGGAGAACTAACTAACCCTAGAAGGGAAAAGAAAGACCTTTCTTGCCTCCAGAGAAAAGACCCCAAAAGTTGGATACAAGCCCCCAACAAATAATAACGGTGAGGTAAGAGGAAAAGGCAAACATAAGAATGAGCTAGGTATTTAGCAAAGAGAGGCCCACTAGCTAATAGCAGAATATAGTAAGATGACTTATATGGTCAGCAAAAACCCTATTGAAATATCCACGCTGGATATTCAAGAACCCCCGAACCGTCTAACGGCCGGGGGGAGAACACCAGCCCCCTAGAGCTTCCAGCAAGGTCAGAAATCACATTTAGTACAAGCTGGACAAAAATAGTAGCAAAGCAAGTAACTCAAAAAACAAAGAAGCAAGACTTAGCTTAATTTTGCAAGAGCCAGGACCAGCAGACAGGAGCAACAGAAGGATCTGATTACAACGATGCCAGGCACTCGACTAAGGATCCAGGAAGTTAATATAGCGACACCCCTGGACTAACGACCCAGGTGAGTGCCAAACAGAAAAAAGACAATCCCAGAGTCATACCACTAGTGACCACAAGAGGGAGCCAAAAAGTCTAATTCACAACAGTACCCCCCCCTTAAGGAGGGGTCACCGAACCCTCACCAAGACCACCAGGGCGATCAGGATGAGCAGCGTGAAAGGCACGAACTAAATCGGCCGCATGCACATCAGAGGCAACCACCCAGGAATTATCCTCCTGACCATAGCCCTTCCACTTGACCAGATACTGAAGCCTCCGCCTGGAGAGACAAGAATCCAAGATCTTCTCCACCACGTACTCCAACTCGCCCTCAACCAACACCGGAGCAGGAGGCTCAACAGAAGGAACCACAGGTACAACGTACCGCCGCAACAAAGACCTATGGAACACGTTGTGAATGGCAAACGACACAGGAAGATCCAAGCAAAAGGACACAGGATTAAGGATTTCCAATATCTTGTAAGGACCGATGAAGCGAGGCTTAAATTTAGGAGAGGAGACCTTCATAGGAACAAATCGAGAAGACAGCCATACCAAATCCCCAACACGAAGTCGGGGACCCACACCGCGGCGGCGGTTGGCAAAACGCTGAGCCTTCTCTTGTGACAACTTTAAGTTGTCCACCACATGATTCCAGATCTGCTGCAACCTATCCACCACAGAATCTACCCCAGGACAGTCAGAAGGCTCCACATGTCCCGAGGAAAAACGAGGATGGAAACCAGAGTTGCAGAAAAATGACGAAACCAATGTAGCGGAACTAGCCCGATTATTAAGGGCAAACTCAGCCAACGGCAAGAAGGTCACCCAATCATCCTGATCCGCAGAAACAAAACACCTCAAATAAGCCTCCAGAGTCTGATTAGTTCGCTCCGTTTGTCCATTAGTCTGAGGATGAAAGGCAGACGAAAACGACAACTCAATGCCCATCCTAGCACAAAAGGATCGCCAGAACCTGGAAACAAACTGGGATCCTCTGTCAGACACAATATTCTCAGGAATGCCGTGTAAACGAACCACATTCTGAAAGAACACAGGAACCAGATCGGAAGAGGAAGGCAGCTTAGGCAAAGGTACCAAATGGACCATCTTAGAAAAGCGATCACATACCACCCAGATGACAGACATGCCCTGAGACACCGGGAGATCTGAAATGAAATCCATGGAAATGTGTGTCCAAGGCCACTTCGGGACAGGCAAGGGCAAGAGCAACCCGCTGGCACGCGAACAGCAAGGCTTAGCTCGAGCACAAGTCCCACAGGACTGCACAAACGACCGCACATCCCGTGACAAGGAAGGCCACCAAAAGGACCTAGCCACCAGATCTCTGGTGCCAAAAATTCCCGGATGCCCTACCAACACCGAGGAATGAACCTCGGAAATGACTCTGCTGGTCCACTTATCAGGAACAAACAGTCTGTCAGGTGGACAAGAGTCAGGTCTACCAGCCTGAAATCTCTGCAACACACGTCGCAAATCCGGAGAAATGGCTGACAAGATAACTCCCTCTTTAAGAATACCAACTGGTTCTGCGACTCCCGGAGAGTCAGGCACAAAGCTCCTTGAAAGAGCATCAGCCTTCACATTCTTTGAACCTGGTAAATACGAGACCACAAAGTCAAAACGGGAGAAAAACAATGACCAGCGGGCCTGTCTAGGATTCAGGCGTTTAGCAGACTCGAGATACATCAAATTTTTGTGATCAGTCAAAACCACCACACGATGCTTAGCACCCTCGAGCCAATGATGCCACTCCTCAAATGCCCACTTCATGGCCAACAACTCCCGATTGCCAACATCATAATTCCGCTCAGCAGGCGAAAACTTCCTCGAGAAAAAGGCACAAGGTCTCATCACAGAGCAACCAGGGCCTCTCTGCGACAAAACGGCCCCTGCCCCAATCTCAGAAGCATCCACTTCAACCTGAAAGGGAAGTGAGACATCAGGCTGGCACAAAACAGGCGCAGAAGTAAACCGGTGCTTCAACTCCTGGAAAGCCTCCACGGCTGCAGGAGCCCAGTTAGCAACATCAGAACCTTTCTTGGTCATATCCGTCAAAGGTTTAGCAATGCTAGAAAAATTAGCAATAAAACGACGGTAGAAGTTAGCAAAACCCAAGAACTTCTGAAGACTCTTAACTGACGTGGGTTGAGTCCAATCATGAATAGCACGGACCTTGACTGGGTCCATCTCCACCGCAGAAGGGGAAAAAATAAACCCCAAAAAGGAAACCTTCTGTACTCCAAAGAGACACTTTGAGCCCTTAACAAATAAAGCATTCTCACGCAAAACCTGAAACACCATCCTGACCTGCTCTACATGCGAGTCCCAGTCATCAGAAAAAACCAGAATATCATCCAGATAAACGATCATAAATTTATCCAGATACTTCCCGAAAATATCATGCATAAAGGACTGAAACACTGAAGGAGCATTAGAGAGCCCAAAAGGCATCACCAAGTACTCAAAATGACCTTCGGGCGTATTAAACGCGGTTTTCCATTCATCTCCTCGCTTAATGCGCACAAGGTTGTACGCACCACGAAGATCTATCTTGGTTAACCACTTGGCACCTTTAATTCGGGCAAACAAGTCTGACAACAGAGGCAAAGGATACTGAAATTTAACAGTGATTTTATTCAAAAGCCGATAGTCAATACAAGGTCTCAAAGATCCGTCCTTCTTGGCCACAAAAAAAAATCCCGCACCAAGAGGGGAAGAGGAAGGACGGATATGCCCCTTCTCCAGAGATTCCTTGATATACGAATGCATTGCGGTATGCTCAGGTACAGACAGATTAAATAGTCTTCCCTTAGGAAATTTGCTACCTGGAATCAAATCTATGGCACAGTCACAGTCCCTATGAGGAGGCAGAACACTGGACCTGGACTCGCTGAACACATCCTGATAATCAGACAAATACTCAGGAACTTCCGAAGGAGTAGAGGAAGCAATAGACACCGGCGGGGAATCACCATGAATACCCTGACAGCCCCAACTTGACACAGACATTGCCTTCCAATCCAAGACTGGATTATGAGTCTGTAACCATGGCAAACCCAAAACGACCAAATCATGCATTTTATGCAGAACAAGAAAACGAATCACCTCCCGATGTTCAGGAGTCATGCACATGGTTACCTGTGTCCAAAACTGCGGTTTATTTTCCGCCAATGGTGTAGCATCAATACCCCTCAGAGGGATAGGATTAACCAACGGCTCAAGAACAAAACCACAGCGCTTGGCAAATGACAGATCCATAAGACTCAGGGCAGCACCTGAATCCACAAACGCCATAACAGGGTAAGAGGACAATGAGCAAATTAAAGTCACAGACAAAATAAATTTAGGTTGCAAATTACCAATAGCGACGGGACTAACAACCCTTGTTAGGCGTTTAGAGCATGCTGATATAACATGTGTAGAATCACCACAGTAAAAACACAACCCATTCTGACGTCTATTATTTTTCCGCTCATTTCTGGTCTGAATTCTATCACATTGCATCAAATCAGGTGTTTGTTTAGACAACACCACCAGAGGATTAGCGGTTTTGCGCTCCCGCAAACGCCGGTCAATTTGAATAGCCAGCGCCATGGAATCATTCAGACTTGTAGGAATGGAGAAACCCACCATCACATTCTTAATGGCTTCAGAAAGGCCATTTCTGAAGTTTGCGGCCAGAGCACACTCATTCCACTGAGTAAGCACGGACCATTTCCGAAATTTTTGGCAATACACTTCAGCTTCATCCTGGCCCTGAGAAATAGCCAGCAAGGCTTTTTCTGCCTGAACCTCAAGATTGGGTTCCTCGTAAAGCAATCCGAGCGCCAGAAAAAACGCATCAATATTTGCCAATGCCGGATCTCCTGGCGCTAGCGAGAAAGCCCAATCCTGAGGGTCGCCCCGTAAAAAAGAGATAACAATTTTAACTTGCTGAACTGAGTCTCCAGATGAAAAGACCCCAAAAGTTGGATACAAGCCCCCAACAAATAATAACGGTGAGGTAAGAGGAAAAGACAAACATAAGAATGAGCTAGGTATTTAGCAAAGAGAGGCCCACTAGCTAATAACAGAATATAGTAAGATGACTTATATGGTCAGCAAAAACCCTATTAAAATATCCACGCTGGATATTCAAGAACCCCCGAACCATCTAACGGCCGGGGGGAGAACACCAGCCCCCTAGAGCTTCCAGCAAGGTCAGAAATCACATTTAGTACAAGCTGGACAAAAATAGTAGCAAAGCAAGTAACTCAAAAAACAAAGAAGCAAGACTTAGCTTAATTTTGCAAGAGCCAGGACCAGCAGACAGGAGCAACAGAAGGATCTGATTACAACGATGCCAGGCACTGGACTAAGGATCCAGGAAGTTAATATAGCGACACCCCTGGACTAACGACCCAGGTGAGTGCCAAACAGAAAAAAGACAATCCCAGAGTCATACCACTAGTGACCACAAGAGGGAGCCAAAAAGTCTAATTCACAACAGCTACCCAAGTGGGAGTGTATGAATATATCATAGTATCTGTAGATCTTTTCTCTGGATGGCCGGAAGCCTAACCAGTAAAATGTGCTAATGCTAAAATGACACTTGAACTTCAAAATTTCAAAAGGCCATGACAGAAACATGAAAGGACTGAGTAGAGTATGTAAGATAGAGCTTACTGTGTGTCTTGGAGGACACTCGCTTGGCAACAGGATGCCTTTTATCCTCAGAGGTATCCCATAGAGTAAACAGTCTCTCTCTGACCCCGGTCAGTATAGCACGGATCCCTGTCCGTTACCTGTTGGTGTCGGTCACACAGGTTCCCGGAAACCTCTTATCCTCGGAGGTATCCCATAGACATCTCTCACTGACCCCAGTCAGTATCACTCATGGTTATCAGACTGTCCACTCCGGAGGTATCTCACAGGCCTCCTTTTTCTGGCTCAGACTAGCCAGCACTAGCTCCCATATGCCAAACACACCTCCTTTATATAGTTGTAACCACACCCAGGTACCTATCACATGGCTAGCCAGGTGATGGTGACATCACCGCAGGTCCTCAAACTCACAACCATCTTAGGTGTTCAGACACACCCCTTTGGGTGGGCAAGTAGGTGACTGGACCCACCCATCTCTCCAAATCACCTGGAAGCCTTCCCAAATGTAAAACAAATCCCTCAGCAGTACTTCTGCTGAGCAAAACACGCCCAGGCTTTCATCACAAGGCCACCCACCTCTGCGATACATACCGCCCATTAATCACATGACCAGTCGCCACACCACACGTGCTTGCCGCTTGTCTCCTTTTGAAGTCCTGTTTGGTAGTGCGCCAAAGACTGGTCTGTACTTCACATAGGTGCAACAAATGCAACACGGTACTATGACAGCCTATGTCCAGGCCTTGCAGAAAAGACTTAATGTGGTACATAAACATGTGTTTTCATCCATTCCATATCATAATGCCTGTGCAAATGTAAATTAGCTGAATCCAGGTGATTGGTGGTCATACACAGACACGTGAGAAGGAGCCTAGATCCATGGTTTGACAGCCCGTTTTAAAGTCCAGCTGACCAGATTCACCTCAGTGAAACTTGAGGGAAACCATACACAATATCAGAACGAAGGATTAGAAGACAGCGGCACTCACCAGTTTGCTGATTCAATGTGTTTAATCCATAGTGCAGATTATCTCAAACACATAATGAGAAATAGCAAGGGTGCGGGGAGTGCAGGAGGACGACGGCCGTTTCGTGCAATCAGCACTTCTACGGGTCCATGTGAGGTAAAATGATGTCATTTCCTTTTATAAAGGCTACATACACATCAACAGTGAAAAACAAATTACTGACATTTTGTGATAATTTATACAAAGATTATACTTTAACAACTAAATCAGTATATATTATCATATGCTTACTGAACACAGATGAAATTTATAGGAATACGGCCATATCTAACTTATCGTTCAGGCCTAATGGTCCCTGGGCATTTGCCTTTATGATCCATTTCCCTTCCTCTCTCAAGAGGAGCCTGTAAAGCTTACCTCCCTGAGGTGGGAATTTAACGATTTCCTGGCCAGCGAATTGCATTAATTCAGGGTTGCTATTGTGCTGCTCCTGCTTGTTCTTTATAAGCCGCATGCAGCCCTTGCCTGACGTTATTGAGTTGTAATGTTCTCTAAATCTAATAGCCAGGGAACGTATTGTTTTTCCGATATAGAAATAATTACATGGACAAAAAATCACATAGACAACAAATTTACTTTGAAATCGCGTGTATTGTGGGTTATGCCTCCGATTTTTTATGGATTGTCTAGTTTATGCAAATGGCAAAATCTGCAATTTTTACATTTAAAATTTCCCTTTGGTAAATCCTTTGCTAGCCAATTATTTTGTGCTGGTAATAGTCTATTATGCACCAATAGATCACCCAAGTTTTTGGTGCGTTTGTATGCAAATTGAGGGTCTAATGTTGATATTTTCATTAAGTCCCTATCATTTTGCAAGATATGCCAATTTTTTCTCACTGCTCCGTAAATTGCTTTGTCCATTGGACTATGCTTAAAAGTTAAGGTGAATTTCCGGATAAGTTTATCATCCAGGATGAAATTTTTTGTTCTACGTTTTTTAAGTAGTTCAGATTGTGACAATTTGTCTGCCCGACTTTCTGCTTGATCTAGGATTTCTGCTGGATATCCTCTATTTTTAAACCGCACTTTAAGCTTAGCAATTTGCTCCTTATACACTATATTGCTATTATTTATTTTCCTCAATCTAACCATTTGGCTATAAGGAATTGCTTTTTTCGTGTGAGCTGGGTGTGCGCTTTCGTAATGCAATAAATTATTTGTCGCGGTAGGTTTTCTGAACACACTGGTATTAATTTTCCCATCTAGGACCTCAACCTTCACATCCAAGAATTCCAATGATTTTTTACCAAAACACAAAGTGAAGCACATGTTCTCTTCATTACTCTTGAAGTTTGAAACTTGAGGGAAAGCCCACCTAGATCCATACCTGCAAAAGATCTTTTCACCAGCAGAATGAGTGTTCTCCTAATCACCTTGCTGGCAGTGGCAGGATTATTGCACTCTGCAGAGACACTGGATAAACTTTTAAATGTTGACAGGGACAACAAACTTATTCAACATCATGCTATTCATATAAAGGACATGGAAGGACAAAAACCGAAAGACTGTCGGATCTGTACACACAGCCCAGTATCTGCAAGGACTATTCTGTACTTATCCTTACCCCTGGAGCCAAGGAAGTTATTAACACCACACTGCATACACAAGGAGACTTGAACTCAGATGTTCTAGGTTCCTTGAGGTTCTTACTGAGACTAATACAGTACAGAGACTCATTTTTAAATCCAGCCAATTGATTTAGTGGCCTAGCAGGATAGATTTTTTGGTATTTTACCAACTTGCATGCAAATGTTATTGTTTTGTTTATTGAATAGTGTATGTGTAAGGAAGGAATCTAAGGCTGAGCCTTCCATAGTGTATCATAGACCCTGGATAACCACTGCAGATGGGGAAACGAGTGTCCACACTGAGGGTGGATGGGTGAAGGTAGAAAGCCCCCTTATGGGTATTAGACCCATGAGACAGTAGCACCTTTGTGGACATCAGCTGACCCTGTGGCAGAGGTTTTACCATTTAAAAAAGGGGGAAATTGATATAGAAGGGTTAATGTTTTGCCTTCAATTTGCCTTTTGCCTTTAATTGCTAGAATTACTAGAATTTGTTCTCATGATGCAGTAGTCTGGTAGTCTCCTCTTCAAAGAGACTTTACTTCTTATCACATATGTTCTCAATAGTCAGCCATAACATGTTCTGGGAACATGGTAAATAAAGGTTAGCATGACCTGAATTACATTTATTGTAAATGGTATAAAATTCTGCCTCTTGCTCCATTAGATCAGATAAAGTGATTTTGCTTACAACCTGTGTGCAGTTTCCTTTTTCTCCAAGTGCGCTTGTCAATTAAGGGCGTAACCTCTTGATTTGGCCTCACTAGTGATCTGGCATATCTGACATTGGGTCAGAACTAGTGTTGAGCGATACCGTCCGATACTTGAAAGTATCGGTATCGGAAAGTATCGGCCGATACCGGCAAAGTATCGGATCCAATCCGATACCGATACCCGATACCAATACAAGTCAATGGGACTCAAGTATCGGACGGTATCCCTGATGGTTCCCAGGGTCTGAAGGAGAGGAAACTCTCCTTCAGGCCCTGGGAACCATATAAATGTGTAAAAGAAAGAATTAAAATAAAAAATATCGCTATACTTTACCTCTCCGACGCAGCCGGGACCTCAGCGCAGGAACCGGCAGCGTTGTTTGTTTAAAATTCCCGCTTTTACATGGTTACGCGAACTCCCGGCTTGTGATTGGTCAGGGCGCCCATGTTGCCGGGCCGCGGACCAATCACAGCAAGCCGTGACGAAAATACGTCACGGCTTGCTGTGATTGGTCCGCGTCCCGGCAACATGGCCGCCATTAACCAATCACAAGCCGTGACGTCACGGGAGGCTGGACTTGCGCGCTTTTGAAAAAGCGCGCGTGTCCAGCCTCCAGTGACGTCCCGGCTTATGATTGGTTGCGCCGCGATCAACCAATCACAAGCCGGGAGGCTGGACACGCGCGCAATTTTAAAATGCGCGCTTGTCCTGCCTCCCGTGACGTCACGGCTTGTGATTGGTTAATGGCGGCCATGTTGCCGGGCCGCGGACCAATCACAGCAAGCCGTGACGTATTTTCGTCACGGCTTGCTGTGATTGGTCCGCGTCCCGGCAACATGGCGCCGTGACCAATCATAAGCCGGGACGTCACTGGAGGCTGGACACGCGCGCTTTTTCAAAAGCGCGCAAGTCCAGCCTCCCGTGACGTCACGGCTTGTGATTGGTTAATGGCGGCCATGTTGCCGGGACGCGGACCAATCACAGCAAGCCGTGACGTATTTTCGTCACGGCTTGCTGTGATTGGTCCGCGGCCCGGCAACATGGGCGCCCTGACCAATCACAAGCCGGGAGTTCGCGTAACCATGTAAAAGCGGGAATTTTAAACAAACAACGCTGCCGGTTCCTGCGCTGAGGTCCCGGCTGCGTCGGACAGGTGAGTATAGCGATATTTTTTATTTTAATTCTCTCTTTTACACATTTTAACAATGTTAAAATGTGTAAAAGAGAGAATTAAAATAAAATGTTGTTCCGATACCCGATACCCGATACCACAAGAGTATCGGAATCCCGGTATCGGAATTCCGATACAGCAAGTATCGGCCGATACCCGATACTTGCAGCATCGGAATGCTCAACACTAGTCAGAACGCAAACAGCTACGACAGTATTTTCTATTATATAGACCCCTCAAAGTGACTTCAAATTGTAATGTGGTCCCTAAAAAAAATGGTATTGTAAAAATGAGAAATCGCTGGTCAACTTTTAACCCTTATAACTCCCTAACAAAAAAAATTTGGTTCCAAAATTGTGCTGATGTTAAGTAGACATGTGGGAAATGTTACTTATTATGTATTTTGTGTGACATATCTGTGTGATTTAAGGGCATGAAAATTCAAAGTTGGAAAATTGCGAAAATTTCTAAATTTTCAAAAAATTTCCTTTTTTTCATATCAAAGAAATTTTACCACCGTCATGAAGTACAATATGTCACGAGAAAACATGGTCAGAATCATCAGGATCTGTTGAAGCTTTCCAGAGTTATAACCTCATAAAGGGACAGTGGTCAGAATTGTAAAAATTGGCTCGGTCATTAACGTGCAAACCAGCCTCGAGGGTAAAGGGGTTAAAAAAAAAAATTGAACAGCATGACTAAAATAAGTGCAAAAACTGGCTACTTTTGACCTGGTGACAGGTCCTCTTTAAATGAAAAAGACTTTATCATCAGTTCTCAGCAATCGCTACTGCATAGTGAACAGAGCTGTGCTATAATAGCTCCATTCACTGCTTTCATCCAGCCACAACCTACTGGTTTTAGTGACAGGTGTTGGACCCCAATGGATCAGATATCTGAAAAACAGGTCATCGGTACCATAGGCCTCAGCACCCCCACCAACATATAACTAAAGGCCCATTGACACAGCCTTATTATGGTTAATAATTAGTAGGGGTATATGAACTTGCTACTGTACCTCTGTATGCCTCTGGTTTCATATGGCAGCATACTGACTGCTATTTTTCTACAGAAAAGAATGTTCCATTTTATGAATGTCAGGCAGAGGCATGGCTAGGGTTTTGGTTCAGGGGGGGTGAGGCTTCTGAGTGGGCCCCTAACCAGGTAACCTTGACTACAACTGGGTGACGCACCCTAATAGTGGAGGAGAACCTCAGCAGATGACCACGCTGTTGCTGAAAATAATCTCTATACAAAGACCAACATGGATATTACCGCCATATGGTCAGTGGTAGATACCAGTCCTACAGAACATACAAGAGATTACAGCACAGTTACAGATAATGGCTTACTGCTAACGTTCTTTCTGATGGAATCGTTCTTTTTTCCCGTCTTTTCCACCTGGCACAGACCAACATGACAACTTCTTCCAGCCATGATTCGGCTGCAGAGAATACAACAAAGACACATTTCACTTCTCATATTCCAGCCCCATCACCATCTATTCCCAACCTGCACAAACTACTCATCCTGCTAACATCCTATTACTGAGCCGCTGCTGCCGTATGTGTCGCTATTACTCTACCTACTGTGTGGTTCTCTGTGCCTCCTAAACTCTAAAGCACCCCTCTATGATATATTAATGTTGGTGCAAGTGCCCTAGAAAACAGTGCCCATATTTTGCCCCATAGAAAGTAATAATGCCCTCTGTGTGCCTCTTTGGTAGCCTCCATATAGCATAATGCACCAGATAGTCCTCAATATATATATATATATATATATATATATATATATATATATATAATGCACTCCCCATATGCCTAATCTATATCATATAATGCACCCTATAGGCAGACTCCATAGCATAAGGCAGCTCCCATAGGCAGACTCTGTTGTATAAGGAAGCCCCCATAGGCAGACTCTGTAGTATAAGGCAGCCCCCCCTAGGCAGACTCTGTAGTATAAGGCAGCACCCCATAGGCAGACTCTGTAGTATAAGGCAGCCCCCATAGGCAGACTCTGTAGCATAAGGCAGACCCCCCATAGGCAGATTCTGTAATAAGGCAGCCCCCATAGGTGGACTCTGTAGTATAAGGCAGACCCCCCATATGCAGACTCTGTAATAAGGTAGCCCCCCATAGGCAGACTCTGTAGTATAAGGCAGCACCCCATAGGCAGACTCTGTAGTATAAGGCAGCTCCCCATAGGCAGACACTGTAGTATAAGGCAGACCCCCCAAAGGCAGACTCTGTAATAAGGCAGCCCGCATAGGCGGACTCTGTAGTATAAGGCAGACCCCCATAGGCAGACTCTGTAATAAGGCCCTCATAAAAATAAATAAATAAATACTCACCTCTCTTCTTCCTGACTCCTCCGCTGCTCTGAGTGCCCACACATCATCGTGCCTGCTGTCAGTGTCTGAGTCAAATGCTGACAGGGGGATGATGGGAGAGGGAGCGTAACATTCCTTCTCTCATCACTGCAGTCAGCTGTATCAGCATCCAGCCGATACAGCTGAACCTGCGATGACAGGTGGGGGGCCCACTGTTGGCACTGGACCCCCCTGCCTGCTCCGGGGCCCTATAGCCGATGGGAGGCAGAGCAGGGAGATCTATTCTCACTGCTCTGCTGCAGAATGTAACTGTAATGGAGCGCTGTGCACATGTCGATACAGTTATAGTAGCATAGCTCTGGGTGGATCCCTCAGAGTGCGGGGTTCGGGGCAATGGGCCCCTCTGCCCCACCCCCCGGTAGCTACGTTACTGACGTCAGGTCTTTATGTTAAGAGTAATTCTCCCCATTCTTATAGCAGAGAATATCCAATGGAGCTTGTACACCAGTGCTTTGAGGATGTGCAGACCTTTACTGAACATGTTAACTTGTCTTCCTACTACTGTGCATAAACCCTAATGCTGATTCCACATATTGTCAATTTCACTATTAGACACTGTACCTAGACTTTCTGAACAGGACAGGCTGCATTGCAGCATTCATTTGCCATATCCCAGCACTTCTGCTAAATGAATACATAGACTCCTAATGGAGGCCAAAAAAGTGAACTTTGGCCAATGATTGGTTTCGCAGACATTGGTATACCATTGCTCTGTTAAAGAGAATGTGGATCTTTTGGCAAAGAATCCCAGTGTATGCCTATACATTAACATCTGTTTGAGGCATCTGCCGGATATTTACAGAAAATCCCCCAAGGTTTAAGATAATAACTCTAGGGGATACTGCAAATGTTTGGTAGTGGGTTGTTTAATTGGCAGGGAGTGAAGCGATAATATGGATGCTGAAATATGCCCATGTTATTACCGTCTGAAACTAGATGATTGTATTAAAACATCTGCCATGTGTCTATAATGCTGACAATTATCATGGTGCAATCTAGCAGCCAATATATCCAAACTCTGTCACTTATTTCCGCCCGTGTTGATGAGACTGCCAGTCAGTAACTGTATCACTCTGTCCCATAGCATATGATTTGTGCAACTATGTTGAATATTTTTTTCCCACTTAACATAAGCAAGCAAAAATAATACCAGCTTACATAGCTACTTCCAGAAACTTGAAAAATCATTGTTCTCAAAATATATTTTATATTAAAATATCACTAGCTGACAATAAATGTGGATGAGAATTAAACACTTTATCCCATATGTTAGTTCCCATAAAAGCAACAAGAATGAAAGCTGGCTTGTATCTTGCTGTGAATGCCAAATTACCATGCAAATCAATGAAACAGGTGCAGAATGAAGGTATCTGGGAAAAATATGACATTACATCTGATGAGATTTCATTCTCTCATTCCCTACAGTGGAAGATCCAGATATATTGCTTCATCACGCGTCATATTTCACTTTGCATTGTATGAGATTTGCTAATGCATATACAGTGTCTGCTTTTTACTGAATGGAATATATCAACATGTAGAGAAATCTTAAATCACATCTAATGTTGTGTTACTGCTCCAAATAAATGGTGCAAGTCAACTTTTTTCTTTTAAGCCATGTGACCCAGAAATGTATGCAATATTTAAAAGCACGTTTGCCAATTCCAAAAACTAGGGGATATAATGTGTAGGTTTATATTACTGGCCAATAGATTTTAATGCACATTTTCAATGTAAAAAATACCTTCTATATTTTCAGAAACAGAGCTTTAGCCTTGTCACACAGTTTAACATGGTTTTATTGCAGCACTTTTTTGTCTCTTTTTTGGTATGAAATATGATGTGTTTGCTAAAAGTTTATAGTAAAAAATAAAAATACACACATCCTATCTTGGTTCATGGTATTTATAATTTTCACAGCCAATGATTAAGACTTAAAAAAAGAATAGAAGAAAACATTGCACAAAATTGTATTAATTAAAAATGGCATTGGAAACATATGAACAAAAACCCCATAATAATATACTGGAACCTGCAAGTGTTTTACATTTGCTCAAAAGTAGAGATGAGTTAATATTTCAATGTTCGGTTGGGCTCACAATCGCCGAATTTGCAATATTAGGTGATTTAATCATTGATTAAATCGCCGAATATTGCCGAACATACACAGCACAAAAGCTGGTGTTTCCCACACTGGGTGACAGCGTGGGAAACACTGGTGTAGCGCTTCTGTTTGGCGGTGAAATCATCCACGCCAGTCAGAGAACAATGGTTCTCATGCTGTTAGAAGACAGCTTGAGTGCTCAGCTGTGATCGGAGGTATAAAGTTTTCCTCCGGTCACTGGTGTCAGCTGATGGGACTAAAGCTTCCATCAGCTGACACCTGCTGCCGCTAATAACAGTGATCAGGAGTGGCGGAACAGCAGGAGTGGTGGATGGGAGTATTCATCAACCGCTCCAGCGCTGTAAATAAGTAATTAAAAAAGAAAACCTGCATGGGTTCCCCTGTATTTTTGGAAGACCAAAATGTGAAAGTGTCCAAACCCTTCCTGATGGCATTTATATTCAATTCTACTCCTGCACAATCCTCTCCATTCGTACACCATGGGTAAGACTTGGACTCTGTTGTGCTGGTGCACTAGTTGGTCTAAAAAAAGTGTCAAAGGACTCACAGAAGTTGCTTCTTCCACTTCCACCACTGCTGCTTCTGCTAATGTTTTGGCAATGACGAATTGACGTGTCGGAGGTTGGAAGTGTAGAGCTGCGATGCAAACTGTGTGCTTCACTGCTGTCTTGGGGAAAAGCTCTCTTAAGGTTGTATAAAAGCATGGTTCGATACTCCAGCATTCGTGGGTCCCTTTCTTGGGTGGGAATCATCTGGCAAAATTTGGTTTTATAACGTGGATCTAACAGATCATGCTGTGCTAGTGGTTGGGTAACAATGAGGCTCGTTTCCTCCATCCCCTCCCACCAACTACGAACAACAGAGAGGGGAGAATTATCCTCTTTATCTGACAGTTGCTCACCCATCACCTCTTTTTCCTCCATTTGTTCCTCGGATCTTGCACCTTCAATAATAGTTTGTCTGTTATCACCAGCCTCCCTCGATTGTAGGAATCCACCCTCCCTTGGCACCCGCCTGTGTGATGGCAGTCTTGAACTTAGAGATAATGTTATCCCTTCTGCATATTCCTCTGCTTTCTACTCTTCTTTTGGGACCATCATCTCCTCCTGCAGGCTATTCAAAATCTGCTCCAGCATATAGATGACCAGAATAGTGATGCTGATGACGACGTCATCAGCGCTAACCATCTTAGTAGCCATTTCGAAACTGTGCAGCAGTGTGCAAAGGACTTTAATCTGTGCCCACTCTATAAACCTGATATGCACCACGTCATACTGTGTTGGCCCAGGCTATATGACATGACATACTGCATGAGGGATCATTGCTGCTGACACACTCGCTGCAACATGTGCAGAGTGGAATTCCACATTGTCGGCACATTGCATATTAACCTGCTAACTGTTATGTACTGTATCGATGCAAGTCGATGAGCAGAGGGGTGCGAACAGCGGAAATGAGCACACAGCTTACGTGCTTTCTGGAGCAGTTCACCCAGGCCAGGATAGTGGTGGAGAAAATGCTGTACCACTGCTATTGGATCCGGCCTTTCCTGAATGCAGGTTCAGTGCAGAAAGCCATTAATCAAACTCAGCCTGAAGAGCTGTCCACAACTCTTCAGCTGTATGACTGCGATGTCCAAGGCAATTTTCAGACTGCCTGATTGCAGTGAGCCCTGGATGTGCAGTACGGAGGTGGTGGGGCTTCGCTAAGAGGTTGAGGGCACAGATGGAAACCATAGAGGAGATAGAGAGGAGGCACAACCAGTGGAGGAAGTGTTTAGTGTAGAGGTTTGTCCTGCAAGCCTTGCAGATTCCAAGACTTGTGGAGCAGCACCTGTCCCCACAACCACCAGAGTCACCCAGTGCCCAGTCAGTGACATGTAACGCCCTTGGCCATGCTTACTTGTCCAAGTGTCTATGGGGAAATGCATCCTGGCAGACAGAGATTTTGTCAAGGAGTGGGAGATGTTGTCTGCGACATTCTTAGAAAAGTAATGGTGACTGGGTAAATGGTACTGGGGGACTGCGATGGCCATCAGCTTTCAGAAACTGTCTGTATCTACCAGGCAGAAAGGCAGCATTTCCTTTGGCAACATATTGGACATGGTGGAGTACAACCTCTTAGTTTTGTCATGCATAGGAGGAAACAATCTTTTACATGATCACCACTACGGAACCATGGGCTGGCTGCAGTGCTGAAAGAGGGCAGAGTAGGGTGAACCAGACAAACTGCTAGACCATGAGAATGGTGCAGGCGAAAATGTTACGGTGGATCAAGAAACTTGTGGTGTGCTCGATCTATGAGATTGGTCAAAACAGCAGGCATGTCCGTTTCAGCTAAAGAAAGGCTCTCAATCAGCCTGAATGGAGCAGGTAAAAAACCCAAGGTTCTGCATTTGAAGACCTGCATCTCAATCATTGGCGTGGTAACAGAGGAGGAGGAAGCAGCAGATGCGATTGATGGGGTGACTGATGGTTCTTGAGGTCCGCTGGTCCACATTTTTGTGCAGGGAGGTTCCCACAGTAAACATGTTGATTGCGCATGTGAAGGTTCATACATGTAGCAGCCAAATTATTGCACTTCTTACCTCGACTCAGTTTTTTTGCAAAGTTGGCAGATTACGTGAGTTGGCTTATCCTTTGCCGTGTCAAAAAGACTCAGGCTACTCAACCCTTTCCACCCCTGTGAACTGCAGGCCAGCAGACGCTGCTGGTCACAGGCACAGTTGTGGCAGAGGATGCATTGCTCATCGTGGCTGCATCACTAGGTGCCTGTGATGTACAACACTACGTAACCTCCTCATCGTCCTCCTCAAATGACCTACTCAGCTGTGTGCCTCAGTGTTCATGCCAACTGGGATCTAACACCTCATCATCATCATCCTCTGTATTATCACATTTCTCACCCTTGGACTCCTCCTCCTTCTGTTGTCCTGACAGCACAGTACTGTCTGCATGAGCCTCAGATATTTGAGTCTCTTCAGGATCACCTCCTCCCAGTGGTTAACTTCTGATGACGAGGGTCAGGATACTGTTTGGACCATACTTCATCCTATATTTTGCATCGGTGCAGATTTCCTACTCTTGAATCTCAAATCCTTTTGAGTATGCTTCTTATGAACATGGTATATAATGTGTGAACAACTCTTCAGACTCATCCATCTGTGGTTCTCTACAGTCAGTTGAACAGTTGGATAGTTGGGACATGGGGGAAGCATGGGGAATTTGGGTGCCATCTCTGTGGACTGTACTGGGTGTGATGTTGAGGTGGAGGAAGAGGAGAAGAGGCCACTTGAAGCTGCGCTTGCCATCCACTCGAGTACATGCTCTTTCTTGGCATCATTGACAAGGTGTAACACTGTGCATCTGCAAAAGAAAGGTAGTGGGGTAGCCTGTCCAGTAACATAAGTTGTCAGTTGTCTTTGCATAGGACCTGATGTTGTTTCACTGGTGCTTTCACAAAAATTACCACCTACCCCTTTGAACACCAAGCCTAACTCCCCTTCCACCATGGCCTCGCTTTTTCCCAATCAAGTTGCTCAGATAGTGTGGTAGGAGCACAGTATTAGCAACAAAAAATTAGATTTTAAATTCTGCCCAACCCCTGCAAACAGCTGAACTTCAGCGACAGTAAATTTCATTTTCAATTATGGCATGCTGTGTCATGTTAGTCACAGAAAAAAGAATTGCTTGATTGTTGATGAGGTCTGTATGACAAAGACGTTATGCTACAAACTGTTTGAAAGTCAGGTTCCCTACTGTATGACATTAATAACAATAATTTTTTGTGCCCTATGGATCAGACTTCTATAACATACTAGACGCTACAAACTATTTTAAAGTCTGGTCTCTTACTGTATGATGTTAATATCAGAAGAATTTTTTGTGGCCTCTGGATCAGGCATTTTTAAAATATTAGATGCTGCAAACTATTTTAAAGTCAGGTCCCTTACTCTATGATGTTAATAACAGAAGAATTTTTGTGGCCTATGGATCAGGCCTCTATAACACAATAGATGACACATATTATTTAAAAGTCAGGTCTCTTATTGTATGACGTTAATATCAGTAGAATTTTTTGTGGCCTATGGATCAGGCCTCTACAGCTTAATTTCAACCCAACCAAATGACAAAGTGTGATACGGCAGGTTGTCTAACTTTTTGCAGCTGAAAAATTATAATTTTTTTAAATGTGCTTTAGGTCTGCAGCCAGGTTCATATCACCGCCACAAAATGGCAACGTGGGATACAACACACTGTTTCACATTTAGCAACAGAAAAACATATAACTTTTTTTAATGTGCCTTAGGTCTGCAGACAGTTTTATGTCACCCCTGCACTAAATGACAAGGTGGGATACAGCAGGCTGTTTCACATTTACTGTAACTTGTGAAAAAATATTAATTAGAATGCTATACTTGTGCATGGAGCACTATAGAAGCAGTGCACAATACATGCACAATACATGCCTTGCTGGCTTTCTTTGTGGACCTCAGTAATATCCAAAAAAAGGAAAAAAAAAAGTGCTGGAAGGTAAATTTAACAGCGACACTCGACTGTTGCTAGCTACACTATCTGACTGATATACAACCGCCTAACTAACTAGCTAAAATCTTGCTGTTGACAGTGTCAGCATCAGCAGCAGCCTCTCTGCGCTGTTACAGTGTCAAAATGGCACCAAAACAAGATTTTTCATATTTATATGGAGATGGCCATGTGATTTCAGCAGCCAATGACATAAGCCGTTGTGTCAGGACATTGTGGGTGTTTCTTGCACCCTGATTGGCTAGCCGCTATGTGCACATATAAAGTTAGAAAAAAAATGACTGTTTACAAGAACGCCGCACCTCTGAGCTCTGCAAACCCCCTCCCTTCATCAAACACAAGCCAAAAGGTCATGATATACCACCATTATCGTTGCTAATGTGCTGAAAATACTTTTGTGGCAATGCAAACATTTTCCCGCACTTCTACCGAATGTCACTGATTTTTACCAATGTTATAAAATTTTGTTCGCGTTTCCGATCACAAATCCGAATGGGCCATATTTGTGCCGAATTTATGTTTGTCGATTGTTTTCAGAACAAATTCGCTCATCACTAGTGTTGAGCGATACCGTCCGATACTTGAAAGTATCGGTATCGGATAGTATCGGCCGATACCCGAAAAGTATCGGATATCGCCGATACCGATACCCGATACCAATACAAGTCAATGGGACACCAAGTATCGGAAGGTATCCTGATGGTTCCCAGGGTCTGAAGGAGAGGAAACTCTCCTTCAGGACCTGGGATCCATATTACTGTGTAAAATAAAGAATTAATATTTATTAATATTGATATACTCACCTCTCCGGAGGCCCCTGGACATCACCGCTGGTAACTGGCAGCCTTCTTTGCTTAAAATGAGCGCGTTTAGGGCCTTCCATGACGTCACGGCTTCTGATTGGTTGCGTGCCGCTCATGTGACCGCCACGCGACCAATCACAAGCCGTGACGTAATTCTCAGGTCCGAAATTCCAAATTCTAGGAATTTAGGACCTGAGAATTACGTCACGGCTTGTGATTGGTCGCGTGGCGGTCACATGAGCGACACGCAACCAATCAGAAGCCGTGACGTCATGGAAGGTGCTGAACGCGCTCATTTTAAGCAAAGCAGGCTGCCGGTTACCAGCGGTGATGTCCAGGGGCCTCCGGAGAGGTGAGTATATCAATATTTTTTATTTTAATTCTTTATTTTTTACATGGATATGGATCCCAGGGCCTGAAGCAGAGTTTCCTCTCCTTCAGACCCTGGGAACCATACACTGGGAACTTCCGATTCCCGATACCACAAAAGTATCGGATCTCGGTATCCGAATTCCGATACCGCAAGTCTCGGCCGAGACCCAATACTTGCGGTATCGGAATGCTCAACACTACTCATCACTAATAAGGACACATGCGTGCAAGATAGGGATGAGGAGCCATGCATACAAGGAAAGGGATGTGGGGACCATTCATATCCGGCTTATACTCAAGTCAATTCGCTTTCTCAGTTTTTCGTGGCAAAATTAGGTGCCTCCGCTTATACTCGGGTCGACTTATACAAGAGTATATATGGTATTTCAGTTCTTCAATACATAAAGTATGCATTTTGTTTGCATTGACTCTATATAATGAGTTTCAATTTTTATATTGAAAAACTGAAATAAATTAACGTTTTTTATGATATTCTAATTTTGTGAGAAGCACCTGTACTTTTTTTCTTGTATTGTATAAATTAGTGAACAGTTTCCAAGTCGTTCTGGCAAGTCACAGTCAGCTGTACGCCGCGTATTCCAATACCGTGCTCTGTTACTGGCTCGTTAATGCTGACCTGAGCGGATAACAGAGTGTGCTGTCATTGTGCAGATCACAAGCATATAGCACAAGGAATAGCCCAGCCCCTGAGCATTTATTTCAGAGGGAGGGAAGAGGTTGCAGCAGTGACCGCAGTCTATGCCCCTTGATGTCAAGTCATTTGAGTATCATAGGATGCACTGCGGTTCTCAAATATAGCATCTGATTGAGACCTCTCCATTATTAAATAGGCTTAATGTCACCTTACAATAGCAAGGTGACATTAACCCCTTATTACCCCATATGCAACCACTACAGGGCAAGGGGAAGAGAGAGGCTAACTGCCGGAATAGGCACATCTTACAGATGTGCCTCTTCTAGGCTGGCTGGGGGCAGATGTTTTTAGCTGGGGGGGCAATAACCATGGTCCCTCTCTAGGCTATTATCTGTCCTCAGTCACTGGCTTTCTCTCTCTGGCACAGAAAATTGTGCAGGAGCCCACACCAGTTTTTTCTGTGAAGTAATCCTTTAATTTAACATCTACAGCTCCAAAATTTTACACACACACTACTAACATTAATAGTGAGGGACATATAAAAATCTAACTGTTCACGCGACCAATCACAAGCCGCGACGTCATCGCAGGTCCTAAACTCCTCATTCTTAGGAACGGAGGCTGCCGGTTACATCGGTAAGGTCCAGGGGCCTCCGGAGGGGTGAGTATATCCATATTTTTTATTTTAATTCTTTATTTTTTACATGACTATGGATCCCAGGGCCTGAAGGAGAGTCTCCTCTCCTCCAGACCTTGGGAACCATACACTGGGAACTTCCGATTCCGATTTCCGATATCACAAAAATATCGGAACTCGGTATCGGAATTCTGATACCGCAAGTATCAGCCGATACCCGATACTTGCGGTATCGGAATGCTCAACACTAGTGGTGACTGTTTTCACAAGTACTGGAGACACTGACACATGTAGACCTATTCAAATGAATTGGTCTGTGCACATATCTATGCCCCACATGTTGACATGTCCATTTTTGTGCAGCTGGGCAGATCACACGAACCCATACAAGTCAATGGGTTCATGTAAACACGTACTGCACACAGATGCCATCTGTGTGCTGTCTGTGTGCCATCTGCGTAAGTTTTTAAAGCTAGAGGGTTAACATTGAAATAAATTGCTTCTTTAATAGCTAGGTGTCTAGACCTTGACATATTTGTCACACCAAAGGACTACTAACACACAAGCCAAAGCTGAGATGTCATTGAGACAAATGTTTTTGACACGCTTTAAACACATAATCACTAATGGATCACACCTTTGACATCTCTAACCATTTAATTACCGCATTTACCCTTCATTTTCAGATACAAACCTTTGGCTCTGGTACGTATCCACACAGACAGCACACGGTTCACACACGGATGGTACACACGGACACATAGATAGCACATTGATGCCACACAGATGTGACAAACGGACACACAGACATGGATATCTCCGTTTTTTCTGGTACTGGAAATAGCAGGACATGTGAAACCGGCCTAAGACAGACAGTTTAAATGTTTTTTCCAGTTATAATTAGGAACTCAGGGACTTTGAAATGCATAACAATCTATACACATGTATTTCTTTATTTTTTCGTACCGGTTGGATTTTAAATATATCTAAAAAATTGCATTTTTTATACCTTTATTCTACATTCTTTCAAACCGACTGTCTGCTCCATTTCGTGCACCTCCTGGCTCAATAGATTCTGTCTCGGTAGAATAATGACCTGAAATTACACATTTGTTTTGTTTCCAGCAGTGAGTATGCCTCTGATATCACAACGTCTTTGTAACATCAGGATGTATGTTGCCCAAGGCTTAGTCAGCACCTTGGTTGAAGCACGTTGTAATGTCTTTCTCAGCATTGGATGCCTTGGTGAAGAGTAAAGAAGAGGATGCTGAGTGCTGGAAGAAAGTGACCGAACAGAGGACCATTTGAGTTTTTTTGGGAAAAGAAATTGCTTAGAGAGGTCACAGGTCACTGACTACAAAATTGTCAGGTCCATTTGGTCCTGTGCCCTCATGAATTGTCATTCTGCACAAGATAAAAAATGCAAATTCTGTACTAAGTAAATTTTTATATAATGACATCCATACAAGAATCCCATGTTTCTAAAAATTATAAAGGTCGCTAACTCAACATTTATGTGCATCAAATTAGCAAATCGGATCATTGAAAAATCTAAAGTACTTGTACTGTATGACACCTGCTAGTAATGTTGATTACTAGCAGGTGTCATACATGAAATTTGCAGGTCACAGCAAACTCAAAATATTTGTTATTTTGATTTGCGCAGATCACCAAAACAAAATACCCCTCAACTTGTAATATGTATATATATAGTGGCTTGTAAAAGTGATCACCCCTTGGCTTTTTACCTATTTTGGTACATTACAACCTGTGTTTAAATATTTTTGCAATCCGATTTGTGTGTGATGCATCAGCACTGAATAGTCTAAGTTTTGAGGTGAAGTAAGAAAAGTATAGACATAAATTCAATTTATTTGATCAAATATCTAAAATGTGTAATGTGCACATGTATTCCCATTTGCTATGCAGCCTCTAAAAATTTCTGGTGCAAGCAATTACCTTCATTAGTCACATGCTTAGTGAGAGGAAGTCCACCTCTGTGCAATCTAAGTGTCACATCGTCTTTCAGTATAAACACACCTTTTCTGAAAGGCCACAGAGGTTGCAAATCCATTAAGCAAGAGGCACCACTAAATATAAAAAAACCATGAAGACAAAAGAGATCTCCAAACAAAAGTACAAAGTTGATGAGAAGTATAAGTCAGGTTGGGTTATAAAAATAATCTCATTCACTGATGATACCCTGATGCACCATCAAATCCATTATCATCAAATGGAAAGAACATGAAACCACAAAAAACTTGCCAAGTGAGGGCCGCCCACCAAAATTCTCAGCCCAGGCAAGGAGGGCATTAATCAGAGAGGCAGCACAGAGTCCAAAGGTAACACTGAAGGAGCAGCAGAGTTCTCAAGCAGAGATTGGAGTATGTGTCCATATGACCACAATAAGCTGTTTACTTCATAAATATAGCCTTTATGGAAGAGTGGCCAGAAAAAAGCATTTACTTACATAAACAAATTATAACATTCATTTTGAGTTTGTAAAAAGACATGTGAGAGACTCCCCAAATGTATGGAACAAGGTCAAAATGATGAGATCAAAATTGAACTTTTTGGCCACCAAGGTAAACGCAATGTCTGGCGTCAAACCAACACAGCTCATCACCTTAAGAATACCATCCCCACAGTGAAACATGGTGGTGGCAGTATCATGCTGTGGAGATGTTTTTCGGCCACAGGGACAGGGAAAATGGTCCGGGTCAAGGGGAAGATGGTGTAAAATACAGAGATGTTCTTGATCAAAACCTGTTTCAATTTGTTAGTGATTTGAGACTGGGATGGAGGTTCCCCTTCCAATAGGACAGTGACCCAAAGAATATCGCTAAAGCAACCATTAAGTGGTTTAAGGAGAAAAGTGTAAATGTTTGGATTGTCCTATTCAAAGCCAAGACCTTAATTCAATTAAGAATCTGTGGTCAGACTTGAAGATTGTTGTTCATCAGAGTTAGGGTACTGTCACACAGTGCAATTTTGATCGCTATGACGGTACGATTCGTGACGTTCTAGCGATATCGTTACGATATCGCAGTGTCTGACACGCAGCAGCGATCAGGGATCCTGCTGAGAATCGTACGTCGTAGCAGATCGTTTGGAACTTTCTTTCGTCGCTTGATCACCCGCTGACATCGCTGGATCGTTGTGTGTGACAGCGATCCAGCGATGTGTTCGCTTGTAACCAGGGTAAACATCGGGTAACTAAGCGCAGGGCCACGCTTAGTAACCCGATGTTTACCCTGGTTACCAGCGTAAACGTAAAAAAAAACAAACAGTACATACTTACATTCCGGTGTCTGTCCTCCGGCGTCTCAGCTTCTCTGCACTGTGAGCGCCTGCCGGCCGGAAAGCAAACACAGCGGTGACGTCTGACGTCACCGCTGTGCTTTCCGGCTATGGTGCTTACACAGTGCAGAGAAGCAGAACGCCGGGGGACAGACACCGGAATGTAAGTATGTACTGTTTGTTTTTTTACATTTACGCTGGTAACCAGGGTAAACATCGGGTTACTAAGCGCGGCCCTGCGCTTAGTAACCCAATGTTTACCCTGGTTACCCTGGGACTTCGGCATCGCTCCAGCGCCGTGATTGCAACGTGTGACCGCAGTCTACGACGCTGGAGGGATAATCATACGATCGCTGCGACATCACGGTTCGTGCCGTCGTAGCGATCAAAATTGCACTGTGTGACAGTACCCTAAATCATCCAACTTAAAGGAGCTAGAGCAGTTTTGCCTTGAGGAATGGGCAAAAATCCTAGTGGCAGGTTGTGGAAAGCTCTTAGAGACTTATCCATAGCAACTTGCAGCTATTTTTGCAGTAAAAGGATGCTATACAAAGTACTGGCTTTAGGGGGGTGAATAGTTATTCACAAATTAAGTTTTCAGTTATTTTATCCTTTTTGTTATTTTCTGCAAAACAAAAAGAAAACCAAATGTTCACATTTGTAGGCATGTTCTGTACATGTGTTTTCTTACAGTATATGGTATGTCTACAAAAAGGACATCAGAGACTAATTACATAAATTCCCCTTAAAAATATTTTTTTAAATACCCATCTTAAACACACAAAAATAAGTACAATGATTAAAAAATAATAATAAATCCCATTCTCTAGAATGAGAATCAATTAAGAAGATGTTCACAGTACCTGTGTAGGTCCTATAGGAGGGATCTCACTCCACTCAGGATCCCTGCCTGAGCCATGGAGGTTGGCACCCTTGGATCATGACATTGGTGCCCCCGCTCAACGTCGGCTTTCCCTAGTAATCCCTTGCCTCTGTAGTAGCAGAGGAGACAAATGGGCAGGTATCCTGAATAGGGTGAGATCCTACCTATAGGACCTAAAAATGTACTGTGACCAGGGGCTGGCTGGCAAGTTTTGGCCTGGGGGGCAAGTACACAGCAGTGGCCCATTAGCAGCGGCACATCCTTAGGGTACGTGTCCACGGTCAGGAAATGCTGCGTGGTTGACGCTGCGTGGGGCCGCAGCGTCATACACGCAGCGTCCAGATGTTCCAGCATAGTGGAGGGGATTTTTTGAAATCCCGTGTCCACTATGTGTGGAAACACGCACGCGGCGGCCCTGCGACTCCGGACATGCTGCACGTCTTTTCAGATCGCAGCATGTCCGTGTTCCTTGCGGCGACGCTGCATCGCCGCAAGGAATAACACAGGGCCCTATGCGAGGGGTGCGATGATCCCGGATGTGTACAGTTAACACATCCGGCATCATCGTGTCCCAGAAGGGGGCGGGGCTTAGCACGGAGCAGGTTTGCCGCTCCGACGATACCGCCGGCCATCCTGATCGTGGACACATACCCTCATTGTGTTTTACCTCTGGCTGATTTTAAAAGGGAGTAGAGGTTACAAGAGTTTGAAAAGATAAAGTCGGAGTAATGATGGGATAGTTGTGGTCAAATGCTGACTAGATTCTCATCCACTTCTCTCAGTGAGCTACTCAGAGAGTTGTCTCAGACTCTAGTCTGCTCGTGAGCATCGCAAGTATGCAAACTCATACTTGCAATCACTACGCTGGCAATTCCAGGGAATCGTGACCATGTGTACAGTGCTCTATCATGATTCAGTAACGTGCCATCACACAGAATCACTGCAGAAAATCATCTAGAGCCCAGGAAACAGTGTTGGAAAAAAGAAGTGTGTGGCTTGGAAATTGCATTTTGTCCTCATAGAATTGATTCATATATACTCACCTCCATTGTAAAACAAACAAAACAGTCCACCTTAAGGGCTGTCCCACACGTCCAGATAATTCCGGTACCGGAATAAATCGGTACCGGAGTTATCCGTGTCCGTGTGCCTGGGAACTTACGTAGGCCATACGTGCGGCACACGTGTTCCGCCCGTATGGCGAGTGGGTACCACACGGAGCGTGTGGTACCCAGCGTGTGGTACCCTGCATCGTGCTGAAGCCGCGATTCATATGTTCCCTGCAGCAGTGTTTGCTGCAGAGAAAATATGAATAACAGTGTTTAAAATAAAGATCTATGTGTCCGCCGCCCTCCCACCCCCTGTGCGCCCCCCCGCTGTTCTGAAAATACTTACCCGCCTCCCTCGCTGCTTCCTGGTCTGGCCGCGGCTTCTAGTGTATGCGGTCACGTGGGGCCGATCATTTACAGTCATGAATATGTGGCTCCACCTCCCATAGGGGCGGAGCCGACTATTCATGATTGTAAATGAGCGGCCCCACGTGACCGCATACAGTAGGAGGCGCGGGGCAGAGAGGAAGGAGTGACAGCCAACGTGGGAGCGGGTGAGTATTTTCAGGACAGCGGGGGGGGGGCGCACAGGGGGTGGGGGGGCGGCGGACACATAGATCTTTATTTTAAACACTATTATTCATGTTTTCTGTGCAGCAAACGCTGCTGCAGGGAACATATGAATCGCGGCTTCAGCACCATGTGGGGGGGGGCAGCGCTTACTGTAGCGCTGTCTCCTGCACGCACACGGACCCCAGACAGAGAACGTCCGTGTGAGGTCCGTGTTTTACACGGACCCATTGACTCTATTGGGTCCGTGTAATACGTGCGCTCCCACGAACACTGACATGTCTCCGTGTTTGGCACACGGAGACACGGTCCGCAAAAAATCAATGACATCTGAACAGATGCATTGATTTTTATGGGTCTACGTGTGTCAGTGTCTCCGGTACGTGAGGAAACTGTCACCTCACGTACCGGAGCCACTGACGTGTGAAACCGGCCTAAGAAACAGTCATCAACTTTTTCTTTAAATCTGTGTAAGGCTATGTGCACAAGTTCAGGATTTTTCACTTTTTTCCCCTATAAAAACACGATAAAGACTCTTAAAAAACGCATACATATGCATCCCATCATTTATAATGCATTCCACAATTTGTGCATACGTTGCGTTTTTTTCCACAAAAAAAGCACATCGCAGTAAAAAACGCAGCATGTTCATGAATTTTCCGCTTTATAATGCATTGGGAAAGCTCCGGAATAAAAAACGCAAAAAAAAACGCAAGCGGATTTCCTGCAGAAAAAGTCCAGTTTTGTTTAGGAAAATTCTGCAGAAAATCCTGACGTGTGCACATAGCCTAAATGTTAATTTAGTGCAGTGTCAGTATGTTAATGGACTCACAGATCACAGTCTTCTCCAGTATACAGCGTTGCTCCTCTTCTAAGTCACCTGAGGGCTATTCAGACTCTACAGGTCACACTGTGCTCAGTGACCCATAAGTGGCTTTTACAATATAAGTCTATGGAGCATGAGAACCAGGCTCAAAATGAGGATCCATTGACTTACATTGTAAAGAGACTGACAGGTCATATACAGGAGCTTCTCACAAAATTACAATATCAAAAAGTGAATTTATTTAATTTCTTCGATACAAAAAGTGAAACTCCTATATTATATAGAGCCATTACACACAGGAGGATTCTTTTAGGGTGCGTGTCCACGGTCCGGATTGAGCGGAAAACCCGCTCAACCCAAAGCCCCGCCCCCTTCTGTACGAGCGGTGATTCCGGATGTGTTCATTGCACACATCCGGAATCACCGCACCTCACACATAGGGCCCTGTGTTTTACCTTGCGGAGACGGATCATTACCGCAAGGTGAACAGACATGCTGTGTTCTAAAAAGACGCGCCGCGTGTCCATAATCGCAGGGCCGCCGGGTGCATGTTCGCACGCATAGTGGAGACGGGATTTCATAACATCCCCTCCACTATGCTGTAACATCTGGACGCTGCGGGTTGAACACTGCGGTTGTACGCAGCTTTCAATCTGCAGCTAATCCGGATGTAATCCAGCCCGTGGTATGTGATATATCAGTTACATATCATCTGTATACAGATCAAATATAATTTCTCAGAGGGGCCACGTGACAGACCATGACTGTCGTGGAGGCCAAACCAATAAGCTGAAATTAATTCTGCTCAGGGCAGAGCAAAGTTCTGCGCATGTGCGGGCAAAGGCCAAAGAGCGCTGACGCATGAGCATTATACAGTAGTACTGTGCTGTGCCCTCAGCAGGGCAGACAGAAGAGTGCCTGCACAGCAGGAGCACAATGGGGAACACTGTGTGGATGACATAGGATGCATCACCCAAACGAAGGAGGGAAGGAGAACACCATCGCAAGATGAGAGGAGGCACAAGACCAGCGGCGTCCATCGGACCGGAATGCCCAGTAGGTGAGTATAATAAAACCTATTTTTTTACGTCACAGGGCGTCATATACACAGCATTAGAACACTGTCACATGGGGCTGAAAGGTGGTGGTCATAGGTTATATGGTAATAACCTGGTGACAGGTTCCCTTTAAGTATACTGACATCTCCCGTATATACAGTATGAGTCCACACACAGCCCGCCATATGAGGTATGAGCCTCCACATAACTTCTTTATCTGCAGCATGAGCTGTCACATAACCCCTTATATGGAGTGTGAGCTCAACAGGTTCCCCCTATATACAGTATGAGCCCTCACATAGATCCTTATATTTAGTGTGAGTCCTCACATAGCCCACTATGTACAGTATGAGCCGCCTCATAGACACTTAAAAAAAATGTGAGCCCCCACATGTCCCTCTATGTTTCGTATGAGCCCTCACATGGCCTCTCTATATACAGTATGAGCCCCAAATAGCCCCCTATATTCAGTATGAGCCCCTATATAGTATGAGCCCTCACATATTATTATTATTATTATTATTATTCATTTTTATAGCGCCATTTATTCCATGGTGCTGTACATGTGAAATACGGGGCAAATATAGACAAATACATTAGACATGAGCAAAAAAAAACAAGGCACACGGGTACATAAGGAGGGAGGACCCTGCCCGCGAGGGCTCACAGTCTGTAGGGGATGGGTGATGATACACTAGGAGAGGGCAGATGATACACTAGGAGAGGGCCTATATATAGGCACACGTCCTACATATTAATGTATTTTAGCCAAGGTTTTGGGCAATAGATACTATTTAGACTCATGCTGCTATATCGTATATCTATGCTGCTAAAATTCTAAATTATATGAGTTAATTTGCCTCAGTTTTCTTTCAGTACCATTTCCTGTTTTAAATCATTTTAATATTGAAATAATAATTTGTATTTTTAATACAAGTTTTTGTCACTTCTATTTTATACCAGCAACCAATTGGTGCTTTAGGTATAAAGGTTGTATAGACATGAGATGATGTATATTACAGTGATGGCGAAGCTTTTAGAGACCGAGTGCCCAAACTGCAATCTAAAACCCACTTATTTATCACAAAGTGCCAACACGGCAATTTAACCACAATACTGAGGTTTTGTATTAGAAAGACAACTCCTACATTAGCGCCCTATAGTGTCTATACTATAGAATAACAAAGAATGATGACCCCATCACAGTGTGATTTTCCAAAGGTAAACCCAACACAGCTCTCCATACAGTATAATCTGCACAAAATGTCCTCCATACAGTGTAATGGTTCCACATAGTCCTCCATACAGTGTAATGGGCCTCACATAGTGCTCTATACAGCATAACGGGGCTCTGCATTGCCTTCCATACAGAATTATGGTCCCACATAGTGCTTGATACAGCATTGTGGTCCCAAATGATGCTCCATTCTGTATAATGGCCCCACATAGTGCTCCATACTGTATAATGGCCACACATGATGCTCCATACTGTATTCCGTACTGTATAATGGCCACACATAGTGCTCAATACTGTATAATGGTCCCACATAATGCTCCATACTGTATAATGGCCACACATTGTGCTCCATACAGTATAATAGCCCCACATGATGCTCCATACTGTAAAATGGAACCAGATGATGCTCCATACTGAATAATGGCCCCACGTGATGCTCCATACTGTATAATGGCCCCACGTGATGCTCCATACTGTATAAAGGCCACACAGTGCTCCATACTGTATAATGGAACCAGATGATGATCCATACTGTATAATGGCCCCACTTGATGCTTCATACTGTATAATGGACACACATAGTGCTCCATACTGTATAATGGCCACACATGATGCTGCATACAGTATAATGGCCACACATGATGCTGCATACAGTATAATGGCCACACATCATGCTGCATACAGTATAATGGTCCCATGTGACGCTGCATATAGTATAATGGCCTCACATTAAAAAAAAAATCCACTTACGTCTGTCCGTCCAACGCTGATCTGGTCTCTTCATCTATCAGTCCTACCTGTGGGCACGAGCGCCATCTTGGCAATAGTGCCGCAACCACTCTTCTCAGCCCGCACGCCATCCTCGTCCTCAGCCCGTGCGAGATCCCTGTCCTCAGCCCGTGCGCAGACTGATGGAACGGCGCGTGGCCTGATGGGGGAGTTAGGAGCAGAGGAGAGTGGCTGCAGCACCGAAGCTAGGGAAGAGAGTGGTGGCAGCGATAGTGCTGAGATGGCGCACGTGCCCATCTGGAGGGCTCTGTGTGCCCCCTCTGGCATGCGTGCCATAGGTTCACCACCACTGGTATATTACACACCAGTCATACACTAATCTGTGTAGTAATGTCCTATACTATGAGCACATACCTGCAGTGTTATATGCACTGATCACACCTGGAACTGGCTGCAGACCTCATATTATAATGTATGGAATTATATGTGACATATAATGTTCTGGAGCCAGGCTCAGGAGCAGTCAGTGCAGGATGACTCTGTATACTGGGGTCTGACCCTGACTGGGAGTTATTGCTGCAGTTTGAACTTTCCTGCAGATCGGGTGACGCTGGAGCCTATGACTACCACTGACAGATCGACCTGAGCTGCATGAAAGTTCACACTGGTGCAATAAATCCTCACACCGTGCTTCAGAGCCTCCGACGCAGGATCCGGCCCTGTCCCTGACCTCTTCTCTGAAGCTGCTCTGTCTCATACCGAAGGATGACAACAGGAAGCATCCTGGCCAGCGCGCTGCTGAGGTGAGATCAGAAGACACGCCCACACAGTGTGCAGAAGAGTGGGCGTGTCTACAACACAGGGATGGCCGCTCGGCATTTGTACACGTTAGTACAGTGCCACTAGCCTTCCTCGAGGCAGCAAAGGGCCGGGCGTCCGACAACTGCTGCCGGGGGGACCGGCCCGCAACTGCTGCTGGGGGGACCAGCCTGGGGGGCACTTGCCTCTTTGCCACCTGGCCCAGTCCGCCCCTGACTGTGACCATTTTCTTAACCCCTTTCTGACATCTGGCATAATAGTATGCCGATGTCAGACACCCTCCCTTTGATGTGGGCTCCGGCGTTGAGTCCCCATCTTTTAACAAAGTTTAAAACTTAGATAAAAAGAACCTAGACATGTTTGATGTCGATGAACTGATAATGACCTGGAGAATCATAATGAAAGGTCAGTTTTAGCATTTTTGCAATTTCACCACACTTTTTTTTCCCATTTTCCAGTACATGATATGTTAAAACCAATGATGTTGTTCAAAAGTACAACTCGTCCCTCAAAAAATAAGCCCTCACATGGCCACATTGACAGAAGAAAAAAAGTCATGGCTCTGGGAAAAAGGGCGAAAAAAGCAAAAACGCAAAACCGAAAATACCTCCGGTCATGAAGGGGCTATTTTGATTCTCATTCTTGGAAATGAGATTTAATGTATTTTTTTTATTATTGTACTTATTGTGTCTTAAATATGAGTGTTTTAGTATATATTTAATAAAGAATATTTTTTAAGGGGAATTCATGTTCTTTACATGGACTGACGCAAACCCTTAAAAAATACAATGAAATTGCAGTTTGTGAGGTAGCAAAGCACGAAAAATGTAAAGTGGGTGAATACTTTCCCAAGCCACTGTATGTATACAGTGAGGGAAATTAGTATTTGATCCCTTGCTGATTTTGTAAGTTTGCCCGCTCACATGAACAGTCTACAATTTTAAGGGTAGGTTAATAATAACATTGAAAGATGGAATATCAAATAATAATAATAATTTTATTTATATAGCGCCAACATATTCCGCAGCGCTTTACAAATTATAGAGGGGACTTGTACAGACAATAGACATTACAGAATAACAGAAATCACAGTTCAAAATAGATACCAGGAGGAATGAGGGCCCTGCTCGCAAGCTTACAAACCATGAGGAAAAGGGGAGACACGAGAGGTGGATGGTAACAATTGCTTTAGTTATTTGGACCAGCCATAGTGTAAGGCTCGGGTGTTCATGTAAAGCTGCATGAACCAGTTAACTGCCTAAGTATGTAGGAGTACAGACACAGTGAGCTATTAACTGTAGGGTTGAGCGACTTTTCCTTTTTTGAGGTCGAGTCGGGTTTCACGAAACCCGACTTTATCAAAAGTCGAGTCGAGTGAAATCGGCCGATCTTCTTGAAAAGTCGGGGTCGAGGATCAGCTGAAACACGAAACCCAATGCAAGGTAATTGAAAATCTATATATTTTTATAATTACTTCAGCGCGATATATGTGAAAAGCCCGTAATTCAATTGCCGGCTTTTCATTTCTCCTGCCTAAACCCGACATGATATGAGACATGGTTTACATACAGTAAACCATGTAATATCCCCCTTTTTTTTGCATATTCCACACTACTAATGTTAGTAGTGTGTATGTGCAAAATTTCGGCACTGTAGCTATTAAATTTAAGGATTAAATCGCGGAAAAAATTGGCGTGGGCTCCCGCGCAATTTTCTCCGCCAGAGTGGTAAAGCCAGTGACTGAGGGCAGATATTAATAGCCTAGAGAGGGTCCATGGTTATTGCCCCCCCCCGGCTACAAACATCTGCCCCAGCCACCCCAGAAAAGGCACATCTGGAAGATGCGCCTATTCTGGCACTTGGCCACTCTCTTCCCACTCCCGTGTAGTGGTTGGATATGGGGTAATGAAGGGTTAATGCCACCTTGCTATTGTAAGGTGACATTAAGCCAGATTAATAATGGAGAGGCGTCAATTATGACACCTATCCATTATTAATCCAATTGTATGAAATGGTTAAAAAAACACACACACAATATTGCAAAGTATTTTAATGAAATAAACACACAGGTTGTTGTAATATTTTATTGTTCTCTCAATCCACCTGAAGACCCTCGCTCTGTAACAAAGGAAACATAATAAACCAACAATATACATACCATCTGTAGATCTGTAACGTCCCATGATGTAAATCCATCTGAAAGGGTTAAAATATTTTACAGGCAGGAGCTCTGCTAATGCAGCTGTGTGTTGTGAATTCTGTTGTGGGTTCTGCTCTTGGGCTCCCTCCGGTGGTTATAAGTGGTAGTGCTGCTGTTTGTCCTTCACAGCAGTCATCAGGTGCTTCCACTTTGGACGGGGCTATTTAGTCTGGCTTCACCCTTTAGTGAGTGCCAGTTGTCCATTGTTTTTCTGGAGGATTCACATCTCTGCTTGGTTTCTCCTGCTGGATTGTCCAAATCATCAAAGATAAGTCCTGGCTTTGTTTTTGCAGTCCACATGCGGTGGACTTTATAGTTCAGTGAATTGCTATGTTTTTTCTTGTCCAGCTTTGTCTGTGTAAGGATTTATTCAGCCAAGCTGGAAGCTCTGGAGTCGCAGAGTTACCCTCCATGCCTTTAGTTAGGTGTGGAGATTTTTGTATTCTCTGTGGTGGATTTTTGTAGTATTTTAATACTGACCGCACAGTACTCTGTCCTGTCTTTACTTTCTAGGTAGCGTGGCCTCCTTTGCTAAATTCTGTTTTCAGTCTGCTTTTGAAATTTCCCTCTCCTCTCACAGTCAATATTTGTGGGGGGCTGTCTTTACTTTGGAGATTTTCTCTGAGGCTAGATAGTTTTCCTGTTTCTTTCTTTAGGGGTAATTAGTCCTCCGGCTGTGACGAGGTGTCGAGGGAGTGACAGGAACATCCCACGGCTACTTATAGTTGCGGTGTTAAGTTCAGGGTCTGCGGTCAGTATAGAGGCCTCCTACTCCAGAGCTCATCCATGCTGCTCCTAGGCCACCAGATCATAGCAGCTGTGCTCGTGCCTGTAAACCCCAAGGAATGAAGGAAATGTAGGTCAATGACCTATAGTTACCTTCAGTCGTGGTGATGCGCCCTCTGCTGGATGTCCTCATATGACGTCGAGCGTGAGAAAAAGTTCACAGGCTGCAGTTCATGAGGACATCCAGCAGAGGGCGCATCACCGCAACTGAAGGTAACTATAGGTCATTGAACTACATTTCCTTCATTCCCCGGGGTTTACAGGCACGAGCACAGCTGCATTAGCAGAGCTCCTGCCTGTAAAATATTTTAACCCTTTCAGATGGATTTACATCGTGGGATGTTACAGATCTACAGATGGTATGTATATTGTTGGTTTATTATGTTTCCTTTGTTACACAGCGAGGGTCTTCAGGTGGATTGAGAGAACAATAAAATATTACAACAACCTGTGTGTTTATTTCATTAAAATACTTTGCAATATTGTGTGTGTGTTTTTTTAACCATTTCATACAATTGGATTAATGGATAGGTGTCATAATTGACGCCTCTCCATTATTAATCTGGCTTAATGTCACCTTACAATAGCAAGGTGGCATTAACCCTTCATTACCCCATATCCCACCGCTACACGGGAGTGGGAAGAGAGTGGCCAAGTGCCAGAATAGGCGCATCTTCCAGATGTGCCTTTTCTGGGGTGGCTGGGGGCAGATGTTTGTAGCCAGGGGGGGCAATAACCATGGACCCTCTCTAGGCTATTAATATCTGCCCTCAGTCACTGGCTTTACCACTCTGGTGGAGAAAATTGCGCGGGAGCCCACGCCAATTTTTTCCGTGATTTAACCCTTAAATTTAATAGCTACAGCGCCGAAATTTTGCACATACACACTACTAACATTAGTAGTGTGGAATATGCAAAAAAAAGGGGGATATGACATGGTTTACTGTATGTAAACCATGTCTCATATCATGTCGGGTTTAGGCAGGAGAAATGAAAAGCCAGCAATTGAATTACCAGCTTTTCACATATATCGCGCTGAAGTAATATAAATATATATATATATATATACAAATATATGTGTCTCAATGACATATATATATATATATATATATATATATATATATATATATATATATATATATATATAAAATGAAACCCGACTTTGGAGCGAAGATCGCCGACGGCCAACCCGATCCCACAGTGAGATCGGGTCGGGTTTCACGAAACCCGACTTTCCCAAAAGTCGGCGACTTTTGAAATTGGCCGATCTGTTTCGCTCAACCCTAATTAACTGCATAAAGTTAAAGTTATGAGAACATGATGCGAGGAACCTGATTATGTATGTTTTTTTTTTTGTTTGTTTTTTTTTTTAATAGGCCACATAGGGATAGTTAGGTTAATGCATTGAGGCGGTAGGCCAATCTGAACAAATTAGTTTTTAGGGCACGCTTAAAACTGTGGGGATTAGGGATTAATCGTATTAACCTGGGTAGTGCATTCCAAAGAATCGGCGCAGCACGTGTAAAGTCTTGGAGACGGGAGTGGGAGGTTCTGATTATTGAGGATGCTAACCTGAGGTCATTAGCGGAGCGGAGGGCTTGGGTAGGGTGGTAGACTGAGACCAGAGAGGAGATGTAGGGTGGTGCTGAGCCATGGAGTGTTTGTGGATGAGAGTAGTAGTTTTGTACTGGATTCTGGAGTGGATGGGTAGCCAGTGTAATGACTAGCACAAGGTAGAGGCATCGGTGTAACAATTGGTGAGGAATATGATTCTGGCTGCAGCATTCAGGACAGATTGGAGCAGGGAGAGTTTGGTAAGAGGGAGGCCGATTAGTAGAGAGTTACAATAGTCCAGACGAGAATGAATAAGTGAAACAGTAAGAGTTTTTGCAGAGCCGAAAGTAAGATAAGGGCGAATTCTAGAAATGTTTTTGAGATGCAGATTAGAAGAGCGAGCCAGTGATTGGATGTGGGGGGTGAATGAAAGCTCGGAATCAAGGATGACCCCAAGACAGCGGGCATGTTGCTTTGGAGTAATGGTGGAACCGCACACGGAGATGGCAATGTCAGGCAAAGCTAGGTTAGTAGAGGGAGGAAACACGAGGAGTTCAGTTTTTGACAGGTTCAGTTTCAGATAGAGGGAGGACATGATGTTAGAGACAGTGGTAAGACAATCACTGGTGTTTTCTAAAAAGGTCAGTGTGATAACAGGAGAAGAAGTGTATAATTGGGTGTCGTCAGCATAGAGATGGTACTGGAAACCAAATCTACTGATTGTTTGTCCAATATGGGCAGTATACAAAGAGAAGAGGAGGGGGCCTAGGACTGATCCTTGAGGAACCCCAACAGTAAGGGGAAGGTGAGAGGAGGAGAAACCAGCAAAACATACAGTGAAGGATCGGTCAGAGAGATAGGAGGAGAACCAGGAGAGAATGGTGTCCTTGAGGCCGATGGAGCGGAGCATAGTGAGGAGGAGCTGATGATCCACAGTGTCGAATGCTGCGGAGAGATCCAAGAGAATTAGCATGGAGTAGTGACCATTAGATTTAGCTGTTAGTAGGTCATTAGAGACTTTAGTGAGGGCAGTTTCAGTAGAGTGTAAAGAGCAGAAGCCAGATTGAAGAGGGTCGAGAAGAGAGTTATCTGAGAGATAGCGGGTAAGACGGGAGTGGACCAGGCGTTTGAGGAGTTTAGAGATGAAGGGAAGATTAGAGACAGGTCTATAATTAGAGGCACAGTTTTGATCGAGGGATGGTTTTATAAGTAATGGATGTATGATGGCATGCTTAAATGAGGAGGGAAAAATACCAGAAGTGAGAGAAAGGTTGAATATTTTTGTTAGGTGAGAGGTAACAGCCGGGGAAAGGGACTGGAGGAGATGTGATGGAATGGGGTCACTGGTGCAAGTGGTCAGGCGAGAAGATGCAAGGAGCCTGATTACTTCTTCTTCTGTGACTGGTTCAAAGTCAGGGAGTGAACTAGATGCAGTGGGTGAGGGAGGACAGTGCATGGTATGAAGAGTTTGGAAGATGATTTCCTGTCAAATGTGGTCAGTTTATTCTTTGAAGTAATTGGCCAGATCATCAGCGCGGAGATCCGTGGTTGGGGCCTGCACTCTTAAGTTGAGTAGGGACTGGAAAGTGTCAAAGAGATGTTTAGGGTTATTGGACAGTGAGGTGATGAGGGTGTTGAAATAGGTTTGTTTGGAGAGGTGAAGGGCAGAGTTATATGTTTTTAGCATGAACTTATAATGGATGAAATCTTCAGGTAGATTAGATTTTCTCCACAGACGTTTCGCGCACCTGGAGCACCGCTGCAGGAAACGTGTTTGCAGTGTGTGCCACGGTTGTCGCCATCTGTGCTGAGTTGTTCTATGTATAGGAGGTGCAGCTTCATCCAGGGCACTTTGCAGGGTTTCATTGTAATGCTTCAGAGCAGAATCAGGACATGAGATGGAGGAGATTGGGGCCAATGAGGACTGCAAGTTCTTCATAAGTTTCTGGGTGTTAATGGCCTGTATGTTTCTATAAGTGTGGAAAGTGGGGTTGACCTGAGCGGCATGGCAGTTCTTGATAAAGAATTAAAGAAGGTTGTGGTCAGAGAGGGGAGTTTGTGAAATCGTCCACTGAGCAAAGCCAGGAGAAGACCAAGTCGAGGGAGTTTCCATCTTCATGCGTTGGAGAGTTAGTATGCTGTGAGAGGCCGAAAGAGGAGTTTAAAGATAAAAGGTGAGAAGCAGATGGGGAGAGGGGAGAAGCAATGAGGATGTTGAAATCACCCATGATGAGGGTGGGGCTGTCACAGGAGAGAAAGTGTGGAAGCCAAGTGGCAAAGTGATCCAGGAACTGATGAGAGGGGCTGAGAGGACGATACACCACCGCCACTCGCATGGAGAAGGGGATGTAGAGTCTGACAGCATGGACCTCAAAGGAAGGGAAGACAAGTGAGGCTACTTGGGGGATAACTTATATATATATAGCTTAATGTCTTATTATATGTAGCCCCATCTTTTTCTACATAGACTAACATAATTCGAACATCCCAGTTCCGTTTCCAAGACTTCTCTTGTACTACACCAGGTTTCTAGAATTCACTTCACTGGACTATGTGATTACTACCTAGCCCCTACACTTTTAAGCATGAATTAAAAACGAAATCAGAGTCAGACCTATCACCTAACTTCACTAATCTAACTGTTCCCTGTTCTTTCTTTCTAAATTTTCCTCAGAATCTCAAATTTCCCTTTCATCTGTCTCCACACCCTCCATGCATTTGCAGCGCCCCAGAGTCCTGGTCGTTGCAGTGCTGTGGCTTCGCCGCTAAGGGGAGCCATGGTACGTTCGATGGCACCGAAGGAGTTCCTCCAATCAGGTATCACAGACACCAATATGTTTCACAGCTGGGCCTCCGGGGGGAGCTAAGGGTGCTATTCATTAGGCCACTCCCCACCATAGTGGGTAAACTGGGGGTCAGGCAGGAAGTTAGACAGAACGCTGACGGGATTGAACGGAGCAACACCCTGTGGCAGGGGGTGTTGTGAAGGGAGAGACTGTAGGGTCTCTGCCAGGGGTGGGATCCTGGCAGAGGCTTGGCATTGAAAGAACGTAACGGGTCCGCGCAGGCTCCTGGAAGCGGCGGGACTCAAGAAAGGACTAGAAGCGAGATAGATTGTGCTGAGTGAGAAACAAGATCAAGCAGAAGGAGAATACCAGCAGGGGTTTTGTTGAAAGAGGCAGCACCCTGCTGAGGCGCAATACCGGTGGCCGGAACGCTGAGGGAGTGGATTAGAATACAGCTTCAAGCCATACTCCAAACAGCGGCAGGACAGTCGGTCTCAGGCGAGCTGTCTACCACATATCACCTATGAAGTCTTGGGGGGCAATTGCGGGAGAGGGGCGACTCTAGGGTCCCGGAAGAACTCCAGGCCTACCTGACAAACGGGTGCCATTCCAACCTGAATACAGGGAAGGGGTGGATTACAGAGGAACATCAAATCGAGTTGTGAGGGAACTTAAGAAACAGACACAACCGTTGTGGGGTTACTTTCCGTGAGCGCAGCAGGGAAGGACTACAACACATAGCGCTAGAAGGAAGGCACAGATTTCCACCTGAGAGGAGAACTCTGGAGGTGCCATTGGACCGGCCGGACTTGCGTAGCCTGGTGAACCGTGTTCTGGACTGAGGACTCAGAGATCTCCAGTAAAGAGGTAAAGAGACTGCAACCTGGTGTCCTCGTTATTTACCGCGACTTACACCCCACAACTGCACCGTTACAACACCACTTATTGCACCGGACGTCCCCCACTGACAGACAGGGCCACGGACCGGGTCTAGCCACCGTGACAACCCCAGAACTGAGACTCAGAGGCCCGGCTCCGGGTACCCCTCGGCCCTGCGGCGGTGTGGGGGCGCGCCGCAGACTTGGCGTCACGAACAGGATCTACTTAAGCCTGAAGAATCAGGTCATGTGTGCCTAGAGACTGTGATTTGTTGTGCTTGGACTGTACTTTATTACAAAGACTGTGCTGCGCCAGTTGCCGCCAAAATCCGCCGCCATTGCAGCGCTGAGGAAAGCGCAGGAAGAGAAGAGGGGCGTGGAGTGGGCGTAGACGAGCTGGAGAGCGCGAAGAATAATGGCCGCCCAGTCTAAGTATTTTTGTGTCCTGAGGACGTGCCCGTCAACTGCTGAGGTCCGCCTCCTGATTCTGGCCGGAGGGTGGAGACCATGGGGACGGGGCCGCCCACGGAAGAGACCGCGGGAAGACGACGCGGAAGAGGAGAAAAAGATGGCGACATCCAGAGTACCACGCGGAGCTGACCCGGCTCGGCCTGAGGTAGCCTCAGGGGCGCCCACATTGCGGGGTTCGGCCTTAGCAGGGCCACTGATGGGACGACCCCCTCCGCCGATGTTCGCGGAGTGTGCGGCTGCAGCCGAGACCCGACAGCTGGCACGCCGCCTAAAGAATGACACCCGTGTGCTAGCTCGGATGGGGCAGCCAACAGAAATCCGCCTGTCCCCAGTGTCCCCTGCTCCTTCCCACCTGGCCGCGTCCGAAGATACACCACCGACGCCGGACTTGAAAATAATTCCGGATGCGGAACACTTCCGGCGTCTGATGGCAGCCTGGCGGAGCCGGCCCCAGCCCGCCGAGCAGATTGACCTGGTAAGCCCCCCAGAGATCCCACCGTCGCACTGGGGTGTAGTGGTGGCCTTCAATCCCCAGTCTGGACGGGGAATAATCCAGGAGATTGGGGAGCCACTACAGGTCCGTGTGGATCGGATAGAGGTGGAACCAAGCAGCGGGAGGTTCGATTGCAACTTAGAGCCAGGTGATGCTGTCACCTACACGCGGTGGAGGAGGGCCGCGGGTGAGACGGGCTGGATAGCCCGAGGCGTGCAGCGATGCGTTGCCCTCCAGGCTGCTGCAGGGGCACCAGAAGACGATACTCCGGCGAGGAAAGCTGCAGAGCCCGGTCCCGCGGAACCATCAGAAGCTCGACCTCACCGTGCCCCGGGGGAACGTGTACGGTTGCCGACAACGAGGATCTCCCAGCGGGGGATTCTGGCACTGCTGGGACCGGAACGATGCCCTGGCTCACCAGAACGATCTGTTGGTTTGGTGAGGCCGGAGAGAAGACCCCCGGCCACATCTCAACGGTAAAGTAATATTACTGCTAAATGTACATAGTTACTGTTCTTCCAAGTTGCTGCTAGACCCGTTCAGGGTTAAAGGTGACCCCTTTGTTGACCCGGGGTCACTGTTGTTTTCCTGAAGTTTATACAAGTTTTAAAGTTACACAAACTGCAGAAATCATGGACTGTGCATGATTCGAACTTTCTTTTGTAAATAGTTTGCACCTTCTTAAAGGTGCTCCCTACTGGTTTTAGCCAAAGACACTTTGCGAAGATATTTGCCCTATTGGTTTGAGCCAAAGACACTTTGTGAAGATACCTTTCCTACCGGTTCTAGTTAAAGACACTTTGCGAAGATACCATACCGGAACCTTTGCGTGGGCTGGTAGGCTGAGAAGACGAGCTACCTCAGAAAGACTTGGTCCCCTCTTAAAGGGGATGTGTGAAATTGAACTTGAGAAAGATACTGTTGCAGAACAGTAATGTGATAATGAAGCTTGAAAAAGAAATGTAACTGTTTTACATGCTAAGTTATATGTGTTGAATTTGTTGAAATGTGAAATCCAAATAATGTTTTGCAGAAAGAAAAGATGCAGAGAGCCCGTAGGGGTAGAGATAGAGATCTGCATAGCTGAAAGTAAGGAAGTAATGATGAAGGTGAGGATAGAAGGTCAACCCTGCGTCCCCATAGAAAGTTACTTTGTTACTAAGGACAGAAGGCGAACCCGTAGGGGTTAGAGAGTGAGTCCTTAAAGGAGCCGAGTAGAGCGGGCTCAGAGTTCTTTAAACGAAAGGAATGTTATGTCTATACTATGTATAGTAGCGAAAGGCAGTAGGCCCTGGCTGAACGGGGCGGTCCTGTAAAAGAAAGGAGAGGCAGTAGGTCTGGTGCCATAGGGACAGGCGGTCCTGCAGGTTCAAAGTAGGAGAATGTGAAGTTACCTTACCCTGTAATGTGATTATAGGAAGGCCTTTGGTAAACTAAGAGTGTATGTTTCTTAAAGGCAATGTTAATTTATTGTTCCAGAATTTGCACTAAGTAGAATACCCGGTTGGGTAACAGGAGTTATGCATAGCCTGTAATTTATAATGTTGACCATGTTTGTAACGTTAAAAGTGTCCTCACCTCCCATAAAGGGAAGCCTGTTCAAGTATACTTATCGTTTTGCACTCAACAAAATTGTATGTCTTTTTGCTAATCTGTATTGTTGTTTTTCTTCCCAGTCCCGGAGTACTGTGTTTAACCAGGGGGGAGTGCAGCGCCCCAGAGTCCTGGTCGTTGCAGTGCTGTGGCTTCGCCGCTAAGGGGAGCCATGGTACGTTCGATGGCACCGAAGGAGTTCCTCCAATCAGGTATCACAGACACCAATATGTTTCACAGCTGGGCCTCCGGGGGGAGCTAAGGGTGCTATTCATTAGGCCACTCCCCACCATAGTGGGTAAACTGGGGGTCAGGCAGGAAGTTAGACAGAACGCTGACGGGATTGAACGGAGCAACACCCTGTGGCAGGGGGTGTTGTGAAGGGAGAGACTGTAGGGTCTCTGCCAGGGGTGGGATCCTGGCAGAGGCTTGGCATTGAAAGAACGTAACGGGTCCGCGCAGGCTCCTGGAAGCGGCGGGACTCAAGAAAGGACTAGAAGCGAGATAGATTGTGCTGAGTGAGAAACGAGATCAAGCAGAAGGAGAATACCAGCAGGGATTTTGTTGAAAGAGGCAGCACCCTGCTGAGGCGCAATACCGGTGGCCGGAACGCCGAGGGAGTGGATTAGAATACAGCTTCAAGCCATACTCCAAACAGCGGCAGGACAGTCGGTCTCAGGCGGGCTGTCTACCACATATCACCTATGAAGTCTTGGGGGGCAATTGCGGGAGAGGGGCGACTCTAGGGTCCCGGAAGAACTCCAGGCCTACCTGACAAACGGGTGCCATTCCAACCTGAATACAGGGAAGGGGTGGATTACAGAGGAACATCAAATCGAGTTGTGAGGGAACTTAAGAAACAGACACAACCGTTGTGGGGTTACTTTCCGTGAGCACAGCAGGGAAGGACTACAACACATAGCGCTAGAAGGAAGGCACAGATTTCCACCTGAGAGGAGAACTCTGGAGGTGCCATTGGACCGGCCGGACTTGCGTAGCCTGGTGAACCGTGTTCTGGACTGAGGACTCAGAGATCTCCAGTAAAGAGGTAAAGAGACTGCAACCTGGTGTCCTCGTTATTTACCGCGACTTACACCCCACAACTGCACCGTTACAACACCACTTATTGCACCGGACGTCCCCCACTGACAGACAGGGCCACGGACCGGGTCTAGCCACCGTGACAACCCCAGAACTGAGACTCAGAGGCCCGGCTCCGGGTACCCCTCGGCCCTGCGGCGGTGTGGGGGCGCGCCGCACATTGACTTAATAATTGTACTTAGACAGACACTGGCTGTTAACTGCCGGATCATGAAGAATTATTTTAAATGCCTCATTATAATGATGGCTGGACCATACACGGCAAGCACTTTTTACCTGTTGTGCCCCCCCAATTTCCTTATAGATTGTAAGCTTGTGAAGAGGGCCCTCACTCCACCATTCATTGTTGAGCTACGGGTTAATGTTATTATCTGCACATGTCCCTGCTTAAATGTAAAGGGCTGCAAAATATATTGTACTACATACATAAAAGTATTATTACATAGCGTCCTCTCATTTCATACATCGTCATCCCTTACTATGAATCATTTACTTTTGTTAAGTAGAACACTGTGCCTTATGTATTCTCTTGTTATTTTTGCTAATCATACTGTTAGGGTTGGCGGAACGCACCGAATATATTTATTAGATGGGATAGATGCGTTCGCAACCCGGGATCCACCGTGCAGGAAAGAACCTGCTGCTAAATAAGGCGGCAAAGCAAATTAGAATAAACGAACTCTGTTACTTCACAGAGCCCGTAGTAAAGAGAACGCTGTGCCCTGTTTAGCTCACAGGGGACACATCTATTGTGTAGAGCCGACAGTGGTCATGCAGTCCAACCAACACGCAGCTCCTCTCCGGTGGAGCCGGAATTCTATCGGCTATTAGCCAGCCCTGAATTCACACATAAACTCCTCACCGGAGGTGCCAGCATTCTAGGGGCTTATTTCAGCTGGGTCCCTGACCACACACACGACCACACTGGTGCTGAGCTTGTACATATTTGACACTAGCGCATGGCCGTGCGGTCATGAGAACCTTAAATAGCTGCAGCACCTACAGGCCCTTCCAAAAAGGACCAATGGAAGGCTGCCACAGAACTTGATCAGGTACAGGACCTTCCTGGAGGACCAATGGAAGTTGCTGCAGTACCTGAGCATGTGACCCTTGATCTCCACTGAGAGATCTTACCCTGGGCATGCTCAGTGTGTGCAAAGTAGGACTTAGTCCCAGAAAAGCCTGCTCACCGCAGATCAGTGCAGGGTACAATAGCAGAGCCTGGAGAGACAGCAGTAACCCTTTGCACAGTATCAGACTCAGTGAGACGCTGGGACTGACGTCTCTGCTGAGCAGGCTCCACTGCGGCCGATGCAGAATGGGAGACCGCAGCAAACATGGCTCGAGATTCCCCCTGTGCAGCGGCGGGAACTCAACTCCTAAAGGTACCGTCACACTCAGCAACTTTGCACCGAGAATGACAACAATCCGTGAAGTTGCAGCGTCCTGGATAGCGCTCTCGTTGTGTTTGACATGCAGCAGCGATCTGGATCCCGCTGTGCTATCGCTGGTCGGAGCTAGAAGTCCAAAACTTTATTTTGTCGCCAGGTCTGCATGTATCGTCATGTTTGACAACAAAAGCAATGACGCCAGCAATGTTTGACATGGAGCTAACAACCAGCGAGAACGAGAAGTGAGTCGCCGTTACGTCACTGGATCGCTCCTGCATCGTTCTGGAGTTGCTGTGTTTGACGTCTCTACAGCGACCTAAACAGTGACGCTCCAGCGATCTAGTTTAGGTCGGCTCGTTGTCTATATCGCCGCAGCGTCGCTAAGTGTGACGGTACCTTAACACATACTGCCCTCTTATTATTACATAGCACCCTGTCATTATTTCTTAGCATGTTCTTTTGCATATAGATGCTGTATATAATAAAATCACTGCTGATAAAACATGGGAAAGCATCTTTTCTAATGGAGGAGCTGATGAACTGGTCTTCTGGTCGGGAGCTTCTCTAACAGCATCAAACGTGTAGGGTTAGCTACAGTGCTCTTCAAAGGACTAAAGAGCAGATTAGGGCATTCTCCCAAATAAAGGCGCAAGGTCCAAGTTCTAAGGAACCCACTTGAATATAGCATGCACTGGAAAATAGTAGACACCGATCAGCCAGTGATGAAGCTCAAAACATCTTTATTCTGCCATACACAAGATGCTGAAATGTTGCATTCTGTGTATGGTAAAATAAAGATGTTTTGAGCTTTATCATTTGCTAGATGCTCTCTGCTGCTCTATCAGCAGTAATTTCATGTCTAACAAGAGAGGACTCTATGTAATAGAGAGGGCGCTATTAATCACAAAAGTAACAAGAGAATAAACACAGGATGATGCTGTACATAACAAGAGATGATTAGTGTTGAGCGATACCGTCCGATACTTGAAAGTATCGGTATTGGATAGTATCGGCGGATACCCGAAAAGTATCGGATATCGCCGATACCGATACCCGATACCAATACAAGTCAATGGGACACCAAGTATCGGAAGGTATCCTGATGGTTCCCAGGGTCTGAAGGAGAGGAAACTCCCCTTCAGGCCCTGGGATCCATATTACTGTGTAAAATAAAGAATTAAAATAAAAAATATTGATATACTCACCTCTCTGGAGGCCCCTGGACATCACCGCTGGTAACTGGCAGCCTTCTTTGCTTAAAATAAGCGCGTTTAGGGCCTTCCATGACGTCACGGCTTCTGATTGGTCGCGTGCCGCTCATGTGACCGCCACGCGACCAATCACAAGCCGTGACGTCATTCTCAGGTCCTAAATTCCTAGAATGAGGAGTTTAGGGCCTGAGAATGACGTCACGGCTTGTGATTGGTCGCGTGGCGGTCACATGAGCGGCACGCGACCAATCAGAAGCCGTGATGTCATGGAAGGCCCTAAACGCGCTCATTTTAAGCAATGAAGGCTGCCGGTTACCAGCGGTGATGTCCAGGGGCCTCCGGAGAGGTGAGTATATCAATATTTTTTATTTTAATTCTTTATTTTACACAGTAATATGGATCCGATACCGATTCCCGATACCACAAAAGTATCGGATCTCGGTATCGGAATTCCGATACCGCAAGTATCGGCCGATACCCGATACTTGCGGTATCGGAATGCTCAACACTAGAGATGATATTATTTAATAATGGGACAATGCTGTACATGACAACAGTGGACACTATGGAATACGGGATGGTGCCATATATAACTAATCACAGGCATCCATCGACAGTATTGGAGAATGCGAGCAACGATCCCACTACCTCTCGCAGGTAAGGGGGAATAAATAATCATAGGTAGAGTGGCAGATCATGCTGTGAGGAAGGAGAACAAACACCTATAAAAAAGAATACAGAATTCAGGATGCCTGAAAGGGTGATATGGGATGTAAAAGGGAATAATAAAAATTATTTTCCATTTTACAGATGAAGCAACACAGGCAAAAGAAAGGTAGAGTCTGCAGCAAGAGGAAAAGCCAGGAAGTAAGACAGAGGGTTAGGAGGGTTGGTACTTAGTGGAGCCTGCTAAATTAGTGACAGGCCTGTCCCTGCTGCATCATAGTGTAATCAAGTAGAGTTGCAAGTTGAAAAAGATTATATGAAAAGGAAAAAAAGCACAGTTTACGGTATGTAAGTAACAAAAGTATTTAATTTTTTATGTATACATTTTTACTAAAATGTAAAACCCTTTTTAAAGGCTTTATCCACTACAGGATAACCCCTTCCTGATCAAAATGTTTGGCCCTCATAAAATAATAAAGCTTATACCTCCCGTACCAGCACCGTTCCCGCTGTGTCAGCAGTCGCTCTCCCCGAGACTCTCGTGCGGTATTGTGAAACAAGACGCCTGGACCCAATCAGCGTTGACATCACTGTCCCCACATTCAGACAAATTGGTCATGTAGAGGAAGTCAGAGATCAGCTGCAGCTGTCACAGCAGCGCATGAGAGCCATGAGGAGAGGGCCGACACTGTAGGATAGACAAATAGTTGCAGTATTATATAAAATGCAGTAAATAACACTAATCCAGAGAAAAAAATGTTTTATAATTACACACTAACAGTGCAATCTTAATCTTCAAAATTTTCATAAAGTTTAATTATATGTAGAGCAAATACTTACAGTCATTTCAAGAGATAATTCGGTACTGGGGTCCCTCTGGTCTTGTTATGTTCATGCATTGTGCTTTTTTCAGCCATTAATTAATGTAGTTATGTGCAAAAAGAACTAGAGAGCAATTTGTATTTTTCTCTAAAGCATTTGTACATGGTACACTGTTTTAAGGTAAAAATAACTCTTTTCTGACTCTTCCTTTCCTTTCTATTTTCATTGTTTTTTTCTTTAATTTCTTCATTACAAGCTTCCAAGGGCAATAATTTTTTTATTTTTCCATCATCATAGTCACATGTGTTTTTTTTTTGTGGGACAAGTTGCGCTTTATTGGTTGATGTGTCATTTAACGTGGATGTGTCACCAGATTTCACAATAAAAGCATCATACATTAATACATACACTATGTTCCAAATTATTATGCAAATTACATTTTTCTCTGATTTTCCTAAATGGTTGGTGCAAATGACAGTCAGTCTAATAAAAGTAATCACCCGTTAGAGTATACATCGAATTTTATTGAATAAACCTCCCAATGATAACAGTATAATCTCCAAAATGAATAAAAACTTAAAATGCACTGTTCCAAATTATTAGGCACAGTAGAATTTCTAAACATTTGATATGTTTTAAAGAACTGAAAATGCTCATTTGTGGAATTTGCAGCTTTAGGACGTCACATTCACTGAACAGAAAGCTATTTAACTCCAAAACCTCCTAACAGGCCAAGTTACATGTTACCATAGGAACGTTCTTTGATATCACCTTCACAATTCCTGCATCCATTGAGTTTCTGCTTGTATTTCTTTGTATGAAGTCAGAATAGCCTCACAGAGCTGCTGTTTTGATGTGAACTGCCTCCCACCCTCATAGATCTTTTGCTTGATGATACTCCAAAGGTTCTCTATAGGGTTGAGGTCAGGGGAAGATGGTGGCTACACCATAAGTTTATCTCCTTTTATGCCCATAGCAGCCAATGACTCAGAGGTAGTCTTTGCAGCATGAGATGGTGCATTGTCAGCATGAAGATGATTTTGCTCCTGAAGGCACATTTCTGCTTTTTATACCCTGGAGGAAAGTTGTCAGTCAGAAACTCTATATACTTTGCAGAGGTCATTTTCACACCTTCAGGAACCTTAAAGGGCCCTACCAGCTGTTTCTCCATGATTCCCACCCAAAACATGACTCTTCCACCTCCTTGCTGACGTTGCAGCCTTGTTGCGACATGGTGGCCATCCACCAACCATCCACTACTCCATCCATCTGGACCATCCAGGGTTGCTCAACACTTATCAGTAAACAAGAATGTGTGGAAATTGGTCTTCATGTATGTGTGGGCCCAATGCAACCATTTCTGCTTGTGAACACTGTTTAAGGGTGGCCGAATAGTAGGTTTATGCACCAAAGCAAGCCTTTGAAGGAGCCTATGGAGCACCCACACTGCCGCAGGGCCGAGGGGCACATGGTACCAGGCCTCTGTGTCTCAGGTCTGGGGTTGTCATGGTGGCTAGGCCCAGTCCGTGACCCTGCTGAGGGGCGTCCAGTGAAAGTTGAGAATGTGAGGATGTTGTGATGTGGTGTAGGTCGCGGTGAATAACGAGGACACCAGGTTGCAGTCTCTTTACCTCTTTACTTAAGGCTTCAGGATCTTCAGTCTGGAATACGGTTAACCGGGCTACCTGAGTCCAGCCGGTCCGATGGCACCTCCAGAGTTCCCTTTGCATGTGGAAATCTGTGTCTACCTTCTAGCGCTTGTGTGTTGTAGTCCTTCCCTGCTGTGCTTACGGGATAGTCCTCACGACTGTTGTGTCTGTTTCTGAAGTTCCCTCACAACTCGATTATGATGTTCTTCTTCGTCCCCCAGATGATATGGCTAGGATGCACCCGTATGACGGGTAGGCTCGGAGGTCTTCCGGGACCCTAGAGTCGCCCCTCTCCAAATGTTGCCCCCTGTGTCTGCTTAGGTGATTTTGAGTGAGACAGCACGCCTAGAACTGACTGTCCTGCCGTAGGTTTGAAGTAAGGCCTGGAGCTCAATACTTCCTCGGCATTTCCGGCCACCGGCTACGCGCCTCAGTAGGATGTTGCCTCGTCTTACAGCACGACTCCTACTGGTGTTTCTCCTTGTTGCATTGATCTCATTTCTCACTCAGCACAATAAACCTCGCTTCTTGTCCTTTCTTGGGGTACCGCCGCAATGAAGTGCAGGCGCGGTCCCGTAACGTTCTTTCTGTTTGCTAGGCCTCTGTCAGGATCCCACCCCTGACAGGGACCCCCCTGAATCTTCCCCTGCAACACCCTCTGCCACAGGATGTTGCCTGGTTCCAACCCAGTCAGCTTCTGACTAACTTCCTATCTAACCCCCAGTTTTACCAGATTGTGAGGAGTGGCCTAATACACAGCACCCTTAGCTCACCTTGGAGGCCAGACTGTGAAGTGTATTGGTGTCTGTGAAACCTGGTCAGGTGAACTCCTTCAGTGCCATCAGACGTACCATAGCCCCCCTTAGCGGCGGAGCATCAGTACTGCAACGACCAGGACTCTGGGGCGCTGCACTCCCCCCCGGTTAAATCCAGTACTCCTGGACTGGGAAGAAAACAACAATACATGTCAGCAAAAAGACATACAATTTTTGAAATGCAATAACAAGTAAATTTGAACAGAGCTTCCCTTTATGGGAGGTGAGGACACTTGAACGTTACAAACATGGTTAAATATTTTAAATAACATACTATAAATAACTTCTCTTACCCAACCGGGTATTCTACTTAGTGCAATTTCTGAACAATAATTTAACATTGCCTTTAAGGACATATACGCTGAATTCACTAAAGACCTTCTTATAAAACGCTATAAGGCTAATCAACTTTTCTTCATTTTCCACCTTTACATCTGCAGGACCACCTGTCTATCTGCCCCAGGTCTACTGCCTCTCGCTCTGTTGCAGGACCGCCCCATTCCTCATCTGGGCCTATTGCCTTTCTGCTACTATACACAGTATAGAACTTATCAACCTTCTCTCAGTTTAGGATCGCTGAGCCATCTCTGTACAGCTCCTAGGAGGATTCACCGACTAACCCCATACGGGTTCACTTCCTGTCCTCATTCTCTAACACATTATTAAACATTTCTTACAATTAACTAGCTAACTACATATAACTTCTACATGTAAGCATTATTCGACTTTAAGTGCTATTGGTGAACGTCCCCTTTAAGAGGGGACCAAGTCTCTTGGAGGTAGTGCAACTTCTCAAGCTGCAAGTTCGTATACAGCAAGGACTCCGGTGCTGTTTCCAAGAACAGTTTCTTCGCAAAGAGTCCTTTTCTTTGTAAAACCAGTAGAGGGCACCTTTAAGAAGGTGCAAACTATTTACAATAAGTTTGTAATCATGCAGTGTTCATGATCCAGCAGTTCTTTTCAACAATGATGAACAAGAAACAAAAGCAAAAAGGCAAAAATAGGGATTCTGGGTAAACTAAGGGATCCCTTTAAGAGATAACCCTAGTCGGGTTGCAGCAGCAAGAAGACACATAGAAAGACGGACAGTTAACTATATACAAGTGATGAAGCATTCTTGCTTACTCAGTTTCTGGCTGAGCAGGAGGCGGCCTCCTCAACGCCCGTCAGGTCGACCTGGGCCGTGGGTTGGGGTCTGTTCCGCCACACCGTCATCAGGCGTCGCAGGTGTTCGACCTCCGGCAGGATCCTCAGGCCCTTTGCCTGCAGCTCACACTCCGCCGTGGTCGGGATGAGGGAAGCGGGGGACACCGGAGACAGGCGGACTTCCGTGGGTTGGCCCAGCCGAGCGATCGCGTGGGCATCGGCCTCCCGGCGGCGTGTTATCTGCCGGGCCTCGGCTGCGGCCACACACTCCTCAGATGGCGGCCAGTTGGGTCTGCCCATCGGTAGCTCCGTAAGGGCCAGTCCCTGCAATGATGGCACATCTGGGGCTGTGTCGGGTGGTGCAGCCTCATGCTGGGTCGGGTCGTCCCCGCGCGGAGCTTCCGGCGTCGCCATCTTTGCTTCCTCTCCAGTGTCTTCTTCCCGCGGTTTCTTTCGTGGGCATCCCCGTCTCCATGGTCTCCACCCTCCAAAGAGGATGAGAAGGTGGACCTCGGCTGCTGACGGACACGTCCCCAGGATGCAAAAATGTTTAGACTGGGCGGCCATTGTCTTTCACGCTCTTTAGCTGATCCACGCCTACTCCACACCCCTCTTCTCCTCCTGCGCTCCCCTCAGCGCTGTAATGGCGGCAGTTTTTGGTGGGAACTTCAGGCGGCAATAACAATGCACAGTCTTTACAATAAGTCACAGTCCAAGTACAATAAATCACAGTTCCAAGGCACACATGACCTGATTCTTCAGGCTTAAGTAGATCCTGTTCGTAACGCCAAGTTGGAGCGCCCCCTCTGCCACAGGGCCGAGGGGCACCCGGTACTGGGCCTCTGTGTCTCAGGTCTGGGGTTGTCACGGTGGCTAGGCCTGGTCCGTGACCCTGCTGAGGGGCGTCCAGTGAAAGTTGAGAATGTGAGGATGTTGTAATGTGGTGTAGGTCGCGGTGAATAACGAGGACACCAGGTTGCAGTCTCTTTACCTCTTTACTGAATGCTTCAGGATCCTCAGTTTGGAATACGGTTAACTGGGCTACCTGAGTCCGGCTGGTCCGATGGCACCTCCAGAGTTCCCTTTGCAGGTGGAAATCTGTGCCTACCTTCTAGCGCTTGTGTGTTGTAGTCCTTCCCTGCTGTGCTTACGGGATAGTCCTCACAACTGTTGTGTCTGTTTCTGAAGTTCCCTCACAACTCGATTATGATGTTCTTCTTCGTCCCCCAGATGATATGGCTAGGACGCACCCGTATGACGGGTAGGCTCGGAGGTCTTCCGGGACCCTAGAGTCGCACCTCTCCAAATGTTGCCCCCTGTGTCTGCTTAGGTGATTTAGGGTGAGACAGCCCGCCTAGAACTGACTGTCCTGCCGTAGGTTTGAAGTAAGGCCTGGAGCTCAATACTTCCTCTGCGTTTCTGGCCACCGGCTACGCGCCTCAGTTGGATGTTGCCTCGTCTTACAGCACAACTCCTACTGGTGTTTCTCCTTGTTGCATTGATCTTGTTTCTCACTCAGCACAATAAACCTCGCTTCTTGTCCTTTCTTGGGGTACCGTCGCAATGAAGTGCAGGCGCGGTCCCGTAACGTTCTTTCTGTTCGCTAGGCCTCTGTCAGGATCCCACCCCTGACAGGGACCCCCCTGAATCTTCCCCTGCAACACCCTCTGCCACAGGATGTTGCCTGGTTCCAACCCAGTCAGCTTCTGACTAACTTCCTATCTAACCCCCAGTTTTACCAGATTGTGAGGAGTGGCCTAATACATAGCACCCTTAGCTCCCCCTGGAGGCCAGACTGTGAAGTGTATTGGTGTCTGTGATACCTGGTCAGGTGAACTCCTTCAGTGCCATCAGACGTACCATAGCCCCCCTTAGCGGCGGAGCATCAGTACTGCAACGACCAGGACTCTGGGGCGCTGCACCTACACCTTGAGGTTCCAGGGACTCCAGAGGCACCAGCAGCTTCAAATATCTGTTTGCTGCTTTGTAATGGCTTTTTAGCAGCTGCTCTCTTAATCCGATGAACTTGCCTAGCAGAAATCTTCCTCATTATGCCTTTATCAGCACAAACACATATGTGCTCAGAGACAGCCACAAATCTCTTAACAGTACAATGATCACGCTTAAGTTTTTGGGAAATTTCTAATGTTTTCATCCCTTCACCAAGGCATTGCACTATTTGATGCTTTTCAGCAGCAGAGAGATTCTTTTTCTTTCCCATTTTACTTGAAAACTGTGACCTGCTTAATAATGTGGAACATCATTTTTAAGTAGTTTTCCTTTAATTAGAATCACCTTGAAAACTAATTATCCCATGTGTTTAAGATTGATTTCAGTGATCCATTGAGCCCTGAGACACAATACCATCCACAAGTTTATTTGAAAAACAAAACAATTAAATCTTTATCACACTTAAATCCAATTTGCATAATAATTTGGAACACAGTGTAGATCTCTTATGGTATGTGCACACGATCAGGAATGGCTCAGGATTTGCTCAGGATTTGACGCAGGTGAAATCTGCACCAAATCTGCATCCTTTGTCACTGGCAGGCCACCTGTGTTTTTGATGCATTTTTTTACATGCATTTTTGGTGCATTTTTTCCGCATGCATTTTTTATGCTTTTTTCATTGCATGCGCTTTTTTGTCACTTGAAACAAAGCTAATAGAAAGTTGGCTTCTGTGAAGGAAAATCAAGAAATCCCATGCCCACTATGTTTGCACCAATGCCCGCAACTCACCCGCAGAGACAGACGTGTGGCGCATCTTTCCAGACTGCAGCATGTCAATTTATGTAGTGAAGACGCACTGTATCCGCTGCGTAAATTACCCATACACTTTCATTAGATGAGGTAAAACCACATTATCTTCCTATTCACATCTGTATTAAGTGCAGGAACGCAGCTTACTATGCATATGTACTAATTTACATAATGGTGACACAGCCAGACGTATATGACACAGGAAGTGGAGGAAAGCACAGAGAGAGGTCCCTGCTTTTTAATAAATAAGTAATAATTTTAAAAAATACTGTGGGGTCCCCCTATATTTGTTAACCAGCCAGAGTGAAGCAGACTACTGGGACTAGTATTTCAGGCTGGTAAGGAACCAATATTCATGAACCTTACCAGCCTGAAAACACCAGGCTGCTGCAGTCTGCTTAACTTGGATGGTTAGCAAAAATAGTGGGATCCCCTCCAAATAAAATAGTGTGGGGTCCCCCTATATTTGTTAACCAGCGAGAGTAAGGCTATGTGCCCACGTTGCATTTTTTATGCGTTTCCGCCGAGTATTTTTGCCACAGTGGAAATGCTTAAAAAACGCTTAAAAAACACTTAAAAAACGCATTCCCATGCAATGTTATGGGATTGTGCAGTTGCTGTGCTCATGCTGCGGCTTTTCCCACTGCGGAATCGCATAGCGGTAAAATTTGCAGCATGTTCATTATTTCTGCAGAATCGCGATTCCGACGCCATAGGATTGCATTGAAACACTCACATTATGCATGTGGCTATGCTCACCATGCATAAAGTGAGCGCTTCATGTGCGGATGGTACCCAGGGTCTGGAGGAGGGGAGACTCTCCTCTAGGCCCTGGGTACAATATTCCTGTAAAAAAAAAAATCAAAATAAAGAATAGGGATATGCTTAACTTCTGATGGCTCCCGGAGTCCTCCCGCCTCCCAGCGGTGCACGCGGCGACTTCTGCTCCCAGGGATACATTGCACGAATCACCTGAGATGACATCACGGTATGACATCACGGTCACGAGACCGTGACATCACAAAGGTCCTTGGCACAAAGCATGCTTGGAAACGGAATGTACCAGGAGCGCAGCTGAGATCGGGGGCCGTCGGAGGTGAAAATATCCATATTTTTTATTTTTTTATTATTTTTAACATTCTATCTTTTACTATTGATGCTGCATAGGCAGCATCAATAGTAAATAGTTGGTCACACTTGTCAAGCACTATGCTTGACAAATATGACCAACATGTCAATCACTTTTCCAAGTGATGCAGACTACTGGAACTGGTATTTCAGGCTGGTAAGGAACCAATATCCATGAACCTTACCAGCCTCATAATACCAGGCCGCAGCAGTCTGCTTACCTTGGATGGCTAAAATATAGTGGGATCCCCTCCAAACAAAATAGCGTGAGGCCCCCTATTTTTGTTAATAAGCCAAGGAAAAAGCAGGCAGCCGCTACCTGTTATTCTCAGGCTGGTGAGGCCCATGGATTTTGGCCTCACCAGCCTAAAAATAGCAGCCCGCAGCAGCCCCACAATTGGCGCATCCAAAGATACACCAATTGTAGCACTTTACCCAGCTCTTCCCACTTGCCCTGTAGCGCTGGCAAGTGGGGTAATATTTGTGGGGTTGATGTCACATTTGTTTTGTCCGGTGGCATGAAGCCCAAAGTTTAGTATTGGAGAAGCGTCTATAAAACACCTAGCTATTACTAATCCTATAATTACATGGTAAGTAAACACAGCCAGAATAAAGTATTTTAATTGAAATAAAAACACATACTCCTTTAATAATCTTAATTAAACAATACTTACTGCATCGCCTATTCCATCGAAGCCCTTGATCTCCTGTTAGAGAAATAGAATAAAAAAGCAACAACATCCTTACCTTTCTGCCGAGAAGATATACAGGTGTATCTCAAAAAATTACAATATCATAAAAAAGTTAATTTATTTCAATTTTTCAATACAAAAAGTGAATCTCATATAATACATAGAGTCATTGCAAACAGAGTGATGTATTTCAAGTGTTTATTTCTGTTAATGTTTATGATTATATCTTGCAGCCAATGAAAACCCAAAAGTCATTATCTCTGTAAATTAGAATACTTTATAACAAAAGCTTGAAAAAAATGATTTTAAAATCCAAAATGTTGGCCTACTGAAATGTATGTTCAGTAAATGCACTCAATACTTGGCTGGGGCTCCTTTTGCATCAATCACTGCATCAATATGGTGTGGTATGGAGGCCATCAGTATGTGGCACTGCGTAGGTGTTATGGTATCCCAGGTTGCTTTGATAGCAGCCTTCAGCTTGTCTGCATTGTTGGGTCTGGTGTCTATCATCTTCCTCTTGACAATAAACCATAGATTCTCTATGGGGTTAAGGTCAAACGAGTTTGCTGGCCAATCAAGCACAGTGATAGTGTTGTTTTTAAACCAAGTATTGGTTCATTTGGCAGTGTGGACAGGTGCCAAGTCCTGCTGGAGAATTACATTTCCATCTCCAAAAAGCTTGTTGGCATAGGGAAGCATGAAGTACTCTACAATTTCCTGGTAGATGGCTTTGCTGACTTTGGTCTTGATAAGGGTGATTTCACATGTCCAGATAATTCCGGTACCGGAGAAATCGGTACCGGAGTTATCCATGTCCGTGTGTCCGTGTGCTCAAGTGGCACATCAGTGTGGCACACGTGCGGCATCCGTGTGCCGCCCGTGTGCCGCCTGAGGACCACACGGACCATGCAGGAGAGACAGCACTACACTAAGCGCTGTCCCCCCCGCATGTGGTGCTGAAGGCAGAATTCATCTCTTCTCCCCCAGCGTTCGTTGGAGAGAAGAGATGAAAGATCTTTTTTTTTTGGTGAAAAATAAAGTTTGCATGTGCCCCCCGCCTCCCCCCCAGTGCGCCACCTGGCCCCTTGCCGAAGAAATACTCACCTAGCTCCCGCGATGTCTCCTCTGTCCTCTCCACGCTGGCAGCTTCTCCTGTGTGAGCGGTCACGTGGTACCGCTTATTACAGTCAGTGAATATTCCCTGACTGTAATGAGCGGTACCACGTGACCGCTCACACAGGAGAAGCTGCCAGCGTGGAGAGGACAGAGGAGACATCGCGGGAGCTAGGTGAGTATTTCTTCGGCAAGGGGCCAGGCGACGCACTGGGGGGAGGCGGGGGGCACATGCAAACTTTATTTTTCACCAAAAAAAAAAAAAAGATCTTTCATCTCTTCTCTCCAATGAATGCTGGGGGAGAAGAGATGAATTCTGACTTCAGCACCACATGCGGGTGGGACAGCACTTAGTGTGGCGCTGTCTCTCCTGTGGGCGGTATGTGCACACGGAGGAGAGTGCACACTGTTCTCGTGCAGGAGGTATTGCAGTACGTGCTGAGGGAAAAAAACGAACATGTCTCCATGTTTTGCACACGGACACACGGTCCGTGAAAACACGGAGACATGTGCATAGACCCATTAATTTGAATGGGTCTACATGTGTCGGTGTCTCCGGTACGTGAGAAAACTGTCACTACACGTACCGGAGACACTGACGTGTGAAAGAGGCCTAAAACACAGTGGACCTACACCAGCAGATGACATGTCCTCAGAAACCATCATTGATTGTGGATACTTCCCACTGAATTGCTAAGGCATCATCATCTTCCTATATGTGGTGATGCATCGCTGCTGCATAAGACTTTCATCCAATGTGCTGTGAAACACATGTATTGTCCCTGGCCAAAGTAGGTGCTCTAGGTATCTATAGTTCAGTGGAGCTTTGGAGCTCAAAGAAAAATCCAAAGAGCAGCCTAGATTTTCCTGCATGTGAAAACAGTGTGGGCACGCCTATCTGTAAGAATCAATGAGGAGTTGATATGTTCTACTGAGGCTGAGCGCATGCCAATTTTCTCAAAAGACAGAAGAATCTGCAAGCTGGGAAGGCATCAGAAATTTGACAAATTGCAAGTTTATTTGGCAAACCAGCAGATGACTGAAAGCGTTTAATTGCTTTCTCGCCATATAATTGTCAATGGATATTTGCCTTCATCAGAGATGGAGGAGGAGGTATACTTGTAAGAAAACATGCAGTTGAGGAAAATGACAATGTTGATGGTGATAATGATTAGTGATGAGCAAATTTGTTCGGAAAACAGTCACCAAACATAAATTCAGCATGTATATGGCACATTCGGATTCGAGATTGGAAACACAAGCAAAATTTTATAAAATCGGTAACATACTGTAAAAGTGTGGGAAAATATTTGCCTTGCCATAAAAATATTTTCAGCACTTTAGCAGCAATAATGGTGGTGTATCAAGAGCGGTTGGCACGTGTTTGATGTGGGGAGGGGGTTTGCAGAGCTCAGAGGCGCGACGTTCTTGTAAGCACAGCACAGCAGTAATTTCCCCCCCCTAACTTTATGTGTGCACATTGTGGCTAGCCATTCAGGGCACAAGAAACACTTACAATGTCCTGACACCATGGCTTGTGTAATTGGCTGCTGAAATCACATGTCCCTCCCTATATAAATAGTGGACATCTTGTTTTAGCGCCATTTTGACACTGTAACAACACAGAGGGGATGCTCCTGACGCTGCCACTGTTAACAGCACTGTTTTAGCTAGTTAGTTAGGCAGTTGCATATCAGTCAGATAGTGTAGCTAGATAGTGTCCAGTGTGGTTGTAAAATTTACCTTCCGGATTTTTTGGGGGGGTCATGACGGAGGTTCACAGACCAAGCCAGCAGGGCACATGTCCTACAAGTTTGTTGTGCACTGCTTCTATTGTGCTCCATGTGCAAGTATAGCATGCTAAATAATATTTTTTTATTTTCTAAATGTGAAAAAGCCTGCTGTATCCAACATTTTCGCTAGTTAAATAGGTGGCTACATATCAATAGGTGGTTGCATATCAACACTCAAACAATTCTTTTTTCTGTGACTAACACGATACAGCACGTCATATTTCACATTTGAATTTACTGTTGTTGAAATTCGGGTGTTTACAGAGGTGGTGCAGAGATTAAAATCTAGTTTTTTGTTGTTAATACTGTGCTCCTACCACATATCTAAGCAATATGACTGGGAAAATGAGAGGTCGTGGTGGAAGTGGAATTAGACTTGGTGTTCAAGGAGTATGTGGGGTAGGTGGTAAAGTTTGTGAAAGCACTAGTGAAGCAATGTCACCTCCTATGCAAAGACAGCTGACAACTTATGTTACTGGACAGGCTACACCACTACCATTCTTTGGCAGATGCACAGTGGTATGCCTTATTGATGATGCCCAGAAAGAGCATGTACTTGAGTGGATGGCAAGTGCAACTTCAAGTGGCCTCTCCTCCTCTTCCTCCACCTCAACATCACACACAGTACAGTCCACAGAGGTGGTACCCAAATTCCCCTTGCTCCCCCACGCACCCCAACTATCCAGCCATTCAACTAACTGTACAGAACCACAGATGGGTGAGTCTGAAGAGCTGTTCACACATTCTATGCCATGTTCATCAGAAGTGTACTCAAAAGATTTGCAGCATCAAGATGAGGAAATCTGCACCAATGCCCAAATTTTTAGCTTGGATCCGGGGCAGGATGAGGTATGGTCTGAACAGTATCCTGACCCTCATCATAAGATTTTAACACCTGGGGGGAGGTGATCCTGATGAGATTCAGATATCTGCAGCTCACACGGATTGTACTGTACTGTCAGGGCAAGAAGAGGAGGAGGGTGACTCCAAAGTTGAGGAATGTGATAACACAGAGGATGATGATGAGGTATGAGATCCCAGTTCGCGTGAACATGGAGGCACACAGCTGAGTAGGTCATCTGAGGAAGAAAACATGGAGGTTATGCTGTACTGTACATCGCAGACGCATAGAGAGGCAGCCACGATGAGTGATGCATCCTCAGCCACAACTGTGCCTCTGACCAGCAGCATCCATGGGTCTGCAGCTCGCAGGGCAGGTAAGGGTTGCCTAGCCTTTTTTTACATTGCAAAGGATGAGCTAACTCATGAAATCTTCTAACTTTGCAAAAAAACCTGAGTCCTGGTAAAAAGTGCAATTATTTTACTACTACATGTATGAACCTTCACATGCGCATTCAGCATGCTTTACTGTGGGAATCCCACTGTGGAAAAATGTAGACCAGCGGACCTCAACAACCATCAGCCAACCCATCAGTCACATCTGCTGCTTCTTTCTGTTACCGTGCCAACTATTGAGACGCAGGTCTTTGACCGCAGTACCTCGGGTTCTTTACCCTTTCCAGTCACGCTGACTGAGAGGCTGCCTTCAGCTGTAACCGAAGCGGACATACCTGCTGTTTTTGACCAATCTCAGAGAACGATCACACCGTAAGTTTGTAAATCCACAGTAACATATCCGCCTGCACCTCTCTCTCAGTCCAGCAGTTTGTCCAGTTCACCATACTCCGCCCTCTCACAGCACTGCAGCCAGCCCACAGTTCCCCAGTTGTGGTCACATAAAAGATTGTTTCCTCCTATGCATGACAAAGCTAAGAGATTGGACTCCACCAGCTCAAATTTGCTGGCCATGGAAATTCTGCCTTACTGCCTGGTAGATACAGACGGTATCTGAAAGCTGATGGCCGATGCAGTCCACCAGTACCAATTAACTAATCGCCATTACTTTTCTAAGAAAGCTGTGCCTGCGCTACACCAGTATGTCACAGACAACATCACCCTTTCCTTGACAAAATCTCTGTCTGCCAGGGTGCATTAGTAAGCATAGCCAAGGGCGTTACATGTTGCTCACTGGGCACTGGGTAACTCTGGTGGCTGTGGGGACAGGCGCTTCTCCACAAGTCTTGGAATCCCAAAGGCTTGCAAGACAAACTTCTACATTTAACACTTCCTCCGCTGCCTCTACCTCCTCTATCTCCTATAGGGCCTCCACCTGCACCCTCAAACTCTGCCTTCACGAGACACGCATTCCAACAGTGCAGAGCGAACCCCCACCACCTCCGTACTGGGTAGCCAGGGCTCACTGCAATCAGGCAGTCTTAAAATTGATATGCCTTGAAGATCGCAGTCATACAGCAGAAGAGTTGTGAACAGCTCTCTGGGCTGAATTTAATCAATAGCTGTCTCCGCTGAACCTGCATCCAGGGAAGGCCGATAATGGTGCAAACCTGACTTTGAATAGCCTGCAGGAGGAGATGGTGGTGACAGAAGAAGTAAACAAATAAAGTAGAACTCTGGAGCACTATAGCATGCAAACATGAAATATGAAAATTGAATTGCATTACTGCACTAGAAAATATGAAAAATTTAGAATACTTAGCGCATAAATTGGCCAATTCATGTGTACCCAGCAGCCATGATAAGGCGACTCTTGTTGCCAGGACCTGAGCAATGTGAAGCCACTATTAGACTAAAGTCTACATCTCTATGGGAAGGTAGGATCCTGCAGTAATTAAAAACGCCTGATGCTGAGGGGCGGAGTGCTCAGTCAGAAAGCTAATGCATATCAAAAGACTGACTGTCACTTTCAAATAGAAATCAGGTAGGAACAGGTGCTTAATTGTGATAAGCGAGCATGCTCGCCACTACTTGGTACTCGCCCAAGCATCTCACTGCTCGAGATGCTTGGAGATCGACGAGTATTTCCGGGGTAGCTCGATGGGAGCTTGGGTCCCCTCCCTGCATGTTTGATTCTTTTTAGAGTGCCAATGAACATGCAGGGATTGTCTGCCACACACTGTAATGCCGCAGTCATGCTGGTTGTAGCATTACAGTGATTGGCTGGCTGCAAAGCTTCATCAGGTCTATATCAGACCTGGCACCGCCATGCTCGTCATAGTCTACTCTGGAATCAGGCAGTGTAGGGATATGTGCTGCTGAGCTAGGGAGACATTTGCTTGTTTCTTAGTTAATGTAGGTATACCACAATATATTATACCCATATCCATCTCAACTAACAGTCCTTCTGAGGACTAATCCAGCTGCATAGATATCAGTGCTAGGCAGGCAGGAAGTGTATGTGGCAGACTGCAGTGCATATAGCAAGAGGTTCCATTACAGTTCTGTCTGCTGCTGCTTTCATAGATATTTCTTGACATAGCCCCAGGTATCAGGGTCCAGGAATAATTTTTTTGGGATCTTAATCTTGATTATTTGCTTAAAAAGCAATCCAGAGAACACCATTTTTCTGCTCCATTTGCTTGTTGGCACTGCAGAATACAGCCAAATCATTTCCATATTACAGTGCTAAAAATTGATCTATTTAAAACTGTGGTTTGTCCATCACATGGATCACATAAAAGTGCGCTCAAAATTCTGCCATTTCTGGCCTCCAATTAAATTTTGTTGCAGTGTGTTAGCAAAGTTATTGACACCAGTTTGCTGTTAAAAATAGTTACCTACATGCCATCTATGTAAAACTGTGGTTTGTCCATCACATGGATCACATATAAGTTTACTCCAAATTCAGCTACTTGTAGTGAACATGGAAATATTGTCCTCCATTTAAAATGGGCAAGGCGCATGGCAAGGGACTGGGAAATGGACATGATGGTGATGGTGCTTACAGAGGCCAGGGATGTGGGCAAGCTGAAATTGTGACACAAAAAACACCCACATCTTCTCGCATGACCTTCCTGTCCCAATTACTAGGGGACCACAGCACACCACTATTGAACCTAGAGCAGTGTCAAAAGATTGTTGGTTGTATAGCGGATAATGCTTCCAGTCACTTTGCCACTACCACCACCAGTCTGTCTTCCACACGGTCAAGTCTCAGTAGCTACGAATCTGGAACGCATAGTCATAACCCTGATCCTCCTTCCTCCCACCATGCTGAGAGCCCAGAGACAAGTGATCCCACAATTGAACACTCCTAAGAACTGTTCACTTTTACATTTATAGATTTGGGCCTCTCGCCCGGTCCACTTCAAGCTGGGCAAGAGGAGATCGCATGTAGCAATGCCCAAATATTTGAATAGCCATGGTCTCAATGGTAGGAAAGTGTCACAAGAGGTGGACAAAGATGAGACATAATTGCTAGAAAGTCAGGAGGAGGACTAGGGTGCGGAAGTGGAAGATCAGGTGGTGGATGATATAGTAACTGACCCAACCTGGCAGGAGGACATACAGAGTGAGGACAGAAGCACACAGGGGGAGGGAGACGTAGCACCCTAACAGGCAGGAAGAAGCAGTGTGGTGGCCATAGACAGAAGGCGGGCAACCGTTCCCTGTAACACCAACACAAAGGAAGTTGCCAGTACAACTGTTAGGTCTTCCCGAGTCTGGTTGTTTTTTAAAAACTCTGCTGATAACCACAAAAAGACCATTTTTACCACCTGCCAGGCCAGCATCAGCAGTGGTAGCAAAACTATCACCCTGAGCACCACAAACATGATTAGGCACATGGCAGCAAAGCACCAGACTTTGTGGGCCAACCCCCAGGGTTCAGGAACAGTGTCTGCAGGTGACACCGCTGCTTCTTCCGCTGTTATGCAAGCAAGCCAATCCCCAGTCCATGGTGCATGCGAAGATGCCTCTTGCCCTGTACCTGTCATTGCACACACTCAACTAACACCATTAGCAAGCATGTCCACATCCTTGACCCAGCACAGCTTTCTGTAGTCCATAACCCAGTCCTTGGAACGCAAGCAAAGCGCAAATACGCCTTACAGGCTACACTATTAAAGTCCCACATTTCACGACTGCATGCACTCGAAATGTTGCCTTTTAGGCTTGTGGGAATGGAAACTTTCTGCAACCTGATTGCGGAGACCGTCCCTCGGTAGTCAGTCCCCAGCCGCCACTATTTCTGCCATTCCCGCATTACACAAGCACATGTCCCACTACATTAGTTGTGCCTTCAATAATGCAGTTACTGGGAAAGTCCACCTAACCACGGACACGTGGACAAGTGCTTGTGCTCAGGAACTGTACATCTCACTGATGGCACACTGAATTAACATAGTGAAAACCGGGACCCAGTCAGACCTTGGGATGGAACACTTCCTCCCGACACCGAGCATTGCGAGCCCTATGTCAATCAGGGTTGCCCCCACAGACTACATCTCCTGTACCTCATCTTCTTCCTACTCCTCCTCCTCTTAAGCCTCCATCTCGGAAATTACCACATCAGTCACAAGCTGGAAGCACTATCCTTCTTACCCTAACCATCTGACTCTAAGGTAAGGACTCGACCATTTTCCTCGGGTGATGGCTATCAAAGCACAGCAGACTATTCCTGTCTGTTTCCTTGACAAACAGATCCGTCCTCAGCAGATCTGAGAAGGGTCTGGATTGAGGACGGATCTCTTTGTCAAGGAAACAGACAGGAATAGTCTGCTGTGCTTTGATAGCCATCACCCGAGGAAAATGGTCGAGTCCTTACCTTGGAGTCAGATGGTTAGGGTAAGAAGGATAGTGTCAGATGAATCCTTACTTGATCCCAGATTGGATGAAATGTGTAGGAAATTCACGGATAGGGGTTACCCTAGCAAAGATGTGATGGTTTATAAGAGTAGAGATAAAGAGGTGACACAACATGAGTTTAGGAATAAGAGAACTAAGAATGCTGATAGGCGTATACCCTTTGTTTCTACATATAGTACCGCCAGTAGTCAAATCAGTGGTATTTTGAGGAAGCACTGGCACATACTAAATAAAGGTCTTCCCAGTATAGCTGAATTCTCACAAACTCCTATTTTTTCGTACAAACGTGGACGTAATCTTAAAGACAGGTTAGTTCATTCTGATATAGGCCCCGGTAAGGTCTCTGTGCAAAGAACCCTGGGCCCTCCGAGACAGGGGAATTTCCCCTGTCTCGGATGTGCCTGTTGTAGCAACATGATAAAAGGGGATGTTTTTTTATCATCCCCCATACCGGGAAGAGAATAGCCATTAGAGACAGATATACATGCATGTCTAATTTTGTCATTTATATTATAGTGTGCCCTTGTGGGTTAATATATGTCGGTGAGACAACAATGGAGGTTAAGGCACGCATTGGCAAACACAAGAGTACGATTAGAAACAAAATGTTGGAGTTACCTGTTCCTAAACATTTTTGCGAGAATAAACATACCGTTAGTCAACTGAGGTTTAGGGTGATCGATGGGGTACCACCACTCCGGAGAGGTGGAGATCGAATTAAATTTTTGAAGCAAAAAGAACTGAGATGGATCTCCAGGTTAGGTTCTTTACAACCTGAGGGTCTTAATATTGAGTATAATCTTCAAATTTGTGTATCATGATTATTTTTGAGATTATTCTGTGGACTCTCTTAAGTATAAGAATGTTTTTAAATTGGTTTTAAACATAAATTTTGTTTTCTTTTTTCTTCTTTTGTTTTTTTAGGTTTGTATACATAGATGGTCATGATATAAGAAGATGTAAAGTCCGGTGGTTTCTGTGGGTGTAATATTCTTGTTTATACACTGTATAGTATGTACATTATTTTCTTTCCCCTCTTTGTTCTCATTATGAAACCTTATGTCAATATGTGATTGAGCATCCATATGAGTCCACCAGCTCCTTTAGGGTTGAGGGCCCAGTGATATGAACACCTATAGTAATATGGTCTTGTGAATCAATGATCGATAGCCTTTTTTATGGATTTGAGTATCAGGCCATCATTGCCAAGTCAATATGGATGGATATGCCGACTTCTCTTATATATAAAATGATTACTATGATGGATGAATGTGTTATCGTTCAGTGGATATCTCTGCACATAGGGGGATATTTATATATTGGGTTTTCTGCCAGGTTGATTAGGGGGCGTTCCCCCTTAGAGGAGGTGTCACTTTATAGCGTCACATACAGTGGGGCAAAAAGTATTTAGTCAGTCAGCAATAGTGCAAGTTCCACCACTTAAAAAGATGAGAGGCGTCTGTAATTTACATCATAGGTAGACCTCAACTATGGGAGACAAACTGAGAAAAAAAAATTCAGAAAATCACATTGTCTGTTTTTTTATCATTTTATTTGCATATTATGGTGGAAAATAAGTATTTGGTCAGAACCAAAATTTCATCTTAATACTTTGTAATATATCCTTTGTTCGCAATGACAGAGGTCAAACGTTTTCTGTAAGTCTTCACAAGGTTGCCACACACTGTTGTTGGTATGTTGGCCCATTCCTCCATGCAGATCTCCTCTAGAGCAGTGATGTTTTTGGCTTTTCGCTTGGCAACACGGACTTTCAACTCCCTCCAAAGGTTTTCTATAGGGTTGAGATCTGGAGACTGGCTAGGCCACTCCAGGACCTTGAAATGCTTCTTACGAAGCCACTCCTTCGTTGCCCTGGCGGTGTGCTTTGGATCATTGTCATGTTGAAAGACCCAGCCACGTTTCATCTTCAATGCCCTTGCTGATGGAAGGAAGTTTGCACTCAAAATCTCACGATACATGGCCCCATTCATTCTTTCATGTACCCGGATCAGTCGTCCTGGCCCCTTTGCAGAGAAACAGCCCCAAAGCATGATGTTTCCACCACCATGCTTTACAGTAGGTATGGTGTTTGATGGATGCAACTCAGTATTCTTTTTCCTCCAAACACGACAAGTTGTGTTTCTACCAAACAGTTCCAGTTTGGTTTCATCAGACCATAGGACATTCTCCCAAAACTCCTCTGGATCATCCAAATGCTCTCTAGGAAACTTCAGACGGGCCCGGACATGTACTGGCTTAAGCAGTGGGACACGTCTGGCACTGCAGGATCTGAGTCCATGGTGGCGTAGTGTGTTACTTATGGTAGGCCTTGTTACATTGGTCCCAGCTCTCTGCAGTTCATTCACTAGGTCCCCCCGCGTGGTTCTGGGATTTTTGCTCACCGTTCTTGTGATCATTCTGACCCCACGGGGTGGGATTTTGCGTGGAGCCCCAGATCGAGGGAGATTATCAGTGGTCTTGAATGTCTTCCATTTCCTAATTATTGCTCGCACTGTTGATTTCTTCACTCCAAGCTCCTTGGCTATTGCAGATTCAGTCTTCCCATCCTGGTGCAGGGCTACAATTTTGTTTCTGGTGTCCTTTGACAGCTCTTTGGTCTTCACCATAGTGGAGTTTGGAGTCAGACTGTTTGAGGGTGTGCACAGGTGTCTTTTTATACTGATAACAAGTTTAAACAGGTGCCATTACTACAGGTAATGAGTGGAGGAAAGAGGAGACTCTTAAAGAAGAAGTTACAGGTCTGTGAGAGCCAGAAATCTTGATTGTTTGTTTCTGACCAAATACTTATTTTCCACCATAATATGCAAATAAAATGATAAAAAAACAGACAATGTGATTTTCTGGATTTTTTTTTTCTCAGTTTGTCTCCCATAGTTGAGGTCTACCTATGATGTAAATTACAGACACCTCTCATCTTTTGAAGTGGTGGAACTTGCACTATTGCTGACTGACTAAATACTTTTTTGCCCCACTGTATGTGGTGTGGTGCTGGACATCTATGCGCTTGCGTGGTGAGAATATATGCTCCACGCTGTGTTCCCCTGGAGAGTGAGTCCATGACTCTGTGTTGGTAGAGTGACAAGAGGCCGGTGCGCATGCATGGTGGTGCGGCTGTGGGCGTGCATTGTTTCCCTCACTGGGTCGCGTCATCGGTGATGACGTCGCGGTGGGCGGAGCTTTGTGAGCCCACATGCCTGCACACAAACATGGAGCATCGGACGCCGGACCATGAGGTAGTTGTATCGATCCAGCCCATTGAAGGCGGCATATATGATGTTGACCAGCGCCCATGTGAACTAGCTCATCCATTGGTTTAGCGATCTATTTTGTAAACATTACTGAGTCATATGGAGTGATTGTTGGGTCTGAGACACGAGGCATTCTGAGTGCAGAGGGTGATTGGTGTGCGCATATGAGATGCGTATTGGTGGAATACATACATGTGGGGTAATGGGATACTAAACTTAATATGATTGGCAGGGCAATAGTGTGTTGGATGTAACATATCCAGCGATTGGTGCCTTGTTGCTATGGACACCTGGACATGATTGCAGGTAGTTTGCTTGGGGAACTATTTGCATTATAATTTCATTTGTGAAGGGATTTTTTTGATTTTGCCCTGATAGTTGATATGTATATAAAATGTGTTATGTTTATATGTATTGATGTGTTGTTTTAAAAGATATTTACTATGTAGGTGGTTACTTTATGGGGATTGGTGGATGGCAATCCACTTCCTATAAAAATCCACCATTACCTATGTATTTTATGCTTGAAAAAGACCCTTGTGGGTTGAAACGTTGCACTTTTGGCAAATAAAGAAATCCGTTTTTGAACCTTTCACCTGGATTGGATGCTGTCCTTCATTGTTTATTTAGCTCTGAAAGAGCAGGCAGATCTGTGGCCGACACCCTTGAACCTACAGCCAATGAGTGCTTAACCTCAAGGTTCAGAAGTTTCTCAAAACCTACCTGGAGCTCCCGAATCTGCTTGTCAAAGTACGCCGCAAGTTTGCCCATTTTAGAAAGTCAGCCACAGCTTCCGCAGCCCTTGCTGTGCTTCACCGATTGGTGTGTGATGTCCACACGCTTTGGAACTCTACATTGCAGATGTTGGGAAAGATTTGTGAGCAGAAGAGGGCAGTTGTTGACTACCAGCATCAACAAGGTCATCGGTATTCAGTTCAGACTCCACACACATAAGACCAGGAGTTCATATGGATGTCAGACATATGTACCATCCTTCAAAACTTCGAGGACTCCACCAAGATGGTGAGTGGCGATGATGCCATAATTAGCATCAGCATCCCACTTCTCTATGTTCTGAAACACTCTCTGCTCACTATCAAAGAGGATGCATTGCAGGCGGAGAATGATGAGATTGAGCAAGGAACCATATAGGGTAATTAAACGCAGCCCAACCTCATCTCATACCAACATGTATTGGGTGACAATAACAAAGAGGAGGAGGAAATCAGGAGCTAGTTTCATGTGCTATAGACGGTTCTATCTGCACAACTGTCATACCATCTGTTCAGCGTGGATAGCCTGAGGACAGGAAGGAAGGAGGAGAGCATGGTCACTCACCCTCTTGGTGAGGACACAGAAGTCTTGCCTGTTAGCAGTCTGGCATGCATGGGTGAGTTTATGTTACGCTGCCTTTCCCATGACCCTCATGTTCTCAAAATTTTGGGTGACAGTCATTACTGGTTGGTGACACTTCTAAACCCATGCTACAAGGAGAACTTTCAATCCCGAGTTAGGTACAGTGGGGCAAAAAAGTATTTAGTCAGTCAGCAATAGTGCAAGTTCCACCACTTCAAAAGATGAGAGGCGTCTGTAATTTACATCATAGGTAGTCCTCAACTATGGGAGACAAACTGAGAAAAAAAATCCAGAAAATCACATTGTCTGTTTTTTTATCATTTTATTTGCATATTATGGTGGAAAATAAGTATTTGGTCAGAAACAAACAATCAAGATTTCTGGCTCTCACAGACCTCTAACTTCTTCTTTAAGAGTCTCCTCTTTCCTCCACTCATTACCTGTAGTAATGGCACCTGTTTAAACTTGTTATCAGTATAAAAAGACACCTGTGCACACCCTCAAACAGTCTGACTCCAAACTGCACAATGGTGAAGACCAAAGAGCTGTCAAAGGACACCAGAAACAAAATTGTAGCCCTGCACCAGGCTGGGAAGACTGAATCTGCAATAGCCAACCAGCTTGGAGTGAAGAAATCAACAGTGAGAGCAATAATTAGAAAATGGAAGACATTCAAGACCACTGATAATCTCCCTCGATCTGGGGCGCCACGCAAAATCCCACCCCGTGGGGTCAGAATGATCACAAGAACGGTGAGCAAAAATCCCAGAACCACGCGAGGGGACCTAGTGAATGAACTGCAGAGAGCTGGGACCAATGTAACAAGGCCTACCATAAGTAACACACTACGCCACCATGGACTCAGATCCTGCAGTGCCAGACGTGTCCCACTGCTTAAGCCAGTACATGTCCGGGCCCGTCTGAAGTTTGCTAGAGAGCATTTGGATGATCCAGAGGAGTTTTGGGAGAATGTCCTATGGTCTGATGAAACCAAACTGGAACTGTTTGGTAGAAACACAACTTGTCGTGTTTGGAGGAAAAAGAATACTGAGTTGCATCCATCAAACACCATACCTACTGTAAAGCATGGTGGTGGAAACATCATTCTTTGGGGCTGTTTCTCTGCAAAGGGGCCAGGACGACTGATCCGGGTACATGAAAGAATGAATGGGGCCATGTATCGTGAGATTTTGAGTGCAAACCTCCTTCCATCAGCAAGGGCATTGAAGATGAAACGTGGCTGGGTCTTTCAACATGACAATGATCCAAAGCACACTGCCAGGGCAACGAAGGAGTGGCTTCGTAAGGAGCATTTCAAGGTCCTGGAGTGGCCTAGCCAGTCTCCAGATCTCAACCCTATAGAAAACCTTTGGAAGGAGTTGAAAGTCCGTGTTGCCAAGCGAAAAGCCAAAAACATCACTGCTCTAGAGGAGATCTGCATGGAGGAATGGGCCAACATACCAGCAACAGTGTGTGGCAACCTTGTGAAGACTTACAGAAAACGTTTGACCTCTGTCATTGCCAACAAAGGATATATTACAAAGTATTGAGATGAAATTTTGTTTCTGACCAAATACTTATTTTCCACCATAATATGCAAATAAAATGATAAAAAAACAGACAATGTGATTTTCTGGATTTTTTTTTCTCAGTTTGTCTCCCATAGTTGAGGTCTACCTATGATGTAAATTACAGACGCCTCTCATCTTTTTAAGTGGTGGAACTTGCACTATTGCTGACTGACTAAATACTTTTTTGCCCCACTGTAGATAGGTCTTCTAAAATGGGGCAATACCAGAAGGCCCTTGTTGCTGAATTATTAAAAAAATTCCCATCTGAAAACGCTGGCGGCAGAGGTCACAGTTCATTGGACAACCAAGGAGTAAAGGCGAGTGAGACTCAACCCCAATTCAGCAGAGGTAGGGGAACACTGTCAAAGTTCTTGGAGAGTTTTCTGAGACTCTCCAATCGCACAGGCCCTGAGGCGCGGGGTACTCTCACAAGTTTGGGAAGATTCTGAGGGAGCACATTGCTGACCGTATCAACGAACTCCATGATTCCTCTGTGCCTTATAATTATTGTTTATCCAAGCTAGACACATTACATGAACTGGCTCGCTACGCCTTGAATTTTCTCAAAGCAGGTGTTTAGTGTTGCTAGTGGAATTATAACTGATAAGCGCATCCGCCTGTCAACTGAAAATGCTGACATGCTGACTCTTATAAAAATGATCAAGGGCTGATTGGACCAGACTTCTCAACACCACCGAATGATAGCAGCATAACATAAACTCAAATCCAGTGTCTTTTTTTGGGAGGTATATTCCCATGCACCTCTTCACTCCCACACATGGGTATACACTTCCTGAATTTTGCTATTTGCTGTTGTCCTCCTTCTTCTCCTCATCCTCATCCTCCCTCCACCACCATATCACCAGTGTGACCGTGGTCCATGATGCAACACCCACATAATTTTTTAAAGGGTGTTTATGATGCCCGTAAAAAAAAAATTGCTATACAGTATGTTCATGTATACCCCCAGGGGTAAATGTTTGTCAGCCCATACACTTAGTGCATGGGCATTAAAAGTGTAGGAGACCTGCTCCTTTCTATTGGAAACATTTTTATGAGGCCCTCCTTCACATCTCTTCCAAGGGGCATTGGAGTGCCTCCAAATTTTTGGCAGCCTTTGCATTCATTGCATAGGCAAAAAAATATGGGAGAGCCACTTCCTAATAATGGGAACATTTTTTCATGAGGCCCTCCTCTACGTCTCTTCAAAGGGACATTGGAGTGCCTCCAAATTTTTGGCAGCCATTGCATTCACTGCATAGAAAAACACTGTTGGAAACCCACTTCCTAATAATGGGAACATTGTTTTCAGGAGGCGCTCTGACCTCTATGTCTCTTCCAAGGGGCATTGGAGGTCCTCCAAATTTTGGCAGCCATTGCTTCACTGCATAGGCAAACACTATGGGAGACCCACTTCCTAATAAGGGTAACTTTTTTCATGAAGCCCTTTTCTAAGTCTCTTCCAAGGGGTAGGGTTGAGCGAAACGGGTCGATCATTTTCAAAAGTCGCCGACTTTTGGCTAAGTCGGCGTCTCATGAAACCCGATCCGACCCCTGTGCTTGTCGGCCATGCGGTACGCGACTTTCGCGCCAAAGTCGCGTTTCAATGACGCGAAAAGCGCCATTTCTCAGCCAATGAAGGTGAACGCAGAGTGTGGGCAGCGTGATGACATAGATCCTGGTCCCCACCATCTTAGAGAAGGGCATTGCAGTGATTGGCTTGCTGTCTGCGGCGTCACAGGGGCTATAAAGGGGCGTTCCCGCCGACCGCCATCTTACTGCTGCTGATCTGAGCTTAGGGACAGGTTGCTGCCGCTTCGTCAGAAGCAGGGAGAGCGTTAGGCAGGGTCCACTAACCACCAAACCGCTTGTGCTGCAGCGATTTCCACTGTCCAACACCACCTTCGGTGTGCAGGGACTGTGGAAGCTATTTTTTTTTTTTTTCCCCTCAGCGCTGTAGCTCATTGGGCTGCCCTAGAAGGCTCCGTGATAGCTGTATTGCTGTGTGTACGCCACTGTGGAAACCAACTGCTTTTTTCAAAGCACATATCCTCTTGTTCCTTCCTTTCTGCACAGCTATCTTTTTTGTTTGTCCACACTTTTTATTTAATTTGTGCATCAGTCCACTCCTATTGCTGCCTGCCATACCTGGCTTAGATTACTGCAGGGAGATAGTAATTGTAGGACAGTCCCTGTTTTTTTTTTTTGTTTTTTTTGTGGGAGATTAAGATTGGCATTTCTGCTACAGTGCCATCCCTGTGTGTGCCATCTCTCACTGAGTGGGCCATAGAAAGCCTATTTATTTTTTCCATGATTTGTGTTCTAAATTCTACCTCAACACAAAAACACTACATCAATCAGTGGGAGAAAAATATTGGCCTCAGTCAGGGCTTGTGTGCCACTGCTGTGTGTGCTATCTCTCATTCAGTGGGCTATAGAAAGCCTATTTATTTTTTTTATTTTTTTAATATTATTTGGTTTCTAAAGTCTCCCTGAAAAAAAAAAAATACCTAAAAAAACAGTGGGAGAGTAATATTGCCCTTTCAGCTTGTGTGCCAGTCTTGACTCCTGGGTGTGCCACCTCTCTCCCTCTCATTCAGTGGGCCATAGAAAGCCTATTTATTTATTTTTTTAAATATTATTGGGTTTCTAAAGTCTCCCTTAAAAAACAAAAAATACATAAAAAAACAGTGGGAGAGTAATATTGCCCTTTCAGCTTGTGTGCCAGTCTTGACTCCTGGGTGTGCCACCTCTCTCTCATTCAGTGGGCCATAGAAAGCATTTTTTTTTTTCCTTGATTTGTGTTCTAAAATCTACCTCAACACAAAAACACTACATCAATCAGTGGGAGAAAAATATTGGCCTCAGTCAGGGCTTGTGTGCCACTGCTGTGTGTGCTATCTCTCATTCAGTGGGCTATAGAAAGCCTATTTATTTATTTATTTTTTTTAATATTATTTGGTTTCTAAAGTCTCCCTGAAAAAAAAAAAATACCTAAAAAAACAGTGGGAGAGTAATATTGCCCTTTCAGCTTGTGTGCCAGTCTTGACTCCTGGGTGTGCCACCTCTCTCTCATTCAGTGGGCCATAGAAAGCATTTTTTTTTTTTCCTTGATTTGTGTTCTAAAATCTACCTCAACACAAAAACACTACATCAATCAGTGGGAGAAAAATATTGGCCTCAGTCAGGGCTTGTGTGCCACTGCTGTGTGTGCTATCTCTCATTCAGTGGGCTATAGAAAGCCTATTTATTTATTTATTTTTTTTCTTATTATTTGGTTTCTAAAGTCTCCCTGAAAAAAAAAAAAAAAACATAAAAAAACAGTGGGAGAGTAATATTGCCCTTTCAGCTTGTGTGCCAGTCTTGACTCCTGGGTGTGCCACCTCTCTCCCTCTCATTCAGTGGGCCATAGAAAGCCTATTTATTTATTTTTTTAAATATTATTGGGTTTCTAAAGTCTCCCTTAAAAAAAAAAAAACATAAAAAAACAGTGGGAGAGTAATATTGCCCTTTCAGCTTGTGTGCCAGTCTTGACTCCTGGGTCTGCCACCTCTCTCTCTCATTCAGTGGGCCATAGAAAGGCTATTTTTTTTTTTGGTTTTTTTAATATTATTTGGTTTCTAAAGTCTCCCTGAAAAAAAAAAAAAAAACATAAAAAAACAGTGGGAGAGTAATATTGCCCTTTCAGCTTGTGTGCCAGTCTTGACTCCTGGGTGTGCCACCTCTCTCCCTCTCATTCAGTGGGCCATAGAAAGCCTATTTATTTATTTTTTTAAATATTATTGGGTTTCTAAAGTCTCCCTTAAAAAACAAAAAATACATAAAAAAACAGTGGGAGAGTAATATTGCCCTTTCAGCTTGTGTGCCAGTCTTGACTCCTGGGTGTGCCACCTCTCTCCCTCTCATTCAGTGGGCCATAGAAAGCCTATTTATTTATTTTTTTAAATATTATTGGGTTTCTAAAGTCTCCCTTAAAAAACAAAAAATACATAAAAAAACAGTGGGAGAGTAATATTGCCCTTTCAGCTTGTGTGCCAGTCTTGACTCCTGGGTGTGCCACCTCTCTCTCATTCAGTGGGCCATAGAAAGCATTTTTTTTTTTCCTTGATTTGTGTTCTAAAATCTACCTCAACACAAAAACACTACATCAATCAGTGGGAGAAAAATATTGGCCTCAGTCAGGGCTTGTGTGCCACTGCTGTGTGTGCTATCTCTCATTCAGTGGGCTATAGAAAGCCTATTTATTTATTTATTTTCTTATTATTTGGTTTCTAAAGTCTCCCTGAAAAAAAAAAAAAAAACATAAAAAAACCGTGGGAGAGTAATATTGCCCTTTCAGCTTGTGTGCCAGTCTTGACTCCTGGGTGTGCTACCTCTCTCTCTCATTCAGTGGGCCATAGAAAAGCTATTTTTTTTTTTGGTTTTTTTAATATTATTTGGTTTCTAAAGTCTCCCTGAAATAAAAAAAAAAATTAAAAAAACAGTGGGAGAGTAATATTGCCCTTTCAGCTTGTGCGCCAGTCTTGACTCCTGGGTGTGCCACCTCTCTCTCTCTCATTCAGTGGGCCATAGAAAGCCTATTTTTTTTTTTTTTTAAATATTATTGGGTTTCTAAAGTCTCCCTTAAAAAACAAAAAATACATAAAAAAACAGTGGGAGAGTAATATTGCCCTTTCAGCTTGTGTGCCAGTCTTGACTCCTGGGTGTGCCACCTCTCTCCCTCTCATTCAGTGGGCCATAGAAAGCCTATTTATTTTTTTTTTAAAATATTATTGGGTTTCTAAAGTCTCCCTTAAAAAACAAAAAATACATAAAAAAACAGTGGGAGAGTAATATTGCCCTTTCAGCTTGTGTGCCAGTCTTGACTCCTGGGTGTGCCACCTCTCTCTCTCATTCAGTGGGCCATAGAAAGGCTATTTTTTTTTTTTTGGTTTTTTTAATATTATTTGGTTTCTAAAGTCTCCCTGAAATAAAAAAAAAAATTAAAAAAACAGTGGGAGAGTAATATTGCCCTTTCAGCTTGTGCGCCAGTCTTGACTCCTGGGTGTGCCACCTCTCTCTCTCTAATTGTGGGCCATAGAAAGCCTTTTTTTTTTTTTTTTTTTTTAATATTATTTGGTTTCTAAAGTCTCCCTGAGAAAAAAAAAAAAATAAATTAGGTGGGAGATTAATATTGACATTAGTGCTTGAGTGACAGTCCTGCGTGTGTGTCATCTCTGTGATTTTGTGCCACAGAAAACAGAGTGTGTAACATTGTGCCTGATTTTCCTTGTGGTCTCACCAACCTGTTAAGGGATATTGAAATCATACTGAAGTTATAGCTCACCGTGTAAGTTGTTTGACAGCAACAAATAAAGTTACTTTGGTTAAGATTTTAAAACAATGAGGAAGTCTGGTGCAAGAGGTCGTCGTAGGCGTTCATTGTCAGCTGGTAATGATGGTAGTGGTAGTGGAGCATCAGGTGGTCGTGGGGATAAAAATATTCCACCTAAGTCTGGAGCTGTGGAGCCAGTTTCGTCGTCAGGCTACACAAGGCCTCGAACGCTCTCTTTTCTGGGAGTAGGAAAACCGCTTTTAAAGGCGGAGCAGCAACAGCAAGTTTTGGCTTACATTGCAGACTCAGCCTCTAGCTCTTTTGCCTCCTCTTCCGAAACTGGTAAATGTAAAAGCAGCGCGTCGCTTGTGGATGTTCACGGTCAGGGACAAGTCGCTTCCTTGTCCTCCTCAGCAAAAACTACAACAAGAGAGAAGGATGCAGCAGGCGACACAACGGGTCACTCCATGGAGCTCTTTACACATACCGTCCCTGGCTTAGAAAGTGAAACATTTAACAGGCCATGCCCATTACAAGTAGATTCTGACATGGAGTGCACTGATGCACAGCCACAGCCAGAGTACTATGCTGCTCCTTTGACTCAGACCACCACATTGCCCTCTCAGGGTACAGATCCACAATCAGACCCTGATGAGACTATGTTGCCCCGCCACGAACGCTATACCACCGACCGACACAGTGACACAGACGAAGTTGCACACGAGCTCGAAGAGGAGGTAATAGATGACCCAGTTATTGACCCCGATTGGCAGCCATTGGGGGAACAGGGTGCAGGCGGCAGTAGTTCAGAAGCGGAGGTGGAGGAGGGGCCGCAGCAGGCATCAACATCGCAACAGGTTCCATCTGCCGGGCCCGTATCTGGCCCAAAACGCGTGTCAAAGCCAAAACCTGTTGGAGGACAGCGTGGCCATCCGGTTAAAGCTCAGTCTGCAATCCCTGAAAAGGGATCCGAGTCTAGGAAGAGTGCAGTCTGGCATTTTTTTAAACAACATCCAACTGATCAGCGCAAAGTCATCTGTCAAAAATGTTCAACTAGCTTAAGCAGAGGTCAGAATCTGAAAAGTCTAAATACTAGTTGCATGCATAGACACTTAACCACCATGCATTTTCAAGCCTGGACTAACTACCAAACGTCCCTCAAGGTTGTAGCACCCTCGGCCAATGAAGCTAGTCAGCAACGCAACATCCCTTCCGTCACTGTAAGGACACCATTTTCCGCACCACCGGCAGTATCTGTGCAGGTTTCTTTGCCAGCCAAAAGCAGTCAGGGTCAGGGAATCACCAGTTTTGTAGGAGGAAATATTGCATCTAGGGCACCGGCGGAAACAATACCGTCTCCAACCGTCTCTCAGTCTGCCATGTACACCGGCACACCCGAAAGTTCCACGATCTCCAGCTCTCCAGTCCAGCTCACCCTACATGAGACTCTGGTTAGAAAAAGGAAGTACTTATCCTCGCATCCGCGTACACAGTGTTTTAACGCCCACATAGCTAGACTAATCTCGTTAGAGATGATGCCCTACCGGTTAGTTGAAAGCGAAGCTTTCAAAGCCCTGATGGAGTACGCTGAACCACGATACGAGCTACCCAGTCGACACTTTTTTTCCAGAAAAGCCATCCCAGCCCTGCACCAGCATGTTAAACAGCGCATCGTCCATGCACTCAGGCAATCTGTGAGTACAAAGGTGCACCTGACTACAGATGCATGGACCAGTAGGCATGGCCAGGGACGTTATGTGTCCATCACGGCACACTGGGTGAATGTGGTGGATGCAGGGTCCACAGGCGACATCAATTTAGGGACAGTTGTGCCTAGCCCACGGTCTAGGAAACAGTTGGCTGTAGGCGTTCGCACCCCCTCCTCCTCCTCCTCCTCGTCCTCCTGCAGAAGCTACAGCTCTTCCACAGAACGCAGTCTGCCAACCACTCCATCGGCAGATGACACTGTTGCACACCAGTTGTCCCATTATGGGCCAGCTACTGCCAAGCGTCAGCAGGCTGTATTGGCTATGAAGTGCTTGGGCGACAACAGACACACCGCGGAAGTTCTGTCCGAGTTCTTGCAACAAGAAACGCAGTCGTGGCTGGGCACAGTAGATCTTGAGGCAGGCAAGGTAGTGAGTGATAACGGAAGGAATTTCATGGCTGCCATCTCCCTTTCCCAACTGAAACACATTCCTTGCCTGGCTCACACCTTAAATCTGGTGGTGCAGTGCTTATTGAAAACTTATCCTGGGTTCTCCGACCTGCTCCTCAAAGTGCGTGCACTTTGCTCACATATCCGACGTTCGCCTGTACACGCCAGCCGTATGCAGACCTATCAGCGGTCTTTGAACCTTCCCCAGCATCGCCTAATCATAGACGTTGCAACAAGGTGGAACTCAACACTGCACATGCTTCAGAGACTGTGCGAACAGAGGCGTGCTGTTATTTATTTGTGGGAGGATACACGGGCAGGCAGTAGGATGGCAGACATGGAGTTGTCAGGTGTGCAGTGGTCTAAGATACAAGACATGTGTCAAGTCCTTCAGTGTTTTGAGGAATGCACACGGCTGGTTAGTGCAGACAACGCCGTAATAAGCATGAGCATCCCCCTAATGCGTCTGCTGATGCAAAGTTTGACGCACATAAAGGAGCAGGCGTCTGCACCAGAGGAAGAGGAAAGCCTTGATGACAGTCAGCCATTGTCTGGTCAGGGCAGTGTACAGGACGAGGTAGCGGGCGAAGAGGAGGTGGAGGACGAGGAGGATGATGGGGATGGGTATATTTTTAATGCCGAACCTTTCCCGGGGGCACAGGAAATTGGTTGCGTGTCACGGCCGGGTTCTGGTTTTTTGAGGGACACAAGTGACGTAGATTTGCCTGCAACTGCCCCTCAACCAATCACAACCGGAGATTTGACAACTGGAACTTTGGTCCACATGGCGGATTATGCCTTACGTATCCTAAAAAGGGACACACGCATTACGAAAATGATGAACGATGACGATTACTGGTTGGCCTGCCTCCTTGATCCACGCTATAAAGGCAAATTGCAAAATATTATGCCACATGAGAACTTGGAACTAATATTAGCAACCAAACAATCAACTCTTGTTGACCGTTTGCTTCAGGCATTCCCAGCACACAGCGCACGTGATCGTTCTCACACGAGCTCCAGGGGGCAGCAGACTAGGAGTGTTAGGGGTGCACACATCAGAAGTGGCGTTGGACAGAGGGGTTTTCTGACCAGGTTGTGGAGTGATTTTGCTATGACCGCAGACAGGACAGGTACTGCTGCATCAATTGAAAGTGACAGGAGACAACATTTGTCCAGTATGGTTACTAACTATTTTTCATCCCTTATCGATGTTCTCCCTCAACCGTCATTCCCATTTGATTACTGGGCCTCCAAATTAGACACCTGGCCAGAATTGGCAGAATATGCATTGCAGGAGCTTGCTTGCCCGGCAGCAAGTGTTCTATCAGAAAGAGTATTCAGTGCTGCAGGTTCAATATTAACCGAAAAAAGGACTCGTCTGGCTACCCAAAATGTTGACGATCTAACATTCATTAAAATGAACCACAACTGGATTTCGAAATCTTTTGCCCCACCTTGCCCGGCCGACACCTAGCTTTCCTATGAAAAGCTCTTGCCTGTGAATTACTTTTCTAATGTCTAATTTGCTGCAGCTGATTGTACAGCATACGACATGTTTACACCTCCCTAAATGGCAAAACTCCCCACACGGGGCCGTGGTATCGCGACTTGGCGCAAGCACCCGTGAGACTGCTGTTTGTCTGAAGAGGTGGGTGTGCTCGCTTTTGGTTGACGGCATTGCTACTGGGTCCCTCATAGTACAATGTAGTGTCTCTGGCGGTGGTGGTGCGCACCCAACATCAGACACACCGTTGTAACATGAGGGGCCCTGGGGCGGTCCCGCCGGCCTCAAGAGAGTTCCCCCCTACCCCAGCTCAAAATGTGCTCTACCACATGCAAAATTATGTCGCACAGCTCCACCAATCTTTAGTCTATTCGCTGACATCATTCAATGTCTGGCACTGACAATACAAATTTGTAGACATCTATGATGCAACTTAAAGTAGTCTGTGTCTGTGTCCTATATTGGCACCATTAAATAGTTACTGCCAAATTACTATGTCAGAAACTCAGCAGATGAGCCCACCCCTGTACCTAAGTATGCCACCTTTTTTTTTGTTTTGGTTGTTTTGCGAGACATTAACATCTATTTATATTTTGGGAGTACTGGGACAGACACTCCTTGCACTACTCCTCCACTCACCACCAAGCTGCCCGTGTATCCATGTAACCGCTGTAAAACTGCCATGAGCCTATTGTTTGTTATTTCAGGCCTTTGAAGCCTGTCTGCGGTCCCTCCTTCCACTAGTCCTCCACTGGCCAGACCACTGCTGCCCGTGTACCCCTGGAACCAATTATAAAGTGCCTACAGCCAGCCCATTTTTTATGTTAGGCCTTTGAAGCCTGTCTGCGGTCCCTCCTTCCACTAGTCCTCCACTAGACAGACCACTGCTGCCCGTGTACCCCTGGAACCAATTATAAAGTGCCTACAGCCAGCCCATTTTTTTATGTTAGGCCTTTGAAGCCTGTCTGCGGTCCCTCCTTCCACTAGTCCTCCACTGGCCAGACCACTGCTGCCCGTGTACCCCTGGAACCAATTATAAAGTGCCTACAGCCAGCCCATTTTTTTATGTTAGGCCTTTGAAGCCTGTCTGCGGTCCCTCCTTCCACTAGTCCTCCACTGGCCAGACCACTGCTGCCCGTGTACCCCTGGAACCAATTATAAAGTGCCTACAGCCAGCCCATTTTTTTATGTTAGGCCTTTGAAGCCTGTCTGCGGTCCCTCCTTCCACTAGTCCTCCACTGACCAGACCACTGCTGCCCGTGTACCCCTGGAACCAATTATAAAGTGCCTACAGCCAGCCCATTTTTTTATGTTAGGCCTTTGAAGCCTGTCTGCGGTCCCTCCTTCCACTAGTCCTCCACTGGCCAGACCACTGCTGCCCGTGTACCCCTGGAACCAATTATAAAGTGCCTACAGCCAGCCCATTTTTTTATGTTAGGCCTTTGAAGCCTGTCTGCGGTCCCTCCTTCCACTAGTCCTCCACTGGCCAGACCACTGCTGCCCGTGTACCCCTGGAACCAATTATAAAGTGCCTACAGCCAGCCCATTTTTTTATTTTAGGCCTTTGAAGCCTGTCTGCGGTCCCTCCTTCCACTAGTCCTCCACTGACCAGACCACTGCTGCCCGTGTACCCCTGGAACCAATTATAAAGTGCCTACAGCCAGCCCATTTTTTTATGTTAGGCCTTTGAAGCATGTCTGCGGTCCCTCCTTCCACTAGTCCTCCACTGGCCAGACCACTGCTGCCCGTGTACCCCTGGAACCAATTATAAAGTGCCTACAGCCAGCCCATTTTTTTATGTTAGGCCTTTGAAGCCTGTCTGCGGTCCCTCCTTCCACTAGTCCTCCACTGACCAGACCACTGCTGCCCGTGTACCCCTGGAACCAATTATAAAGTGCCTACAGCCAGCCCATTTTTTTATGTTAGGCCTTTGAAGCCTGTCTGCGGTCCCTCCTTCCACTAGTCCTCCACTGGCCAGACCACTGCTGCCCGTGTACCCCTGGAACCAATTATAAAGTGCCTACAGCCAGCCCATTTTTTTATGTTAGGCCTTTGAAGCCTGTCTGCGGTCCCTCCTTCCACTAGTCCTCCACTGGCCAGACCACTGCTGCCCGTGTACCCCTGGAACCAATTATAAAGTGCCTACAGCCAGCCCATTTTTTTATGTTAGGCCTTTGAAGCCTGTCTGCGGTCCCTCCTTCCACTAGTCCTCCACTGACCAGACCACTGCTGCCCGTGTACCCCTGGAACCAATTATAAAGTGCCTACAGCCAGCCCATTTTTTTATGTTAGGCCTTTGAAGCCTGTCTGCGGTCCCTCCTTCCACTAGTCCTCCACTGGCCAGACCACTGCTGCCCGTGTACCCCTGGAACCAATTATAAAGTGCCTACAGCCAGCCCATTTTTTTATGTTAGGCCTTTGAAGCCTGTCTGCGGTCCCTCCTTCCACTAGTCCTCCACTGGCCAGACCACTGCTGCCCGTGTACCCCTGGAACCAATTATAAAGTGCCTACAGCCAGCCCATTTTTTTATGTTAGGCCTTTGAAGCCTGTCTGCGGTCCCTCCTTCCACTAGTCCTCCACTGACCAGACCACTGCTGCCCGTGTACCCCTGGAACCAATTATAAAGTGCCTACAGCCAGCCCATTTTTTTATGTTAGGCCTTTGAAGCCTGTCTGCGGTCCCTCCTTCCACTAGTCCTCCACTGGCCAGACCACTGCTGCCCGTGTACCCCTGGAACCAATTATAAAGTGCCTACAGCCAGCCCATTTTTTTATGTTAGGCCTTTGAAGCCTGTCTGCGGTCCCTCCTTCCACTAGTCCTCCACTGGCCAGACCACTGCTGCCCGTGTACCCCTGGAACCAATTATAAAGTGCCTACAGCCAGCCCATTTTTTTATGTTAGGCCTTTGAAGCCTGTCTGCGGTCCCTCCTTCCACTAGTCCTCCACTGACCAGACCACTGCTGCCCGTGTACCCCTGGAACCAATTATAAAGTGCCTACAGCCAGCCCATTTTTTTATGTTAGGCCTTTGAAGCCTGTCTGCGGTCCCTCCTTCCACTAGTCCTCCACTGGCCAGACCACTGCTGCCCGTGTACCCCTGGAACCAATTATAAAGTGCCTACAGCCAGCCCATTTTTTTATGTTAGGCCTTTGAAGCCTGTCTGCGGTCCCTCCTTCCACTAGTCCTCCACTGGCCAGACCACTGCTGCCCGTGTACCCCTGGAACCAATTATAAAGTGCCTACAGCCAGCCCATTTTTTTATTTTAGGCCTTTGAAGCCTGTCTGCGGTCCCTCCTTCCACTAGTCCTCCACTGGCCAGACCACTGCTGCCCGTGTACCCCTGGAACCAATTATAAAGTGCCTACAGCCAGCCCATTTTCTTATGTTAGGCCTTTGAAGCCTGTCTGCGGTCCCTACTTTAAATACTCCTCCACTCACCACCAAGCTGCCTGCCCGTGTATCCATGTAACCGCTGTAAAACTGCCATGAGCCTATTGTTTGTTATGTTAGGCCTTTGATAGCCTGTCTGCGGTCCCTACTTTAAATACTCCTCCACTCACCACCAAGCTGCCTGCCCGTCTATCCATGTAACCGCTGTAAAACTGCCATGAGCCTATTGTTTGTTATGTTAGGCCTTTGATAGCCTGTCTGCGGTCCTTACTTTAAATACTCCTCCACTCACCACCTAGCTGCCTGTGTATCCATGTAACCGATGTAAAACTGCCATGACTGCCTACTGTTTGTTATTTTAGGCCTTTGATAGCCTGTCTGCGGCCCCTACTTGCAATACTCCTCCACTGACCACAATGCTGCCTGGAGTGCCTGCCTGTGTATCCATGTAACCGATGTAAAACTGCCATGACTGCCTACTGTTTGTTATTTTAGGCCTTTGATAGCCTGTCTGCGGCCCCTACTTGCAATACTCCTCCACTGACCACAATGCTGCCTGGAGTGCCTGCCTGTGTATCCATGTAACCGATGTAAAACTGCCATGACTGCCTACTGTTTGTTATTTTAGGCCTTTGATAGCCTGTCTGCGGCCCCTACTTGCAATACTCCTCCACTGACCACAATGCTGCCTGGAGTGCCTGCCTGTGTATCCATGTAACCGATGTAAAACTGCCATGAGTGCCTACTGTTTGGTATTTTAGGCCTTTGATAGCCTGTCTGCAGCCCCTACTTGCAATACTCCTCCACTGACCACAATGCTGCCTGGAGTGCCTGCCTGTGTATCCATGTAACCGATGTAAAACTGCCATGAGTGCCTACTGTTTGTTATTTTAGGCCTTTGATAGCCTGTCTGCGGCCCCTACTTGCAATACTCCTCCACTGACCACAATGCTGCCTGGAGTGCCTGCCTGTGTATCCATGTAACCGATGTAAAACTGCCATGACTGCCTACTGTTTGTTATTTTAGGCCTTTGATAGCCTGTCTGCGGCCCCTACTTGCAATACTCCTCCACTGACCACAATGCTGCCTGGAGTGCCTGCCTGTGTATCCATGTAACCGATGTAAAACTGCCATGACTGCCTACTGTTTGTTATTTTAGGCCTTTGATAGCCTGTCTGCGGCCCCTACTTGCAATACTCCTCCACTGACCACAATGCTGCCTGGAGTGCCTGCCTGTGTATCCATGTAACCGATGTAAAACTGCCATGAGTGCCTACTGTTTGGTATTTTAGGCCTTTGATAGCCTGTCTGCAGCCCCTACTTGCAATACTCCTCCACTGACCACACCAATGCTGCCCGTGTACCCCTGGAACCTATTTAAAAGTTCATAGAGCCTAGTTATATATTTTATTTACTATTAATAAGGCCATGATGGACTACGCTGTACCACGCTACAAGCTAACCAGTCGACACTTCTTTTGCGAGAAAAGCCATCCCAACCCTCCACCAGCATGTAGAAGACCGCATTGTCCATGCACTCTGGCAATCTGTGAGTACAAAGGTGCACCTGACAACAGACGCATGGACCTGTAGGCATGGCCACGGAAGATTACGTGTCCATTACGGCGCAATGGGTTAATGTGGTGGATGCATGGTCCACAGGGGACAGCCTACTAAGTCTGTCTGCAGTCCCTAATTCAAATTGTCCTCCACTGTCTAAATCGGAGCTTCCACCTTCTGGCTTTCGGCCTATAGTATCAGAAATTAAACTGCATTTGGCCTTCAACTTTGGTTAGGGCCTACTAACGGCTTCTGCCCCTCCCTGGTGTTGCCCTCAACTAAATAAAGCTGAGCTTCAACCTTCCGGCTCTCATTAAGTGGTTTTTAAAAAAAAAAATGGTGGTTAGGGCCTACTAACGGCTTCTGCCCCTCCCTGGTGTTGCCCTCAACTAAATAAAGCTGAGCTTCAACCTTCTGCTCCAAATTACCATTTTAAAAAATGCAATAGGCTTTTCCGGCCTACTAAAGGTGTCTGTCTGTGTGCCCCTGCCTGGTGTTGTCCTCAACTAAATAAAGCTGAGCTTCAACCTTCTGCTCCAAATTACCATTTTAAAAAATGCAATAGGCTTTTCCGGCCTACTAAAGGTGTCTGTCTGTGTTCCCCTGCCTGGTGTTGCCCTCAACTAAATAAAGCTGAGCTTCAACCTTCTGCTCCAAATTACCATTTTAAAAAATGCAATAGGCTTTTCCGGCCTACTAAAGGTGTCTGTCTGTGTTCCCCTGCCTGGTGTTGCCCTCAACTAAATAAAGCTGAGCTTCAACCTTCTGCTCCAAATTACCATTTTAAAAAATGCAATAGGCTTTTCCGGCCTACTAAAGGTGTCTGTCTGTGTGCCCCTGCCTGGTGTTGCCCTCAACTAAATAAAGCTGAGCTTCAACCTTCTGCTCCAAATTACCATTTTAAAAAATGCAATAGGCTTTTCCGGCCTACTAAAGGTGTCTGTCTGTGTGCCCCTGCCTGGTGTTGTCCTCAACTAAATAAAGCTGAGCTTCAACCTTCTGCTCCAAATTACCATTTTAAAAAATGCAATAGGCTTTTCCGGCCTACTAAAGGTGTCTGTCTGTGTTCCCCTGCCTGGTGTTGTCCTCAACTAAATAAAGCTGAGCTTCAACCTTCTGCTCCAAATTACCATTTTAAAAAATGCAATAGGCTTTTCCGGCCTACTAAAGGTGTCTGTCTGTGTGCCCCTGCCTGGTGTTGCCCTCAACTAAATAAAGCTGAGCTTCAACCTTCTGCTCCAAATTACCATTTTAAAAAATGCAATAGGCTTTTCCGGCCTACTAAAGGTGTCTGTCTGTGTGCCCCTGCCTGGTGTTGTCCTCAACTAAATAAAGCTGAGCTTCAACCTTCCGGCTCTCATTAAGTGGTTTTTAAAAAAAAAAATGGTGGTTAGGGCCTACTAACGGCTTCTGCCCCTCCCTGGTGTTGCCCTCAACTAAATAAAGCTGAGCTTCAACCTTCTGCTCCAAATTACCATTTTAAAAAATGCAATAGGCTTTTCCGGCCTACTAAAGGTGTCTGTCTGTGTGCCCCTGCCTGGTGTTGTCCTCAACTAAATAAAGCTGAGCTTCAACCTTCTGCTCCAAATTACCATTTTAAAAAATGCAATAGGCTTTTCCGGCCTACTAAAGGTGTCTGTCTGTGTTCCCCTGCCTGGTGTTGCCCTCAACTAAATAAAGCTGAGCTTCAACCTTCTGCTCCAAATTACCATTTTAAAAAATGCAATAGGCTTTTCCGGCCTACTAAAGGTGTCTGTCTGTGTGCCCCTGCCTGGTGTTGTCCTCAACTAAATAAAGCTGAGCTTCAACCTTCTGCTCCAAATTACCATTTTAAAAAATGCAATAGGCTTTTCCGGCCTACTAAAGGTGTCTGTCTGTGTTCCCCTGCCTGGTGTTGCCCTCAACTAAATAAAGCTGAGCTTCAACCTTCTGCTCCAAATTACCATTTTAAAAAATGCAATAGGCTTTTCCGGCCTACTAAAGGTGTCTGTCTGTGTGCCCCTGCCTGGTGTTATCCTCAACTAAATAAAGCTGAGCTTCAACCTTCTGCTCCAAATTACCATTTTAAAAAATGCAATAGGCTTTTCCGGCCTACTAAAGGTGTCTGTCTGTGTGCCCCTGCCTGGTGTTGTCCTCAACTGAATAAAGCTGAGCTTCAACCTTCCGGCTCTCATTAAGTGGTTTTTAAAAAAAAAAATGGTGGTTAGGGCCTACTAACGGCTTCTGCCCCTCACTGGTCTTGCCCTCAACTAAATAAAGCTGAGCTTCAACCTTCTGCTCCAAATTACCATTTTAAAAAATGCAATAGGCTTTTCCGGCCTACTAAAGGTGTCTGTCTGTGTGCCCCTGCCTGGTGTTGCCCTCAATTAAATAAAGCTGAGCTTCAACCTTCTGCTCCAAATTACCATTTTAAAAAATGCAATAGGCTTTTCCGGCCTACTAAAGGTGTCTGTCTGTGTGCCCCTGCCTGGTGTTGTCCTCAACTAAATAAAGCTGAGCTTCAACCTTCTGCTCCAAATTACCATTTTAAAAAATGCAATAGGCTTTTCCGGCCTACTAAAGGTGTCTGCCCCTCCCTGGTGTTGTCCTCAACTGAACAAAGCTGAGCTTCCACATTCTGGCTTTCGCCCTATACTATCAGATATTAAACTGCATTTGGCCTACTAGTGTGGTTAGGCCCTTGAAACAGTGTCTGCTGCTCTTGGGTTTGCTACTCCACTGAACAAAGCAATGCCGCCTGTTTAGTCCTGTTACCAATTTTGAACTGCATTTAGCCTACTTTATTCTTTGGCCCTATATCTGTTTCCTCCTCATCCTGCCCATTGCCCAGCCACTGCTAAATGAGTCTGCTGGTACATTGACCTAGACCACTACATTCCCCTTGTACTCTACACAGCCAGAATCTGACCCTACTGAAAGTAAGGTTCCCCTTCCCGCATGTTATACCACCTTACACAGGGACAAAGAGGAAGGTGCAGATGAAAGTGCAGGTTCCTTCATCAGGTGGGGGGGCATACTCGTTGGCGACGTCACTGGCACAGGGCCCCTCAGAGTACGCAAAAGTGTCGCTGCTGGTGGGAGGCGCCCCCGCCATGCAAACACACCGCCGTACTTTGAGGGGCCCTGTGCCAGTGCCAATGCGAACGAGTGGGCCCCCCCCTGCTTGCTCAGGATCACAGCACTTGCAACGTTTAAATACTTACCTTTCCCTGCAACACCGCCGTGACGTAGTCCGCATTTCCTGGGCCCACGAAAAACTTGAGCCAGCCCTACTCCCCCCACAACTTTCCCCCAATTCCCTATGCCCAACTATTATTATACAGTTAATTAAGATTGGCAAGCTTCAGAAACAAGAATGGATGTTTTTGGCATTAAAATGGGCACTGTAGGTGTTTTCCTGGCCTCCACTCACTGCCGACTATGCTTCCCCATTGACTTGCATTGGGTTTCGTGTTTCGGTCGATCCCCGACTTTTAGCGATAATCGGCCGACTGCACTCGACTCGACTCTGGACAAAATCGGGTTTCCCAAAACCCTACTCGATCTTAAAAAAATGAAAGTCGCTCAACCCTACCAAGGGGCAATGGAGTAGGTCCAAATTTTTTGCAGCCCTTGCATTCACTGCATAGGCAAACAGTATGGGAGACCCACTTCCTAATAATGGGAACATTGTTTTCAGGAGGGCCTCCTGTACATCTCTTCAAAGGGCTATTGGGTGCATCCAAATTTTGGGCAGCCCTGCCATTCAATGCATATGCAATATCAGTATAGGAGACCCACTGTTTAATAATGGGAATAGCAAAGCATAGCCAGCTGATGGTTCTCCTAAGAATAGTGAGGGGTGACTGCTGGCCCTTTAAGAATAGTAAAGGCCGCCTGATGGCCCTATAAAAAATAGGCTTTGTTACTTTCAGAGTCCCTCCTTCATAAATGAAACATGATGTGTCCGATGATGTGTCACACACCACATGGCCAGATAAGGTTGTAAAATGTTAAAATGACATTTCCCAATGAATGCATTTATCTTGGTTGAAAGCAATGCTAAAGTTGAAAAACACATCAAAAACGCTATGTGTGTACATAGCCCAAGGTGTGGAGGAGAATTTTTTTTTGTTATTTATTTTGCGTTATGTACAAGTCATTACCCTGGAAAGGATGTTAATTAACATATTTCCCAGGAAAATCCATTTTTATTTCATTTTTGTATGTTTTATTATGAGTTTATAAAAGTGGCATAAGACTATGACAACATTGTTCACAGCAGTGACCTGGGAGTCAGAAATGCTTCCAGGGGTCTTCCCCATGCTATTCCTGTGTCATTTGAGCACTGTTCCCATCAATTTCCATAATTTCTAGTCCCTCTGCAGATGGCTGGGGGGCCGCCCTAAAAAATGTTCAATTTTCCCATACACTTACGTTGAGCTCATTGCTCGGGTCGAGCACCTGAGCATTCCAATTTGCTCAACCCGAGCAACGAGCACCCAAGCATTTTAGTGCTCACCCATCACTACTGAGGACAGCCATTGTTAAGGAAGGGGAAGTGTAAGAACTGAAGATGAAACTTATGCCCAAGTTCCCCTTTATTGATGTCCTCTGATATGATGTGTTATAATGTTTTATATTGCTATGTGATTGAGCTGTGTTCTGCTCAGCAGCAGGTTGTGAGTAGGTATGGATAGAGTTAAGAGTTGGGGCTAGCCCAGAGAAGGAGGGCTGATGTAGCAAGATTAGAGAGAACTTCCTGATAGTGAGCCAGACAATGCGCATAAGTTGAGTGTCCTCGAGGAGACTAAGGCAGTCAATAGCAGAGAAAGGAGAAGTGACAGGCCAGAGTGATTCACCGGAGATCGTTCTTGGGACAGGACTTGCAGTACAGCCCCGAGTCCACAAGATAGAGAGATAATGGGCCAGCACCGAACAGGGAACATGAGATGAAGCGAGTGCATTGGACACTAGTTGCAAGGTGTCAGCAAACAAAGAAGCTAAGTAATTGCCATAGTGGCAAACTAGTTCCCCCAAGGTAAAAGAAGATGCAGAATCGTGGGTTGAGGATAGAACTCTCACTTACTGGACTGTAGTACAGTGTGGGTTCTGGTGAAAGAAGAGGGACTTTGGGGCAGAAACAAGTAAGCCTGCAAGAGGTAGAGATCATGTGTGAAGATGCTCAATGTTATAGAGGAAATTCAAATTGATGTTCAGTAAAATACTATTTATGTATAGTTGGTAGTGTGCCTCATTGAACTTTACACCATCTGGTCCTATCCAGCCAAAGTCAACGGCATCATGCGGCCTGCAAGGACAAAGCGTCCCCATAAAAAAACCCACACACCTAGCAATAATCCCCATCTTCATGTACATGCCAGGGAATGAAAGACGAGTACCTCATCCACGGCTACTTCCCTACACCACATTACATATACTTTGACCCATTTTAATCCATTGTGTTACACCTAAACAAAACAGTACATACTGCCTTATCCTGGCTATGATCCTTTGTTTTAAATTAATTAACCATCAATTCAATGTGTTTTGCACTACTGTTTTTGACTCTCTTACTTCCCAAAATGGAATGCCAGATATTTTAAGTCTCATCTACACCAGTGGTCTTGGCGCACTTACCTTGTCTTTTAGGCTAATATAACATCTACGTGCATTTGACATGAATTTAATTCCATTGAATCAATAAACTATTTTATTAAAGTTTTGCTATTCTCAATAATGAAATCATCGTATAAAGCAAAAAAAATAAAAGGTCAGCAATATTTAATAACAGTTTATTTTACTTGGTAATATTCCTTGGCAAGCAATCTTGGAGGGACATTAAACAAAACTAGACCACATTTTTAAAAAAGTGTTAATAACTAGAGATGAGTGAATAAATTTGAGTAAAATTACATTTTACTCAAAGTTTATAAAAATCCACATTTACCAAACTGCAGATTTTTTAAAATTTTCACCTGTGCTGATTTAGCAAAAGGTTGCAATTTTTCTGAACCAAAGGCCATCAAAAGGTTGCAAAAAATCCTTATACTCACCTTAACACTTACCTTTTTGGCCCTTATGATTCTTATAGTCACCTACCTGTTCGCATTGCTTCTTCAGATCAGCAGCACTTGCATTTAAATCATCAGGCCTCTCGCACTGAGCCAGGACATGAGGCTCTGATGAGGCCTCAGATGGTTTTGAGTATACATGCCCATGGTCACAGCGCATGTTATGACATTATGACATTGTGAGCTTTTGCGCTCCTACAGAGAACCCTCCTGGGCTTCATCTAAACCAAATGACTTGGCTCATTGGGAGAGGTTTGGGGATTTCAGCACAAGTGGAGGAGATGAAAAAATGTGACAATTACTTGATGGGTGACAGTGAGAAGTGAAGGGGCAGGAGAAATGAATAGTAGTGAGATGAGTAAATTGATTTTCTTTCTACATAATACATTTATTATTTTCTGGGGTCAGAAGGGGTCCCAGAGCATAGTACGGAACAATCAATTTGTGGAAAATAACTTCTGTGCAAATTGAATTTCTTGGTATAAAACACACAACCAGGCGACTATTAATTTTGCATGATCTGATCATTTCTATTAAAGAAGCATTCAGATCAAAATTGTATCTTGTAAATATATTGCAATTATCATATTACATAGCACTGTGTACAAACAATTGCTCATTTTACCCTACTATTAATTCTTCTGTTTTTCGTTAGGTCTATGACAAAATGTAATTAAAAACTGACTAGCTGAATCCTTCTAAGCACTTTGCACAACCCCTGGCAAAAATTATGGAATCACAGGCCTTGGAGGATGTTCATTCAGTTGTGTAATTTTGTTGAAAAAAAGCAGATTACAGACATGGCACAAAACTAAAGTAATTTCAAATGGAAACTTTCTGGCTTAAAGGGAACCTGTCACCCCGTTTTTTAAAGATGAGATAAAAATAGCGTTAAATAGGGGCAGAGCTGTGCTTTACATTAGTGTATTTTTTGTGCCTTTATTCCTCACCTATGCTGCCAAAATACCTTTGTAAAGTCGCCGTTTTGGGCTGTCACTCACGCTGGTCTGGTCATATGGGCGTGGTGACATCGCTGTTTCTCCCCCAGATCTTGCTCACCTTTCCGTTGGTGGCGTAGTGGTGTGCGCATGCCCAACAGGCGAATCCACTGCGCAGCTGAAGGAAAAGAGCACGATCTGCGCTATTCAGCGGTTTATCGGTGGGCGCGGCCATCTTCCTTAGGCCGCGCGTGCGCAGATGGTAGTGCTCGGCTTCCCGGGGCTTCAGGAAAATGGCCGCCGCTATCTCCATCTGCGCATGCGCGGCATCCCGCGGCCATTTTCCTGAAGCCCCGGGAAGCCGAGCACTACCATCTGCGCAGGCGCGGCCTCAGGAAGATGGCCGCGCCCACCGATAAACCGCTGAATAGCGCAGATCGTGCTCTTTTCCTTCAGCTGCGCAGTGGATTCACCTGTTGGGCATGTGCACACCACTACGCCACCAATGGAAAGATGAGCAAGATCTGGGGGAGAAACAGCGATGTCACCATGCCCATATGACCAGACCAGCGTGAGTGACAGCCCAAAATGCCGACTTTACAAAGGTATTTCGGCAGCATAGGTGGGGAATAAAGGCACAAAAAATACACTAATGTAAAACACAGCTCTGCCCCTATTTAACGCTATTTTTATCTCATCTTGAAAAAACGGGGTGACAGGTTCCCTTTAAAGAAACACTAAAAGAAATCAAGAACAAAAAATGTGGTAGTCAGTAATGGTTACTTTTTTTTAACCAAGCATAGGGAAAAAAATTATGGAATCACTCAATTCTGAGGAAAAAATTATGAAATCACCCCCCTGTAAATTTTCATACCCAAAAATAACACCTGCATCAAATTAGATCTACTTGTTAGTGTGCATCTAAAAAGGAGTGATTACACCTTGTAGAGCTGTTCCACCAAGTGGACTGACATGAATCATGGCTCCAACTCGAGAGATGTCAATTGAAACAAAGGAGAGGATTATCAAACTCTTAAAAGAAGGTTAATCACCACGCAATGTTGCAAAAGATGTTGGTTGTTCACAGTCAGCTGTGTCTTAAGGCCCCGTCTCACACAGCGACGCTGCAGCGATACAGACAACGATGCTGATCGCTGCAGCGTCGCTGTGTGGTCGCTGTGTGGTCGCTGGGGAGCTGTCACACAGACAGCTCTCTCCAGCGACCAACGATCAGGGGAACGACTTCGGCATTGTTGAAACTGTCTTCAACGATGCCGAAGTCCTCCTGCAGCACCCAGGTAACCAGGGTAAACATCGGGTTACTAAGCGCAGGGCCGCGCTTAGTAACCCGATGTTTACCCTGGTTACCAGCGTAAATGTAAAAAAAAACAAACAGTACATACTCACCATCTGTTGCCCGTCAGGTCCCTTGGCATCTGCTTCCTGCTCTGACTGAGCCGCCGTACAGTGAGAGCTGAGAGCAGAGCGCAGCGGTGACGTCACTGCTGTGCTCTCACTTTACGGCGGCTCAGTCAGAGCAGGAAGCAGATGCCAAGGGACCTGACGGGCAACAGATGGTGAGTATGTACTGTTTGGTTTTTTTTACATTTACGCTGGTAACCAGGGTAAACATCGGGTTACTAAGCGCGGCCCTGCGCTTAGTAGCCCGATGTTTACCCTGGTTACCAGTGAAGACATCGCTGGATCGGTGTCACACACACCGATTCAGCGATGTCAGCGGGACCTCAACGACCAAAAAAAGGTCCAGGCCATTCTGACACGACCAGCGATCTCGCAGCAGGGGCCTGATCACTGGTACGTGTCACACATAGCGAGATCGCTACTGAGGTCGCTGTTGCGTCACAAAACTTGTGACTCAGCAGCGATCTCGCTAGCGATCTCGCTATGTGAGACGGGGCCTTAATATCTGGACCAAATACAAACAACATGGGAAGGTTGTTAAAAGCAAACACACTGGTAGACCAAGGAACACATCAAAGCGTCAAGACTGGAAACTTAAAGCAATATGTCTCCAAAACAGGAAATGCACAACAAAACAAGTGAGGAACGAATGGGTGGAAACTGGAGTCAACGTCTGTGACTGAACTGTAAGAAACCGCCTAAAGGAAAAGGGATTTACATACAGAAAAGCTAAACAAAAGCCATCATTAACACCTAAACAGAAAAAACAAGGTTACAGTGGGCTAAGGAAAAGCAATCATGGACTGTGGATGACTGGATGAAAGTCATATTCAGTGATGACTCACGAATCTGCATTAGGCAAGGTGATGATGCTGGAACTTTTGTTTGGTGCCGTTCCAATGAGATTTATAAAGATGACTGCCTGAAGAGAACATGCAAATTTCAACAGTCATTGATGATATGGGGCTGCATCTCAGGTAAAGGCACTGGGGAGATGGCTGTCATTACATCTTCAATAAATGCACAAGTTTATGTTGATATTTTGGACACTTTTCTTATCCCATCAATTGAAAGGATGTTTGGGGATGATGAAATCATTTTTCAAGATGATAATGCATCCTGCCATAGAGCAAAAACTGTGAAAACATTCCTTGAAAAAAGACACATAAGGTCAATGTCATGGTTAAAAAACGTAACCATTACTGACTACCACATTTTTTGTTCTTGATTTCTTATAGTGTTTCTTAAAGCCAGAAAGTTGTCATTTGAAATGACTTTAGTTTTGTGCCATGTCTGTGATCTGCTTTTTTTCTACAAAATTAAACAACTGAACGAAACATCTTCCATGGCTGGTGATTACATAATTTTTGCCAGGGGTTGTAGAAGCAAAAGGTCAATTTTCCCTGTAAGATTCATCAGACAATTGGAAAGTCAATGACAGGGGAAGGAAGGAAGAGTGGGGTAAGGTTTTAAAGAAGGGAAAGATTTTTGTAGGATCAAGAGACTTCCTGTTTCTACACAGCACAAAGAAAACAGAATAATTAGCTGGACAGAAAGGCAAAATGAGTAATTGTAAGTACACAGTGCTATGTAACATGAAGACTGCAATATATTAAGAGGATAAAAACTTTGATGAGTGCTTCCTTAATAACAGAACGTCAGCTGTCAGGCTGCTGCTGTCACAGAGTAACCACAACAGAGTAGAGCCAGAAGACTGCAGAGTCTGTTTGCTCCTATTCTGCCACTAAGAAGAAGCACTTTTCCGGTGTATTAAACATGTTTATTTCTTCTATAAGAACAGGGGTTAATCGGCCATTTTGGAAATCCCTGTGTTCAGCTGTGCTTGGTAAACCACTCCTTTTCCCTATAAAATCTGGGCTCTATTACCAAGTCCTTGTCAGAGTTAGCTCTTGCTGCATGACAAAAGGAGGGAGAGAAGTTGGTAGGAGAAGGAGTGCTGAAGGAGTTACAAGCGACTGTTGTTTGGTTTGCATGCTTGATAATCCCTTATCCTTCCCTGTTTTGCTTTCTTCCCCTTTCTGTACACCCTAGTGGATTCCTCTGTTATATGTGAGTGAATATTTTTTGTGTGGGGAGTTTTCAGTTTCCCTTTGTCTTTGTTGCTCTGTTTGTTGGGTAGGTGTATCACGGTGCACAGAAGGGGGAAGGGGACAGGCAAAGGGCAACTTAGGAGATAGGGCAAGGGCGGACACCATCTGACTTATTCCGGGGAACAGGGTACCCCCTAGTGTTAGGGCCAGGAAAGAAGCCCCTGGTCCCAGGTTACTTGACAGCTGTGTTGTGACAGCTGTTTCATTGTTCAAAGGCAGTAATCAAATGGTCAATGCTTCCACTTTTCAACTACTTTTCCTATTGCCTACTGTGTTCTAGCATATGAGAACAGTGTCTACACATTTTATAATGTTTTTAAACAAACTTAGAGAATATGCAAAAATGGATATTATCAGGTTATTTTGTTTCGTCACCCACATTTCTACTTCTGGAAATACATTATGGGCCTTTGGAAATCAGTGTTAGTTTTTCATCAAATAACAGTCTGAAGCTGAAGGATTTTCAAGTTGTCTTTATCCTCCCAGAATGATTTCACAAGTTGTGGGATCAATGTGTTAACTAAAAATGTGTAAGTCAATTGGAACAAAGCTTCTCATATTGTTCCTTCTGCATGTGTAACTAAATTTCAGTGTTTTGCAGCTTTCATTTTAACTAAGACTTGTTTTTTAAGTACTTTTTTTAGATTGATGTCTTTATTGTAGAAATGTCAGTAGACCTATGTCTAGGTAGAGGCAATTATCATCATGGAAGTGTCTTTAGTCTCAAACGGCTGGGACTTTGAACTCGAAACATGGAAACACAAATTGAGCATACATATTTTTTTGTTTTGTTAAAATAATGCCTTAGGGATTATTTTGTTTGAACACAAGCCTGATGGTTTTCACAGTATCTCCTAGAATCCCACTGTCTTGGCTATCATATCATGGACAGTCTTACTCCATATCACTTGAGGTGTTTGACTGCCAAAATGTCCATTCCACACACAGCTTGAATAAATATGTGTTCACATCATGTGGAGCGTAATGCCAGCTCAGAATTATTGCCAGAGCCTTGTAAGGTAGATACATGTGCCTCATCACAGCTTCCTGCAAATGAGCTTCTGAGTGAGAACCGACTTCTTCACTGTTCTCTATCAGGATGTTTTCCAACTCCCACCACACACATATTTGTTTTATGCTGGCTAAGTGCTTCAAATATTTCCATTTCTTACTTATAAGTTTATTACTGTGTCTGCACATTTTTTCCTTAACAATCTTTATCATTTTGTCCTCCTCTTACAAATCTTACATCTGGTAAATTAATTTATGAAACTTTTTATCGTTTTCTGTGTTTTTTCAAAAAAGATTATTTTTCCATTTAATATCAATTACAAAAATGTTTAAAAATATGTCCATTTTTCCATATCTTATTTTCTTGTAACTTGTTTAATGGAACATAATGCAATGAATTATCTGCCTTGTAAAGTAACCACCTCCTAAAATGTTTTGAATTTCAACTTCAAAAAACTAAAAGAACTTTAGTCATTTTTATAGTTAGAGATCATTGTGAATAACCTCACGGTTTTGGCCTTTTGCTTAGTTTTCCATGGTGAAACAATCAGCTCTATATTTTCTTTGCCCAGAGTTTACTTTTTACTACTTGGATCCATTAAAATGTTACATTCGTTGCTAGTCTGCTTCCCTGGAGACAAAAGTGCAGCTCGTCTTAGGCTAGTTTCACATTTGCATTAGAATCCGCAGCGTTTAATCCGCATCCGCAAGTGCTGGAAAAAACGCATATAAACGCGTACAAACGCGGTGTTTTTTAGACGCATGCGGTTTAAAAAACGCAGCGTTTGAACGCTTTTCCATGCGTTATTTTCTGCGTTTGCGTTTTTGGTGCGCATGGTGACAAATTTTACAGGAGAAAAATCTAGATAACCAGACACCGCCAATGGGACTACAGAGGGCGTGTATTATGGGATATCTTTATATAGACCCTTGAACAGCCGAAATCTTCAGATTTTGCTCCTGTATCCTGTGTCATGATGGATCTTAGCATGGAGAGCTTTTATTTCAACCAGGATTTAAGCATCAAGCTATTTTTTGCCTGTGAATTTGCTTGGGAGCAAGACAGAAATCGCAAAAGATGGAGAAGGAGAAGTCGTAGGTGTTTTTGGAGACACCCCATTATCGAACTATGTGAGAGCCATGGAGCCTATCATACACTGTATGGCGAGCTTAATGCCAACCCAGACAAATTCCCGGAATATACAAGGATGTCGCAAGACTCATTCCGGGATTTGCTTGCTCGTGTCCAAGGAGCCATACGGAGACAGGACACCCAGCTCCGTAGAGTGATTCCACCCGAGGAATGTCTGCTGGTCACATTAAGGTACGTAAGAAATGTAAACCAATTCCAGTGCTAATTTTGGGTGTAATAAACATGTTTTTTTTTGGTTTGGTAATTTCCTTTCTGTCTTTAGCATAACCACACCTTAAATAGAACTGATTGTAATTTTTCTTTAATTCTTTTCTTCCAGATTTCTGGCAACCGGAGAGAGTTTATCATCCCTCCATTTCCAATACCGCCTTGGAATATCCGCCCTGTCGGGAATAGTTGCGGACACCTGCCGGGCTTTGTGGAATGTACTCCGGGATGAGTTTATACCCCTACCCACCTTGGACATGTGGATTGAAATTGCGGAAAAATTCTGGAGTGTGTGTAATTTCCCCAACTGTTTAGGAGCGGTGGATGGAAAGCACATCCGCATTATCAAACCAGCCAGAACAGGATCAGAGTATTTCAACTATGAAAAATATTTTTCTGTTGTGCTCATGGCAATAGCCGATGCGGACTGTCGCTTCATCGCTGTGGACATTGGAGCTTTTGGCCGTGGCAACGATTCCCAGACTTTCAAGAACTCGGATATGGGCCACCATGTGTATGGCAAAAATTTTGATTTTCCACGGCCACAACCTCTCCCCAACACTCAAGGTCCACCGATGCCATTTGTTATGGTTGGGGATGAGGCCTTTCAGATGTGCGAAAACCTACTGAAGCCATATTCCAGTCGTGACTTGAACCACACTAAAAGGATCTTTAACTACAGACTGACCAGGGCACGAAGAACTATAGAGTGTACCTTTGTGATTCTAGTCTCAAAATGGCGCATTCTTGCATCAGCCATTAATCTAAAAATGGAGACAGTTGACGAGGTGGTCAAAGCCTGTGTGGTTCTGCACAATTACATTATGGCTAAGGAACGGCCCAACATTGAACTTGATGAACCAGTTGCACACCCACTGCCCAATTACCAGCATCACCCGCTGCGGTCAACAGCTGAAGTTGGCCACATGCGGGACCAATTTGCTGCCTTTTTTGATTCGGATATTGGACGTGTGTCATGGCAGGACAATGTTGTGTAAATATCCTGTTGTTATTTTATCTGTACCAGTTATTTTCTTACATGTTACTAATGTTTCTCGTTACTAAACTTTTTTTTGTTGTCTTGACCGTGTCTCATATGTATTTCCTCTATAAACCGAGGTTGTCCTCACACTAGCAGTATTTGGTCTGTATTTATTATCAGTATTTGTAATCCAATACCAGGAGTGGATGATGAAGGCTGAAGTGCTAGATATGCTAATATTATACTTTCCCTCTAATAGTTCCACACCTTGTTTTGGCTTAAAAATACCAATATAAAGTAGTGACCACATACTGCTAGTGTGACGGCAGCCATGTGGTTTTAGTGATAAGGTTGTTGACGTCATTGCATCCTGATTCTTTTCTGCTATGCAGTATCCATTGGACACAGACTGAAGAGACAATGGCTGTCATACAAAACAGATCTATACTCATCAAGTCAGGTGTCAGAAATGATGAATTCATGATGCACATATAAACAGCCTCATGAATTCACTATTTCTGACACATGTGCAGGTGAGCATAGATATGCCGTGTATGACCGCCATCGTCCCTTGAGTTTGTGTGAAATAGATTATGTACACTGAAGAGAAAAAGGAGGCTATACAATGCACTTCTCTACTCACCAGGTCAGGCATCCCAACTTATGAGTTTTTGGACACCTGACCTGTAGTGTATAGTTTTGCATGGTATTGCCACCATTTGCTCTTCAGTCTGCAACACTAGTCACAGACTAAGCAGAATTAACAGATTAAGGAGAAAATACATTTTTTGGTCCACCTCATAGCTCTATACTAAAGACACACAAAGTCTTGTACTTGCTAACTACTGGAGCTATGATGTGGCCAAAAAATAAAGTGTGTGGCGAAGTTTGTTATTTGGTGCACGGTGTGTGTTGCCGGCGGCGAAAGACACAATAAACCAAAAATAAATTGGGGCAAAAAAACTTGTATTTATTTTTTAACAACCAAAATATTTATTTAACTGCACCTGCTTGGGGTAGAGTGATGTAAACGGGGGGTGTGAAGCACTGAGGCATGGCTAACCATGGACAATGCAGAGGTGGCAGGAGAAGGGGCAATGAAACTAGTGGGGTCTGGTAGTTCGGGGATAGGGCTTGACACATGAGAGGCTTGAGATGCACTGGAAGGGTGAGACAAACCTTACATTACAGACACACTGGGAGGTAAAGGGGGAGGAATACCGCTGTTTTTTTGTTTTGTTTTTTTCTGGGATTGCAGGGTTCTGGAAAGCCTTGGTGGGCTCATATGTCATGGCATGGTCATGGTGGCTGACCTGTCAGGGTCGGGCTGCACTGTGTCAGAGTCCATAGTGCTCGTAAAGAGCGTGCAGCCATGCCAGAGTCCATAGTGCTCATAGAGCGTGCAGCCATGCCAGAGTCCATAGTGGTCATAGATCGTGCAGCCATGCCAGAGTCCATAGTGCTCATAGAGTGTGCAGCCATGCCAGAGTCCATAGTGCTCATAGAGCGTGCAGCCATGCCAGAGTCCATAGCGCTTGTAGAGTGGAAGGCCATGCCAGGGTCCTGCTGCATCGTGGTGGTGGCGGTACGGAAGGCCATGCCAGGGTCCTGCTGCATCGTGGTGGTGGTGGTACGGATGGCCATGCCTGGGTCCTGCTGCATCGTTGTGTCAGTGGAGGAGGTCCAAGCAGGAGCAGAGGTTGTCATGGTGGTGGCGGTGGGCTGTCCAACAGCACTCGGCATCGTGGTGGTGCTGTACTCGTGTCCGGCAGTGCTAGGAATAGAGGTGGCCATGCAGTGGTATGCAGCAGAGGTCGACATTGAAGTTAATCATGACAGTGAAGGCACAGGTGGATATGCCACCACTGTCTGCTGAAAATACCGACTCTGTTGCATAGCCTGCACGTAAGCAGCATTGCAGGCCTGCATGACATTCAGCTGGAGATCAGGAGTAAAGTGTTCTAACATGCCCTGCTCAATTTGGTTAAAAAAATGATGTGCTGGCCTCTGGAGGTCGGCTTTTACTTGTTCAAGGCTTTTGGTTACCTCCTGGATACGTGTATTCATATGGTTAAGTGAAATATCCATTCGGTCACCCAAAGCCTTGAGTCCTTCATGAAAAACCGAGCTCAAGTGCAAAAACTCGGGCATGAGGGACCTGTCTGATGCCCTCTGCCGCTGCCAGGAGGAGCCCCAAAAAAAGGGGCAGTGGCAGAGGACTTGGAAAGGGGAACACCTGATGGACCAGCTTCCTGGTCTCCAGTTAGTGTGGCAGGCCCACTTGCTGCAGCGCTGCTGGATGGCTGGGATGGGTCCATGGCTATCTGATGAAGGACCGCTCCAGAACCTGGGCCAACAGTGCTGCTCCATGTGCTGTGAAAAAAGGAAAAATTAATACCAAAAATTAACCAGATGCAAAATCCTGTGGAATAGAAATATACAGATTATGGCAATACAATACAACCTACTGCACGGGAGAAATACTTACGTTCTCTGGGCAAGGACTGGTCTTAAAAATGCCAGAACGCGATGGTATTTGTATTTTCTGATCCTTGCTCCTGAACCACTGGAAACACGGCTCTCTTGATGCAGGTCCTTGTTGAAGCGGTCCTTCATCGAACGTCAACGTGTTTTGACTCTGGCCACTGTTGAAAAAACAAAACATAATGGTTTAGACAATGGACTTTTGGCTGTGCTCACACAACTGTGTGTGATGAGAGAAACTCCTGAGAGTTTATATCATCACACACAGTTGTGTGAGCACGGCCAAGGTACCTGCTGCTTCACACTGTATTGAAATACTTACCAAATGCACTTCGGACCCAATTCGGGGCATTGTCCCAGCCATCCCACATCTCTTTGGCCACCTCATTCCTTAGGCGCCAGATCGTCATGTTGTCCGAGTGCTGTGGAACCCGGGTGTCCCACAACAGGACTCGCTCCTGGACCAGGGAGATGAGGATACCAGGTGGCAAATTGACGCCTCTAGAAATTACTACATGTTGCATTTCTGCGCCAAACTGCAGATGACGAAACGACGCATGCATCATCAAACGCGGCAAAACATGACCGATCGCAGACGCATGCGTCCCTAATGTTAAATATAGGATTACACAACGCATGCGGATATTTGCGGAAGAAACGCTGTGGACACAACCGCAAATGTGAAACCGGCGTTAGTGAGCTATCTCTAAGGGTATGTGCACTCGCTGCGGATTACTCTGCGGATTTTTCCCGACTAATTTTGGTAAATCCACAGGTAAACCGCACTGCGGATTTTTTGCGGAATTCCTGCGGAATTACAGCAGATTTACAGCAATTTTTTTTGCGGATTTTGTGCAGATTCCACCTACGGTTTTACACCTGTGGATTCCTATTATGGAGCAGGTGTAAACCGCTGCGGAATCCGCACAAAGAATTGACATGCTGCAGAATAAACAACGCTATGTTCCCACGCATTTTTTTCCACAGCATGTGCACTGCGGATTTTGTTTTCCATAGGTTTTTATGGTACTGTAAACTCAGGAAAAACTGCTGCTAATCCGCAGCGGCCAATCCACTGCGGATCCGCAACAAAATCCGCCACATGTGCACACTTACGTATAACACTTCCGAATGCTGTGATGTGTTATTGGATAGCACTTGGCCCAATGTTATACTATGGGGCAGTGCAGATCTGTGATTATTTTCTCATTCTGATTCGGCATGAGAAAACAATTGCAGAATGCTGTGGGTGCATCCAATTGGATCGCACTCATCCATTCAAGCCTGCGGGTATGTGTGAAACATTGGAATGCACTCGGATGCCATCTGACATCCGCGGACACAGAGAATGAAGAAGATGGAGAAATTTAGTTCTCCATCTTCTCTGCACCTGTGATGTGATACTTTAATGATCAGATCTAATGATCTTTCGACTCAAACTCTGACATTCTTTGATCATAGTGACACTCGCATAATCAACCAGATTCTCTTGCATGAGAGACTTGACGGCCGTGTGAGCAAGCCCTAGGGGTATGTGCACATGTAGAAAGGAGCTCTGTGGATTTTTCCGCAACAGATTTTAGAAATCAGCAGGTAAAAGGCATTGCGTTTTACCTGCGGATTTACCACAGTTTTTATGCGGATTTTGTGCGGCTTCCACCTGCGGTTTTACACCTGCGGATTCCTATTATGGAGCAGGTGTAAAACGCTGCGAAATCCGCACAAAGAATTGACATGCTACGGAAAGTAAACCGCAGCGTTTCCACACATTTTTTTCCGCAGCATGGGCACTGCGGATTGTGTTTTCCATAGGTTTACATTGTACTGTAAACGCATGGAAAGCTGCTGCGGATCCGCAGCAAAATCCGCGACGTGCGCACATAGCCTAGACTATGTTTCCATAATGAGCTTTTGGTGAGTTTTTAATGTTGCAGATTTTCGGCACAATTTCTGCACCCATTAATGGGTTACTTACATTTTTTTGAAAATACGCAGCATAAAACTCGCCAAAAATTATTTGTGGGAATGTTACTTGAGTTGAGTTTTGTTGATTTTTTGACACTGCATATTTTTGTTATGCGAAAAAACTTAGTGTCTTACAGTTCCGGTAAAATGGATGGGATTTGTAGAAATCTTATGGCCACTGTGCTTTTGTTTACTTACTGTAGACTGACCTACAGTGTGCTTTAAATCCGCAACAAGTCAATTTCTCTTGTGGGTATGCTGAGTTTTGTGTGCAGGTTTTCCCCATAGTGTTACATTAGATGTGCAAAATCCACAAGTAGAGAACACACATGCGTTTCCTTCAAAAAAGCTATCAGACTATATCTTGAGAATTTCAAAGGGTTGTAGGCAGAAGGATCAAAAATGGCCAAATAAAAAAAGACGTTCAGAAATATTTTACAGGGAATGGATGAAGATCCCTAGGAATGTTAATTGTTTTCTGTCTGCATCACTCACCAGGGTGATCTTTCCCAACATGTGTTCACTTTTTTTGCCCTTTATAATATAAAATGCTACTCATTTGCACACTAGGTGAGAAAACGTCCAGAGATCAGGATCACAGTCCCAGGCAGCTAAGCTCGGGAACAGGAAATGATCACAGGTCACAGCAGTTGATGTTTATACTGGTTATTTATCTATCGATCTAATCGAAGAGTAAGCATGGGAGTAATAAAGCGAATATTATAAGAAAAACTATGCTAAAAGTACAGTTTACATTAGTAGAGCTGAGCATTCCACGGGAAATAATAGTGTGCACCTGTCTGAGAACTCAAACTGGTTTTAGCTGTTTTCAACATAGAAAGGTAGTTTTGCAGGTGGCATGAAGCACTTCTCTGAGGTTCATAAAGAGTGGAATTGTATCATCTGCATTGAATGCGTAGTGCAGGATAAAGCAATAGGGAAAGCCATTAACACCTGTTTCCAAGTAAATTAAATATGTGGTTACAATTGCTCAGTGTGCAATCCTATAACAAAAAGTCCAGAAGTCCAACTAGAAAAACTGGTTTATTTGCATCATCCAAATAAAAACAAACAACCAAGCACTTTACAATGTCATGTTAATGATAACAAACACAAAAAGAGGCCCGAACAAAACATTGTAGCTTGTATAAAAGAGAAAATTGTGACCAAATAAGTAATAACACAAATTCTATAATTATTTGATACTAGCTGAAGAGCCCGGCGTTGCCTGGGCATAGTAAATATCTGTGGTTAGTTATAGCACCTCACTTCTCTTATTTTCCCATCACGCCTCTCATTTTCCCCTGACATCTCTCATATTCTCCCTTACACCTCTCATTTTCCCCCTCACTCCTCTTATTTTCCCCCTCACTCCTCTCATTCCCCCCTAACACTTGTCATTTTGACCTCACATCTGTCATTTTCCGATCACTCCACTATTTTCCCTCACTCCTCTCAATTTGCACTCACACCTTTTTATTTTCACCTCACACCCCTCATTTTCACCTCACATCTCTCATTTTTCCCTCAGTATATACATATTTGTCCCTTATATATAGTATACACCTGTATGTCATCTCCTGTATATCGTATATACCTGTATGTCATCTCCCCTGTAAATAGTATATACCTGCTGTATGTCATCTCCTCCTGTATATTGTATATACCTATGTGTCATCTCCTCCTGTATATAGTATATACCTGTATGTCATCTCTTCTGTATATACTATATACCTGTATGTCATCTCCTCCTATATAGTATATACCTGTATGTCATCTCCTATATATAGTATATACCTGTATGCCATCTCCCCTGTATATATTATGTACCTGTATGTCATCTTCTCCTGTATATAGTATGTACCTGTATGTCATCTCCTTCTGTATATAGTATATACATGTGTGTCATCTCCTCTGTATATAGTATATACAGTACCTGTGTGTCATCTCCCCTGTATATAGTATATACCTGTGTGTCATCTCCCCTGTATATAGGATATACCACTAGCTAGGCTATATACCACCTGTCCAGGCAAACGGCACTCGCAAGAGTGCTTGCACCAGGTGGTGACCACGGCCCTGTGGGGGGAGTCAGCCCATTTAGGGAGGTATAAAAATGGCCTATGGTGGACATTCAGCAGCTGCAAATGGAGGAATTGGAGCAGTCAGTAAGAGGAGGCCAAAAGCAAGACATTTTTCAGGAAAGCTATGTGTCAGCAGGGGAAGGTGGGGCCAAATAATTTGAAATCCATGATTGGTTCATTTTAATGAAGGTTAGATCATCAACATTTCGGGTAGCCAGACATGTCCTTTTTTCGGTCAGTATTGAACCGGCAGCACTGAAGACTCTTTCTGATAGCACACTAGCAGCAGGGCAAGCGAGCTCCTGTAATGCATATTCTGCCAATTCAGGCCAGGTGTCTATTTTAAATGCCCAGTAATCAAAGGGGAATGACCTGTGAGGGAGAACATCGATAAGGGAGGAATAGTAGTTCGTAACCATACTGGAGAAATGCTGTCTCCTGTCACTTTGAATCGATGCAGCAGTACTTGTCGTGTCAGCGGTCATTGCGAAATCACTCCACAACCTGGTCATAAAACCCCTCTGTCCAAAGCCACTTCGGATTTGTGCACCTCTAACACCTCTGCCATGTTGCCCACTACGGCTCGTGTGAGAACCATCACCGCCGCTGTGTGCTGGGAATGCCTGAACCAAACGGTCTACAAGAGTTGCTTGTTTGGTAGCCAATATTTGCTCATGGTTCTCATGTGGCATGATATTTTGTAATTTTCCTTTATATCGTGGATCCAGGAGGCAGGCCAACCAGTAATCGTCATCGGTCATCATTTTCATAATGCGGGGGTCCCTTTTTAGGATATGCAAGGCATACTCAGCCATGTGGGCCAATGTTCCAGGTGTCAATTCACTGCTTGTGCTAGGTTGAGGAGCACTTTCTTGCAAATCAACATCACTTGTGTCCCGCAAAATCCCAGTACCTGACCTTGCAACGCCACCAGTTTCTATTGCCCCCTGAGAAGCATCCTCCTCCCATAAATATTCATCCCCATCATCCTCCTCCTCCTCTTCGTCCGCCACCTCGTCCAGGACAGTTCCCTGAGCAGACAATGGCTGACTGTCATCAAGGCTTCATTCCTCCTCAGCTTCAGATGCCTGCTCCTTAATGTGCATCAAACTTTGCATCAGCAGATGCATTAGTGGGATGCTCATGCTTATGATGGCGTCGTCTGCACTTACCAGCCGTGTGCATTCCTCAAAACACTGAAGGACTTGACAGAGGTCTTGTAGCTTCGACCACTGCACACCAGACAACTCCATGTCTGCCATCCAAGTGCCTGCCCGTGTATGTGTATCCTTCCACAAATAAATTACAGCACGCCTCTGTTCGCACAGCCTCACAACCATGTGCAGTGTGGAGTTCCACTTTGTTGCAACGTCGATTATTAGGCAGTGCTGGGGAAGATTCAGCGATCGCTGATGTTTCAGCATACGGCTGGAGTGTACGGGCGATGGGCGGCGGATGTGCGAGCAAAGTTTTCGCACCTTCAGGAGCAGGGCTGGTAACCCCGGATAATTTTTCAGGAAGCACTGCACCACCAGGTTCAAGGTGTGAGCCAGGCAAGGTATGTGTTTCAGTTCTGAAAGGGCTATGGCAGCCATAAAATTCCTTCCGTTATCACTGACTACATTGCCTGCCTCAAAATGTACACTGCCCAGCCATAACTGAGTTTCTTGCTGCAAGTGCTCAGCCAGTACTTCTGCGGTGTGTCTGTTGTCGCCCAAGCACTTAATTTGTAACACAGCCTGCTGACACTTACCACTAGCTGTTCGATAATGGGACACCTCATGTGCAACACTGGCAAATGCGGATGGAGTGGTCGTGCGACTGCGCTCTGTGGACGAGCTTTCGCTTCTGGAGGAGGAGGAGGAAGAGGGGTGGCGAACGCCTACAGCCAACTGTTTCCTAGACCGTGGGCTAGGCAGAACTGTCCCACTATGGCTGTCCCCTGTGGACCCTGCATCCACCACATTAACCCAGTGCGCCGTGATGGACACGTAATGTCCCTGGCCATGCCTACTGGTCCATGCATCTGTTGTGAGGTGCACCTTTCCACTGACTGATTGCCTCAGTGCATGGACAATGCGGTCTTTGACATGCTAGTGGAGGGCTGCGATGGCTTTTCTCGCAAAGAAGTGCTGACTGGGTAGGTTATAGCGTGGTACTGCGTAGGCCATCAGGTCTTTGAAAGCTTCGCTTTCAACCAACAGGTAGGGCATCATGTCTAACGAGATTAGTATAGCAATGTGGGTGTTCAAACACTGTGTACGTAGATGAGAGGATGAGTACTTTCTTTTCCTAACGAGAGTCTCTTGTAGGGTGAGCTGGACTGGAGAGCTGCATATGGTGGAACTAGCGGTGGTGGTGGTGGTGGACATGGCAGATTGAGAGAAGGTTGGTGATGGTATTCTTGATGTTGGCCTACATACAGTGTTTCCTATTAATAACCTTGTGATTCCCTGACTGCTTTGGCCTTGCGATGATACCTCCATATTTGCTGCTGGTGGTGTCCTAACCGGTGGGCTTACAGTAAGGGAAGCATTGTAGCATTGCTGACTACCTTCATTCTGAGCAGGTGCACCAATGGTACATGACGTTTGGTAGTTAGTCCAGGCTTGCAAGTGCATGCTGGTTAAATGTCTACGCATGCACGTTGTATTTAAATTTTGAAGATTCTTCCCTCTGCTAAAGGTCTGTGAGCATTTCTTACAGATAACTTTTGACTAATCATTCGGATCTTGGTTAAAAAATTGCCGCACTGCACTCTTCATACTATCTAATACCTTTTCCGGCATTGCACGCTGTGCTACTTTCACTGGATAGCCACGCTTTCCTAAAACTGTTTTTGTTTTTGACACAAGTTTTGGCCTGATACGGGCCTGCCAGATGACAGCTGTTGCGATGTAGATGGCTGCTGCGGATCATCCTCCTCCGCTTCTGAGCTACTGGCAGCAGCACCCTCCTCCCCCAATGGTTGCCAATCTGGGTCAACAACTGGGTCATCTATCACCTCCTCTTCAATGTCATGTGCACCTTTCTCTGTGTCACCGTGTAAGGTGCTATAGCGTTTGGGACGGGGCACCATATTCTTATCAGGGTCAGATTCTGGTTCAGTACACTGCGAGGGCAATGTAATGATCTGAGTCAATGGAACAGCATAATAATCTAGCTGTGGCTGTGCACTCCATGTCCGATTCATCTTGTAATGGGCAGTTAACAATTTTCCTTTCTAACCCAGGTACGGTATGTGTAAAGAGCTCCATGGAGTAACCTGTAGTGTCACCTGATGCATCCTTCACTTTTGGTTTGGGTGAAGGACACAAGGAAGCGTCTTGTTCCTGACCGGGAGCATCCACTGATGACTCACTGCTTTTATATTTGGAACTTTCTGAAGAGGAGGCGAAAGAGCTAGAGGCTGAGTCAGCAATGAAAGCCAAAACTTTTTCCTGCTGCTCCAGCTTTAAAAGCTGTTTTCCTACTCCCAGATAAGGGAGCCTTCGAGGCCTTTTGTAGCCTGATGATGACGCTGGCTCAACACCTCCAGCCTTAGGTGCTATTGTGCTTTTGCCACTACCACCAGATGCACCACCACCACCACCACCATCAGTACCAGCTGGCAATGACTGCCCACGGGCTCTTCCACCAGACTTCCTCAGTTTTTGGAAAATCTAACCAAAATAACAACCGTTATACGGTACTGTAAAACAAGGTAGAAGGTGTATATAAACTCGTTGAGAATTTGAATCTCCCTTTTTTGTTGGGGAGACTAAACCAAAACTCCGGCCCAGTGTATAAAACAACGCAATGTAACTGGCAGAAAGTGGCTGGCTGATATACAACAAACTAACAGGACTGTAGTATGTCCTCTTTGTGAGAATATGAATCTCCCTTTTTATGGGGGGGGAGACTGAACCAAAACTCAGGCCCAGTGTATAAAGCAACACATTGTAAGTGGCAGAAAGTGGCTGGCTGATATACGACAAACTAACAGGAATGTAGTATATCCACTTTGTGAGAATTTGAATCTCCCTTTTTTGGGGGGGAGACTGAACCAAAACTCAGGCCCAGTGTATAAAACGACACAATGTAAGTGGCAGAAAGTGGCTGGCTGATATATGACAAACTAACGGGACTGTAGTATATCCACTTTGTGAGAATTTGAATCTCACTTTTTTTGGGGAGGAGACTGAACCAAAACTGAGGCCCAGTGTATGAAACTACACAATGTAAGTGGCAGAAAGTGGCTGTTAGGGCTAGCGGAACGCATCGGGTAAAGATAGAAGTTATTATTGGTGTGTTCGCAGCCCGGCGTCCACCGTGCAGGAGGAACCTGCTGCTAGCAAATGACGGCACTATATGGCGGTTTAAGCGACCTCTGTTACTTCACAAGATGCTGTACCCTGTTAACCCCACAGGAGTTCACAGCTAACTGCTGAGCTGAAGGCAGTCTGTGGTCACACACACATACAATCTCCTCACTGGAGAAGCCGGTATTCTAGAGGCTTATTTCAGCCGAGTCCCTGAACACACACATAAATGTGACCACACTGGTGCATGCACAAAACTGATTCGATACTAGCGCATGGCCGTGCGGTCATGAGAACCTTAAATAGCTGCAGCAAGAACAGGACCTTCCTAGAAGGACCAATGAGAGGCTGCTACAGAGCCTGAGCACCTTCAGGACCTTCCTGGAGGACCAATGGATTTAGCTGCAGTATCTGAACATGTGACCCTCGATCTCCAGTGAGAGATCTTCACTCTGGGCATGATCAGAAAGAGAAAAGCAGGACTTAGTCCCAGAAGCGTCTGCTCACCGCTGCCCAGTACTGGCTTTAATGGCAGAGGCTGGAAAAGCAGCAGTAACCCTTTGGACAGAGTCAGACTGAGCAAGACGCTGGGACTGACGTCTCCGCTGAGCAGGCTCCACTGCAGCTGGAGAAGGATGGGAGACCGCAGCGGAGATGGCTCGAGATTCCCCCTGTGCAGAGGCGGGATCTCGACCCCTAACATTACCCCCCCTCCTAGGCCCCCCCCCTTGGACCTCGCTACGCTCGAAGGCAGCAATGAGCTGCGGAGCTCGAATATGCTCGGCAGGCTCCCAGGACCTGTCCTCTGGGCCATAACCCCTCCAATCCACCAAATAAAATTTTTTGCCACGTACCACCTTGCACCCCAAGATAGCGTTCACCTCGTAATCATCCGAAGATGAACCCGATGTCCCGGCAGATGACTCGGAAAACCACGGGACATGAATACGGGCTTCAAGAGGGACATATGAAAGGTGTTGGTGATACCCAGGCGTGGCGGAAGGGCTACACGGTAGACCACAGGGTTAACCTGTTCGAGGACCTTGAAAGGACCCAAGTAGCAAGGTGCAAACTTAGTGGACTCAACTCGCAGCCTGATGTTACGGGCGGAGAGCCACATGTTGTGAATTTGGATTCTGGGCTCCCCCGGTGGCTACTGGTGGAATTGAACTTGTGACATCATCTTCCCTGTTCACCTGTTCTGATTAGATCTGGGTGTCGCTATATAACCTGGCTTCTCTGTTAGATGCTTGCCGGTCAACAATGTTATCAGAAGCCTCTCTGTGCTTGTTCCTGCTCCCAGACATCTACTAGATAAGTTGGACATTCGTCCATGTTTTGTTTTTGTATTTTGGTTCCAGTTCACAGCTGCAGTTTCGTTACTGTGTCTGGAAAGCTCTTGTTGATCAGGAATTGCCACTCTGGTATTATGAGTTAATGCCAGAGTCCTAAAGTAATTTCTGGATGTGTTTTGTTAGGGTTTTCTACTGACCATGAAAGTATGCTTTCTGTCTTCTGCTATCTAGAAAGCGGACCTCAAATTTGCTAAAACTATTTTCCTGCTGCGTTTGTTGTTTCATCTCATATCACCGCCAATATATGTGGGGGGCTTCTGTCTCCTTTTTTTTGGGCATTTCTCTAGAGGTGAGTCAGGTCTTATATTTCCCTCTGCTAGCATTATTTAGTTCTCCGGCCGGCGCTGGGCATATAGGGATAAAAAGTAGGACATGCTACCTGGCTACTTCTAGATGATGCGGTAGGTTTAGTTCATGGTCAGTATAGTTACATCTTCCAAGAGCTTGTTCCTATAGAGGCTTATGCTAGTTCTCTGGCCATGGAGATCATGACAGTTTGACCGGCCCACTAAAGGGTTAAAATCCTTGGCTGAGAAAGGAGAGAAATAAGAAGTCTGCTGAGAGTTTTTTTTTTTTTCTGTGCTCTTAATTGGATCACTTGCCAGTCTGTCTATGCTGCAGTCTTTCTTTTTTTTCTCTCTCCTTATAATCTTTGAATGGCTTTGTGTTCACCTGTTAATAATGGATCTTCAGAGTGTAACTGCAGGTTTGAATAATCTCACCACGAAAGTACAAAATTTGCAAGATTTTATTATTCATGCTCCGGTATCTGAGCCGAGAATTCCTTTGCCGGAATTCTTCTCAGGGAATAGATCTAGCTTTCAGAATTTTAGAAATAATTGTAAGCTATTTTTGTCCCTGAAATCTCGTTCTGCTGGAGACCCTGCACAGCAGGTTGGGATTGTGATTTCCTTGCTCCGCGGCGACCCTCAAGACTGGGCTTTTGCATTGGCACCAGGGGATCCTGCGTTGCGCAATGTGGATGCGTTTTTTTTGGCCTTGGGCTTGCTGTATGAGGAACCTCATTTGGAACTTCAGGCAGAAAAAACTTTGATGTCCCTATCGCAGGGGCAAGATGAAGCTGAAATTTACTGCCAAAGATTCCGTAAATGGTCTGTGCTTACTCAGTGGAATGAGTGTGCCTTGGCGGCTACTTTCAGAGAGGGTCTCTCTGATGCCATTAAGGATGTTATGGTGGGGTTCCCTGTGCCTGCGGGTCTGAATGAGTCCATGACAATGGCCATTCAGATCGATAGGCGTCTGCGGGAGCGCAAACCAGTGCACCATCTGGCGGTGTCCACTGAGAAGACGCCAGAAAGCATGCAGTGTGATAGAATTCTGTCCAGAAGCGAGCGGCAGAATTTTAGACGGAAAAATGGGTTGTGTTTCTATTGTGGGGATTCTACTCATGTTATATCAGCATGCTCTAAACGTACTAAAAAGCTTGATAAATCTGTTTCCATTGGCACTTTACAGTCTAAATTTATTTTGTCTGTGACCCTGATTTGCTCTTTGTCATCTATTACTACTGACGCCTATATCGACTCTGGCGCCGCTTTGAGTCTTATGGATTGGTCCTTTGCCAATCGTTGTGGGTATGATTTAGAGCCTTTGGAAACTCTTATTCCTCTGAAGGGGATTGACTCCACCCCATTGGCTAATAATAAACCACAATACTGGACACAAGTGACTATGTGTATTAATCCGGATCACCAGGAGACTATTCGTTTTCTAGTGCTGTATAATCTACATGAGGATTTGGTGCTGGGATTGCCATGGCTGCAGTCTCACAACCCAGTCCTTGACTGGAGAGCTATGTCTGTGTTGAGCTGGGGATGTAAGGGGACTCATGGGGACGTACCTTTGGTGTCCATTTCATCATCTATCCCCTCTGAAATCCCTGAGTTCCTGTCTGACTATCGTGACGTCTTTGAAGAACCCAAGCTTGGTTCACTACCTCCGCACCGTGAGTGCGATTGTGCTATAGATTTAATTCCGGGTAGTAAATACCCAAAGGGTCGTTTATTTAATCTGTCTGTGCCTGAACATACTGCTATGCGAGAATATATAAAGGAGTCCTTGGAAAAGGGACATATTCGTCCATCGTCATCTCCCTTAGGAGCCGGTTTTTTCTTTGTGTCAAAAAAAGACGGCTCTTTGAGACCATGTATTGATTATCGGCTTTTGAATAAAATCACGGTTAAATATCAATACCCATTGCCGTTGCTGACTGATTTGTTTGCTCGCATAAAGGGGGCCAAGTGGTTCTCTAAGATTGATCTCCGTGGGGCGTATAATTTGGTGCGGATCAGGCAGGGGGATGAGTGGAAAACCGCATTTAATACGCCCGAGGGCCACTTTGAGTATTTGGTGATGCCTTTTGGTCTTTCTAATGCCCCTTCAGTCTTCCAGTCCTTTATGCATGATATTTTCCGCGATTTTTTGGATAAATTTATGATAGTGTATCTGGATGATATTCTGATTTTTTCGGATGACTGGGACTCTCATGTCCGGCAAGTTAAGAGGGTTTTTCAGGTTTTGCGGTCTAATTCTCTGTGTGTCAAGGGTTCTAAGTGCGTTTTTGGGGTTCAGAGAATTTCCTTTTTGGGATATATTTTTTCTCCCTCTTCCATTGAGATGGATCCTGTCAAGGTTCAAGCTATTTGTGATTGGACGCAGCCCTCTTCTCTTAAAAGTCTTCAGAAATTTTTGGGCTTTGCCAACTTTTATCGTCGATTTATTTCTGGTTTTTCGGATGTCGTTAAGCCATTGACCGATTTGACTAGACAGGGTGCTGATGTTGCTAATTGGTCCCCTGATGCTGTGGAGGCCTTTCAGGAGCTTAAGCGCTGTTTTTCTTCTGCCCCTGTGTTGCGTCAGCCTGATGTGACTCTTCCTTTTCAGGTTGAGGTCGACGCTTCTGAGATCGGAGCTGGGGCAGTGTTGTCGCAGAAAAGTTCTGACTGCGCCGTGATGAGGCCTTGTGCCTTCTTTTCCCGTAAATTTTCGCCCGCTGAGCGGAATTATGATGTTGGGAATCGGGAGCTTTTGGCCATGAAGTGGGCGTTTGAGGAGTGGCGCCATTGGCTCGAGGGGGCCAGACATCAGGTGGTGGTATTGACTGACCACAAAAATTTGATTTATCTTGAGACCGCCAGGCGCCTGAATCCTAGACAGGCGCGCTGGTCATTATTTTTTTCTCGGTTTAATTTTGTGGTATCGTACCTACCAGGTTCTAAGAATGTTAAGGCGGATGCCCTTTCTAGGAGTTTTGAGCCTGATTCACCTGGCAACTCTGACCCCACAGGTATTCTTAAGGAGGGAGTTATCTTGTCAGCCGTTTCTCCAGACCTGCGGCGGGCCTTGCAGGAGTTTCAGGCGGATAGACCGGATCGTTGTCCGCCTGATAGGCTGTTTGTTCCTGATGATTGGACCAGTAAAGTCATCTCTGAGGTGCATTCTTCTGCGTTGGCAGGTCATCCTGGAATTTTTGGTACCAGGGATTTGGTGGCAAGATCCTTCTGGTGGCCTTCCCTGTCACGAGATGTGCGAGGCTTTGTGCAGTCTTGTGACGTTTGTGCTCGGGCCAAGCCTTGTTGTTCTCGGGCTAGTGGATTATTGTTGCCCTTGCCTATTCCTAAGAGGCCTTGGACACACATCTCGATGGATTTTATTTCAGATCTGCCTGTTTCTCAGAAGATGTCTGTCATCTGGGTGGTGTGTGACCGTTTTTCTAAGATGGTTCATTTGGTTCCCCTGCCCAAATTGCCTTCTTCTTCCGAGTTGGTGCCCCTGTTTTTTCAAAATGTTGTTCGTTTGCATGGTATTCCTGAGAATATCGTTTCTGACAGAGGAACCCAATTTGTGTCTAGATTTTGGCGGGCATTTTGTGCTAGGATGGGCATAGATTTGTCTTTTTCGTCTGCTTTTCACCCTCAGACTAATGGCCAGACCGAGCGGACTAATCAGACCCTGGAGACATATCTGAGGTGTTTTGTGTCTGCTGACCAGGATGATTGGGTTGCTTTTTTGCCATTGGCGGAGTTCGCCCTCAATAATCGGGCCAGCTCTGCCACCTTGGTTTCCCCGTTTTTCTGTAATTCGGGGTTCCATCCTCGATTTTCCTCCGGTCAGATGGAATCCTCGGATTGTCCTGGAGTGGATGCGGTGGTGGAGAGATTGCATCATATCTGGGGGCAGGTGATGGACAATTTAAAGTTGTCCCAGGAGAAGACTCAGCTTTTTGCCAACCGTCACCGTCGTGTTGGTCCTCGGCTTTGTGTTGGAGATTTGGTGTGGTTGTCTTCTCGTTTTGTCCCTATGAGGGTCTCATCTCCTAAGTTTAAGCCTCGGTTCATCGGTCCGTATAAAATATTGGAGATTCTTAACCCTGTTTCCTTCCGTTTGGACCTCCCTGCATCCTTTTCTATTCATAACGTTTTTCATCGGTCGTTATTGCGCAGGTATGAGGCACCGGTTGTGCCTTCCGTTGAGCCTCCTGCTCCGGTGTTGGTTGAGGGTGAGTTGGAGTACGTTGTGGAAAAAATCCTAGACTCCCGTGTTTCCAGACGGAGACTCCAGTATCTGGTCAAGTGGAAGGGATATGGCCAGGAGGATAATTCTTGGGTCACTGCATCTGATGTTCATGCCTCTGATCTGGTTCGTGCCTTTCATAGGGCCCATCCTGATCGCCCTGGTGGTTCTGGTGAGGGTTCGGTGCCCCCTCCTTGAGGGGGGGGTACTGTTGTGAATTTGGATTCTGGGCTCCCCCGGTGGCTACTGGTGGAATTGAACTTGTGACATCATCTTCCCTGTTCACCTGTTCTGATTAGATCTGGGTGTCGCTATATAACCTGGCTTCTCTGTTAGATGCTTGCCGGTCAACAATGTTATCAGAAGCCTCTCTGTGCTTGTTCCTGCTCCCAGACATCTACTAGATAAGTTGGACATTCGTCCATGTTTTGTTTTTGTATTTTGGTTCCAGTTCACAGCTGCAGTTTCGTTACTGTGTCTGGAAAGCTCTTGTTGATCAGGAATTGCCACTCTGGTATTATGAGTTAATGCCAGAGTCCTAAAGTAATTTCTGGATGTGTTTTGTTAGGGTTTTCTACTGACCATGAAAGTATGCTTTCTGTCTTCTGCTATCTAGAAAGCGGACCTCAAATTTGCTAAAACTATTTTCCTGCTGCGTTTGTTGTTTCATCTCATATCACCGCCAATATATGTGGGGGGCTTCTGTCTCCTTTTTTTTGGGCATTTCTCTAGAGGTGAGTCAGGTCTTATATTTCCCTCTGCTAGCATTATTTAGTTCTCCGGCCGGCGCTGGGCATATAGGGATAAAAAGTAGGACATGCTACCTGGCTACTTCTAGATGATGCGGTAGGTTTAGTTCATGGTCAGTATAGTTACATCTTCCAAGAGCTTGTTCCTATAGAGGCTTATGCTAGTTCTCTGGCCATGGAGATCATGACAGCCACACTAAATTGCCAGGAGCAAAGGTCGGAGCGGGGCACCGATGTGTATTGGCGGAGGACCTCTTTCTCTCCTTGGAGGCCCGAATGGCATCCTGAGTGTGGTCCCAAATGTCCCGTGCCTCCACAGCCCAGTCTGCCACCCTGGAGTCAGCAGAAGACACGGGCATGGGCACAGGTACCCGCGGATGCTGACCATAGTTAAGGAGGAATGGAGTCTGTCCAGTGGAGTCAGCTACAGTTTTGTCCAGTGCAAACTCTGCCCACGATAGCAAAGATGCCCAGTCATCCTGCCTGGCTGAGACAAAATGTCGCAGATATGTGACCAAGGTCTGGTTGGCCCTCTCTACCAACCCATTCGTCTCAGGATGATACGCAGAAGAGAGATTCAATTCAATGCTGAGAAGATGACAAAGCTCTCTCCAGAACCGAGACGCAAACTGGAGACCCCGGTCACTGACAATTTTGTCAGCATACCGTGTAGGCGGAAGATGTGTTTTATAAACAACGCTGCCAAGGCCCGTGCAGAAGGTAGCCGGGGAAGCGGCACCAAGTGCACCATCTTAGAAAAATAATCGGTAATAACCCAAATGATGGTACAGCCATGAGACTTGGGCAAACCCACCACAAAGTCCATCCCGACCATCTCCCAGGGCCTGTCTGCCACCGGCAGGGGATATAATAACCCAGCTGGCCGTTGTCGAGAAGACTTATTTTTGGAGCAGGAGACACATGCCCGAATATAGTCTCCGACGTCACGGATCATATGTGGCCACCAGTACATTCTCGCCAGCAGCTCAGATGTCCTTTTAGTCCCAAAGTGCCCACCCACTCTGGACGAATGAGCCCAAGAGAGAACCTCCGGTCGCAAATTTGCTGGCACGAAAGTCCTACCCGGGGGCACAGACTCAAGCGAAACCGGAGCCACGGTCCTCAGACTCTCAGAAGGGACAATAAGCCGGGTTTCCTCCTCCTCCTCCGCTGATGACACTACGGAGTGGGAGAGAGCATTGGCACGAATGTTCTTCTCCCCGGAGAGAAAATAGAGGGTGAAATGGAACCGGGAGAAGAACAGGGGCCATCTGGCCTGGCGAGAATTTAGCTGCTGGGCAGTCTGAATATAGACCAAATTCTTGTGGTCGGTGAAAACTTGGAAGGGAAAATGAGCCCCCTCCAAGAGATGTCTCCACTCCGAGAAGGCCAACTTCATACCTAGCAACTCCCTGATCCCGATGGAATAATTCCTCTGTGCCGGTGTGAAGGTCTTAGAGAAAAAGAAGCAGGGATGCTTCCAACCTTGAGCATCCTTTTGGAATAGGACTGCTCCAGCACCGACAGATGAGGCATCCAGCTCCATTATGAAAGGTTTATCTACATTGGGGCGATGTAGAATGGGAGCACTAGCAAAGTGGGACTTAATAGAGAGGAAGGCCTTGGAGACCTCTTCTGACCACAATTTGGGATTTGCTCCCTTTTTGGTGAGGGCAACCAAAGGAGCTACCAAAGTTGAGAAGTGGGGAATGAACTGGTGATAGTAGTTAATGAACCCCATAAAGCGCTGCACTGCTTTGAGAGAATGGGGTTCCTGCCAGTCCATTACAGCCTGTAGCTTGGCAGGATACATAGCCAATCCTTGGGCTGAGATGATATAGCCCAGGAAAGGCAAAGACTCCTGCTCAAACACACACTTCTCCAACTTGGCATAGAGGGAATTTGCCCGTAGGAGGTTGAAGACTTTGCACACATCTCTCTGGTGGGAGTCTATATCTGGAGAGTAGATGAGAATATCATCCAGGTAGACTACCACCGAGGTGGAGAGCATATCCCGGAAGATATCGTTTACAAAGTCTTGGAAAATGGCTGGGGCATTACAGAGCCCAAAGGGCATCACCAGATACTCATAGTGCCCATCCCTGGTGTTAAAAGCTGTCTTCAATTCACCCCCCTCACGGATGTGAATCAGGTTGTAAGCACCCCGCAGATCTAGTTTAGTAAACACTCTTGCTCCTCAAAGCCTGTCAAAAAGCTCAGATATCAGGGGCAGAGGGTACTTGTTCTTAACGGTGATGGCGTTAAGACTCCTGTAATCAATGCATGGACGTAATTCTCCATTCTTCTTCTGCACAAAGAACCCAGCCCCTGCAGGTGACCCAGACTTCCTAATGAATCCCCTTGCCAAATTCTCCTGGATGTACTGAGACATAGCCTCCGTCTCAGGGAGAGACAATGGGTAGACTCGACCCCGGGGAGGCTCAGCACCAGGCAAGAGGTCAATAGGACAGTCATAGGGGCGGTGAGGCGGAAGAGTCTCCGCAGCCCTTTTGGAGAACACGTCTGCATAGGGCCAATATTGCTTGGGGAGAGAGGAGAGATCTGCGGGTACCTCAGTTGTAGCAACCTGAATGCATTCCCTCTGACATCTACGCCCACAAGATTTACTCCATCCCAAAATCATGCCTGTGGACCACTCAATATGAGGAGAGTGGTACCAAAGCCAAGGTATCCCTAACAGGACCTCATCAATTCCCTCAGGAATGACGAGCAGAGATATCTCCTGATGAGATGGCGACATGGATAGAGTAAATGGGATGGTCTGGTGTGTAATCTGTGAGGGCAGTGTCAACCTATTCACCACTCGTACGGTCACTGGTTGGGCGAGCATCACCAGAGGTATTGCGGGTCGTTGGGCGAAGGCAGAAGACATAAAATTGCCCTCCGCCCCGGAGTCCACGCAAAGATCTACCGAATGAGTGGATGGGCCAATGGTAATTGTCCCCTTAAAGGAAAATTTGGAGGCAAACGTCACCGTGTCTAGTGAACCTCCACCCACTACCACTAGAAGCTGACGTTTCCCCGACCGCTGAGGACATCTGGTGGCAAAATGTCCTGACTGCCGGCAAACATGACAGACCCTAAGTGCACGAGCAGTCCAGGACTTAGGTCCCACTCGTGGCAACTCCATGGCCTCATGTGACTCGGTTGCCTGAATCAGAGATTCCAAAGGTTTGGCGAAGGTGGGAGCCAGCCGAAACCTCTGCCTACACTTGGCTCGCTCTAACCTCCGCTCGTGAAAACAAAGGTCAATACGAGTAGATACAGCTATTAACTCCAACAGTGTGGCAGGAATCTCCCTAGTGGCCAGAGCGTCCTTAACATGGTCAGCCAGCCCCCTCCAAAATATAGGGATGAGGGCTTTATCCGACCACTCCAGCTCAGATGCTAAGGTGCGGAAGTGAACGGCAAAATGGCTGACCAAGGACGAGCCCTGAGTCAATGCCAACAGTTGGAGCGCCATATCATGGGTGACTCAAGGTCCTAAAAAAACCTATTTCAGAGTGCTCAGAAACAGTAGAGCACTCTGCACCACATGATCACCATGCTCCCACAGCGGTGTAGCCCACTCCAACGCCCTGTCCGACAGGAGGGACATAATGAATCCCACCTTTGCCCGCTCGGTAGGTAAACGTGCAGCCAGATGCTCGAGGTGTATTGAGCACTGACTCACGAAACCACTACAAGATTTGCCATCACCAGAGAATTTTTCTGGCAGCGGGAGGCGAGATAGGGTCGGAACACGAGTGGCAGTGTACAAAGTTGCTGCAGCCACGCTAGCAGCCTGCACAGCTACTGCGGTAACATCCACAGCTGAGGTTGTGCACTCGAGAGCCACCAACCTACCCTCCAGCTGCTGGATGTACTGCAATTATGTATTATGTTAGGGCTAGCGGAACGCACCGAGAAAATATAGAAGCTATTATTGGTGCATTCGCAGCCCAGAGTCCACCGTGCAGGAGGAACCTGCTGCTAGCATATGACGGCACTATATGGCGGTTTAAGCGACCTCTGTTACTTCACAGAGTCGCACAGAAACGAGACGCTGTGCCCTGTTAACCCCACAGGAGTTCACAGCTAACTGCCGAGCTGAAGGCAGTCTGTAGTCACACACACATACAATCTCCTCACCGGAGAAGCCAGTATTCTAGGGGCTTATTTCAGCCGGGGCCCTAGATCCACACACACAATCTCCTCGCCGGAGGTGCCGGCAATCTAGGGGCTTATTTCAGCCGAGTCCCTGAACACACACATAAATGTGACCACACTGGCGCATGCACAAAACTGATTCAATACAAGCGCATGGCCGTGCGGTCATGAGAACCTTAAATAGCTGCAGCAAGAACAGGACCTTCCTAGAAGGACCAATGAGAGGCTGCTACAGAGCCTGAGCACCTTCAGGACCTTCCTGGGAGACCAATGGATTTAGCTGCAGTATCTGAACATGTGACCCTCGATCTCCACTGAGAGATCTTACTCTGGGCATGCTCAGAAAGAGAAAAGCAGGACTTAGTCCCAGAAGCATCTGCTCGCCGCTGCCCAGTACTGGCTTTAATGGCAGAAGCTGGAAAAGCAGCAGTAACCCTTTGTACAGAGTCAGACTGAGCAAGACGCTGGGACCGATGTCTCTGCTGAGCAAGCTCCACTGTGGCTGGAGAAGGATGGGAGACCGCAGCAGAGATGGCTCGAGATTCCCCCTGTGTAAAGCGGGATCTCGACCCCTAACAGTGGCTGGCTGATATATGACAAATAGTGTTGAGCATTCCGATACCGCAAGTATCGGGTGTCGGCTGATATTTGCTGCATCGGAGTTCCGATATTTTTGTGATATCAGAATCGGAAGTTCCCAGTGTATGGTTCCCAGGGTCTGGAGGAGAGGAGACTCTCCTTCAGGCCCTGGGATCCATATTCATGTAAAAAATAAAGAATTAAAATAAAAAATATGGATATACTCACCTCTCCGGCGGCCCCTGGACCTTACCGATGTAACCGGCAGCCTCCGTTACTAAGAATGAGGAGTTTAGGACCTGCGATGACGTCGCGGCTTGTGATTGGTCGCGTGAGCGGTGTTTATTTCATTAAAATACTTTTTAATAATGTGTGTGTGTTTTTTTAACCCTTTCATACAATTGGATTAATAATGGATAGGTGTCATAATTGACGCCTCTCCATTATTAATCTGGCTTAATGTCACCTTACAATAGCAAGGTGACATTAACCCTTCATTACCCCATATCTCACCGCTACACGGGAGTGGGAAGAGAGTGGCCAAGTGCCAGAATAGGCGCATCTTCCAGATGTGCCTTTTCTGGGGTGGCTGGGGGCAGATGTTTGTAGCCAGGGGGGGCCAATAACCATGGACCCTCTCTAGGCTATTATTATCTGCCCTCAGTCACTGGCTTAACCACTCTGGTGGAGAAAATTGCACGGGAGCCCACGCCAATTTTTTCCGCCATTTAACCCTTTATTTTACAAGCTACAGAGCCCAAATTTTGCACATACACACTACTAGCATTAGTAGTGTGGAATATGCAAAAAAAAAGGGATATGAGATGGTTTACTGTATGTAAACCATGTCTCATATCATGTCGGGTTTGTGAAGGAGAAATGAAAAGCCGGCAATTGAATTACCGGCTTTTCACTAACACCGCTGCATATTTCTCGCAAGTCACACTGGTGGTCCGTGTGGAATCCGTATTTTTATCGCCCCCATAGACTTTCATTGGCATTTTTTTGCGCAATCCGGTGTCAAACGCAGCATGCTGCGATTTTATATGGCCGTACAAGACCGTATAATATGGATCAGTATAATACGGCTGATAGGAGCTGGGCCATAGAGATTAATTGGGCCGTGTGTTATGCGTATTTTACGGACGTAGTTTATGCGCTCATACGTCCGTAAAACTCGCTAGTGTGACGCCGGCCTAAGAATGCAGTGTGAAGGACCTTCGATGACGTCGCGGCTTGTGATTGGTCACGTGACCGCTCATGTGACTGCTCACGCGACCAATCACAAGCCGCGACGTCATCAAAGGTCCTAAACTCCTCATTCTTAGGAACGGAGGCTGCCGGTTACATCGGTAAGGTCCAGGGGCCACCGGAGGGGTGAGTATATCCATATTTTTTATTTTAATTCTTTATTTTTTACATGAATATGGATCCCAGGGCCTGAAGGAGAGTTTCCTCTCCTTCAGACCCTGGGAACCATCCAGGATACCTTCCGATACTTGTGTCCCATTGACTTGCATTGGTATCGGGTATCGGTATCGGCGATATCCGATATTTTTCGGATATCGGCCGATACCATCTGATACCGATACCTTTGAGTATCGGAAGGTATCGCTCAACACTAATGACAAACTAACAGGACTGTAGTATATCCACTTTGTGAGAATTTGAATCTCCCAAAACTCAGGCCCAATGTATAAAACAACACAATGTAAGTGGCAGATAGTGGCTGGCTGATATACGACAAAATAACAGGACTGAAGTATATCCACTTTGTGAGGATTTGAATCTCACATTTTTGTTGGGGAGACTGAACCAAAACTCAGGCCCCGTGTATAAAATAACACAATGTATGTGGCAGAAAGTGGCTGGAAGATATATGAAAAAATACAAGGACTGTAGTACAATTTCAATCTCCCTACAATGATCTCAGGACAAGAATGGCAGCAATAAAAAGGACTGCTGCACACAAAAGTGCACTGTGGACAAATAAACAAGATAACTCTGCAGAAAGGAGCAACAGGATTTTTGCTTTTAAAAAAGCAGTTGGTTTTCACAGCACCATGTAAACAGCAATGCAGCTATCAGGGAGCCTTATAAGGCAGCCTAATAAGCTACAGAGCTGATGCACAAAAATATAGCCTCCACTGTCCCTGCAAAAAAAAGTGGTGTTGGACAGTGGAAATCGCTACAGCACAAGCGGTTTGGGGGTTAATCTTCCTTCCCTAACTATATCCCTTATTCTGATGAAGCTGCAGCAACCTCTCCCTATGCTAAGATCGGCAGAAGTAAGATGGCGGTTGGCGTGCATGCCCCTTTATACCCCCTGTGACGCCGCAGAAAGCAAGCCAATCACTGTCATGCCCTTCTCTAAGATGGTGGGGACCGAGACCTATGTCATCACGATGTCCACACTCTGCGTCCTCCTTCATTGGCTGAAAAATGGCGGTGAAAGCGTCATATGAAACGCGACTTTGGCGTGGAGATCGCCGACCGCATGGCCAATCCCACACTTGGATTGGGTCGGGTTTCATGAAACCCGACTTTGCCGAAAGTCGGCGATTTTTTAATTTGTCCGACTTGTTTCACTCAACCCTATCCAGAACTAATTTTGTCTGAACTAATAAAATTATAGGGTAGTAATTGTATTAATATAGTCTAAGATTAGTATAAAACATTTGCATTTGAGACTACAGCTCCTATGTAGACACCACCATTTAATTTTATCAGGAAATATAGTGCAATGTTCTAATCACCTAACAAAAACCTGACAGACCCCATTATATGACAATAAGGTTCATCTTGCACTGAACTTGTACATAATATAACAGATCTGCCTCTGTCATGAGCTGTGTTTTTAACAGAATATCACATTGTTAGTGTCTCACGTACCATAATATACACTGAACAAAAATATAAATGTAACCCTTTTGCTTTTTGCACCATTTTTCATGAGCTGAACTCAAAGATCTAAGACTTTTTCTATGTACACAAAAGGCATTTTTCTCTCAAATATTTTTCACAAATTTGTCTAAATCTATGTTAGTGAGCACTTCTCCTTTGCATCATCTTCACAGGTTGGTCTATCCAGATGCTGAATAGACAGCATGATTATTGAACAGGTGTGCTTTAGGGTGGCCACAATAAAAGGTCACTTTAAAATATGCAGATGTACAGTATTCAGGTGTTCAGGGAGGTGTGACCACTAGGGTTGAGCGAAACGGGTCGGCAATTTTCAGAAGTCGCTGACTTTTGGCAAAGTCGGGTTTCATGAAACCCGACCCGACCCCTGTGTGGGGTCGGCCATGAAGTCGGCGATCTTCTGAATCTGGAATCGGAATTCCGATACCGATTCCCGATATGTTTAAGATATCGGGAATTGGTATCGGAATTCAGATTTAAGTGTAAAATAAAGAATTAAAATAAAAAATATCGCTATACTTACCCTCTGATGCGCCCTGGTACTAAGCGGGAACCTTCCTTCTTTAGAATCAGCCTTCCAGGACCTTGCGGTGACGTCGCGGCTTGTGATTGGTCGCGCGGCCGCCCATGTGACCGCTCGCGCGACTAATCACAAGCCGCGACGTCACCGTGATGTCACCGAAGGTCCTGGAAGGGCTGATTCTTAGGAAGGAAGGCTGCCGGAAAGAAGCAGGGCGCGTGCGAGGGTGAGTATATACCTAATAGGAATATACTCACCCTCGGCTTCTTTCCGGCAGCCTTCCTTCCTAAGAATCAGCCCTTCCAGGACCTTCGGGGACGTCACGATGACGTCGCGGCTTGTGATTGGTCGCGCGAGCGGTCACATGGGCGGCCGCGCGACCAATCACAAGCCGTGACGTCACCGCGACGTCACCGCAAGGTCCTGGAAGGCTGATTCTAAGGAAGAAAGGTTCCCGCTTAGTACCAGGGCGCATCAGAGGGTAAGTATGGCGATATTTTTTATTTTAATTCTTTATTTTACACTTAAATATGGATCCCACGGCCTGAAGGAGAGTTTCCGCTCCTTCAGACCCTGGGAACCATTGGAAACCCAATGCACTGCATTGGGTTTCGAGTTTCGGCCGACCCCGACCCCGACTTTTTTATAGGATCGGCCGATTTCACTTGACCCGACTTTTGAAAAAGTCGGGTTTCGTGAAACCCGACCCGATCCTATAAATGTAAAGGTCGCTCAACCCTAGTGACCACCATTTGCCTTACGCAGTGCAACACATCTCCTTCCCATAGAGTTGATCAGGTTGTTGATTGTAGCCTGTGGAATGTTGATCCACAATGGCTGTGTGAAGTTCTTGCATGGCCAGCATACTCACCGGACATGTCACCCATTAAGCATGTTTGGGGCGCTCTAGTCGGCGTATAGGACAGCATATTCAAGTTCCTGCCAATATCTAGCAACTTCAGCCACCATTGAAAAGGAGTGTACCAACATTGCGCAGGCCACAATCAACAACCTGATCAACTCTATGTGAAGATGTGTTGCATTGTGTGAGGCAAATGGTGGTCACACCAGATATTGATTGGTTTTCTGACCTCCCCTGGATCTTCCCAATACTGTAAAATTGCGCATCTTAGAGTGGCCTGTTATTGTGGCTAGCATAAGGCATGTAATCAGCATATCGATATGCCACATCTATGAGGTGGATGGATTACTTCGGCAAAGAACAAGTGCTCACAAACACAGATTTAGATAAATTTGTGTACAAAATTTGAGAGAAAAGGATTTATTATGTACATAGAAATAGTCTTAGATCTTTCAAGAAAAATGGGAGCAAAAGTGTTGCAGTTATATTTTTGTTCAGTATACTGTATATTTAGCTGGCATTCATGTACAGCAACTGGTTAAAGATTACACACCTCAACACTACAAGACAAATAGTCAGCACTGCTCTAAGCTGTACAGTACCCTATTTATATTGGAATAGAGTCAAACAGAAGAATTTGAAAAAAAAAGTGTGCTCAAAGTGCAGTGGGAAAAAAAATTAGTGCAAAAACGGCCAACTTGTGATCTGATGACGGGTCCTCTATAAAGGAATGTTTTTAACTCCTAAAAGTTATCTTCAGATGTTTCATTACAAATGAAAAACTGGGTTTACCTTATTCTATCTCTTTTACCTGATGTCATCAGGACTGGCCAATTAGGTATTTTTTTTAAATTAACTCTAGAGGTCAGATGTGGGGTCTTAATTTTATAGGTATGGCATATAAGTTAATTTTAGAGGTCTGCCTGTTTATTACACTAAGGAATAATAATAGATCTCGATTAGTACCTTATTCAAATGAACATTTTTCTATCCATTTTATCCATGCTTTTCACCTGTAAAAAATTTACTAATTATAGTCTATGGCGCTGTTTACAAAAGTATTTTTTTAAGTGTGTCCGATATGTCTTTTATCAAATTCACTCCATTCAGCCAAATCACACAAGTTTATGGGTTCATAAAAATTATGGACAGCACATGAATGTCATCCACGTGCAATCCATGTACTGTCAGTTTTAAGCATTGCAATGGGAAAGGGTATGTGCATACGTTGCGGATTTTGCTGCGGATTCGCAGCTTTTTTCCTGAGTTTACAGTAGCATGTAAAGCTATGGAAAACAAAATCCGCGGTGCACATGCTGCAGAAAAAACGCGCGGAAACGTAGTGTTGTTTATTCCACAGCATGTCAATTCTTTGTGCGGATTCCACAGCGGTTTACACCTGCTCCATAATAGGAATACACAGGTGTTAAACCGCAGGTGGAATCCGCACAAAAACAGCATAAAATCCGCAGTAAATCCGCAGAAAATCTGCAGGTAAAATGCAGTGCTTTTTACCTGCGGATTTCTCAAAACAGGTGCGGAAAAATCCACAAAGGTTCCATCTACATGTGCACATACCCTAAGGCTGCTGTCACACTAGCAGTATTTGGTCAGTATTTTACATCAGTATTTGTAAGTAGTGTTGAGCGATACCTTCCGATATTCGAAAGTATTGGTATCGGATTGGATCTGCCGATACCGGCAAAATATCGGATCTCGCCGATACCGATACCCGATACCAATACAAGTCAATAGGACACAAATATCGGAAGGTATCCTGGATGGTTCCCAGGGTCTGAAGGAGGGGAAACTCTCCTTCAGGCCCTGGGATCCATATTCATGTAAAAAATAAAGAATAAAAATAAAAAATATGGATATACTCACCCCTCCGGCGGACCCTGGACCTTAGCGGTGTAACTGGCAGCCTCCGTTCCTAAGGTCGGTGTCACACTCAGCGTAAGACAATACGGTCCATTTTGTCTTACCTTGTCTTACCTTGAGTTGCGGTGATGCGCCCTCTGCTGAATGTCCTCATATGAACTCGAGCGTGGGAACTTTTCCAAGGCTCCAGTTCATGAGGACATCCAGCAGAGGGCGCATCACCGCAACTCAAGGTAAGTACAGATCACCCAGCTTTCCTTTCAGTACCCGGGGTTTACAGGCACGAGCGAGTGCTTTAGCACAGCTCCTGGCTGTAAAATGATTTAACCCCTTCAGATGGATTTACTTCATGGGATGTGACAGATCATCAGAAGGTATGTATATTGTTGGTTTATTATTTTTCAGAGCGAGGGTCTTCAGGTGGATTGAGAGAGCAATAAAATATTAAAACAACCTGTGTGTTTATTTCAATAAAATACTTTTTAATAATGTGTGTGTGTTTTTTTAACCCTTTCATACAATTGGATTAATAATGGATAGGTGTCATAATTGACGCCTCTCCATTATTAATCTGGCTTAATGTCACCTTACAATAGCAAGGTGACATTAACCCTTCATTACCCCATATCCCACCGCTACACGGGAGTGGGAAGAGAGTGGCCAAGTGCCAGAATAGGCGCATCTTCCAGATGTGCCTTTTCTGGGGTGGCTGGGGGCAGATGTTTGTAGCCAGGGGGGGCCAATAACCATGGACCCTCTCTAGGCTATTATTATCTGCCCTCAGTCACTGGCTTTACCACTCTGGTGGAGAAAATTGCACGGGAGCCCACACCAATTTTTTCCGCCATTTAACCCTTTATTTTACAAGCTACAGAGCCCAAATTTTGCACATACACACTACTAGCATTAGTAGTGTGGAATATGCAAAAAAAAAGGGATATGAGATGGTTTACTGTATGTAAACCATGTCTCATATCATGTCGGGTTTGTGAAGGAGAAATGAAAAGCCGGCAATTGAATTACCGGCTTTTCACTAATACCGCTGCGTATTTCTCGCAAGTCACACTGGTGGTCCGTGTGGAATCCGTATTTTTATCGCCCCCATAGACTTTCATTGGCTTTTTTTGCGCAATACGGTGACAAACGCAGCATGCTGCGATTTTATATGGCCGTACAAGACCGTATAATATGGATCAGTATAATACGGCTGATAGGAGCTGGGCCATAGAGATTAATTGGGCCGTGTGTTATGCGTATTTTACGGACGTAGTTTATGCGCTCATACGTCCGTAAAACTCGCTAGTGTGACGCCGGCCTAAGAATGCAGTGTGAAGGACCTTCGATGACGTCGTGGCTTGTGATTGGTCACGTGACCAATCACAAGCCGCGACGTCATCACAGGTGCTACACTCGCTGCATTCTTAGGAACGGAGGCTGCCGGTTACACCGCTAAGGTCCAGGGTCCGCCGGAGGGGTGAGTATATCCATATTTTTTTTTTTATTCTTTATTTTTTACATGAATATGGATCCCAGGGCCTGAAGGAGAGTCTCCTCTCCTCCAGACCCTGGGAACCATACACTGGGAAATCACAAAAATATCGGAACTCGGTATCGGAATTCCGATACAGCGAATATCGGCCGATTCCCGATATTTGCAGTATCGGAATGCTCAACACTATTTGTAAGCCAAAACCAGGAGTGGAACAATCAGAGGAAAAGTATAATAGAAACATATGCACCACTTCTGCCTTTATCACCCACTCCTGGTTTTGGCTTACAAATACTGATGTAAAATACTGACCAAATACTACTAGTGTGACGGCAGCCTAAGGCCGGCATCACACTAGCGAGTTTTACGGACATATGAGAGGTGCAGAAAATACGGATTGCATACGGTACAATGATTCTCTATGGCCCTGCTCCTATCTGCCGTATTTTACTGATCCGTATTATACGGTCTTGTACAGACGTAGAAAATCGCAGCGTGCTGAGTTTGTCACCGTATTGCGCAAAAAAACGTCACGTCCCACAATGTAAATCCATCTGAAGGGGTTAAATCATTGTAAAATGAGCTCTGCTAAAGCAGCTGTGCTCGTGGTTGTAAAAATACGGGGAATGAATGGAGTGCAGGGGAATCTCCTGTAGTTACCTTGAGTCGCGGTGATGCGCCCTCTGCTGGATGTCCTCATATGAACTCGAGCCTGGGAATTTTTCCCACGCGCGAGTTCATATGAGGACATCCAGCAGAGGGCGCATCACCGTGACTCAAGGTAACTACAGGACATTCCCCTGCTTTCCATTCATTCCCAGGGGGTTTACAGCCATGAGCACTGCATTAGCAGAGCTCCTGGGTGTAAAATGATTTAACCCCTTCAGATGGAATTACATCGTGGGACGTGACCTGAACAACGGAAGGTATGGGATATTGTTGTTTTTTTATTTTTCCTTTTTTACAGAACGAGGGTCTTCAGGTGGATTAAGAGTCTAATAAAATATTACAACACCCTGTGTCTTTATTTCATTAAAGTACTTTGTAATAATGTGTGTGTGTTTTATTAACCATTTCTTACTATTGGATTAATAAGGGATAGGTGTCATAATCGACACCTCTCCATTATTAACCTGGCTTAATGTCACCTTACAATAGCAAGGTGACATTATCCCTTCATTACCCCATATCCCACCACTACACCGGAGTGGGAAGAGAGTGGCCAAGTGCCAGAATAGGCGCATCTTCCAGATGTGCCTTTTCTGGGGTGGCTGGGGGCAGATGTTTTTAGCCAGGGGGGGTCCTATAACCATGGACCCTTTCTAGGCTATTAATATCTGCCCTCAGTCACTGGCTTTGCCACTCTGGCGGAGAAAATTGCAAGGGAAGCCCACACCAATTTTTTCCGCAATTTAACCCTTTAATTTAATAGCTAGAGGGCCCAAATTTTGCACATACACACTACTAACATTAGTAGTGTGGAATATGCAAAAAAAAAAGGGATATGAGATGGTTTACTGTATGTAAACCATGTCTCATATCCTGTCAGGTTTGTGAAGGAGATAGCAAAAGCCTGTCTTTGAATTATAAGCTTTTAAGCTATCTCACACTGAATTAAATATAAATACAGTATATATATATATCTATCTATCTATATATATATATATATATATATATATATATATATATATATATATCTATATATATATATATATATATATCTATATATATATATATATATCTATATCTATATATATGTGTGTGTCTCAATGACATATATATATATATAGATAGATATATATATACTGTATATATGTTTTAACGAACATTTGAGCCCATAAATCCATTAGATGTCGGTTTTGCAAGCCTGCGAGAAAATCTCACAGTACGGATGCCATACGGATTACATACGGAGGATGACATGCGCAAAATACGCTGCCACACCCTGCCTACGGATGACATACGGATCACTATTTTGGGAACATTTCTGCGTATTACGGCCATAAAAAACGGACCGTATTTTCATATGCTGAGTGTGACGTCGGCCTAAGAGAGGTTTTGCATTTTTTTTACAATAAAATTTCTGATGAAACACTGATGGAAAACTGACACATTGACCAAACACTGATGAAAATGTGATCCCAAACACATGTGAAAATTAGTTTGATTTTATTCATGTTTGAAATAGAATTCTGAATGAGGCCTTAAGCCTGCACAGTTTGCAAAACTTTAAAGGTATGTGCATACGTTGCGGAAAGGTGTGCAGATTTTTCCGCACTGTTTATGGTAAATCCGCAGGAAAACCACACTGCGGATTTACAGCAGAATTATCGCGGATTTACCGTGGTTTTCCGCAGTTTTTGTGCGGATTCCACCTGCGGTTTTACTCCTGCGGATTGCTATAATGGAGCAGGTGTAAACCGCTGCGGAATCCGCACAAAGAATTGACATGGCATGTGCACTGTGGATTTTGTTTTCCTTAGGTTTGCATGGTACTGTAAACTCATGAAAAACTGCTGCAAATCCGCAGCGGCCAATCCACTGCGTATCGGCAGCAAAATCAACAGCGTGTGCACATACCCTCACAAGACAATATCTGTTGGTGATCAACTGAAACCTAGAGGATCTTTCCTAAACTAGTTGAGTACCACTTCTGTAAACCATAGTGTTAATAATTAAATGGTATTTATAAATGCAGTTAAAGTACATAACAACAGATTTCCCATTGCATGCTTTCTGTGATGCATTTGTATGAATAAATATTTTAATAAGCCATCATTTCCTTCAGTAAGTTTGCAGAAATAAGCAGAGCGATAGTAGCAGTTTTACCTTGCAAAAGGGGATTCAAGGTGACACATAATTTAAATTATTTAGAAAAGCTTATCTTACAGGTCACCTGGGATGCAACCACTTAGTGCAGCTGAAGTTAAAAATCTAATTGTGTTTCCTGGACATGAGGCCATGGAATGTAATACCAGAAGGATTTCTAGAAACCTCTGACTAGTGAACTTCACACATTCTCATGCATAATAGTCTCAATGCTTCTGTTAAAAGAAAAAGTGCCTTTGAAAAAATAAAGAAAGGTTATTATTAACAAATACAAATTTAGTCAAGTTACTAGGTACAGTGTTGTATTTTTTTCTACTCTTTGTTTTAATTCGCATCATTTAAAAGATGGAGAAAAGGGACAAAATGAGACCTCCATGTATCAATTGTAAAATAACATGTTTTCTTTTTAATTTCTCTTTTTATTTTGCGAGAGGAAAGGTGAGATGAATACATAATAAAATATCAGCGCAATCAACTCTGACTCAGATAAAGAGGATATAGGGCTTGGACATGGGCTGGAATATAAAGAATATTTGGGTAAATCAGAAGTTATTGGGGAATATACACTATATGCCTTAAAATTTCTACACAATTTAGTTTCACATCAATCATTGTGCTCATCTCTTATGTACAATATATACATTTTGACTGGCCATATATATTTTTTTCCTCACCAATGGATCCACTTCGTACACGTTGTGGTCAGTTGATAAATCTGACCCAGATGGTTCAGGATCTTGCAGGGAACACCAAAGACAAGAATCTCCACAATCTCAGCTGCATGGTCAGTTTTTTGTACTATAAATGCTTCCCAAGTCTCTCCATTATCAACTGTAGCAATGACTCCTGTACCTTCTTATGTGTAGTTGGTCTTCCCCAAACCAGTAATGGCACTTTCCAACAAATTTTTGTGGGAGAAGGATCAGTTTATTGTATTCAGGGGGAGCTGCAGACTATTTTTTACCTTATAACCCCAGTGCTCAGGGGATGAGTCCAATCGGGTGGGAATAATCATGTCCATATTGAGAGGGTGTCCTCAGACTTGGGCATTCTCTTTGTCCCCACTAGCCCTAGTTTGGTCTTCTATTGATGCCTCTTTGACATCTTAGGGATGATCTCTGATGAACCTGACAATATCCGGGTCACAGAGGTAAAGATCATGAACCTGACACAGGGGTTCGCACCACAAAGGACTATAGCTCTGCTGTTCTGTGGAACAATGCAGCTCTCTGATGTCAGTTTCACAGAGGCAATTTTGATACTTTTATGGATGCTCTGGCTCTGCATACTCCACCCTGTTCCCTGGGGAAGTCCATGACTCAGACCATTTGAATGGATCAAATCAATCAATTTTTAGATCCCACAATTACCATTGTGCTATGAATAAACTCCCATAATCAAAATTCAGCCACTATTCACTTATGCGAAGCAAAGAATGACATATTACGCAATGCACAAAAATAATAGGTTAATACCTCACATACATCAAGGCACAATACACCCCCCTGAGGAAGTGTGGACGAAACGCACGTCGGGGTGGAGGAACGGGTGCACGGACATCACACACCATGTAAGTCAGTTACTTTCATTTCACACACATGAACTTTTAGCATGTATTGTGCCTTGATGTATGTGGGGTATTAACCTGTTGACGTATATGTTTACATAGCATTAGATAGATTGTTGATAATTACCCAGCACTATGGCACTTTATTTGGATTTCCTGGAGATGCATTGTTGTTTTGCTTTTTGCTAAAAGCACTATTTGTAGTGTGTTCTCTGTTATGTATGATTACTGCAGGTGTTTTTGTTGATAGTCCTTATAACTTGTGTTCCTCACATTGGAGGGAATTCTTTTCATAAAATTTGTTACTTTTTTATTATTTAATCATTAATAAAATTGATTACTTTGTTGAATATTTTTGTGCATTGTGTAATATGTCATTCTTTGCTTCACATTTGAATGGATCGCAGAATTTGGGAAAGAGGTGATGAAAAACAGGGGATTTTGGTCATCCTGCCAGAGTATGTCCAATTACCAGAGACGGAACCAATGGAGGTGGAGCAGCCTGCTGTCAGTTAATGGAGAGGAGGCGTCAGCATGATCTCAGACTCTGCCCTAATTGTGGTCATGCCGGACGTTTTCTCAAGGACTGATTGATATGCTCTCAACTAGTGTTGAGCGATACCTTCCGATACTCAAAGGTATCGGTATCGGATGGTATCGGCCGATATCCAAAAAATATCGGATATCGCCGATACCGATAACCGATACCAATGCAAGTCAATGGGACACAAGTATCGGAAGGTATCCTGGATTGTTCCCAGGGTCTGAAGGAGAGGAAACTCTCCTTCAGGCCCTGGGATCCATATTCATGTAAAAAATAAAGAATTAAAATAAAAAATATGGATATACTCACCCGTCCGGCGGCCCCTGGACCTTACCGATGTAACCGGCAGCCTCCGTTCCTAAGAATGAGGAGTTTAGGACCTTCGATGACGTCGCGGCTTGTGATTGGTCGCGTGACCGCTCATGTGACCGCTCACGCGACCAATCACAAGCTGCGACGTCATTGCAGGTCCTAAACTCCTCATTCTTAGGAACGGAGGCTGCCAGTTACATCGGTAAGGTCCAGGGGCCGCCGGACGGGTGAGTATATCCATATTTTTAATTTTAATTCTTTATATTTTACATGAATATGGATCCCAGGGCCTGAAGGAGAGTCTCCTCTCCTCCAAACCCTGGGAACCATACACTGGGAACTTCCGATTCTGATTTCCGATATCACAAAAATATCGGAACTCGGTATCGGAATTCCGATACAGCAAATATCGGCCGATACCCGATACTTGCGGTATCGGAATGCTCAACATTACTCTCAACACATTAAGCTATCGGTAAATGTCTAAGTTTGGGTGATTGTCGAGGAGGTCTCCCAGACTTCCAGGTACCTTTTCACTCCCCAGACAAAATACTGCTGAAGGTGGAACTTTGTTTTCCGAAACTGTGGTTATCTGCTCTTTCATTGACTGTGGATCTGCGTATTCATAATCCTGTTATTGATTGGGGTCAGAAGAATATTGTTAAATGGAGTTCCCGCTGTCATAAGAAATGTCTTAGTTCTGTGCAAACTAGCTCTGCTAGTCTGGAGGGTATGATGATAAACAGATACTACCTCCCCATTGTCCTTATGAGTGTGATATAAATCTTTTTCCTAATGCTAAATTGCCTAAAGCTTGCCTGTATAATTTGTTGGGACCTGAACAAGAAGCCATGAAAGAATATGTAAACAAAAGATAATGGAAGGGTCATATCCATTCTTTCTCCGCTCGTGCAGCTGCTGGGTTCTTTTTTGTGAAAAATAAAAATGGGGATCTCCGCCTTTACCTCGATTTCTGTGAATTTTACAAAATTTCAGTTAATAATACTTACTTACAATTGGCTTACCTGGGCTAAATGGTTTTCTAAACTTGACCTTAGAGGGGCTTATAATTTTATATATATCAGGAAGTGTGATGAGTGGTAAAAACAATGTTTAACATTGGAGGGTCTATTTGAAATTCTTGTCATCACTTTTGGGTTAAAAAGCACAAGCACAAGCTGAGCACAATGTATGAGGGTTCTACAAAATACGAGGGCAGTACACTGTATGGGGGCACAGTGTATGGGTACTAAATTGTGATATTTGCAATAAAAAAAAAAGACTAACGTGGATATTACAAAATAGTCATTGCCAACATAGATGAATTCATTGAATGGTGCAATTTCTACAATGGGGTCTTCAAATGTTGCCCACAAACTATTCTAGGACTCCAAAAGCCAAATAGACATAAAGAAGGGCCTCATGCACATTCTGTTCAAATTGTTATGTAGTGGTAATAATCTAGTATATAAAGCTGAATGTGTGTGTGTGTGTATGTGTGTATGTGTGTATGTCTGGGATTGGCATCTGCACCGTCGCAGCTACAGCCACAAAATTTTGCACAGTCACACGTCTGGACCCCGAAAGCGTCATAGGCTATGTTGTGAGGCAAAATTTTAACCCCGTGCATTCCAATTCACCAAACAATTTTGCCCCTATCTACATAATGGAGAAAAAGTGAAAGGAAAAGTGTTGGAGGCAAATTGACAGCCAGGAGGAGATGGCATACAGATATACACTATATACAGGGGAGATGATATACAGCTATATATTATATACAGGAGGAGATGACATACAGGTATATATTATATACAGGGGAGATGACATACAGGTATATACTATATACAGGGGATATGACTTACAGGTATATCTAATATATGAAGCTGAATGTGTGTGTGTGTGTATGTGTGTATGTCCGGGATTGGCATCTGCACTGTCACAGCTACAGCCACAAAATTTTGCACAGTCACACGTCTGGACCCTGAGAGCATCATAGGCTATGTTGTGAGGCGAAATTTTAACCCCGCGCGTTCCAATTCACCAAACAATTTTGCCCCTATCTACATAATGGGGAAAAAGTGAAAGGAAAAGTGTTGGAGGCAAATTGACAGCTGCCAGATGTGAACAATGGGGACTTAAAGAGTGAGAGCGACGGCACCAAAGAGTATATACCGTACAGTTGCTAAGGTGGGGCCCTGACATGGGATACTCACCACACACGGGGATATAAACACACACACAAAATGCGCCACACACTACCACGTGCTTGAACACATATCACCCTCAGCACACATTTCACCACACATACACCAACCTCACCACATAAAAGTCGAAACACAAAAGTCGCCGCTCAAAACTCGCCACGCGCAAAACTCGCCACATGCTGAATTAGGCTCACGCAAAACTCGCCACACGTGCAAAACTCAACTCATGGAAAACTTGCCACACGCAAAACTTGCACACGCGGAAAAATTGCCACATGCACAAAAGTTGCAACACATGCAAAAGTTGCCTCACACAAAACTTGCACATACTCAAAACGTTCCACACATAAAACTCGCCACGCGCAAAAATCACCATGCGCAAAACTTGCTGCACACAACTTGCTACACTAACCTGTCACATGCAACGCGACACACAAAAGGTTGCTACACGCATGTCACCACACAAAACTCATCTCACAAAAGTCGCTACATGCATGTCGCCACACTCAACTCAACACACACAACTTGACACATGAAACTCACCCTAAAACACACACAAGTCTGGTATTATCCTTCAAAAACAAAAATCTGATTAATAAGCAGACAAACTACAAGAGCAGCAAGTGTACCATATAGGAAATACGGCAGCTGTCAGTCACATGACCTGTCTATTATGTGTATGTGTGAGCTAATATATACTGCCAGGGGAGAGGGCTTCCTGTTGGCTGAGGATTTATCAGGCTGCCAATTTAGCTTACAAATACTGAGGTAAAAATACTGAGCAAATAACGTGGGAACGAGGTCTAATACAGGAGAAGATGACACACAGATATATACTATATACAGGAGGAGATGACACACAGGTATATTCTATATACAGGGGAGATGACACACACATATGTACTATATGCAGGGGAGATGACACACAGGTATATACTATATACAGGAGGAGATGACATACAGGTATACACTATATACAGGAGGAGATTACCCACATATATGTACTTTTTACAGGGGAGATGACACACAGGTATATACTATATACAGGAGGAGATGACACACTGATATATACTATACACAGGGGAGATGACATACAGGTACATACTATATACAGGAGGAGATGACATACAGGTACATACTATATACAGGGGAGATGACACACAGATATATACTATATACAGGAGGAGATAACACACAGGTATATACTGTATACAGGAGCAGATGACACACAGGTATATACTATATACAGGATGAGATGACTTACAGGTATATACTATATACAGGAGGAGATGACACACATATATACTATATACAGGAGGAGATGACATACAGGTATATACTATATAAAAGAGGAGATGACACATAGGTATATAGAGGAGGAGATGACATACATCAGGTATATACTATATACAGGGGAGATGACATACAGGTATATACTATATGCAGGAGATGACATACAGGTATATACTATATATAGGAGGAGATGACATACAGGTATATAGTATATACAGAAGAGATGGCATACAGGTATATACTATGTACAGGAGGAGATGACACATAGGTATATACAATATACAGGAGGAGATGACATACAGCAGGTATATACTATTTACAGGGGAGATGACATACAGGTATATACTATATACAGGAGATGACATACAGGTGTATACTATATATAAGGGAGATGACAAACATGTATATACTGAGGTGAAAATGAGAGGTGTGAGTTGAAAATGAGGGGTGTGAGGTGAAAATGAAAAGATTTGAGTGCAAAATGAGAGGAGTGAGGGAAAATAGTGGAGTGATCGGAAAATGACAGATGTGAGGTTGAGGTCGAAATGACAAGTGTTAGGGGGGAATGAGAGGAGTGAGGGGGGAATGAGAGGAGTGAGGGGAAAAATAAGAGGAGTGAGGGGGAAAATGAGAGGTGTAAGGGAGAAAATGAGAGATGTAAGGGGAAAATGAGAGGCGTGATGGGAAAATAAGAGAAGTGAGGTGCCATAACTAGCCACAGATATTTACTCTGCCCAGGCAACGCCGGGCTCTTCAGCTAGTAGACTCATAAATGCTATGCACTAGGTGCAAAACCTTTCAAAAATTACAATTAGAATTTCACATAAACCAAGTTCTACAGTACAGGTGCTTCTCACAAAATTATAATGGCATCAAAACGTTAATTTATTTTAGTTCTTCAATACAAAAAGTGAAATTCATATATTATATAGAGTCATTAAAAATAGAGTGACCTATTTCAAGTGTTTATTTCTGTTAATGTTGATTATTATGGCTTAAAGACAATGAAAACCCAAAAGTTATTATCTCAGTAAATTAGAATACTTTATAACACCAGCTTGAAAAATTATTTTAAAATCCAAAATGTTCAGTAAATGCACTCAATACTTTGTCGTTGCTCCTTTTCCATCAATTACTGTGTCAATGCGGTGTGGCATGGAGGCAATCAGCCTGTGGCACAGCTGTTTTTTGTGGACGTCAAGGTTGCTTTGATAGGAGCCTTCAACTCGTCTGCATTGTTGGGTCTGATGTCTCATCTTCCTTTTGAAAATACCCCATAGATTATGGGATTAAGGTTAGGCGAGTTTGGTGGCCAATCAAGCACAGTGATACTGTTGTGTTTAAACCAGGTATTGGTACTTTTGGCAGTGTGGACAGGTGCCAAGTCCTGCTGGAGAATTACATTTCCATCTCCAAAAAGCTTGTCAGCAAGAGGGAAGCATGAAGTGCTCTAAAATTTCCTGGTAGATGGCTGCGCTCACATTGGTCTTGAGAAAACACAGTGGACCTACACCAGAAGATGACATGGCTCCCCAAACCAATTGTAGAAACTTCATACTAGGCCTCAAGCAGCTTGGATTGTGTGCCTCTCTATTATGGACCTGGTGGTTAGGAGCACCTGGAATGACCTGATGGTTAAACTAGACAACAGGACAAGCTCTGGGAAGTGGGATCTCTGCTGACCGCAAACCCTAATCCTATCTCACAAACTAGAAATAGCCGTGGAGCGTACCTAACTCTCCCTAGACGCCTCTTCACAGCCTAAGAGCTAACTACCCCTAAAGATAGGAAATAAAGCCTTACCTTGCCTCAGAGAAATTCCCCAAAGGAAAAGGCAGACCCCCACATATATTGACTGTGAGTTAAGGGGAAAGTCACAAACACAGGAATGAAACAGGTTTCAGCAAAGGAGGCCAGTCTTCACTAAATAGACAGAGGATAGAAAAGGGATCTATGCGGTCAGCACAAAAAACTACAAAAAGCCACGCAGAGTGTGCAAAAAGACCCCCGCACCGACTCACGGTGCGGAGGTGCCACTCTGCACCCCAGAGCTTCCAGCTAGCAAGGCAATATCATGTTAGCGAGCTGGACTAGAACTTAGCAAGTACTAAGAAATATATTCAGTACACAATGAACAACAAATGAACTAGCAGGGACTTAGCTTCTGCTGGAGTAGACAGGTCATCAGAAAGATCCGAGAGAGATCTGAACCAGAACTGATACATTGACAGCTGGCATGAAGTAACGATCTGAGTGGAGTTAAATAGAGAAGCCAGCCTAGCCGCAAACGAGGGCAGCTGAGGAAGAACCTCAAGAACCAGCAGTTCCACTCACAGCCACCAGAGGGAGTCCACAGACAGAACTCGCCGAAGTACCATTCATGACCACAGGAGGGAGTTCGAGAACGGAATTCACAACAGTACCCCCCCTTTGAGGAGGGGTCACCGAACCCTCACCAGAGCCCCCAGGCCGATCAGGACGAGCCAAATGAAAGGCACGAACCAAATCGGCAGCATGGACATCGGAGGCAACAACCCAGGAATTATCCTCCTGACCATAGCCCTTCCATTTGACCAGGTACTGAGGTTTCCGTCTCGAAATACGAGAATCTAAAATCTTCTCCACCACATACTCCAACTCCCCCTCGACCAACACCGGAGCAGGAGGGTCAATGGAGGGAACCATAGGCGCCACATATCTCCGCAACAACGACCTATGGAACACATTATGGATGGCAAAAGAAGCTGGAAGGGCCAAACGAAACGACACAGGATTGAGAATTTCAGAAATCTTATAAGAACCAATGAAACGAGGTTTAAACTTAGGAGAAGAAACCTTCATAGGGACATAACGAGACGACAACCAAACCAAATCCCCAACAAGAAGTCGGGGACCAACACGGCGACGGCGGTTGGCGAAACATTGAGCCTTCTCTTGGGACAATGTCAAATTGTCCACTACATGAGTCCAAATTTGCTGCAACCTGTCCACCACAGAATCCACACCAGGACAGTCTGAAGGCTCAACCTGCCCTGAAGAAAAACGAGGATGAAAACCAGAATTACAAAAAAAAGGCAAAACCAAAGTAGCCGAACTGGCCCGATTATTAAGGGCGAACTCAGCCAATGGCAAGAAGGTCACCCAATCATGCTGATCAGCAGAAACAAAGCATCTCAGATAGGTCTCCAAAGTCTGATTAGTTCGTTCGGTTTGGCCATTTGTCTGAGGATGGAAAGCCGAAGAAAAAGACAAATCAATGCCCATCTTAGCACAAAAGGACCGCCAAAACCTTGAAACAAACTGGGAACCTCTGTCCGACACGATGTTCTCCGGAATGCCATGCAAATGAACCACATGCTGGAAAAATAATGGAACCAAATCAGAGGAGGAAGGTAATTTAGGCAAGGGTACCAAATGAACCATCTCAGAGAAGCAATCACAAACCACCCAGATGACCGACATCCTTTAAGAGACAGGGAGATCTGAAATAAAATCCATGGAGCCATGCGTCCAAGGCCTTTTCGGGACTGGCAAGGGCAAAAGTAACCCACTGGCACGAGAACAGCAGGGCTTGGCCCGAGCACAAGTCCCACAGGACTGCACAAAAGAACGCACATCCCGTGACAAGGAAAGCCACCAAAAGGACCTATCCACCAAATCTCTGTAACCAAAAATCCCAGGATGACCAGCCAACACCGAGCAATGAACCTCAGAGATAACTCTACTAGTCCATCTATCAGGGACAAACAGTTTCTCCGCTGGACAACGGTCAGGTCTATCAGCCTGAAACTCCTGCAGCACCCGCCGCAAATCAGGTGAGATAGCGGACAGAATTACCCCCTCTTTGAGAATACCAGCCGGCTCAGGAACTCCTGGAGAATCAGGCACAAAACTCCTTGAAAGGGCATCGGCCTTCACATTCTTAGAACCCGGAAGGTATGAAACCAAAAAATCGAAACGGGAGAAAAACAGCGACCATCGAGCCTGTCTAGGATTCAACCGCTTGGCAGACTCGAGATAAGTCAGATTCTTGTGATCCGTTAAGACCACCACGCGATGCTTGGCTCCCTCAAGCCAATGTCGCCACTCCTCGAATGCCCACTTCATAGCCAACAACTCCCGATTTCCAACATCATAATTACGCTCAGCAGGCGAAAACTTTCTAGAAAAGAAAGCACATGGCTTCATCACAGAGCCATCAGAACTTCTTTGAGACAAAACAGCCCCTGCTCCAATCTCAGAAGCATCAACCTCGACCTGAAAAGGGAGCGAAACATCTGGCTGACACAACACAGGGGCCGAAGAGAAACGACGTTTCAACTCCCGAAAAGCCTCAACGGCCGCAGAGGACCAATTCGCCACATCAGCACCTTTCTTGGTCAAATCAGTCAACGGTTTAACAACACTAGAAAAATTAGCGATGAAGCGACGGTAAAAATTAGCAAAGCCCAGGAATTTCTGAAGGCTCTTCACAGATGTAGGCTGAGTCCAATCATAAATGGCCTGAACTTTAACAGGATCCATCTCGATAGTAGAAGGGGAAAAAATGAAGCCCAAAAAGGAAACCTTCTGAACTCCGAAGAGACATTTAGACCCCTTCACAAACAAAGAGTTAGCACGAAAGACCTGGAACACCATTCTGACCTGCTTCACATGAGACTCCCAATCATCCGAAAAGACCAAAATATCATCCAAATATACAATCAAGAATCTATCCAAATACTTTTGGAAGATGTCATGCATAAAGGACTGAAACACAGATGGAGCATTAGAAAGCCCGAATGGCATCACCAGGTACTCAAAATGGCCCTCGGGCGTATTAAATGCTGTTTTCCATTCATCGCCCTGTTTAATACGCACAAGATTATACGCCCCTCGAAGATCTATCTTGGTGAACCAACTAGCCCCCTTAATCCGAGTAAACAAATCAGACAGTAGAGGCAAAGGGTACTGAAATTTGACCGTGATTTTATTGAGAAGGCGGTAATCTATACAAGGTCTCAGAGAACCATCCTTCTTGGCCACAAAAAAGAACCCTGCTCCCAACGGTGATGACGACGGGCGAATATGCCCTTTCTCCAAGGACTCTTTTATATAACTCCGCATAGCAGCGTGTTCCGGCACAGATAAATTGAAAAGTCGTCCCTTAGGAAATTTACTACCAGGAATCAAATTAATAGCACAATCACAATCCCTATGAGGAGGTAGGGCACTGGATTTGGGCTCATCAAATACATCTCGGTAATCCGACAAAAACTTAGGGACTTCAGAAGGGGTAGAAGAAGAAATTGACAACAATGGAACATCACCATGTACCCCTTGACAACCCCAACTGGACACAGACATTGATTTCCAATCCAATACTGGGTTATGGACCTGCAGCCATGGCAAACCCAACACGACCACATCATGCAAATTATGCAACACCAAAAAGCGAATATCTTCCTGATGTGCAGGAGCCATGCACATGGTCAACTGAGTCCAGTACTGAGGTTTATTCTTGGCCAAAGGTGTAGCATCAATTCCCCTTAATGGAATAGGATACTGCAAGGGCTCCAAGAAAAAACCACAGCGCCTGGCAAACTCCAAGTCCATCAAATTCAGGGCAGCACCTGAATCCACAAATGTCATAACAGAGTAGGATGACAAAGAGCAAATCAGAGTAACGGACAAAAGAAATTTAGGCTGTACAGTACCAATGGTGACAGACCTAGCGAACTGCTTAGTGCGCTTAGGACAATCAGAGATAGCATGAGTGGAGTCACCACAGTAAAAACACAGCCCATTCTGACGTCTGTATTCTTGCCGTTCAGCTCTGGTCAAAGTCCTATCACATTGCATAGGCTCAGGCCTCTGCTCAGAGGATACCGCCAAATGGTGCACAACCTTGCGCTCACGCAAGCGCCGATCGATCTGAATGGCCAAGGACATTGATTCATTCAGACCAGCAGGCGTGGGGAACCCCACCATAACATCCTTAAGGGCTTCAGAAAGACCCTTTCTGAAAATTGCTGCAAGGGCACACTCATTCCATTGAGTAAGCACAGACCACTTTCTAAACTTCTGGCAATATACCTCCACTTCATCCTGACCCTGACACAAAGCCAGCAAGATTTTCTCTGCCTGATCCACAGAGTTAGGTTCGTCATAAAGCAATCCAAGCACCAGAATAAACGCATCTACATTAAGCAATGCAAGATCTCCTGGCGCAAGGGAGAATGCCCAGTCTTGAGGGTCGCCACGTAACAAAGAAATAATGATTTTTACTTGCTGAATGGGGTCACCAGAGGAGCGGGGTTTCAAAGCAAGAAACAGTCTACAATTATTTTTGAAATTCAGAAATTTAGATCTATCCCCAGAAAACAAATCAGGAATTGGAATTCTAGGCTCTAACATCAGATTCTGAACTACATAATCTTGAATGCTTTGTACCCTTGCAGTAAGTTGATCAACACAAGAGGACAGACCTTGAATGTCCATATCTACACCTAAGTCCTGAACCACCCAGAGATTAAGGGGAAAAGAAATACAAAACACACTGCAGAGAAAAAAAAATGGTCTCAGAACTTCTCTTATCCCTCTATTGAGATGCATTAACACTTTGTTGGCCAGCTTTACTATTATGGACCTGGTGCTTAGGAGCACCTGGAATGACCTGATGGTTAAACTAGACGACAGGACAAGCTCTGGGAAGTGGGATCTCTGCTGACCGCAAACCCTAATCCTATCTCACAAACTAGAAATAGCCGTGGAGCGTACCTAACTCTCCCTAGACGCCTCTTCACAGCCTAAGAGCTAACTACCCCTAAAGATAGGAAATAAAGCCTTACCTTGCCTCAGAGAAATTCCCCAAAGGAAAAGGCAGACCCCCACATATATTGACAGTGAGTTAAGAGGAAAGTCACAAACACAGGAATGAAACAGGTTTCAGCAAAGGAGGCCAGTCTTCACTAAATAGACAGAGGATAGAAAAGGGATCTATGCGGTCAGCACAAAAAACTACAAAAAGCCACGCAGAGTGTGCAAAAAGACCCCCGCACCGACTCACGGTGCGGAGGTGCCACTCTGCACCCCAGAGCTTCCAGCTAGCAAGGCAATATCATGTTAGCGAGCTGGACTAGAACTTAGCAAGTACTAAGAAATATATTCAGTACACAATGAACAACAAATGAACTAGCAGGGACTTAGCTTCTGCTGGAGTAGACAGGTCATCAGAAAGATCCGAGAGAGATCTGAACCAGAACTGATACATTGACAGCTGGCATGAAGTAACGATCTGAGTGGAGTTAAATAGAGAAGCCAGCCTAGCCGCAAACGAGGGCAGCTGAGGAAGAACCTCAAGAACCAGCAGTTCCACTCACAGCCACCAGAGGGAGTCCACAGACAGAACTCGCCGAAGTACCATTCATGACCACAGGAGGGAGTTCGAGAACGGAATTCACAACACCTCTCCACTCCAGACTCTGGGACCTGATTTCCAAATAAAATGCAAAATTTACTTTCATCTGAAAACAACACTTTGGACCACTGAGCAACAGTCCAGTATTTTTTTCTCCTTGGCCCAGGTAAGACGGTTCTGGCTATGTCTATTTGTCACGAGTGGCTTGACACAAGGAATGCGAGACTTGTAGCCCATGTCATGGATACGTCTGTGTGTGGTGGCTTTTGATGCAATGACTCCAGCAGCAGCAGTCCACTCCTTGTGAATCTCCTCCAAATTTTTGAATGGCCTTTTCTTTACAATCCTTTCAAAACTGCGGTTATCCTGGTTGCTTTTGTACCTTTTTCTACCACACTTTTTGCTTTCACTCAACTTTCCACTAATATTCTTGGATACAGCACTCTGTGAACAGCCAGATTCTTTAGTAATGACCTTTTGTGACCTACCCTCCATGTGGAGTGTGTCAAAGACTGCCTTCTGGAACCTACTGAAAAAGAATAAGGGACCTTTTTTAAATGGTTAGGAAGCCTTTGCAGGTGTTTTTTGGTAATTATTCTAATTTACTGAGACAATGAATTTTGAGTTTTCATTGGCTATTAGCCATAATCATCAATAGGGTTGAGCGACTTTAACTTTTTTAGGATCGAGTCGGGTTTCGCGAAACCCGACTTTGTCAAAAGTCGAGTCGAGTCAAATCGTCCGATTATCGCGCAAAGTCGGGGATCGACCGAAACACGAAACCCAATGTAAGTCAATGGGGGAGCAAAGTCAGTCTCTCTCTCTCTCTCTCTCTCTCTCCCCTCCGTCGTCCCTGCAAAGCAAAGGTTGTGTTGGACTGTGGAAATCGCTACATCCCAAACGGTAAGATGGCGGTTTTACCCCCTGTGACACCACAGAAAGCAAGCCGGAACCTATGTCATCACGCTGCCCACACTCCTTCATTGGCTAAAAAATGGCGGGGAAAGCGTCATGTTAAACGCAACTTTAGCGCGAAGATCGCCGACCGCATAGCCGATCCCACAGTGGGATCGGGTCGGGTTTCATGAAACCCGACTTTGCTGAAAGTCGGCGATTTTTGAAAATGTCCGATCCGTTTCGCTCAACCCTTGAAATAGATCACTGTTTGTAATGACTCTATATAATATATAAGATTAACTTTTTGTATTGAAGAACTGAAATAAATTTACTTTTTGATGATATCCTAATTTTGTGAGAAGCACCTGTATATATGACAATAGTCAATTTTTGAACAACCAAATTTGTAGACCTGTAGCAGGACAATTTTTCTTTTTTATTTGAAACAAACGAAATTTCACTCAAAGCTGGTTATATAGTAAGTATGACAAAAGTAAATTTCTGGATCAAAAATATGTTGTGAACAGTACCATGTTAAGCGGTTTTTAAAAATGTTAAAACACCATCATTTTACTCAAACCACGTTAAACTGTATGGATGAATAAAAGTTTTTAAACATTTTTTGGGTGTGTTATACACCACCAAAATGTAACTGAAAGCACATAATACTGGATGACTAATTGAATCTTGAAGTTATTTAACACTTTTTTGGAGTGTTATATACCAACATAACTGTAATAAGAATCGTATTACAGCATATGGATGAATCATTGAATCCATAATAAGTTTTGGAAGGTATTTTTCTAGTTTTATATAGTACCGTAATCTAACAAGAACTGCGTTACTGTGTATGAATGAATCACTGAATTCATAAAAAGTTTTGGAAGGTTTTCTTTCAAGCTTTATATTGCACTGTAATGTAAAAAGAACCATGTTAAAGTGTATGGATGAATCATTGCATCCGCAAAAAAAAAAATTGCTTTTTTTTGGAGTTTTATATGCCACCAACATGTAACAGAAAGTACGTAATACTCTAACAATGAGTAATTCAATCCATACAAATTTTTCCCTGCTTTTTTTTTACAGAAAAGTACCACAAGTCATGTAATACTGTATGAGTGTCAATATAGTACATTTTTCCACCCTTAAAAAAAATTTGGTTACGTGCAGCTGCTATATAGTTTGCAACAGACAAACTGTCCCTAAGCTGTGCAATGGTGTCAGTGTGGCGAACGTAGCAGCGCCTGCAACTTTTAAAACCTCTGATGAGGTAATACAGCCAGCCAATCAGAGTAATGCTACTATCAAGATGACTAAGCAGGAACAATATCTCAAACACAGATACCATAATATAATAGTGACTATTAGTCCCGGAGTCAAAGCCCATTTTTTTGAAAATACCTCCATTGCTTTACCAAAAATAATCACTATTTTATATACAAAATGTCTTTGCACGGTCACTTTTATGCACTGTCACTTTAAATAATAGTAGTAATTTTTGTAATGTGGAAGCATAGTGGCGGTGTTTACATGTTAATGGGTCTTATTGCTGCTTCCGCAATTAACATTAAGTATATAATGACATCTGCACCTTTATTTATGCTGCTGATGGATACAGCAAGCTCCATTCGGCAGTAGCTGGAGAGCTATAGTTCAGTGGTATCACTGGTGCACATGTCTCCAACGTATACTCCATTGCTGCATCATGTCCTGAGGAAGCTGTTGTGAAACGCACATAGGGATGTGCGGTCACCCCCATGGACACAGGTATGGGTAAGATCTAGAGGGTGGTCTCATGTCTCTCTCCTTACTTGGGGTATAATATGTATATGGTCACTGACTAATGAAATTGAACCCTATAATGGGAGTCTAACCTAGAGACTTATTGTGATTTACCCTATTTTCGAGACTTATAATATGGATAAAATAGAATGCACTGTCACTTTATATTGTATATGGAACATATGACCATGTGTGGGTCATAAAAGATAGTCTCCTGTCCAGGTATCTGTTCCTTGGGTATTACCAAGTTCTGGTGCACCCTTAACTGTAATTGATTGCTCTGTTTTAAATATTTGCTTTGTAATATTGTGTCATGGTTGATTGTACTAATACATATATAATTTTTATGATACATTTTTTGTGGTTATATGCTTCAAATTTTGGTGTTTTGATATTGAGAGGGAGCTCCATAGGATAGTTTCCATTGTCCTGGGCTTTGACTACGCGACTAATAGTCACTATTATATTATGGTATCTGTATTTGAGATATTGTGCCTGATTATTCTCTGTGTTTTCACAGTATCCATCTCAGATCAGATGGACTTTCGTGAATGTGAGAAAATGTGGCATACTCAATTAAACAGAGTTTTTGATGAGGGTCCGGGTGCTCTTAGTGATCAGAAGTCCAGAGATGACGTCAAATTGATTAGGAGATACAGAGAGTTGCTTAAAAGACGTGCCCATATTTGGTGGAACTAGGCATTCTTAGAAAAATATGTTGCATGTGGTCTAATCCCACGTGGTTTAAGAGGTCAAGTCTTCCCATCTTTCCCTGTTAAAAATGAGGATTTTATTAGAGCATGGGAGAGGGCAGCCTCCCAATGTTCAAAAAAAGTTTTTAGAGCTATTAACCGGGTCCAACGAGATGTCCTTGGGTGAAATAGATAATGAACTAAAAACTATACAGGACAGTATAAATAAACAACTGACCCCTGAGAAAGTCTCAAAATTAAAGAATGATATTGATATGGAACAACAAAAATGGGAAAAGAACATTGTGGAGGGAAAGACTAAAAAGTATCAACGGGAACAATTAGATCTTCAAAATAACCAGGTATACAAATGGAAAAAAGACAGGTCTGACAACAGGTTTTTCTCAAGGGGAAGATCCACTTCCATTTCCTCCATGTCCTCGACTGAGGACAAGACTCAAGACTCGAGTAGTTATAGGACATTGTGGGAGAGAAGAGATCACCTAAGGGATAATAAAGGCAAATGGGGAGGAAAGAAATATCAAAAACGAAAAACATTAGTTTCGCCACCAGTTGATAAAAAAGCCAAAACCAGCACATTGGAGGTGATTAATTTATCTTCTCATATATTGACCGAAACTCAGATAGAGGTTTTAGGTTTAGGGCTCTCATTCTCTCCATCTAATAACTTTAATTTTTTTGTAGCATTGAAGGATCTTCATCTTTTTTCGTGGAAATTATGGTTACGCAAGCTTCATTCTAGAACTACTTCGGGACAAAATACGGAAAATATTATAGATCAGGAAGAAATTTAGATTTTGGAGGATTTGAAATGGGAGTCTGACCCGGATCATGCAGGTATTTCACCGCCGCCTATTTTTTCCAAATCCACAACTTTTCCCCCCCGTCACTTTGCCCACAGGTTGACATTTTTACAAGGTTGGTGACAGAGGAATTTAAAACTGTTGTGAATAATAAAGGGGGATAACCTCACAACAGCACAAAGGAGGGCATTAGAGGATCTGAAATGGCTAGATGATGTAGTCATCAAGCCAGCTGACAAGGGGGGCAACGTTGTTATTTGGCCGGTGAAAAAATATGAGAGGGAGGCATACAAATAATTGAGAGATAAGGATACATATATTCAATTAACACATAACCCCATGGCAGTATTTAGGGATGAATTAGTTTGTATGTTATAGATAGCAAATGAGAGAGGTGTCATTTCCAAGAAGACACTGGATGGGCTGATAAGTAAATGCCCTGTGGTCCTCACTTTTTATCTCCTGCCCAAGGTCCACAAGGACCTTGTTTCTCCCCCGGGGCGTCCGATTGCCTCTGGCATTGGAGAGCTGTGTGATCCAATTTGTAAATTTGTTGAACATTATTTGCACCCTCAGGTGGAGACACTGCCATCCTATGTCAGGGACACTACAGACGTCCTGAGGCGTTTGGATGGAATTTTTCTTAACTCTGACATATTTCTCGTTGTAGCAGATGTTGAGGCACTATATACGAGCATACACCATGAGGATGGTTTGGAGGCTGCATGGTTCTTTCTTGAGGCTAGTAATTTGGATGCTGGTGTACGCGAGCTGGTGTTGGACCTTTTGCGATTCATTCTCACCCATAATTTCTTTACATTCAAGGATCACTTCTTTTCTCAGAAGCGAGGTACTGCAATGGGAGCAGCATGTGTGCCCTCCTATGCTAACCCCTTTCTCGGTTACTGGGAGAGGGGTGTGTTTTTGGGTGGCGCACATGTTGCTCCACAGATGCTTGGATGGTTTAGGTTTATTGATGATATTCTATTTATCTGGCAGGGATTTGCCACGGAATTGGATGACTTTATGGTTGGTTTGAATCGCAATGGGTCTAACATCAGACTTACTTATAGCTATGATAAAAGACGAATTTCATTTTTGGACGTGGAACTGAGAGTGCCCGATGACAGATCAATACATACTGATCTATATCGTAAAGAAACATCCATCAATTCACTTCTGCATGCATCTTCTGCACACCTCCAATCTACAATAAATGCCATCCCTACTGGTAAGTATCTCCAGGCTCAGAGAATCTGCCCTTCTGATACATATTTGAGAAACAGGCCAATGACCTTGGGCAGAGATTCAGGGATAGGGGATATAGCAACAGGAGCATTAAAAAGGGATATAAGAGAGCTAAAAAGACAAATCGAGGTGATCTTTTGGCCTGTCATAGTAGGAAAAAGCGAAGTAGTGATGAGGCTTTTCACTTCATCTCTACATAAAATCAACAGTGGAATACAATGAGGGCAATAAACATTGGCCAATTTTGATGACTGACCCCCTTCTATGTCAACAGCTCTCAGCCTCCCCACTAATGACTGCCCGGAGAGGTAGAAATCTAAAAGATGCATTGGTGTCCAGTCATTATGTCCCAAAAAAGACATCCTTTTTTAACACCAAGGGTAAACGAAAAGGCTTATTTCCATGTGGAAACTGTTTGGCTTGTAGGAATCATCTTAGGTCCATGTCCTTCATGTCATCGATCGGTCTCAAGACATTTGACATTAGGGAATACATCACATGTACAACTATACACGTGGTGTACTATGCTAAGTGTAGCTGTAATCTGATAAACATTGGACTGACATCCCACGAGTTACGTGTTCGAACTCGTGAGCATGTCAGGGATATTGAGGCCGCTCGTGACGTGGATGACGTGAATTATTTGAAAATAATCCCTAAACACTTCAAATTAAAACACAAATGCAACTCTGGGGATTTGAAGATCTGGGGTATTGATTGCGTTCATATGGGAATACGTGGGGGGGACAGTGTGTGCATCTTGACACAAAAAGAGTGCCGTTGGATCATAACTTTAAATACAATGACACCAGCAGGGTTAAATGAGCAACTTAGCTTTGCATCATATTTATAGAGTGTTGACGTCATCTCTGGACCAATGATCTCTTTTATATATTTGTTTTTAACTTTGTTTGTCTTTTTATATTTAGTTGTGAAGCACTGAGTGTGTCATGGAATTCTCTCACTGAATACCCTTCTCAGAAATTATCATCGTTGAAGATTGCTTATTTTGTTTGATCCACAACCCCTGAGAAAAGCTATATGCTGAGTGGAACGGCATCGGTGCAATAATCATATATTGTACGCTTCACTATGTTTTTCACTTTAAACTTGTACTCAATTCTGTTATATGTATTTTATAATGTATTCTTAATAATTTCTACTTGTTCACATGTACTTTGGTATTGGTTAATACACTATAATAGTGATTTTTTGAAAGTACCTCCATTGTTTTAACAAAAATAATCACTATTTTATATACAAAATGTCTTTGCACAGTCACTTTTATGCACTGTCACTTTAAATAATAGTAGCAATTTTTGTAATGTGGAAGCATAGTGGAGGTGTTTACATGTTAATGGGTCTTATTGCTGCTTCCGCAATTAATATAATGTGTATAATGACATCTACACCTTTATTTATGCTGCTGATGGTTACAGCAAGCTCCATTCGGCAGTAGCAGGAGAGCTATAGTTCAGTGGTATTATTGGTGCGCATGTTTCCGACGTATGCTCCGTTGCTGAATCATGTCTGGCGTCTGTTGGTGACGTGTGCGGGTCAGTGACATCATCGGGGATTTCCCTGTGATCTGCATCGTCATGTTGGCGCCGGGGTGATGCAGTGTCACGGTGCCCACCTGTTCAGCCACATGTGCCACTAAATGTGATAATGAGAAGCATATTTAAGGAAGACAGAGGGGACTCTTTTTTGTCACTGTGCCCCCTGAGGAAGCTGTTGTGAATCGCGCGTAGGGGCATGTGATCACCCCATGGACACAGGTATGGGTAAGATCTAGAAGATGGTCTCATGTCTCTCTCCTTACCTGGGGTATAATATGTATATGGTCACTGACTAATGAAATTGAACGCTATAATGGGAGTCTAACCTAGAGACTTAATGTGATTTACCCTATTTTTGAGACTTATAATATGGATAAAATAGAATGCACTGTCACTTCATATTGTATATGGAACATATGACCATGTGTGGGTCATAAGAGATAGTCTCATGTCCAGGTATCTGTTCCTGGGGTATTACCAAGTTCTGGTGCACCCTTAACTGTAATTGATTGCTCTGTTTTAAATATTTGCTTTGTAATATTGTGTCATAGTTGATTGTACTAATAAATATATATATTTTTATGATACATTTTTTTGTGGTTATGTGCTCCAAATTTTGGTGTTTTGATATCCAGATGACCAAGGCATTACAGTGACTAGCAGGCAATCCCCACATGTTTGTTGGCTCTGCAACAGGTGTCAAACATGCAGGGCAGGAATTCAAGCATTACACTCGTCGAGTGCTGAGCACATCTGAGCATCCAGATGCTCGAGTGATATTACAGAACACGCTCGCTCATCTCCAATTACTGCAGTTTCTTTAGTTTTGTTGCATTTTTATAAAAATAGCAGAAATCATTTCTCATTTTTGCTGTTGAATGAAAATAAAAAAATATATAGGTAAAGTTGCATCAGTTGAAAAAAAGACATGGGCTCAACTTGATGAACTTTTCATTATCAATGATACATTGTCTACTGCTAGATTATTTATAGCTCACCATGTCATTAGTTACTAGAAAAGCATCCAGCCCTTTTAAAATTATTATTTAGTGACTGTACTTATGTCTCCTTCTGATAAGTGATTCTACAATCTGATTACTCTGGCTGTAAAGAACCCTTTTCTATTTAAATGCCTCTATGTGCTCTAGTTCTTTATAAAGTCCTTGAAATGAATAAAAAATGTGCCAGTTCTTTCAACTGACCACACATGTATCTGTACATATACTGTAATTGTCATTACCTCTGAGGTGTCTTTTTTCTAAGCTAAAGAAGTACAACTTTTCTAACAACTCATTATGAAGGGAATGTTTAAAAAAAAATCATTGTAAAAAGACATGATGGTGACTAACACATTTTTGCATCAGTTTTGCCAGAAATTCTAGTCCATTGAGTTGCATCAGGATTAAAAAAAATCTATACATCAATGCCTTTTATTTCATGCAAAAGATGTTCAACTATCTGAGATTATCACAAACAGAGTCTTAGAAATGTCAAATTAACATCAACATATTTGGCTATGGGTAAACAATGGTAACCAGTGGGACTCAATAACAACACACTGTACTAAGAGACTTTATAGACTTTTTACATTGTAAAAATGTTGCAAAAATTATCATTTTTTTTGTGTTTATTAGCTTATACCTGCTTTGCTGTTATATACATACAGAAGGTGTATTTGAAAGACGCCATGGCTTTTTGACAGGCAGTGGTCCAAAAATTATACTTGTTTGGGGAGTAAAAAAAGGTGTGCTTTTTGGGAAGAGGAGAAATACAAAAATGATCCATACTCTAGCAACATAAGTAGTTTTGCTACTTAAGAACTACCGCAGGTTTCATAATACCTATAACTACCATTAGGGGTCATTTTGACCCCCATTCAAAAGTACTGACTCTGGAGTAAAAATAACTTTTTTGTTGCCAACAAATTAAAGAGCATTTATTTTAACTTAGTAGGAACAGTGTTAAGATCAAGTACAGCACGCATTTTTTTTACATGGTCATAGCATGAAACTGGAAAATGAACTCCCGTCTGCTAATTTTACTCCCAGTTGCTGTTTTATAGAGTATAGTTGCATTTATAGCTGCTAAATCAAGTACATTACAAAACACCTGAACAGGCCAATGGTGGCTTCCAGATTTTGTGGTGTACTTTCGAGCCATCTGGTCTACTGTGTCCACTCCAACCTTTGTTTTATTGTAAAATTGTACAGTTTCCGTTTTTTTCTTGTCATTTCCAACTGCTACATCTGGGTGAAGACTACCGAGCAAAATGACATTCTTATTTGGCTTACCTTGGTAAACTGTAAGAGTGATGTCACCATTCTTCATCAGAGTAGTCTCATATGTATTTGTTATTAGGAGACTTGCCTACTACTACTTTTATGTATGGGGTCAAATTGACCCCTTCAGTACTTATAGGTATGAATTGTAAAATCCGGGCCCCTGAAAAAGTTTCAATTCATTTTTGTGTCCTAAAATATACACTACCATGAATAAAAAAAGTCACAAAAACTCAGAACTCATTTGTTAAAATTTTAGAAATTATAGGAAAAAGAGATAGCAAAAGAGTCAAAATGACCCCTTCGGTAGTTCTAGTGTTAAAAAATGAACAAACAATGGCTTTTTACAATGCAGTCCAAACCTAAGCCCGTTACTGGGAGCAGGAACAGAGTTGCTGTTTTGACAGTAAAGAAGCATTGGCTTATTAAAAGGCAATGTAATTATATATTTTTGTGGCAGAAGTTTTTTTATTTTAGGAAGGGTGTGGGTACAAGAATCAAAAAGGTATAGCTGTGCAAAATGGACACAAAGGACAAGTAGGTGATGTGTATAGCCACCTATTGGCTGTGGCAACATCATCAACTGCACAGTGTAGAATATGATGGGGCAGGCAAGTAGTTGTTTGACAATGTAGAGCCAGCACTAGCAGCCTTAGCAGAAGTTATACAATATAGCTATAAAACATAGTGGACAGGCACTAGATGTGTGGCTGATGTAACTGTTTGTTGGAGGTGGCAGTGGCAGAAGCCGCACAGTACACAATGAGATTGGGCATGCAGGAGAAGTGTGGATGTGTGTGGATGTCTCTGACAGCCTGGCAACCAGCAGAACAGTATAGATGTGATGGACAAACAAAGATGCTCCTCCGGCCATGGAGCTTTAGCTCTGGTGGCTGCTGAAGAGTGAAGAACACAACTGATAGGCAAACAGTTGAATGAAAATAGGCACTGATCCATGCTTAATTCATTTTGTCAAATATAATGTTTTTTATGCTTGAAGAAGACAATCTGGTTTTGCTTGAGCATGACAAAGTCATCTGCCTCTTTGGCAATACACTGGAGATGGGACATGATAGTACATCAATGATAAGCTGGGTCACTTCTTGCAACTACCCGAAAGGATGACTAGCCCCAGTACAAGATGCCAAGTCGCCACTACTTCTCAAAGAAAGCTGTGCCTGTGCTACACCAGCATGTTGCACACAACATCACCCTTCCTTGAGAAACGCTGTGTGTGACAGGGTGCATTTCACCACAGACACTTGGATGAGTAGACATGGACAGGGGCGTCACATGTTGGTGACTGGGCACTGGGTAACTATGGTGATATCAGGAGAAGGGGCTGCTGTCCAAGTCTTGCCATCCCCATGAGTTGCTCGTCAATCCTCTGTATCTAGAAGTTCCTCCACTGCTTCTGCCTCCTCAACCTCCTCCTGCACCCAAAGCCTGTCTGGTAATGCCACCCATGTTCTAACTGCGCAGAAGGAATCCTGCACACCTCCTTACTATGCTGTCACCAGGGCTCAACGGCATCAGGCGGTGTTTACCTTGAAATGTCTGGGAAATGTGAGTCACACATGGGCATGGAAGACTCATCAGATGAGGGAGACCTTGATCAAATTTCTGTTGTGCAAGGTTGGAGGGAGAGGGCAGAGGAAGGAAGCATAATTCTCACCTCGCCGCCACCAAGACAACAAGGACTTGGTCATCCTGGATGCACAAGACACATGAGTGCCTTCTTGGTGCACTACCTGCAACATGACCCTCAGATTGTCAGAATCCGAAGTAATGCCAACTACTGGGTTGCCACACTCTTAGATCCCCGGTGCAAAAGTAAATTTGATGAAATAATTCCTGCCATAGAAAGGGATTTACACATGCAGGAGTATCAGCAGAGACAGTTACAGAACCTTACATCTGCTTTTCCACAAAACACCAGTGGTGCACGTAGTGAATCTCTGAGTTTTAACTTGCCAACCATGGGACTGTCGAGTCATCACTCAAACCATAAGAGTACCATCGTATCTGGTGGGAAGAGCAATTTTTTCCAATCGTTTCAAGAATTTTTTAGACCATCCTTTGCAAGGCCACAGGAGACAAGAAGTCTGACGCATAGTCAACGCCTAGAGAGGATGGTACAGGAGTATCTCCAAGTTAACATCGATGCCATGACTGTGGAACTGGACACTTGCCCATTTTGGGCTTCCAATCTGGAAAAATGGCCTGAGCTCGCCACTCACACCTTGGAGATCTTGTCGTGCCCCGCAGCCAGCGTTCTCTCTGAACGTGTGTTCAGCGCTGCTGGTGGTGTGCTGACAGATAAGCGCACGCGGCTGTCCAGTGACAATGTAGACAGACTAACGTTCATCAAGATGAACAAATCCTGGATCTGCAGGAACTTTTCTACCCCTTTGTCATCCTGGGGAGACGAAAAGCTTGATGATTTTTGAAAATCACCTCACCAACCATTTTAAGAAACTCTGGGGAAATTGATGCCACTTAAGTGGTGTCTGTGGCTCAATTTTTGGAAAAAATGGAGACTCTTTTTGTGTTTGTGTTTTGTGTTTCTTGCTGTGCTTTACATGACGTTGCCATTGTCAATTCCAGGTGGGCGGCATCGCTCCCCCCCTTTTAGCCTTTAGAAACTACATACACTATTGCTTGGGGTAACAGAGATGGTTGAGTCTGCAGAGCTGTTTACTCATACTATGGCCTGGGATTCAGAGGTCTGCTCCAAAGCTTCAGTGTCTGCTAGTCAGCAGAGTAGCCCACCCATGGATCAAGCTACACTGCCTATTTATCTAAGTACTAATTTTTAACTGCATCTAGCCCAGGCAATACTTTGGGCCTAGTAGCAGTTCCTGCTACTCAGCAGAGTACCCCACCCATGAAGCAAGCTACACCACCTTCTTCCTTTCTCAATCTAACCCCTCGGCTCTGGGGTGTCCGCTCTTCCTCCAGTTCTCTCCTTCTCACACATGGAATATCAAGTGTATTCACACTGTGGCGAATCTTTTGGGCCCAGGCATAAGAAGTCGTTGAGGTAATGGATAATATGTGCCCCCTTAGAAACGTCCATGACGACCCATTCGAGGAAGCAACTAAATGCCTCAAATAGTGAGCAGGATATGGAGCAACCCATGGGCAAACAGCAATCTATGTAGTATGCTCCTTCACAGAAGCAGCCCACTAGGCGGACACTATTCGGAGGCACAGGTAGTAACCGGAACGCCCCCTCAATGTCTGTTTTGGCCATTAGGGTGCCCTTTCCCAACTTCTTGACCTGCCTGATTGCCTCGTCAAAGGAGGTACAGTACATAGTGCTGTACTTTGTTCCGCTTTGATGTTGTCGTTTACTGACCTGCCCCTTGGATATGACAAATGGTGGATTAGTCTGAATGTATTGGGTTCCTTTTTTGGCACGACTCCCAACGGGGATACCACTACGTCTTCTAAGGAAAGTGTTCTGAATGGACCCGCCACCATTCTACCTAAAGATATTTATTTAAAAAAAAAAATTGTCACGACGTCTGGGTGTTGGTAGGCTGATTTTAGATTTTTACTCCAGCCTTTCTTGATTTTAGAAGGGCATGACATGCCTATATCTGTGTCTCCTCCTCCTTTTACTCCTCCACCTCTTTTCTTTTCGCTTGACTATATGTACTTGTGACTTTTCCATGTGTTTGTTGTGTCTTCTGAGCAGTTTGTCAGCTTTTGGACACCTTTTAAGGTGTTTTCTATGTGTTTTCTATGTGTTTTCTATGTGTTTGTATGTGTTTGTGTTTGCCTGCCATTGGTTTCAATAAGGTTCGACGGTGTTCGTCGAACATTTGACGAACATTCATCGAACACGCCCCAATTCGACGAACTGAACTCAAACACTAGGGGGTGGCTCAACACTACTTGTGGCAGCCCAGGAGTCCGGTTGCCACAGTGGCATTGCCTCCCTCACAGGGGGTGATGTCATGCCTGGAAGCAAGGAGGGGTCCCCTTACCAGGTAACTCCAGAATCCAAAACTTTTCCTTACTCCAGACCAGAAGGGGGAGCTCTGACAGGGGAGCTTCCCTATAAGTTCTGGCCTGGAGGCGGAGTTAGTAAGTCTGAGTCTGAGAAAAGAGAGGAGAGAAGACAGGGAAAACCTGGGGAGTGGAGCTGTAACCAAGCTCACCCCAGAGCTGAGTGCCACAAACCAGATACCAGTAGTCCATGGTTGCTCAGGTACTGAAGACCCGGTAGCTAAATCCAGAGGGCAGGAGACTGCAAGTCTCCGGGCCCAACTAATACCCAGTGGCACAGCAGCATACTAGAGCCCGGGGCTGCCACGAAGAAGCAACACCTGTAATAGGCTCAAGCGGCCTGCCACATGGGTACTGTTTCATTTTGACTGCCAGACAGGCAGGATAGCACAGTAGGAGGACCTCAAACCCACCTGGCCAGGTGGATGCCAAGTTGATTCCAGGCTGCCCGGATCTCCATGACCACCTGTTATCCATGCCCTGGACTGCACCTTCAGCTACCAAATAAAGGTAAAGAAAACTGCCGCTCTTTTGTCCTCCAGTCATTTCTCGCACCCTCAGTCCTGCACCCCAATGTCCACGATCCCTTACACAGTACCGGAAGCCCTGGGGCCCCACTCCACCTGTGGGGAGCAGAACCATCCCAGCTGCATCACCATCGGTCCTAGCCGTCCCCTTAAGCAACATCGGCCATCTATTGCCAAACACCAAAGGTAGCGTCACGTTACGTCTCCTATAAACTTTCCATCATTCTTTTATTGTGCACCCAGGGCCACAGACTGGGTCACTGCTGCCGTGACAACCCCCTGAAGAACTGCCAGAAACAGACCGAGTACCTCATGGCCCTAGAAGGCATCGCAACTTGGCATCACGAACAGGATTTCGTAACCCGGTACCACCGGGTCTTGTGTGCCATAGACTTTATTGAACTGTGTGGTAACTGCGTGGCATGCGAGAAGCAGAAGGGGTGTGTTATCGTGGGCACAGCCTAAGAGAGGGCACGAAGAGAAGCCCTGCCATGCTCTTGGATGTTAGCCAGTGGGAAACAGGTGGCCTCGACTTGAATACCCTCAGGAGCTCAATCCATCCTGCCTGTGGAACAGCCGCTTATTACTGTAACTATACCTAGAGCCTGGCTGAGGTTGACTAGGGGGAGGAAAATGTCCAACCCAGGTGGAGATCCAGCAGTGGCCGCAGCCGCAGCAACCATAATGCCACTATCAATGCCATACATACCACAGTACTTAGGGGAGTCACACACTCTGAGCGATTTCAAGGAGAGACTAATGTAGTTTGTTTGTAGTGTAATTACACACCAACAGGAGGCAACATCCTTTCCCCAGACCCTCATTGAAGCCGATGCGCAGACCCTAGATAATGACCCTTCTGCAAAACTATGTCTCCAGGTCCAGGAGCTGACCAAAAGTGTAGCTACACTAACCAAAACTGTGCGGTCCATGCAAGTGTCCCCAATGGAGAAGATCCAGCTGGCCTCTGGTCCAGATGACATCCCGTGGTGACGGCAGAAGAGAATCCTACCAACTAGAGGGAGACACAGCGATCGCTATGAGGAGGACTGGCAGCCCATCTGTTGCAGCTGCAACAAGGTGGGGCACATCACAAGATTCTGTGATTTAAACAAGCAACCCCTGGGGCAGAGGGCCAACCCCCGGGAGTAAGATGACCAGGCCCACAAAGCTGGTGAGATAAATACGTGGGAGGACGGCCGTTCCTGACCGTCACGATTGATGGCATACCAATGAACGCTTTACTGGACATCAGCTCCCAGGTGACAACTATGCCATATATTCTTTACAAGCGGTACTGGGCTGACTCTGATATTACCTGCAGCCCAGATGATCTGATCAATCGTCGCCAGCAATGGTCAGCCTTTGCCACAAGTGGGGTATAAAAAGGTGACCATTAAGATGGGGCGAGTAGAGTTGAAAGTCCAAGGTCTGATAATTGTAGATATTGATTGGCGAGAATGTAATCCAATGATGACCTTAGGTACCAATGTGATAGAAAATTGTCTTGGCAAGGTTATTGTTTTATTGCAACATGTAGCCAAAACACCAGTTCCAGTCAGCAGCGTGTCCTGGAAAAAGAGATCAAAGCCCTGATGCAGAGACAACAGGTAGAACTGTCGGCACTGTCAGATCCCCATTGCAATATACCCTAGGAGTGAAATGTTAATCTTGTGTCGAGCAGCAAAAGACCACTGGGGTCAAGACTACCAGGCCCTGGTAGAACCCGTGTACTCTGATAGTAGGCCCACCATCCTGACAGCCAGAGGGGTTGTCAATGTCCGTAAGGGGAGGGTACCAATACGCATCGAATTGTGGGGAAAAAGAGGTCCATTTACCCCGATACGCCACCCTTGCTAAGCTGTTCACTGTCAGTAACAATGCAATACAGGCAGCCTACTGCACCTGAAGCAGCAGAGACTCTAGAACCGTCGGCTCCAGTAACAGATGATACATTTGCAGTGGGACTCAAAAATCTACCCCCTGCTAGCGGTGAATCTTTCAGACCCACGATGAGTCTAAAAAGTCGCAGACAGTTGCCCAGTTTACCAGTAAAATGCAGGCCTACCAGTAGCACAGACACAAGTGGGTCCACAACATCAACAACAAACACACTAGATCTAGTTAGGTCATTAGAGGTACCAGTACTGTGTAGATCCACTCGCAGTAGAAGAGGTCAGGTCCCAGCCCACTATAGGGACTAAAATGTAAATAAGTTAATAATATGTATGTATGTATATATGTAATTGAAACCGTTAAGTATGAGAGCCTACAAAGACTTACTGTATGAACTTTTAAATATTCGTAATAACCTGTTGAAGGACAATTGGGCCACAGGAGTATGTGTTGCCAGGACCTTACTTATAAAGAGTTACCCCAATTTGGCCTTGAAAATAAACAGCTGGTATGGCCGAAGACCAGACTCACAGACAGAGTGCCCTGTAGCCACACCCAGGGTCGACACACAAATTGGGTTAAGGCGGTTCCCACCAACCAAACTCCAGGTATGTGGGCAAAGACAATTCCTGGATGGCAGCATAAGGACTGGGCGCTGCAGTAACTGTGTTGTTGTTTTTCTTTTTGGGATTTTGTAATTTTTACATTTTTAAGACTTTGTGGATTTTAATTTATTGTTGTTATTAACTGTTTTTGTTATGTTTTCTTGTCTGGGAGTACTGAATTTCACTATGGGGAATGTTGCACCCCAGGAGTCCGGTTGCCACAGTGGCATTGCATTCCTCACATTGGGTGATGTCATGTCTGGAAGCAAGGAGGTAACCAGGTTACCAGGTAACTCCAGCGTCCAACACTTTTCCTTACTCCAGACCAGAAGGGGAAGCTCTAACACCCGGTTTCAGGGGAGCTTCCCTATAAGTTCTGGCCTGGAGGCAGAGTTAGTTAGTCTCAGGGAGGAGAAGAGAGTGGAGCTGTAACCAAGCTCACCCCAGAGCTGAGCCCCAGAAACAAGACACCGGAGTCCGTGGTTGCTCAGGTACTGAAGACCCGGCAGCTAAATCCAGAGGGAAGGAGACTGCAAGTCTCCTGGCTCAACTAATACCCAGCGACACAGCGGCATACTAGAGCCCAGAGCTGCCATGAAGGAGCGACACCTGTAATAGGCTCAAGCGGTCTGCCATGCGGTAACTTTCATTTTGACTGCCAAACAGTGAGAGGAACTTGAGCAGCACTTAAAGAAGCAAGGACCTAACAGGATAGCACAGTAGGAGGACCTCCAAACCCACCTGGCCAGGTGGATCCCAAGTTGATTCCAGGCTGCCTGGATCTCCATGACCACCTGTTATCCATGCCCTGGACTGCGCCTTCAGCTACCAAGTAAAGGTAAAGAAAACTACCACCCTTGTGTCCTCCAGTCATTTCTCGCCCCCTCAGTCCTGCACCCCATCATCCATGATCCCTTACACAGTAGCGATAGCCCTGGGGCCCCACTCCACCTGTGGGGAGCAGAACCATCCCAGTTACGTCACTATCTGCCCCAGCGGTCCCCTTAAGCAGCGTCAGCCATCCACTGCCGAACACCACAGGTGGCGTCACATTAAGTCCCCTATAAACTTTCCCTCATTATTTTATTGCATCCCCAGGGCTATGGACAGGGTCACTGATGCCGTGACAACCCCCTGAAGAGCTGACGGTCCCAGGCCAAGTACCCCGTGGCCCTAGCGGGTGTCGCACACTCATTGCATAGAGGCATCATTGATGATGGAATTGATTATCAAGTAGGTAATAGATTAAGTGATACGTGGAGGACGTGCACCTTGCAGAACACTAACTCAAATTGCGATGACTCTGTCAGACGTCCTGCTTTCACCAAGACAAGTGATATGATATATATTCTATTATGCCCACCATTTCTAACCTAACAATATGCTTTCTGGAGGCTAATGAGGCCAAATATAACCACTATTTGTTGGTATTACTGCCTGGATTGCTGGTGGTGGCTGTGGTTTGGCTGCAGCAGCTCTTACATTCTTAACCTTGGTGTGTGTTTTTTCTTTCACACTACGCCATCTATTGTCAGTGTTACGTTTTCTTTTACAATACATTTTGTACACCAGTATAAAATTTCTAAAGATGTTTATCCACATTTATCCAACCCTTGACAAAAAAGGAATAAACAAGAAATGCAAGGCGGGATTCATTTGACACCCAAAATATAACAATAGTGTGCCCATAGTATTAATATAGCAAGTACGGTTTTCAAATTACTTAAACTACAGGTTGCTAAAACTGACCAGCACATTTTTTCCATGTCTTTTCTTAACAAATTAACCCCCTGCCCAAAAATAGCAGCAAAAAAATGTCAGGTAGGTATATGATTGGAAAACAAAATGTGTCAGCAGTCTACACCTTTGTAGTGGCGTGTACATTTGACATATTGAACTAATAAAACATATTTGCAAAAATGTAAACTTATGTATTTTTAAAACATTTTTTTTGCTAATTTTAAATGATATTTCACTTTGCCCTATTTTAAAAGCTTGAAAATAAAAATCCTAAATTGGTAGGTCGGGACATGCAAAGTCAAATTCTCTAACAACTCACAGTATTGTCATAGTGTTGGCTGGCAAACTGGACTAGTAAAACACGTATTTTCATTTTCTATTTTTTTTAACCAGTATTCTTCCTGAACTACAAAGAGCCTGGAACCAACTTAACCAAAAATCATACATTGATAGGTAGGTACCATATTTTACAGACTATAAGACGCACCGGACCATGAGACGCACCACAAATTTTCAGAAGGAAAATAGGGAAAAAAAATTATGTGTCAAATGGGGGTCCATCTTACAGTCTGAATTCCGCTTACTGGGGGGATCGGTGCAGGTGAAGGAGTGGTCATAGGGGAGCGTGGTCACAGGGATTGTTGAGTGGACCAAGCAGGTGCGGTGGCCTCCGGTAATTCCCATCCCAGTCTGGTGCGGTGGTAGTGCTCTGGGGTTCCCGGTCCCGCCGGTATTTTGCAATAGGTGTGGTGATGGTGCTCTGTGGTGCAGTGAAGCTTAGCTGGCATTTTGCAACAGGTGCGGCGGTGATAGTCAGTGGTGCGGCGCTGCTCTGCTGGCGTTTTTCTAAGCCCGGAGGCTCTTGCTGATCCATTGCTGTGATGCAGTGGCCTCTGGAAAAATGGCTGCAGGGGGTGGTGCATGCTCAGATTGAGATCTCGGCAGCAAGTTCTCGTCCCGAGATCTCGTCTCCTGAGATCTCGGGATGAGATCTGGTTGCTGAGATCTCAATCTGCTGCGATGCAGTGACCTCAGGAAAATGGCCTCTGGGGTCGGCACATGTTCAGATTGAGATCTCGGCAATGAGATCTCGTCCCAAAATCTCGGGGCCGAGATCTTAATCTGAGCATGCGCCGCCCCCAGCGGCCATTTTCCTGGAGGCCACAGCATTGCAGCTGTTATGGAAATATTAGGGTTGGATAAATATATCCCTGTGTGTGCTGTGGCCGCTCCCAATTAGACTGAGTATTTTGAGCGCTCATCAAGAATGGACTGTACACAACTGTGACAGAACAACATTCCATCAATACTGAATTTTATTGTACATACATAGTTTTATATTTTCACATAGAAAGGAGTGGTTAGGGGTTGTCAGGGGTGGTCAGTTAATTATCATATTGTCTAGCTCCTCTGTCATTGGTTATCTAAACATATATGGAATATTGTGATTAATGCTCATATGACTGCTGATCAAGCAACTAAACTCGAGTTCTCTGTCTAGGACAAAGTGGAGACTTCTGCTTTTAGGGGTGGAAAACCCCATATGATCTGTCTGGGTTATATCAGTTCAGTTCGTGTCAGCCATTTTAAACCATTGATTATAATGTATATATTTGCTGTGAGCATATAAGTATATATTTGATTATAGAGGAGTATACATGCAAGTGAGATCTACATAATATATATATTTCTATCACAAGCCCCCCTTAGATATCACTTGCCCTAATCCTAGCCTCCTGTCCCAAAGCGCTGCAACTCTTTTGTGCTGTTGGCGAACTGACACAAGCCTAACGCCTGTGCCCCACTCCATACAGACTTTTCGCAAATGGGCGGTCAGGAGATCTGTCCCTAACGGGGGTTCGTTGCAATCAGTCTCTTAGTCAATAGCATGTGCAGTGAGCGATGTGTAGTCTTTATCAGGTAGGTCATCTGTTCGGTCAGGCAGGGCATCCACGACATCATTCTGGCTTGGGTGTCATCTTCTGGTAGGGGAGCTTTCTTGCCATGCGATGAGTGGATCCAAGTGGGTCTTCCATCCAGTTTCACAGAGTTTGGTGTCATCAGCAGCACTTGAGCAGGACCATCAAATCTGGGATCGAGTGGTGTTCTCCTTACAAGCTTTTTCACCAACACCCAGTCTCCTGGCTTCTAGGAGTGCATACCGGACATTGAATCTGGATCTGGCAATGAAGAAAAAACTCGAGAATGGATGTTAGCAAGTTTCTTGGTGATTTCAATTACATAATCAGACAAAGTATCATATTACATAATCAGCTGCTAAGGGAAAGGATACCTCTAACTTGGGACTAGACACAAACAACATTTCATATGGTAACAGCTTTCCTGGGCCTCTGGGAGTGTGCCTAACACTGAGTAGTGTGATTGGGAGTGTGTAGGCCTAAGTCTGACCCTACTGCTGACTAGATCTCTCATGTGAGGTTTGCTGTGAATGCGGGTCCCTGGTCACTCTCTATCACTTCTGGGACCCCATAGCTGCATATCTCGTCTCTGAGAGTAGCTTCTTTGCAGTAGTCTTTGCTGACTGGTTCTTCACTGGGAAAGTTTCTGGCTGTCATCTTGAGAACATGTCCACGGCCACAAGGGCATATTCGAATTCTCCACTTGGCGGCATCTGGATGTGGTCTATCTGGATCCTCTGGAAGGGGGTACAGTGGTCTGGCAAGTTGATGTGTGGGAACTTTCTTCATTCTTCCAGGGTTGCATTTGCCACAGGTCAGACAGCTGTTTATGAACTTGGCTGTTAGGGTGGAGATTTCTGGAGCGAACCAGTAAGCACCAATCGGATCATTCATCTGTGTCTTTAATCTGTGTGTGGGCCCATGTGCCCACTGGACCACCATAGGGTACATGCTTCGGGGTAAACAGGGTTTGTAGTCCATTTAGTATACCCTTCCTTCTTCATGTGTTGCTCACTTCTGCATCCAGCATTCCATCTTGTCCTTTGGGGCTTGCTCTTGCAACTTTTTTGAGCAGATCCCAGGATGTCATCCTGTCAGGTTTCCTGTCTTCAGCCGTCCTGTAGTAGCCGTCCGGCTCTACGACCTCTTCCACTTGTCCATATTGTCTTTCCTTGACTGTTTCTTTGGCTGCCATATCCGCCATGTTGTTGCCTCGTGCCCCTACTGTGTTCAGTTTTCCATGCGCTTTGACTTTTAGCATTGTCACCACTTTTGGAAGTTGAAGTGTGTTCAGCAGGTCCTTAATGGCTCCATTGATGCTTCACGGTTGTTCCGCTTGCTGTGAGGAAGTCCCTTGCAGCCCAGATGGGTCCGAAGTCGTGTGCTATGCCATGCAAGTACCTTGAATCGGTATACATTTTCTCAGTCTTGTCTTCTGCCATCTGGTAGGCCTTCATCAGCACTATCAGTTCTGCTTCCTGGGCTGACAGACTGGGCGGCAGACTTCTGGACCACAGGATCTCTTGATTGCTGGTCGCTGCACCTCCCGTGTGGAATCTTCCTTCATCATCTGCAAATCTGGAGCCATCCACATAGAGGATCAACTCTGGGTTGGTCAGTGGCTCTTCTGCCACCTTGGGTAGTCCTGCTGTTTCCTGTTGCATGATGCTGAAGCAATCATGGTCATCCGTCCGGAGCAAATTCAGATCCCTGCAGAAGGTATCATGCAGATTTTGATCAGACTTTTTATCTGAGGATCCGTATCTGTATCCCCCCTTGGGAGTGGGAGTAGAGTGGACGGATTGAGGACTGTGCATCTGGAGATGGTGACATTGTTGGGCAGGAGTAGAGAGCACTGGAGGCGAAGATGCCTGGCGGTGGAGAGATGTTTTAGCTGGGTTTGGTTGAGGATTGCTGAGATGTCATGCAGAGCCAGGATTTCCAATGGTTTTTCCACTGATGTCAGTAGTCCTGTCCAGGAGGGCGTGTGCTGCAACTGCTGCTCTCTTGCGGGAGGAAGAGGCTCCCCTTGCAACTGGATCCAGGCAGGCTGAAAAGTAGTCCGAAAGTCTCTGCTTTCCCCCCTGAAGCTGTGTCAGGACTCCAGTAGCAAGGCCTTCTCTTCTCATCAAGTAGAGATGGAATGGCTTCTTGTAGTCAGATAGGCCTAGTGCTGGCGCTGAGACTACAGAGCCTTTTAACTTCTTGAACGAACTGAAGGCCACATCTCTCTGGAGGAACGGGGTCACACTGACGTATTCACACTGAGGCTGCATTAGGACGGAAGCATCAGGGATCCAGGCTCTGCAATATGAAACTAGACCAAGGAAGGCCTGTAGCACCTTTGGAGTTGTCGGAGGGACCATCTTCTCTACTGTGGTCTTCCGGTCATCTGTCAGGTATTTCACCTGGTGAGCAATACAGTATCTCTGGAACGTAACTTGCTTCAGACACCACTGGACTTTGTTCTTTGAGATCTTGCAGTGCTGCTCCGCCAGGTAGAGTAGGAGATACAAGGAATGGGCTTTACACGTGTCAAAGTCAACTGCACAAAGGAGTAGATTGTCCATGTATTGTAGCAGGGTTACTTCTGCTTGTTCTGTGACTCAGTTGGTGAGAACTGTGGACATTGCTTTGGTGAACTGTGAAGGGCTGTTCTGGGCCCACTGTGGCATCACTGTCCATGTGTGGTGTCCCCCCTGGTGCATTATGGCAAACAGGAACTGGTCTTCCGGATGAAGGGGAACACTGGAGAAAACATTAGCCAGGTCGGTCACTGTGAACACTTTTGCTGTGGCAGACACATTTGAGAGCAGAGTGTGCGGATTCGGCATAATTGCAGTTTCAAACACTGTGGCGTCATTCACAGCTCTCAGGTTATATACCATTCTGAACTTGGCTGGCTCTCCTTTTACAGTCTTTTTCTTGACGGGGAAAAGCGGGGTATTGCAAGGCGATTTGCGAGGAACAATGATTCCTATTTCCAGGTAGACCTTCGGTTGGTCAGAGGCAGCTTGACTCTAGGCCTGGCCTGGGCCTTACGAGGGTACGGGGTACATGGCTTGAGTGACACCCGTACTGGGGCAACTTGAGGTTTTCTCACGTGCTGGGGTCCCTTAGACCATAGACTTTCTGGTACTACATCCAGTACCTCCTTGGGTAGGCCTCATCGATTGTTTAATGTTCTTGTAGGGCCACCAGCATGACTCTTCTCGGGTCAGGGATGAAGAAAGTGTCACTGTCCCATCTTCCTGGAACACTGTGGTTGCCTTCAGCTTCTGCAGTAGGTTCGCTCCCAGCAGGTTGAGTGGCAGGTCCTTTACACCACAAACTGGGACAGGATAGAGTGTCCTGGCTGAGTGCACACGCTCAGTGGCTTTGTAAGCTGAGAATGTCTGACTTGACCATCAATGCCCATGCGAGACATAGAGGATTCTGATAGGCAGGTGGGATCAGTGAGTTCCACAGGTGTCATCACACTTCTGGCTGCACCACTTTGGATCTGACAACGCCATCCACTTTAAAGGTAATTTGAGGTATTGGTCCTGCAGATGAAGTTTTACATGTCAGGAGCGTAGTGTCTTGCGGACCTGGCTTGCTTGCCTCTGTCCTATGGACGGGGTACTTCACTGCTTTCTGCACTTCCTCCTTGACCTGTTTCTCTGGACCAACTCTTGAGTTGCATGGGTCCAGTCTCTTCGGGGGCGTGGGTGCTTTGCACTGGTTCTGGAAATGGCCAAACTTGCCACAGATGTAACACTTGACACTTCTTCTGTCTTTGTAGGGTGGTTGCGCTTCCAGGTCAGTGGTCACCATGAGAGGGGCTGTCTTCTGCACCCCTGGTTGTGACTCAATCCCTTGATGGGTACTGCAGCGGCTGCGGGGTCCGGCCTGCTGATTGATGCTGCGGTGGTAAGATGGGGCCTGCAGGTGCATTCGTGGCGAGGCCCGGGGGTGCCATGAGACCGGCGGCTGCATCCAACCCAAGGTCTTGGGGCATTACAGGGGCTGCGGCTGCATCTGCCGTCACTTCTTACCCCTGGTCTGACATAGCTTCTCCCCTTTGCTAACCTTATTGAGGTCGGTGTCTCCTCTCTGGAGTCTGCAGCGGTTCTTCCAGTGTGTTGGTCGGCACTTTGCAGCGTCTTCACCTCTGGCTCCCCTTCCAGCGTTCTCAGCAGCACGACACCTGCTCCTTCTTCACGCTCTTTGTGGTGCTATAATAGCGGCAGTTTTGGTGACAATTGGCATTGAACAGTCTCCTAGGCGCACATAAAACATTTTTTTCTGGGTCAGTCCACTGCTATTGACCTGTTCCTAGGCCTAGCCACTATCAGTGGTTTCCTGATTGGCTGTCTCAGTCCATGCCCAAAGGCCTGTGTATCTGGTCATGAATGGTGAAGCCCAAGTCTTGGAATACTTGCATTACTCTGCAATGAAACTTCTTTACAGACTCTGTCTTATCTTGGCTCATGTCATGGCTCACTCTCTGAGCTGTTCAATTAGCTGTGTCCCTGACTCCCAAACGTGTACATCTGATTCTGCTGGAAGTTTGAATTGTTCCTTCATGATTGGCCAGAGTGCATCACCTGCTTCTATTTTCATTCATGGCCCAGAGATCATTCCAGCTGGCTGCATATGTTTGCTGCTTCTGCTACTTTCTTCGGTAAAATGGCATGGGATGCATCCCTGGGTCTGGACTATTGTCACCTGACTTGAAGTGCAGTGCGCATAGTGTAATGGCGGTGCCTCTATCTGCCCCTGCATTCTTGGTGCCTGTGGGTTTCTTTTCTAGTACTAGACAGCATGTATGATGTTCCCTCTTCATCTTCATCAGAAGAATAGTTGTGATAGCTTGTACTGGGGTCATACACTGACTGATTTTGGACTTAGAAGTTGCTTTTTTATGTGAGGATGTCTCCCCCCTTGCTGAAGCTATGATGGATTAGGCTTATAGTTTCATGTTGGTGTGAATGTAGGCAGCTCTGACCGGTGCTGAAGCTGTACATTATCAATACATAGTGATATCAATGTTCATGTAAAACCTTAAGGGTTACAATATTGTTGACTGTGAAATGAGGTAACGGAGGATCTGTCAGTGAGCTCGTTCTGATATCATGCCTCCCCCCTCTGCACCCAGGGCTGAGCTGACTGCTGCCTGACGTGTCTGGGGCTGCCCACTGTAGGGGGGGCTTTCACCTTCTCTCCCCGATATCACAACTGGCAATGGCTGGACTGTGCCAGGGACACCTTGTGCTGTAAGCACCATATTGTTTGAATTGGGCGTTGGCCCAGCCGGCAACACGGAGGAAAAAAAAAGGAAGAAGAAGGAGGAGGGGTTGAGGAGTGAGACAAAGGAATAGTAGGAGGGGAGAGAGAATGTGGAGAGAGAGAGAAGAAAGGTGTGGTGGGGGAGTGGATAAGGAGGGAGGAGAAGATGGAGGGTGGAGGGAGGAGAGAGGGAGGAGAAGAGAGGAGTGGAGAAAGAGGGGAAGAGAGAGAAGAGAAAAAATGTGGAGGAAGAGGAAAGGAGAGAGAGAGAGAGAGAGAGAGTGCGGAGAGAAAAGACTGACAGAGGAAAAAGAGGATAGATTAGAACAACAAGAATAATAGAGAGGAGCAATTATGCCTTCTCCCTGTAGGGAGAGACAGGGCACACCACATACTGTGCAAAAATAACTACCTATACCATGGATTCTGCTAAAAGCAGACTGCGCAGATTCTCCTGTCTCATACCCACAAAAATCACTTCCTGATTTGCTCACATAACTTTCTGTTCCACCTAAACGATGTAAGCTCTGCTGCTACTTCATACCATGTATTGGCATTCAGCAATCTAACATCAGCTACTGTAACTTCCCTTATTTTCCTTTCTACGTCATGCCATTCCGCAGCTTGAAGTCTGCCATTCTAATGAATTTCACGTACTTTATACCTTCCAAAAATCTTCACATACTTAATACCTTCGTGTCCTGCCACTATCTAAAGGCTGTTTTCTCATCAGGAAGTAAAAAGACTTTCCTGTTGCTCGGCCACTCTATTCCCCATGGCAAAAGCAAAAAATGAAAAACACACAAAAATGAAAAAAAAACAGTACTAAGAAAAAGAAAAAACTTCTAAAAATGAGTATATGAAACTCTAAGAAAAACCCAAAACGATAAGAAAAACCGTCAAAAACTTAGTTCACAACCAAAAACTCAAAACTTTGATACAAGAGGAAAAAAAAACTTTTTTCAAAAATAAATAAATAAAAAATAAAAAGGTAAAGAGATTGAAGATTGAGGAAAACTTAATTAAAAAACTTTAAAATGCCGCAAAAAGAAAGACCCTTTAAGAGAGTAAAAATCTCTGCGCTCAAATGCAGTCAGAGACATACTTCCTCTTTTATATTCCGTTGTATGCCATTGCAATAATATCAAATGTCACTAAAATAACGTATGTCACATCAAAAATGATGGATACAATTTAACTTCTTTACAAAAAGCTACACATAGCCAGCATTGCAAAAGAAAAAGGAAAAAAAAAAACAGATATGACAGTGTGATTTACAATGCATATCTCTCCTCTCAGCTGAAAAAGAGGAAGTTCATGAAAGAAGGAAAAAAAAAACCAAAACTTTCTTTTCACTATTTCATGCTTCTTAAAGCGGCAATAGTACATGACACAAACAGACACAGATAGACAATCCGAGAGACGCCCTTTTAAATTCTGTGACACATGCAGGTTGCGCTGGGAACAGACTACTGCCAATCGCACTGGACGCACCTGCGCCCGGGTTCTACCACCCCGGTCCGGACGTCCTGACTGGATCGCCGGCACTACGGGAATCTGCAGTAGCCCTCTTAAGTTATCACTACCCGTGCCTGGAACATGGGACTACCTGCCCCGGAACTCTGCGTGTTCCTCCTATGCACGGGAATCCTGCAATAACTTATCGAGCGATTTGGCCTCCTGCGGTCTGTTTCTCAGCAACCACAAACAAAAGTCACTTTTTCTTCCTCTCTCGGATTTTACACAAACACATACATGGTCCACAGCAGACACCTCCCAGGGTGGATTCGTGGCTACGGATTTTTTACCCTACCTGGGAATTTGTGACCACATCTGACTGGCAAGAAGCATAGACAAGGACTGGGCACAGGGGACTTTCAGGTAAGATGATAACATTTTCTTACCTTACTTATGGAGCTGCGCAGTCTCCTGCCCCTGTGCCAGGCCACGCTACAACTTCCGTATCTCCAGTCAGAAGGATCCCGTGCTTTCATCCGTGCCTCGCTGTTGGGCGCCATTCTGTTATGGAAATATTAGGGTTGGATAAATATATCCCTGTGTGTGCTGTGGCCGCTCCCAATTAGACTGAGTATTTTGAGCGCTCATCAAGAATGGACTGTACACAACTGTGACAGAACAACATTCCATCAATACTGAATTTTATTGTACATACATAGTTTTATATTTTCACATAGAAAGGAGTGGTTAGGGGTTGTCAGGGGTGGTCAGTTAATTATCATATTGTCTAGCTCCTCTGTCATTGGTTATCTAAACATATATGGAATATTGTGATTAATGCTCATATGACTGCTGATCAAGCAACTAAACTCGAGTTCTCTGTCTAGGACAAAGTGGAGACTTCTGCTTTTAGGGGTGGAAAACCCCATATGATCTGTCTGGGTTATATCAGTTCAGTTCGTGTCAGCCATTTTAAACCATTGATTATAATGTATATATTTGCTGTGAGCATATAAGTATATATTTGATTATAGAGGAGTATACATGCAAGTGAGATCTACATAATATATATATTTCTATCACACAGCAATGGATCTGCGGGGCCTCCAGCTTTTCAGATAATGCCAGCGGAGCCTCCCCACATTACAGTATAGATAAAGAAAGGACAGCGCCACTCCAGGATGTGAAGAAGATCAGTTACATCTTTAATCCGCCTCTTGTGGCCACAAGAGGCGGATTAAAGATGTAACTGATCTTCTTCACATCCTGGAGTGGCGCTGTCCTTTCTTTATCTACATTTTGGTACTTTGGACTGGGTTGGACCCCCTGGTAAGGACGTGCGCTTCTGAGTCCAGAGAGACTATGGTGCTTTAGGGTGCGGCCTTACAACCTTTGATATATATCCCCACATTACAGAGCACCACTGCCGCACCACAGAGCACCACCGCCAAACCACAAAGCATGACCGCCACACCACAGAGCACAACCACAGCACCAGCCTGGGATAGGAGGCTACATCGCCCTGCAACATGGGACCGGGACTGCCTCAAATAAGGGTGCAAAATAAATTTTTGTGAAACAAACACAACTGGTGAGGTAGACAGAGGCATTAAAATGTCTGGAACATTGAGAATTTGATTCTCTTTGTTTACAAAAGTTACCTCTTCACAAAAGGTATGCAGAAGAAATGCAAAATGTTGCTTATTAATTTGCAAGTATCACATGCCAGCAAGTGCACTTTCTATGATTGATTTTGTTTTGTTTTTCAACAGAAAATACTGCGTACCTGGTTTATAGTGTTTAAAGAATGGAAAAAAAAGCCTGACTCACAAGCACCTGACTAAGTACCTTACCTGAGCATGTCACGGATTATTCAAGTCACACAGAGATGTTAACACATCTTCTTTCTCTCTGTACACCTATAAATTGAATCTATGTATTACTCACAGACTACCACTCCCATTGTTAATCTGCAGCGCCATAGTATTTGTGGAAACATGAGGGTCAGTGGGTGCTCTCACTTGCTGGCCTGGCTGTCTTTAGAAAGACCACAGGGACCATGGCTCATCCCACTGAACAGTGGCACTCCTTCTTCATGGGCAGAACACTACTCAGACAACAGAGGGTGATGGTAAAAAAGTGTGGCAATAATTTGTTGAACCATCAACAAATAATAACATATAGTACAATGTCAGCAAATACACAATATGGTGCAAATTATAGAGTCTCACCTTTCCACTGGCTTGCAGGATTAGAGTAGCTGTGACTTCTGGGCTTCCAGGGCCGACTGCCCCCATCAGTGGCATCACGCTTTTAGCAGGAAACCAAAGAGAAGCTGACAGTACATTAAGGTAAGCAGCCAGGTGATCTGATTATCCTAACCTGGCTTCTCAGGATGTCTCCATGGGGCCAGATAACTGGGTGGGTCCAACCTGGCTTCTCTGAATGTCTCCATCGGGCCAGGTGAACGAATGGTCCCAACATGGCTTCTCCAGACATCTCCATGGGTTCAGTGATGGTAAATGAAGCAGATCTCTATCACTCCAGCTGGAGCCATGGTTCCTTTAGATGACATCCTGTATAGTGCCACATTTTTATTCCTCTTGATGGAGCCATGGTGCCTTGGCTGTTGTTGTGTAAAATCTCATTGCAAAAGGATAAAGGTCCTTTTTATACCACATCTGTCTTTCAGGCCATCATCCACAAGTCATGGGGAAGGTGGGAAGAGGTCAACTCTCATTGTTTGAGTATTCAATCAATTTGTATAGTTTATCCTTCAGTGTTTTCAAGTCAACAAACTGCATAGCCTGGTACAATGGATAATCAATTAGCAAACATCAATTGTTAGTTTAACCAATGTCCCTGCCCTCCAAGGATAGCGACACAATAATCAATTCAAGAGTCAACATTTAGGCTCAAATGCACAATGGCCTATGTCTCTTGACACACTGAAGAAAAATACATCTGGCCTAATTAAGAAAAAAATATGTGTAGTCACAGTAGTACACCTCATTTTGTCTGGCATAATTGTCTAATGCTTTAGCCTTTTTCCCATCTCTAAGGGCATGTGCAGATGAGCATATTTGCTGTCCAAGTGCTGCAATCCAACAGAACATCAGATATCACTCAGACCACTGTTAGACTATGGTGCCATGCACATGTGTAATTTTTTTCCTCAGACAGATACTGTTGGAGAAAAAAATCGCTATAAGTCCGAGTTTGATCCCACATTCTTTTTTGATTGCCATACAATTCAATGTTTCCCACGCACTCACTGAACTGGACTCCAATGATATTTGAGTTTAGTCAGATTTCTGCACATTCACAGAATGGAGAAAATGAAGAAATTTTTTTCTTCATCTTCACCTCATTTGAGAAAATCGGATTGCACTAAGCTGACACTGACATACTAAGCTGGCACTTTGATCAAACTGTGATCTGGTCAGAGTTTGATCAGAAAGCAATTTGCATAATCATCCAGATTCTCCCAGATGATAGAAACTACTGCCAGCTGCACCTGCCCTAATGCTGAGCTATGCACTCTGAAGTCCTCTCTTGAGTCTGCCAAATCCTAGTATAACTGCTGCTTTTATAGTGGCTATGGTATTCACTTTTAACCTTTTCGCACCAGAGCCTGTTTTCACCTTATTGACCAGGCCAATTTTTACAATTCTGACCAGAGTCACTTTACAGGTTAATAACTCTGGATTGCTTCAATGTATCCCAGTGATGCCAGTTTGTTTGCTATAACTTATGTTTATCTCTGAAAATATCATAAATTTTTAATATTTATGCCCTTACACCAGAGAGTTATGTCACACAAAATAATTCATAAATAACATTTCACACATGTCTACTTTACATTAACACATTATTTAAAACATTACTTTTTTTACAACATTAGAAAGGTTAAAAGTTGATCAGCAATTTCTCTATAAAAATTACAAAACCATTTTTTAGGGACCACATCACATTTGAAGTGACTTTGAGGGGTCCATATGACAGAAAATACCTAAAAGTGACACCATTCTAAAATCTACACCCTAAATGAGCTGAAAAAAATATTCAAGAAGTTTATTAACCCTTCAGGTGCTTCACAGGAATTAATGGAATGTGGAAGGAAAAAATGAACATTTAACTTTTTCTCACAAAAACGTTACCTTAGCGCCAAATTTTTCATTTTCACAAGGGTAACAGAAGATAATGCATCATAAAATGTGTTGCTCAAATTCTTCTGAGTGCGCCAATACCCCATATGTGGTATAAAACTACTGTCTGGGTGCACGGCAGGGCTCCAAAAGGAATGAGCACCGTTTGAGTTTTGGAATGAGAAATTGTCTGGAATCGATAGTTGACGCCATGTTGCGTTTGGAGGGCCCATGATGTGCCTAAACAGTGGAAACCCCCCCACAAATTACCCAGCTTTGGAAACTAGACCCCTCAAGGGATTTATCTAGATGTGTGGTGAGCACCTTAAACCTTCAGGGGCTTCACAGAATTTTATAATGTTGATCCGTGAAAATTAAAAAACACATTTTTACCACAAAAATATTATTTTAGCCTCATTTTTTTCACAAGGGTAGCAAGAAAAAGTAGAAACTTGATTCCAGCTCACCAAGTTGCTCTATGCTCATCCACCTGGGATTCAGACACCGGCCTCGCCCTGGCCTCACCTCAATGAAAATAGAAAAAATTGGATTCCGGCTCAACAGGACTGGATTTTCCTTTTCTTTTTCTTTTTCAAAAGAAAATATGGTGCATATAAAAGTAAAAAATTTACATGGTCGACATGACTCAGTCGACGCGTTTACACTGCACTAGGCATGAGTAATAAGTAAGACTGCCTAGTGCCTTAGAAAACGCGTCGACTGGGTCATGTCGACCTTGTAAATCCTGTTGAGCTGGACTCCAAGAAAAAGTAGACCCCAAAATTTGTGGATCCATAGAAGCGCTGGCATAGCGCGAAACGGCCGTCGTTCTGACCTGCTCGCACTAACTCTTTTCCTCACTCTCCCAGCCATGGACTCTTTTTAATGAAGACTCAATAAAGCTAAGGATTTTTCAGATTGGTGAGTGCTTTTCTTTTTTCTATTGTACAAGTGGACAGATTTGTTTTTTCTGGATATAGCACCCGAGTGTTGTGAATTCTGCTCTTGGGCTCCCTCCGGTGGTTGTAAGTGGTAGCGCTGCTGTCTCTGAATCGCAGCATTTATCAGGTGTGTTCACTTTCTGCAAATCTGACTGGGCTATTTAGTCTTGCTTCACCCTTTAGCCAGTGCCAGTTGTCCATTGTTCCTGGAGGATCCACACCTCTGCCTGGTCTCTCCTGCTTTGCAGTTCTTTTCAACAAAGATAAGTTCTGGCCTTGATTTTTTGCTGTCCACATGCTTTGGCCTTATTGTTCAGTTCTTTTCCATGTTTTTTGTCTTGTCCAGCTTGGTCTGTATAAGGATTTGTTTAGCCAAGCTGGTATCTCTGGAGATGCAGATATACCCTCCATATCTTTAGTTAGCTGTGGAGTTTTTGTATTTTCTGTGGTGGATATTTTCTAGTGTTTTAATACTGACTGCATAGTACTCTGTCCTATCCTTTCTATTTAGCTAGAAGTGGCCTCCTTTGCTAAATTCTGATTTCAGTCTGTGTATGTTTTTTCCCTCTCCTCTCACAGTCAATATTTGTGGGGGGCTGCCTATCCTTTGGGAATTTTCTCTGATAGTTTTAAACCAACTGAAAAGAGACCAGATCCTTCCCCTAAAATCATCAATCTTTATTAGTAATTACGTATAATACCAAAACACATCTATATAAAGTGAGATAAAAAGTACATCCCTTTAGGGAACCCTCCAAGGATAGAGATAAAGTTAATATCAAAAGGCACCCTCTATGGAGTTTTTATATGATACCAGAAAAAAACAAGTAGAAAAAACCAAATAGAAAATAGAAAAAAACAAGTAGAAAAAATGAAAAAAATCTTTAAAGCAATAATAAAAAATTATCAAAAAAAGAAACAATTAAAAAAACAAAAAATAATAAGTTTCTGGATTCACAATGCCTCTACTAGCCCTACTTGGCCCTGGAAACTGTTGTCCTTCCTGACAGCGGAGGTTGGCACCCTATAAAGCGATATGGTGCCCCCACTCAACGACGGCTGTCCCTCCTATCCCTGGGTGGTCTCTAATAAACTAATAATCACAGACAAAAGACATAAAATTATGGATCACATTAGATCCATAAAGACTCAATGAGTATCCCTCTATATATGTTCCTCACTATGAACTCCCACCACTAAAATAGCTCTGGAGACTGAAAACTATAGTGTACACCACGGGCTACAGCTTGATGTCACCATATGCGCCTTTCACTAAATTGACTCAAGGCTGCCATTCTGAATGATACAGGTAGATATATAGATTATATTGATGCTTATTTTTCTACCTATATACTCTATCTTCATAAACATATGACTACAATAGTCTAAGTCCCCTTAATAGGCCAATCAGATGTATACACACAGCTCCATATGGGCAGAGGAACATTAATAAAGTGCTTCATATATCACACACACTGATTCACATGTCATAAACATATAGCTCATAACCAACACTTAGCTCATAATTCGTGGATATTCCCTTCAGGCAACCATGCAAATGCATCGGCTCACAACTGTCCCAACGCGTTTCTCCCCTGTCATTCAAGGGGGTTCATCAGGGGACCTACAGATTCACAGTCCTTAGGTCATAGAGCTATAGACAGACATGATAATTCTGCCTGGCAAATGTCTGTGCCCAGCACTATGTAAACCACTCATTTTTATAGGATGGGATGGTATAATCTCCACCCACCTTCATTAGGCTTAGCGTCCCGTCCATTCAGACTCCATTATACACGTGTTATGCTGCTTCCGGGACCGACGCTGCCCTTAATGATGATGTCACACGTCATATGTGGAACGCATCTGTGCTCCATCTGTTGCGCAACCGCAGAGTCCTCCTCTATTTCCAGGAGCCAGTTGTCTACCCGGAACCAGCGCTGCCCTTTGTAATGATATCACACGTCATGTGTGGAACGCATCTGCGCTCCACCTGATGCGCAGCCGCAGAGTAATCATCTGTTTCTAGGAGCCTGACGCCTATCTAACTCATCTCTCACTCTGTTCTACTGCGCAGATGCGCGCGCCCCAGATATCTACCATCTGTCTGCTATATGCAATTGACTACTTTCAATGGCCACCACTAACTAATACATATGGCTAAATAACAATGTGACCAGTGGAGCACAATCTAAATACAAGAGTGGATATACACGCAATATCATATCTTGGGAGCTTTTTCAGATACATGTATTAACTTCTAGATATTCTTGCCCGCATATTAGCCTATCACAAGTCTAACCCACTCCCAATTCATCACGGATGTACATCTCCAGGGGTAATCCTACCCACTGGGATTAATAACCACCTAATCATAGGTAACTGGCTATATTGTTTTCTCGCATGGGTAATATATCAACACAGAAAATAATTAAATGAAGCTTGAAAAGGTCAGCTGTTCATTAAGTCCTTTAGGATGGACTGTGTCCAGCCAGAATATCCACCTGGCCTCTCTCTGCAGAATTTTTTTGTCCCAATCTCCTTGACGAACTGAGGGTTCCACTACTTCAATTGTCCTAAACATAATAGATCCCAAATCTCCCCCATGGTACATATTAACATGACGTGCAAGCGGTGTGTCTCTCTTATTGCGTATGTCGCCAAGATGTTCACCGATGCGCACTTTGAACTGCCTTTTAGTTTTGCCGATGTAATTCAATGGGCAAGAACACGTGCATAAATAGATGACACCGACCGTCCTACAGTTTGCAAAATGTTTATTATTATATATTCTGTTCGTAACTGTACTCGTAAATGTATTGGAGGGCGTTACAAACTGGCAATAGCTACAGTGTCCGCACCTAAAAGTCCCTTTCGATCTATTGTCCAACCATGTCCCCTCTTTTCTAGGGGGAACATAGTGGCTATTAACCAGCTGATCTTTTATGGACTTGCCTCTCCTGTAAGTCACCGACGGTCTAGGTGTAATCCATTTTGCAATATCAGAGTCACTCCTCAGTACGTTCCAGTGCTTTCTTAATATCTGCATAACCTTCGGATTTTGGTCATCATATATGCCTATTAATCTTGTAAGATTCTCGGAGTCCTGTGCCTTTTTCGTCACCAAAAGAGATGTCCTATCAGTCCTGAGTGCATTATGATATGCTCTTTCAATTACTTGTCCTGGGTACCCCCGATCTCTAAATCTATTAGTGAGATCTCTCGCCTTGTTACGAAAATCAGCTATCCCTGAACAGTTCCTTCTTAATCGAAGGAACTGGCCCTTGGGAATGCCTCGTTTTTGCGGGGCAGGATGGTAGCTCTCCCATCTCAAAAGACTGTTAGTGGCCATGGGTTTTCGGAAAATTGATGTTTTTAATTGGCCATCTGACTGTATAGAGATGGACACATCAAGGAAGGCGATTTTTTGCCCCCCTATCTCATACGTAAACTTAAGGCCCAGACCATTCTCATTAAGATGATCAACAAATGTTACAAAGTCATCTTTGCTCCCTGTCCATAGGACGAGGATGTCATCAACATAGCGGCCCCAAAATTGAATATTGGGGCCCCAGATGACATCCCCGTCCCTGAACACCATGGTATCCTCCCACCAGCCCAGGAGCAAATTGGCATAAGTGGGTGCACAAGAGCTACCCATAGCCATGCCCCTGAGCTGGTGGTAGTACCTCCCCCCAAAGAGGAAAAAATTATGTCTAAGGACAAACTGCAATAAATCCAGTATAAACTCATTATGTGGCATTAAATGGCTGCCCCTAGTGCTCAAATAGTATCTGACTGCCATTATGCCCTGTTCATGAGGTATACTGGAATACAAAGCTTCCACATCAATTGACGCCAGGATAGTGCCTGGTTCAACACTGATGCCATCCAATTTTTTGAGAAGATCCGTGGTGTCCCTAAGATATGATGGAAGAGCCGTTACAAAATTCCTCAGGACTTGATCAAGATACACACTACTGTTCTGGCATAGTGCATCTATGCCAGACACTATGGGCCTCCCTTTTAATGGGGGGTATCCTTTGTGTATCTTAGGATTTGCATAAAATGTCGCAATCAGTGGATACTTTGGCAAAAGAAAAGCCATCTCCTTAGAGGAGATGAGACATTTCTGTTTGGCTTCAAGGACAATCTCTTTTAGAGACAACAGATATTCGGGGCTAGGATCACGTGCTAAGATCTCATAGGTTGTCCTATCAGACAGTAACTCCATACACATATCACGATATTGTTCACTGTTCATCACCACAGTGTTGCCCCCCTTGTCTGAGGGCTTAATAACAAGGGACGCATTCTCTTTTAGGTTCTGTATTGCCAGTATGTCATCATATGTCAAATTAGGGGGTATTCTATTCTCTTTAGTATTAATTTTCTTAATGTCTTCAACCACGAGTTTCAAAAATATATCAATACTGCTATTTTCTCCAGTAGGTGGCATCCTTGTGCTCTTACACTTCAGGTTAGTGAATGGGCCATGTCCCATATTTCTTTCACCTTCTCTGGCTAGATCAGATAATAGCAGAACATCTGGGAGCTCTTCAATTGATATGCCCAGTTGTCGACACTTATCCCTATTATTATGAGCAAAGAATTTTATCCATCTCAACTTTCTCAGGAATAAGTGTACATCCTTCACCCACACAAAAGGGTCAAACCTCGTGGTTGGCACAAACATCATCCCCGCTTTTAGCACCTTATACTCCTCTGTTGTAAGTATGTGAGAAGACAAATTTATAATACAGTTACTGTCTGATTCACGTGAACCCCAATCACTTACCCTATCATCCGAATTCCCTACTAATTGTAGGTTACTGTACGCCCTCGAAGTTGGTATCGAGCATCTCGACTCTCTAAAAAAGATAGTTTTCCCTTTTCTATCTCTAGGGGTAATTAGTCCTCCGGCTGTGTCAAGATGTCCAGGGAGCGCTAGGTACATTCCACGGCTACTTCTAGTTGCGGTGTTAAGTTCAGGGTCTGCGGTCAGTACAGGTACCACCTTCTCCAGAGTATGTCTCATGCTGCTCTTAGGACACCAGATCATAACACCGAGATCTTGGAACATAGCGTCCTATCATACCGGCTTTGAAGCCATACCTGTGGTTATCAGTGGTCTGCAGCTTCATGTGGACAGTGGTGCCGCCCCCTGTCTTTCTTTTTATTGTTTACTTTCATAACAGAACTCAGTCTAACCTCACTGAGAGGGAGACAGGGTCAGACTCAGAGGCCCTAATTGATCCGGTCGGGGAAGGTGAAGAGGTGGCTGGCCCATCTTCTGATCCTTCCAGCTGCATCCCTCCAGGTCCTTCTGCACCAGCACCAGAAGCTCCTCCAACAACAGGCCCAGATGCTGCACCAGCACCCACAGCTGCACCAGCACCCGTCAGCCTGGAAGATCCTGGAAACAGCTGCAGCCCTACTGTACCGCTGGAGGCCTCCCCACAGCCTGCTGTGATATCTCGCCGTGGGCTAAGAAGAAGAGCGCTACATGATACAAGGAGGCATGTGGATATGGGGATTCTGAATTATCTGTCTAGTGCTGCCCAGGATGAGGGTGAGGAGGCATATTCCCACAGCTTGACCCGGTACCTCTGTCTCCTACCCCATGAGGTGAGGCTATGTGTGAGAGGTTGCATTCACATCATTGTTGATGCATGCACACCCCCAATACCCCATATGAGGTGTTTGAATTCTTGGAGAGGTGGCAGCTGTCACCCCGTAACCTCATGAGAGTTCAAACTACCCCAAAATTGCATGCTCAACAGGGGTCTGAGGCACCTCCTCCACGTGTGCCTACTCCTCAACCCATTCCCCCCAAAACCATCCATTCCCACAACAGCCACAAATGCCATCCTACCACCAACCTTCCCAATATGGCCACTTATACAGACCCAGTGTTGGAGGCTGGTCCCAACCTGGGTTTGGACAACATGGCCATATTGGTGGGTATGAGTCACATGGCTTCTATAATCCCCAGGAGACACATGCACAATATCCGTATGGTCACTTGGCAAGTCTCCAATCAGACCATGGCCAACATGTTCAGCATAGGCAAGAGTATATTCCCACACAGGGTGAAGGACAATTTGCCCAACAAAGGCAGCAAGATACGGAATCTGGACTGCCGCCATCACCTCCACCAATGTTTCAGAATCTTTAATTTTGTTTAGGTTATATTTTTTGATGATGCACAAATATTTTGTTTTCTGCTATGCTAGTTTAAGTATATGTTTCAAATATGTATGGCCAAATTCCTATGGCCACAAAAGCCATAAGACCTTAATATGGTTTTGGTTAATACCAAATTTGTTTTTGGCGTTATATAAAAGTTTTAAAAGCCAATTTATGTTTCGTCTAATTCTAATAATAATTAATACACCATACTGAATTAGATTAAAAACCATCTCCTAAATAAGTTAAATCAACACACACAGTAACTTAACAGAAAAAAAAGATTTATATATAGAAGCAAATTTATAAATTATAACATAGAGACAGCATGATTTTGCCAGGGAGTAGCACCCTGAGGTGTAAGAAAATAATTTGTAAATATATCACGGACTTTCAGTCCTGAAAGCGGACGACGCTGAGGGATGACATTTGGTGTTGGTCTACCCACATTGGGCAATACACCTTCAGCACCATCAGATGAGGAGCATTTCATGTAGTCTGGTGAAATTATGTAGTACTACACAAGCTTTGATTACTTTGTTGACTTTGCCTTCACTCAGCTGAATGGCTGACTGGAGGACCCACCAAAGGCCACTCCACCAGTCGCCGTGCCCAGAATAGACGCAAGTTAAATATCTGCCACCTATGGTCCAGGTTTTGACGGGGATATGGCCTCATGACATGTCTTGTTAACTGGAAGGCCTCATCTGCTCCAAGGACATACGCCACACACTTCTACATTGGAGCCTGGAAGTTGATGTGGTGGTAGGTCTAACTGGTTATTGTGCAGCCGCCGACCCATAATGGAAGAATTGAAGACTCTAGAGTCTCCAGTTCTCCCATAGGCCCCAATATCTGCAATTATAAACCTGTAGTGACTGTCAACCACAGCTAGCAACCCTACCGAAAAATACTATTTCTAATTATAGAATTGGGACCCTGAGTTCGGCGGTTTACGCACACGGATCTGTTTGCCATCAAGGGTCCAGTATAATTTGGAAATTGACAATGCTCCTGAAAGCCACATGCATTCCGCATCCAGTCTTCCATCTTGGGCACAGGCATGACCAGTTCGTGTAGTCTGCACCAGATTTCAACACAGGTAGCCCGGACTATGCCGGAGATAGTTGACCTTCCAATTAAAAATTCCAGATGTTGGGCAGCATATGAAAGGCCAGTTGACAGGAAGCTGAAAGCAGACAAAAAATACAATTACAAGGTTTGAATGATTTAGAACATTCCTAGACAACACAAGTACTATGTTGAACTAACAAGCCAGACTAGCAGTACCTTCAAAAATTAACACTGGCTATGTGAATTTAACATTAACTACATATTCTAACTACTATTTTAGTTGAGTTTGTACATATATTAATAATAATTTTACATCAGCTGCTAAACATAAATAAATAACCCATTTATTACAGACACATCATTTAACATAAAGTATGTGAGGATGAGGAATACATACCGTAAAGTAAGGAGAAGACGCTCCTCTGCAGACATACATTTCTGCATCCTGGTGTCCTGAAATGTTATTCCAGGGCACAAGGTCTCCAACAAAATATCAATGTGGCAATACTCATGCGGCAATACTGGAAAAATTTGTCAGGATGTGTCTGCAGAGATGCATATAGCCGGTGGAAATGGACTTTAGTGAGGCGTTGCCTCAAAAGCGGATGGACCCACATTCGTCTCCTCCTCATCTGATCCACTATCACTGGGTATGGCTGGCCAAAGTGGCGTGACAAAACCCAGTTATATAACACACGCTCAGATAGGGTGAAATGAAGTAGCTGTGACATGTTGTCAACAAACTACCAACACACCAACAGAAGCACAGCAACAAAATGGCCAGATTGGAGGTTGCCACCTGTTGTAGAGGCAATAAATAGGATTGCGAAGAAAATTTAAATTAATTTCAGACCTCAAAACCGTTAAATGTCCATTTTGGAAGGTTGAGGGAAAAAATCGCAGTATGGATGCCATACGGATTACATACGGAGGATTACACGCTCAAAATACGCTGCCACACCTTGCCAACGGATGACATACGGAACATTGTTCAGGGAACATTTCTGCGTATCTTGCCCGTAAAAAATGGACCATATGTTAGGGTTGGCGGAACGCACCGAGTAAATATAGAGATGCTATTTGGTGCATTTGCAGCCTGGGGTCCAACGTGCAGGAAAAGAACCTGCTGCTGGCAAATGGCAGCACTATATGGCGGTAGAAGTGAACTCTGTTGCTTCACAGAGTCACTATAAAGAAAGGACTGTGTCCTGTTAAACTCCACAGGAATACACAGCAACTGCTGAGCAGATAGCAGCTTGTGGTCACGCAATCAAGGAGGCAAACATACAATCTCCTCACCGGAGGAGCCGGTATTCTAAGTGGCTTATTTCAGCCGGGGCCCTGAAACCATACACACAATCTTCTCAACGGAGGTGCCGGTATTCTAAGTGGCTTATTTCAGCCGGGTCCCTGAATACACACAAGCGTGACCACATTGGCGCAAAACTCATGACATGCATTGATACTAGCGCACGGCCGTGCGGCCATGCGAACCTTATATAGCTGCAGCAAGTACAAGACCTTCCTAGAAGGACCAATGAGAGGCTGCCACAGAGCCTGAGCACCTTCAGGACCTTCCTGGAGAACCAATGGGCTTTGCTGCAGTATCCAAGCATGTGACGCTTGATCTCCAATGAGAGATCTTACCCTGGGCATGCTCAGAAGGAAAAAAGCAGGACTTAGTTGCAAAAGCATCTGCTCGCCGCTGCCCAGCACTGGCTTCAATGGCAGAAGCTGGAAAAGCAGCAGTAACCCTTTGCACAGAGTCACACTGAGCGAGACGCTGGGACTGACGTCTCCGCTGAGCAGACTCCACTGCGGCAGGAGAAGAATTGGAGACCGCAGCGGAGATGGCCCGAGATTCCCCCTGTGCAGAGGAGGGAACTCGAACCCTAACACCGTATTTTTATTTGCTATGTTTGTCACCAGCCTTACACTAACGAACCACTGTAGCAGACAGGCCATCAGGTGACCTCCGGCTGCCGGTACAACGATTTATCCCCCATGATGCGATCAGATCTCATCAAAGAGGGTGTCAGAGAGGTGAGTACAGTAGTGATCTCCCTCTTCTATCTTCTAAGTGTTGCGATCGCAGCATCTAGCATTTAGCAAAGGGTTAACATCATTGGACCTGATCTAATCAGGTGCAGATAATGTCACCTATCAGAGCTACTGCTCTGCACAGGAATTTCAGCACTTGCAAGACCATGGGGGTCCTGAGAGCTGTGAGACCACCTACTGCTCATAAATGTTGATGCTGCACAAAGCCCAGCAAGTGCTGACGTTTATGTACAGTGAGCAGTTTATGTGATGTGATAGCTGCAAGGCATGAGAATGGCCAGGCAGCTATGCCTGATGCCTTGTGAGTCCTGTCTGAGTAATAAAATATTTATCAATCTATAAAATCGTGCTCTCTGGCTGATGCATTCTTACCCAGTCATGTAAAATGGGGCTGATTATTTTTTGGACCATTTGCACATTCAAAATCACAATTTTTTTTAATTCACTGGAGCAAATGTCTTGAAATTTGTCTGCAAGTCGTTTCGCATTGAATCAACTTGCTCATCTCTAGCGATTTTATCATGTCAGAAACTGCTGATCCCCTGGGACTTACATGTAACATCCTGGTAAGCATATTTTGTAATACTTCTAGCAAGGAAATAGTCTTTGGCCACACACTTCATAATAGAACTCTGAAAGAGTAGAGGAAGCCAAAAAACAGGAAGTTCCCTTTTGAATATGGTAATGCAGGTGCTTCTTAGAGTTTATATTACTATTACAAGACCTAGAGCCCTGATATGATCAGGACTGAAACTCTTTGCCCTGACATTATTTTCTGAATGACAAGTCTTCAATAAGAAGTAATGTTAACTAAAAATCTTTGGTCTAGATACAAAATTTAAACCTGCTTCAAATTCTTTTTTTGTTGCTTGCTTTAGTGCATATTGCAGATATGCTCTAGGTGAAGTTTTCGTTCCAGCTTTATTTTTTGCATGCTTAATGTTTTCCTAAGATACTAGACCTGTTTAGCGGTTTTTACATTAGTTGCTTTCTTGCAGCGCTGGAGTCTTGGGTTCAAATCTCACCAAGGACAACATCTGCAAGGAGTTTTTATGGCCCCTCCACCCAACCAACATTATGCCATAAACGAGTATGTCTAAGAGATATAATGGCTGAATACGGAATCTGATTTGTAACGCTTCACGAGGGAAAGACTTCACATTACTGTGTCAAGCTGTGACAAGGTTCATTCAGCCATACTATGCTCTACACCCAAAAAGAACTGTCTATAGATTAGTTTCTAGTTTAGCTTTCATCTCTGGTCAGTATATTATCTAGCTATTATCTCTGGTCATGTTCTAAGGCTGGTTAAAGGGTCTGAATCAGACACTGATTTATAGGGTACAGTATCTCGCCTTCTTGGCACTTGCAAGACAGTTTTCATTTGTTCTGCTAAAGATCTAAATAACATAAAAAGTAACAAACAAAAATCAAGCAAAGAAATAAAAATACATTCACAATTAAATGATCATTTATTTTCCCATATAGCAGTGAGAATAAATATGTCTGTAATACAATGTCATTTAGTTATAACAAATGTAATTTTACGACAGGGCTCATAAAAAATGTTAAATTATATTAAGATTCAACCAAGAATCCACTCAATAGGTGGTAATGATTTAAAGTCAATAAGCGGCTTTTATTTATTTGGCTCCAAGCTGTTTTTTAAGATCAATATCACAAACTTTAGAGATAGGGAGATTTCAACTCCATTGGAGGTGGGATAGAAGCGGTCTTGTCAATTAAACTGGTAATTTAAAATAGAAAGAGAAATCTCTGAAGCTGTGGGGATCATATCTCAAATCCTTTCCTCTTAATGTGCTTCGCTCAATGAAATACATAGAGATAGTGTTTAACCTTACAGCTTGCCACAGGAGTAATCATGGTCTCATCCAACCTTTGTTATTGATATGGCTCTATTTTATTAGATGCTTTTTTAAAGCTTTGGTGACAGCCAGAAATGAGACAACTTAATTAAAAATCTGGAAAGTTTCTTATGTCTTTGTTTCATATATTAGGCAATATTTTTTAATTATAACATGATTAAGCACTCATTAACACAAAGTTATACAGGTGTTCCATTAAAAGCAATTATACTAACAAAAATGATTTCAGTATATATGCAATCCACTTTCTCAAACTTTACTAGAAGAATTAAAATGATTTAAAATGTTTTGAACGCTACTTTATATTGAAAAGAATTGCAGAGCGGCGCACAAAATGCCAATAATTATTAGTGGGATAATAGATTTCTCTCAGGGAGCCACCATAGAATGGCAGAAAATGCAGGAGCTATGGGAGATTTGCTAAACTGAATGAACTTGTGCCCTCCCCTTCAGCAAACATAAAGAACAAAGAATTTGGATTTGATTGCATGCTTCTTTTATTGAGGCAATGTGGCCAACATGGTAGATGCCCTAATCCATTGACCTCACTCGGAGTCTTTGTCTGAAATATATATTACTGGATAATAAATTCTGAATTTGGGTGCTTAAAATTAGTGTAATTAGTATGTTAATAAGGGAGCAAGATTTCTTAAATACATTATACGGCAAACTGTGCAGGATTAATTGCACTGTGTTCAGAACAAAGTGGCTAAATCCAAATTAGCCTTCACTGAGGAAATACATATATATATATATATATATATATATATATGTATATATGCACAGTATAGTATATATAGTCATGAAAATACAGAAAAATCTTTAAATGAGAAGGTGTGTCCAAACTTTTGGTCTGTACTGTGTATGTATATATATATATATATATATATATATATATATATATATATATATATATATATATATATATATATATATACACAGTACAGACCAAAAGTTTGGACACACCTTCTCATTTAAAGATTTTTCTGTGTTTTCATGACAATGAAAATTGTAAATTCACACTGAAGGCATCAAAACTATGAACTAACACATGTGGAATTATATACTTAACAAAAAAGTGTGAAACAACTGAAAACATGTCTTATATTCAAGGTTCTTCAAAGTAGCCACCTTTTGCTTTGATGACTGCTTTGCACACTCTTGGCATTCTCTTGATGAGCTTCAAGAGGTAGTCCCTGGGAATGGTCTTCCAACAATCTTGAAGGAGTTCCCAGAGATGCTTAGCACTTGTTGGCCCTTTTGCCTTCACTCTGCGGTCCAGCTCACTCCAAACCATCTCGATTGGGTTCAGGTCTGGTGACTGTGGAAGCCAAGTCATCTGGCGTAGCACCCCATCACTGTCCTTCTTGGTCAAATAGCCCTTACACAGCCTGGAGGTGTGTTTGGGGTCATTGTCCTGTTGAAAAATAAATGATGGTCCAACTAAACGCAAACCGGATGGAATAGCATGCCGCTGCAAGATGCTGTGGTTCAGTAAGCCTTCAATTTTGAATAAATCCCCAACAGTGTCACCAGCAAAGCACCCCCACACCTCCTCCTCCATGCTTCACGGTGGGAACCAGGCATGTAGAGTCCATCTGTTCACCTTTTCTGCGTCGCACAAAGACACGGTGGTTGGAACCAAAGATCTCAAATTTGGACTCATCATATGTCCATTCCTTGTGTTATTTAGCCCAAACAAGTCTCTTCTGCTTGTTGCCTGTCCTTAGCAGTGGTTTTCTAGCAGCTATTTTACCATGAAGGCCTGCTGCACAAAGTCTCCTCTTAACAGTTGTTGTAGAGATGTATCTGCTGCTAGAACTCTGTGTGGCATTGACCTGGTCTCTAATCTGAGCTGCTGTTAACCTGCAATTTCTGAGGCTGGTGACTCGGATAAACTTATCCTCAGAAGCAGAGGTGACTCTTGGTCTTCCTTTCCTGGGGAGGTCCTCATGTGAGCCAGTTTTTTTGTAGCGCTTGATGGTTTTTGCAACTGAACTTGGGGACACTTTCAAAGTTTTCCCAATTTTTCGGACTGACTGACCTTCATTTCTTAAAGTAATGATGGCCACTCGTTTTTCTTTACTTAGCTGCTTTTTTCTTGCCATAATACAAATTCTAACAGTCTATTCAGTAGGACTATCAGCTGTGTATCCACCAGACTTCTGCGCAACACAACTGATGGTCCCAACCCCATTTATAAGGCAAGAAATCACACTTATTAAACCTGACAGGGCACACCTGTGAAATGAAAACCATTTCCGTGACTACCTCTTGAAGCTCATCAAGAGAATGCCAAGAGTGTGCAAAGCAGTCATCAAAGCAAAAGGTGGCTACTTTGAAGAACCTAGAATATAAGACATATTTTCAGTTGTTTCACACTTTTTTGTTAAGTATATAATTCCACATGTGTTAATTCATAGTTTTGATGCCTTCAGTGTGAATTTACAATTTTCATAGTCATGAAAACACAGAAAAATCTTTTAATGAGAAGGTGTGTCCAAACTTTTGGTCTATACTATATATATATATATATATATATACAGGTCCTTCTCAAAAAATTAGCATATAGTGTTAAATTTCATTATTTACCATAATGTAATGATTACAATTAAACTTTCATATATTATAGATTCATTATCCACCAACTGAAATTTGTCAGGTCTTTTATTGTTTTAATACTGATGATTTTGGCATACAACTCCTGATAACCCAAAAAACCTGTCTCAATAAATTAGCATATCAAGAAAAGGTTCTCTAAATGACCTATTACCCTAATCTTCTGAATCAACTAATTAACTCTAAACACATGCAAAAGATACCTGAGGCTTTTAAAAACTCCCTGCCTGGTTCATCCCTTCATCCCCATCATGGGTAAGACTAGCGACCTGACAGATGTCAAGAAGGCCATCATTGACACCCTCAAGCAAGAGGGTAAGACCCAGAAAGAAATTTCTCAACAAATAGGCTGTTCCCAGAGTGCTGTATCAAGGCACCTCAATGGTAAGTCTGTTGGAAGGAAACAATGTGGCGGAAAACGCTGTACAACGAGAAGAGGTGACCGGACCCTGAGGAAGATTGTGGAGAAGGACCGATTCCAGACCTTGGGGAACCTGAGGAAGCAGTGGACTGAGTCTGGGGTGGAAACATCCAGAGCCACCGTGCACAGGCGTGTGCAGGAAATGGGCTACAGGTGCCGCATTCCCCAGGTAAAGCCACTTTTGAACCATAAACAGCGGCAGAAGCGCCTGACCTGGGCTACAGAGAAGCAGCACTGGACTGTTGCTAAGTGGTCCAAAGTACTTTTTTCTGATGAAAGCAAATTTTGCATGTCATTCGGAAATCAAGGTGCCAGAGTCTGGAGGAAGACTGGGGAGAAGGAAATGCCAAAATGCCTGAAGTCCAGTGTAAAGTACCCACAGTCAGTGATGGTGTGGGGTGCCATGTCAGCTGCTGGTGTTGGTCCACTGTGTTTCATCAAGGGCAGGGTCAATGCAGCTAGCTATCAGGAGATTTTGGAGCACTTCATGCTTCCATCGGCTCACAGTGCCAAAACCACTGGTAAATGGTTTACTGACCATGGTATTACTGTGCTCAATTGGCCTGCCAACTCTCCTGACCTGAACCCCATAGAGAATCTGTGGGATATTGTGAAGAGAAAGTTGAGAGACGCAAGACCCTACACTCTGGATGAGCTTAAGGCCGCTATTGAAGCATCCTGGGCCTCCATAACATCTCAGCAGTGTCACAGGCTGATTGCCTCCATGCCACGCCGCATTGAAGCAGTCATTTCTGCCAAAGGATTCCCGACCAAGTATTGAGTGCATAACTGAACATTATTATTTGATGGTTTGTTTGTTTGTTATTAAAAAACACTTTTATTTGATTGGACGGGTGAAATATGCTAATTTATTGAGACAGGTTTTTTGGGTTATCATGAGATGTATGCCAAAATCATCAGTATTAAAACAATAAAAGACCTGACAAATTTCAGTTGGTGGATAATGAATCTATAATATATGAAAGTTTAATTGTAATCATTACATTATGGTAAATAATGAAATTTAACACTATATGCTAATTTTTTGAGAAGGACCTGTATATATATATATATATATATATATATATATATATATATATATATATACTGTATATATATATATATATATATATATATGTATATATATATATATATATATATATATATATATATATATATACTGTATATATCTTAGTTGGTTAGTTGGTTCCAAAAGTGTTCACCCCCTTGGCTTATTCATACTTTGCTACCTCACAATCTGGTATTACACTTTTTTTGAGTGTTAGCATTAGTTTATGTAAAAAAAACATCGCTGCAAATGTGAACATTTTTTTTCTTTTTATTGTGAATCAAATAAGTATGACAAAATAAGCAAAAACTTCATTGTGCATACCTATCCAACCCCCTTAATTTAGTACTTTTAAGAGCCTCCTTTTGTCACAATTACAGCTGCAATTACACCAGAAACATGATAAAATGGGAAGACGTTGACTCAAAATTTGCGTTGCGTGTCTGTCTGTGCCCACACTATGTATGGAGAATAGAAAGATGAGAAGAGATCTGTCTTAGGACTTGAGAACCAATTGATGATAAATATCAACAAACTCAAGGTTCCAAGTCCAAATGCAGAGATCTTGATGTTCCTTTTTGGTCATGTTGCACAACATAATTAAGAAGTTTACAACTCATGGCACTGTAGCCATTCTCTCTGGACTTAGGGTACCGTCTCACATAACGATTTACCAACGATCACGACCAGCGATACGACCAGGCCGTGATCGTTGGTAAGTGGTTGTGTGGTCGCTGGGGAGCTGTCACACAGACCGCTCTCCAGCGACCAACGATGCCGAGGTTCGCTGGTAACCAGGGTAAACATCGGGTTACTAAGCGCAGGGCCGCGCTTAGTAACCCGATGTTTACCGTGGTTACCAGCGTAAAAGTAAAAAGTAAAAAAAAACAAACCGTACATACTCACCATCTGATGTCCGTCAGGTCACTTGCCGTCTGCTTCCTGCTCTGACTGAGATCCGGCCGTACAGTGAGAGCACAGCACAGCGGTGACGTCACCGCTGTGATCTGCTCTCACTTTCCGGCCGGCAGTCAGTCAGAGCGGGAAGCAGACGGCAAGGGACCTGACGGACATCAGATGGTGAGTATGTACGTTTTTTTTTTTTTTACTTTTACGCTGGTAACCATGGTAAACATCGGGTTACTAAGCGCGGCCCTGCGCTTAGTAACCCGATGTTTACCCTGGTTACAAGCGAACGCATCGCTGGATCGCTGTCACACACAACGATCCAGCGATGACAGCGGGAGATCCAGCGACGAAAGAAAGTTTCAAATGATCTGCTACGACGTACGATTCTCAGCAGGGTCCCTGATCGCTGCTGCGTGTCAGACACTGCGAGATCGTAACTATATCGCTAGAATGTCACGAATCGTGCCATCGTAGCGATAAAAATGCCACTGTGTGACGGTACCCTTAGACAGCAGAGAAAAATTGAGGAAAGGTTGCAACACAGGATAGTCCAGATGGTAGATAAGCAGCACCAATCAAGTTCCAAAGAAATTCAAGCTGTCCTGCAGGCTCAGGGTGCATGAGTGTCAGAGCAAACTATCCGTCAACATTTGAATAAAATGAAACACTATGGCAAAAGACCCTGTAGGACCCCACTGCTGACAGAGAGACATAAAAATACTAGACTGTAAGTTGCCAAAATGTATGTGAGTAAGCTAAAATCCTTCTGGGAAAGCATCTTTTGGACAGATGAGACCAATATAGAGCTTTTTGGTAAAGCACACAGCATTCTACTGTTCTCTGAAAATGGAATGAGGCCTACAATCAAAAGAACACAGTACCTACATTCAAATATAGTGAAGGCTAAAAGATGTTTTTTGGTTGTTTTGCTGCCGCTGGCACTGAGTGTCTTAACTATCTACAAGTAGTGTTGAGCATTCCGATGCTGCAAGTATCGGGTATCGGCCGATACTTGCTGTATCGGAATTCCGATACCGGGATTCCGATACTCTTGTGGTATCGGGTATCGGGTATCGGAACAACATTAATGTTAAAATGTGTAAAATAGAGAATTAAAATAAAAAATATCGCTATACTCACCTGTCCGACGCAGCCGGGACCTCAGCGCAGGAACCGGCAGCGTTGTTTGTTTAAAATTCCCGCTTTTACTTGGTTACGCGAAGTCCCGGCTTGTGATTGGTCAGGGCGGCCATGTTGCCGGGCCGCGGACCAATCACAGCAAGCCGTGACGAAAATACGTCACGGCTTGCTGTGATTGGTCCGCGTCCCGGCAACATGGCCGCCATTAACCAATCACAAGCCGTGACGTAACGGGAGGCTGGAAACGCGCTCATTTTAAAAAGGGCGCGTGTCCAGCCTCCCGTGACGTCACGGCTTGTGATTGGTTGCGTCGCGGTCAACCAATCACAAGCCGGGAGGCTGGACACGCGCCCATTTCAAAATGAGCGCGTCCAGCCTCCCGGCTTGTGATTGGTTGATCGCGGCGCAACCAATCACAAGCCGTGACGTCACGGGAGGCTGGACACGCGCCCATTTCAAAATGAGCGCGTCCAGCCTCCCGGCTTGTGATTGGTTGATCGCGGCGCAACCAATCACAAGCCGTGACGTCACGGGAGGCTGGACACGCGCCCATTTTAAAATGAGCGCGTGTCCAGCCTCCCGTGACGTCCCGGCTTGTGATTGGTCAGGGCGGCCATATTGCCGGGACGCGGACCAATCACAGCAAGCCGTGACGTAATTTCGTCACGGCTTGCTGTGATTGGTCCGCGTCCCGGCAACATGGCCGACCTGACCAATCACAAGCCGGGAATTCACGTAACCAAGTAATAGCGCGATTTTTAAACAAACAACGCTGCCGGTTCCCTCGCTGAAGTCCCGGCTGCGTCGGACAGGTGAGTATAGCGATATTTTTTATTTTAATTCTTTCTTTTACACATTTATATGGTTCCCAGGGCCTGAAGGAGAGTTTCCTCTCCTTCAGACCCTGGGAACCATCAGGGATACCGTCCGATACATGAGTCCCATTGACTTGTATTGGTATCGGGTATCGGTATCGGATTGGATTCCGATACTGTGACGGTATCGGCCGATACTTTCCGATACCGATACTTTCAAGTATCGGACGGTATCGCTCAACACTATCTACAAGGCATCTTGAAATTTGATGATTACTGCTGAAGGATTTGGGGTCATAATGCAGTTCCAGTTGAGAGGTGTAAGAAGCTTGTTATTGGTGATAGCAAGGGATTGATTTGTAGTTATTCCTATAACCAGGGATTGAAGCTCAAAGGGAGATAATTTGCATATTCCTGGTGGATTCTGGGAAGAGTGAAGAGTCATCGCGAGTCTGAGGATTTTTGGGTGTAGCTGAGTCGAGCTGCTTGAAGGAAATCGTCAATCCTGGCAGCGATTCCATAGAAATTAATTTTGTTCAACATGGAGCAGGAGCAGGGCCGTATTTAGAGTTTATGCTGCCCTAGACGCTTTTAGTGCTGCCTCCCTGATTGGTGAGCATGACACTATCGGGAGTGACTTTGGCAAAAATCGCTGATGTGAAAGTATCAGTTTGCACCAGATCCTGCAGTTTTTCCGCATCTGCCATGTAACAGATCACTTACGGCAACACTGCATTCAGCCTCATTCATTCCCTATGAGACTTGCGGACATGTGCGGCACTTGTGGTTTTGCCACGATCCGGCAAATGCGGTACTTGCAGCAATGGAAAAAAACACTGCTAGCAGTGTTTTTTTGTCTCACCGCAAGTGCAAAAGTACAAGTGCCACACATGTCCTCAAGTAGCCATCACTACCTGTCCCTGCACCTTGCTAGCTCATCCATAACTATCCCTCTCTGACCTAAAACTACACTATAAAGCTTTAAAAAAACAATTTACTAGCTGACATATTTCTATGATAATGAGGGTTCCAAGCTATGGTGTAGACTGAGATGGGCAGTCTCCATTCTCTCTCTGTGCACACCCTCAGTCCCTGCCTCACTGCCTGTGCTGCATTGTGCACAGACATCCCTCCACCGGACCCAGTAATTACCGCTCAGATACCAGTGGTGATATAGCTGCTCGGGCCTCTGCGGGATCTTGATGTTACGTCCTTACTCCTCAGCAGTTCCTCGCCCGAGACCCCCGCAGCCAGAGCTGCCACTAGGAATTTTGGGGCCCCATACTGGCAAAATTTTTTGACCCCCTTGAGATTCTGCCCAGGCTCCACCCCTGCTCTGCCTCCATACATCAAACCTTAGAGAGTCCCACCGCCCGCTCTTGTAAAAACTCATCTTCACCACCACGATAAAGTAGACTCTTTTGGCCATGCCTTACTCTACTCTAACCTATTAAACATTTCTTAAATTATCCAATACTCTTTTTAGGTATATTTCTTTAATTTTGCTTTAAAGGAATGAGTCACATATTTTTTAGAATGACAATTAATACCACATACAAGGGAAAAATGCCATTACACCATGACCAGACAACATATTACCACCTCATAGTGATGGAATAATACCACGTAAAGGAAATAAATACCTCCATACCATGAACAGACCACATATTACCATCACATAGTGAACAAATAATATCACATACAGGGAGAAATACTGCCACACCATAACCAGATCCCCATACTACCACCACATAGTGACCAAATACTAAAATATTGATCACTAATAAAAAACACAACACTAATGCCATTATACACAGGATCTCCACATATAGTGTCAGTGTACAAGTAATAGAGTGATCACCACTGACATTATACACAGGAGCTCTGTATATAGTGTCAGTGTACAGGTAATACATTGATTACCAGTGACATTATATACAGGAGCTCTGTATATAGTGTACAGTGAACAGGTAATAGTGTATAGTGTCAGTGTACAGGTAACACACTGACTCACCAGTGACGTCTCTAGCTGAAGTCCTTCATCTTTGCTTTTCTTTTTCATACAACGCAGACTGCCTTCATTTCTTGCAGCCAGGACTTGCCTCTGCATAAAATATCACATAGTTACCTAGAGCCCTGCTTCCAGAGCACATTCCCCACTTTTCCCTTTCTTCTACACTACAGATCTGAATACCGATATGCACCCACCATTAATATATACTGCTCAAAAAATAAAGGGAACACTAAAATCACACATCCTAGATATCACTGAATGAAATATTCCAGTTGTAAATATTCATTACATAGTGGAATGTGTTGAGAACAATAAAACCTAAAAATTATCAATGTAAATCACAACTAATATCCCACAGAGGTCTGGAGTTGGAATGATGCTCAAAATCAAAGTGGAAAATGAAGTTACAGGCTGATCCAACTTCAGTGGAAATGCCTTAAGACAAGGAAATGATGCTGAGCAGTTGTGTGTGGGCTCCACACGCCTGTATGACCTCCGTACAACGCTTGGGCATGGTCCTGATGAGGGGGCGGATGGTCTCCTGAGGGATCTCCTCCCAGACCAGGACTAAAGCAACCACTAACTCCTGGATAGTCTGTGGTGCAATGCGATGTTGGTGGATGGTGCGAGACATGATGTCCCAGATGTGTTCAATAGGATTCAGGTCTGGGGAACGGGCAGGCCAGTCCATAGCTTCAATGCCTTCATCTTGCAGGAATTGCACTGACCCACTGCCAAACCAGTCATGCTGAAGGATGTTGCAGGCAGCAGATCACTCTCCACAGCGTCTGCAGACTCTGTTACGCCTGTCACATGTGCTCAGTGTGAACCTGCTTTCATCTGTGAAGAGCACAGGGTGCCAGTGGCGAATTTGCCAATCCTGGTGTTCTGTGGCAAATGCCAAGCATCCTGCACTGTTTTGGGCTGTGAGTAGTGTTGAGCATTCCGATATTGCAAGTATCAGGTATCGGACGATATTTGCTGTATCGGAATTCCGATACCGAGTTCCGATATTTTTGCGATATCGGAAATCGGAATCGGAAGTGTGCGGTGCGTATGGTTCCCAGGATCTGGAGGAGAGGAGACTCTCCTTCAGGCCCTGGGATCCATATTCATGTAAAAAATAAAGAATAAAAATAAAAAATATTGATATATTCACCCCTCCGGCAGACCCTGGACCTTAGCGATGTAACCGGCAGCCTCCGTTCCTAAGAATGAGTGTAGGGCCTGCGATGACGTCGCGACTTGTGATTGGTCGCGTGAGCGGTCACATGAGCGGTCACGCGACCAATCACAAGCCGCGAAGTCATCAAAGGTCCTTCACTCTGCATTCTTAGGGAACGGAGGCAGACGCTTGGACCGGTGAGAGCCGGGGCCGTCAGAGGGGTGAGTATATCAATATTTTTTATTTTTATTCTTTATTTTATACATGAATATGGATCCCAGGGCCTGAAGGAGAGTTTCCTCTCCTTCAGACCCTGGGAACCATTCCGATATTTTGTGTCCCATTGATATGCATTGGTATCGGGTATCGGTATCGGCGATATCCGATACTTTTTGGGTATCGGCCGATCCAATCCGATACCGATACCTTTGCATATCGGAAGGTATCGCTCAATACTAGCTGTGAGCACAACCTCCATCTGTGGATGTCGGGCACTCAGACCATCCTCATGAAGTCGGTTTCTAACCGATTGTGCAGACACATGCACATTTGTGGCCTGCTGGAGATCATTTTGCAGGGCTCTGACCATGCTCCTCCTGTTCCTCCTTGAACAAAGGCTGAGGTAGGGGTCCTGCTGCTGGGTTGTTGCCCTCCTACAGCCCCCTCCACACCTCTTGGTATACTGGGCTGTCTCGTGGTAGCGCCTCCAGCCTCTGGACACTACGCTGACAGACACAGCAAACCTTCTTGCCACAGCTCGCATTGTGCCATCCTGGATGAGCTGTACTACCTGAGCCACTTGTGTGATGAGTCCATCTCATGCTACCACGAGTGTGAAAGCACAATCAACATTCAAAAGTGACCAAAACATCAGTCAAAAAGCATTGGTACTGAGATGTGGTCTGTGGTCCCCAACAGCAAAACCACTCCTTTATTGAGTGTGTTTTGATAATTGCCAATAACTTCCATCTATTGTCTATTCCATTTGCACAACAGCATGTGAAATTGATTGTCAAACAGTGTTGCTTCCTAAGTGGACAGTTTGATTTCACAGAAGTTTGATTTACTTGGAGTTATATTCTGTTGCTTAAGTGTTCCCTTTATTTTTTTGAGCAGTGTATAATTGGTTATTATTAGTGTTGAGCATTCCGATACCGCAAGTATCGGGTATCGGCCGATACTTGCGGTATCGGAATTCCGATACCGGGATTCCGATACTTGCCGCGTATCGGATACCGGAATCGGAAGTTCCAAGATTCAAAATGCAGAAATTCAGCCAATGAGAATGATTCCAAGTGTGGGCACATCCTGTTTAGCATGGAGGGCATGAAACTACTGGCAAGGCTGTGATTGGCTGCTGAAATGATGTCATGATGCAGTTTAAAAGTCGCTGGCGCCATTTTGCGATCACTCTGCTGTGACTTCAGTTAGTGACAGGACGCTGTTTGCTGACTGAGGGACAGTTTAGAGATAGCGATTTGCTTCTTTGTGTTTTCCAAAGGCTAATTTAGCAACCGCTGTGTTCACCTACTATTCACCTTGCTTTTGCCTTGTAGCGCTGTTTTCACAGCGATCTGCAAGGTCTGTGTGTGTGTGTGTGTGAGTGCAGCCCACTCTCTAGTCTGAGTGCAGCCACATAGGCCATCCAAAGCTGGTTGTATTCAGTTCAGGGAGGGTGGTTCATTGCCTCATACTGTTCTTTTTTTTTTTTTTTTTTTCAAGTAGTGTAGTCTGCTGCTAATTTATTCAAAAAAATCCTATTAGTGTCTTTCCACCCGTCTCCAGCTAATTTGTGGAAAAACACTACATAGCATAACGTAGAGGAGGGTTTTTGGGCCTTGCAGCGCCGTTTACGGCTGTCTGCACGGTCTCCGTGTGACTCCAGCTCGCCCTGTAGTCTGTGAGCAGCCGTAGCCTGGTTGTCTCCAGCTCAGGGTTGTTCACTGTGTCATACCGCCAAATCAATTTTCATTTTGTTTTAAGTAGTGCAGGCTGCTGCACATTTTTTCAAAAAATTCCTATTAGTGTCTTTCCACCCGTCTCCAGCTAATTTGTGGAAAAACACTACATAGGATAACGTAGAGGAGGGTTTTTGGGCCTTGCAGCGCCGTTTACGGCTGTCTGCACGGTCTCCGTGTGACTGCAGCTCGCCCTGTAGTCTGTGAGCAGCCGTAGCCTGGTTGTCTCCAGCTCAGGGTTGTTCACTGCGTCATACCGCCAAATCAATTTTCATTTTGTTTTAAGTAGTGCAGGCTGCTGCACATTTTTTCAAAAAATTCCTATTAGTGTCTTTCCACCCGTCTCCAGCTAATTTGTGGAAAAACACTACATAGGATAACGTAGAGGAGGGTTTTTGGGCCTTGCAGCGCCGTTTACGGCTGTCTGCACGGTCTCCGTGTGACTGCAGCTCGCCCTGTAGTCTGTGAGCAGCCGTAGCCTGGTTGTCTCCAGCTCAGGGTTGTTCACTGCGTCATACCGCCAAATCAATTTTCATTTTGTTTTAAGTAGTGCAGGCTGCTGCACATTTTTTCAAAAAATTCCTATTAGTGTCTTTCCACCCGTCTCCAGCTAACTTGTGGAAAAACACTACATAGGATAATGTAGAGGAGGGTTTTTGGGCCTTGCAGCGCCGTTTACGGCTGTCTGCACGGTCTCCGTGTGACTGCAGCTCTATCCGTTGTCAGTTCAGCCCCCAAAAAATAAATAAATAATAAAGTTCACCAAACACACCAGTTACACCACTTTACATTTGTGTAGGCCACATTAGCTCATATTAAAGTCTAGTCCACACTTTAGAAAATTAGTGTTTCTTATACCTGTTAGGAGTTGTTCAGGAATAAGCACACAAAGCCGTTAGTACTTTTCTGCTTATCTTTATCAGTCAACCAAGATGAAGAAGGCAGTGAGTAAGGCACGTGGGCGTGGGCGTGGGCGCGGAGCAGGGAGGGGACGTGGGGATTCTGTGCCTGCTGCAGGCACCGGTGACTCATCAGCACCCACTTTCACCAGGGAACAGTCATTCATGCGCAGCTTTGTCGCAGAGCGCCGTACACCGCTGCTGCGTGAAGAACAAATTGAAGCCGTTGTCGGATGGATGGCAGCTAATGCATCAACTTCAATTAGTGCCACATCCTCTCAGACACAGAGCACTGGAGAGCAGCCATCTGTCTCTTCACCACCTGCCAAATTGCCCAGGCAGACAGAGAGCCCAGGACAGGAGCCGTCTCTACTTCTGTTCTCTGAATCTCTTGGCTTGGAAACAGGGGGCCAGCCAAGCAGCATTGGAGAAATGGAAGAAGAGGCAAGGTGCAGTGATGCCCAACAGCTTTTTCTCTCTTCCTCTGAAGAGGCGGGTGGGCCAGTGGCTCTGGTCACCACATCGCAGGCCGCATCAGCTGATGATGACACTCAGGTGCCACTTACTGGTGCATGCTCTGCTGCTGAGACTACCCAGGAGGAGCAGTTGGGGGCAGAGGGTAGTGTAGATGATGAGGTCCTTGACCCATCTTGGCGTGAGGGACAGGAAGGTGGTGGGAGCAGCTCTGAGGAAGAGATTCCCCGTACGGCCCAAAGAGGGAGAGGGAGGGGGAAGACTGCGGATCCTGCAGCCTCCGCTTTGGCACCCGTTAGGAGCATGTCTCTTCCAAAAGCCAAAAAGGGCGCTCCCAAGACTTGCAGTGCCTAGTCCTTTTTTGACACAGTTGCAGATGACATTTGCTATGTCAGATGCAAGGTGTGTCATCAAAAAGTCAAAAGAGGGAAAAATGTCAGCAACCTCAATACCTCCAACATGTGGAAACGTGCGCAACAGGCACCCGGCGGAGTTAGAAAAACACACTGAAGAGCTAGGCCAACCAACAGCGGCAGCTACCACCTCTTCAGCTCGTGTTGCCTCTTCCTCTAGCTCACATGCAGCTGGTTTGGCTTCCTCCCAGGATCGCCGTGGAAGAACCTCTGGCCCTGTTGTCCAGAGACCCGCTGTAATTCCACCCGCAGCACCACTTTCCCAGTCATCCACACACTCCCAGCCCAGTCTACAGCCATCGGTAGTACAGGCATGGGAGAAAAGGCGGCCTTTCTCGTCAAACCACCCACGAGCACAGGCTCTGACTGCAGGCATTGCCAAACTTCTTTCACTGGAAATGCTGTCATTCAGGCTGGTGGAGACTGACAGCTTCCGTGACTTGATGTCATTGGCAGTCCCACAGTACAATGTGCCCAGCCGCTTTTACTTCAGCAGGCAAGCCGTCCCTGCCCTGCACAAGCATGTGGAGGGACACATAAAACACGCGCTACTGAACGCCGTTAGTAGCAAGGTCCACCTCACCACCGATGCGTGGACCAGTCAACATGGACAGGGGCGATACCTGTCCCTCACTGCCCATTGGGTTAATGTCGTTGAGCCGGGTACAGACCGTGCGAGTGGCGCAGGACGTGTCCTGCCCACTCCAAGGATTGCAGGAATCCATTCTGTACGCATTGACTCCTCCTCTTACACCAGTTCCTCAGAATCATCGCTGCAGGAGCCGTCACAGTCCACCTCCACATGGACCCGTGATGAACGTGTACCTGTTACGACCGACATGAGCACAGCCGTGGCCAAACGTCAACAGGCCGTGTTGAAATTAATTTTTTTGGGGAATCGTAGCCACACAGCGCAGGAGCTCTGGAATGCCATCAAGCAGGAGAGCGATGTGTGGTTTGTGCCAGCGAATCTCCAGCCAGGCATGGTAGTGTGTGATAATGGCCGAAATCTGGTGGCAGCTCTGGGCCTCGGCAACCTCACTCACATCCCATGTCTGGCACATGTGCTCAATTTGGTCATGCAGAGCTTTTTGAGGGACTATCCGGATCTTGATGCACTGCTGCACAAGGTCCGCCTAGAGTGTGCTCACTTGCGGCGTTCCAGCACGGCAAAAGCGCGCATTGCGGCTCTGCAGCGCCGACACCGCCTGCCGGAACATCGCATCATATGTGACCTACCTACCAGGTGGAATTCCACGTTACATATGTTGGAGCGGTTGTGTGAGCAGCAGCAAGCTGTAATGGAGTACCAGCTGCTTCAGGCGCAAAGAGGTCGCAGTCAGCGCCGTACAGACTTCACAACCACAGAGTGGGCCACTATGAATGACGTCTGCCAGGTTTTGCGTCCCTTTGATTATTCCACGCGGATGGCGAGTACAGATGATGCACTAGTCAGCATGACTGTCCCCCTTATCTGCCTGCTTGAAAAATCACTGCAAGCGCTAAGGGATGATGTTGTGGAAGAGGTGGAGGATGAGGATTCACCATTTCCATCATCTTCTGGACAGTCAGCGCCACGTGGTTCCTCACAAACGCGTAGGCAGGGGACAGTTTGTGAGGAGGATGAGGAGGAGTCAATGGAGGAGGAAGACATCCGTCCAGAGGAGGGAGTTACCGAATTGTCCAGTACTCAGTGTGTACAGCGAGGGTGGGGTGATGACGAGCGGGCAGAGACCACGCCTCCAGCAGGGGACAGCGTTTCTTGGGCAGTTGGCAGTCTGCAGCACATGGTGGATTACATGCTGCAGTGCCTGAGAAACGACCGCCGCATCGCCCACATTCTCAACATGTCTGATTATTGGGTGTTCACCCTCCTCGATCCTCGCTACCGGGACAACGTAGAAAGCCTCATCACACCATTGAACCGGGAGCGAAAAATGCGGGAGTACCAAGACGCACTGGTCAATTCCATCATCTTCTCCATTCCAACTGAGAGAAGTGCTGCTAGTGCATTCCAAAGCAGCTCAGTGCGTCCAGGCAGTGGTGGAGGCTCTGCACAAAGAGGGAGCAGAAGCAGTGCCTCTGCCCAAGGCAAGACCAGTATGGCCCAACTGTGGCACAGTTTTCTGTGCCCCCCACAAAAGTCTACACCATCACAGACGGCTCCAGTCAGCAGGAGGCAACGGTTCCGTCAGATGGTGACAGACTACATGTCTTGCCCTCTTGCTGTACTCCCAGACGGCTCTTCCCCTTTCAAGTTTTGGGTCTCAAAGCTGGATACATGGCCAGAGCTAAGCCAGTATGCATTGGAGGTGCTGTCTTGCCCTGCGGCCAGTGTATTATCGGAACGTGTCTTTAGTGCTGCAGGTGGTGTACTAACTGACCGTCGCATGCGACTATCCTCCGATAACGTTGACCGGCTTACTTTCCTGAAAATGAACAAGGCCTGGATCTCGCAGGAATTTGCCACTCCTCCTCCTGATTAAATAATTAGGTCACTGTATACGTTATCCAGGTCTCCTGTTGTGTTCATCTTTCTACCACCTGAACTTAAATTCCTGGGCTCCAACACCGCCAGTTGAGGCTCAGAAGTGCCGTCTGCACAGTCAAAACATACGACCCAGTGTTATTGGGTTTCAGTAACGTCAGCTGATCCCCAGCTGTGTAGCCGGCAATGTGTCATGCGACCGCCACGCTGACACAACAACTGAAATGTAAGGGAATCTGTCCCCCCCCCAAGGCGTTTGTTACTGAAAGAGCCACCTTGTGCAGCAGTAATGCTGCACAAGGAAAAGGTAGCTATTTTGGTTTAGCTCCTTGCACACGCAGAACTTAACACTTATAAAATGTGTCCACTGATACCGTAAAACCGTCCCGGAGGTGGGACTTTCCTTCGTAATATGACGCAGCACAGCCGTCATTCCTACCCCCCCGGTGCTGCGCCCCGGCTCCTCAGCGTTGTTTGATTCCGTCCCGGAGCCTGCGCTGTTATGTTATCCCGTGGCCAGGCACACTTAGCGCTGCCCGTCTTCTGGCATCATTTGGTGTCAGGATGGCTGCGCCTGTGCGGCCGCGCTGGCCGAGAGCCCGCCTCGCAGTGTCTTCTGATTTAATCCCACTGGGGGCCTGGGATCCATGGACATGCGCATTGCATATCTGAACCTCCACCTCTCACTCATCTCCCTATGGCTTCTTCAGACTGTTCGGTGTCAGCTGGTCCCTAATAGCATGCCACGGTCGTGACACCGCACAGTCTTAAGAAGCCGTAGGGAGGGGAGTGAGAGGCGAGGATATGCACTGCGCATGGCCATGGATCCCAGGCCCCCAGTGGGATAAAATCAGAAGACACTGTGAGGCGGGCTCTCGTCCAGCGCGGCCGCACAGGCGCAGCCAGCCTGACACCAAATGATGTCAGAAGAAAGGCAGCGCTAAGTGTGCCTGGCCAAGGGATAACTTAACAGCGCAGGCTCCGGGACGGAATCAAACAACGCTGAGGAGCCGGGGCGCGGCGCCGGGGGGGTAGGAATGACGGCTGTGCTGCGTCATATTACGAAGGAAAGTCCCACCTCCGGGACGGTTTCACGGTTTCAGGGGACACATTTTATAAGTGTTTAGTTCTGTGTTTGCAAGGAGCGTGATGAAAAGAGCCACCTTTTCCTTTTGCATCTTTTGTGCTGCACAAGCTGGCTCTTTCAGCTACAAACGCCTTGGGGGGGGGTTAAAGGTTCCCTTTCGACTTTCTCAGGCTTCGGCCTACATTGTGTTCCTCTGCTTTTCCACCTGTCCCTGGGCTCCAACACCGCCAGTTGCCGTCCAGAAGTGCTGTACGCACAGTCAACAGTCCCTCCTCTGTTATTGGGGTTCAGTAACGTCAGCTGTTCCCCTGCTGTGTGTGTGGCAATCCCTCCTACCTCCTCCTCCTCCACCTGTCCCTGGGCTCCAACACCGCCAGTTGCCGTCCAGAAGTGCTGTACGCACAGTCAACAGTCCCTCCTCTGTTATTGGGGTTCAGTAACGTCAGCTGTTCCCCTGCTGTGTGTGTGGCAATCCCTCCTACCTCCTCCACCTCCTCCTCCTGTCCCTGGGCTCCAACACCGCCAGTTGCCATCCAGAAGTGCTGTACGCACAGTCAACAGTCCCTCCTCTGTTATTGGGGTTCAGTAACGTCAGCTGTTCCCCTGCTGTGTGTGTGGCAATCCCTCCTACCTCCTCCACCTCCTCCTCCTCCACCTGTCCCTGGGCTCCAACAACGCTAGTTGCCGTCCAGAAGTGCTGTCCGCACAGAGCCAAACACCTCGCCAATGTGTTAGTGGGGTTCAGCACCGCCAGCTGTTCCCCTGCTGTGCAGCCGGCAACGTGTACTGCGACCGCCACGCAGGCACAACAAGTTAAATTTAAGGGAACCTGTCCCCCCCCCCCCCCCAGGTGTTTGTTACTGAAGGAGCCACCTTGTGCAGCAGTAATGATGCAAAGGGAAAAAGTGCCTCTTTTCGTGGTGCTCCTTGCACATGCTGATCCTAACACTTATGAAAAGTGTCCCCTCCTACCGTGATACCGTCCGGTTGGTGGAACTTTCCTTTGTGATGTGACGCAGCACAGCCGTCATTCTTACCCCCTTGGCGCCGTGCGCCGCCTCCTCAGCGTTGTTTGAATCAGTCCCGGAGCCTGCGCTGTTAGGTTAGCCCTTGGCCATGCACACATTTTGCGCTGCCCGTCTTCTGACATCATTTGGTGTCAGGCTGGCTGCGCCTGTGCGGCCGCGCTGGCCGAGAGCCCGCCTCGTACTGTCTTCTGATTTAATCCCACTGGGGGCCAGAGATCCATGGACATGCGCAGTGCATATCTGAACCTCCACCTCTCACTCATCTCCCTACGGCTTATTCAAACTGTGCGGTGTCAGCTGGTCCCTAATAGCATGCCACGGCCGTGACACCGCACAGTCAGAAGAAGCCGTAGGGAGATGAGTGAGAGGTGGAGGTTCAGATATGCACTGCGCATGTCCATGGATCTCTGGCCCCCAGTGGGATTAAATCAGAAGACAGTACGAGGCGGGCTCTCGGCCAGCGCGGCCGCACAGGCGCAGCCAGCCTGACACCAAATGATGTCAGAAGACGGGCAGCGCAAAATGTGTGCATGGCCAAGGGCTAACCTAACAGCGCAGGCTCCGGGACTGATTCAAACAACGCTGAGGAGGCGGCGCACGGCGCCAAGGGGGTAAGAATGACGGCTGTGCTGCGTCACATCACAAAGGAAAGTTCCACTTACCGGACGGTATCACGGTAGGAGGGGACACTTTTTATAAGTGTTAGGTTCAGCATGTGCAAGGACCATAATTAAAAGAGCTAAGTTTACCTTTTCCAGCATTAGTGCTGTACACGATGGCTCTTTCAGCTACAAACGCCTGGGGGGGGGGTTAAAGTTTCCCTTTCAACTTGCTCCAGTGCAGGCTTCGGCCTACACTCTGCTCCCTCTCCTCCTCCTGCTGACCCTGGGCTCTAACACCGCCTGTTGGGGCCCAGATGTGCTAGCTGCACAGAGCCAAACACCAGCCAATGTGTCAGTGGGGTTCAGCACCGCCAGCTGTTCCCCTGCTGTGTAGCCGGCAACGTGTCCTGCAACTGCCACGCAGACACAACAGACCCAAAGCTGCCGCCAGTGCAGGCTTCGGCCTACACTCTGCTCCCTCTCCTCCTCCTGCTGACCCCGGGCTCTAACACCGCCAGTTGGGGCCCGGTACTGCTAGCTGCACAGAGAAAAACACCAGCCAATGTGTCAGTGGGGTTCAGCACCGCCAGCTGTTCCCCTGCTGTGCAGCCGGCATCGTGTCCTGCAAAAGCCACGCAGACACAAGAACTGAAATTGAAGGGAACCTGTCCCCCCTCCCCCAGGCGTTTGTACGTTTTTAAGGCCACCTTGTACAGCGGTAATGCTGCATGTGTGCAAGGTGGCTCATAAACGTATTCTCCTCGCACATGTGGAACTGAAAACACGTCTGAAATGTGTCCTCTGTGTGACCATTTAACCGTCCCGGGGTAGTGACTTTCCTTTGTAATGACACGCTGCAACCCCCTTGGTAGCGCTGCCCATCTTCTGGCATCATTGTTTGGCTGCCTGCGCCTCTGCGGCCGCCCTGACCCACACAACGCCCCTCGGTGTCTTATTTCTTGGGAGTCGGACTGCGAGGGTGTGATTGATGGGCATGAGCAGTGCATCAGTTCGCCTGTCCCTCATCTCCTTCCGCCTTCTTCAGACTGTGCGGCTTCATGGCCATGGCATGCGATAAGGGATCAGCTGACGCCGCACAGTCTGCAGCGGGTGTAAGGACCCGAGTGCGAGAGGCGAACATATGTGCTGCGCCAGGCCATGAATCCCAGCCCCGCAGTGTTTTAACAATGTTAAGACACCGCGGGGCTGGGATTCATGGTCATCGCGAACCGCAGCGGCCGACATTAAATGAGGTCAGAAGATGGGCAGCGCTAACAGCGCTAGGCCAGGGGATAACACGACAGCGCAGACTCCTGTACAGCAAATAACAACGCTCAGGAGGCTGCACCCAGCACCAAGGTGGGATTCTTGACATCTGTGCTGCGTCTCATTACAAAGGGAACTCGCGCCTCCAACACAGTTTGACTGTATAAAGGGCTAAATGTTATACGTGTTTCATTCAGCGTGTGCAAGGAGCAAAATTAAAAGAGCAACCTTTGACTTGTGCAGCACTACTGCTGCATAAGCTGTGGCTCTTCTACTTTGTAACCCCTGAGGGGGGTTAAAGGTTACCTTTGAAATTGGTTCAAGTAGGCTTCGGCCTACACTCTGCTCCCCCTGCAGAGCCCGGGCTCCAACACCGCCAGTTGGGGCCCGGTACTGCTAGCTGCACAGAGCCAAACACCAGCCAATGTGTCAGTGGGGTTCAGCACCGCCAGCTGTTCCCCTGCTGTGCAGCCGGCAACGTGTCCTGCAACAGCCACGCAGGCACAACAGACCCAAAGCTGCCGCCAGTGCAGGCTTCGGCCTACAGTCTGCTCCATCTCCTCCTCCTGCTGACCCCGGGCTCTAACACCGCCAGTTGGGGCCCGGTACTGCTAGCTGCACAGAGAAAAACACCAGCCAATGTGTCAGTGGGGTTCAGCACCGCCAGCTGTTCCCCTGCTGTGCAGCCGGCATCGTGTCCTGCAAAAGCCACGCAGACACAAGAACTGAAATTGAAGGGAACCTGTCCCCCCTCCCCCAGGCGTTTGTACGTTTTTAAGGCCACCTTGTACAGCGGTAATGCTGCATGTGTGCAAGGTGGCTCATAAACGTATTCTCCTCGCACATGTGGAACTGAAAACACGTCTGAAATGTGTCCTCTGTGTGACCATTTAACCGTCCCGGGGGTGTGACTTTCCTTTGTAATGACACGCTGCAACCCCCTTGGTAGCGCTGCCCGTCTTCTGGCATCATTGTTTGGCTGCCTGCGCCTCTGCGGCCGCCCTGACCCACACAACGCCCCTTGGTGTCTTATTTCTTGGGACTGCGAGGGTGTGATTGATGGGCATGAGCAGTGCATCAGTTCGCCTGTCCCTCATCTCCTTCCGCCTTCTTCAGACTGTGCGGCTTCATGGCCGTGGCATGCGATAAGGGATCAGCTGACGCCGCACAGTCTGCAGCGGGTGTAAGGACCCGAGTGCGAGAGGCGAACATATGTGCTGCGCCAGGCCATGAATCCCAGCCCCGCAGTGTTTTAACAATGTTAAGACACCGCGGGGCTGGGATTCATGGTCATCGCGAACCGCAGCGGCCGACATTAAATGAGGTCAGAAGATGGGCAGCGCTAACAGCGCTAGGCCAGGGGATAACACGACAGCGCAGACTCCTGTACAGCAAATAACAACGCTCAGGAGGCTGCACCCAGCACCAAGGTGGGATTCTTGACATCTGTGCTGCGTCTCATTACAAAGGGAACTCGCGCCTCCAACACAGTTTGACTGTATAAAGGGCTAAATGTTATACGTGTTTCATTCAGCGTGTGCAAGGAGCAAAATTAAAAGAGCAACATTTGACTTGTGCAGCACTACTGCTGCATAAGCTGTGGCTCTTCTACTTTGTAACCCCTGAGGGGGGGTTAAAGGTTACCTTTGAAATTGGTTCAAGTAGGCTTCGGCCTACACTCTGCTCCCCCTGCAGAGCCCGGGCTCCAACACCGCCAGTTGGGGCCCGGTACTGCTAGCTGCACAGAGCCAAACACCAGCCAATGTGTCAGTGGGGTTCAGCACCGCCAGCTGTTCCCCTGCTGTGCAGCCGGCAACGTGTCCTGCAACAGCCACGCAGGCACAACAGACCCAAAGCTGCCGCCAGTGCAGGCTTCGGCCTACACTCTGCTCCATCTCCTCCTCCTGCTGACCCCGGGCTCTAACACCGCCAGTTGGGGCCCGGTACTGCTAGCTGCACAGAGAAAAACACCAGCCAATGTGTCAGTGGGGTTCAGCACCGCCAGCTGTTCCCCTGCTGTGCAGCCGGCATCGTGTCCTGCAAAAGCCACGCAGACACTTGCTCTTGTACCTTCTGCTCCCCATCCTGGTTCCAGTACCGTCAGCTGGTTCCGGGCAGAGCCTTTGGCTTAGGTGCCTCCCTCTGGGTATCCGAGTTCCACCAACGTCAGGTGGTCCTTGGTAGTGCTTTCAGGCACGGGTACCTCCTGCTTAGTAACCGGGTTCCAGTAATGTCAGCTGGTCTTCGGTAGTTCCATTGGCTCTTGGACCTTCGGCTACCCATCCGGGTTCCAGCACCGTCAGCTGGTTCTCGGCAGTGTCTTTTGCTCTTGTACCTTCTGCTCCCCATCCTGGTTCCAGTACCGTCAGCTGGTTCCGGGCAGAGCCTTTGGCTTAGGTGCCTCCCTCTGGGTATCCGAGTTCCACCAACGTCAGGTGGTCCTTGGTAGTGCTTTCAGGCACGGGTACCTCCTGATTAGTAACCGGGTTCCAGTAACGTCAGCTGGTCCTCGGTAGTTCCATTGGCTCTTGGACCTTCGGGTAGCCATCCGAGTTCCAGTTCCATCAGCTGGTTCTCGGCATTTTCTCAGCCTTCTTGTACCTTCTGCTACATTTCCAAGTTCAAGAGACTAAACACGATGACCCGGAAGACCACCCCTAAGATGACGACGACACCAGAGACGACAACCACCGTGATGACGACGACCCTGGAGACGATGACCCTGAAGACCACCCCGATGACGACGACCCCGGAGACGATGACCCTGAAGACCACCCCGATGATGACGACCCCGGAGACGACGACCCTGGAGACGACGACGACCTGGAAGACCGAGAAGCAGAAGAACAAGAGGCTGCAGAACAAAGAGCAGAAGAACATTAAGCATAACACTAAATATCAGAGCAAAAAATATTATCTAAATTATAAGCAGAAGAAGACTAAGCAGTGTATGAGGGTGAGTCCGTTCCTCCTCGTGGTGCCCCTGGATAAAGCCTGATGCTGCAGGCCAAACTGAACGCGGACAAATGTAACTCTTTTGTGACAGGCAGAACGGAAGGTGTAATCTTCAAACTTTTATAGATAACAACTACGGGAATGCCTGTCACAAATAAGAATATGATGAAGAAGTAGAATATGATGAAGATAATAGTAAAATAAAAAGAATATGAACAATGTAAGAAAAAAAATAATAGGTAGAAGATGAAGAAGAAGATGAATAAGGTGAAGAAGTTGATGTCAAAGAAGCTGATGATGAGGATAATGAAGAAGAAAGTGTGGGAGAAGTAAAAAAGAAGGTGAAGGGCGTGGAAGTAGTGAAACATCAATATCTGACAAAATAAAAAAAAATTAACATAGTCTAAATCTTTCTACCGCCGAACGTCATAAAAAAAAAAAAAAACTGCTATTCTATTACATTGGGCTAAACCTCTGTGCCTTTAATGTCTCCGCCACGTCCCCCAATACATCCTACATTATTCTTAGTTGTTTTCCTTCATGTAGAATGAACCTACAAGTTTATAAAGGGTTTATTTTAATTCCGATATTTTCGTCCCATTGACTTGCATTGGGATCGGGTATCGGTATCGGATTAGATCCGATATTTTGACGGTATCGGCCGATACTTTCCGATACCGATACTTTCCGATATCGGAAAGTATCGCTCAACACTAGTTATTATCAATCCACTATTGCACCCCCACCAGCTATAAATAGCCATTTTTCCCCACTTAGTAAATATATACATTAATTAGCCCCTGTACTCTTCCCGCAATTCATTATCCATCACCGCATCTTCAATGCCACCCATTATGTGCCTCCCACTCCCCCGATTCATTATATTTACATGCCCCTTCTGCCCCAATTCATTGTCATGTCTTCTCTCTCTCCCACCCCACCCTCTATTCGTTATCAACAGCTCTACCCCCACATTCAATACATCATTTACTCCCATCACCCTCAAAATTCATTATTTGCTCTCTCCCAGGTCCTCATTTGCACTCCCCATCCCCCACCTTCAATTCAATTGCTGTCCCCATCCCTCACTTTATCATTTGCAGTCCCCCTCACTTCATCATTCGCAGTCCCCCTCTCCCTTCATCATTTGCTGTCCCCCATTCTCCCCTCACTTCATCATGTGCAGTCCCCTTCTGTTCATGTGCAGTCCCCTCCATCATTTGCAGCCCCCTTCATCATTTGCTAATTGCAGCCCCCTCCATCATCATTTGCATCCCCCTCCATCATTTGCAGCACTCCTTCATCATTTGCAAATTGCAGCCCCTCTCCATCATTTGCAAATTGCAGCCCCATCATCATTTGCAGCCCCCCTCCAACATCCATTTAATTAATTTTATAAAGATAAAAAATAAAGTTTTACATACTTACCATATATACTCGAGTATAAGCTGACCCGAATATAAGCGGAGACACCTAATTTTGCCACGGAAAACTGGTTAAGCTAATTGACTCAAGTGTAAGCTGGGTATGCATTGTCCCCTCATCCCTGTCTCTCTATGTGTGGCTCCCTCATTTTATGCATGGCTCCTCCGGTCTCCTCATTGTATGCATGGCTTACTCCCACCATTCTTGTATGCATGGCTGGGCCCTGGACTTAAAAAAAAAGAAAAACCTTGCTCTGGTGCGGCCCCCCAGCATCCTGGCACCCTAGGAAAATGCCCTTAAAGTGCCTAGTGACAAATACGGCCCTGAGAAGGAGATTATCCATACATAGTGTTGAGCATTCTGATACCGCAAGTATTGGGTATCGGCCGATATTCGCGGTATCGGAATTCCGATACCGAGTTCCCATACTTTCAGTGTATCGGAAACCGGAATCGGAAATTTCCATCATGCAAACTCCTGTTTTTTTATAAATCAGCCAATGAGGAATGATTTGAAGTGTGGGCACATCCTGTTCTGCATGGTGGGCACGTAACTACTGGCATGGCTGTGATTGGCTGCTGAAATGATGTCACGACGCCCTTTAAAAGTCGCCGCCGCCATTTTGTGCTCACTCTGCTGTGAATTCAGTCAGGGACAGGACGCTGTGTCCTGACTGAGGGCCAGTTTAGAGATTGCGATTTGATTCATTGTGCTTAATCCAGGCTAAATCAGCAACCGCTGTGTGTTCACCTTTCTTTTGCCTTGCAGCGCTGTTCACAGCTGTCTGCAAGGTCTGTGTGTGAGTGCAGCTCACTCTGCTGTCTGTCCATAGCCACAGCCGGTTTTGGTCAGCTCAGGGTGCTTCACTGCCTCATACTGCTAAATCCTTTTTTTTTTTTTTTTCTTTGCAATTAGTGCAGCCAGCTGCACATTTTTTCAAATATATCCTATATTAGTGGCTTTCCATCTGTATCCTGCTAGATTGTGGAAAATCACTATATAGGATTAGATAGAGTAGCTTTGTTTGGCCTTGCAGCTCACTCTGCGGTCTGTCCACAGCCACAGCCGGTTGTGTTCAGCTCAGAGTGCATCACTGTCTCATACTGCTAAATCCTTTTTTTTTTTTGCAATTAGTGCAGCCAGCTGCACCTTTTTTCAATAATATCCTATTACTGTCTTTCCATACGTATCCCGCTAGATTGTGGAAAAACACTATATAGGATTAGATAGAGGAGCTTTTCTTGGCCTTGCAGCACCGTTCACGGCTGTCTGCACGGTCTGTGTGTGAGTACTGCACTCACTTTGTAGTGTCTGTTCTGTGAAACAAACCCAAAGTTCACCAAACACTCCACTTTACTGTTGTGTAGGCCACATAAGCTCATAATAAAGTCTAGTCCACACTCCATAAAATAAGTGTTTCTTATACCTGTTAGCAGCTGTTCAGGAATAAGCACACTAAGCCGTTAGTACTTTTCTGCCTATCTTTATCACTCAGTCTATCACGATGAAGAAGGCAGGGAGTAAGGCATGTGGGCGTAGGCGTGGAGCAGGGAGAGGACGTGGGGATTCTGTGCCAGCTGGGGGCACCGGTGACTCATCATCCCCCAGTTTCAGCAGGGAGCAGACCTTCATGCGCAGCTTTGTCGAAGCTCGCCGTACCCCGCTGCTGCGGGACGAACAAATTAAAGCCATTGTCGGATGGATGGCAGCTAACGCATCGACTTCAATTAGTGCCACATCCTCTCAGGCACAGAGCACTGAAGAGCAACCATCTGTCTCTTTACCACCTGCCAAATTGCCCAGGACAGGAGCCATCTCTACTTCTGTTCTCTGAATCTCTTGGCTTGGAAACAGGGGGCCAGCCAAGCAGCATTAGAGAATCAGAAGAAGAGGCTGTATGCAGTGATGCCCAACAGATTTGTCTCTCTGAATCAGAAGAGGCAGGTGGGCCAGTGCCTCCGGTTACAACTTCTCAGTACGCATCAGATGATGAGACTCAGGTGCCAGTTTCTGGTGCATACTGTGCTGCCGAGACTACCCAGGAGAAGCAGTTGGTGGCAGAGGGTAGCGTAGATGATGAGGTCCTTGACCCATCATGGCGTGAAGAACAGGAAGGTGATGGGAGCAGCTCTGAGGAAGAGATTCCCTGAATGGCTGGGAGAGGGAGGGGGAAGACTGCGGCACCTGGAGCCTCCACTTCGGCACCCGTTAGGAGCATGCCTCTTCCAAAAGCCAAAGCGGGCGCTCCCAAGAGTTGCAGTGCCTGGTCCTTTTTTGACACAGTTGCAGATGACATTTGCTTTGTCAAATGCAAGCTGTGTAGTCAGAAAATCAAATGAGGTAGAAATGTCAGCAACCTCAATACCTCAAACATGTGGAAACATGTGCGGACCAAGCACGCGGTGGAGTTACAAAAACACACTGAAGACCTAGGCCAACCTACAGCACCACCTACCACCTCTTCAGCTAGTGTTGTTGCCTCTTCCTCCAGCTCACACACTGCTGTTTCGGCTTCCTCACAGGATCACCATGGAAGAACCTCTGGCACTGTTGTCCAGAGACCCAGTGTAATTCCACCCACAGCACCACGTTCCCAGTCATCCTCACACTCCCTGCCCAGTCTACAGCCATCAGTAGCACAGGTATGGGAGAAAAGACGGGCATTCTTCGGCAAACCACCCACGAGCACAGGCTCTGAATGCAGGCATTGCCAAACTTCTGTCACTGGAAATGCTCTCATTCAGGCTGGTGGAGACTGACAGCTTCGGTAACTTGATGGCATTGGCAGTCCCACAATACAATGTGCCCAGCCGCTTTTATTTCAGCAGGCAAGCCGTCCCTGCCCTGCAAAAGCATGTGGAGGCAAACATCAAACATGCGCTACTAAACGCCGTTAGTAGCAAGGTCCACCTCACCATCGATGCGTGGACCAGTCACCATGGACAGGCACGATACCTTTCCCTCACTGCCCATTGGGTCAATGTTGTGGAGCCGGGTACAGACATGGCGAGTGGCGCTGTACGTGTACTGCCAACGCCAAGGATTGCAGGAATCCAGTCTGTGCACATTGACTCCACCTCATACTCCAGTTCCTCAGAATCATCGCTGCAGGAGCCATCACGGTCTACCTCCACCTTGACCCATGAACGCTTACCTGTTACAACCGATATGAGCACAGCTGTGGCCAAACGTCAACAGGCTCTGGAGTGCCATCAATTCTGAGAGCGACAAGTGGTTTGCGCCAGCGAATCTCCAGACAGGCATGGTAGTGTGTGACAATGGCCGAAATCTGGTGGCAGCTCTGGCCCTTGGCAACCTCACTCACATCCCATGTCTGGCACATGTGCTAAGTTTGGCTGCGCAGAGTTTTCTGAGGGACTATCTGGATCTTGATGCACTGCTGCACAAGGTCCGCCTTGAGTGTGCTCACTTGCGGCGTTCCAGCATGGCCAGATCACGCATTGCAAGTCTGCAGCGCCGATTCCATCTTCCGGAACATCGCATCATATGTGACCTCCCCACCAGGTGGAATTCCACGTTACATTTGTTGGAGCGGTTGTGTGAGCAGCAGCCAGCAGTAATGGAGTACCAGCTGCATCAGGCACAAAAAAGTCGCAGTGCGCGCCATTCAGACTTCACAACCACTGAGTGGGCCACTATGAAGGACATCTGCCAGGTTTTGCAGGCCTTTGATGAATCCACGCGGATGGCGAGTGCAGATGATGCACTAGTCAGCATGACTGTCCCCCTTATCTGCCTGCTTGAAAGAACCCTGCAAGCGCTAAGGGATGAGCTGGTGGAAGAGGTTGAGGATGAGGAGTCAGAAATGCCATCGGCTTCTGGACAGTCTGCACGACGTGGTTCCTCACAAAGGAATAGGCAGGGGACCTTTTGTGAGGAGGATGAGGAGGAGTCAATGGAGGAGGAAGACATCTTTCCAGAGGAGGGAGTTACACAAACCTCCAGTAGTCAGTATGTAGAGCGAGGGTGGGGTGATGCAAAGCAGGCAGACATCACGCCTCAAGCAGGGGGCAGCGTTTCTTGGCCAGTTGGCAGTCTGCAGCACATGGTTGAGTTCATGCTGCAGTGCCTGAGAAACGACCGCCGCCTCGCCCACATTCTTATTACGGCTGATTATTGGGTGTACACTCTCCTCGACCCGCGCTACAGGGACAATTTGCAAACCCTCATACCACCGTTGCAGTGCTTTACAAAGCAGCTCTGTGCGTAGAGGCAGTGGAGGAATCTCTGCACAAAAAAGTAGCAGAAGCAGTGGCCCAGCACAAGCCAAGACCAGTCTGATCCAGCAGTGGCAAAGATTTGTGTGCCCGCCACAAATGTCTACACCATCACTGACGGTGACGGATCCAGTCAGCAGGAGGCCACGTTTCCGTCAGATGGTGACAGACTACATGTCTTGCACTCTCAGCGTACTCCCAGACGGCTCTTCCCCCTTCAAGTTTTGGGTCTCTAAGCTGGATACATGGCCAGAACTTAGCCAGTATGCATTGGAGGTGCTGGCTTGCCCTGCTGCCAGTGTATTATCGGAACGCGTCTTTAGTGCTGCAGGTGGTGTACTAACAGACCGTCGCATGCGACTATCATCCGATAACGTTGACCGGCTTACTTTTTTGAAAATGAACAAGGCCTGGATCTCACAGGAATTTGCCACTCCTGTTACCGATTAAATAATTGGTTGCCAACAGTATCCAGGTCTCCAGCTGTGTTCATGTTTCAACCACCTGAACTTTAATCCCTGGGCCCAGAAGTGCCGGCCGCACAGACAACACATGACCCAGTGTTATTGGGTTTCAGTAACGTCCGCTGATCCCCTGCTGTGTATCCGGCAACGTGTCCAGCGACCGCCACGCTGGCACTACAACAGCAATTAAAGGGAACCTGTCCCCCCAAGGCATCTGTAACTGAAAGAGCCACCTTGTGTAGCACAAATGCTGCACAAGGACCATGTGGCTCCTTTAGTTCTGCTTCTTGCACACGCTGCACTTAACACTTATAAAATACTAGACTGTGGCCCGATTCTAATGCATCGGGTATTCTAGAATATGCATGTCCCCGTAGTATGTGATTCGCGGCAGACTGTGCCCGTCGCTGATTGGTCGAGGCAACCTTTATGACATCATCGTCGCCATGGCAACCATTATGACATCATCGTCGCCATGCTGTGCCCATCTCTGATTGGTCGAGGCCGCCCGACAAACCGTCGACCACTCCATATAAGGTATGGTCTACAAACCGCCGACCACTCCATATAAGGTATGGTCTACAAACCGCCGACCACTCCATATAAGGTATGGTCTACAAACCGCCGACCACTCCATATAAGGTATGGTCTACAAACCGCCGACCACTCCATATAAGGTATCCTGTTTGTAGACCATACCTTATATGGAGTGATTTCCAGGACAGACAGACAGACAGACAGACAGACAGACAGAAAGACAGACAGACAGACAGACAGACAGACAGACAGACAGACAGACGGAAAAACCCTTAGACAATTATATATATAGATGTGTCCCCTCATACCGTGAAACCATCCCATAGGTGGGACTTTCCTTTGCTATGAGACGTAGCACAGCCAGCATTCATACCCCCATGGTGCCGAGCGCCGCCTCCTCAGCGTTGTTTGCATCTCTCCAGGAGCCTGCGCTCTTATGTTTAACCTTGGGCATGCACAGTTAGCGCAGCCCATCTTCTGACATCATTTGATGTCATGCTGACTGTGCCTGTGCAGGCTCGCTGCCAGAGGTCACGCCCCACAGTGTCTTCTGATTTTGTCACACTGTGGGGCTGGGATTCCTGGGCATGCACAGTGCATATCTTCGCCTCTCCCTCTTCTCCCTCCACCTTCTACAGACAGTGTGACGTCAGCTGATCCCAATTCACATGCCACGGTCGTGACGCCGCACACTCTGAAGAAGGCGCATGGAGAGTAGTGAAAGGCGAAGATATGCACTGCGCATGCCCAGGAATCCCAGCCCTGCAGTGGGACTAAATCAGAAGACACTGTGAGGCGGTTTCTCTGGTGGTGCGTCCGCACAGGCACAGTTACTATGACACCAAATGATGTTAGAAGACGGGCAGCGCTAACTGCGCATGGCCAAGGTTTAACATAACAGCGCGTGCTCCGTGACAGATTCAAGCAACGCTGATGAGGCGGCACCCGGCGTCATGGGGGTGTGAATGCCGGCTGTGCTGTGTCTCATCACGATGGAAAGTAACACCTGTGGGACGGTATCACGGTATCAGGGGGCACATTTTGTAAGTGTTTAGTTCACCGTGTGCAAGGAGCATAATTAAAAGAACCACCTTGTCCTTTTGCACCATTAGTGCTGCACAAGTTGGCTCTTTCAGTTGCTAACGCATGGGGGGGTTAAAGGTTCAGTTTCAACTTGATCCAATTAGGCCTCGGCCTACACTCAGCTCCTCCTGCTGTCCCTGGGCTCTAACACCGCTAGTTGGTGCCTGGAAGTGCTGGCTGCACAGTTAACACTTGCTGCCATGTTATTGGGTTTCAGTAACGTCATCTGATTCCCAGCTGTGTATCTGGCAAAACCTATCTGCTCCTCCTGCTGTCCCTGGGCTCTAACACTGTCAGTTGGTGCCTGGAAGTGCTGTCCGCACAGAGAAAAACACCCGTCAATGTGTCAGTGGGGTTCAGTAACACCAGCTGTGCCCTTGCTGTGTAGCCGGCAACGTGTCCTGCAAACGCCACGCAGACACAAAGCTGCCTCCAGTGCAGGCTTCGGCCTACACTCTGCTCCTCTGCTTCTCCTGCTGTCCCTGGGCTTCAACACTGCCAGTTGTTGCCCGGGAGTGCTGGCTGCACAGAGAAAAACACCCGTCAATGTGTCAGTGGGGTTCAGTAATGCCAGCTGTGCCCCTGCTGTGTAGCCCGCAACGTGTCCTGCAAACGCCATGCAGACACAAAGCTGCCTCCAGTGCAGGCTTCGGCCTACACTCTGCTCCTCTGCTCCTCCTGCTGTCCCTGGGCTTCAACACCGCCAGTTGGTGCACGGAATTGCTGGCTGTACAGAGAAATACACCCGTCAATGTGTCAGTGGGGTTCAGTAACGCCAGCTGTTCCCCTGCTGTGTAGCCGGCAACGTGTCCTGCAAATGCTACGCAGACAGTACAACAAAAATTTAAGGGAACCTGCCCCCCCAGGTGTTTGTAACTAAAAGAGCCACCTTGTGCAACACTAATGCTGCATTTGGACAAGGTGGCTTTTAGTTTTACTCCTTGCAGATGCTGAACTAAACACTTATAAAATGTTTCCTCTGATACCGTTCAAACATCCTGGAGATGTGACTTTCCTTCGTAATGACACGCAGCAACCCCCTTGCCGCTGTGCGCCACCGCCTTAGCGTTGTTTGAATCTGTCCCGGAGCCTGCGCTGTAATGTTATCCCTTGGCCATCCGCAGTTAGCGCTGCCCGTCTTCTGACATCATTTGTAGTCAGGCTGGCTGCGCCTGTGTGGACGCGCTGCCCAAGATCACATGCCTCAGTGTCTTCTTTATTCTCACTGCGGGGCTGGGATTCATGGGAATGCGCTGTGCAAATCTTCGCCTCTCACTCATCTCCTTCCGCCTTCTTCAGACTGTGCGGCTTCACGGCCGTGGCATGCAATAAGGGATCAGCTGACGCCGCACAGTCTGAAGCAGGAGTAAGGACATGAGTGACAGGTGCCAATATTTACTGCGCAAGGCCATGAATCCCAGCCCCGCAGTGTACAGTAAATAAATCAGAAGACACTGCGGGGCAGGGATTCATGACCTTGCGCAGTAACAGCACATGGCCAAGGGATAACACAACAGTGCAGACTCCGGAACACAAAAAAGCAACTCCGGAGACATTGCCAAGCACCAAGGGGGTATGTTTGACAGCTGTGCTTCGTCTCATTAAGAAGGAAAGTCCCGCTTCCGAGACACTTTCATGGTATGAGGGGAAAAATTTTATAAGTGTTTCATTCAGCGTGTGCAAGGAACATAATTAAAAGAGCCACCTTTTCCTTGTGCAGCATTACTGCTGCACAAGATGGCTCTTCCAGTTACTAATGCCTGGGGGGGTTCAAGGGTTCCCTTTCAACTTGCTCCAGTGCAGGCTTCGGCCTACACTCTGCTCCTCCTGCTGACCCTGGGCTCTAACACCGCCAGTTGGTGCCTGGAAGTGCTAGCTGCACAGAGAAAAACACCCGTCAATGTGTCAATGGGGTTCAGTAACGCCAGCTGTTCCCCTGCTGTGTAGCCTGCAACGTGTCCTGCAAACGCCACGCAGACACAAAGCTGCCTCCAGTGCAGGCTTCGGCCTACACTCTGCTCCTCCTGCTGTCCCTGGGCTTCAACACTGCCAATTGGTGCCCGGAAGTGCTAGCTGCACAGAGAAAAATACCCGTCAATGTGTCAGTGGGGTTCAGTAATGCCAGCTGTTCCCCTGCTGTGTAGCCAGCAACGTGTCCTGCAAACGCACGCAGACAAAACAGACACTAAGCTGCCTCCCGTGCAGGCTTCGGCCTACACTCTGCTTCCCCTGCTGACCCTTTGCTCCAACACCGCTAGTTGGGGCTCTAGGATGACAATCTTGAATAGGTCCCCATCCTGGTTCCAGTACCGTCAGCTGGTTCCGGGCAGAGCCTTTGGCTTAGGTGCCTCCTTCTGGGTATCCGAGTTCCACCAACGTCAGGTGGTCCTTGGTAGTGCTTTCTGGCACGGGTACCTCCTGCTTAGTAACCGGGTTCCAGTAACATCAGCTGGTCCTCGGTAGTTCCATTGGCTCTTGGACCTTCGGGTAGCCATCCGAGTTCCAGTTCCATTAGCTGGTTCTCGACATTTTGTCAGCCTTCTTGTACCTTCTGCTACATTTCCAAGTTCAAGACCCTAAAGACGATGACCCTGAAGACCACCCCTAAGATGACGACGACACCAGAGACGACAACCCCTGAGACGACGACCCTGGAGACGACAACCCTGAAGACCACCCCGATGACGACGACGACCCTGGAGACGATGACCCTGGAGATGACAACCTGGAAGACTGAGAAGCAGAAGAACAAGGAGCTGCAGAACACAGAGCAGAAGAACATTAAGCATGAGACTAAAAATCTGAGCAAAAGATATTATATTAATAATAATAATTAATAATCTTTATTTTTATATAGAGCTAACATTTTCCACAGCGCTTTACAGTTTGCACACATTATCGTCGCTGTCCCCATTGGGGCTCACAATCTAAATTCCCTATCAGTATGTCTTTGGAATGTGGGAGGAAACCGGAGTACCCGGAGGAAACCCACGCAAACAAGGAGAGAACATACAAACTCTTTGCAGATGTTGTCCTTAGAACAGTCCTTGTCCTTAGGAGTCCTTGGATGTTGTCCTTAGGAGTCCTTGAACCCAGGAAGAAGACTAAGCAGTGTATGGGGGTGAGTTCATTCCTCCTCGTGGTGCCCCTGGATAAAGCCTGCTGCTGCAGGCCAAACTGAACGCGGACAAATCCTGTTGTAACTAGTGTTGAGCGATACCTTCCGATATGCAAAGGTATCGGTATCGGATTGGATCGGCCGCTATCCAAAAAATATCGGATATCGCCGATACCGATACCCGATACCAATGCACATCAATGGGACACAAAATATCGGAATGGTTCCCAGGGTCTGAAGGAGAGGAAACTCTCCTTCAGGCCCTGGGATCCATATTCATGTATAAAATAAAGAATAAAAATAAAAAATATTGATATACTCACCCCTCTGACGGCCCCGGTTCTCACCGGTCCAAGCGTCTGCCTCCATTCCTAAGAATGCAGAGTGAAGGACCTTTGATGACGTCGCGGCTTGTGATTGGTCGCGTGACCGTTCATGTGACCAATCACAAGCCGCGACGTCATCGAAGGTCCTTCACTCCCTGCATTCTTAGGAACGGAGGCACCGCTAAGAGCCAGGGCTCGTCCGAGGGTGAGTATATCAATATTTTTTATTTTTATTCTTTATTTTTTACATGAATATGGATCCCAGGGCCTGAAGGAGAGTCTCCTCTCCTCCAGACCCTGGGAACCATACGCACCGCACACTTCCAATTCCGATTTCCGGTATCGCAAAAATATCGGAACTCGGTATCGGAATTCCGATACAGCAAATATCGGCCGATACCCGATATTTGCAGTATCGGAATGCTCAACACTAGTTGCAACTCTTTTGTGACAAGCAGAACGGAAGGTGTAATCTTCAAACTTTTATAGATAACAACTACAGGAATGCCTGTCACAAATAAGAATATGATGAAGAAGTAGAATATGAAGAAGAATAATAGTTTAATAAAAAGAATATGAAGAATGTAACAAAAAAAATAATAGGTAGAAGATGAAGAAGAAGATGAATAAGGAGAAGAAGAAGTTGATGTCAAAGATGCTGCTGCTGAGGATGATGAAGAAGAAAGTGTTGGAGAAGTAAAAAAGAAGGTGAAGGGCATTGAAGTAGTGAAACATCAATACCTGACAAAATAAAAAAAATGTTAACATAGTCAATATCTTTGTAACTCCGAACGTCTTAAAAAAATAATTAAAATTCCTGCTATTCTATTTGATTGAGCTAAACCTATATGCCTTTAATGTCTCCGCCACCTCCCCCAATACATCCTACATTATTCTTAGTTGTTTCCTTCATGTAGAATGAACCTACAAGGAAATAAAGGGTTTATTTTAATTCCGATATTTTGCTCCCATTGACTTGCATTGGTATCGGGTATCGGTATCAGCTAGATCCGATATTTTGCCGATGTCGGCCGATCCAATCCGATACCGATACTTTCGAATATCGGAAGGTAACGCTCAACACTATCCATACGGTGTGCTACAATGTGTGCTATATGTTTACAGACTTCCCAGAGGAAAAGATAAACTTTATGGGTCAGAAATTCAGGCTTGTGACTGTGTTAGAGGAAAAGGTGCAAAGTCTTCAGGAGAGAACAGCTACACTGAAGCTCATGAAAGAAGATGAGGATTTTCTTGTAAGAGCAAAAGAATCTCTTCAGAAAGGTGCAAAAAAAAGAACTTTTCCGTGGATTAGCTAATGACAGGAGCTAATGACAGAGTAGAAATAACTATTCAGAATGTTCGAAAATAAGCATCTTTCAAAGTACCTGCAGAAGAAGAGAGATGAAAGCATGTGACCCAAATAACCAGGAGGATGTGGAGGCAGTTTGCACCCTTACCTCTGAAGAACTGTTACCAGGCTCTCACGCAGGAGAACTATTAAGATGTACATTAAAAAGTGCTTTGCCCACAAAGAACACTCCACTCTTGAAGGGAGAAAAAGAAGCACTGTGGTGAAGAAGAAAAGGAAAGTGTGGTTCTGGGGGATTCCCTACTGAGATGAACAGAAGCTGCTATATGCCGACTGGATATTACCTCACGAAAAGTGTGCTGTCTTCCAGGTGCCCAAATCAAACATGTGTCTGATAGGGTATCAAGACTCTTCAGTGCTACAGATGACTACCCACACCTACTAATATATGTAGGAACAAATGACACAGCAAAAAAGGACCTGGAAACAATATGCAGAGACTTTGAAGACCTAGGCCGGAATGTGAAGGAACTAGGAGTGCAGGTTGTCTTCTCTTCCATCCTCCCAGTGGATGGACATAAAACAAGGAGATTGAACAGGATTCTACAATGAACAATATATATATTGTTACCAGTGACAATATCACTGGTAAGGTAAAAGAGGAGAGATATGTGTCACTGCGCTTAATGGCGTCAGTGATATAAAACCAGAGTATATTCCTCCAGCACACTACGTGTTGTGAGGGTTAAGTTAGTTACATAATGGGCTGGTTTCATATGGACCTTCATAGAGCGCGTGGGAGAAGGTCCACTTTATCTCCACTTGAAGAGCTGCCAGGACCTGTGTGATGTCAAGATCAAGTAGTCAGGCATATGATGGAAAGTGTCACATGGTCTGGGGTTTAAGTAAATGGGCTCTACATGCAGTCTGGGTTTAGCAAGACTGGAGAGAGGAGTCTCCAGTGTCTTTGTGTCTTATCGAGCATAGAATAATTCTGGATTGCACCAGAGCAGGGTGCCACCCGCAACGTATGGACTGTGTTGCAGCGTTTTGTTTTTCTTTGTTGCTTTTCCTGCTTTAGCTGGAAAGGCTGAGTATTTTTCCCCCTTGGGTTGGTCTATACAGCCTTATAATAAACCAGTGAGGATTTAAAGAGACAATATTCCCATTTTTTACCTCGGTATACCGCCACATGAGTTGAACTACCACAAGTGGTGTTTCAAATGAGGGCAACGTTACGGAAACGCCAGTAGCAGCCACAGTCAAACCACATGTCCTGGGTAAAGGAGGCCACAAGCCAGCGGACACAGTCTGGAAAAATGGAGGACCTGCTCAAGCATCTGGTGAGCGCACAGCAGCAACAACAGCTGGCACATCAGGAGACAAGTAAGTTGATTATCCAGCAACTGCAACAGCAGCAGCAGCATCAGGACAAGGTCAGACTACAGCAGCATAAGATCAATTTGGTTGCCGAGGCAGTTCATGGAAGACCAGAAGACCAGCCCACAAGTCCAGGTGACGATACGCACATCTGGGAGGCGGTAAGACTAGCGATGCAGAAAATGACCCCAGGTGATGATATAGAGGCATTTCTGACTTTTTGAGCGGGTTGCGGAGCGAGAGAAACTGCCACCAGACTAGTGGGTGGAAGTGCTGGTGGCCCCTTATCTAACTGGCAAGACCCAGAAGGCTTATTATGACCTGGTCTTACAAGATGCCCAGGAATATGCCAAACTAAAAACTGAGATACTCGCACTCTCAGTGTGACTATGTCTGTTCGAGCACAAAGGGTTCATCACTGGGTGTATTGCGGTGATAAACTTCCTCACTCCCAAATGTTCGACTTGCTGCATCTGGTGCAGAAAATGGTTACAGCCGGAGTCCTCCACCCCAGCCCAGGTGGTGGAGCGGGTTGTAGTGGACAGGTTTATTAATTCCCTTCAAAGGCCAGTACAGACATGGGTTGCCCAGGGGAATCTCCAGAATGCGGATGACCTGTTCAGGTTAGTATAAAGGTACCAGGTGGTTCCCTTAGGAAGCCGGGGGTGGCGATTCTTCATATTGCGGTACCCAGCGGGAGCCCGAGTCCCAAAAGAGGGGTAGCAGAGCCACCACTGGGGAAAGTCCGAGGTCCCAAGGAGCCGTTGAAGGGTTGCAAAAGACTGCTGGTAAACACCTGATATGTTGGTAGTGTCACGGGCCTGGACACGTGGCTGCCCATTGTCCTGTGTCTTCTGAGCAGATAGATTTCATCCTAGTGGAAAAATCCAGCTTCCAAAAACATCAAAATTTATTGAAGATAAAATCCAAAGTCCACAAACATGGTTCACAGGGAAGAGAATAGCAGCATGCTACGCGTTTCGAACAATAAGTTCTTTTTCAAAGCTTTGAAAAAGAACTTATTGTTCGAAACGCGTAGCATGCTGCTATTCTCTTCCCTGTGAACCATGTTTGTGGACTTTGGATTTTATCTTCAATAAATTTTGATATTTTTGGAAGCTGGATTTTTCCACTTTGTTCCATTGTCTCACGTGAAGACTGCACGTTATCCGGGCTTCCCCACTACAAATGCCTAATAGGTGAGCTGGTTTTCCACTTTTTTTTAGATTTCATCCTAGGCAGGCGCTGCTCAAATTTTGCTTATCCTGCTTGCAGGGTGGATAATCAGCCCGGAGATGGGCCTCAGTCATGTCCTCTGACCATAAATGGGATGCTGGTGTCAGGACTATTAGACTTGGGGAGTTTGGTGACCCTGATAAGAGCGACACACCCCCACCAGTTGATCCCAGGATAAAATGTGGGCATCCGCTGCATCCATGGCGATGCCAAGGACTACCCTGTTGCCAAAATGTATATCAAAACCAACTGTGGCACTGAGTCCCATGAGGTCAGGGTTGCGAAAGACTTGCTACACCCCCTGATAATTGGGCGAGACTTCAAACTTGTTTTGAACTTGTGGAAAAAGGTTGGAATGCTAAGTGACTCAGTCAGAAGCCCACTCAGGCCTGATCAATCCCCGTCACAGCCAGAGGTGAAGGAGTTCCCCTTGTGTGTCCTGGCGGGTGATGAGGATGAGATGGTGGTCAGTGAGGCCGAGGTTGCTCATCTGGGGTTTTCTGGGGAAAATTTTGGCTCTACTCAGATGCGGGATCTTACCCTAAAAAGTGCATTTGAAAATGTGTCAGTGATAGATGGGGTTAATGTAGCGAGACTGCTACATCATCACAGGTCATTCTTGCAATGCTTTACTGGGAACTGGAGCATCGCGAGCATCGGGAACGCTGTGGGGGACGCCGGAAGGTGAGAATATTAAGATTTTTTTTTTTATTATTATTTTTAACATTATATCTTTTTACTATTGATGCTGCCTATGCAGCATCAATAGTAAAAAAAGAGAGAGAGCGAGAGAGAATTTCCCTGACTGGAAATTCTTCCACGCATGCTCAGTTTCAAAAGATGGAACCCGTCGCTGGATTCCTGCTTTTGACACACAGCAATGGCGCAATTTTCAGATGTGCACGAAAAACATTTTTATATGCGTTGTCTCAGCCCGACGGACAACGATTTTACGACGGATCCAGTGCACGATGGATGAAACGGAAGGCCATCTGTCACAATCCGTCGCTAATACAAGTCTATGAGAAAAAAATGATCCAGCAGAAACATTTGCTGGATCCGTTTTTTTTCACAAAATTACGCATTGTGACGGAAAAAGAAAGACGGAAGTGTGAAAGAGGATTTAGCCTGTAGTATTATTGTTCTGGGACCTGTAGTCCCACAAGTATTTGTATAGTTAAAAGGGAGGCTTGCAGGGTTAGTCAGAGAGCTGGACGGGACTAGCTAACCACACACACATCTCCCACCTATGGGGGTGGTTACAGGTACATAATGTGACCAGGGTTTGGGTCACATGTTCAGAGTGTATGGACCGGAATGGTCAGTGTGTAAAGTCCTGGATGGTCTGTGTTGGAATGTCCTGGAGTTGACTGGATTCCTGGAAGAACATGGTGAGGCCATGGACCGAGGGCCTGTGTGTTGGAATTGCCTGGGACTGGACTTCTTGAATAGCACACGGAGAGGCCATATCCGCAGAGCTTGAGATGGCTGCTGTGTTGGGGAAGCTACAGTTCCTTCTACAGGTCTGGACTATCTGAGGTGCCCTGGTCACAAGGACATTGATCCCAGTAAGGCAGCTTTCCACTGGGAACCAGCACTGACAGGGGTCAGTGTGTGGAGCAGGAGCTCCTGTAAGGTAACTCCAGATAAAGGGGCTTATGGGCAGAGAAGTATCAGCCATTGGAACAGACTGTCGGTCGCTAATGCGTACCATTGATGTATATAATGAACTGTTTATGATGCAATTTATGAGACTAAATAAACTGGAATAGACTGTTTTTGTGAGAAACCATGCCTGAGTGCTTTAATCCCCTTGCCAAGCGAGTGTCCCCCAATGCACTCAGGGAGCTCTATCTCACTATATATATATATATATATATATATATATATATATATATATATATATATATATATATATATATATTGTGAGGGGTTGACTCACTCAGCTTCTTCCCAAGCAAGACACAGGAATCCTTCTTGTGGTAAAATAACTGCTGGTTTATTGTAGAACTGCATAAACCACAGCAGGGATCAGCAAAGTAAACGGAGGCTTTCTGGCATAACTGCAAAACAAAAGGGTAATGTATAACAAAGTCCAATTGTCTGAGGGATTCGCCTTCTCAGATCACCATGTGGTTATGTGGTCAGACCACCATGTGCCTCCACCTGAAGCCACCATTTGGAGTCTTTCCTGTCCAAAAACAACACACAGACTGCCTCTCAAATCCAGCCATTTAAACACATACCACTTGACTGATCACATGACTGATATCACACAGATCCTGTTAGCACACGGCTGTTCAAACTCTGCAGATGAAGATATGGTGGACATCTTCCCACCCACTCTATAGATGTCCACCTAAAACCAGCCTATGTATGCAATTTTAATTTAACCCTCACAACACAGGGCATGCCGAAGGAAAACACTCTGATTTCACATCACTGACACCATTATGTGCAGTAAACATATCTCCCCGCATATATAAAAAAATATAAATATATCCCTACATCTGTGTGCAGAATTATTAGGCAAGTTGTATTTTAGAGGATTATTTTTATTATTGATCAACAACTATGTTCTCAATCAACCCAAAAGACTCATAAATATCAAAGCTTAATATTTTTGAAAGTTGGAGTGTTTTTTTTTTGAGATTTGGCTAACTTAGGAGGATATCTGTTTGTGCAGGTAACTATTACTGTGCAGAGTTATTAGGCAACTTAATAAAAACCAAATATATTCCCATCTCACTTGTTTATTTTCACCAGGTAAACCAATATAACTGCACAAAAATTAGAAATAAACATTTCTGACATGCAAAAACAAAACCCCAAAAAAATTTGTGACCAATATAGCCACCTTTCTTTATGATGACACTTAACAGCCTTCCATCCATAGATTCTGTCAGTCGCTTGATCTGTTTATGATTAACATTGCGTGCAACAGCCACCACAGCCTCCCAGACACTGTTCCGAGGGTTGTACTGTTTTCCCTCCCTGTAGATCTCACATTTGATGATGGACCACAGGTTCTCTATGGGGTTCAGATCAGATGAACAAGGGGCCATGTCATTATTTTTTTCTTCTTTGAGACCTTTACTGGCCAGCTACGCTGTAGAGTAGTTGGAGGCATGTGATGGAGCATTGTCCTGCATGAAAACCATGTTTTTCTTGAACGATACCGACTTCTTCCTGTACCACTGCTTGAAGAAGTTGTCTTCCAGAAACTGGCAGTAGGTCTGGGAGTTGAGCTTCACTCCATCCTCAACCTGAAAAGGTCCCACAAGTTCATCTTTGATGATACCAGCCCATACAGTACCCCACCTCCACCTTGCTGGCGTCTGAGTCAGAGTGGAGCTCTCTGCACTTTACTGATCCAGCCTCTGGCCCATCCATCTGGCCCATCAAGAGTCACTCTCATTTCATCAGTCCATAAAACCTTTGAAAAGTCAGTCTTAAGATATTTCTTGGCCCAGTCTTGATGTTTTATCTTTTGTTTCTTGTTCAAAGGTGGTCGTTTTTCAGCCTTCCTTACCTTGGCCATGTCCCTGAGTATCGCACACCTTGTGCTTTTTGTTACTCCAGTAATGTTGCAGCTCTGAAATATGGCAAAACTGGTGGAAAATGGCATCTTGGCAGCTTCACGCTTTATTTTCCTCAATTCAAGGGCAGATATTTTGCGCCTTTTTTGCCCAACACGCTTCTTGCGACCCTGTTGGCTATTTGCCATGAAACGCTTCATTGTTCGGTGATCACGTTTCAAAAGTTTGGCAATTTCAAGACTGCTGCATACTCTGCAAGACATCTCACAATTTTGGACTTTTCAGAGCCCGTCAAATCTCTCTTCTGACCCATTTTGCCAAAAGAAAGGAAGTTGCCTAATAATTAAGCACACCTTATATAGGGTTTTGATGTCATTAGTAGGGTTGAGCGACTTTCATTTTTTTAAGATCGAGTAGGGTTTTGGGAAACCCGATTTTGTCCAGAGTCGAGTCGAGTGCAGTCGGCCGATTGTCGCTAAAAGTCGGGGATCGACCGAAACACGAAACCCAATGCAAGTCAATGGGGAAGCATAGTCGGCAGTGAGTGGAGGCCAGGAAAACACCTACAGTGCCCATTTTAATGCCAAAAACATCCATTCTTGTTTCTGAAGCTTGTCAATCTTAATTAACTTTATAATAATAGTTGGGCATAGGAAATTGGGGGTCATTTGGCAAAAGTTGTGGGGGGAGTAGGGCTGGCTCAAGTTTTTCGTGGGCCCAGGAAATGCGGACTACGTCACGGCGGTGTTGCAGGGAGAGGTAAGTATTTCAACGTTGCAAGTGCTGTGATCCTGAGCAAGCAGGGGGGGCCCACTCGTTCGCATTGGCACTGGCACAGGGCCCCTCAAAGTACGGCGGTGTGTTTGCATGGCGGGGGCACCTCCCACCAGCAGCGACACTTTTGCGTACTCTGAGGGGCCCTGTGCCAGTGACGTCGCCAACGAGTATGCCCCCCGCACCTGATGAAGGAACCTGCACTTTCATCTGCACCTTCCTCTTTGTCCCTGTGTAAGGTGGTATAACATGCGGGAAGGGGAACCTTACTTTCAGCAGGGTCAGATTCTGGCTGTGTAGAGTACAAGGGGAATGTAGTGGTCTAGGTCAATGTACCAGCAGACTCATCTAGCAGTGGCTGGGCAATGGGCAGGATGAGGAGGAAACAGATACAGGGCCAAAGAATAAAGTAGGCTAAATGCAGATCAAAATTGGTAACAGGACTAAACAGGCGGCATTGCTTTGTTCAGTGGAGTAGCAAACCCAAGAGCAGCAGACACTGTTTTAAGGGCCCAACCACACTAGTAGGCCAAATGCAGTTTAATATCTGATAGTATAGGCCGAAAGCCAGAATGTGGAAGCTCAGCTTTGTTCAGTTGAGGACAACACCAGGCAGGGGCAGACACCTTTAGTAGGCCGGAACAGCCAATTTTTTAAAAAAACAGCAGTTAATAAGAGGCAGAAGGTAGAAGCTCAGCTTTATTCAGTTGAGGACAACACCAGGCAGGGGCAGACACCTTTAGTAGGCCGGAACAGCCAATTTCATTTTTAAAAATCGTAATTTGGAACAGAAGGTAGAAGCTCAGCTTTATTCAGTTGAGGACAACACCAGGCAGGGGCAGACACCTTTAGTAGGCCGGAACAGCCAATTTCATTTTTAAAAATCATAATTTGGAACAGAAGGTAGAAGCTCAGCTTTATTCAGTTGAGGACAACACCAGGCAGGGGCAGACACCTTTAGTAGGCCGGAACAGCCAATTTTTTAAAAAAACAGCAGTTAATAAGAGGCAGAAGGTAGAAGCTCAGCTTTATTCAGTTGAGGACAACACCAGGCAGGGGCAGACACCTTTAGTAGGCCGGAACAGCCAATTTCATTTTTAAAAATCGTAATTTGGAACAGAAGGTAGAAGCTCAGCTTTATTCAGTTGAGGACAACACCAGGCAGGGGCAGACACCTTTAGTAGGCCGGAACAGCCAATTTAAAAAAAAAACAGCAGTTAATAAGAGGCAGAAGGTAGAAGCTCAGCTTTATTCAGTTGAGGACAACACCAGGCAGGGGCAGACACCTTTAGTAGGCCGGAACAGCCAATTTTTTTTAAAAAAACAGCAGTTAATAAGAGCCAGAAGGTAGAAGCTCAGCTTTATTCAGTTGCAGCTTCTTGGCAATAATATAAAGAAGACGCGACAGGACAACACTCGGTGGATGCCATATCTGTGTTTTCAATGGAAAAAAACCTTTCAGTTAACTACTTGCAGGAGAAAGTTTTTGTAGCTGGTGGCCAATTTTTGTACTGTACCAGTTTTTTGTTGTATGTGTTTTTGTTTTTAATGTTAAAATGTCTGCATTTGATATCTCTCCAGTATTTTCTTTTTTATAAGCAAAATACTGCAGTTTTACATCGGTTACATGGATACACAGGCAGCTTGGTGGTCAGTGGAGGAGTATTTAAAGTAGGGACCGCAGACAGGCTATCAAAGGCCTAAAATAACAAACAATAGGCTCATGGCAGTTTTACGTCGGTTACATGGATACACAGGCAGCTTGGTGGTCAGTGGAGGAGTATTTAAAGTAGGGACCGCAGACAGGCTATCAAAGGCCTAAAATACCTAAAAATAGGCTCAAGGCAGTTTTACATCGGTTACATGGATACACAGGCAGCTTGGTGGTCAGTGGAGGAGTATTTAAAGTAGGGACCGCAGACAGGCTATCAAAGGCCTAAAATACCTAAAAATAGGCTCAAGGCAGTTTTACATCGGTTACATGGATACACAGGCAGCTTGGTGGTCAGTGGAGGAGTATTTAAAGTAGGGACCGCAGACAGGCTATCAAAGGCCTAAAATACCTAAAAATAGGCTCAAGGCAGTTTTACATCGGTTACATGGATACACAGGCAGCTTGGTGGTCAGTGGAGGAGTATTTAAAGTAGGGACCGCAGACAGGCTATCAAAGGCCTAAAAAAACAAACAATAGGCTCATGGCAGTTTTACATCGGTTACATGGATACACAGGCAGCATTGTTGTCAGCGGGGGAATATTTAAAGTAGGGACCGCAGACAGGCTATCAAAGGCCTAAAATAACAAACAATAGGCTCATGGCAGTTTTACATCGGTTACATGGATACACAGGCAGCTTGGTGGTCAGTGGAGGAGTATTTAAAGTAGGGACCGCAGACAGGCTATCAAAGGCCTAAAATACCTAAAAATAGGCTCAAGGCAGTTTTACATTAGTTACATGGATACACAGGCAGCTTGGTGGTCAGTGGAGGAGTATTTAAAGTAGGGACCGCAGACAGGCTATCAAAGGCCTACAATAACAAACAATAGGCTCATGGCAGTTTTACATCGGTTACATGGATAAACAGGCAGCATTGTTGTCAGTGGAGGAGTATTTAAAGTAGGGACCGCAGACAGGCTATCAAAGGCCTAAAATAACAAACAATAGGCTCATGGCAGTTTTACATCGGTTACATGGATACACAGGCAGCTTGGTGGTCAGTGGAGGAGTATTTAAAGTAGGGACCGCAGACAGGCTATCAAAGGCCTAAAATAACAAACAATAGGTTCATGGCAGTTTTACATCGGTTACATGGATACACAGGCAGCTTGGTGGTCAGTGGAGGAGTATTTAAAGTAGGGACCGCAGACAGGCTATCAAAGGCCTAAAATACCTAAAAATAGGCTCAAGGCAGTTTTACATCGGTTACATGGATACACAGGCAGCTTGGTGGTCAGTGGAGGAGTATTTAAAGTAGGGACCGCAGACAGGCTATCAAAGGCCTAAAATACCTAAAAATAGGCTCAAGGCAGTTTTACATTGGTTACATGGATACACAGGCAGCTTGGTGGTAAGTGGAGGAGTATTTAAAGTAGGGACCGCAGACAGGCTATCAAAGGCCTACAATAACAAACAATAGGCTCATGGCAGTTTTACATCGGTTACATGGATACACAGGCATCTTGGTGGTCAGTGGAGGAGTATTTAAAGTAGGGACCGCAGACAGGCTATCAAAGGCCTAAAATAACAAACAATAGGCTCATGGCAGTTTTACATCGGTTACATGGATACACAGGCAGCATTGTTGTCAGCGGGGGAGTATTTAAAGTAGGGACCGCAGACAGGCTATCAAAGGCCTAAAATAACAAACAATAGGCTCATGGCAGTTTTACATCGGTTACATGGATACACAGGCAGGCAGCTTGGTGGTCAGTGGAGGAGTATTGCAAGGAGTGTCTGTCCCAGTACTCCCAAAATATAAATAGATGTTAATGTCTCGCAAAACAACCAAAAAAAAAAAAAAAAAGGTGGCATACTTAGGTACAGGGGTGGGCTCATCTGCTGAGTTTCTGACATAGTAATTTGGCAGTAACTATTTAATGGTGCCAATATAGGACACAGACACAGACTACTTTAAGTTGCATCATAGATGTCTACAAATTTGTATTGTCAGTGCCAGTCAGACATTGAATGATGTCAGCGAATAGACTAAAGATTGGTGGAGCTGTGCGACATAATTTTGCACGTGGTAGAGCACAGTTTGAGCTGGGGGAGGGGGGAACTCTCTTGAGGCCGGCGGGACCGCCCCAGGGTCCTTCATGTTACAACGGTGTGTCTGACATTGGGTGCTCACCACCACCGCCAGAGACACTACATTGTACTATGAGGGACCCAGTGGCAGTGCCGTCGACCAAAAGCGGGCACCCCCACCTCTTCAGACAAACAGCAGTCTCACGGGTGCTTGCGCCAAGTCGCGATACCACGGCCCCGTGTGGGGAGTTTGGCCATTTAGGGAGGTGTAAACATGTTGTATGCTGGACAATCAGCTGCAGCAAATTATACATTAGAAAAGTAATTCACAGTAGTCCACAGGCAAGAGCTTTTCATAGGAAAGCTAGGTGTCGGCCGGGCAAGGTGGGGCAAAAGATTTCGAAATCCAGTTGTGGTTCATTTTAATGAATGTTAGATCGTCAACATTTTGGGTAGCCAGACGAGTCCTTTTTTCGGTTAATATTGAACCTGCAGCACTGAATACTCTTTCTGATAGGACACTTGCTGCCGGGCAAGCAAGCTCCTGCAATGCATATTCTGCCAATTCTGGCCAGGTGTCTAATTTTGATGCCCAGTAATCAAATGGGAATGACGGTTGAGGGTGAACATCGATAAGGGATGAAAAATAGTTAGTAACCATACTGGACAAATGTTGTCTCCTGTCACTTTCAATTGATGCAGCAGTACCTGTCCTGTCTGCGGTCATAGCAAAATCACTCCACAACCTGGTCAGAAAACCCCTCTGTCCAACGCCACTTCTGATGTGTGCACCCCTAACACTCCTAGTCTGCTGCCCCCTGGAGCTCGTGTGAGAACGATCACGTGCGCTGTGTGCTGGGAATGCCTGAAGCAAACGGTCAACAAGAGTTGATTGTTTGGTTGCTAATATTAGTTCCAAGTTCTCATGTGGCATAATATTTTGCAATTTGCCTTTATAGCGTGGATCAAGGAGGCAGGCCAACCAGTAATCGTCATCGTTCATCATTTTCGTAATGCGTGTGTCCCTTTTTAGGATACGTAAGGCATAATCCGCCATGTGGGCCAAAGTTCCAGTTGTCAAATCTCCTGTTGTGATTGGTTGAGGGGCAGTTTCAGGCAAATCTACGTCACTTGTGTCCCTCAAAAAACCAGAACCCGGCCTTGCCACGCAACCAATTTCCAGTGCCCCCGGGAAAGCTTCCGCATTAAAAATATACTCATCCCCATCATCCTCCTCGTCCTCCACCTCCTCTTCGCCCGCTACCTCATCCTGTACACTGCCCTGACCAGACAATGGCTGACTGTCATCAAGGCTTTCCTCTTCCTCTAGTGCAGACGCCTGCTCCTTTATGTGCGTCAAACTTTGCATCAGCAGACGCATTAGGGGGATGCTCATGCTTATTACGGCGTTGTCTGCACTAACCAGCCGTGTGCATTCCTGAAAACACTGAAGGACTTGACACATGTCTTGTATCTTGGACCACTGCACACCTGACAACTCCATGTCTGCCATCCTACTGCCTGCCCGTGTATGTGTATCCTCCCACAAAAACATAACAGCCCGCCTCTGTTGGCACAGTCTCTGAAGCATGTGCAGTGTTGAGTTCCACCTTGTTGCAACGTCTATGATTAGGCAATGCTGGGGAAGGTTCAAAGACCGCTGATAGGTCTGCATACGGCTGGCGTGTACAGGCGAATGTCGGATATGTGAGCAAAGTCCACGCACTTTGAGGAGCAGGTCGGAGAACCCAGGATAAGTTTTCAATAAGCACTGCACCACCAGGTATAAGGTGTGAGCCAGGCAAGGAATGTGTTTCAGTTGGGAAAGGGAGATGGCAGCCATGAAATTCCTTCCGTTATCACTCACTACCTTGCCTGCCTCAAGATCTACTGTGCCCAGCCACGGCTGCGTTTCTTGTTGCAAGAACTCGGACAGAACTTCCGCGGTGTGTCTGTTGTTGCCCAAACACTTCATAGCCAATACAGCCTGCTGACTCTTGCCAGTAGCTGGCCCATAATGGGACAACTGGTGTGCAACAGTGTCATCTGCCGATGGAGTGGTTGGCCGACTGCGGTCTGTGGAAGAGCTGTAGCTTCTGCAGGAGGATGAGGAGGAGGAGGAGGAGGGGGTGCGAATGCCTACAGCCAACTGTTTCCTAGACCGTGGGCTAGGCACAACTGTCCCGAAATTGATGTCCCCTGTGGACCCTGCATCCACCACATTCACCCAGTGTGCCGTGATGGACACATAACGTCCCTGGCCATGCCTACTGGTCCATGCATCTGTAGTCAGGTGCACCTTTGTACTCACAGATTGCCTGAGTGCATGGACGATGCGCTGTTTAACATGCTGGTGCAGGGCTGGGATGGTTTTTCTTGAAAAAAAGTGTCGACTGGGTAGCTCGTATCGTGGTTCAGCGTACTCCATCAGGGCTTTGAAAGCTTCGCTTTCAACTAACCGGTAGGGCATCATCTCTAACGAGATTAGTCTAGCTATGTGGGCGTTAAAACCCTGTGTACGCGGATGCGAGGATAAGTACTTCCTTTTTCTAACCAGAGTCTCATGTAGTGTGAGCTGAACTGGAGAGATGGAGATCGTGGAACTTGCGGGTGTGCCGGTGGACATGGCAGACTGAGAGACGGTTGGAGACGGTATTGTTTCCGCCAGTGCCCTAGATGCAATATTTCCTCCTACAAAACTGGTGATTCCCTGACCCTGACTGCTTTTGGCTGTCAAAGAAACCTGCACAGATACTGACGGTGGTGCGGAAAATGGTGGCCTTACAGTGACGGAAGGGATGTTGCGTTGCTGACTAGCTTCATTGGCCGAGGGTGCTACAACCTTAAGGGACGTTTGGTAGTTAGTCCAGGCTTGAAAATGCATGGTGGTTAAGTGTCTATGCATGCAACTAGTATTGAGACTTTTCAGATTCTGACCTCTGCTTAAGCTAGTTAAACATTTTTGACAGATGACTTTGCGCTGATCAATTGGATGTTGTTTAAAAAAATGCCAGACTGCACTCTTCCTAGCATCGGATCCCTTTTCAGGGATTGCAGACTGAGCTTTAACCGGATGGCCACGCTGTCCTCCAACAGGTTTTGGCTTTGACACGCGTTTTGGGCCAGATACGGGCCTGGCAGATGGAACCTGTTGCGATGTTGATGCCTGCTGCGGCCCCTCCTCCACCTCCGCTTCTGAACTACTGCCGCCTGCACCCTGTTCCCCCAATGGCTGCCAATCGGGGTCAACAACTGGGTCATCTATTACCTCCACTTCGAGCTCGTGTGCAACTTCGTCTGTGTCACTGTGTCGGTCGGTGGTATAGCGTTCGTGGCGGGGCAACATAGTCTCATCAGGGCCTGATTGTGGATCAGTACCCTGAGAGGGCAATGTGGTGGTCTGAGTCAAAGGAGCAGCATAGTACTCTGGCTGTGGCTGTGCATCAGTGCACTCCATGTCAGAATCTACTTGTAATGGGCATGGCCTGTTAAGTGTTTCACTTTCTAAGCCAGGGACGGTATGTGTAAAGAGCTCCATGGAGTAACCCGTTGTGTCGCCTGCTGCATCCTTCTCTCTTGTTGTTGTTTTTGCTGAGGAGGACAAGGAGGCAACTTGTCCCTGACCGTGAACATCCACAAGCGACGCGCTGCTTTTACATTTACCAGTTTCAGAAGAGGAGGCAAAAGAGCTAGAGGCTAAGTTTGCAATGTAAGCCAAAACTTGCTGTTGCTGCTCCGGCTTTAAAAGCGGTTTTCCTACTCCCAGAAAAGAAAGCTTTCGAGGCCTTGTGTAGCCAGACGACGAAACAGGCTCCACAGCTCCAGACTTAGGTGGAATATTTTTATCCCCACGACCACCTGATGCTCCACTACCACTACCATCATTACCAGCTGACAATGAACGCCCATGGCCACGACCTCTTGCACCAGACTTCCTCATTGTTTGAAAAACTTAACCAAATTAACTTTATTTGTTGCTGTCAAACAACTTGCACAGTGAGCTATAACTTCAGTATGATTTCAATATCCCTTAACAGGTTGGTGAGACCACAAGGAAAATCAGGCACAATGTTACACACTCTGTTTTCTGTGGCACCAAATCACAGAGATGACACACACGCAGGACTGTCACTCAAGCACAAATGTCAATATTAATCTCCCACCTATTTTTTTATTATTTTTTTTTTCTCAGGGAGACTTTAGAAACCAAATAAGATAAAATGTTTTTTTCAGGGACAATTTAGAAACCAAATAATAATAATAAAAAAAAAGGCTTTCTATGGCCCACTGAATGAGAGATGGCACACACAGGAGTGGCACACAAGCCCTGACTGAGGCCAATATTTTTCTCCCACTGATTGATGTAGTGTTTTTTTGTTAAGGTAGATTTTCGAACCCAAATCAAGGAAAAAAATAAATAGGCTTTCTATGGCTCACTGAGTGAGAGATGGCACACACAGGAGTGGCACACAAGCCCTGAGGCCAATATTTTTCTCCCACTGATTGATGGAGTTTTTTTTTTTAAGGTAGATTTTCGAACCCAAATCAAGGAAAAAAATAAATAGGCTTTCTATGGCCCACAATTTGAGAGAGAGAGGTGGCACACCCAGGAGTCAAGACTGGCACACAAGCTGAAAGGGCAATATTAATCTCCCACTGTTTTTTTTTTTTTTTTCAGGGAGAATTTAGAAACCAAATAATAATAATAAAAAAAAAAAGGCTTTCTATGGCCCACTGAGTGAGAGATGGCACACACAGGAGTGGCACACAAGCCCTGACTGAGGCCAATATTTTTCTCCCACTGATTGATAAAGTGTTTTTTTGTTAAGGTAGATTTTCGAACCCAAATCAAGCAAAAAAATAAATAGGCTTTCTATGGCCCACTGAGTGAGAGATGGCACACACAGGAGTGGCACACAAGCCCTGACTGAGGCCAATATTTTTCTCCCACTGATTGATGTAGTGTTTTTTTGTTAAGGTAGATTTTCGAACCCAAATCAAGCAAAAAAATAAATAGGCTTTCTATGGCCCACTGAGTGAGAGATGGCACACACAGGAGTGGCACACAAGCCCTGACTGAGGCCAATATTTTTCTCCCACTGATTGATGTAGTGTTTTTTTTTAAGGTAGATTTTCGAACCCAAATCAAGCAAAAAAATAAATAGGCTTTCTATGGCCCACTGAGTGAGAGATGGCACACACAGGAGTGGCACACAAGCCCTGACTGAGGCCAATATTTTTCTCCCACTGATTGATGTAGTGTTTTTTTTTAAGGTAGATTTTAGAACCCAAATCACGGAAAAAAATAAATAGGCTTTCTATGGCCCACTGAGTGAGAGATGGCACACACAGGAGTGGCACACAAGCCCTGACTGAGGCCAATATTTTTCTCCCACTGATTGATGGAGTTTTTTTTTAAGGTAGATTTTCGAACCCAAATCAAGGAAAAAAATAAATAGGCTTTCTATGGCCCACAATTTGAGAGAGAGAGGTGGCACACCCAGGAGTCAAGACTGGCACACAAGCTGAAAGGGCAATATTAATCTCCCACTGTTTTTTTTTTATTTATTTTTTTTCAGGGAGACTTTAGAAACCAAATAATAAAATAAAATAAAAAAAAAGGCTTTCTATGGCCCACTGAGTGAGAGATGGCACACACAGGAGTGGCACACAAGCCCTGACTGAGGCCAATATTTTTCTCCCACTGATTGCTGTAGTGTTTTTTTTTAAGGTAGATTTTAAAACCCAAATCAAGCAAAAAAATAAATAGGCTTTCTATGGCCCACTGAGTGAGAGATGGCACACACAGGAGTGGCACACAAGCCCTGACTGAGGCCAATATTTTTCTCCCACTGATTGATGTAGTGTTTTTTTTTAAGGTAGATTTTAGAACCCAAATCAAGCAAAAAAATAAATAGGCTTTCTATGGCCCACTGAGTGAGAGATGGCACACACAGGAGTGGCACACAAGCCCTGACTGAGGCGAATATTTTTCTCCCACTGATTGATGTAGTGTTTTTTTTTAAGGTAGATTTTAGAACCCAAATCAAGCAAAAAAATAAATAGGCTTTCTATGGCCCACAATTTGAGAGAGAGAGGTGGCACACCCAGGAGTCAAGACTGGCACACAAGCTGAAAGGGCAATATTAATCTCCCACTGTTTTTTTTTTTATTTTTTTTTTTCAGGGAGACTTTAGAAACCAACTAATAATAAAAAAAAGCTTTCTATGGCCCACTGAGTGAGAGATGGCACACACAGGAGTGGCACACAAGCCCTGACTGAGGCCAATATTTTTCTCCCACTGATTGATGTAGTGTTTTTTTTTAAGGTAGATTTTAGAACCCAAATCAAGCAAAAAAATAAATAGGCTTTCTATGGCCCACTGAGTGAGAGATGGCACACACAGGAGTGGCACACAAGCCCTGACTGAGGCCAATATTTTTCTCCCACTGATTGATGTAGTGTTTTTTTGTTAAGGTAGATTTTCGAACCCAAATCAAGGAAAAAAATAAATAGGCTTTCTATGGCCCACTGAGTGAGAGATGGCACACACAGGAGTGGCACACAAGCCCTGACTGAGGCCAATATTTTTCTCCCACTGATTGATGTAGTGTTTTTTTTAAGGTAGATTTTAGAACCCAAATCAAGCAAAAAAATAAATAGGCTTTCTATGGCCCACTGAGTGAGAGATGGCACACACAGGAGTGGCACACAAGCCCTGACTGAGGCCAATATTTTTCTCCCACTGATTGATGTAGTGTTTTTTTGTTAAGGTAGATTTTCGAACCAAAATCAAGCAAAAAAATAAATAGGCTTTCTATGGCCCACTGAGTGAGAGATGGCACACACAGGAGTGGCACACAAGCCCTGACTGAGGCCAATATTTTTCTCCCACTGATTGATGTAGTGTTTTTTTTTAAGGTAGATTTTAGAACCCAAATCAAGCAAAAAAATAAATAGGCTTTCTATGGCCCACTGAGTGAGAGATGGCACTCACAGGAGTGGCACACAAGCCCTGACTGAGGCCAATATTTTTCTCCCACTGATTGATGTAGTGTTTTTTTTTAAGGTAGATTTTAGAACCCAAATCAAGCAAAAAAAATAAATAGGCTTTCTATGGCCCACTGAGTGAGAGATGGCACACACAGGAGTGGCACACAAGCCCTGACTGAGGCCAATATTTTTCTCCCACTGATTGATGGAGTTTTTTTTTTTTAAGGTAGATTTTCGAACCCAAATCAAGGAAAAAAATAAATAGGCTTTCTATGGCCCACAATTTGAGAGAGAGAGGTGGCACACCCAGGAGTCAAGACTGGCACACAAGCTGAAAGGGCAATATTAATCTCCCACTGTTTTGTTTTTTTTTGTTTTTTTTTTTCAGGGAGATTTTAGAAACCAAATAATAAAATAAATAAAAAAAAGGCTTTCTATGGCCCACTGAATGAGAGATGGCACACACAGGAGTGGCACACAAGCCCTGACTGAGGCCAATATTTTTCTCCCACTGATTGATGTAGTGTTTTTTTGTTAAGGTAGATTTTCGAACCCAAATCAAGGAAAAAAATAAATAGGCTTTCTATGGCCCACTGAGTGAGAGATGGCACACACAGGAGTGGCACACAAGCCCTGACTGAGGCCAATATTTTTCTCCCACTGATTGATGTAGTGTTTTTTTTAAGGTAGATTTTAGAACCCAAATCAAGCAAAAAAAATAAATAGGCTTTCTATGGCCCACTGAGTGAGAGATGGCACACACAGGAGTGGCACACAAGCCCTGACTGAGGCCAATATTTTTCTCCCACTGATTGATGTAGTGTTTTTTTGTTAAGGTAGATTTTAAAACCCAAATCAAGGAAAAAAATAAATAGGCTTTCTATGGCCCACTGAGTGAGAGATGGCACACACAGGGATGGCACTCTAGCAGAAATGCCAATCTTAATCTCCCACAAAAAAAAAAAAACAGGGACTGTCCTACAATTACTATCTCCCTGCAGTAATCTCAGCCAGGTATGGTAGGCAGCAATAGGAGTGGACTGATGCACAAATTAAATAAAAAAGTGTGGACAAACAAAAAAGATAGCTGTGCAGAAAGGAAGGAACAAGAGGATATGTGCTTTGAAAAAAGCAGTTGGTTTCCACAGTGGCGTACACACAGCAATACAGCTATCAGGGAGCCTTCTAGGGCAGCCCAATGAGCTACAGCACTGAGAGAAAAAAAAAAATGTAGCTTCCACTGTCCCTGCACACCGAAGGTGGTGTTGGACAGTGGAAATCGCTACAGCACAAGCGGTTTGCTGGTTAGTGGACCCTGCCTAAAGCTATCCCTGCTTCTGACGAAGCGGCAGCCAGCAACCTCTCCCTAAGCTCAGATCAGCAGCAGTGAGATGGCGGTCGGCGGGAACGCCCCTTTATAGCCCCTGTGGCGCCGCAGACAGCAAGCCAATCACTGCAATGCCCTTCTCTAAGATGGTGGGGACCAGGAACTATGTCATCACGCTGCCCACACTCTGCGTTCACCTTCATTGGCTGAGAAATGGCGCTTTTCGCGTCATTGAAACGCGACTTTGGCACGAAAGTCGTGTACCGCATGGCCGATGCAACGCTGGGATCGGCTCGGTTTCATGAGACGTCGACTTTGCCAAAAGTCGGCGACTTTTGAAAATGAACGACCCGTTTCGCTCAACCCTAGTCATTAGATAACACCCCTCCTCATTACAGAGATGCACATCACCTGATTTACTTAATTGGCAGTTGGCTCTCAATCCAGAACAACTTGGAGTAGGACAACATGTATAAAAAGTATCATGTGATCAAAATACAACTTGCCTAATAATTCTGCACACAGTGTATATCTAGAGAGAGATACAGTGGGGGAAATAAGTACTTGATCCCTTGATGATTTTGTAAGTTTGCTCACTGACAAAGACATGAACAGTCTATAATTTTAAAGGTAGGTTAATTTTAACATTGAGAGATGGAATATCAAAAATAAAATCTAGAAAATCACATTGTATAAAAATTTATTTGCATTTTGCAAATTTTTGAGAAATAAGTATTTGACGCCCTACCAACAATTAAGAGCTCTGGCTCCTGCAGACCAGTTGGACACTCCTAATCAACGCATTACATGCTTTAAAGACAGCTGTCTTACTTTGTCACCTTTATAAAAGACTCCTGTCTGCATACTCAATTAATCAATCAATCAGACTCTAACCTCTACCACATGGGCAAGGTCAAAGAGCTTTATACGGATGTCAGGGAAAAGATCGTAGACCTGCAAAAAGCTGGAATGGGCTACAAAACCATAAGTAAGATGCTGGGTAAGAAGGAGACATCTGTTGGAGCAATAGTAAGAAAATGGAAGAGATACAAAATTACTGTCATTCAACATCGATCTGGGGCACCATGCAAAATCTCACCTTGTGGGGTATCCTTGATCTTGAGGAAGGTGAGAGATTAGCCTAAAACTACATGGGGGTAACTTGTTAGTGATCTCAAGACAGCTGTGACCACAGTCACCAAGATAACCATTGGTAACACATTAAGCCATAAAGGTTTGAAATCCTGCAGTGCCCGCAAGGTCCCCCTGCTCAATAAGACACTTGTGTAGGCCCATCTGTAGTTTACCAATGAACACCTGGATGATTTTTGTGAGTGATTGGGAAAAGGTGCTTTTGTCAGATGAGACAAAAATTGAGGTCTTTGGCATTAACTCAACTCGCCATGTTTGGAGGAAGAGAAATGTTGCCTATGACCCAAAGAACACTATCCCCACTGTCAAGCATGGAGGTGGAAACATTATGTTTTGGGGGTGTATGTCTGCTAAGGGCATAGGACTACTTCACCGCATCAATGGGAGAATCTATGATGCCATGTACCGTAAAATTCTAAGTGACAATCTCCTTCACTCTGCCAGGACATTAAAAATGGGTCTTCCAGCAAGACAACGATCCAAAATATACAGCCAAAGCAACAAAGGAGTGGCTCAAAAAGAAGCACATTAATGTGATAGAGTGGCCTAGCCAGTCTCCAGACCTTAATCCCATAGAAAACTTATGGAGGGAGTTGAAGCTCTTGGCTGCTAAGTGACAACCTAAAAATCGTAATGATTTAGAGATGATCTGCAAAGAGGAGTGGACCAAAATTCCTCTTGACATGTGCGCAAACCTCATAATCAACTACAAAAAATGGCTGGTATTAAGTCTTGTTTGTCAGAGGGATCAAATATTTATTTCTCACCGCAAAATGCAATACATTTTTATAATAAATAGAGTATAATGTGATTTTCTAGATTTTATTTTTGACATTCTATCTCTCAATGTTAAAATTAACCTACCCTTAAAATTATAGACTGTTCATGTCTTTGTCAGTGAGCAAACTTACAAAATCAGCAAGGGATCAAATACTTATTCCCCCCACTGTAGATACACACACATAATGACTGCTTGGGTACTTCAATAAGAAAAAAAAGAATTATATTTAGAAGAGGTTGAATTCCATTTCCTGTTACAAATCTCTTGTTCTCATCACACAGTCACCAGGTTTAAGAATATAATTTTGTATGTCTGCAGTCATTAGAAAGATTTACTGTAACCGTGAGCTGTTTAAATTGTTGAATTCAACCTAGTGGCAGACAGAATTTTATCACTTAACCCCATAAGATGTCACATCCAGCAGCAATGATTAGTAAGTAGCCATGTGGCAATGATTGCATGCTTTTGGCTTTACAGAATGCCTCCTGCTATCTATTATCTCTGACTTCATACTTGCTTCTGCACTTGCAGAGGTCTGGAGGTACTATTTCTTCTTGTGGAGATCACCAATCAACATGAGGCATCTTATAGGCCAGGCAATGCTCTCTGGAAATGAGGTTTTATCCAGGAAGAAGAAAGTTCTCTCCTTCATGGTACCTCAATATCTAACCCTTTTCAAGTCTTGAAAAATGACAAAGGAAGAGGCAAAGACTTTAACCCCTTCATGACCCAGCCTATTTTGACCTTAATGACCTGGCCATTTCTTGCAATTCTGACCAGTGTCCCTTTATGAGGTAATAACTCAGGAACGCTTCAATGGGTCATAGCGATTCTGAAAATATTTTTTCGTGACATATTGGGCTTCATGTGAGTCATAAATTTAGGTCGATAATTTTTGCGTTTATTTGTGAAAAAAATGGAAATTTGGTGAACATTTTGAAAATTTCACAGTTTTCAAATTTTGAATTTTTATGAGAGTTATGTGACACAAAATAGTTAATAAATAACATTACCCACATGTCTACTTTACATCAGCACAATTTTGGAATTAACATTTTTTTTTGCTAGGAAGTTATAAGGGTTACAATTTGACCAGCGATTTCTCATTTTTAAAGCAAAATTTACAAAACCATTTTTTTAGGGAACACCTCACATTTGAAGTCAGTTTGAGGCATCTATATGGCTGAAAATACCCAAAAGTGACACCATTCTAAAAACTACACCCCTCAAGGTGCCCAAAACCACATTCAAGAAGTTTATTAACCCTTCAGGTGTTTCACAGCAGCGGAAGCAACATGAATGGAAAAAATGAACATTTAACTTTTTAGTCACAAAAATGATATTTTAGCAACATTTTTTTATTTTACCAAGGGTAAAAGGAGAAACTGGACCCTGAAAGTTGTGGTCCAATTTGTCCTGAGTACGATGATACCCCATATATAGGGGGAACCACTGTTTGGACGCACGACAGGGCACGGAAGGGAAGGAGTGCAATTTGACGTTTTGAATGAAAAGTTGGCTCCAATCTTTAGTGGACACCATGTTGCGTTTGGAGAGCCCCTCTGTGTCTACAGATTGGAGCTCCCCCACAAGTGACCCTATTTTGGAAACTAGACCCCTCAAGAAACTTATCTAGCTGCATAGTGAGCACTTTAAACCCCCAGGTGGTTCACAAATTGATCCGTAAAAAAAATAAGTACTTTTATTTCACAAAAAAGTTATTTTAGCCTCAATTTTTTCATTTTCACATGGGCAACAGGATAAAATGGATCCTAAAATTTGTTGGGAAATTTCTCCTTAGTACACCAATACTTCACATGTGGGGGTAAACCACTGTTTGGGCACACAGCAAGGCTCGGAAAGGAAGGAGCGCCATTTGACTTTTTGAATGAAAAATTTGCTCCAATCGTTAGCGGACACCATGTCGTGTTTGGAGAGCCCATGTGTGCCTAAACATTGTAGGTACCCCACAAGTGACCCCATTTTGGAAACTAGACCCCCCAAGGAACTTATCTAGATGTGTGGTGAGCACTTTTAACATCCAAGTGCTTCACAGAAGTTTATAATGCCGAGCCGTGAAAATAAAAAATCATTTTTCTTTCCTCAAAAATGATTTTTAGCCCACAATTTTTTATTTCTACAAGGGTAACAGGAGAAATTGGACCCCAAAAGTTGTTGTCCAGTTTGTCCTAAGTATGCTGATATCACATATGTGGGGGTAAACCACTATTTGGGCACACGTCGGGACTCGGAAGGGAAGTAGTGACGTTTTGAAATGCAGACGTTGATAGAATGGTCTGCGGGCGTCATGTTGTGTTTGCAGAGCCCCTGATGTGCCTAAACAGTAGAAACCGACCACAAGTGACCCCATTTTGGAAACTTGACCCCCCACAGAACTTATCTAGATGTGTGGTGAGCACTTTGAACCCCCAAGTGCTTCACAGAAGTTTATAACGCAGATCCGTGAAAATACAAAATAATTTTTCTTTCCTCAAAAATGATTTTTTAGCCAGCAATTTTTTATTTTCACAAGGGTGACAGGAGAAATTAGACCCCAAAAGTTGTTGTTAAGTTTGTCCTGAGTATGCTGGTACCCAATATGTGGGGGTAGACCACTGTTTGGGCACACGTCAGGGTTTGGAAAGGAGGTAGCACCAGTTGACTTTTTGAACGCAAGATTGGCTGGAATCACTAGTGGCGCTATGTCGCGTTTGGAGATCCCTGATGTGCCTAAACAGTGGAAACCCCTCAATTCTAACTCCAAAACTAACCCCAACACACCCTTAACCCTAATCCCAACTCTAACCATGACCCTAATCACAACTCTAACCCCAACACACCCCTAACCACAGCCCTAACCCCAACACACCCCTAACCCTAATCCCAACCCTAACCACAACCATAACCCCAACACACCCCTAACCCTAATCCCAACCATAACCCTAACCACAAGCCTAACCCTAACCCCAACACACCCCTAACCCTAATCTTAACCCAGATTCCAACCCTAACTCTAAATTCAACCCTACTGTAAGGCTATGTGCCCACATTGCGGATTTGTGTGCGGAGTTTTCTGCACCGTTTTTGAAAAATCCGCAGGTAAAATGCACTGCATTTTACCTGCAGATTTACCGTGGATTTCCAGTGTTTTTTGTGTGGATTTCACCAGCGGATTCCTATACAGGAACAGGTGTAAAACGCTGCGGAATCCGCACGAAGAATTGACATGTTGCGGAAAATACCGAGCGGTATATGCCGCATCATGGGCACAGCGGATTTGGTTTTCCATAGGTTTACGTGGTACTGTAAACGTGATGGAAAACTGCTGCGAATCTGCAGCGGCCAATCCGCTGCGGATCCGCAGCCAAATCCGCACCATGTGCACAGAGCCTAACCCTAATTTTAACCATAACCCTATCCCTAATTGCAACCCTAATCCTAATTGCAACCCTAACCCTAACCCTAGTTCTAACCCTAACTCTAACCCTAGTTCTAACCCTAACCCTAACTCTATTTCTAACCCAAACCCTAACCCTAGTTCTGACCCTGACCCTAGTGGAAAAATAAAAATAAATATATTTTCTTTATTTATTATGTTCCCTACCTATCGGGGTGATAAGGGGGGGTTTATTTACATTTTTTTTAATTTTGATCACTGTGATATGATCTATCACAGTGATCAAAATGAATGAACGAATCTGCCCGCCGGCAGATTCGACGGGCGCATTGCGCATGCACCCGCCATTTTGGAAGATGGCAGCGCCCATGCAGAAGACGGACGGACACAGGGAGGGACACTGGAGGTCAGTAAGTATGAGAGGATGGGATCGGAGCATGGGGGGTGGGATCGGAGCACGGGGGAGCATACAGGAGGACAGAGGGGAGTGGATCGGTGGTGGTGGCGGGGGCAGATTGTGGTCTCCAGCCATGGCCGATGATATTGCAGCATCAGCCATGGCTGGATTGTAATATTTCACCAATTTTCATTGGTGAAATATTACGATTGCTCTGATTGAAAGTGAAAGTGAAATGTCACTTTCAACAGCCAGAGAAATCGTAGCCACGGGGGGCGAAGCCACCCCCCACGAGCTCAAGTACCACTCCCCCTGTCCCTGCAGGTCGGGTGAAATTGGAGTTAACCCTTTCACCTGATCTGCAGGGACGCAATCCCTCCATGACGCCAAATAAGCATCACAGGTTGGATTGGCACTGACTTTCATGATGCCTATGTGGCATCACAGGTCAGGAAGGGGTTAACAGAGGCATAGATGGTAGCTGGCAGTCTCAGCAGTGACATATGGTCAACGTTGGAATGGAGTACATTGGGCCCATCAGAAAAAATCTTTCTTGTTGCCCAATGTGTAGCTACATACAAATCAATACAAGACAAAAACAAAACACACTAATATCAGGGTATAATATATGGTATTACACTCCTTCCTCTTATAGAAAGAGCTGGTGATCACATTTTGATGTAAACTCACTTTTTAAAAAGCATCAGCGTAGTGGATGACATTTTATGGCATCTCATCCATACACTGAGAAAATCCATGGCGTGAATTGATAGTCGCTGCAGATTTGACATAAACAATGTGTCAATTTATGCTTTGTATATTCACCACTGATTTCAACCTTTGCAATACAAAGGATCAGGTCAGTGGTAAAGGTGCACCATTGCATAGTAGTAAATGCAGCAGTATCTTCAAAATATCTGAGTTGATATTACCGCTGTTTATTTGCTGTGGGATTTCCATTGCAGAAATTCTGCAGCAAATACATTGTCAATGTGCTCTCTAATTGTGGTGTGGGCCCTAAATCACTTATGTATGACAATGGAGTGATATCAAAATAGCTTTCCCCCACGATCCCTCATACACTTTAAACAGAAATCTAACTGCCACCTGTAAGGCCATAACTTTTTATGAAGGGCCTCATTTTGTTAGTGATGGGGAAGAAAAGGGATGATACAGGAAGGGGGGTCTCAATCATTCAGGGGTGATACAGATAGAGGGGGTTCAGTCAGTCAGGTGTGATACAGGGAGAGGGGGCTTAGTCAGTCAGGGATGAACAGGGAAAGGGAGTTCAGTCAATCAGGGGTGATACAGGGAGAGGAGGCTCAATCAGTCAGGGGTGAAACAGGGAGAGGGGGATCAGTCAGTCAGATGTGATACAAGGAGAGGGGGCTCAGTCAGTCACAGGTGATACAGGGGGAGGGGGCTTAGTTAATCATGGATAAACAGGGATAGGAGGCTCAGTCAGTCAGGGGTGATACTAAGAGACAGGGCTCAGTCAGTCAGGGGTGAAACAGGGAGAGGGTGATCAGTCAGTCAGGTGTGATACAAGAGAGGGGGCTCAGTCAGTCACGGGTGATACAGGGAGAAGGGGTTCAGTCTGTCATGGGTGATACAAGAAGAGGGGGCTCAGTCAGTCACAGGTGATACAAGGAGAGAGGGCTCAGCCAGTCATGGGTGATACAGGGAGAGGGGGCTCAGTCAGTCAGGGGTGATACAGGGGGAGGGTGCTCAGTCAATCAGAAGTGATACAGAAAGAAGGGACTCAGCCAGTGATGGGTGATACAAGGGTAGAGGGGGTTAATCATATAATGTGATTTTCAGGTATTTATTTTTAAAATCTGTCTCTCACAGATGAAGTGTACCTATGATAAAAATTACAGATCTATCCATTCTTTTTAGGTGGGAAAACTCTCAAAATCGACAGTGTATCAAATACTAATTTCCCCCATTATTTTTTTATGAGGACTTGTCATTCGAAAATTATACTTCTAAATGACACCATTCATGTTACCACACTGTGTACTGGAAAGCAGAAAAAAAATCCAAGTGCAGTAAAATTGTTAAAAAACACAATTCTAACATTAGTTCCTAGGAATTGTTTTTATGGTGTACATTTTGTGGTAACAATGACGATGCAATATGATTCTCCTCATCAATACGATTATGTATGATACCCAACACGTCCATTTTTTTATTATTTTAGAGGTGAAAAAAAATCTGAATTTTGCAAAAAAAAGTGTGAAGTGGGTGTGTCGCAGCAGGAATAAAACAAATGGCTACAATAACACAGACAAACTCTGATTCAAGCTGATTGTGGTTGAACGTAGACCGCAGCAGAGTAGTGGTCTGGTAAATATCACTTTTTCCTTAATATGATCTAAAATATACTTTATAAAAACTAATTCCACAATGTATCAGAATGTAATTAATTAAGCACTTGTGGTTTAGTACTTCTTTATATTTACTAGGGGTATATCACACTTTATCTCCATGAACTATTTTTTGTATAATTGCATTTGCTATTTTCAGAATAAATTTCCCTTACCTTGCACTATGCACCTTATTTAATATGGTATTTAACTGAATCAATGAACCTGTATGACTATTAATATTATCTGATTGCATTGTGCATATCGAGGCATAAAATTGTATATATGGACCACTTAACATTTAAGATGATCTTCTTTAGAGAGTTCCTTTTCTAATCTTTTGTTTCTATTGAATGTGAATAATAAAATGAATTATTATCACAGTGTGTGGGCTAGTTTCTTGTAGAGTATCTGTGGTTCATGCTGCATGAGTCTCCTAAAAGATTCCACTTATTTATGCCTGGTTCCTTGAGTTGGGAAAATCTGCTTCAGTTCTAGGTATGGCAAATCCACTTTATTGTGCGATTTTCACTAGAGAGTGTTTCCTTTGTCTCCACAAGACCAGTGAGGTATGTGAGGAGGACTGGTTGACTAGTGATTTCTGTCCGGGGCAGACTGGCCCAGCAGGAAACCAGAGGATCCTCTGGGGGCCGCAGACACCCTAGTATGACCCTGATTTTTGTGTTATATATGTAATGACTCCCTTCTGTGTAATGTACTTTATTTCATAAAGCAGAAAACAAGCTATGAATTCAAATCCAATCCTTCGGCATGGTTTCTCCTTGTTTTTCCATTAACATTTGTTCTAGAAACCAGATTTTAAAGCAAGTTGATGTAGAAAACTTTCAGTTCATGTCATCTAAATTAAATGAGTTTCGTATTACAGTTCTGAAATATTTTGCAATGATCTGCAAAGAAAGAAAAGCTTTTCCTGTATAAAATATGCTATATATGTTACTTCCATGTTGTAAAATATGTTAAATACAATTACAGGAGTAGACATCTCCAGAATTTCCTGGCAGTTTGGTTAGAATGACTCGTATTGCACAGATTAGTCATACATGGTCTCATAATTTAAATCACTTCCAGGATTCAACCTAGACGGAAGATTAGATTTCTGTTGTGTATCAATACTATTTAGCCTGTTCATGTCTGGTAATTTAGAAGCACAAAGGTCAACAAAATCTAGATATTTAGTCAAAGACCTGCAGATTATTGTATACAGTGTAGCCTCACCAATGCCTATTCACTTATTTATATCTGTGATAGTATGTGTAACAGATCTCGTATGCTGTGTAAGTCATTTTATATGCCACGTGACTAGTTATGGAAAAAGAAAAAAGTGCATTCTTAGAAATTACAGAAATGTCTCCTTTTAAATGCTGCAAAATCAGTAATTATTAAGGTCAAGATAATTCAAACACAATGTTTCCTCCATTTTACAGACACGATTAATGCAACGCTCAAGTATGAAGAATCAAGAAAAAAGCTCCAGAATAAAATATTGCAAATATGGCATATCAAGTTTTATCTTTTTTTTATTTAGGTCAAGGATCTTTTTCCACATTAATTCCCCGTTTGTTTAAAAATATCTGCTGGCAGTTTTTTTGAATAGGAATCTTCTTGGCTTTTTAATAAGTAAATTGGCACTCACCACATAGATCTAAAATAAAATCAGCTGTTTATTTGCAAATTTCTTACATAATTGGGACATATACACAGGTTAAAAGGGGACATCCCAAATACAAATTGATTTTAATTCTAAATGCCAATTTTATTCTAATATAGTTTAATTGAAAATGTCCTATTGTTCCCTAACTACACTATCTAACTACTTTACTTATTTTTTACTACTTCTTTTTTGATGACTCTTTGTTTGAAAATCCCAGTGCATGCTGGCATACACAAATGAAATGTCACTGCTACAGCCTCTACCTCCTCCCTGCGCAATGTGCACTGTGCCATATGCGCAATGACAGCGACCTCTCTCATCAGTTCAGATTAGCAATAACAAGCCAGCAACAGCACTGTCAGTGTGCAATTTAAGAATACCAAGCATGGAGAGACCAGCGCCACCCCCATAAGTAATGTTACTTGCGTGGGCGGTGATGATTTATGAACACTAGGTATTCGTCTTACAACAAGCACTGATAATGTGCTCTGTTGCCAGCTCATTATTGCTGAGCTTATTGAGTGAGAGAGGGTGCTGTCATTGTGCACATTGTGCAGAGATATGTTTCAAGGAGTGGTCAAGGGTTGCCAGATGATGCTTCGCTTGAGTATCACAGAATGCATTAGGATTCTGAAATGAAGCATCATCATACAAGAAGTAGGGAAAAAAGAAGATATTATAGAGAGGGAAGGATAGAGAATTTTGACTTCAAGAATCTTAAAAAATAGAATTGGATTATCGCATTAAGTACAGAGGGATTTAGGATAAAAATTAATTTATATTGTCGACCACCCCTTTAACCAATCAGCAGGTAGCTTTCTCAAGACAGGCTGAGAAAATGCAACTCAGCCTTTTAACTCTTCCTGATTTAACCATTTAATTACCTGAAAATACATTAACCCCTTAGAGACCAAACAATTTTGACCTTAATGACCAGGCCAATTTTTACAATTCTGACCACTGTCATTTTATGAGGTTATAGCTCTGGAACGCTTCAACAGATCCCACTGATTCTGAGTTTGTTTTTTCGTGACATATTGTACTTCATGATAGTGGTATAATTTCTTTAATATGTCTTGCGTCTATTTATGAAAAAAATGGAAATTTGGCAAAAATTTAGAAAATTTAGCAATTTTCAAACTTTCAATTTGTGTGCCCTTAAATCAGAAAGTTGTGTCACAGAAAATAATTAATAAATAACATTTCCTACAAGTCAACTTTACATCAGCGCAATTTTGTAAACATAATTTTTTTGTTAGGGTGTTATAAGGGTTAAAAATTGACCAGTGAATTCGAATTCTCATTTTTTCCAACAAAATTTACAAAATGATTTTTTAGGGACCACCTCACATTTGAAGTGACTTTGAGAAGGTCAATATGAGAGAAAATACCCAAACGTGACACCATTATAAAAGCTGCACCTCTCAAAGTGCACAAAACCACATTCAAGAAGTTTATTAACCCTTTTAGGTGCTTCACAAGAACTAAAACAATGTGGAGGAAAAAATTTACATTTAAAGGGAACCTGTCACCCCCCCAGGCGTTTTTAACTAAAAGAGCCACCTTGTGCAGCAGTAATGCTGCATTCTGACAAGGTGGCTCTTTTAGTTCTGGGTGCTGTAACTGCCGAAATAATGGTGTTTCCCCCCTGCTTCAGACGCCACACAGCCGTAACTCAAATCTTCTTGGCGGCGCCGGGCGCCGCCTCCTCACCGCTGTTTTGAAAATAGCCGGTGCCTGCGCTCTTTTCTCCTGCTTTGAGCAGGTACAGTGAGTGCTGCCCATCTTTCCTCATATGCAGTCTTGGTGACTGCGCCTGTGCGGCCGCCCTGCTTGTGAATCCCAGCCCCGCAGTGACTTATGATTTATTCACATTGCGGGGCTGGGATTCACATGCAGGGCGGCCACACAGGCGCAGTCACCGAGACTGCATATGAGGAAAGACGGGCAGTGCTCACTGCGCCTGCCCAAGGCAGGAGAAAAGAGCGCAGCACTGAGGAGGCGGCGCCTGGCGCCGCCAAGAAGATTTGAGTGACGGCTGTGTGGCGTCTGAAGCAGGGGGGAAACGCCTGCCTCCTTGTCTGAAGACAAGGTATTTAGGACAAATTATAAAACTGATTATTTCGGCAGTTACAGCACCCAGAACTAAAAGAGCCACCTTGTCAGAATCCAGCATTACTGCTGCACAAGGTGGCTCTTTTAGTTAAAAACGCCTGGGGGGTTGACAGGTTCCCTTTAACTTTTTTCACAAAAAATTTACTTTAGACCCAAAGTTTCATTTTCATAAAGATATCAGGACCATAATATGGATGACAAAATTTGTTGTGCAATTTCTCCTGAACACGCCGAAACCCCGTAAGTGTGGTAAAGCCTCCGTTTGGGCGCATGTCAGGGATTAGAAGTTAGGGAGCACCGTTTGACTTTTCCACTGCAAAATTGACTGGAATTGATGGTGGGCACCATGTTGTGCTTGGAGAGCCCCTGATGTACCTAAATGTGCCCAATTCTAACTCCAACCCTAACACAGCCCTAACGCCCAAATCCAACCCCAAACCCTAATCCCAACCCTAACCCTAATCACAACCCTAACCACAACCCTAAATCCAACCCTAACCCCAACCCTAACCCAACAGCACAACTTCACCTTGAGAGAGAAACCGTACAAAAATATTCCTTGAAATAGAATCCCTGGATTAACATGTTCACATCAAAATTACAGTATGTATAATTGAGTCCATGGGCTAATCTTTGTTTGAATATTATTATACAGTCAGATAATTCATCTTATTTTTCTATGTTGCATTTATTTTGAACTAACTTGCTCCTATTAATGTAGAACCACTTCCTCTATTTATCCCATGTATTTCCTCTTCCTATGCTTTTCTTTGCTCCCCCACTTTTCCTTACCTTTCACTTAATATCTTTATAGTTATGATAAAGTCAATAAAAACATTTAAGTAAGAATCAGAACTAGAGATGAGAAATCGATAAAGTAAAGTTCGAGGTCAGTACCAAACATCTAGTGTTCATGCATGGACCCTGAACATGGACTTCTCCAAGAAGTCCATGTTACTGTTTGGGTTCAGCAGCCCGAACATCGGCTGTTTCCCATGCTGTCATCTGCATGACAGCACGAGAAATACTGGTGGCTCTGATCAGCGGTAAGATCATTACTGCTGGTCAGAATGCGGTTCCCACTGGTTGTAGATGTCGGCTCATAAGAGAATATTACTCTCATATTACTTCTCATGTACAGCACCATGGAATTAATGGTGCTATATAAATAAATAATAATAATATTAAGCCTTCACCTGCTGTCGCTGATAACAGCAAGTGTAGGTGCCGCTGATGGGAGAATTCATCAGCTGCCACCTATAATAAATACATGATGTGGAGTTTCTTCTATTTTTGATAACCAGCGCAGGCAAAACTGACAGCAGTTTTAATATAAATGTATTTATTTATAACACATAGGCACCAGCTGATGAATATTCCGCACCCCCACCTGGGAGAGTACTGTGCGTTTAAGCCACTGTGTAATCTGCACCACCTGCCTGTGGGTGTACTGTTCCTTTGAGCTGGTATGTATTCTCAATTAGTGTTGCAAATAAATAATTGACATCAGCCATCTCGATAACATTTGAAGGTCAAAGACATAGTTTTTCTAGACTGCTGTCTGTTTTCTCATAACATTTTTTTGCAATTAAATAATTGGCATCAGCCATCTTTTTGCCATGTGTAGGCTGAAAAAAAATAATTTTTTACAACAGCTTTTTTTCTATTAGTGTTGCAAATAAATAATTGGCATCAGTCATCTCATTGCCTCCTCCTCCTACTCCACTTCCTCCATCAACTCCTCATCTGGCCACAGTAAGACCTGCTAAACCAAATTTAGCACAGCCAGAGGGAAACAACAGAAGGCTGTTTTTAAACTCCTCTATTTTGGGGAAAAGTCCCACAATGCACAGGACCTGTGGACTGGGATTAAACAGCAGACAGATCAGTGATTGATGCCAGTGAATCTCAAGCCCATCCTGGTTGTGTGCGATAACGGGCAAAATCACAAAGCAGCTCTGGGCTTAGCCAGTGTGATGCACATCCCTTGTCTGGCACATGTGCTGAACTTGGTGGTGCAGAGCTTCCTGAAAAACTACTCACACATGTCACCTGCTGAAAGTGTGAGCAGTATGTACTCGCTTTACGCATTCTCACCCTGCTGCTTGCCTTTCTATGTTGCAGCGTTACTTCTGCCTTCCAGCTCACTGGCTGATATGCGACATACCAGCAAGGTAGAACTCCACCTGGCATATGCCGGAGAGATTGTACGAGCAGCAGAAGGCAATAGTGGAGTTTCAGCTGCAGCATGCACAGCTGAGCCTCTCAGCGGAACACCACTTCACTACCAATGAGTGTGCCTCCATGTGTGACATGTATGCCTTGTTACGCTAATTTGACTATTCCACCAATATGTCCAGCACCAATGATGACATCATCAGTAGTGTTGAGCATTCCGATACCGCAAGTATCGGGTATCGGCCGATACTTGCGGGTATCGGAATTCCGATACCGAGATCCGATACTTTTGTGGTATCGGGTATCGGTATCGAAACAACATTAATGTAAAAATGTGTAAAAGAGAGAATTAAAATAAAAAATATTGCTATACTCACCTCTCCGACGCAGCCTGCACCTTACCGAGGGAAGCGGCAGCGTTCTTTGTTTAAAATTCGCGCTTTTCTTTCCTTACGTGAAGTCCCGGCTTGTGATTGGTCACGTGCCGCCCATGTGGCGGCGACGCAACCAATCACAGCAAGCCGTGACGTAATTTCAGGTCATTCAGTATTTTAAAATTATGCTCCGGCTTTGTGATTGGTTGCGTCGCAGTCACATGGGCGACGCAACCAATCACAGCAAGCCGTGACGTAATTTCAGGTCCTTAAGGATTTTAAAATTACGTCCCGGCTTTGTGATTGGTTGCGTCGCAGTCACATGGGCGACGCAACCAATCACAAGCCGTGACGTCACGGGAGGCTGGACACGCGCGCATTTTAAAATGCGCGCGTGTCCAGCCTCCCGTGACGTCCCGGCTTGTGATTGGTTGCGGCGCGGTCAACCAATCACAAGCCGGGAGGCTGGACACGCGTGCATTTTAAAATGCCCGCGAGTCCAGCCTCCCGTGACGTCCCGGCTTGTGATTGGTTGCGGCGCGGTCAACCAATCACAAGCCGGGAGGCTGGACACGCGCGCATTTTAAAATGCCCGCGAGTCCAGCCTCCCGTGACGTCCCGGCTTGTGATTGGTTGCGGCGCGGTCAACCAATCACAAGCTGGGAGGCTGGACACGCGCGCATTTTAAAATGCCCGCGAGTCCAGCCTCCCGTGACATCCCGGCTTGTGATTGGTTGACCGCGCCGCAACCAATCACAAGCCGGGACGTCACGGGAGGCTGGACTCGCGGGCATTTTAAAATGCGCGCGTGTCCAGCCTCCCGGCTTGTGATTGGTTGACCGCGCCGCAACCAATCACAAGCCGGGACGTCACGGGAGGCTGGACTCGCGGGCATTTTAAAATGCGCGCGTGTCCAGCCTCCCGTGACATCACGGCTTGTGATTGGTTGCGTCGCCCATGTGACTGCGACGCAACCAATCACAAAGCCGGGACGTAATTTTAAAATCCTTAAGGACCTGAAATTACGTCACGGCTTGCTGTGATTGGTTGCGTCGCCCATGTGACTGCGACGCAACCAATCACAAAGCCGGAGCGTAATTTTAAGATACTGAATGACCTGAAATTACGTCACGGCTTGCTGTGATTGGTTGCGTCGCCGCCACATGGGCGGCACGCGACCAATCACAAGCCGGGACTTCACGTAAGGAAAGAAAAGCGCGAATTTTAAACAAAGAACGCTGCCGCTTCCCGCGCTGAGGTTCAGGCTGCGTCGGAGAGGTGAGTATAGCAATATTTTTTATTTTAATTCTTTCTTTTACACATTAATATGGATCCCAGGGCCTGAAGGAGAGTTTCCTCTCCTTCAGACCCTGAGAACCATCAGGAATACCGTCCGATACTTGAGTCCCATTGACTTGTATTGGTATCGGGTATCGGTATCGGATTGGATCCGATACTTTGCCGGTATCGGCCGATACTTTCCGATACCGATACTTTCAAGTATCGGACGGTATCGCTCAACACTAATCATCAGAGTTACTTATATGCCTGCTAAAAAAAACATTTCAGATGATTATGGATGAGGTGGTGGTACAGGATGAAGAGGAGCAGGAGGAGCAGGGCCAATTCACATCGTTATCAGTCCTGTCATCCACACATGGCTTGAGGGTGGTTTATTGTCCCAACAGTGGCCATGTACACAACTGTACAGTCATGGAACAGTTTAGAAGGATGATGATCATGAGGAGGATGAACAACTGTGTTAACAGCAGGGTGGCACTCAATTCAACTCAGGGGTATCATTGAAGCATGCCTGTATGGATACAGAGGACCTAAACTATACACCTCCCACCAAGGACAGCTTGTTGTTGCCTCTGAGCAGCATGACACACATGAAACAATACATGCTGCTGTGCCTGCTTGACAACAAACAAATTGCTTGTATTGGTACCAGTGCTGATTACTGGGTGGCTTCCCTGCTGGATCACAACTACAAGGACAATGTATCATCATTACTTCCATCACTGGAGCAGGTTGGCAAAATGCATGACTAAATAAACAAGCTGCTAGAGAAACTACGGTGGTTTTCCTACTTGACTGTGGGGGCTCAGTGGAAGAACAAAGCAGAAGTGGAGGAGGAAGTTGCCAATGCAGCAGGTGCACCACCAGCACCTCAGAAGGCAATGTTAGTATGGCCAAAAAGTGGCAAAACTTTCTTAGTGTGCCACAACATCCTCAACACCATCTGATATGGTCCATAGTAGCAGAGTGCAGCATTACAACAATATGGTGGAAGAGTACATGTCCACACATCTCCTCGTAGTAACTGATCGGTCTGCCCCATTTAACTTCTGGGTTTCCAAACTGGACACATGGCTTGAGCTTGCCTTATCTGCCTTTGAGGTGCTGGCCTGCCCTGCAATACAATTTCATTGTCTGAATGTGCATTTAGCAAGGCAGTGGGTGTGATCACAGACAGGTGCATCCGCCTGTCCACATCCAACATTTTGATGCTAACATTCCTGAAAATAATAGGGCATGGATCCAACAGGACTTACCCATATCTTGCCTGAAAAATAGGGTGCCTGAAAAATAGAGAATTGAACGCGTTTTGAAAACACTGTGCATTCTTAGACTCAGTTTAGTAAGGAGAAAAGGCAGGGAAAATTAAAATAATGAGATAATTGAGATGCATGTGTGTGAGTTCGGTTCTAAGAACAATACCATTAAAATCACAAAAATAAATGAAAAAACTATCAAAGCAACACCAATAACAAATTCAAATACAAATGCCAGAAAAAATATGTATGAACTGACAAAGAAAAAAAGGTAAAACACAATTGTTAAATGTTAATCATATATAAAAAAAATTTTTTAAATGAAACATGCTTGAACTCGCGTATTCAGCAATTAAAACCAAAACACCTCTCTGTCACATAGTGACCTTTCTCTAGCTCCACCTCGTACATGTTTCTTTGTATGTTCAATGGCAAAGACATTACAATAATTAGTTTCTCTGTTATGAACAGTAATAAAATGGTTTGACGTGTTAGATATATTACGTCTATTGGGCTGAACAATATCATATAAGTGGAACTTGTATGTAAGGAGTATGGTGCACCTATAATGTAACAAAAAGGGAATAATTCACCATCACGGTGCTACACCTTGCATGGGAAACAAGGTATATGCAAAGGAGAGAGAAAGACAAATACAAAGAATGGTGAGCACACCTGATATACAATGAAAAATATGTACAACTTTATTGATAACCATGGAGAACCACCCATTAAAAACATACAAACATGGTACGATAACCATCCAACACCCCTGAGTGCTGCATCAAATACACAGTTGGATAAATATAGTATGAGGAGCAATAATGAAGCAAAAAACATCGTTTGAACAAGAGAGAACATCCCAATTGGATTTTCAACCGCACTTCTCAAATAGCAGATACCAAATCTAGAGAAAATCTTATAGCTACTGTTAAAAAACAAAGTGACAAAAATAATTAAACCAACAAACTTTAGTCTTAACTTACATATAACATTTTAAATTAATTTCAGATATAGTGACACAAAATTTAAATATTCTAAGAAATGATGATACCATGGATACCGTATTAAAAAATAGAGTTAAAATTGTTAAAAGACGAGCAACCTAATATAGGCAGCTCTCGGTCCCCCAGTTTATATAACTCCACTAAAACACCAGGATCTCATTATTGGCTGTCCATTACTGCTATTACATATGTGGACAATTCCCCTGCAGAACTTGTACATATTCCCCAAAAAACTCTCACTTTCACTTCTTCTAACAATGTTAAACATTTCAAGCCTCACCTGTTGGAAGTAGCGATCCTACAAGTCACAAACAACCCTTTCAAGAGTTGTGCAATATGACTTAGGATAAAAGCCAAATCAGTAACTCAATTCGGAGACTCTGTGTTTTGGGCTGTTGGCCCTCGTCCGTGTGAAGCATGAGAATTGATTTGGCTAGGTGAGTGGCTCTGGACTGAGGTCTAAGGGGTAAGGTTTCTCCTTGCGGACAGTGACATACCAGCTTTGGCTTGTTAAGGTATGGAGGCTTATTCACCATGCAATGCTCCTCTGGGAAATTTAATATGCAAGTTGCCTCTTCAGAGAAAAAGAGGACTTGAACTCTATATTGCCACCTGTTGGAAGTAGCGATCCTACAAGTCACAATGAACCCTTTCACGAGTCTTGCAAGACAACTTAGGATAAAAGCCAAATCAGCCACTAATGGCTCTCATTAGTGCGAAGCATGAGAACTGATTTGGCTGAGTGAGAGGCTCTGGACTGAGGTCTAAGAGGTAAGGTTTATCCTTGTGGAGAGTGATATACCAGCTCTGGCTTGACAAGGCAAGGAGGCTTATTCACCATGCAATGTTCCTCTGGGAAATTTAATATGCAAATTGTGTATTCAGAGAAAAAGAGGACTTGAACTCTATAGCGCCACCTATAACGAGTAAGGTTTCTCCTTGTGGATTGTGACATACCAGCACTACTTACAACAGGTGATGCTATAGAGTTCAGTCTAGAGCCTCTCACCTAGCCAAATCAGTTCTCATGCTTTTGCACTGCCACAGGCCAACAGCCCAAAACACCATGTCTGCGAATTGAGTTACTGATTTGACGTTTATCCTAAGTCATTTTGCAAGACTCGTGAGAGGGTTGATTGTGACTTGTAAGATCACTACTTCACTACAGGTGGCGCTACAGAGTTCAAGTCCTCTTTTTCTCTGAAGAGGCAATTTGCAGCTCTACATACAAGCATTTTGCCTCAGCATCTGGCAGTGATGCGATACTATGCTTCACCTCATTGAGTTCACTCGGAACCAACTAAGGGTGAGCTGAAAAATCTTTTTTTCTTCCGTATCTTTGAATGACTAGAGAACTGTACCAGCCACACCCAGCCAGTGTTCAACTCTATCTGCCATTGGTTTAATTTGGGTACCTCTTCCACAAAAAATGAATAAAAGCTGTGTTAGTTAGGTCCTCATCTACCTACACCACCATGTCCACCTTCTCTACCTCCTCCTCCAGTCGGAACCCCTTTATTGTAGCTTCTTAGTTTACTTTGGATATATTCTACGTTCTTTAAAGTCAATACCCTAACAAAAATTGAAAAAAGAAAAAACAGTGTTGGATTACTCCTCTATTACTTCTTCAACTTATACTGCCACATCCATCTCTTACTCCACTTGGACCTACGCCTCCTAGTTCTATATTTGCTAGTTTGAGTTTTGTTAATTGTAGGCTGTTTTAAGTAAGTTCCATTAAAAATAAAAAAAAATAAAAAACATTGACAAAAAAAGAGTTTTGTATTACTCTTCCCTTGCCTCTTTCAACTACTCTGTCACATCCACTTCTTCCACCTCTTGGAGCTACGCCTTCTGGTTCTATGTTACTATGTTACATTGCTAGGTTTAGTGTTGTTATTTCTAGGTTGTTTTAAGTCAGTTAAATTTATTAAAAAAATGCACACAAAAAAAATTGGACTACTCCTCCTTTGCCTCTTCCACCCATTCCGCTATGTCCACCTTCTCCTCCACTCTGACCTGTTCCTCCTAGTTCAATACTCTTATTTTTTATTTCTGCTCAGCTGTAGTGAGGGACAGTATTAGGTTTTGTATGTGTGCAGTTTTACAAAAACAAAAACAGTTCCTATGTGTACTCTGCACCCGTGTTCAGTACTGTGCATACCCAAACGTTTTCATGATCTGCAACTGTGTTGGTGGGAATGATGTGCATCTAAACAAGCACTTTTACTAAACATGCATTTCTGTAGGCCAACATTTTGGATTTTAAAGTCATTTTTCAAGCTGGTGTTATACAGTATTCTAATTTACTGAGATAATGACTTTTGAGTTTTTGATGATATTCTAATTTTGTGAGAAGCATCTGTATGTCCAGAGAAATTCCAGTCACCACTCCCAGCACTGTAAGCGATGGCTGGCTTACTGACAACTGGCTCTGATGCACTGTAGAGCAGTCTTTCAATCGTTGCCAGGGAGTGCTTACAGTCACCTTTCCCAGTGCTAGGACTGGGGACTATAATTGATCCTGGCATGTGGCTCACAGGAGAAATAAAGTTAATTTTCCTCCAGGTGCCGCACTTTATGTGCTGCTGCTGGGCACCTTGATAAGGCCGGGGTCACACGAGTGCAATGCGAGAAAATCGCGCAAGTCTTTTGCCTCGATACCCGGCACAGCCAGCGGCACTCAGGACCGGAGTGTGCGGTTGCATGTATTTCCATGCAGCTGTATGCTCCGGTCCCTAGTACTGGGTATTGATGTGAGAGATTTGCGCAAGTTTCTCGCACTGCACTCGCAAGTGTGACCCCGGTCTAATGCTATTAACCTGCAGATTACCCTCTATCGGCAGGGTAATATTATCAAGCTTTACAGGTTACCTTTAAACCTATGGAAACTGTCCACAAGTGAAACAGAAATAAAGATAGTTTTGATGACTGGGGCTTCCTGTAATGTTCAGCAGCATTGTTGGATTTCTCAAGTAACTTTTTGATGCAGCACAATTAACATTAGTGTGGTGAGATTAGCCTGTTTGCCCTCTGTCATAGGGGCTCAATCACTGCCACTCCTATAGCTCCACAACTATGAGATCATCACATGACAAAGACTAATTTATAGCCCTAGTAATGAAATGTCATTGATTAAATGTCTAAAACCTTTATTGTTCTATTTACAGTATATACTGTACTGTACTGTATATACTGTTTTATGTTTCATGTGCAATCTAAACTCTGTGCTATAAAATGTAGCAAGCATGATGAACTGTTGATGAATAGCAAAGATTGCAGTTATAGTATCATATTCTAGTCAGTTGATAAAGACATGGCTGATACCTATGACTACCAGGCAAATTCCAGCTTTTTGTTGGAATTGAATCTTAATATGTATCAGTACATTTTGTAACTCTGTCTCATTGAGCTGCAGTCCGCGCAGAGTCTTATCTGTAACTGGTAGGCCTAGTGTATCATTTGACAAAACAATACCTACCATAAATGTAATATCAGTGAAGTTGCAAGTTGAACGCTGAAGTATTGATGTGTAGATATTACATTTTTATGGATTTTTTTACGGGAGAAAAACATAAGAGATGATGGATAACAGAGCTTTAGTCTGGCCATTTTCAAAGCCTATAAGTCTGTTCTAAAAATTCAATAAATTCTCGGTTCATGAGATTAATTTGTTTTTCAGCAACATCTTATCCTACAGACTGAGGCAGATTGTACGCTCCTCCCAGACTCAGACTTCTGTCTGCAATAACAGGCAGTAATAAGTGAAAAGCTGCAGATCTCAGCACACAGCCATCAAACATCACAATACCAACAACATTAACACTAGTACAGGTCACTGAATGCCACACACTGCAGAATCATCCTTTAATGAAAGAAGTACATTTCCACTTTTGTAGTCTTTTTCAAAACAGCAGTAAAGTAATATTCTTCTGTACTTTCCATTTTTATGACTGTAATGTTTATTTTCTGTCCTTTTTTTTACTTTTTAAACTTTATTTTTATATAATGCATTTTAATGGCTTGTTGTGTTAGTCTCTAAAACTTTTTACAGCAAATAGCAAAAAAACTTTTTGATAGCAAATAGTTCCAATGCAATATGACTAATGTAATTGCATTATATTGTACCATGTTATGTTATAATTTAGCGTTAACCAAGGACTTTAGGAAAAAACTCAGTATAGCATTCCAACCTTGAATATATATTCCATAAATTCCCACCAAGGACAACATCTGCAAGGAGATTGTATGTTATCCCCGTGTTTGCGTGGGTTTCCTCTGGGTTCTCCGGTTTCCTCCTACACTCCAAAGACATACTGATAGGGAATTTAGGTTGTGAGCCCCAATGGGGACATTGATGTTGATGTCTGCAAAGCGCTGTGAAATTAATAATATGAGTAATGTAAATAAATAAATAAAATAATGGCATTGGGGCCTTAATATTCAGTAATGTAAATAAATAAAATGATGTCGCGCAGGGCCCTATTAGTCAGTAACGTAAATAAATAAATGAAATATCACAGGACCCCATTAATCAGTAATGTAAAGAAATAAATAAAATTATGTCACAGAGCCCTAATAATCAGAAGTAATGGGGATATCACAGGAAGTAGGATATTTGTGGTGCTCTACTCCAGTAAAAAACAACATGCACAGTTGATAACACGATTATAATTCAATTATTCTTAAAACTGAATACGTACTTCTGCACCCCCCATATGTTAGAGCTAAGGCTAAGAGACTAGGGCTGGTGCTACTAGTGGCAGGTGTTAGCAACCGCTGCATGCTTCATATGATGGCTTTTAGCATATAGTAAGGAGGACACCTGTAGTTATACAGAGCACATTTTTTGCTATAAAATATTGCAAAATCGGCCCAGAATCCATGCAATATTGGTAAAGATGGTTTGTTCCAAATAGGAAAGCCCCTATTATAACATATTATTATTATTAGTATTATTATTCATTTATATAGCACCATTAATTCCATGGTGCTGTACATGAGAAAGGGGCTACGTACAGAGTTATAGAGATCATTTACAGTAAACAAGTTTACAGTGACAGACTGGTACAGAGGGGATTATGGGCCACAAACAGTTAGTAAAGTCATCTGTCCCTCATGGTCCACTAGATAAGCAGTAGGAAGCTAAAAAATGGAGCCAGAGCTTGACTAATTACAAAGTTCCTCTCCTCTAAAATATAGTTATTAAATCACTACCAGGAAATGTAAATGACTAAAATATTTATTAAATATGTATCGAAGTGCATATATTTTCATATATTGTGCTCTGGAAACTTTCTGCTGTACCTGCAAAATGAGGTCTGTGACATTCCAAAAGCTATTGCTTGGGGGAAAAGACCAGAGGAAAGCTAATATGGTAACGGATTGCTGTCTGAATATTAATTTGATGTTGCGCATAATCATGGATTAATTTTAATCCCCTAAATAGTATGCGATGGGAATTGAGAGCACACAAAAAGTACAATCATGGAGACTCACAAGGGTCACAGCAGCTATTTATATGTAAGATCTACCTCCCTAAGTGAGTCACATTATGTGGTGACTTGTGTGTCACTTCATTATTCAACCCATGTGAACTGTGAGATGGAAGGAAGTCAAAGAAAAAGTATATCTGTCCATACAATGTTATAAAGTGTCAAAAAGATATTACACTACTTATTTAGTGTCACTGTGTTAGATGTTAAATCTTATAGAATGAGACTTTTCATTCTTACTTTGTTGACAACTGTACCTTTTACTTGGTTTTAAAGCATGTTGCTTTACTTTAATGGCTACAGTTTCGATATGTTATTTTAGTCTAAAGTCTCTTTGAGGTTCGTATGAACCTAATGGGTCTTTTTGGTTCAGAATCGTTTATAAAGTTTTACGGTTTGCTCACATCTGCGTATAAATATACCCCAATGCTAATCAATGATTCAGTGCTGATCTGCGGGTTTTTCCTCAGCAGTAATTGCAGCATGCTGCTTATGGCCGTGTATATCAGATGAGAATCACCAATGTAAGTCAATGAGTGCGAGAGAAAAAAACGATGTCTCCCGCTCATCAGAGTCACTCTGCCCCTGCATGACACATTGACTCTGATGAGCGGTAACGTTACTGATGTCACTGCTCTTCAGAGCCTTCGGGTCTTGCTGAGTGCAGCGTGAGCCTGGAGTAGCTGCTGCTAAAGCCTATGCAGCCTCAAAATGAGGCTCCTCAGACAGCACAAGAGATTTGGGAAGCATCGTGGGATTTGCTGGACTATGTCAGTTCTGCACAGGACCTATTTTTTATAATAAATTTGTGAACAAAGGACGATGCATTTTTATTTCTCTCTTTTTATGTTTTTCAGCTTTCCATTTGTAGACTAGGTCTGATTCCCTGAACTTCGTTGGATTCATTGAACTATGTCGGACCTGCTTGCATTTTGTTTTTAATAAATTAGTGAACCAGGTAAAGAGTTGGGGAGTGTCTTTAAAATAAAGCATTTTTGTGTGTGTGTGTGTTTTCTTCTTTTTACTTACTGGGTTAGTAATGGAGGGTGTCTATTCATTACTAACAATAGGGTTTGATGCAAGCTGTGTTTTTGGACAATTCACAGCTGACACCATCCTAACTACCCTTACCCCAATTGCCAATGCCTCAGGTCATCTGGAAAGAATGGAGGCAAAGTGCCGGATTTGGAGCATCTAATGTGATGTTCCACTTCTGAGGCAGCTGAGGGCTGGAATTTTAGGCTGGAAAGGGCCAATAACCAGGGACTTTTCCCACCTGATCAGCTCGCAGCTCTTTGCTTTACCTTTGCTGGGTTGATAAACTAGGGGGGACCCTACTTCATTTTTTTCATATATTTATTAATTACTAGATGGTGGCCCGATTCTAACGCATCGGGTATTCTAGAATATGTATGTCCACGTAGTATATTGCCCAGCCACGTAGTATATTGCCCAGCTATGTAGTATATAGCAGAGCTATGTAGTATATTGCCCAGCCACGTAGTATATTGCCCAGCTATGTAGTATATAGCAGAGCTATGTAGTATATTGCCCAGCCACGTAGTATATTGCCCAGCTATGTAGTGTATAGCAGAGCTATGTAGTATATTGCCCAGCCACGTAGTATATTGCCCAGCCACGTAGTATATTGGCCAGTTGCATTGTATATTGCCCAGTGACGTAGTATACAGCACAGAGCCACATATTATATTGTCCAGTGATGTAGTATACAGCACAGAGCCACGTAGTATATTGCACAGCCCATGTAGTATATTGCCCAGCCACGTAGTATATTGGCCAGTTGCATTGTATATTGCCCAGTGACGTAGTATACAGCACAGAGCCACATAGTATATTGCCCAGTGATGTAGTATACAGCACAGAGCCACGTAGTATATTGCACAGCCCATGTAGTATATTGCCCAGCTATGTTGTATATTGCACAGCCACGTATGACACAGGTAAAAAAATAAACATATACTCACCTTCCGCCGGCGCGTTGTAGCTCTGTCGACTGGCAGGTACTTGTAGCACAGGACCTGTCATGACGTCCGGTCACATGACCGTGTAGCGGTCACGTGACCGTGACGTCACGGCAGGTCCTTTCTGCGCAGGCCTTCTGATGACGTCACGGTCACATGACCGTTATGTCATGGCAGGTCCTTCTGCCAGACCATCCATGGCACCGGAGCGTGGCGGTTGCATCGCAAGGAGCGGGAAAGGCGGCGTAGGTGAGTATATAATAATTTTTTATTTTTTTAATTATTTTTAACATTAGATGTTTTTACTATTGGCACTGCATAGGCAGCCTCAATAGTACAAATCTTGGTCACACAGGGTTAATAGCGACGGTAATGCAGTGCGTTACCCGCGGCATAACGCGGTCCGTTACCGCCAGCATTAACCCTGTGTGAGCGGTGAGCAGAGGGGTGTATGCGGGCGCCGGGCAGTGAGTGCGGGAAGTAAGGAGCGGCCATTTTCTTCCGGACTGTGCGCGTCACTGATTGGTCGCGGCAGCCATGACAGGCAGCTGCCGAGACCAATCAGCGAACGAATAACGGTGACAGAAAGACAGAAGGACAGACAGACGGAAGTACCCCTTAGACAATTATATAGTAGAAGTGTATCAAGCCTAAAATGCTGTACAATAAACTCCACATGAAAGGCACTAAAGGGTGCAAGTTTATAATGTGCTAGGGGTTATATGAAATTATATATCTGCAGGATATCTACAGTGGGGAAAATAAGTATGTGATTTTGCAAGTTTTCCCACCTACAAAGAATGCAGAGTTCTGTAATTTATATCATAGGTTCACTGCAACTGTGAGAGACTCTTAAAAAAATTTCCAGAATATCACATTGCATGAATTTTACATAATTAATCTGATTAGCATTTTATTGTATGAAATAAGTATTTGGTACAATAGAAAAACAGAACTTAATATTTGGTACAGAAACTTTTATTTGCAATTACAGAGGTCAGACGTTTCCCGTAGTTTTTCACCAAGTTTGCACATGCTGCAGCATGGATTTTGGCCCACTCCTCCTTCCAAATCTTCTGCAGATCTTTCAGATTTCGGGGCTGTCGCAGGGCAACATTGAGTTTCATCTCCCTCTAGAGATTTTCTATCGGGTTCAGGTATGGAAAGAGTAAAGTATAAATAATCCAAGGTCATCAAAAATCAAATCGCATTAAAAAAGATCTATTCAAATTTACATTTTTTATTGGATATAATTAAAATAAATAGTCAACTCACAAAAAACAAAAACAGACACAAATAATAAAAATATCCACCTTAGCAAGCACTGGATAGCCCTAATTTCTGGGTCGGAGGTTGGCACACTAAAAGGCACGATAATTGGCTGTTGATGAAAAGCCCTATATATCCTTATTCTCGGGTCCAAGGACAATCACAATACCATCAAAATGTTAGGGGTCGTATTCGCGCCTCTGCACAGGGGGAATCTTGGGCCTCAGTGGAGACGTCGGTCCAAGCGTCAGTCTCAGTCTGACTCTGTGCAAAGGGTTACTGCTGCTTTTCCAGCTTCTGCCATTGTAGCCAGTACTGGGCAGCGGCGAGCAGACATTTTTGGGACTAAGTCCTGCTTTTCCCCTTCTGAGCAAGCCCAGGGTAAGATCTCTCGTGAGAGATCAAGGTTCACATGCTTAGATACTGCAGCTAATCCCATTGGTCCTCTATGAAGGTCTTAAAGGTGCTCAACTTCTGTGGCAGCCTCCCATTGGTCCTTCTGGGAAGGTCCTGTACTTGCTGCAGCTATAAAAGGTTTGCATGACCGCACGGCCATGCGCTAGTATCAACCCAAGTTATGTGCTTTGAGCCAGTGTGGTTATGTGTGATGGTATTCATGGACCCGGCTGAAATAAGCCCCTAGAATACCGGCACCTCCGGTGAGCAGATTGTGTAATAGTATTCAGGGACTCAGCTGAAATAAGCCCCTAGAATACCGGCACCTCCAGTGAGGAGATTGTGTGCTTGCATGACCACTGACTGCTATCAGTTCGGCCGTTAGCTTGTGCTCCTGTGAGTCTAACAGGGCGCAATGCTTTCCTATCATGGCTACTCTGTGAAGTAACAGAGCTAGCCTATACCACCAAATAGTGCCACCATTCACTAGCAGCAGGTTCCTCCTGCACAGTGGACCCCGGGCTGGGAACGCATCATCTAATATATAATTGCCTAGAATACTACTTCCTGCAATTTGTGCCAACTTCCGTGGCTTTGTCCAGAGCTAATGTCCGGAGATAATGTCCGGAGCTAATGTCCAGAGATAATGTCCGGAGCTAATGTCCGGAGCTAATGTCCGGAGATAAGTGACGTCACCAGTGTCCTACACCCAGGCAGAGCACAGGGGCCCCAGGCAGCATATGGGGCCCCAGGCAGAGCACAATGGCCCCAGGCAGAGCACAGGGGCCCCAGGCAGCATATGGGGCCCCAGGCAGAGCACAGTGGTCCCAGGCAGAGCACAGGGGCCCCAGGCAGCCTATGGGGCCCCAGGCAGAGCACAGGGGCCCCAGGCAGCATATGGGACCCCAGGCAGAGCACAGGGGCCCCAGGCAGCATATGGGGCCCCAGGCAGAGCACAGTGGCCCCAGGCAGAGCACAGGGGCCCCAGGCAGAACATGGGGCCCCAGGCAGCATATGGGGCCCCAGGCAGAGCACAGGGGCCCCAGGCAGAGCACAGGGGCCCCAGGCAGCATATGGGGCCCCAGGCAGAGCACAGGGGCCCCAGGCAGAGCACAGGGGCCCCAGGCAGCATATGGGGCCCCAGGCAGAGCACAGGGGCCCCAGGCAGCATATGGGGCCCCAGGCAGAGCACAGTGGCCCCAGGCAGAGCACAGGGGCCCCAGGCAGCATATGGGGCCCCAGGCAGAGCACAGTGCCCCATAGGCTGCCTGGGGCCCCTGTGCTCTACCTGGGACCACTGTGCTCTGCCTGGGGCCCCTGTGCTCTGCCTGGGGCCCCTGTGCTCTGCCTGGGGCCCCATGTTCTGCCTGGGGCCACTGTGCTCTGCCTGGGGCCCCATAGGCTGCCTGGGGCCCCTGTGCTCTGCCTGGGAGAGCACAGGGCTGCCTGGGGCCCCTGTGCTCTGCCTGGGGCCCCTGTGCTCTGCCTGGGGCCCCATGTTCTGCCTGGGGCCACTGTGCTCTGCCTGGGGCCCCATAGGCTGCCTGGGGCCCCTGTGCTCTGCCAGGCAGAGCACAGGGGCCCCAGGCAGCCTATGGGGCCCCAGGCAGAGCACAGTGGCCCCAGGCAGAGCACAGGGGCCCCAGGCAGCATATGGGGCCCCAGGCAGAGCACAGCGATATTTTGGACCACTGTGCGGTGTTTCAGACCCCCTGTGTGATGTCTGGGGCCCTGTTCTTAAGTATATTAAAGATTAAAGTAACGTATATTAAAGTATATTATAGATCAAATTTGACACGTTTATGAGCACCATTGAGTGATATACTCAAGAATGACATAATTTTTCAACATTTTATGGTTTCAAACTGTAAACACTCAGAGTGGTCCCAGGCAGAGCACAGGGGCCCCAGGCAGCCTATGGGGCCCCAGGCAGAGCACAGTGGCCCCAGGCAGAACATGGGGCCCCAGGCAGAGCACAGGGGCCCCAGGCAGAGCACAGGGGCCCCAGGCAGAGCACAGTGGTCCCAGGTAGAGCACAGGGGCCCCAGGCAGCCTATGGGGCCCCAGGCAGAGCACAGGGGCCCCAGGCAGCATATGGGGCCCCAGGCAGAGCACAGTGGCCCCAGGCAGAGCACAGGGGCCCCAGGCAGAACATGGGGCCCCAGGCAGAGCACAGGGGCCCCAGGCAGAGCACAGGGGCCCCAGGCAGCATATGGGGCCCCAGGCAGAGCACAGGGGCCCCAGGCAGCATATGGGGCCCCAGGCAGAGCACAGCGATATTTTGGACCACTGTGCGGTGTTTCAGACCCCCTGTGTGATGTCTGGGGCCCTGTTCTTAAGTATATTAAAGATTAAAGTAACGTATATTAAAGTATATTATAGATCAAATTTGACACGTTTATGAGCACCATTGAGTGATATACTCAAGAATGACATAATTTTTCAACATTTTATGGTTTCAAACTGTAAACACTCAGAGTTTTTTTTACTTCAACCAGAAAACCTTAACGGTTCATAAAAAACTTGACTGTTCAGGATATGATAAAAGTCATAGTATTCTGAATCTTTAACTTATAAAGATACCTTTACATGGGGTGATTATTGGTTCCAGAGAGGCTTTCGGCCGATAATCGTACACATGGCTGGTGACAGGACAATACAATATAAACGTTCAAAGGTAAACACTGATAACATTAAAATCTAATATATAATTGCCTAGAATACTATTTCCGGCAATTTGTGCCAACTTCCGTGGCTTTGTCCGGAGATAATGTCCGGAGATAAGTGACGTCACCAGCGTCCTACACCCGCTCAGGGTGGACAAAGATATATGCCTTCGTGGTGCGCGGCACTTTTCTGATTGGTTGCCGCCTGCCGCGAGCGACCAATCAGAAATGTGCCGTACTGTCAAGAGCTGGTGAGTGCAGCCATTTTTTGTTCTTTCTTACTATTATTTATTAATTGTATTATTCTTACATTTGAATAAATAAAGTATATATGGATTCTAGACTCCCGATTCTTTAGAATCGGGCTGCCATCTAGTTAATAATAAACATCTATATTTGCTCGGTGCGTTCCGCTAGCCCTAACAGAATACTAGTTCCAGTTTCTGGCTAGTAAATGGCAGACGATCAGCATCTACAGTGGTACAACCAGCAGCTGGAGGGTAGGTTGGCAGCTCTAGAACGCACAACCTCAGCTTTGGATGTTACCGCAGTCGCTGTTCAGGCTGCGAGTGTAGCTGCAGCCAGTTTGTCCTCTGCCACCCCTGCTCCGATTTTATCCCGTCTCCCGCTTCCAGACAAGTTTGCTGGTGACAGTAAGCTATGTCGGGGATTCATGAGTCAGTGCTCCATACATCTAGAGCTCCTGGCTGCACGTTTTCCTACGGAACGGGCGAAAGTGGGATTTATTTTATCCCTTTTGTCGGGCAGGGCACTGGAGTGGGCAACACCACTGTGGGAGTGTGATGATCGTGTGGTGCAGAGTGCTCCTCTCTTCCAGAACGCTCTGAAACAGGTCTTTTTAGGACCTCGTGTCACCCACGATACCGCGCTCCAATTGTTGACAATTACAAAGGGTTCGTCCATGGTCAGCCAGTTCGCCGTCCAATTCCGGACTCTGGTCTCTGAGCTGGAGTGGCCGGATAAAGTCCTTATTCCGATGTTCGGGAAAGGACTGGCAGACCATGTGAAGGACGCCTTGGTCACCAGGGAGATTCCCGCCACACTGGAGGAGCTCATTTCAATATCTACCCACATCGACCTCCATTTTAACGAGCGGAGGTTAGAGCGGACCCAGTGTAGGCAGAGGTTTCAGCTGGCTCCCACCTTCGCCAGACCTCTAGAATCTTCCGTTCAGGCATCCGACTCCCATGAGGCCATGGAGGTTTCTCGAGCGGGACCAAAGTCTTGGACCGTTCGAGTACCCGTGGTTTGTAAAAATTGCCAACAGCTAGGACATTATGCCAATAAATGTCCACGGCGGTCGGGAAAATGATCACATCTAGTAACCATTGGAGGAGGTTCACTAGACACAGCGGCATTTTCCTCCAAGCTGTCCTTTAAAGGGACAATCACGTTAGGCTCATCCACTCAAACAGTCGAGCTTTGTGTGGACTCTGTAGCAGAGGGGAATTTCATGTCCTCTGCTTTTGCTCTGCGCCATGCAATACCTCTGGTGATGCTCGCCAAACCGGTGACTGTTAGAGTAGTGAATGGGTCGACACTTCCCTCACAAATCACACACCAGACTGTCCCTTTCACATTATCCATGTCCCCTTCCCACTAGGAGATTATTTCCCTTCTTGTCCTTCTTGAGGGATTGGACAAGATTCTGCTGGGAATACACTGGCTCCATTTCCACTCCCCACATATTGAGTGGACTTCTGGGAGGATATTGGGTTGGAGTGAATTATGTAAGGGCAGATGTGTGAGGGAATGCGTTCAGGTTTCCACTACCGAGATACACACAGATCTTTCTTCCCTTCTCAATTGCTATTGGTCCTATGCAGACGTGTTCTCCAAAAAAGGCTGCGGAGACCCTTCCGCCTCATCGCCCCAATGACTGTCCTATTGATCTCATGCCTCGGGGACGGGTCTATCCCCTCTCTCTCCCGGAAATGAGGCTATGTCCCAATACATCCAGGAGAATTTGGCAAGAGGGTTCATTAGGAAGTCAGTGTCACCTGCAGGGGCGGGGTTCTTCTTCGTGCAGAAGAAGAACGGAGAATTACATCCATGCATAGATTACAGGGGTCTTAACGCCATCACCGTTAAGACTAAGTACCCGTTGCCCCTGATTTCTGAGCTCTTTGATAGGCTACGGGGAGCAAGGGTATTTGACAAATTAGCAAAAAAATCCTAAATAGAAAAGAAATACCAAATAAGTTTTTATATAAATAACCCGATAGTAAATATAACCAATAAATATATACCCCCAAAAAATTTACTAAAAAATAAATCAATAAATTCAATTATATTATTTTATTTTATTCACATAAAAGGCGATATCACAGAATCCAAACAAATTCATTTAAAATATTATTTTATTACAAATTAATTTAAAATTAATACAATTAAAAACACTATGTGGGGGGTAGGGCACGTCAGATTAATTGGTAAAAAAAGGAGGGGAAAATATAGAATACAAATAATAAAATAATGATTAATAATAAAAATAATAATAATAAGTAAAATATGTGACAAATTCACATGACTGGTACAAATAAAATGATGGTAGCTAATAAATAGCTAATGAATAAATAATAATAAATATAAAAGATATAAACACAATATTTCATATAGCAAATCAAGGTTATAAATACTATATTTTATATTTAAGTGGGCAATTGCATACAATAAAAAATAAAATATAAAAAAATTCAGTCTATAAAGTGCAAGGTAACAATGAATTGATGTCAAAATAAAAATGTGAAAAACAAACAATTGGTAAGATACTACAAATAATAAGAATAGGGCATATAGTGCTGTCCAAAAAATAATATGGTGTCAAAAAAATTGCATATATAAGAAAAATAAAAGTGTAAAAGCAATCAATGCTAAAATAAAATATGAATGTGAGAAATGCGATTACTGTGATTAATGTGTGAAATAAGAAACAAAATATAAGAATATAAAAAAATATATAACAAAAAAGGGGGGATTAATAATACACTGCTGTGCACCAAAAGCCACTATGCCTAAAAAAACTGTATGTATGTACCGTATATACTCGAGTATAAGCCGACCCGAGTATAAGCCGACCCCCCTAACTTTGCCACAAAAAACTGGGAAAACTTAATGACTCGAGTATAAGCCTAGGGTGAAAAATGCAGCAGCTACCGGTAAATTTCAAAAGTAAAAATAGATACCAATAAAAGTAAAATTAATTGAGACATCAGTAGTTTAAGTGTTTTTGAATATCCATATTGAATCAGGAGTCCCATATAATGCTCCATAAAGTTTGATGGGCCCCATTACATGCTCCATATTAAAATATGCCCCATATAATCCTACATAAAGGGTAATAAGGGCCCCATAAGATGCTCCATAGAGATATTTGCCCTATATAGTGCTGCACAAGTGTTATGGCCCCATACAAATGCTCCGCACAGCCACTTGCCCCTTATAGTGCTGCACAAGTGTTATGGCCCCATTCAGATGCTCCGCACAGCCACTTGCCCATTATAGTGCTACACAAGTGTTATGGCCCCATAAGACGCTCCGCACAGCCACTTGCCCCTTATAGTGCTGCACAAGTGTTATGGCCCCATACAGATGCTCCGCACAGCCACTTGCCCCATATAGTGCTACACAAGTGTTATGGCCCCATAAGACGCTCCGCACAGCCACTTGCCCCTTATAGTGCTGCACAAGTGTTATGGCCCCATACAGATGCTCCGCACAGCCACTTGCCCATTATAGTGCTACACAAGTGTTATGGCCCCATAAGACGCTCCGCACAGCCACTTGCCCCTTATAGTGCTGCACAAGTGTTATGGCCCCATACAGATGCTCCACGCAGCCACTTGCCCCATATAGTGCTACACAAGTGTTATGGCCCCATAAGACGCTCCGCACAGCCACTTGCCCCTTATAGTGCTGCACAAGTGTTATGGCCCCATACAGATGCTCCGCACAGCCACTTGCCCCATATAGTGCTACACAAGTGTTATGGCCCCATAAGACGCTCCGCACAGCCACTTGCCCCTTATAGTGCTGCACAAGTGTTATGGCCCCATACAGATGCTCTGCACAGCCACTTGCCCCATATAGTCCAATAAAACAAGAAAAAAGCAGCAGCACTCCAATTGTTGGTGAAAAAAACAACCTTAGTCCTTTATTACATAATAAAAATCATGGACAAGGTATTGCGGGTAAAACAAGTGCAGATTATGCAGGCAAATGAAGCTTTTTTCTTGTTTTATTGAACTCTGTATGCACCTTCTTCATAGCAAGCACCTCCAGCAAGGTGAAGGTTTCTGGAATGTGTCCGTGATTCAGAGCTCATTCATCATTTAACAGTGAGTACTAAGAGCGGTTTTTCTCAGTGCCATTCATATTTCTTCTTACTGACTTGCCCCATATAGTGCTGCACAAGTGTTATGGCCCCATACAGATGCTCTGCACAGCTACTTGCCTCTTATAGTGCTGCACAAGTGTTATGGCCCCATAAGACGCTCCGCACAGACACTTGCCCCTTATAGTGTTGAACAAGTGTTATGGCCCCATAAGACGCTCTGCACAGCCACTTGCCCCATATAGTCCAATAAAACAAGAAAAAAGCGTATACTTACCTGCTCCTGGCGCTGTGTCCCTGCTTCTTCCCCGGCGCTGCATCTTCTTCCTGTATTGTGCTTTCACCGTTACCGCTCATACATTAATGAATATGCGTCAGTTTTCCTATATTTACTATGTACTATTTTTTCTGACTTGAACGCCCCGCCCTTCACCATGCTGTAATTTTAATTACATCCAAACACAGTTGGTTCTGACCTTCCTATAAATGCAGGCTTTACCATGTCATTAGCCATAGGTAAGTGTTCACACTAGGCAGGCAGGTCAGTTATTTAATTACATCCAAACACAGTTGGTTCTGACCTTCCTATAAATGCAGGCTTTACCATGTTATTAGCCATAGGTAAGTGTTCACACTAGGCAGTCAGGTCAGTTACCCATCTGATCTGAGATTACCTTGACGTTTGGTGGATGGGCTCACATTTATTGGCCAAATCTTGTGCTAAGCATCTCATGTGTTTTTTCACAGATTTCACAAGCCATTAAGCTATTCACATTTCAAGTATTACACATTTCCTTGCTTAAGTACAGTTGAGTGCAGCCATTGATCTATTTGCTAAACTACAGGCTGTCACGGTAGTACTGGGTAGACTAAGGCTGGTTACCCGGGCCCCTGCGATTTCCCTTAGGCTAGGAAAACCCTGTCTGTCCCTTTCCCAGAAGTTACACTAAAGGTGTGCATGTCTGGGCCGCCAGGCCTGACCCTGTCTCCTGTTTCAGCCCTAAGCTGAGACCATCACCTGCCACCCAGTGAAGAGACCACACACCAATCCCCACAGAAAGCACAGACAGGGAAAACTGAAAAATGCACCACGCCGCAGACATACAGGAATACACTATAATGTGCACAGGGCAAAACAAATACAAATATAGGAAGGAGGAATATGACAAAGGATAATACACCACCAGATACGATATTCCTCCAACAAGACCACCACTCCAGACCGGAATCACTAGGCAAAGCACAAACTATAATCGGCGACGCCCAAAGTCCAGCGCGACTATTTAAAGGCCGTGGGCGTGACCCAGCCTCCAACCTGAGTACCAGCTAGATTAACCCCGAGCAAGCTGGATAAAATCTAGCCGACGCCACTGAGCGTGTAGTGGACGTAAGTGGAATTACTGCTGTCAGTCGGACGCCCTAGTGTGAACAGCACCCGACATGACAGTACCCCGCCTTCTACGAGGGACCCCAGGGCCCTCACGACTTATAGGATGGCGGAGGTGAAACACACTGACCAGCAGGTCCGCAAGAATGTCCGAGGCAGGTACCCAGGACCTCTCTTCCGGCCCATAACCACGCCAGTGTACAAGGTACTGTAATGTGCGGTGCACTACACGAGAGTCAACCACCTTGGAGACTTCAAACTCCAAATTGCCATCCACCAAAACTGGAGGTGGCATAGGCGCCGTGTCCACAGAACCCACCACCTTTTTTAATAAAGATCTGTGGAACACGTTGTGTATTTTATATACCGTAGGGAGCGCCAAACGGTAGGCTACCGGGTTAATGATGGCGGCAACCCTAAATGGACCAATAAACCTTGGACCCAATTTCAAGGATGGAATCTTGAGTTTTATGTTTTTTGTGGACAATCACACCCAGTAACCCACACTCAGGTCCGGACCTGTCACACGTTTACTGTCAGCCACTCGTTTGTACCTTGCACCTACGCTTAGCAAGCGCTGTTTCACTCTCCTCCAAACAGATGACAGTTGTGCTCCTAACTGGTCCTCTTCCGGGACGCCAGAAGAGCCCCCCTGACGCAGAGTACAAAACTGAGGATGGAGCCCGTAAACACAAAAGAATGGGGACTCCCCAGATGATTCCTGGCGGTGATTATTTATAGCAAACTCAGCCAAAGGAAGTAATGTCGACCACTCCTCCTGATTGTCAGAAACAAAACAGCGTAAGTACTGCTCCAAATTCTGGTTCATACGCTCGGTCTGACCATTTGACTGAGGATGAAATGCAGAAGAATGCGACAACTTGATCCCCAGCCGTGAGCAAAAAGCTTTCCAAAATTTTGCCACAAACTGAGTACCCCTATCAGACACGATGTCAGACGGGACCCCGTGAAGTCTGACCACCTCCTGCACAAAAACCTGAGCCAGAGTCTTAGCGTTAGGCAACGAAGGCAAAGACACAAAGTGCGACATCTTTGAGAACCGATCAACAACCACCACAATGACCATGTTCCCAGCAGAGGAGGGCAAATCTGTGATAAAATCCATGGAAATCTCCATCCATGGCCTACTGGGTACCCCGAGAGGATGTAGTGTGCCAGCAGGACGAGAGCGGGACGTCTTAGCCCTAGCGCACGTGGTACATGCTGATACGTATGAGACCACGTCGTGTCGGATTTTGGGCCACCAAAACCGACATGACACCAACTCCAAGGTACCCCTAACCCCTGGATGGCCAGCCAGGACAGCATCATGATGCTCACCCAACACCTTTAGGCGAAGATGGAGTGGTACAAACGATTTGTTAATGGGAAGCTCTGGTGGTACCTCCACCTGAGCCTCGGCAATGGCAATCTCAGCCTCAACCTCGGTCGTTAGAGCCGAGACCACTACACCCTTTTGGAGGATGGGTACCCAATCTTCCCGAGGTTCTCCCCCTTGAAAACACCTGGACAAAGCATCCACCTTAGTGTTCTTAGACCCAGGTCGGTACGTAACAAAAAAGTTGAACCGTGTGAAAAACAATGCCCAGCGAGCCTGCCTGGGGGACAGACGCTTGGCTGACTCCAAATACAGCAGATTTTTATGGTCGGTGATAACTGTAACCTGATGGACCGACCCCTCCAAAAAGTGTCGCCATTCCTCAAAAGCCAACTTGATAGCCAACAACTCCCTGTTGCCGATATCGTAATTACGTTCGGCAGAAGACAGCTTCTTGGAAAAGTAGGCGCAAGGACACAACTCGCCCAAGGATGAGCCTTGTGACAGCACCACCCCCACTCCAACCTCAGAAGCATCGACTTCCACGGTAAAAGGTTTTGATACATCCGGTTGCACCAGAATGGGGGCTGAAGCAAAACTGTTCTTCAGAAATTCAAATGCGCACACAGCAGCCTGAGGCCAGGCAGAGAAATTGGTAAGACAAAAGAAAAAATCCAGCTCACCATAGTTGTAGTTGAGAAATTGGTACCCTTTTTCGTCATGTCAGTAAGCGGTTTAGCAATGGTAGAAAAATCTTTGATAAACTTTCTATAATAGTTGGAAAACCCAAGGAACCGCTGGAGTGCTTTTAGGTTATCAGGCTGTTCCCAATGCAGCACCGCTTGCACCTTAGCGGCGTCCATTTTAAACCCTGAAGCAGACACAATATAACCCAAGAAAGGCAACTCCTGAACCAAAAATACACATTTCTGAAGTCGCATAGAGCTTATTTTCCCTGAGAAGCTGTAACACCTGCCTCACATGCTCTAAATGAGAATCACAGTCGCATGAATAAATGAGAATGTCATCTAGGTACACAATAATGAATTTCCCCAGAACATGTGAGAATACATCATTTATGAAATGTTGAAATACAGCAGGCGCGTTTGTCAACCCAAATGGCATCACGAAATTTTCAAAATGACCCTCAGGAGTATTAAAAGCCGTCTTCCACTCATCACCTTGACGGACTCTTATGAGGTTGTAAGCCCCCCTGAGGTAAAGCTTGGAAAACCACTTAGCACCAGCAACCTGGTTGAACAAATCAGGTATCAGTGGCATAGGGTATGGATCACAAACCGTAATCTGATTTAACTCCCTGAAATCCAGACACAGGCGTAGTCCGCCATCTTTCTTTTTAATGAAGAAGAATCCCACTGCAATGGCAAGGACGAAGGCCTGATGTGCCCTTTGCTCAAACTCTCAGCAATGTAATCTTTTAAAGCTTGCCTCTCAGGACCAGAGATGTTGAACATCCTTGCTTTCGGCAATTTAGCCCCTGGTTTAAACCTAATAGTACAGTCATAGGGGCGATGTGGTGGCAATTCTGAGCAACTTTTCTCTGAGAACACATCCGCGAAATCAAGCAGTAACTCAGGAATGCTTGGAGTCACAGCGGACACACATGTGGCCAGGCAATTCTCCTGGCAAAATCCGCTCCACTGAATTATGTCCTGAGTTTTCCAGTCAATAACCGGGTTGTGCATAGATAACCATGGAAAACCCAGAACCATTTGTGCAGGAAGATTACTGAGCACCCTACATGTAACCTGCTCAGAGTGTAGGACACCAATGTGAAGTTTAACCTCAGCCACAAACTCAGTAATCTCCCCCTGTGGGAGAGGGGTAGCATTGATGGTGACCACCCGGATAGGATGGTGCAATTTTTCGACCGTGAACCCGGCCGTGCGCGCAAACTCCTCATCAATGAGATTAGTGGCCGAACCACTATCCAGAAAAACAGTGATTGGCAGCTCTCTGCCAGCGACCATAACTCTGGCAGGGAGCCTACATTGAGAGACCACCATGGAGGATATGCATAAGCTCAGATTGGCCTCCTCCACTCCCTCAGAGCTTAGTAGTTTTCCGCCGTTGCGCTTTTCTTTAGAAAACAGAGGACAAGCATTTACATAATGCCCCTTTTTGCCACAGCAAAAACAGAGTCCCTGCTTCCTGAGCGAGGGGGCTTGATGACGCGACACCCCTGCCATTTGCATAGACTCCGTGGGCTCACCTGCAGCAACCTCATGTGCACCTACAACCTCCCCCATAGGCAGCATCTCTAGCGCCCCCTAACGCAAACGGCGATCAATGCGGACAACAAGACTCATGGCAGACTCTAGAGAAGCAGGAGTCTCATACATCAGAAGGGCTTGTTTAACCCTTCTCGAAACCCCACATACAAACTGACTCAGCAGCGCCGGGTCATTCCATTGTGTGTCCACCGCCCAGCGGCGAAATTCAGAACAGTAAACCTCCGCCATTCACTCCCCCTGGCAGAGAGCACATATTTTAGATTCTGCTAGAGCCAATCTGTCAGGATCATCATAAATGAGTCCAAGAGCAGAAAAAAAACTCTCTACTGAGTTAAATGCAGCTGAATCAGAAGGTAATGAAAACGCCCATGCTTGGGGGTCTCCGTTCAGTAATGACAAAACCAAGCCCACACACTGAGCCTCATTACCTGAGGAAAGTGGGCGCATACGAAAATACAATTTGCAAGCTTCGCGGAAAACAACAAATTTACTGCGTTCCCCAGCAAACCTCTCAGGCAAAGGGATTTTTGGCTCTGGAACTCTACCTGCAGTTTCCACTTGCACATTAGATACCACAAGACCCTGTTGCTGAACTGCCCCCTTCAATTCAGTGACCTGTAAGAACAGCGCCCTCAACTGGCGGTTTATGGAAGTCATGGGATCCACGACAAACAAAAAAATATATATATATTATTATTTTTATTTTTATTTTTTGGGCCGATTATAATGTCACGAGAGTACTGGGTAGACTAAGGCTGGTTACCCGGGCCGCTGTGATTTCCCTTAGGCTAGGGAAACCCTGTCTGTCCCTTTCCCAGAGGTTACACTAAAGGTGTGCATGTCTGGGCGGCCAGGCCTGACCCTGTCTCCTGTTTCAGCCCTAAGCTGAGACCACCACCCGCCACCCAGTGAAGAGACCACACACCAATCCCCACAGAAAGCACAGGCAGGGAAAACTGAAAAATGCACCATGCTGCAGACATACAGGAATACACTATAATGTGCACAGGGCAAAACAAATACAAATATAGGAAGGAGGAATATGACAAAGGATAATACACCACCAGATACGATATTCCTCCAACAAGACCACCACTCCAGACCGGAATCACTAGGCAAAGCACAAGCTATAATCGGCGACGCCCAAAGTCCAGCACGACTATTTAAAGGCCGTGGGCGTGACCCAGCCTCCAACCTGATTACCAGCTAGATTAACCCTGAGCAAGCTGGATAAAATCTAGCCGACGCCACTGAGCGTGTAGTGGATGTAAGTGGAATTACTGCTGTCTGTCAGACGCCCTAGTGAGAACAGTGTCCGACATGACACAGGCATTGTCATATTGATGTTGTTACACTGATCAAAATGATACCTGGGTGAAGAAATCCATCTTGTGGTTCTTGTGTTATCAGTGTTATAAGTTTTCAGTTAATGAGATGCTCATGCTTTGGGGGCAAGACTGTATGCAGAATCTTATCTTGGTGCTCGGGGCCAGAGAAACTAAGAAGAGACCTGATCATAAGCCACCCCGAAGCATTCATTTAAACATAGATCTAAAGGTAGACCCAAGGTAAGAGGAACAACTCACTCTTAAAGGAACCATGCTGCTATACCAAAATGAAGCCCAAGAATGTTTATCAATCTAGACTACAACGTGATAGGGTCAAAGTGTAGTAAAATAAATTATGTAACAAAAAGATATAAAAATATACATATTATATAAAGTCCATAGAACATGGAACCAATTGCATGGCATGCATTATTATTCCTAGGTATTCAAGTCATACCTGGCTGTAGGAGGCAAAGCTTGCACTCCTTACAGAAAGCACCCATTTGACAATACTGCATTTAGGCCCTTAGGTGTCATTGAATCCAGAAAAATAATGGTATTTCTCACCAACATAACTGACGTAAAACACTGTCACACCTAGATGTTGTTTAAATTCAGACTTATTGTAACCTAGTCGTTACTGCACTATACAACGGGGGTTTGGAAACCACAAAAACGACCAAACAGCAATATATGTTATATCTACAAAATACTCTTTATTAAATACAAAAAACAGAAAACAATCTAGAATGTATCAATATTGGACAATGATCGAACACAGTGAGGAAAAAATGCAGACCACAAACAAAGTGCTGCCGTGCAAAATGAAAAGACATGCAGACCAGGAACATATTCCCCTAGAAATCACTGTTGTTAGTATGGGGGACTTGTATACAAGAGCATAGTAAACCACTGTATATGTGGGCACAACCTACGTCACAGAATATTGCACCATAAATATACAACCGACCATCTAGCCGTATTGTTGCTACACTAAGCTAAATCTATATTGGTGCAGTCAAATAGGCTGAAGATATTCTATACTAAAAATAACGCCCAATGATCAGGCCTATCATAAAAGAAAGAAAGCCTATAATGTGCCCACATATAACATGCACAAATTCTAGGGCCGTACTCCAAAAGGAGTTCCACTATGCCCATACATTACATGCACAGACTCAAGAGCCAAATTCCAGACAGAGTTACAATAATCCATTGGAGAGACACGTGACTTGAATTGGGGATCCATAAAGAGGCCATGAGTTTGAGCTTGGCTACCAGCTGCAGGATTTATCTGTCAGAGAGCCTTAAATGGACAAATGAAGCAAGGGCCTAACTTAAATAAGAGTAGCTTGAGACAGACATACTTTGACGATAGTCAAGAAACAGGAGCAGATCAATGCGTCTCTTATCTGCGTGTCTCTTCATCTGTTCAGAGCATTTCAAGAAGGTGATTTTCTAGATCTTAGAAAAGCAGTTAACGAGGGATACTGCAGCAGGAATGTCAGTGGTAGTAGATACAGGGAACGGAATACTGGGATGTTGACTGTAGACCACAAAAAATAGAGACTTAGCAAAGGATTCACTCACATGGTTGTTCTATGTGAACTCAGCCCAAGACAGGAGTTCAGTCCAATCATTGTGGTGGGCATTGATGAAGTGCTGCAGGAAGTTGATCAGGATATGACTGACCCGCTCAACCTGGCCATTGAACTGTGAATGGTATTTCTGAAGAGAAATCCAAAGTGAGATTCTGTAGTGTACAGGTAGCCCTCCAGAAGCAAGAAGTAAACTGGACGCCTCTATCTAAGACAGTTTGGAGTGGTAGACCATGGAGGCAGAAAATATGTAGTATGCACAGGAGCAGATAAGAGACTGGACAGTGGAGTGAAATGGGCCATTTTAGAGAAGTGATCCACAAGTGCAGGGATCTGGATATAGGGACATGACTACAATATTGGGATCTGGATAGGGACATATCTACAATATGGGGACCTGGATGGGGACATAACTACAGTATAAGGACCTGGATGAGGACATATCTACAATATGGGGACCTGGATGGGGGCATAACTACAACATGAGGATCTGGATGGGGACATATCTACAATATGGGGACCTGGATATGGGGAAATAACTGCAACATGGGGACATAACTACATTATGAGTGCACATATGTTATCACAACAGTCATAACAACCCAAGCTCTTAAATTTTTTTTAAAAACATGGCAAAAATGTTCAAAAGGTGTATCCAAAAAAGGCATCACTAAAAATGTCACTTTGTACTTTAAAGAATGCATCCCCCAAGTTCAAATTTTGTATATATGCTGCCCATATACTCAGCCGAGTTTGAGACCCCTGCTGTAAACATTGGGTCGAGACCTGATACCACTCCACAATGACCTGTTGAGTGAGATTTCCTGCAGAACCAGAGTCCAGATAGGCCAATTTGACAAAGCGGATGTTGCCAAAGGAAATGGATACTGACAGAGTCTGTGATGGAGAGGAGTGATCCTCACCCAGGGTGGCCTCTCCAACAGACACTAGGCTCCAGAATTTCCTGTTTTTTTCTGGGAAGAAGTGGATTATATATTCAGAACTGCCATAATAGAATCAGTTTATCTCGGCACGACGGGTCTCCTGACAATGCTTGGCCATCTTCACCTGGTTAAATGCATGTACTCTGGGGAAGGTGCCAAAGCTGAGGCTTGCTGCATGATCGGCCTTTGAAAGGTAGGGGCCAGGTGCATAGGTCTTCGTCTTCCTCCTTGGAATGCTCCTGAAACCTGATGTCGATTTGAGTTGCCAGAGACACCAGGTCATCGAGTGAAGATATATATCTCGACTGGCCAGCTTGTCTTTGATTCTCCTGGAAAGGCCTTCCCAGAAGGCAGCCACCAGCACCTCATTATTCCAGGCAATCTCGGAAGACAGGGTACGGAATCTAACAGTATACTGGCCCACTGAAAGTTTTCACTGCTGCAGTCTGAGAAGAGAAGACGGCCGGGCTCATTAAATACCTTACAGAAGGCTTCTAGATAGGACTGCAGGTTTGAAATAAGAGGATCCCCTCTCTCCCATAGTGGATTGAGCCATGACAGAGCTTCGCCAGTGAGATGGGACATGATGAAAGCAACTTTGGCCCGATCTAAAGCAAACTGATGAGCCAAGAGTTAGAAGTGCAGTGAGCACTGATTGAGGAATCCTCAACAAAGGGCAAGGTCACCACCATAACATAGATGAGCTGACATATGGGGTTCTGAATCAGGAGCATAGCTGGAATGCTGATGGGAGATGGCCTAGTTTGCCGCAGCTTGCTTTGACCCAGATGTGGTCGGAGTTGTCAGTGTATCTAGATAGGTGGTCACTGTCTGCAGGTAAGAGAGGATTTTATCCTGCTGGTCTTTCTGTCTGGAGACCTCCTGGTATAAGTCAGAGATATAGACTTAGATATAGATAGATATAGTCTGGTAACTAGCGTATTCCATTGCCTAAACAAACTGTTAAAGAAGTAAAGGAGAGTCTGAAGGGGCCTAAACACTTCACTAAATCTCCTGATAGTGGGGGTACACTTGATTCCTGATGGACACCAGACGCTACAACAGAACGGACCTTGAACGCATGGCAGCTGACCCACAAGGGACTGGTAGCTGGAACAGCCCGGTAGGTGAGTACAGCTGATATAGGCAGCAGGCACAGCATGAACACAGGAACCATAGATGCTTGTGGCTATGGCTGGTATACAGATAGACACTGACAGGTTCAGGTTGGTATGGCTGGTATACAGATAGGCACTGGCAGGTCAATAACAATAACAATAGCAAATCTTGAGTACCATGAAACAGTAGCATATCACAATGTTTCCTCACAGTATGTCCACTTGTTCATTGTCCAGGTGACAAGAAAGCCAATCTAAAAGGTCCCATGATGTGAAAATGTTGCATAGATTGCTAGCAGAAGAAACTTCTGAGAGTAGATGATATGGAGTAAATCAACTTTATCTTCACAGAATATGAGGTACATGCATCAGCTTCTTAATACAGCATAAAAGGAAGTCTGAAAGAATCTTTTACCCGAGAGAAAATGAAACCAAAATACAACAAGAATATGCATTACATTCAACTAAGCATATAACAGTAACAACATCATCATCTACTGTCAGAAAAGTGTAAACTCCTCCTGCACACAAATAAGTCTGCATCTGTTGCATATCTGCTTTCTCAACAGTAAGGACTTATTCAGTTAAGCCTATTTGCTTCATTAGTCTTTATGTCTGTCAACATTCAATGCCTTTGTGAAAATATCTGCTGTAATATCTTCAGTTGAGCAGTATTCCAAATTTAGGATTCCTTGTTCCTCGTCATCTCTCAAGAAGTGAAGCTTCACATCAATGTGTTTAGTTCTTGGATTAACTCTTTCCATCTGAGCAAGAACTAGACATCCTTGATTGTCCTCATACATCTTTGTTGGTCCCAATTGTTGTTGTCCTAGGTCTATTAGCAGTTGTCTTAACCATATAACTTATTGACTGGCATGTGCTGTGGAGACATATTCTGCTTCTGTCAATGACAGTGTTACTATAGATTGTTTCCCACTAGTCCAACTAATTGGTCTGCCTCAGAGCAAGATAAGATAGCCACTGGTAGATTTCCTGTCAGTTGGATCTCCAGCCCAGTCTGCATCAACGTATCCGGTTAAAATGCATTTCTCGCTTGCAGGTAGTTTCAGTTTAACACTGCTTGCCCCTTTCAAAGAACGGATTACCCTCTTCACTGAATTCCAATCCATTTTGTTTGGCTTTGATACCTTCCTGCTCAAAATTCCAACTGATGCTGCAATGTCTGGCCTTGTAACTGATGCAAAATATAATAATTTTCCCATTGCCTTTCTGTATTGTTCATTATTCGGTAACAGATTCTGTTCACTATTAATTTCCTTCAGATAGTTGGTTTCCATTTGAGACTTTACTGGTTTTGCATCTTTCAATCCAAATGTTTTGATTATGTCTTTAATCATGTGATTTTGATTAAGAAGGAAACCCCCATCTTTATCTCTTTCTATCTGTATTCCTAGGTACTGTTTCACATTTCCCAGATCTTTGATCTTGAAGTATTGATCCAAAATTTTCACTATCTCCGCTTCATTCCTTTCTTTTTCAAAACAAACTAAAATATCGGCCACGTATGTCAGCACATAGATCCATCTGTCTGTCAGTCTCTTTGTATATAGACAAGGATCCACTTTGCTTCTTTGAAAATGTTCATTTATGAGTACTTCTGTGATTTTATCATCCCACGCTTCAGCAGCCTGTTTTAAACCATATAAACTTTTCTGTAGCTTATAAACCATGTTTGGTTTCCTCTTATCCTTGAATCCTGGGGGTTGTTCCATGTAAATGTCTTCTGTTAAGTCTCCATTCAGAAATGCTGCCTTTACATCCAGATGTTTCAACTGCATTTGTTTTGTTGCTGCAACTGCAAAGAAAGTTTTGATTGTGGTGTGTTTGAGAACTGGAGCAATTGTCTCATCATAGTCTTCTTCACATTTCTGAAAATAGCCTTTAGCTACGAGTCTTGCTCGGTATCGATCAGCTGTGCCGTCTGCTTGGTATTTTACTTTCAAAATCCATTTACATCCTACAGACTTTTTTCCTTTGGTAGTTCTGTCAGTGTCCATGTGTTTGAATCATGCATGTATTTTATTTCTGTTTCTGCAGCCTTTATCTATTTGTTGGCCTCTTCTTCTGAAAGTTGAGATATGTCCTCCCAAGACGTAGGTTTATAAATTTTATTTGTACTTGCCTTGTATGAAAGACGTTGAGGTGGTCTTCCCTTGTTTTCTCTTATTGAGCATCTTGGTTCTATGTCTGTATGGAGCTCTATCTCTTGACTTTCAGTTTTTTGATTTTCATCGATTTTCACTTTTTTCTCATCAGATGTTTCTGCAGTTATATCACTGTCATTTTTCTAATTTTACATTTCCAGTAATGTCATTATGTCATCATTTGGATCTTCAATGAATTTTACACTGTTACTGTGATTCTGTCTGTCTTGGAATCTAGGATTCTGTATCCTTTGCAATTGTCACTATATCCAGCAAATATTCCTTCAATGGCTCTGTTTTGAAGTTTGGAACATTTTTCTTCTGGAATAAACACAAAAACTTTGCAACCAAAAACTATTAAATGATTCACACTTGGTTTCTTACCTTGCCACAGTTCATATGGGGTTCTTTTCAGTTTTCTTGAAAAAAGTCTGTTTTGCAGATAAGTAGCTGTCATTGCTGCTTCACCCCAGTATTTCTCTGGTAGTTAGGATTCTGTTAGCATACATCTTATCATTTCAGTCAGAGTTCTGGTTTTTCTTTCTGCTACCCCATTCTGTTCAAGTGTGTATGGAACAGTCTATTGATGCTCTATTCCAGGGGTGGGGAATCATTTTTCTGCCAGGGGCCATTTGGATATTTATACCATCCTTTGGGGGCCGTACAAACAACGCCCACAAAGTGCATCCTGACTCTGGCACTGGTTTCATGACGTAATCTTTCATTGTGTGCCCTTCAGAGTGCAGTAATGAACACTGCATATGTGTGCTAGCAGAGCAAGAAGAAATTAATGAGCTGGTTTTAATCAAAATACACCTACCTGCACAAGAATGTGGTCCCTGAGAATCTGCTTGGGGGCCAGATAAAAGGTCATTGAGGGCCGTAAATGGCTCTGGGGGCTGAGGTTCCCCACTCCTGCTCTATTCCATTCTGTCTTAAACAGTTTTCTCTTTGGTGTCCTGTAAATTCACCTCCATTATCACTTCTGATGATATTCAGCTTCCTCTGAAACATGTTATTTGACGTTGTCACATAGTCTTCTAATTTTTCAAATACTTCACTTTTGTTCTTTATCAAGTACGTGACTGTGTATCTTGAGTAGTCATCTATGAAGGTCACCATATATCTATTACCTCCTGATGTGGTCACTTTCATGGGTCCACATACATCAGTGTCTACCAAGTCAAGTGGTTTTGTGCTTTTTGTCTCACTCTTTTTAGGTATAGATACTCTTTTAACTTTTTGATTTTATATAACATTCACATTTTATGGTAATTGAGCAATCAGATATCAATAGGTCTTTTGTCAAATTCTTCTTTTGTAATGCCATTATACTCTAAGGATGTCTGTGTCCTAGATGTCTATGCCACACGTGAATGCAATTCTTGTGATCATGTGTACATAACTTCATATGTTCCTTTAATGTGTCTAGATGATATAATTGTTCACCTGCTTTGACATTAATTATTACCTTATCTCCTGCTAGGATTGTACAATTATCATCTTTGAATTTTCCAGTAAGTCCTTTGAATGTCAGAAGCTTTACGGATAACAATCCTCCTTCTAGTCCTGGAACATATAACACATTCTTTACTAGAAATTTTGAATTATGCCTAATCTATCAGAACAGATTAGCACTCCTTGTCCAATACCTTCTGCGGTTATTTTACTTTCATCTGCAAGATAAATTGCTTCCTTCTTATTTTCATCAAGTTCAATAAATAAGCTTTTATCACTAGTCATGTGACTTGTTGCTCCTGAGTCAATAAACCAGCCTGTCGATGACTCTTTATCAGTTACTTTAAAGTACTATTCCAGTGATCTGCATGTGGGTTAGAAATTGTGCTTTTTACTTTCTTTTTATTTTCCTTTTGCTGTAATTTCTGTTATTCTGCTTTCCATATAGGACAGCCTTTCTTTAAATGTCCCTTTTTCTTACATCTGAAACATTCTCTTGTCTCTGTATTATGGGGCTTCTTGTCTGTCGCTTTAAGAGCATTTTCACTATCCCTTTCAGTGGATTCGTTTGTTTCCTCTTTCCTTCTATGATATTCATCTACAAGTCTGGTCTTTACAAACTCTAGTGTAATGTCTGCTTCAGGTCTTGTCTCTAGTGCATTTTTCAGAGCAGTGTATGAATCTGGTAAACTGCACAAAAATATTGCTGCTACATGGCTTTCCTTAATGTCTTCACTGACTGATCTCAGCTGTGTTACCACCTCCATCATGGAGTTTATATGATCTTGCATGTCTTTCTTTGCACTTAATCTCATCTTGTAAAGTTTTCTTAGCAAGAATAGTTCGTGATTTAAGCTGGATTTTTCATGTAGCTTTCTCAATGCTGCCCATATTCCCTTTGCTGTATTCTCATTCCTTATGTGGATTAACTGATCATCCTCCACTAATAAGCTAATATTAGCTCTTGCTTGTCTGTTTTTCTAATCCTGTGTCTGATTATTATCATTGGGTCTGTCTGTAGTGTTGATTACCTCCCATAAATCATCTTTAGACAATAGCATCTCCACTTAGAACTTCCATAACTGATAGTTCTCATTTTTCAGCTTACCTACTGTGAGTCTCAGCTCTGAACTGCTGTTCATCTTTAACTTATCTGTCTTACTTGTTTGGAGAGAATTGCTCTGAAGTATTCTTTTGTATTCAACAAGTCCTTTTTGTCTTCTATGCTGGGCCCATAACATGTTGTATAGTTTGGTTACAGAAGAAACTTGTGAGAGTAGATTATATGGGGTAATTCAACTTTATCTTCACAGAACATGAGGTACATGCAGCAGCTTCTTAATACAGCATAACAGGAAGTCTGAAAGGACCTTTTACAAGATAGAAAATGAAACCAAAGTACAAATATATGCATTACATTCAACTAAAGGTACCGTCACACTAAGCGACGCTGCAGCGATAGCGACAACGATGCCGATCGCTGCAGCGTCGCTGTTTGATCGCTGGAGAGCTGTCACACAGACTGCTCTCCAGCGACCAACGATGCCGAGGTCCCTGGGTAACCAGGGTAAACATCGGGTTACTAAGCGCAGGGCCGTGCTTAGTAACCCGATGTTTACCCTGGTTACCAGAGTAAAATGTAAAAAAAACAAACAGTACATACTTACATGCGTCCCCCGGCGTCCGCTTCCTGCAATGACTGAGCGCCGGCAGTAGCAGGGCACAGCGGTGACGTCACCGCTGTGCTGTGGTTTCACTTTCACTTTGCGGCGCTCAGTCAGTGTGGGAAGCGGACGCCGGGGGACGCATGTAAGTATGTACTGTTTGTTTTTTTTACATTTTACGCTGGTAACCAGGGTAAACATCGGGTTACTAAGCGCGGCCCTGCGCTTAGTAACCCGATGTTTACCCTGGTTACCAGTGTAAAATATCGCTGGTATCGTTGCTTTTGCTGTCAAACACAACGATACACGGCGATCGGACGACCAAATAAAGTTCTGAACTTTATTCAGCGACCAGCGACATCACAGCAGGATCCTGATCGCTGCTGCGTGTCAAACTAAACGATATCGCTAGCCAGGACGCTGCAACGTCACGGATCGCTAGCGATATCGTTTAGTGTGACGGTACCTTAAGCATATAACAGTAACAACATCACCATCTACTGTCAGAAAAGTGTAAACTTCTCCTGCACACAAATAAGATTGTATCTGTTGCATATTTGCCAACAGAAAAACACCCTATAACACTCCTTGAAAAAGCCACATCCAGGCGAAACGTGCGTTGGAGCTAGCAGGATATTATTGATATTATTGGGTATGGATTATATTATGTTATAGGGTATTTTTTCTGTCCCATTCTTTTTTGCCTTTTTTTACTTTTTTGAATGCATGTTTGCAAACATATGTAGTCTATATGTAATGGGATATATATACTTTTTGTATTATTATATTTAATTATTATTCTGTCCATAAGCCCACTCCAATAATTGCACTGGGGTTTTTTGTATTGTTCTGTTGTATCTTTTCCCCTTTTCTTATATGTATTTTAATATTATTGAATACATTTATATATTTTACCATATTGGTTTTGTACTTGTTTTTTTTCACCCCTTTATTTTTAATACTGCCATCACAGTCAAACCAACATCAGCTGCCAGCCTTTATTTGGCCTCTGCCTGTATTACAGCGCATGGAGCGGTGAGGTCTCTGCAATGCAATTCACTTCACCTGAATGTGCATCCAAGGATGCACAACTAGGTGAAACTGGCATTGGCAGGCCCCTTCTCTAGCATAGCCAGTTGAATGGCCACCAAGGTCTTCTGATCTGACCCCCTTAGACTTTTAACTTTGGAGTCATCTGAAGGCACTTGTCTATGCTGTGAAGATACAAGATATGCAGCATCTGAAACAATGGATACTGGAAGCCTGTGTTAGAATTTCTTCTGTAGTGTTGCTATCAGTGTGTCAGGAGTGGGAGAAGAGGGTTGCACTGACAATCCAACTCAATGGGCAGCACTTTGAACACATTTTATAAGTGGTCATAAACTTATAAATAACTCATAAAAGAATAAAGTTGCATTAAAACCAAGCACACCACTGTTTTTCTTGTGAAATTCTCAATAAGCTTGATGTGTCACATGACCCTCTTCCCATTGAAAAAAATAAAGTTGGATCCAAAATGGCCAACTTCAAAATGACAGCCATGGTCACCACCCATCTTGAAAAGTTTTCCCCTCCCATATACTAATGTGCCACAAACAGGAAGTTGATATCACCAACCAATCCCATTTTATTTAGGTGTATCCATATACATGGCCCACCCTGTATATTAAAACGTGTAATAAGGATGCTGTCTTGTATTGAGATGTCTTTTTTTCTTGTCTCTGAACATGTGGAAAGAGATTAAGTTTCAGGAGACAGCTAATAAGACTACTCCTGCGAGAAAGTTTAGGGTGTGAGCTGCCTAATGTGCCTAGTTAGATGGCAGCAACTTACAAGGTTCCTTTATTGGGAACTTGACAGTCTAAAATAACTGTTCATTACATAGGAAATTGAAAGACTTAGCACGTGGATTTTCATCTGCAATACAATCAGCAGTCTTTTTTTACTGTAAATTTGGTTTCATTAAAGGAAAATAAACTTTATTCTCCTTGGCAGCCTTAGATTTCTGTCAACGGAAGTGGCCATGGTGCAAATTCAGTCACCGATCTGAGTATAGAGAGTAGATTCTGTAAATGCACCCTCCACGCTAATTGACTGCTGGCAGCAATGCAAAGCCAGTGCCAGTCAAGGCCTGGAGCACAGTTACAGGCAGCGATCTGTATTCTCAGAGGCCGATGCCACCTCCGTGACTGAAACCAGAACACACTGCAGGAGCAAATAAAAGGCATTTTCTCCCAGCAGCATTCATCTACGTGCAGACATCGAGTAGGTTAGTAACGCCATATCTGCAAGTTAAGAGCATTTATTCTAGTGTCAGGTTCCTTTAAAAGTTCCCTTTAAAGGTTACAAGGTTTTTGCTAGCCCATCTTAAAGCATCATGATGTAGGGGGAGAGACCCTGTTTTCAGTGATATATCACTTATTTTACTGTGAGTTGCACTTTGATTTAAAACTTTTAATTTCTGCAGATTTAGCGGTTCTCTGAATGGTGAGCCCTGTATAACCCCACCTACACCACTGATTGGCAGCTTTCAGTTCACATTATGCATAAGTACAAAGCTGACAATCTGTGGGGTGGGCATGGTTGAACTACCTGACAGCTGTCCAAGTAATTCTCTAGTGATAATATTCAGCTGTTAAAGAAGTGAGTTAATTAAAAAAAACTACAGCAAGCAGCCCAGTAAGTGACACATCGCTGAAATCAGGGTCTCTGGTGTTAAATTCCCTTTAGCAATGTAGAATGCATACTAAACACATTTAACAAAAGTAACAAATAATGTTATCTTTATTTCTAACACCAAAACTGGACATTAGCTTTAATGACTGACAAAATGACTATTAAAACAGTAAAAAAAAATTAAAAGAAAAAAATAAGCCTAGGTATGCACTTGAGTAAAATTGGCTGTTGCATATACTGTCTGCTATTTTTTGTGTGTGTTTTATTTTACGTCAACACTTATAACAAAACAAATGTCATTTTTTTCATCAGCTAAAAAAGTTGACTTAAGAAGTTGTAAATGAGGCATGACTATTTCATCCATGATGTTAAACTTTCCCTGTGTGGTAAGCCTAGGTATTCTTCTGAACCTGTCGTCTACCATGTAGGTAAAGTATAGCAAACAAATCATATGCTGACATTTTGCTTCTTTTGCTTACCTATAGAAAAGCGTAGCTTTTTATTGCTTTTTATAAATATAGGCTTGCATATCATTAAAAGCAGAATGCATGAAAAACAATGTGAGCAAATAAAATAAGTTTGGGACTTTTATATTAGTCTAGTGCTGAAAGATTATTTGCACACGGAGTAATAAGATCCAAAAAGAATTTTAAAATAAGAAAAAATATTAAAAAAAAAATTAGAAAATTGTCAGGCTTACATTCAGATCAGGACCAACCAATACTCCTAAAATGAAAAAGTATCTGGCTGAAAAAAGGAAATGCACAAGAGAAACCAAAATTCAAATGGTGCTACAAGTAGGGTTGAGCGACTTTTATTTTTATAGGATCGGGTCGGGTTTCACGAAACCCGACTTTCTCAAAAGTCGGGTCGAGTGAAATCGGCCGATCCTATAAAAAAGTCGGGGTCGGGGTCGGCCGAAACACGAAACCCAATGCAGTGCAATGGGATACTATGGTTCCCAGGGTCTGAAGGAGAGGAAACTCTCCTTCAGGCCCTGGGATCCATATTAATGTGTAAAATAAAGAATCAAAATAAAAAATATTGATATACTCACCCTCGGACACGCCCTGGTACTAACCGGCAGGCTTCCTTCCTAAGAATGAGCACGTGAATGACCTGCGGTGACGTCGCGGCTTGTGATTGGTCGCGAGCGGTCACATGGACAAGCCGTGACGTCATCTAAGGTCCTTCACGCGCTCATTCTTAGGAAGGAAGGCTGCCGGAAAGAAGCAGGGCGCGTCCGAGGGTGAGTATATTCCTATTAGGTATATACTCACCCTCGGACGCACCCTGCTTCTTTCCGGCAGCCTTCCTTCCTACGAATGAGCGCATGAAGGACCTTAGATGACGTCGCAGCTTGTCCATGTGACCGCTCGCAACCAATCACAAGCCGCGACGTCACCGCAGGTCATTCACGCGCTCATTCTTAGGAAGGAAGCCTGCCGGTTAGTACCAGGGCGTGTCCGAGGGTGAGTATATCAATATTTTTTATTTTGATTCTTTATTTAACACTTAAATATGGATTCCGATACCGATTCCCGATATCGCAAACATATCGGAACTCGGTATCGGAATTCCGATACCAGATTCAGAAGATCGCCGACCTCATGGTCGACCCCACACAGGGGTCGGGTCGGGTTTCATGAAACCCGACTTTGCCAAAAGTCGGCGACTTCTGAAAATGGCCGACCCGTTTCGCTCAACCCTAGCTACAAGATATCTCATCAACTTTATTAAAAATAAAACATAATTAAAAACCAGAGTATCTCAATGGAGGGCTAATAACAAAGCTCCCAAATCTATAAACAGTATATAATTTGTATGCCTACATATCTTTTGCAGTACATTTCCTAATGGTTAACATATACCTCAGGTAGAAGAGTATAACATGTAGACTTATATAGAAATAACTAGATGTTTCCAGCCAGCTAACGCTCGGCACGCTCATTGCTATCTAATTAACGCTGCTGGTGATTAAACTAAATAATGACAACATTCAATAGTGCTTACGCAGGTGGTAAATTAACTTAAAATAAAGTTAATAACAATAGTGTGGTGATGTGTTGGGGGCAGGATCATTGTGGTGATATGGTGGGGGGGCGGGATTATGTGTGGTAATGGGATGGGATTATGTGTGGTAATATGGTGGGGGGGTGGGATTATGTGTGGTGATGTGTTGGGGGGCGGAATTGTGTGTGGTGATGTGGTGGGGGGGTGGGATTATGTGTGGTAATGGGGTGGGGGGGCAGGATTATGTGTGGTAATGGGGTGGGGGGCGGGATTATGTGTGGTGATGTGGTGGGGGGGCAGGATTATGTGTGGTGATGGGGTTGGGGCGGGATTATGTGTGGTAATGTGGTGGAGGGGCAGGATTATGTGTGGTAATGTGGTAAGGGGTGGGATTATGTGTGGTGATGTGGTGGGGGGGCAGGATTATGTGTGGTGATGGGGTGGGGGGATGGGCTTATGTGTAATGATGATATTATGTGTGGTGATGGGGTGGGGGCGGGATTATGTGTGGTGATGGGGTGGGGGGCGGGATTATGTGTGGTGATGGGGTGGGGGGCGGGATTATGTGTGGTGATGGGGTGCGGGCCGGGATTATGTGTGGTGATGAGGTAGGGGCGGGATTATGTGTGGTGATGTGATGGGGGGCGGGATTATGTGTGGTGATGTGGTGGGGGAGCGGGATTATGTGTGGTGAAGGGGCGGGATTATGTGTGTTATGGGGTGGGGGGCATTATTATGTGTGGTAATGTGGTGGGGGCGGGATTATGTGTGGTAATTTGGTGGGGGGCGGGACTATGTGTGGTAATGTGGTGGGGGCGGGATTATCTGTGGTGATGTGGTGGGGTGGCAGGATTATGTGTGATGATATGGTGGGGGGCGGGATTATGTGTAGTAATGTGGTGGAGTGGCGGGATTATGTGGTGATGTGGTGGGGGGTGGGATTATGTGTGTTAATGGGATGGGATTATGTGTGGTAATATGGTGGGGGGTGGGATTATGTGTGGTGATGTGTTGGGGGGCGGAATTGTGTGTGGTGATGTGGTGGGGGGGTGGGATTATGTGTGGTAATGGGGTGGGGGGGCAGGATTATGTGTGGTAATGGGGTGGGGGGCGGGATTATGTGTGGTGATGTGGTGGGGGGGCAGGATTATGTGTGGTGATGGGGTTGGGGCGGGATTATGTGTGGTAATGTGGTGGAGCGGCAGGATTATGTGTGGTAATGTGGTGGGGGTGGGATTATGTGTGGTAATGTGGTAGGGGCGGGATTATGTGTGGTGATGTGGTGGGGGGAGGGATTATGTGTGGTAATGTGGTGGGGGGCGGAATTATGTGTAGTAATGTGGTGGAGTGGCGGGATTATGTGGTGATGTGGTGGGGGGGTGGGATTATGTGTGTTAATGGGATGGGATTATGTGTGGTAATATGGTGGGGGGTGGGATTATGTGTGGTGATGTGGTGGGGGGAGGGATTATGTGTGGTAATGTGGTGGGGGGCGGAATTATGTGTGGTAATGTGGTGGAGGGGCGGGATTATGTGTGGTAATGTGGTGGGGGGTGGGATTATGTGTGGTGATGTGGTGGGAGGGCGGGATTATGTGTGGTAATGTGGTGGGGGGTGGGATTATGTGTGGTGATGTGGTGGGAGTATGTGTGGTAATGTGGTGGGGGGCGGGATTATGTGTGGTAATGTGGTGGGGGGCGGGATTATGTGTGGTAATGTGGTGGAGGGGCAGAATTATGTGTGGTAATGTGGTGGGGGTGGGATTATGTGTGGTAATGTGGTGGGGGGCGGGATTATGTGTGGTAATGTGGTGGGGGTGGGATTATGTGTGGTAATGTGGTAGGGGCGTTATTATGTGTGGTGATGTGGTGGGGGGAGGGATTATGTGTGGTAATGTGGTGGGGGGCGGAATTATGTGTGGTAATGTGGTGGAGGGGCGGGATTATGTGTGGTAATGTGGTGGGGGGTGGGATTATGTGTGGTGATGTGGTGGGAGGGCGGGATTATGTGTGGTAATGTGGTGGGGGGTGGGATTATGTGTGGTGATGTGGTGGGAGTATGTGTGGTAATGTGGTGGGGGGCGGGATTATGTGTGGTAATGTGGTGGGGGGCGGGATTATGTGTGGTAATGTGGTGGAGGGGCAGAATTATGTGTGGTAATGTGGTGGGGGGCCGGATTATGTGTGGTGATGTGGTGGGGGGCGGGATTATGTGTGGTAATGTGGTGGAGGGGCAGGATTATGTGTGGTAATGAGGTGGGGGGCGGGATTATGTGTGGTAATGTGGTGGAGGGGCAGGATTATGTGTGGTAATGTGGTGGGGGGCGGGATTATGTGTGGTGATGTGGTGGGGGGGCGGGTTTGAGTGAGGTGATGTGGTGGGGGGAGGGATTATGTCTGGTGATGGGGTGGGGGGACAGGATTGTGTGGTGATGGGGTGGGGGGGCGGGATTATGTGTGGTGATGGGGTGGGGGGTGGGATTATGTGTGGTGATGGAGTGGGGGCAGGATTATGTGTGGTGATGGGGTGGGGGGGCGGGATTATGTGTGGTGATGTGTTGGGGGGTGCAATTATGTGTTGTGATGTGTTGGGGGCGTTGGATTATGTGTGGTGATGTGGTGGGCGGGATTATGTGTGGTGATGTGGTGGGCGGGCGGGATTATGTGTGGTGATGTGGTGGGCGGGCGGGATTATGTGTGGTGATGTGGTGGGGGGTGTGATTATGTGTGGTGATGTGGTGGGGGGAGTGATTATGTGTGGTAATGTGGTGGGGGGCGGGATTATGTGTGGTAATGTGGTTGGAGGGCGGGATTATGTGTAGTAATGTGGTTGGGGGCGGGATTATGTGTAGTAATGTGGTTGGGGGGCGGGATTATGTGTGATGATGTGGTGGGGCGGGATTAAGTGTGGTGATGTGGTGGGGGGCAGGATTATGTGTGGTAATGTGGTAGGGGGCGGGATTGTGTGTGGTAATGTGGTGGGGGGGCGGGATTGTGTGTAGTTATGTGTGGTGATGGGGTGGGGGGTGGGATTATGTGTGGTGATGGAGTGGGGGCAGGATTATGTGTGGTGATGGGGTGGGGGGGCAGGATTATGTGTGGTGATGTGTTGGGGGGCGGAATTATGTGTGGTGATGTGTTGGGGGCGTTGGATTATGTGTGGTGATGTGGTGAGCGGGCGGCATTGTGTGTGGTGATGTGGTGGGGGGGTGGGATTATGTGTGGTAATGGGGTGGGGGGGCAGGATTATGTCTGGTAATGGGGTGGGGGCGGGATTATGTGTGGTGATGTGGTGGGGGGCAGGATTATGTGTGGTGATGGGGTTGGGGCGGGATTATGTGTGGTAATGTGGTGGAGGGGCAGGATTATGTGGGGTAATGTGGTAAGGCGTTGATCCAGGGAACTAGTCTGATTGCCGTATGTGGGGTCGGGAAGGAATTTTTTTCCCCATGATGGAGCTTACTCTTACCACATGGGGTTTTTTTGCCTTCCCCTGGATCAACATGTTAGGGCATGCTAGGCTATGGGTTGAACTAGATGGACTTAAAGTCTTCCTTCAACCTTAATAACTATGTAACTATGTAACTATGTAAGGGGTGGGATTATGTGTGGTAATGTGGTAGGGGCAGGATTATGTGTGGTGATGTGGTGGGGGGAAGGATTATGTGTGGTGATGGGGTGGGGGGCAGGATTATGTTTGGTTATGGGGTGGGGGGGTGGGATTATGTGTGGTGATGTGGTGGGAGGGCGGGATTATGTGTGGTAATGTGGTGGAGGGGCAGGATTATGTGTGGTAATGTGGTGGGGGGCGGGATTATGTGTGGTAATGTGGTGGGGGGCGGAATTATGTGTGGTAATGTGGTGGAGGGGCGGGATTATGTGTGGTAATGTGGTGGGGGGTGGGATTATGTGTGGTGATGTGGTGGGAGGGCGGGATTATGTGTGGTAATGTGGTGGGGGGCGGAATTATGTGTGGTAATGTGGTGGGGGGTGGGATTATGTGTGGTAATGTGGTGGAGGGGCAGGATTATGTGTGGTAATGTGGTGGGGGGCCGGATTAGGTGTGGTGATGTGGTGGGGGGCGGGATTATGTGTGGTAATGTGGTGGAGGGGCAGGATTATGTGTGGTAATGAGGTGGGGGGCGGGATTATGTGTGGTAATGTGGTGGAGGGGCAGGATTATGTGTGGTAATGTGGTGGGGGGTGGGATTGTGTGTGGTGATGTGGTGGGGAGGCGGGATTATGTGAGGTGATGTGGTGGGGGAGGGATTATGTGTGGTGATGGGGTGGGGGGCAGGATTATGTTTGGTGATGGGGTGGGGGGTGGGATTATATGTGGTGATGGGGTGGGGGGACGGGATTATGTGTGGTGATGGGGTGGGGGGGCGGGATTATGTGTGGTGATGGGGTGGGGGGTGGGATTATGTGTGGTGATGGGGTGGGGGGTGGGATTATGTGTGGTGATGGGGTGGGGGGTGGGATTATGTGTGGTGATGGAGTGTGGGCAGGATTATGTGTGGTGATGGGGTGGGGGGGCGGGATTATGTGTGGTGATGTGTTGGGGGGCGGAATTATGTGTGGTGATGTGTTGGGGGCGTTGGATTATGTGTGGTGATGTGGTGGGCGGGCGGGATTATGTGTGGTGATGTGGTGGGCGGGTGGGATTATGTGTGGTGAAGTGGTGGGGAGCGGGATTAAGTGTGGTGATGTGGTGGGGGGAGGGATTATGTGTGGTAATGTGGTGGGGGGCGGGATTATGTGTGGTAATGTGGTTGGAGGGCGGGATTATGTGTAGTAATGTGGTTGGGGGCGGGATTATGTGTAGTAATGTGGTTGGGGGGCGGGATTATGTGTAATGATGATATTATGTGTGGTGATGGGGTGGGGGCGGGATTATGTGTGGTGGTGGGGTGGGGGGCGGGATTATGTGTGGTGATGGGGTGGGGGCCGGGATTATGTGTGGTGATGAGGTAGGGGCGGGATTATGTGTGGTGATGTGGTGGGGGGCGGGATTATGTGTGGTGATGTGGTGGGGGAGCGGGATTATGTGTGGTGAAGGGGCGGGATTATGTGTGTTATGGGGTGGGGGGCATTATTATGTGTGGTAATGTGGTGGGGGCGGGATTATGTGTGGTAATTTGGTGAGGGGCGGGACTATGTGTGGTAATGTGGTGGGGGGCGGGATTATCTGTGGTGATGTGGTGGGGTGGCAGGATTATGTGTGATGATATGGTGGGGGGCGGGATTATGTGTAGTAATGTGGTGGAGTGGCGGGATTATGTGGTGATGTGGTGGGGGGTGGGATTATGTGTGTTAATGGGATGGGATTATGTGTGGTAATATGGTGGGGGGTGGGATTATGTGTGGTGATGTGTTGGGGGGCGGAATTGTGTGTGGTGATGTGGTGGGGGGTGGGATTATGTGTGGTAATGGGGTGGGGGGGCAGGATTATGTGTGGTAATGGGGTGGGGGGCGGGATTATGTGTGGTGATGTGGTGGGGGGGCAGGATTATGTGTGGTGATGGGGTTGGGGTGGGATTATGTGTGGTAATGTGGTGGAGCGGCAGGATTATGTGTGGTAATGTGGTGGGGGTGGGATTATGTGTGGTAATGTGGTAGGGGCGGGATTATGTGTGGTGATGTGGTGGGAGGGCGGGATTATGTGTGGTAATGTGGTGGGGGTTGGGATTATGTGTGGTGATGTGGTGGGAGTATGTGTGGTAATGTGGTGGGGGGCGGGATTATGTGTGGTAATGTGGTGGGGGGCGGGATTATGTGTGGTAATGTGGTGGAGGGGCAGAATTATGTGTGGTAATGTGGTGGGGGGCCGGATTATGTGTGGTGATGTGGTGGGGGGTGGGATTATGTGTGGTAATGTGGTGGAGGGGCAGGATTATGTGTGGTAATGAGGTGGGGGGCGGGATTATGTGTGGTAATGTGGTGGAGGAGCAGGATTATGTGTGGTAATGTGGTGGGGGGCGGGATTATGTGTGGTGATGGTGTGGGGGGGCGGGTTTGAGTGAGGTGATGTGGTGGGGGGAGGGATTATGTGTGGTGATGGAGTGGGGGCAGGATTATGTGTGGTGATGGGGTGGGGGGGCGGGATTATGTGTGGTGATGTGTTGGGGGGTGGAATTATGTGTGGTGATGTGTTGGGGGCGTTGGATTTTGTGTGGTGATGTGGTGGGCGGGATTATGTGTGGTGATGTGGTGGGCGGGCGGGATTATGTGTGGTGATGTGGTGGGCGGGCGGGATTATGTGTGGTGATGTGGTGGGGGGCAGGATTATGTGTGGTGATGTGGTGGGGGGAGTGATTATGTGTGGTAATGTGGTGGGGGGCGGGATTATGTGTGGTAATGTGGTTGGAGGGCGGGATTATGTGTAGTAATGTGGTTGGGGGCGGGATTATGTGTAGTAATGTGGTTGGGGGGCGGGATTATGTGTGGTGATGTGGTGGGGCGGGATAAAGTGTGGTGATGTGGTGGGGGGCAGGATTATGTGTTGTAATGTGGTAGGGGGCGGGATTGTGTGTGGTAATGTGGTGGGGGGGTGGGATTGTGTGTACTAATGTGGTGGGGGGTGGGATTAAGTGTGGTGATGTGGTGGGGGGCGGGATTATGTGTGGTGATGGGGTGGGGGGCGGGATTATGTGTGGTGATGGGGTGGGGGGCGGGATTATGTGTGGTGATGGGGTGGGGGGGCGGTATTATGTGTGGTGATGAGGTAGGGGCGGGATTATGTGTGGTGATGTGGTGGGGGGGCGGGATTATGTGTGGTGATGTGGTGGGGGGGTGGGATTATGTGTGGTGAAGGGGCGGGATTATGTGTGTTATGGGGTGGGGGGCATTATTATGTGTGGTAATGTGGTGGGGGCGGGATTATGTGTGGTAATTTGGTGGGGGGCGGGACTATGTGTGGTAATGTGGTGGGGGGCGGGATTATCTGTGGTGATGTGGTGGGGTGGCAGGATTATGTGTGATGATATGGTGGGGGGGCGGGATTATGTGTAGTAATGTGGTGGAGTGGCGGGATTATGTGGTGATGTGGTGGGGGGGTGGGATTATGTGTATTAATGGGGTGGGGGGTGGGATTATGTGTGGTGATGTGCTTGGGGAGTGGGATTGTGTGGTGATGTGGTGGGGGGCAGGATTATCTGTGGTAATGTGGTGGGGGGCGGGATTATGTGTGGTAATGTGGTGGAGGGGCAGGATTATGTGTGGTAATGTGGTCGGGGGGCCGGATTATGTGTGGTGATGTGGTGTGGGGCGGGATTATGTGTGGTAATGTGGTGGAGGGGCAGGATTATGTGTGGTAATGAGGTGGGGGGCGGGATTATGTGTGGTAATGTGGTGGAGGAGCAGGATTATGTGTGGTAATGTGGTGGGGGAGGGATTATGTGTGGTGATGGGGTGGGGGGCAGGATTATGTTTGGTGATGGGGTGGGGCGGGATTAAGTGTGGTGATGTGGTGGGGGGCAGGATTATGTGTGGTAATGTGGTAGGGGGCGGGATTGTGTGTGGTAATGTGGTGGGGGGGCGGGATTGTGTGTAGTAATGTGGTGGGGGGCGGGATTATGTGTGGTGATGTGGTGGGGGGGCGGGATTATGTGTGGTGATGGGGTGGGGGGCGGGATTATGTGTGGTGATGGGGTGGGGGGCGGGATTATGTGTGGTGATGGGGTGGGGGGCGGGATTATGTGTGGTGATGAGGTAGGGGCGGGATTATGTGTGGTGATGTGGTGGGGGGGCGGGATTATGTGTGGTGATGTGGTGGGGGGGCGGGATTATGTGTGGTGAAGGGGCGGGATTATGTGTGTTATGGGATGGGGGGCATTATTATGTGTGGTAATGTGGTGGGGGCGGGATTATGTGTGGTAATTTGGTGGGGGGCGGGACTATGTGTGGTAATGTGGTGGGGGGCGGGATTATCTGTGGTGATGTGGTGGGGTGGCAGGATTATGTGTGATGATATGGTGCGGGGGCGGGATTATGTGTAGTAATGTGGTGGAGTGGCGGGATTATGTGGTGATGTGGTGGGGGGGTGGGATTATGTGTATTAATGGGGTGGGGGGTGGGATTATGTGTGGTGATGTGCTGGGGGAGCGGGATTGTGTGGTGATGTGGTGGGGGGCAGGATTATGTGTGGTAATGTGGTGGGGGGCGGGATTATGTGTGGTAATGTGGTGGAGGGGCAGGATTATGTGTGGTAATGTGGTGGGGGGGCCGGATTATGTGTGGTGATGTGGTGGGGGGCGGGATTATGTGTGGTAATGTGGTGGAGGGGCAGGATTATGTGTGGTAATGAGGTGGGGGGCGGGATTATGTGTGGTAATGTGGTGGAGGAGCAGGATTATGTGTGGTAATGTGGTGGTGGAGGGATTATGTGTGGTGATGGGGTGGGGGGCAGGATTATGTTTGGTGATGGGGTGCGGGGTGGGATGATATGTGGTGATGGGGTGGGGGGACAGGATTATGTGTGGTGATGGGGTGGGGGGGCGGGATTATGTGTGGTGATGGGGTGGGGGGGCGGGATTATGTGTGGTGATGGGGTGTGGGGTGGGATTATGTGTGGTGATGGAGTGGGGGCAGGATTATGTGTGGTGATGTGTTGGGGGGCGGAATTATGTGTGGTGATGTGTTGGGGGCGTTGGATTATGTGTGGTGATGTGGTGAGCGGGCGGAATTGTGTGTGGTGATGTGGTGGGGGGGTGGGATTATGTGTGGTAATGGGGTGGGGGGGCAGGATTATGTCTGGTAATGGGGTGGGGGGCGGGATTATGTGTGGTGATGGGGTTGGGGCGGGATTATGTGTGGTAATGTGGTGGAGGGGCAGGATTATGTGTGGTAATGTGGTAAGGGGTGGGATTATGTGTGGTAATGTGGTAGGGGCGGGATTATGTGTGGTGATGTGGTGGGGGGAAGGATTATGTGTGGTGATGGGGTGGGGGGCAGGATTATGTTTGGTTATGGGGTGGGGGGGTGGGATTATGTGTGGTGATGTGGTGGGAGGGCGGGATTATGTGTGGTAATGTGGTGGAGGGGCAGGATTATGTGTGGTAATGTGGTGGGGGGCGGGATTATGTGTGGTAATGTGGTGGGGGCGGAATTATGTGTGGTAATGTGGTGGAGGGGCGGGATTATGTGTGGTAATGTGGTGGGGGGTGGGATTATGTGTGGTGATGTGGTGGGAGGGCGGGATTATGTGTGGTAATGTGGTGGGGGGCGGAATTATGTGTGGTAATGTGGTGGGGGGTGGGATTATGTGTGGTAATGTGGTGGAGGGGCAGGATTATGTGTGGTAATGTGGTGGGGGGCCGGATTAGGTGTGGTGATGTGGTGGGGGGCGGGATTATGTGTGGTAATGTGGTGGAGGGGCAGGATTATGTGTGGTAATGAGGTGGGGGGCGGGATTATGTGTGGTAATGTGGTGGAGGGGCAGGATTATGTGTGGTAATGTGGTGGGGGGTGGGATTATGTGTGGTGATGTGGTGGGAAGGCGGGATTATGTGAGGTGATGTGGTGGGGGAGGGATTATGTGTGGTGATGGGGTGGGGGGCAGGATTATGTTTGGTGATGGGGTGGGGGGTGGGATTATATGTGGTGATGGGGTGGGGGGACAGGATTATGTGTGGTGATGGGGTGGGGGGGCGGGATTATGTGTGGTGATGGGGTGGGGGGTGGGATTATGTGTGGTGATGGGGTGGGGGGTGGGATTATGTGTGGTGATGGAGTGTGGGCAGGATTATGTGTGGTGATGGGGTGGGGGGGCGGGATTATGTGTGGTGATGTGTTGGGGGGCGGGATTATGTGTGGTGATGTGTTGGGGGCGTTGGATTATGTGTGGTGATGTGGTGGGCGGGCGGGATTATGTGTGGTGAAGTGGTGGGGAGCGGGATTAAGTGTGGTGATGTGGTGGGGGGAGGGATTATGTGTGGTAATGTGGTGGGGGGCGGGATTATGTGTGGTAATGTGGTTGGAGGGCGGGATTATGTGTAGTAATGTGTTTGGGGGCGGGATTATGTGTAGTAATGTGGTTTGGGGGCGGGATTATGTGTGGTGATGTGGTGGGGCGGGATTAAGTGTGGTGATGTGGTGGGGGGCAGGATTATGTGTGGTAATGTGGTAGGGGGCGGGATTGTGTGTGGTAATGTGGTGGTGGGGAGGCATTGTGTGCAGTAATGTGGTGGGGGGTGGGATTATGTGTGGTGATGTGGTGGGGGGGCAGGATTATGTGTGGTGATGGGTTGGGGGGATGGGATTATGTGTAATGATGATATTATGTGTGGTGATGGGGTGGGGGCGGGATTATGTGTGGTGATGGGGTGGGGGGCGGGATTATGTGTGGTGATGGGGTGGGGGCCGGGATTATGTGTGGTGATGAGGTAGGGGCGGGATTATGTGTGGTGATGTGGTGGGGGGCGGGATTATGTGTGGTGATGTGGTGGGGGAGCGGGATTATGTGTGGTGAAGGGGCGGGATTATGTGTGTTATGGGGTGGGGGGCATTATTATGTGTGGTAATGTGGTGGGGGCGGGATTATGTGTGGTAATTTGGTGGGGGGCAGGACTATGTGTGGTAATGTGGTGGGGGGCGGGATTATTGGTGGTGATGTGGTGGGGTGGCAGGATTATGTGTGATGATATGGTGGGGGGCGGGATTATGTGTAGTAATGTGGTGGAGTGGCGGGATTATGTGGTGATGTGGTGGGGGGGTGGGATTATGTGTGTTAATGGGATGGGATTATGTGTGGTAATATGGTGGGGGGTGGGATTATGTGTGGTGATGTGTTGGGGGGCGGAATTGTGTGTGGTGATGTGGTGGGGGGTGGGATTATGTGTGGTAATGGGGTGGGGGAGCAGGATTATGTGTGGTAATGGGGTGGGGGGCGGGATTATGTGTGGTGATGTGGTGGGGGGGCAGGATTATGTGTGGTGATGGGGTTGGGGCGGGATTATGTGTGGTAATGTGGTGGAGCGGCAGGATTATGTGTGGTAATGTGGTGGGGGTGGGATTATGTGTGGTAATGTGGTAGGGGCGGGATTATGTGTGGTGATGTGGTGGGGGGATGGATTATGTGTGGTAATGTGGTGGGGGGCGGAATTATGTGTGGTAATGTGGTGGAGGGGCGGGATTATGTGTGGTAATGTGGTGGGGGGTGGGATTATGTGTGGTGATGTGGTGGGAGGGCGGGATTATGTGTGGTAATGTGGTGGGGGGTGGGATTATGTGTGGTGATGTGGTGGAAGTATGTGTGGTAATGTGGTGGGGGGCGGGATTATGTGTGGTAATGTGGTGGGGGGCGGGATTATGTGTGGTAATGTGGTGGAGGGGCAGAATTATGTGTGGTAATGTGGTGGGGGGCCGGATTATGTGTGGTGATGTGGTGGGGGGCGAGATTATGTGTGGTAATGTGGTGGAGGGGCAGGATTATGTGTGGTAATGAGGTGGGGGGCGGGATTATGTGTGGTAATGTGGTGGAGGGGCAGGATTATGTGTGGTAATGTGGTGGGGGGCGGGATTATGTGTGGTGATGTGGTGGGGGGGCGGGTTTGAGTGAGGTGATGTGGTGGGGGGAGGGATTATGTGTGGTGATGGGGTGGGGGGCAGGATTATGTTTGGTGATGGGGTGGGGGGGTGGGATTATATGTGGTGATGGGGTGGGGGGACAGGATTGTGTGGTGATGGGGTGGGGGGGGCGGGATTATGTGTGGTGATGGGGTGGGGGGTGGGATTATGTGTGGTGATGGAGTGGGGGCAGGATTATGTGTGGTGATGGGGTGGGGGGCGGGATTATGTGTGGTGATGTGTTGGGGGGTGGAATTATGTGTGGTGATGTGTTGGGGGCGTTGGATTATGTGTGGTGATGTGGTGGGCGGGATTATGTGTGGTGATGTGGTGGGCGGGCGGGATTATGTGTGGTGATGTGGTGGGCGGGCGGGATTATGTGTGGTGATGTGGTGGGGGGCAGGATTATGTGTGGTGATGTGGTGGGGGGAGTGATTATGTGTGGTAATGTGGTGGGGGGCGGGATTATGTGTGGTAATGTGGTTGGAGGGCGGGATTATGTGTAGTAATGTGGTTGGGGGCGGGATTATGTGTAGTAATGTGGTTGGGGGGCGGGATTATGTGTGGTGATGTGGTGGGGCGGGATTAAGTGTGGTGATGTGGTGGGGGGCAGGATTATGTGTGGTAATGTGGTAGGGGGCGGGATTGTGTGTGGTAATGTGGTGGGGGGGTGGGATTGTGTGTACTAATGTGGTGGGGGGTGGGATTATGTGTGGTGATGTGGTGGGGGGCGGGATTATGTGTGGTGATGGGGTGGGGGGCGGGATTATGTGTGGTGATGGGGTGGGGGGCGGGATTATGTGTGGTGATGGGGTGGGGGGCGGGATTATGTGTGGTGATGAGGTAGGGGCGGGATTATGTGTGGTGATGTGGTGGGGGGGCGGGATTATGTGTGGTGAAGGGGCGGGATTATGTGTGTTATGGGGTGGGGGGCATTATTATGTGTGGTAATGTGGTGGGGGCGGGATTATGTGTGGTAATTTGGTGGGGGGCGGGACTATGTGTGTGTTAATGTGGTGGGGGGCGGGATTATCTGTGGTGATGTGGTGGGGTGGCAGGATTATGTGTGATGATATGGTGGGGGGGCGGGATTATGTGTAGTAATGTGGTGGAGTGGCGGGATTATGTGGTGATGTGGTGGGGGGGTGGGATTATGTGTATTAATGGGGTGGGGGGTGGGATTATGTGTGGTGATGTGCTGGGGGAGCGGGATTGTGTGGTGATGTGGTGGGGGGCAGGATTATGTGTGGTAATGTGGTGGGGGGCGGGATTATGTGTGGTAATGTGGTGGAGAGGCAGGATTATGTGTGGTAATGTGGTCGGGGGCCGGATTATGTGTGGTGATGTGGTGGGGGGCGGGATTATGTGTGGTAATGTGGTGGAGGGGCAGGATTATGTGTGGTAATGAGGTGGGGGGCGGGATTATGTGTGGTAATGTGGTGGAGGAGCAGGATTATGTGTGGTAATGTGGTGGGGGAGGGATTATGTGTGGTGATGGGGTGGGGGGCAGGATTATGTTTGGTGATGGGGTGGGGGGGTGGGATTATATGTGGTGATTGGGTGGGGGGACAGGATTATGTGTGGTGATGGGGTGGGGGGGCGGGATTATGTGTGGTGATGGGGTGGGGGGTGGGATTATGTGTGGTGATGGAGTGGGGGCAGGATTATGTGTGGTGATAGGGTGGGGGGGCAGGATTATGTGTGGTGATGTGTTGGGGGGCGGAATTATGTGTGGTGATGTGTTGGGGGCGTTGGATTATGTGTGGTGATGTGGTGGGCGGGCGGGATTATGTGTGGTGATGTGGTGGGCGGGCGGGATTATGTGTGGTGATGTGGTGGGGGGCGGGATTAAGTGTGGTGATGTGGTGGGGGGAGTGATTATGTGTGGTAATGTGGTGGGGGGCGGGATTATGTGTGGTAATGTGGTTGGAGGGCGGGATTATGTGTAGTAATGTGGTTGGGGGCGGGATTATGTGTAGTAATGTGGTGGGGGGTGGGATTATGTGTGGTGATGTGGTGGGGGGCGGGATTAAGTGTGGTGATGTGGTGGGGGGAGTGATTATGTGTGGTAATGTGGTGGGGGGCGGGATTATGTGTGGTAATGTGGTTGGAGGGCGGGATTATGTGTAGTAATGTGGTTGGGGGCGGGATTATGTGTAGTAATGTGGTGGGGGGTGGGATTAAGTGTGGTGATGTGGTGGGGGGCAGGATTATGTGTGGTAATGTGGTAGGGGGCGGGATTGTGTGTGGTAATGTGGTGGGGGGGCGGGATTGTGTGTAGTAATGTGGTGGGGGGTGGGATTATGTGTGGTGATGTGGTGGGGGGGCAGGATTATGTGTGGTGATGGGGTGGGGGGATGGGCTTATGTGTGGTGATGATATTATGTGTGGTGATGGCGTGGGGGCGGGATTATGTGTGGTGATGGGGTGGGGGCGGGATTATGTGTGGTGATGGGGTGGGGGCGGGATTATGTGTGGTGATGGGGTGGGGGGCGGGATTATGTGTGGTGGGGTGGGGGGCGGGATTATGTGTGGTGGGGTGGGGGGCGGGATTATGTGTGGTGATGAGGTAGGAGCGGGTTTATGTGTGGTGATGTGGTGGGGGGGCGGGATTATGTGTGGTGATGTGGTGGGGGGGCGAGATTATGTGTGGTGAAGGGGCGGGATTATGTGTGTTATGGGGTGGGGGGCATTATTATGTGTGGTAATGTCGTGGGGGCGGGATTATGTGTGGTAATTTGGTGGGGGGCGGGATTATGTGTGGTAATTTGGTGGGGGGCGGGACTATGTGTGGTAATGTGGTGGGGGGCGGGATTATCTGTGGTGATGTGGTGGGGTGGCAGGATTATGTGTGATGATATGGTGGGGGGGCGGGATTATGTGTGTTAATGGGGTGGGGGGTGGGATTATGTGTGCTGATGTGCTGGGGGAGTGGGATTGTGTGGTGATGTGTTGGGGGGTGGGATTATGTGTGGTGATGTGTTGAAGGGGCGGGATTATGTGTGGTGATGTGTTGGGGGGGTGGGATTATGTGTGGTGATGTGGTGGGGGGGCGGGATTATGTGTGGTGATGTGGTGGAGGGGCGGGATTGTGTGTGGTTATGTGGTGCGGATTTTGTGTGGTAATGTGGTGGGGGCGGGATTGTGTGTGGTAATGGGGTGTGGGGCAGGATTATGTGTGGTCATGTGGTGGGGGGTGGAGCTACTGTGCAGGGGCAGGATTAGCGATTAATCACGATTTCTCTTATATATATAGATGTGGAGCCCTATTAGGTGTATAGCCCTGTGCACCAACATGCGTTTCACCCAGCTTCATCAGGGGGTTTCCATTCAGATCAGTTTTGCAGAGTAACACCATTATCAAAATGTCCCTTCCTGTTCTATATTAAGCAATGGTTAGCTTGGTAATGACCCAATATAGACTGGCCATTCCTATTAGAAAGCTGTGTGCCAAACATTTGCTCTATCTACAGCTTGGCAGAGTTTTTCTCCCAACCCCCAATACATACAGTATACTGGACAGACACTATGTAACGATCTCTGGCGGTATCAATTTTGAAAATGTACTACTCAGTGGCTGGTGCATGCTGCCCATATGCTACTCACACCCTAAACTACACCAGCCTTAATATTTGGTAAGTGATTCACAAGCATCAATACTGTAAACTGGGAGGAAATCGGGTAACAAATATTTATTGTTTTTTTTTATTTTCAGACCCCATATTTCCCACTAGTGCTTTTTTAGGTTTGAGGAAAATACATTTTTGGTAAGGAAAATTAATTTTCCCCATGAATATACCAATATTGCTGTATCAAGACAGGTCTGTCATGGACTAAATCACTTCACATAGGCCAATAGCCGACAAGGCTTAACTTGGATGCACAATAATGATACCTTTATTTTTCATAGGAGTTGTCTTTGATCCATTAAAAGTATTTGTGCCATTCAGGAATATGTATAACATGTCTATTAATAAACATCATAATATTCAATATTGAGTGTTTAATAATGATTCAACTTGTTCTTCAGTTTTAAATTTGATTTTGCTGATTGTTATCTAAGTTGATTTCAAGTATCACATTAAAAAATCCATTCCAATTCTTGTTAAATAAAGTGAAAGTTCTCCATATCTTGCCCAACTTGCACTTGGCTGCATTTGGATGCATAGATAAAATTGGTGAATAGAGAGAGAGAAAGAGAGAAAGAGAGAGAGAGAGTATATATATTTGTATATATATTATTACATCTTTTAAGGTTTTAAGGTTTGTTTTTGCAATTTCAAACCTAAAAATAACAATAAAATAAAGTAAAATAAGATGTAGAAAACTCATTTACGTTGAAGGCTATCAAATAACCATTAAGAGTGATTATCAGCTTTCAGTTTGGACATGTTTATTTAGAACAAGGAAGATTAAAGCAGATCTACTAGCAATACTTAAAACTAAGCAGACTAAATGTATCAGGCTACAAGACCTTTTTTACACTCAATGGCAGCATTTACAGTTAGTGCTTTGAACAGATCAGGGATTTAGGTAATCCATGTGTATGTGTTTTTAAGGTATTTTAGTCAAGCTATTTAACTTTCTACAACAGGTAGGAAATGTTGGTAAATTTCCTATTTACCATGACAATATATTCTAGAAGCTAATCATACAGTCGGTGATATTCTGTTTCAAGCTGTATTTGTTTTAAATTAAGGAAATGAAAATCAGCAAAAAGAAGAAAATGCACAGCTTCATAGAAATTAGAAATAAAATATTACATGACTCTGCAGAATTGTCCAAACTAAAATCCAATTCTGGTGTATAGAGAAGGTTTTACATATGGCATATGAAACGGCTGATTGGGGGTTCTCTGCTGCCTGAGGTGAATATTTAAATTGCATCACCTCCTTTGCCATCTAAAAAAGCATCCAGCAAAATATAAATCAAAAATTCAAATATATTACCATGAAGAAACCATATACATAAGTAGAGAATATACTAGACTGCAGAAATGAAAAAAACATACACATAAACATATATCAGCACTGAAGAAACCTAATTCAAAAGCATATACCAACATCAATCCTTGAATACACCCTATCCACAAGTATATACTTTGGACATGATTTCACACAAAACCCCCAAAATAAGCTGGACAAAGTTGTTGGCACCCTCAACTTAGTATTTGGTTGCACACCCTTTGGAACAAATAACTACAATCACTTCCTATAACCATCAACAAGCTTCTTACTCCTCTCAACTGGTGTTCAATGGGATTCAGATCCAGACCCATTGATGTCCACTTCACAACTCTCCAGCACTTTGTATCCATCCATTTCTAGGTGTTTCTTGAAATGTTTTTGTGGTTATTGATCTGCTGGAAAACCCTTTACTTAAGACCCATACCCAACTTTATGACACTAGGCACTACATTGCATCCCAAAATCCATTGGAAATCTTCAGACTTCATGATGCATTGCACACAGTCAAGGCACCCAGTGCTAGAGGCACCAAAACTGTAATAAACTGGGTGGTGTCACCACTGTGGCCTGATCTGAAGAGAACCTGGAGTGGTGTGACTAGGTGCCTCACCAAGACCTACTTCAGATGCACAGCAGCTGGTGATACAGCGATCTGAGGGAGATGGAAGAAGGTGCTATACCAAGACTAACCTTGGGTAGATGGCTGCTGCCCCCCAGGGAAAGGAGGCAGGAACAGCCAGGAATGGCAGATTTAGCAAGTACTGGCTGTCACTGTTGGTATATAGACTGGCATGACAAACACACAGGCAAGCAGGTCCAGACAGGAATGACTGCAATCCTGGCAGACAGGCATGGCAGATAAATAGATGGGCATGCTGGAATAGCTGATAAACAAGCAGGCACATCTGATAGACAGTCAGGCAGTTGGGCTGATGTACAGGGCAGGTACATGCACTTGGGCCTAAGAACTAGCAAGCATGTTAAAAACAAACTACAACATTGCACAGGCACATCCATGCAGGTGGAGGAGCCTTAAATAGCATGTCTGAAAGCCATTGGCTGGTAAAACTTTAGGATGGTGTGCATGCAGCTCCTTTACGAAGGAGGGAGCATGCTTGCACCCTAAGCACAGAGAACAGGGCAGAGATACCAACGCTACAAAAACAACCACAAAACTTCTTTGAGCCTTCACCATATAGACTGTATGGTTATTTTTAATGCAACACAGAAATGTGTAGTATGGACCTGTAGAAGTGCTAGTGAAGCATGAAACCGTCGTTGTCTTCCATGTCTGTCATTTTCTTCTGAAATCCCTGTACCTGCATTTGCAATGTTAGCACCACCGCACTTTATGTCATTGTCCAGGATGCTAAGAAAATAAAAATTGACTTATTTACCAGCAGACCAAGTGAGTGCTGTCATTCCTTTTTCTCTTTGAAAGTTTGAAACACATCAAAATTTTTGCACCAACCAGAAAAGGTCTGTGTAGGAGGTTATAAGATAACTATACGGGGCGTTTTTGACACTGAAAAAAGTGTTTGTGTTTGCCTTTTTCGCTGCTGCATCACCCAAGTCTTTTTCACATGTGCTGCTTCTTAGTCCTATTCTTCCCATTTTTGTATATACTTTTCTTTGCGTTCCTCATTCCATTTTCAGCAAACAGTAGAATGATGTACTTTACCAAGAAACTCTATCTTGGTCTCATCTGTCTGCAAGATGCTTTCCCAGTAGGATTTTGGCAAACTGCAGTCCAGATTTTTATGTCTCTATGTAAGCATTGGGGTCCTCCTGGGTCTTCTGCCATAGCATTTAATTTCATTTAAATGTCATTGGATAGTTCACGCTGATAATGATGTACCCTGAGCCTGCAGGACAACTAGAATTTCTTTGAAACTTGATTAGGGCTGCATATCCATCATCCAGACTATCCTGTGTTGCAACCTTTCACAATTTAATTTCTGCCGTCCGCATCCAAGGAGATTAACTAAAGTGCCATATGTTGTAAACTTCTTGATTATGTTGTGGACCATGGACAAAGAAACATCAAGGTCATAGAACCATAAAATGGTAGAGTTGGAAAGGATCTCCTGGGTCATCTGGTCCAACCCCATGCTCAATGCATGGTTCACAAAATCATTCCAGGCAGATGTCTGTTCAGTCTCTGTTTGAAGACTTCCATTGAAGGAGAACTCACCCCCTCTCATGGCAGCCTGTTTCACTTATTGATCACCCACACTGTCAATAAGTTTTTTTCTAATATTTTTTTTTCTAATATTGAATCTGGATCTTCTCCCATTCAGTTTCATCCCATTGCTCCTAGTCTTTCCCTGAGCAAATGAGAATAAAGCTGATCTCTCTACAGTGTGACAGCTACTTAGATATTTGTAGACATCTATTAAGCCTACTCTTAGTCTTCCCTTTGGCAAGCTAAACATTCCCAAATCCTCTAATCGTTCCCCATAGGACATTGTATGCAGACAAGTCACCATTCTGGTCTCTAGTCTCTGAACTTGCTCCAGTTTGTTCATGTCTTTTTTAAATGTGGCTCCAGAACTGGACACAGTAATCCACATGAGATCTAACCATGGAGGAGTGGGGGGGGATAATTTCTTTACGTAATCTAGACTGTATGATTCTGCTAATGCAACCCAGAATTGCATTTGCCCTTTTTGCTGCTGCATCACACTGTTGACTCATGATCAGACTGTGATCTATTAGTATGCCCAAGTGTTTTTCACATGTGCTGTTGCTTAGCACTATTATTTCCATTTTGTATATGCTTTTTTCATTTTTATTGCCAAGATGTAGGACTTTGCATTTCTCCCTGTTAAAAATCATTCTGTTAGTTGCTGCCCACAGTCCCAGTTTGTTTAGATCTTTTTGAATCCTCTCTCTTTGTTTGTTCTATAGTATTAGCTATCCTTCCTAGCTTTGGGTCATCAGCAAATTTAATCAGTTTACTTTCAGTTCCTTTATCTAAATCAATGATAAAGATGTTGAACAACACAGGGCCCAGTACAGAGCCCTGTTGCACCCTACCTGAGACATTCTTCCAACCGGATGTGCAGCCATTTATAACCATTCTTTGACTCCGATCACTAATCCAGTTATGAATCCACCTAACAGTTGCGTTGTCAGTTCCATACTTGGTTATTTTTCAATAAAAATGGTATGAGATACTTTGTCAAATGCTTTGCTGAAGTCAAGATTTACTACCCTTTTTGAAGATAGGGACGACATTTGCTCTTCTCCAGTCTTCTGGGATTTCTCTTTTTCTCCAATAATTATTTAGAATGGTTTAATAATTTCCTCTGGTATCTCATTCAGTACCATAGGATGTAATTCATCTGGACCTGGAGACTTGAATTAATTTATGTTAGCTAAGTATTCTCACTATCTATCTTTTAATAGTGTGGATTCTTCAATTCCTTCAATAGTACAGTGAAGATCAGTTGATGTTACATTTGCTTTCTGAGAGAAAATAGGAATTTAAAAGTTAAGTCTTCTCCACATCACTTTTTATCACTTTTTATACTACAGTATCTTTGACTTTTCTTTTACTTTTACATACCCCCAACATTATTTTTCATTGCTTTTGATGGTCTCTCCTGCAAGCCATAATTCATTATCAGCTTTGGATAATCTGGTGTATGACCTGCAAGTTCTGCAGACAGCATTATATACTTCCTTAGCTATGCCTCCCTCTTTCCATTTGATAAACATTTCTTTCTTCCTTTTAAGCATATGTTTAACTTCTGTGTTCATCCATCCTGGTTTCCTTAAATGTTTTCTATTCTTCCCTCTAGGGATATTTAGCATTTGTGCCTTAAGTATCTAATTTTTCAAAATTTTGTGTCCTTCCTGGACATTTTTTGGACATTTCCCATCCTTTCTGGACATCCTTTCTGGACATCCTTCCTGAACTTGTGTGTACAACACCAGTCTTAATGAATCAGGGTCTATATCCCTTTTGAATCATCTTCTTTTTCAAGGAAGCACCTACAGTACGCCTATTTTTTTCTGCCTTCTTTCTTCACTTGTTTCTTATTAATGTCAATGTTCACAATCATACAGCAGTCAGGTAACACATGGATGACATTTGCGTGCTCTCCATTATTTTATGGTTACGTTGATTTAAACTGGCAAAGTCCATCCATGACTTCCAAATTAACATTGCCATGCGAACAGCCTCAAAGACAGACTATAATGGGTACTTGTTCTATCTCTGAAAAAAACTCTGATAAAACAAGTAAGTGAAAAACGGACATCTGAAAGAGGCCTTACACATGTATTAATGCTCATACTCATAGTCAAATTGTTGCAATGTGCCAAATATTGTGACTCTGCATTCATATAAAATCCAAACTAATCATTGCATAACCTGACAGCTATGTGCAGCAGGGGCTCTGCTTTTTGCTTGTCCTGGGAGGAGAAATAATCAATATTATACTATGATACAATATGGTGTACATATTAAAGAGAACCTGACAGCTGATACATGCTGCCTGACCCGTGAGCAGCATGTCTCAGATACGGTTTGTATGACTTCTGCCAGGCTTCTTTGACTTGGATGCCGCAGCATTTCAGAGAAATCATATGTTAAATGCAGCTTCGCTTCATCCCCCCATTACAAGTGTCTCCCTGTACATGCACGAAGGGAGAGACCTGTCACTCAAGGGGAGCAGGCAGAGATAAGATTAGTCTCCGGCAGCTTTTTGTGTCTTTTCTGTAAAACAATGCATTGTTTCAGTCAAACGTACCTAGATGAAATCAAGGAGCCAGTATTTGATACATGCCAGCAGATTGGGCACCATATATCAGCTGTCAGGTTCCCTGCAAACATTAAACTCTATGTGGCTCCACTACCATTGACGTTATATGTATAACTGTTTGTAAAGATAAAGTTGCATATGATTCATAAGTCACAATCACTTAATGAACACAAACATGCTGCCACCTCCTTTCCTTATAGCACTTTCTCCACTGACTTCTGCAAAGTGTTTTACTTAGCAGCTGTGGACTATACTTACTGAAAAAGTCAAATTACATTACTAAGAAGCAGGTGGGGCAATATTACAATTAAATTTACAGGTGAAAAAAAGCATTAAGCCAATATGATTACATATACTCACCAATTAGCTTACAATTGTATACTGATGTCCGAAAACCCAAGTTGGAGTAGAATAAAAGACATCTAAGCCTCCTTCTTAACTGATAATTGAAATAGTCTGGTATCTTCTGCTGCTGTACACAATGATTATGTGTAATGGCAACTTCTAATTATTCTCCCCCAGTGGATAATTATTAGATGACTGGAAGCGCATAACTCACTGTGATCATTTAAAACAATGGTCAGCTTTTAGTCCCACCACTTTGCCTTCAAAAATAAGAATTGGCTAAAAAATTTTGTGAAGTTAAAGAAAACTAAGGACTAACTTGTAATCATCATACCTGAAAAACATATAACATGTAAATGTAAGAACAATTCAAGTTTTTTAAGAAGTTTTCTTCTCCATATAGATGAGATTGTTATAGTACTTTGATAACAAAAAGACTCCTCCATATTGCGGAAGGCCGTATGGTGGCACATTGAAGCTCCATGCTGGGGAACCATAGGCACTCCCTATGGCATGGTATTACGGGATGTTACTGTCCTAAAAACTTTATGAGATGAAGAAACATCTCTGTAAAATGATATTTCATACATTGTGCTATCATTTTTTCTCACACTTACATTAAAATCAACAGAAAACAAAAATTCATTAAGTATACGGAGGCAGTGTAAGGCACCATAGAATTCTTTCTGAACTTTTTGCAGCTTAGGGCTATTCACATTGGTGTATTAAAGTTTTGTATAACAATTGATGTATACAGAACTATAATATAACTATGTTCATGATCATGACCCTAAACTTCACAGTAATCCAATGAGATACAAAGGAAATTAAAAGGGTTGTCCACTACCCAGGTAACTCCTTCCCAATTGCTATATTTCCCTGTGTAACATAGAAACAGCCTATACTCACCGCCAGTGCCGGCACTTTTCTAGCGGCATAGGCACCAGGACTCCCTCCCAGGGCTCTCATGACTTTGTTATGTCATGTGAGCCCTGAGTCTGCTGGGGTTTTTGTGATGTTATTATGTCACTTGAGGCCTGCAGCCAGTTAGTGGCTATTAATGGGCTTCTTCACTCTCATTTCCTTAGTAAGAAACAATACTGAAGAAGCAAGTGCTGCTGCTGATGCTCTCTCAATACCTGAAGATGTAAGTTACGTCCAAAGGAAGTAAGAGTAAAGCGGCCCATTAGTGGCCACTGATTGGTTGCATGTGATATAACAAGAGTCCCGGTGCCGACTTAACCTCTGGTTCTGGCACTATTACAGGTAAGTACAGGCTGTTTTATTTCACATGGATTATTATAGAAGTTGTCAGAGTAGTGGACAGCCCTTTTAAGTGCTAAAAAATATTTGAATATGTGAAATTTGATGTGTAGCAATTGACAGATATAATTAAAGTAACATTTTCTTTAAATAATTTAAATAGCTATTGTCACTAATCCTCATTTTAATATTTTTGGTTTGCTCTCCTATACCTCAAACTGTGAACAATTTGAAAGCAAATGCAAGTGTTCAGAGGAAGGACACTATTGGGGCTTCCTATGATATGTTATTCACACCCCTCTTGCAGAATGTACTTTAATGTAAGTAAACTAATAATGATCTTGAAAGTTTATTTTGTGTGCTTTATCCATCAGTTCTATAATTTGTTTATCAGTATGAAAAAATATTTCCTATAAAAAAAATTAATGTGGCAGCTAAGAGACTTGGAACAGTACAGACACGGTTACTGTGGGAACCTGCATGAATATTTTGTTTTCAAAACTATCTTCTATTCTAGTTGTGGTGATGAATATGTAGAAAGATGATTGCTTTGGACTTTCTCTGAACATTCCTGAGATGGAAGAATTTGGTTTAATGAATAGGAAGGGGAGTTGGTGAATGAAAGGGAAAAAAATAAAGATGAGTTATTTCAAGTAAACAGATTTGCAGTTTTAAAGGGCACATACACAATGTGTATAAACCGTTACCGAAACAGGTCAAAAGGCTCCCAGACAAAAGAATAGAAAATATTGCATACTTAAAAGGTCACACTCCAAGATGAAGCTGCATTGTGCTCCACCCAACAGAGTAAGGCTTCATTGATCTCAGCAAGGTATTCTCTGTGTCAGAAATGAAAAGAGGCTTGCTGCGTTCCACATCCTTCAAATCTGAGCCCCGTTTAATAATCAGTAGTATTATTGCTGAATTAGAGCAAGAAATCTAATATGTTCCTTTCTACTCACTGTAAAATGCTAAGAGTTATGATATGTCATTATTATTAATACTTTCAAATATTGTGGTTTATTTATCTGACTCAGGGAATCTGTCGCCAAGTTTTTTCCACCTAATCTGAAAGCAATATAATGTAGAGTCTGAAACTCTGATCCAACAATGTATCACTTACCGGATAACTTTCTGTAGTTTTTTATAAAATCACTTATTTATCAGCAGGAGAATATCACTAGAGGACTAGTAAAATGTGTACGTGGGCAGAAAGCTGCCAATTAGCGGTGTGGGTGGTGTTATACTGAGCTCAACATTAAGACATCTGCTAGATCTGCAGCAGCTAAAACAGGGATGTTATCAAAATGACAGCAGGCAGCTCAGAAAGTGATATATTGCGGGAATCAGGATTTCTTTCCCTATATCATGCTGCTTTCAGATGAGGTAGAAAAAACTTGGTGATAGATTTCCTTTACCTTTTGATTAGGTTTGCTGGTTGATTGAAATAAAATGAAATTTCTGCTCTCATTTTGGTTAATGGTAAGAATCTAGAACATCTAAAATGTCAGAATGATGAGAACATGATGCTTCTAGAGTAATAGCGTAATGTAGCGAGTCCTAGATCTATATGGGTTCATTATCTTAGCTCCATCCATACAACTCAGATGCTATACAGAGTTAGTATACAATAATGAGCTTGTGCCCTACAGATCTGATTTCCTGAACCCTGAAATTTAGGCCTAGTAGATATTAAAAATGATTATAATATGGATTGGTAACGTAATACCCACAGGTAGTGGTGTGGTCCTGTCCATGATGCATTTATCTCATATTCTGAATAAATATTATTAAAAAATTTTGTGTTTCTCAACTTTTGTTATGTGGTGGTATTCTTGAAGTCATTAATGGTGGATTATAGAGCAGTTTGCACTGAGCATTAACCCTTAGTCAAGAAGATATATTTTCGCACAGGAACATTTCAATACAAAACAAAGGATCCAGTCAAGACTGAACATTTTTACCAAAACTAAAAATAACATTAAAGACAGTAATACTACAGAATGGAGTTATCTTCTTACTATTAAACTATTTAAAAAAAATCTATTTATTTTCTTTAGAATTATATGGTTACTGGAAATGATCAGGTCTTGGGAATAAAAATTAGATTTTACAGTCTTTCCTATTCCGTAGCAGTTTCAAATGATAACTACTCAAATGTGAGTACACACTAGTGTTCATGGCATAAAACAATAGTTGATGGACAACTCCTTATTTCATAGAAAATACTTAGCTTCTTTGTATTGATAAATCTAAAATATATACATTATAATATCTTGCACTGGCCTTTAGCTAGAATATACCAAGCTGCAATTGTGTTTCGCACAAGAGGGAATCTACTCTCTGTTCTCACATGCTAGGCAGCGATTATCTGTCTAGACCTCCTCCAGATCCAAATCAAGTGACAAAATCACATCCCCAACATCTTTAGAGCACGTTATTTATTTTACACACTGACCACTTTCTTTTTGCTCATGCACGGCAAAGCACTACCAAGCAGTTTAACAACTTGAACGTCTGGGGGTGAAAAGCCATATAGCAGACAGGTTGCTGCTGTGCGTTAAGCAATAACTCACCTGGTGCATGGCTCAGAGTGAACTGAAACTCGGAATTGTTGTAAGTGACCACATCTGAAATATTTTGGCTTTCTTATGATTAGGCAAAGTAAGTCGCTCTTCATGCATGGCACACAACCTGAATTTCATAGTGCAATACTTCTTTCACAAGTGTGCACTCTCAAAGAAAGTGGTGGCTAGGAACGTGTCAGCCCATTTCAATGAAGCCCAATCAGAGCAACAACAAATAAGGTAGCTTACATAATAAGTAGCATTACAAAATTTGCTCCAAGGAAAGAGTGACCCTATCTAATAGACACATGCCATAATGCGTCATAGAAAAAAGGAATCCCAAAAGAATTCAAACTCTAATTACAACTATTTATTATGGCAATGAAAGAAAGTCATAAAAGAAAACTATGAGGAAACTTGAGAAAAAAAGAAAGGTAGGTAAATAAAATTAATATTATGCATTGTGTTAGTCACATTCTGTAATATACTTCTAATCTTCATACTTACAAGGTATATTCATAACTACAATTCCATCTAAAAATAAATTAAAAATATATTGTATATATTTAAATAAAGGTGGATGAGGTGTACTGTCTATCACGCTACACGGGAGTGAACTATCACGCTACACGGGAGTGAACTATCACGCTACACAGGAGTGAGACAGAGGGAATGGTGAACCCGAGAGTGGACCCTCTGGGTCGTGGCCCCAGAGCCCCCAAGGGCGAGCAAACCTGATGACGCACCCCCTATACAGGGAGTGTTAGGAGCAAGCCCAAGGAGGATGGAACCGCAACTGCCGGAGCCAAAGGGACGACTGGGTAAAGTTGGTAAACAGTAATGCTGAGGATTAGATGACGAGACGGTGAGCTGGAAAAGAAACACAAGTATTAAGTGATGGCAATACAGAGAATATGGAGGCACAGGAGGACAACGGAAACCAGGAAAAGACGGAACAAGCACGGACGGAAAGGAGCACTTAGAACCAGCAAATGAGAAGGCCTGAGAACGATGCTTAGATATGCTACAAAGCAGGAATCGCAGCAACGAAGACACACAGGCGCTTACCTGGGTAAACGCCAAGCAGAAATACCTGGTGGGCACTGCCATATTGGAGGCGGGGCCACCGGGTCACGACCTCCCAGAGAGCCGAGCAGCAGAGGAGATGCTACGGCGCATGCGCGGACCGCCGACGTCCTGAGAACCAGAGAAGCTGGACAGAGAAGGACGAGGGGGGACATCGAGAGCATGCTGGCCGGACAGGTAAGTATCAGAGATCATGACAGTACCCCCTCTCTTACTCCCCCTCTTTTTAAAGCTGGAAAGAAACCTCTTCAAAATATGGGGTGCATTGATGTTTTATCGAGGTTCCCACGATCTCTCCTCAGGACCAAATCCCTTCCAGTCAATTAGAAATAACGTCTGACCCTTAACCGTCTTTTGAGCTAAAATATCCTTCACTTCGAATTGATCGTCAGAAGAGGAGAAAGAAGGAACAAAAGATGAAGACGAGTGAAAACGATTAAATACTGCGGGTTTAAGAAGCAAGACATGAAAAGTGTTAGGAATATGCAAAGAGGCAGGCAATTTTAACTTATAAGCTGCATCATTGATTCGACTAGAAATTTCAAAGGGACCAATGTAATGAGGACCTAGTTTATGTGAGGGAATTTTTAGTCTAATGTAATGAGAGGAGATCCAGACCTTATCCCCTGATTGGTAAGGAGGAGTATCAAGACGTCTATTATCTGCATACCTTTTCATATGATCACTTGCCTTTATAAGTGACTCTTTAGTCTCTTGCCAAATTTTGGAGAACTCCAAGGACAGAGAATCCGCCGCCGGCACGCCTGAAGTGCACGAAATAGGAAAAGGAATGCCAGGGTGTTGCCCAAAGACCACAAAGAATGGAGATTTAGAGGAAGATTCACTAGGATGATCGTTATAGGCAAATTCAGCCCATGGAAGCAAGGAAACCCAATCATCTTGATGAGCATTGGAGAAATGTCATAGATAAGACGTGAGAACTTGATTGGCATGCTCAACCTGGCCATTAGACTGGGGATGACAAGCGGAGGAGAAATCTAGAGTCACTTTTATTAAACCGCATAGCGCTCTCCAAAGTCAGGCGGTGAACTGAACTCCTCGATCCAAAACTATATGTAGAGGAAAACCGCGAAGTCAGAAGATATGAAGGATGAAGATCCTCACTAACTCAGGAGCAGATGGTAAACCAGATAAGGGTACAAAGTGGGCCATCTTGGAAAATCGATCCACAACCACCAAAATAATAGAGCAATTTGAGGAGCGAGGGAGATTCATGATAAAGTCCATAGCAATATGACTCCAAGGACTAGAAGGCACTGGAAGTGGATGCAAGAGTCCAGAAGGTAATTGCCGAGGGACTTTGTTTTTAGCGCAAGAGGGGCATGAAACGGTGAAGTCCAGGACTAGGGTTGAGCGACCTTAACTTTTATAGGATCGGGTCGGGTTTCACGAAACCTGACTTTCTCAAAAGTCGGGTCGAGTGAAATCGGCCGATCCTATAAAAAAGTCGGGGTCGGGGTCGGCCGAAACCCGAAACCAAATGCACTGCAATGGGATACTATGGTTCCCAGGGTCTGAAGGAGAGGAAACTCTCCTTCAGGCCCTGGGATCCATATTTAAGTGTAAAATAAAGAATTAAAATAAAAAATATTGATATACTCACCTGTCCGGCGGCCCCTGCAACTTACCGAGGGAACCGGCGGCCTGCTTTGGTGAAAATGAGCGCGTCCAGGGCCTTCCGTGACGTCATGGTTTTGTGATTGGTCGCGATGGCCCATGTGACCGCCACGCGACCAATCACAAGCCGCAGACGTCATTCTCAGGTCCTAAATTCCTAGAATTCTAAATTTATTTATTTTTTTGCCATGTGTTTAGCTGCTGTGTGTCTAGCTTCTCTCCTCCTCTTAATCTTGGTGTGGCTCTGAACTCAGCTGCTGATATGGATATTCAGAGTTTGGCCTCCAGTGTAGATCATCTTGCTGCAAGGGTACAAAGTATTCAGGATTTTGTTGTTCACAGTCCTATGTCAGAGCCTAGAATACCTATTCCGGAGTTGTTTTCTGGAGATAGATCTAGGTTCCTGAATTTTAAGAACAATTGTAAATTGTTTCTTTCTTTGAAACCTCGTTCCTCTGGTGATTCCGTTCAGCAAGTTAAAATTATAATTTCTTTTTTTTCGTGGTGACCCTCAAGATTGGGCTTTCGCATTGGCGCCAGGGGATCCGGCATTGCTCAGTGTTGATGTGTTTTTTCTGGTCCTTGGATTGCTCTATGAGGAACCTAATCTTGAGAACCAGGCTGAAAAAGCGTTGTTGGCCCTCTCTCAGGGGCAAGATGAAGCAGAGGTGTACTGCCAGAAATTTCGGAAATGGTCGGTGCTTACTCAGTGGAATGAGTGTGCCCTGGCTGCAAATTTCAGAAAAGGTCTTTCTGAGGCCATTAAGAATGTCATGGTGGGGTTCCCTACGCCTGCAGGTCTGAATGAGTCAATGACTCTGGCCATTCAGATTGATCGGCGTTTGCGGGAGCGCAAACCTGCGCACTATTTGGCGGTGTCTTCTGAACAGACACCTGAGTCTATGCAATGTGATAGAATTCTGACCAGAAGTGAACGGCAAAATTATAGACGGCAAAATGGGTTGTGCTTTTACTGTGGTGACTCAGCTCATGTTATCTCAGCATGCTCTAAGCGCAAAAAAAAGGTTGATAAATCTGTCACCATTGGTACTTTACAGCCTAAGTTCATTTTGTCTGTTACCCTGATTTGTTCCTTGTCATCTTACCCGGTTATGGCTTTTGTAGATTCAGGTGCTGCCCTGAGTCTGATGGACTTGTCATTTGCCAGGTGCTGTGGTTTTGTTTTGGAGCCTTTAAAATTCCCTATTCCACTAAGGGGAATTGATGCTACGCCATTGGCTACGAATAAACCTCAGTACTGGACACAAGTGACTATGTGCATGACTCCTGTTCATCAGGAGGTGATTCGATTTCTTGTGCTGCATAATTTGCATGATGTTGTCGTGTTGGGTCTGCCATGGTTGCAGACTCATAATCCAGTCCTGAATTGGAAAGCAATGTCTGTGTCAAGTTGGGGTTGTCAGGGAATTCATGGCGATGCTCCTGTGGTGTCAATTGCTTCATCCACTCCTTCTGAAGTCCCTGCGTTTTTGTCAGACTACCAGGATGTATTTGATGAGCCCAAACTCAGTTCTCTACCTCCTCATAAGGATTGTGATTGTGCTATAAATTTGATTCCTGGTAGTAAGTTTCCTAAGGGACGACTTTTCAATTTGTCAGTGCCGGAGCATGCTGCCATGCGGAGTTATATAAAGGAGTCCTTGGAGAAAGGACTTATTCGCCCCTCCTCCTCCCCTCTTGGTGCGGGGTTCTTTTTTGTGGCTAAGAAGGATGGTTCTCTGAGACCTTGTATTGATTATCGCCTTCTAAATAAAATCACGGTCAAATTTCAGTATCCTTTGCCATTGTTATCTGATCTGTTTGCTCGCATTAAGGGGTCTAGTTGGTTCACCAAGATAGATCTTTGTGGTGCGTATAACCTTGTGCGTATTAAGCAGGGTGATGAATGGAAAACTGCATTTAATACGCCCGAAGGCCATTTTGAGTACTTGGTGATGCCTTTTGGACTTTCTAACGCTCCTTCTGTCTTTCAGTCTTTTATGCACGACATCTTCCGCGAATATCTGGATAAATTTATGATTGTGTATCTGGATGATATTCTGTTTTTTTCTGATGATTGGGAGTCCCACGTTAAGCAGGTCAGGATGGTGTTTCAGGTCCTGCGTGCCAATGCTTTATTTGTGAAGGGCTCAAAATGTCTTTTTGGAGTCCAGAAGGTTTCTTTTTTGGGTTTTATTTTTTCGCCTTCTACTATTGAGATGGACCCAGTCAAGGTTCAGGCTATTCATGACTGGACGCAGCCTACATCTGTTAAGAGTCTTCAGAAGTTCTTGGGTTTTGATAATTTTTACCGTCGCTTCATCGCTAATTTTTCTGGTGTTGTTAAGCCTTTGACGGATTTGACCAAGAAAGGTTCTGATGTTACTAACTGGTCTCCTGCGTCTGTGGAGGCCTTTCGGGAGCTGAAGCGCCGGTTTTCTTCGGCTCCGGTCTTATGTCAGCCAGATGTCTCTCTTCCTTTCCAGGTCGAGGTTGATGCTTCCGAGATTGGAGCGGGGGCTGTTTTGTCGCAGAGAAGTGCCGATGGCTCTGTGATGAAGCCATGTGCTTTCTTTTCAAGAAAGTTTTCGCCTGCCGAGCGGAATTATGATGTCGGTAATCGGGAGTTGTTGGCTATGAAGTGGGCATTTGAGGAGTGGCGACATTGGCTCGAGGGAGCTAAGCATCGTGTGGTGGTCTTCACTGATCACAAGAATCTGATTTATCTCGAGTCGGCCAAGCGGCTGAATCCTAGACAGGCTCGTTGGTCGTTGTTTTTCTCTCGTTTTGATTTTGTGGTCTCGTACCTGCCTGGTTCGAAGAATGTAAAGGCTGATGCTCTTTCTAGGAGTTTTGTGCCTGACTCTCCTGGAGATTCAGAGCTGGCTGGTATTCTCAGAGAAGGGGTGATTTTGTCTGCCATCTCCCCAGATTTGCGACGAGTGCTGCAGGAGTTTCAGGCGGATAGACCTGACCGTTGTCCACCGGAGAGACTGTTTGTCCCGGATAGATGGACCAGCAGAGTTATTTCCGAGGTTCATTCTTCGGTGTTGGCGGGCCATCCTGGAATATTTGGTACCAGAGATTTGGTGGCCAGGTCCTTTTGGTGGCCTTCCTTGTCGCGGGATGTGCGTTCCTTTGTGCAGTCTTGTGGAATTTGTGCTCGGGCTAAGCCTTGCTGTTCTCGTGCCAGTGGTTTGCTGTTACCTTTGCCTGTCCCAAAGAGGCCTTGGACGCACATTTCCATGGATTTTATTTCAGATCTCCCTGTCTCTCAGAGAATGTCTGTCATCTGGGTGGTGTGTGATCGTTTTTCTAAGATGGTCCATTTGGTGCCCTTGCCTAAGTTGCCTTCCTCCTCCGAGTTGGTTCCGCTGTATTTTCAAAATGTGGTTCGTTTGCATGGGATCCCTGAAAATATTGTTTCCGACAGAGGATCCCAGTTTGTGTCTAGATTTTGGCGGACCTTTTGCGCTAAGATGGGCATTGATTTGTCTTTTTCGTCGGCCTTCAATCCTCAGACGAATGGCCAAACCGAACGAACTAATCAGACCTTGGAAACCTATTTGAGATGTTTTGTTTCTGCTGATCAGGACGACTGGGTGACTTTTTTGCCGTTGGCCGAGTTTGCCCTTAATAATCGGGCTAGTTCTGCTACTTTGGTTTCTCCTTTTTTTTGTAATTCGGGGTTTCATCCTCGTTTTTCCTCGGGTCAGGTGGAGCCTTCTGACTGTCCTGGAGTGGATGTTGTGGTGGATAGGTTGCATCAGATTTGGAATCATGTTGTGGACAATTTGAAGCTGTCACAAGAGAAGGCTCAGCGCTTTGCCAACCGCCGTCGCTGTGTGGGTCCCCGACTTCGCGTTGGGGACTTGGTGTGGTTGTCTTCTCGCTTTGTTCCTATGAAGGTCTCCTCTCCTAAGTTCAAGCCTCGGTTTATCGGTCCTTATAAGATTTTGGAAGTCCTTAACCCTGTGTCATTTCGTTTGGACCTCCCAGCATCGTTTGCTATTCATAATGTGTTTCATCGGTCGTTGTTGCGGAGGTATGTGGTGCCTGTGGGTCCTCCGGTTGAGCCTCCTGCCCCTGTGCTGGTTGAGGGAGAATTGGAATACGTGGTGGAGAAGATCTTGGATTCTCGTATTTCTAGATGGAGGCTTCAGTATTTGGTTAAATGGAAGGGCTATGGTCAGGAGGATAATTCCTGGGTTGTCGCCTCTGATGTTCATGCGGCCGATTTGGTTCGCGCCTTCCATGTGGCTCACCCTGATCGCCCTGGGGGTTTTGATGAGGCTTCGGTGACCCCTCCTCAGGGGGGGTACTGTTGTGAACTCTGTTTTCGGGCTCCCTCTTGTGGTCACAGGTGGTATTGTGTGACTTTTGTTTTGGGCTCCCCCTGGTGGCTTTGTTTGTTATCCTGCGGGTCTGTGGCTGATCAGCTGCCTCGTTATTCACTTGGGAGTTTCCTATTTAGCTCTGTTTCACTTCTACTTGTTTCCGGCTGTCAATGTACTCAGTGCTATTCTGATTACTCCTGATTATCTTCGGTTTCAGTCTCTTCAGGAGAAGCTAAGTTCTGTTTAATTATTTTTTGCTCATCAGTCTGCAATATGATTTCTGTGTATGATGAGTTTAGTCCAGCTTGCTAATATGTGATTTCTTCTGCTGGTTTGCTCTGGGGTACAGAGTTGCTTCCCCCGCACCGTTAGTTGGTGCGGGGGCTCGAGCGATCTCTGCGTGGATATTTTGAATAGGGTTTTTAATTGACCGCACAGTTCCCTTTCTATTTTCTGCTTTCTAGTGTTAGCGGGCCTCATTTGCTAAATCTAATTTCATCTCTGCGTTTGTGCTTTCCCCTTAACTCACCATTAATATTTGTGGGGGGCTATTCTATATCTTTGTGGTCATTTCACTAAGGCAAGTGAGGACTTTCGTTCCCTCTAGGAATAGTCAGTTTCTCAGGCCGTGAAGAGACGTCTAGGATTTTCAGGTAACGTTCCACGGCTGCCTATAGTTGTTTGCGGATAGGATCAGGTTGCGGTCAATTCAGTTACCACTTCCCCAGAGTTTGTAGTCGGTTTAGTTACTTAGCTAGTCCTACTTGCGATCCTTGCCACTAGGATCATAACATACATCCAAAGGAGCCACAGAAATGATCCTAGCTGGATCAATAATATGTGCAGGACTCTCTACTTCATCATTTTTATCACCAGGATGGAAGTGGAGCTCAAAATCAAAACATCCAAAAAACAAGGACCATCTGGCTTGTCGAGGATTCAGTCTTTGGGCAGATTGAACATAGGCCAGATTCTTATGATCCGTAAAAATAATGAAGGGATGAACAGCCCCCTTGAGGAAATAACGCCACTCCTCTAAGGCCAACTTAATGGCTAACAGTTCTTTGTCTCCAATGGAATAATTACGTTCCGAGGAAGAAAATGATTTGGAGAAGAAGCCACACGTAATGATACGTCCAGAAACCGACCTTTGTAAAAGGACTGCTCCAACTCCCAAGGAAGATGCATCTACTTCAAGAACAAAGGGTTTGTTGGCATCTGGATGGTGTAGCACTGGGGCAGCAGCAAATCACGGTTTCAAAGTTAGAAATGCGTTTTGCACTTCCGAGGACCAGTAGTTGGAATCGACTCCTTTGCGAGTGAGAGCTGAGATGGGCTTAGTTAAGGAGGATAAATGAGGAATAAATTGCCTATAGTAATTGGCGAAGCCAAGAAAACATTGAATGGCTCTTACCCCGACAGGCCGTGGCCATTCCAGAACAGCAGACACCTTAGCTGGGTCCATCTTTAGTCCGGCATCTGAAACAATATATCCAAGAAAAGGTACACTGGACTGTTCAAAAACACATTTTTCAATCTTGGCGAAAAGATGATTCTCTCGGAGACGCTGTAAAACAAGACGGACGTCACATCGATGGGTGGAGAGATCCGGAGAGAAGATGAGTATGTCGTCAAGATAGACCACGACACTAACATAGAGGCAATCTCTGAAGACGTCATTTACGAACTCTTGGAATACAGCAGGTGCGTTACAGAGGCCGAAAGGCATAACAAAGTATTCATAGTGACCATCACGGGTATTAAGTGCGGTCTTCCATTTATCTCCTGCACGAATACGGACCAGATTGTAGGCTCCTCGAAGATCCAGCTTAGTGAACACTCGTGCGCCTCTTAAATGGTGAAAGAGCTCGGAGATTAACGGCAATGGGTATTTGTTTTTCACCGTTATGTTGTTCAAACCTCTGTAATCTATGCAAGGACTAAGAGAGACATCTTTTTTTTGACAAAAAAGAAACCAGCTCCGGCAGGAGAAGAGGATTTCCAAATGAAACCTTTGGCGAGGTTTTCTTGAATATACTCCAACATGGCTTGAGTCTCTGCAGGCGAGAGGGGGTAGATTCTTCCTCGCGGAGGCATCGTACCAGGAACGAGGTCTATTGGGCAGTCATAGCACCGATGTGGGGGAAGATTCTCTGCTTCCTTTTTATTGAAGACATCAGAAAAGGAAGAGTAGACAGGAGGCAGACCAGGAAGAGCAAGGGAAGAGCAAGAAACACCAACAGGACGTACCGGCAACAGACACCGAGCCTGACAGGAATCCCCCCAATGAAGAACATTGCCATTATGCCAATCTAACGCGGCCTCGTGAGTCCGCAACCATGGTAGACCTAGGAGAATAGGATGCGAAATATTGGCTAGAACATAAAACGCAATTTTCTCTTTATGCAAAACCCCTACTTGAAGTTCTACTACCTGCATGACCTGGGTTATAGTCTCTTGCAGGGGCTTGCCATCCACCGAGGCGAGGAAAAGAGGGTTTTCTAAGGTTCTAATGGGAGCAAAAAATCTAATAACCTCCTCTAGCCTAGTAAAATTCCCTGCTGCACCCGAGTCAATATAAGCTAGCAAGGAATAGCGTTTACCAGAAACGTGCAGTAAGACAGAAAGCATGAGGTGTAGAGAGGTATCATATGCACCTAGGGAGGCCTCTCTTACCTGGCCTAGGCGGAGGATTTTTCCTGACGATTTGGACAGGCACGGAGGAGATGGGAGGCACTGCCACAGTAGAAGCAAAGACCTTGGGTGCGTCTCTCCTGGAGCCGTTGCTCAGACATTTTGAGCCGGTCAACTTGCATCAGCTTGGGTGCAGGTACGGTGGTAGATACCCTGGGTCTAGAACTAGGTGGTCTACATGAAGGCAGGGAAGATCGAGGAATCCTTCTCTCACGTGCTCGCTCCTGAAATCGAAGGTCAATACAGGTAGCCAAAGATATCAGATCCTCCAAATTGGTTGGAGTATCACGACCTGCTAACTCATCTTTAATTGGCCAGGATAAACCTTGCCAAAATGCCCCTACCAAAACCTCATTATTCCAACCAAAGTCGGAAGATAACGTGCGGAGCTGAATGGCATACTGACCAACAGATAAGGTCCCCTGTTGTAAATTAAATAGAGATTCTGTAGTAGAGGCCAGGTGACCTGGTTCATTAAATACTCAACAAAATGTCTCAAAGAAATTTGCTAATTGTGAAATTCCTGGATCATCACGCTCCCAGAGAGAATTTACCCACGCCAACGCATCTCCCTCTAGGTGAGAAATTATAAAAGCTATCCTGGCCCGATCAGTGGGGTATTGTAAAGGCAAAAGCTCAAAATGAAGGCGACACTGATTTAAGAATCCCCGACATAATTTGGGATCACCGTTATAGCGTGGAGGTTTGGCCAGACAAGGAGATGCATGAGAAGCCAGGACCGGTGCGGCAGTAGACGCCGAAGTCTGCAGGGAGAGAAGCCAAGTATCTACAGAGGCCATATAACTTAAAATTTGGGCTTGGGTATCTCGCTGTTGCTCCAGCTCTTGCTGCAAACTGGCCAATTGAGAAGCATACCCAGGGTCAGAGGACTGAAGTGAGGACAGACGAGAGTCCATGGACTTCATAAAGGCCATCATATGGGACTGATTTTCTCAAAGAAAGAGTAACTGTTTCTGAGCAGCAGAGGCTCCAGTGGGATCCATGGCCTGTGTGTACTATCACGCTACACAGGAGTGAACTATTAAGCAACACAGGAGTGAGACAGAAGGAATGGTGAACCCGAGAGTGAACCCTCTGGGTCGCGGCCCCAGAGCCCCCAAGGGCGAGAAAACCTGATGATGCACCCCCTATACAGGGAGTGTTAGGAGCAGGCCCAAGGAGGATGGAACCGCAACTGCCGGAGCCAAAGGGACGACTGGGTAAATTTGGTAAACAGGAACGCTGAGGATTAGAGGATGACGAGACGGTGAGCTGGAAAACAAAACACAAGTATTAAGTGACGGCAATGCAGAGAATATGGAGGCACAGGAGGACAACGGAAACCAGGAAAAGACGGAACAAGCACAGAAGGAAAGGAGCACTTAGAACCAGCAAATGAGAAGGCCTGAGAACGATGCTTAGATATGCTACAAAGCAGGAATTGCAGCAATGAAGACACACAGGCGCTTACCTGGGTAAGCACCAAGCAGAAATACCCGGTGGGCGCTGCCATATTGGAGGCGGGGCCACCGGGCCATGACCTCCCAGAGAGCCGAGCGGCAGAGGAGACGCTACGGGGCATGCGCGGACCGCCGATGAGCCGAGAACCAGAGAAGCCGGACAGAGAAGGACGAGGAGGGACGTCGGGAGTGCGCCGGACGGACAGGTAAGCATCAGAGATCGTGACACTGTCTTAGAGTATGACATGCAGTATGACAGTGATGATGGTGGTGATGACGGCATTGATCAGATGCTACCTATCATTGTGGTTTGGGTGGCAAGGTAAGCCTGGTGAGTAGGGAGAAGAAGACAACTTGAGGCTTGGAAAGCTTGGAAATTGTGAGGCTTCACAATTGGAAATGATCATGTGGCAACAGCAGGCAGTATAATCGATGGGTGTTCGGTATCTAATATAGCCAATGAAAATTATGTTAAAGGTGAAAAGACAACACAGCTATGTGTCTTCACATCCGAACAGCAAGCACCTGTAACTGACTTCTGTATTCTCATGGCATGTGTTTGCATCTAATATTAGACTATTAGTGCAATGAAGAGGGCTAAAACATTTTTCAACCAAAGCACGAACTTTGGTAGTTAAACAATTGGGCTTAAAGTGACTTTTTCAGCACAGAATTACTGTTTAAACCGAGTACAGGATCTTGGTGCTTCATGGTGGGGCCAGTCATTTACATACACCTTCCCACCTGCTTGGTTTCCATCTATCATCACCCTTGTCTAGCTCTTTGAAGCCAGAGCTGTCAATGAAAGGAGAGGGTGGTGGATGCTCAAAACGCAGGAATCACAAATAGGCCTCATTGACGTTCGTTTTGCTAATACGTATTCTACACCTGTTTTTCATGAACATAACATGTATCCATTACAGTCTGTGGGACTATTCACATGTCCATGTTATTCATGGACTGTGTGCCCGTGCAAAACTCACAGAGACTTTTTTCTTTTTTTTCTGGTATCATGGATGAAAAGTCTGTGAAAGTCTATTTGTCTGTGAAAAACAAGTAAAGCACATGGATGCCATCTGTGTACAGTCCATGTGCTGTACGTATTTAGCATTGCAAAGGATAGAAGGATAGGAGAAGCTTTGGAATTTAATAACTTATCTATCCATATGTGAAAAACACTTATGACTAGTGTTGAGCATTCCGATACTGCAAATATCGGTTATCGGCCGATATTCGCTGTATTGGAATTCCGATAGCGAGTTCCGATATTTTTGTGATATCCGAAATCGGAATCGGAAGTTCCCAGTGTATGGTTCCCAGGGTCTGGAGGAGAGGAGACTCTCCTTCAGGCCCTGGGATCCATATTCATGTAAAAAATAAAGAATAAAAATAAAAAATATGGATATACTCACCCCTCCGACGGTCCCTGGACCTTAGCGGTGCAACTGGCAGCCTCCGTTCCTAAGAATGCAGTGAGTGTACAGAACCTGCGATGACGTCGCGGTCTTGTGATTGGTCGCGTGACTGCTCATGTGACCGCTCACGTGACCGCGATGTCATCGAAGGTCCTTCACTCACTGCATTCTTAGGAACGGAGGCTGCCGGTTGCACCGCTAAGGTCCAGGGTCCGTCGGAGGGGTGAGTATATCCATATTTTTTATTTTTATTCTTTATTTTGTGCATGAATATGGATCCCAGGGCCTGAAGGAGAGTTTCCTCTCCTTCAGACCCTGGGAATCATCCAGGATACCTTCCGATATTTGTGTTCCATTGACTTGTATTGGTATCGGGTATCGGTATCGGCGATATCCGATATTTTTTGGATATCGGCCGATCCAATCCGATACCGATACTTTTGAATATCGGAAGGTATCGCTCACACTACTTTTGCATGCATAACAAATATTGACGTGTGAATGAGGCCTTACAGTGACAGACAAGCTTTACATTCATAGTAATCTTAGTAGTAATGGTTATTAATAAAGATCTTAGTAATAAGGGTTTTTATATTGACCCTATTGCTGTTACTACATTTACAGTTACAATAGAGCGAGAACAGTTCCTGATATATCACTTGAAACTTTGGTTTCGTATTCACATACTCAAAATATCACTCCTCTTTTTCATTTTGGTATATCAGTGAGGGCAGTAGTACACCATAGCTACATTAGACATTTTTTCTATCCCTATGCCGTATGCTCTGAGCTTCTACGTCTAGAAAGTACATGCATAAAGTGGTGTTTCTTTGACCAGACCTATCTTTTTATATTGGCTGTGATAGCATTCCCCCTCAAGTTGACTGGGCTAGACCAAGTGGTCTGTTTGCTGCATAACATTATTGGGAAGCCCACTGTGGAAACTAATCCCATTAGCCTGTTCACTGAGTCTTCAGCATTCTGTGAAATGTCACTGGGAATTTATTTTGTTTTTAGTTGCCAATCCTCAAAAATCAAATCACAAATTGTTTGAATTTACATGCTACCACAAATTTCAGGAAATTCGACTTATACTCGATTCTCCTAGGATAAATCTACTAGTTACTTTTCACTAATATTAATAGAAAAAAAGTTGCAGTAGCACCATTGTAGCAGAGGGAGCAAATCCAGGGTCTTCAAGTAGATATAATATGAAAATGACAGCACTCCAGAATTCCAAATATTAGAGAAAGTTGTGGTTACAGTAATGCTTCACTTCCTCCAAAAATCTTTTTCTACATAGTTTCTGGTTGCTTATAGTACTCTGCTAATCTTTTTAGCTGACAAATAGGAATTACAGACATTGTCCATCTAGCATGTGGCTGCAGTCTAAAGGCCCCATCTCACATAGCGATTTACCAACGATCACGACCAGCGATACGACCTGGCCGTGATCGTTGGTAAGTCGCTGTGTGGTCGCTGGGGAGCTGTCACACAGACAGCTCTCTCCAGCGACCAACGATCAGGGGAACGACTTCGGTATCGTTGAAACTGTCTTCAACGATGCCGAAGTCCCCCTGCAGCACCCGGGTAACCAGGGTAAACATCGGGTTACTAAGCACAGGGCCGCGCTTAGTAACCCGATGTTTACCCTGGTTACCAAAAAAAACAAACAGTACATACTCACCATCTGATGTCCGTCAGGTCCCTTGCTGTCTGCTTCCTGCTCTGACTGAGCCGCCGTACAGTGAGAGCAGAGCGCAGCAGTGACTTCACCGCTGCGCTCTCACTGTACGGCGGCTCAGTCAGAGCAGGAAGCAGACGGCAAGGGACACCGAAAGGCGAGTATGTACTGTTTGTTTTTTTGGGTAACCAGGGTAAACATCGGGTTACTAAGCGCGGCCCTGCGCTTAGTAACCCGATGTTTACCCTGGTTACCAGTGAAGACATCGCTGGATCGGTGTCACACACACCGATTCAGCGATGTCAGCGGGACCTCAACGACCAAAAAAAGGTCCAGGCCATTCCAACACGACCAGCGATCTCGCAGCAGGGGCCTGATCGCTGGTACGTGTCACACATAGCGAGATCGCTACTGAGGTCGCTGTTGCGTCACAAAACTAGTGACTCAGCAGCGATCTCGCTAGCGATCTCGCTATGTGAGACGGGGGCTTAAAGGAGCACTGCAATAAATTAAGCCGAAACAAAAGCTTTGTCAACAATGTATCAGAGTAATTAGTTCTGTAAACACATCTATACCCTGCAGCTAAAATTACTCATGTGTTTATGTGTAACAAACCTTCATGGATAAGTCTCCAAAAACAACAAACACATGGAATACAAAGACATTTTTTTCAAAGCCTGCAGCCACCAAATCTTTTTGCAGGCATTTTGAAGCCATTTCATTTAGTTGTTTCTTCTCTACCTGTCATTTTTATATCTAGATAATGTAACAAAGTATTTAAATAAAGTTGTACTTATTTTATTAGTAAGGGTTTATGGTATTGTATGGCTAAATACAGATTTAGCTAATCACAAATACAGTAAAATATGAATCTGCAAATAAATATGATTGGAAACTATGCTAAGTACAAATTATAACATCTCAAAGTCTTATAAGTTTTAGCTATATAATTAAAAGGTGATGATTAAAAGTTTGTGAACCTTTAAGAATTGTACATATTCCTGGATAAATTCGACTAAAACTACACCAGATTTTCACACAAGTACTGAAAAAATATAAAGACAGCCATATCAAACACTTTGCTATTTCATTTTTTTATTAAAGAAACGTCATCTAGCAAAATAAGATCTTCAGAAAACACGTTTGTAGAAGAGTATCATGGCACAAATGATATTTCTGGGAAACTTAGAGGAAGAGTTATTGATGCTCATTAAGATGGAAAATGTAACAAAACCAATGCTATCTCTAAAGAGTTTGGTCTTCACTAGTGATGAGCGAATAGCATTGTTGCTTGGGTCTCCCTGAGCACGCTCGGGTGATCTCCGAGTATTTATTAGTGCTCAGAGATTTAGGTTCCTCACCTCAGTTGCATGATTTACGGCTGCTAGACAGGCTGAATACATGTGAGGAATGCCTGCTTGTTAGGGAATTCCCACATGTATTCAGGCTGTCCAGCAGCCGTAAATCATGCAGCTGAGGCGAGGAATACTAAATCTCCGAGCACTAACAAATACTCGGAGATGACCAGAGCAACAATGCTATTCGCTCATCACTAGATTTCACATATCCACAAGCAGACATATTGAGTAGAAATTGGAGAGATTAAAGACCATAATTAAATTTTCTATGAGTGGTTGATGTACAGAGGTCACTCATAGAGCAAAAGAAACTCAAGGTTACTTTTAAGCAACTAAAGGGCTCTCTCAAATTAGCCAACGTTAAAGGGAACCTGTCACCACGTTTTTGGAAGATGGGATAAAAATAACGTTAAATAGGGGCAGAGGTGGGCATTACATTAGTGTGTTTGTTATGCGTTTATTACCCACCTAAGTTGCCGAAATACCTTTGCAAAGTCTCCGTTTTCGCCTGTCAATCAGGCTGGTCTGGTCAAAAGAGCGTGTTGTCTTCCCCCAGATTTTGCGTAGTTTTCCGTTGGTGGCGTAGTGGTGTGCGCATGCCCAAGGTCCCGAATCCTCTGCCAGGGGATTTAAAAGAGCGCGCTGTTCGTTATTTCATTGGTGATCGGTGGGCGCGGCCATCTTCCTTTGGCCGCACGTGCGCAGAAGCGACGCTCTGCTGGCCGCGGCTTCAGGAAAATGGCCGCGGGATGCCGCGCGTGCGCAGATGGATATCGCGGCGGCCATTTTCCTGAAGCCGCGGCCAGCAGAGCGCCGCTTCTGCGCACGCGCGGCCAAAGGAAGATGGCCGCGCCCACCGATCACCAATGAAATAATGAACAGCGCGCTCTTTTAAATCCCCTGTTAGAGGATTCGGGACCTTGGGCATGCGCACACCACTACGCCACCAACGGAAAACTACGCAAAATCTGGGGGAAGACAACACGCCCTTTTGACCAGACCAGCCTGATTGACAGGCGAAAACAGAGACTTTGCAAAGGTATTTCGGCAACTTAGGTGGGTAATAAACGCATAACAAACACACTAATGTAACGCCCACCTCTGCCCCTATTTAACGCTATTTTTATCCCATCTTCCAAAAACGTGGTGACAGGTTCCTTTTAATGTTCATGAGTCCACCCTCAGGAGGACACAACAAAAAAGATGTGCTTGGCAAGATTGTAAGGAAAAAGCTAATGTTCTTTAAAAATAACATTGCTGCTTATCTGCAGTTTGCTAAAGAACACCTAAACAAGCCAGAAGGCTACTTCAACAACGTTTTGTAGGTAGATGAGATCAAAATAGAGTAGAGCTTTTTTATTATAATGAGAAGTGTTATGTTTTGAGATAGAAAAACACTGCATAACAAGATAGAAAAAACTCATACACTTGTGAAACACAGCAGTGGTAGTACCATGGTTTGGCCCTGTTTTTCTGTATCTGTGCCAGGAAGGCTTGCAATCATTGATGGAAAAATGAGTTCAGAATTTTATCAGCAAATTCTAAAACAAAATGTCAGGACATCTGTCCATGAGCTGATTCTCAAGTAAACATGGGTTATGCAGTAAGATAAAAACCCTAAACAAACAAGTCATTTGACAAAAAATGGTTAAAGAAGAATAAAATTAAAGTTTTGGAATAGCCAAGTCAAAGTTCTAATCTTAATCCTATAGAAATGTTGTGGAAAGAACTGAAGCGAGAAATTCATTGTAGAAAAGCCACCAAAAAACCATTTTGTAGGTAGGAATGAGCAATAATTCCTCCGAGCTGAATTGCAGAACTAATCAACAATTACTGTAATTGTTTAGTTGCTGTTAATTCTGCATAAGGTAATCAAAACAGATACTGAAAGTGATGACCCACATATATTTAGATAATGTAGTTCGAAATATAGCAGGGACAACCTGCATATATTGAATCACTTAAGTTAAAAATATCCCCCAAATTTTGCAGCTCCCAGCTTAGTCTCACACCTACTGCCTCAGGCTCTTGGTTATACTGGCATTAAGCCTCATGCTTTTATGTAGGACTCAAAGCACATCATTGACGTCAGCACTGGAAGATCCAAATACTTGAGAAAATGAGTGGCGGACCAACTGAGGATCTGTGAAAGTGGGAAAAGTGATGGGCAGGCATAGAAAGTTAAGTATCTTACATTACTTTTAATCCCCCTTTTCTCCATCTTCATTTATTATACATAATAAATGTCTCTTTTTGGGGGTACTTTTGATTTTTATTTGAAGCTTATTCAAACCAAATCAAGCTGGCCAATTAGTGTGAATCCACCTGAAACATTTCAGGTGATTAGCTTAACTCTAATAGAATTCTTACCTATATAATTATAAATAATAGCAAGCTAGAAAGATAATAAGAAGCACAAAAGATATGCAACAATAGGCGCTAAAGATTCCTGGACATGTTCCAATTTTGTCCATTAGAATAAAATAAAAATAGAAAGAGGCAGTACACAAGTAGATTATGTAAAAAAAGTGGACATTTATTAGCTTAGGTGGTGACGTTTCGGTCTCATTACAGAAGCTTTCTCCAGCGTGAGAACGATTCTGTGATGGGACCGAAACACGAAAAAGGCTAATAAAAATCCACTGTTTTGCACAATTCACTTGAGTATTGCCTCCTTCTATGTTTATTTTATTTTAGATAGATATATAGGCTTGAGAAAGGGTTACAATTTGAGCTGAAGCATCGCCATAATGGGCTATTAAATAGCACTTTTTCACCTTTAAAACTGGTGTGCTGCCTCCATTTTTTGTTTGGTGGATAGATAGATAGATAGATAGATAGATAGATAGATAGATAGATAGATAGATAGATAGATAGATAGATAAAAACAGACAAAAAGCTGCACCAAAAATGAATTGTTGTGTGCTAAAGCCTCCAGGCATGTACCAAATTTTGTAAATAAATCCAATGGCACATGGTGTTAGTTGTCGAGTTCCCGCCACTGCACAGGGGGAATCTCAAACCATGTCTACTGCGGTCTCCCATTCTCCTCCAGCCGCAGTGGAGTCTGCTCCGCAGAGATGTCGGTCCAAGTGTCTGGCTCAGGCTGACACTGAACGACTGATTACTACTCCCCTTCCAGGCTCTACCTTTGTAGCCAGCAATGTTCAGCAGCAAGCAAGTCTTTATGGAACTAAGTCCTGCTTTTCCCATACTGAACATGACCATGGGATGACCTCCCATTGGAGGTCGGGGGTCACATGCTTAGGTCCTGTTGCGGTTTCTATTGGACCACTAGGAAGGTCCTTGTCTGCTGCAGCTATAAAAGGTTCGCATGACCGCACGGCCATGCGCTAGTATCAACCTATGTCATGAGCTTTGCTGCTTTAGTGGTCATGTCTGCATGAGGTCAGGGTTGGCTGAAATAAAACCCTAGATTACCGGCACCTCCGGTGAGGAGTTTTGTGTGATTGAATTCAGGGCTTGGCTGAAATAAGCCCCTAGAATACCGGCACCTCCGGTGAGGAGTTTTGTGTGCTTTGCTGACTGTGTGACCACTGGTTGCTCTCTGCTCAGTTAGGTAGCTGTGATCCTGTGTGAGGTTAACAGGGCACAGCGTTTTTCTATCTATGCGATTCTGTGAAGTAACAGAGTTCTTTTATACCACCATATAGTGCTGCCAATTCTAGCAGCAGGTTACTCTCCAGCACAGTGGACCCCGGGTTGCGAACGCACCTACTATTACTTATATATATACTCGTGCGTTCCGCCAACCCTAACACATGGCCCATTAAACTGCATGTGAATCTTTAAATACTGATGTGCTGCCTTTAATTTTTTAGATTTAGATAGATAGATATGGGGTGGGTAGATATATAGATAGATATCGGATAGATAGATAAATAGATAGATAGATAGATAGATAGATAGTGTCATGATCCAGGCCGGGGTTTGTTTCTTGCTATGCTCTCCCCGGTCTGGTCATGGAGGGGTTAACTGTTCTCTGCCTCACTCTGGGATCTGTTTGGCTATTTCTGCCCACTGCTGTCTGCAGGCAGTGTCAGTTATAGTTCCTGCCCAGGCTTGAGTGGCTGACCCCATTACACCATGATTTGCCCTCTGCCTGTTTGCTCAGTCCCCGTGCTTTCCCACTAATGCTACCCCACTTGACAGTGTTTGTTCCCCGTACTCTGACCTCCTGGTATCTGACCCGGCTTGACTTTTGACTCATTTGTCTGTCTCACATCTCTGGAATTTCTGTTCCTGTCTGGTTTTGACTTGTCTGGCTTGTATCTGACCACATTTGCTGCTGTTTCCTCTGGTACTGTGTTTCCTGACCGTTAATGACTTTGCTAGTCTGACCACTCTCGCAACCCGGTGGCATCTCCGCTGCCGCAATGTGGTGCTACACTGTGAGCAAAACCTTTCTTCCTTCACCAGCTCCCCCTAGTGGAGGCTGTGCATACTGTGCTGCAGCAGCATTATATTATAACTGATGCTAACATTTAAAAGGGGGATTTCATATTTTTTTCTCTGGTCATGGATCCGATCAGTAATCTGGCAGATCAAGTGTCCAGTTTGACGCAGATGATGTGGGAATTATCTGTAGAACACAGGGCACTGGCCACGTCCCAAACTCAATTACAGAAAGAGTTGAGTGAGACTGTCAAGACTGTGCAGGGGACAACCTCTCATGTTGCCAGTAAGCCTGGTGATTCCGTAGATGTCGGTTTACACTCCCCTAAACCCTTGGTAAAGCTTCCTCACACCTTTTCTGGTGAGTAGGGTAAATTTTGTATGTTCAGGGAGAGTTGTAAATTATTATTTTCACTCAGACCTCGATCATTGGGAGATGAGAGTCAGCAGGTGAGGAAAATTATCTCCTTACTCAGGGAGAGTCCCCAATCTTGGGCTTTCTCGCTTCCATCTACTGCCACTGAATGGATGTCGGTGGATAGTTTTTTTCAGGCCTTAGGACTTATCTATGATGAACCAGACTGTGTCAGAGTGGCAGAGTACACTATCATGAGCCTTACTTAGTGAAAGCTCTCAGCCAAGTGGTATTGCTCGGAGTTTAGACGATGATCTCCGGAGATGTCCTGGAGCAACTCTTTGCTCCGGCGCCAGTTCCTGAGAGGTCTGTCTGATCATCTGAAGGATGCTCTGGCTCTCCATCTACCTCCTAGTTCCTTGGGGGAGGCTGTGACTCAGGTCATCTGGATGGATTGTAGGCTGGGGAGAGGGATGATATGCAGCGGGAAGTTCTTCTATTCCTGAATAATCCCGACGTTACACCACATTCCGAGCCCATGGAGGTGGAGACCACCACTGTCAAAGAAAAGGAGAGGAGACGTCGACAGGAAGGGAGACTCTGCTACTACTGCGGTAGTCCGGGACACTGGAAAAAGGACTGTCCCTCCTGTCCTCCCATCCCCAAGGTGCCAGGAAATGCCTAAGTGTGGGTAACTGTTGTGAATTGACTTTTTGGCTCCCTCTTGTGGTCACTAGTGGTATGACTCTGGGATTGTCTTTCTTCAGTTTGGAACTCACCTGGGTCGTTAGTCCAGGGGTGTCGCTATATTAACTTCCTGGATCCTTAGTCCAGTGCCTGGCATCGTTGTAATCAGATCCTTCTGTTGCTCCTGTCTGCTGTCCTGGCTCTTGCAAAATTAAGCTAAGTCCTGCTTCTTTGTTTTTTCAGTTATTTGCTTTGCTCCTATTTTTGTCCAGCTTGTACTAAATGTGATTTCTGAACTTGCTGGAAGCTCTAGGGGGCTGGTGTTCTCCCCCCGTCCGTTAGTCGGTTCGGGGGTTCTTGAATATCCAGCGTGGATATTTTAATAGGGTTTTTGCTGACCATATAAGTCATCTTACTATATTCTGCTATTAGCTAGTGGGCCTCTCTTTGCTAAATTCCTAGCTCATGCTTATGTTTGTCTTTTCCTCTTACCTCACCGTTATTATTTGTTGGGGGCTTGTATCCAACTTTTGGGGTCTTTTCTCTGGAGGAAAGAAAGGTCTTTCTTTTCCCTTCTAGGGTTAGTTAGTTCTCCGGCTGGCGCGAGACGTCTAGAACCAACGCAGGCACGTTCCCCGGCTGCTTCTATTTGTGGTGCTAGGATTAGATATATGGTCAGCCCAGTTACCACTGCCTTATGAGCTGTTTTTTTGTGTTTGCAGACTTGGTATTTATTTCTGAGACCCTCTGCCATTGGGGTCATAACAGTATGCCAGGCCAAACATTGAATGTTTAATGCATTGCAGAAGTGGGATTATAAGAAAGGAAATTCTGAGTTTTTTTTTTTTCCTCTCTTCCTCCCCTTTACCTCTGAGTGGCTTGAGCTTGCTGCAGACATGAATATCCAGACCTTGATTACAAGTGTGGACCAGCTTGCTGCTCGTGTGCAAAGCATACAAGATTTTGTTACCAGTAGTCCTATGTCTGAACCTAAAATACCTATTCCTGAACTGTTTTCTGGAGACCGATTTAAGTTTAGGAATTTCAGGGATAATTGTAAATTGTTTCTATCTCTGAGACCCCGTTCATCTGGAGACTCAGCTCAGCAAGTTAAAATTGTTATCTCTTTTTTACGGGGCGACCCTCAGGATTGGGCCTTCTCGCTAGCGCCAGGAGATCCGGCATTGGCAAATATTGATGCGTTTTTTCTGGCACTCGGATTGCTTTACGAGGAACCCAATCTTGAGGTTCAGGCAGAAAAAGCCTTGCTGGCTATTTCTCAGGGCCAGGATGAAGCTGAAGTGTATTGCCAAAAATTTCGGAAATGGTCCGTGCTTACTCAGTGGAATGAGTGTGCTCTGGCCGCAAACTTCAGAAATGGCCTTTCTGAAGCCATTAAGAATGTGATGGTGGGTTTCTCCATTCCTACAAGTCTGAATGATTCCATGGCGCTGGCTATTCAAATTGACCGGCGTTTGCGGGAGCGCAAAGCCGCTAATCCTCTGGTGGTGTTGTCTAAACAAACACCTGATTTGATGCAATGTGATAGAATTCAGACCAGAAATGAGCGGAAAAATCATAGACGTCAGAATGGGTTGTGTTTTTACTGTGGTGATTCTACACATGTTATATCAGCATGCTCTAAATGCCTAACAAGGGTTGTTAGTCCTGTCGCCATTGGTAATTTGCAACCTAAATTTATTTTGTCTGTAACTTTAATTTGCTCATTGTCCTCTTACCCTGTTATGGCGTTTGTGGATTCAGGTGCTGCCCTGAGTCTTATGGATCTGTCATTTGCCAAGCGCTGTGGTTTTGTTCTTGAGCCGTTGGTTAATCCTATCCCTCTGAGGGGTATTGATGCTACGCCATTGGCAGAAAATAAACCGCAGTTTTGGACACAGGTAACCATGTGCATGACTCCTGAACATCGGGAGGTGATTCGTTTTCTTGTTCTGCATAAAATGCATGATTTGGTCGTTTTGGGTTTGCCATGGTTACAGACTCATAATCCAGTCTTGGATTGGAAGGCAATGTCTGTGTCAAGTTGGGGCTGTCAGGGTATTCATGGTGATTCCCCGCCGGTGTCTATTGCTTCCTCTACTCCTTCGGAAGTTCCTGAGTATTTGTCTGATTATCAGGATGTGTTCAGCGAATCCAGGTCCAGTGTTCTGCCTCCTCATAGGGACTGTGACTGTGCCATAGATTTGATCCCAGGTAGCAAATTTCCTAAGGGAAGACTATTTAATCTGTCTGTACCTGAGCATACCGCAATGCGTTCGTATATCAAGGAATCTCTGGAGAAGGGGCATATCCGTCCTTCCTCTTCCCCTCTTGGTGCGGGATTCTTTTTTGTGGCCAAGAAGGACGGATCTTTGAGACCTTGTATTGACTATCGGCTTTTGAATAAAATCACTGTTAAATTTCAGTATCCTTTGCCTCTGTTGTCAGACTTGTTTGCCCGAATTAAAGGTGCCAAGTGGTTCACCAAGATAGATCTTCGTGGTGCGTACAACCTTGTGCGCATTAAGCGAGGAGATGAATGGAAAACCGCGTTTAATACGCCCGAAGGTCATTTTGAGTACTTGGTGATGCCTTTTGGGCTCTCTAATGCTCCTTCAGTGTTTCAGTCCTTTATGCATGATATTTTCCGGAAGTATCTGGATAAATTTATGATCGTTTATCTGGATGATATTCTGTTTTTTTCTGATGACTGGGACTCGCATGTGGAGCAGATCAGGATGGTGTTTCAGGTTTTGCGTGAGAATGCTTTATTTGTTAAGGGCTCAAAGTGTCTCTTTGGAGTACAGAAGGTTCCCTTTTTGGGGTTTATTTTTTCCCCTTCTGCGGTGGAGATGGACCCAGTCAAGGTCCGTGCTATTCATGATTGGACTCAACCCACATCAGTTAAGAGTCTTCAGAAGTTCTTGGGTTTTGCTAACTTCTACCGTCGTTTTATTGCTAATTTTTCTAGCATTGCTAAACCTTTGACGGATATGACCAAGAAAGGTTCTGATGTTGCTAACTGGGCTCCTGCAGCCGTGGAGGCTTTCCAGGAGTTGAAGCGCCGGTTTACTTCAGCGCCTGTTTTGTGCCAGCCTGATGTCTCACTTCCCTTTCAGGTTGAAGTGGATGCTTCTGAGATTGGGGCAGGGGCCGTTTTGTCGCAGAGAGGCCCTGGTTGCTCTGTGATGAGACCTTGTGCCTTTTTCTCGAGGAACTTTTCGCCTGTTGAGCGGAATTATGATGTTGGCAATTGGGAGTTGTTGGCCATGAAGTGGGCATTTGAGGAGTGGCGTCATTGGCTCGAGGGTGCTAAGCATCGTGTGGTGGTCTTGACTGATCACAAAAATCTGATGTATCTCGAGTCTGCTAAACGCCTGAAACCTAGACAGGCCCGCTGGTCATTGTTTTTCTCCCGTTTTGACTTTGTGGTCTCGTATTTACCAGGTTCAAAGAATGTGAAGGCTGATGCTCTTTCAAGGAGCTTTGTGCCTGACTCTCCGGGAGTCACAGAACCAGTTGGTATTCTTAAAGAGGGAGTTATCTTGTCAGCCATTTCTCCAGATTTGCGACGTGTGTTGCAGAGATTTCAGGCTGGTAGACCTGACTCTTGTCCACCTGACAGACTGTTTGTTCCTGATAAGTGGACCAGCAGAGTCATTTCCGAGGTTCATTCCTCGGTGTTGGCAGGGCATCTGGGAATTTTTGGCACCAGAGATCTGGTGGCTAGGTCCTTTTGGTGGCCTTCCTTGTCGCGGGATGTGCGGTCGTTTGTGCAGTCCTGTGGGACTTGTGCTCGAGCTAAGCCTTGCTGTTCGCGTGCCAGCGGGTTGCTCTTGCCCTTGCCTGTCCCGAAGAGGCCTTGGACACACATTTCCATGGATTTCATTTCAGATCTCCCGGTGTCTCAGGGCATGTCTGTCATCTGGGTGGTATGTGGTCGCTTTTCTAAGATGGTCCATTTGGTACCTTTGCCTAAGCTGCCTTCCTCTTCCGATCTGGTTCCTGTGTTCTTTCAGAATGTGGTTCGTTTACACGGCATTCCTGAGAATATTGTGTCTGACAGAGGATCCCAGTTTGTTTCCAGGTTCTGGCGATCCTTTTGTGCTAGGATGGGCATTGAGTTGTCGTTTTCGTCTGCCTTTCATCCTCAGACTAATGGACAAACGGAGCGAACTAATCAGACTCTGGAGGCTTATTTGAGGTGTTTTGTTTCTGCGGATCAGGATGATTGGGTGACCTTCTTGCCGTTGGCTGAGTTTGCCCTTAATAATCGGGCTAGTTCCGCTACATTGGTTTCGCCATTTTTCTGCAACTCTGGTTTCCATCCTCGTTTTTCCTCGGGACATGTGGAGCCTTCTGACTGTCCTGGGGTAGATTCTGTGGTGGATAGGTTGCAGCAGATCTGGAATCATGTGGTGGACAACTTAAAGTTGTCACAAGAGAAGGCTCAGCGTTTTGCCAACCGCCGCCGCGGTGTGGGTCCCCGACTTCGTGTTGGGGATTTGGTATGGCTGTCTTCTCGATTTGTTCCTATGAAGGTCTCCTCTCCTAAATTTAAGCCTCGCTTCATCGGTCCTTACAAGATATTGGAAATCCTTAATCCTGTGTCCTTTCGCTTGGATCTTCCGGTGTCGTTTGCCATTCACAACGTGTTCCATAGGTCCTTGTTGCGGCGGTACGTTGTACCTGTGGTTCCTTCTGTTGAGCCTCCTGCTCCGGTGTTGGTTGAGGGCGAGTTGGAGTATGTGGTGGAGAAGATCTTGGATTCTCGTCTCTCCAGGCGGAGGCTTCAGTATCTGGTCAAGTGGAAGGGCTATGGTCAGGAGGATAATTCCTGGGTGGTTGCCTCTGATGTGCATGAGGCCGATTTAGTTCGTGCCTTTCACGCTGCTCATCCTGATCGCCCTGGTGGTCTTGGTGAGGGTTCGGTGACCCCTCCTTAAAGGGGGGGTACTGTTGTGAATTGACTTTTTGGCTCCCTCTTGTGGTCACTAGTGGTATGACTCTGGGATTGTCTTTCTTCAGTTTGGAACTCACCTGGGTCGTTAGTCCAGGGGTGTCGCTATATTAACTTCCTGGATCCTTAGTCCAGTGCCTGGCATCATTGTAATCAGATCCTTCTGTTGCTCCTGTCTGCTGTCCTGGCTCTTGCAAAATTAAGCTAAGTCCTGCTTCTTTGTTTTTTCAGTTATTTGCTTTGCTCCTATTTTTGTCCAGCTTGTACTAAATGTGATTTCTGACCTTGCTGGAAGCTCTAGGGGGCTGGTGTTCTCCCCCCGGCCGTTAGTCGGTTCGGGGGTTCTTGAATATCCAGCGTGGATATTTTAATAGGGTTTTTGCTGACCATATAAGTCATCTTACTATATTCTGCTATTAGCTAGTGGGCCTCTCTTTGCTAAATTCCTAGCTCATGCTTATGTTTGTCTTTTCCTCTTACCTCACCGTTATTATTTGTTGGGGGCTTGTATCCAACTTTTGGGGTCTTTTCTCTGGAGGCAAGAAAGGTCTTTCTTTTCCCTTCTAGGGTTAGTTAGTTCTCCGGCTGGCGCAAGACGTCTAGAACCAACGTAGGCACGTTCCCCGGCTGCTTCTATTTGTGGTGCTAGGATTAGATATATGGTCAGCCCAGTTACCACTGCCTTATGAGCTGGTTTTTTGTGTTTGCAGACTTGGTATTTATTCCTGAGACCCTCTGCCATTGGGGTCATAACAGGTAACTATTGAGGAGATTGCCCAGACTTCGAGGTACCTTTTTCTTTGATTAAGTTACAGTTGGAAGTAGTACTTTATGTTGAAAACTGTTGTATTCCCACTTCAGCTTTGTTGGACTGTGGATCATCTTTGAACTTGATTGACTCTGACTTGGTGGCCAAATGTAAGTTAGGGACAGTTAGGTTGGGAACTCCCATCAATATCGTGGCCATTGATAAAACTCCTCTTACTAAGAAAGTTGTTGAATTTGTCTCTGAGGAGTTTATTCTCAAGGTGAGGTCCTGTCATCAAGAAGGTATTACATTCTTTGTTATGGACAATCTTCCTGCGGGATTGATGTTGGGGTTTCTCTGATTAACCCCTTAACCCTGGAGCTTTTTTTGTTTTCGTTTTTCGCTCCCCTCATTCCCAGAGCCATAACTTTTTTATTTTTCCGTCAATATGGCCATGTGAGGGCTTATGTTTTGCGGGACGAGATGTACTTTTGAACGATTCCATTGGTTTTACCATGCCATGTAACAGAAAACAGGAAAAAAATTCCAAGTGTGATGAAATTGCAAAAAAAGTGACATCTCACACTTGTTTTTTGTTTGGATTTTTTGCTAGGTTCACCAAATGGTAAAACTAACCTGCCACTATGATTCTCCAGGTCATTATGAGTTCATAGACACCTAACATGTCTAGGTTTTTTTTATCTAAGTGGTAAAAAAATTCCAAAATTTGCTAAAAAAAAATAAATAAAAAAATTGCGCGATTTTCCGATACCCGTCTCCAATTTTCGTGATCTGGGGTCAGGTGAGGACTTATTTTTTGCGTGCCAAGCTGGCGTTTTTAATTATACCATTTTGTTGCAGATATGTTCTTTTGATCGCCCGTTATTGCATTTTAATGCAATGTCGCGGCGACCAAAAAAACTTAATTTTGGCGTTTTGATTTTTTTTCTCGCTACGCCATTTAGCGGTCAGGTTAATCCTTTATTTTTTTGATAGATCGAGCGATTCTGAACGTGCAATACCAAATATGTGTAGGTTTGATTTTTTCTTTATTGTTTTATTTTGATTGGGGCGAAAGGGGGGTAATTTGAACTTTTATATATTTTTTATATTTTTTATATTTTTAAACACTTTTTTTAAAATTTTGGCATGCTTCAATAGCCTCCATAGGAGGCTGGAAGAATGCACAACTCGATTGCCTCTGCTACATAGAGGTGAAGCACAGATCACCTCTATGTAGCCGAAATGCAGGTGTACTTTGAATGCCAACCACAGGGTGGCGCTCAAAGCAATGGCAATGCACCGATGACCCCCGATTATGCGACGGGGGTCAGCGGTGCGAGCACTTCTGGCTGCGTGGCCAGGAGCGCTAGTTAAATGCCGCTGTCAGCGCTTGACAGCGGCATTTAACTCGTTAATGGGCGCGGGCGGATCGCAATTCCACTCGCGCTCATTGCGCGCACATGTCAGCTGTACAAAACAGCTGACATGTCACAGCTTTGAGGTGGGCTCACCGCCGGAGCCCACCTCAAAGCAGGGGTTCTGCCAGCTGACGTACTATTCCGTCAGCTGGCAGAAAGGGGTTAAAGGTACATAACCCGGTCATCGACTGGGAAGCCCGAGACATTGTTAATTTGGGTCTCAATTGTTTTAAGTGGTGTCTTGTTAATGCATCTGTGTCAACCGTCAGTCTGAAAAGTATTCTGGGGTACCTGAAGGACTTTGAGGATGTGTTCTCCAAAAAGGAGGCTGAGGTTTTACCACCACACTGCCTATTTGGTTGTGTTGTGGATCTCGTTCCTGGGGCCAAATTGCCCAAGGCCCATTGGTACAATCTCTCCGGCCCTGAGTGGGCTGCTATGAAGGAGTATATCTCCGAGAGCCTTCAGAAAGGGCAGATTCGGCCTTCTGTTTCTCCCGTGGCAGCATGGTTCTTCTTTGTTAAGAAGAAAGATGGTGGTTTACGCCCATGCCTCAATTTTCGAGAATTGAATAAAATCACTGTAAGAAATACTTACCAGGTCCCACTTATTCCTGATTTGTACAATCAATTGTCTGGGGCCAGGTGGTTCTCTAAGTTGCATCTAAGGGGAGCTTATAATCTTATCCGTATGTGGGAGAGGAATGAGTGGAAAACTGCATTTCTCACCTCGGAGGGTTTGTTTGATAACTTGATGATGCCCTTTGGTCTGACTAACGCTCCAGCGGTACTTCAGAATTTTATTAATCATGCTTTTTCTGATTTCATTGGGTGCTTCATGGTAGTTTATCTGGATGATATCCTCATATATTCTGCTGATAAGCAGAACCACATGGGTCACCTCCGTGCAGTCCGCCAGAGACTCAGGGAGAACTCACTCTTTGCTAAACTGGAGAGGTGTACATTTTTTGTTCAAGAATTGTCCTTTCTGGGGCTCATTTTGTCTGCTGAGGCAGAATTCACTTTTAATAATCGTGTCAATCAGTCCACTGGTACTTCTCCATTCTTTTGCAACTATGGTTTTCACCATCACTTTTCCCAGCTGTATTCGGGGTTTCCAGGGGCTGATTAGGCCATTCAGCAGTTGGGGGAGGTCTGGAGGGAGGTCCGGAGGAACATTGGGGAGGCTCAGGGCAAGTATAAATTTTTTGCAGATAAACAATGGTCGGTGGGGCCAGTATTCCAGGTGGGGGATAAAGTATGGTTATCCACCAAGAGTATAAGGTTAAGGACTCCTTCTGTTAAACTGGGTACCAAGTTTATTGGTCCCTATGAAATTTTGGAGGTGGTTAATCCTGTTGCCTTTTGTTTGGGCTTGCCTTCATCACTGCAGATCCCCAATGTGTTCCATAAGGCTCTTTTGAAGCCCTTTGGGTCTTCTTCAGGTGTGTCTCCCTTGCAGCCACGCCAAGTATGAGGTAGAACGGGTTGCTGATTCTCAGATCTTCCGCCATTCACTTCAGTAATTGGTCTATTGGAAGGGGTATGGTCCTGAGGACCGGTCATGGGTGCCAGTGCATTCGGTTCATGCAGATAGGTTGTTCTGGGCCTTTCACATTCGTTATCCAAGGAAACCTGGGGGGATCCTGTGAAATTAGAATTTGCAAATTTCACTTAAATTTCCTCAAAAATTTTTTTGCGGTGATTAATTTTGCTGTGATTCTTAATACTGCAAAGTCTCTGAGGGCCCATACAATATGAGAATAACACTTTTAGGTCTGTTAGGACTGTAAAGAATCCCTTTTGAATTCCTTAGTCCAAGCTTTATTAATGTCCAAGTGACCTTAACTTCTCTGGCTTGGGAAAAAAGAGATGGAAAATAGTGGTACTCATCAGTCTATTTAACAACACACTGTACTATTCAATTTTTTAAATTTAGATTGTAAAAGTGGTCCAAAAATTACTCCTTTTGGGGAAAATATAATCTGCTCGAATGGTGAGATCTTTATATTGACAAAATAGAGGCGGTCTCACAAGCCAGAAAGTACACTTTCTCTAACATGCCAGGCGTGGTTTCAATATTTTCAAGGTTTCAGTATTTTTCTTCATTAGAAAAATTAGAATAGAGGGATATTAAACTACCTTGCTTGTTTGGATTCCATAAAGAATATATGTATTATAGGTATGAATATAGGTATGAAGGTGCTGTTACTGCCATATTTCACAGGTCAAAAAATTTACAGACACACTGCTTCTTTCAGGTAGAGCACCTACATCTCATTTGAATGTTTGTATTATTGTTTGCCCATAAAGACCAGCACCCTAATTTTCAATGAGCTTCAGCACTGCAGTAGCACACTCCAATTAGATTTACGATTTTTTCTCTTTCCTGCATGTAATTCCCTGTTCATTCTAATTATCTATATCTAGGCTGTGCAATCCTTGCTTTGCTTGCATCTATTATAGTTCCTTTGATAGCCCCCTCATCAGCCATGACCATGACCACGGGATATAGTATTTTTCAGTATGCATTTTTTTATTGCAGTGCATGTGCATACAATCGCATATGTTCAAATTCATGGAGACCTGCAAATTTCCAGATATTAGACTTTAAATTGATGCACAGTTGACAAATCCACACTTCTCTAATAGATAGATAGATAGATAGATCTTCTAGTACATTTTGCGTTATACTGTGTTTCTAGCCAGTGTTTTATGCTGACACCTTAACAAAAAAAGAAATCTTCACAACAGCCCTTGGGATTTTGTTATGTAGCTCTTTCCTACTGTTAAGTAGTAAATCAGTGAATGACAGCCTATTTAACCTACTGCCTTCTGCTAAGGTGACATTAAATCCATATGTCTCTATGTATCTCGTCATTATTGCCAAAAAAGATAACAAGAGGACACAAAAAAATCACATCAAATATGAGGTCATTTCTAAAACTCATTGAAAAGACAGCTATTCATGTGTTGTTACTGTAAAGTCTTTTCTATTTTCATTTTTTATGTTTTGAACTTGAAAGGTGAGTTATCATTTTAGAAAGCTTTTACCAACATAATACAATATATTATCACATATGGCAATATTTGATATCTGGTTTCTTTTCAGTGACGCCTTTTAAATGCAAGCTTCAAAAATAAACAATGAGCCTCGTATTGTTTGATGGAGGGCCTACAAAAATATATGTTCTACTTTTTGTGAGAATCTGAGGTCCAAGAATTACAAATAATTTCATTCATCCATGTAAAATTATTTTAAAGTAGATGATGTGTGAAAATAACAAAGAAAGCTATTTCAAAGAAAGTTACTTTGTCCGATTTTGGAATGTGAAAGAAAACAGTGCAACATTGTTGTACGTATATTTCACTCAATACTTAAACAACAATTAATCCCGTTGTTGAAGGACATCTTGCCAGCAATAAATACACATTCCTGTGGAAGAAAAGTCCGCACTTAAGAAAAAATCAGTAAGTACACAATTCAAAACTGAACACATTTCTGCTAAGAAAAATAGTTACACATTTCTTTCTATTGTTCATAGCCATACGGTGAAATGTTATGTTCCCATGTGAACATGATTTAACAATTTGTATAGAGATATAATTGAAACTATAAAATATCATACAAAATGTTTTCTATTATTTTACTATTTTTCCTATGGAATTTATGAATTATATACAGCTCCGGCAAAAATTAAGAGACCACTGCAAAATGATCAGTTTGTCTGATTTTTCTCTTTATAGGTATATTTTTTAGTAAAATATAAATTGTTCATTTGTTCTAGAAACGTCTAACAATATGTCTCCGAAATTCCAAACAATACATTTTATATTTTTTTCTGAAAAGGAGAAATGGTCAAAATGAAAAAAAACAAAACAGTGCTTTCTAACCTCAAATAATGCGAAGAAAACAACTTCATAATCATTTAGAATCAACAATACTAATGTTTTAACTCAGGAAGAGTTCAGAAATCAATATTTTGTGGAATAACCATGATTTTTAATCACAGCTTTCATGCATCTTGGCATGCTTTCCACCAGTCTTTTACACTGCTTCTGGTGCAAAAATGTAAGCAGTTCTTCTTTGTTTGATGGCTTGTGACTATCCATCATCCTCTTGATTACATTCCAGAGGTTTTCAATGGGGTTCAGGTCTGGAGATTGGGCTGCCCATGACAGGGTTTTGATGGGATGATCTCTTAAAGAGAGTCTGTGACTCCCAAAATCGTATATGAGCTGCGGCCACAGGGCAGACAAAGTACGCCTGCGCCGGAGCCATGGCAGGAAGACAAGAAGAGGACATCATCGTATGAAGATAGGAGGCGCTGGACCGGACCGCGACGCCCATCGGACCCGAGCCGCAGCGGAACCGCCCCTGGGTGAGTATAATATAACTAATTAACAAAACAATAATAAACAAGGGTAACCATTCAATTAGTAAATCATATAAAACCCCATAAAAATATTTTATTAGAAACTAAATAAAATACCACCAACCTGTGGTAATCCAAATACACAAAACACACCGTGAACAAACTGATATGGAGTACTAGTATTACTACACTGATACCTGGACTGGTACCTGCCTGTCTGCAGGGGTTGGGGCCCTAGGGGGAACGTTGTGGTGCCCCCAGTCCACGACGGCTGGCCTTAAGGTCCCTAATGAACCCTAAAAACAAACCAGGGTCCCTCTACCCGATAGTGTAACTGAAGGAACCCCTATCCACTAAACATAGATCAATCCTATATCTAAGGAATACTAATCCCCACACCATGCCATAAAAACAATGGAGAAAATGTAGAAGAATTCAGGGTCGGTAGTAAGATAGACGCAGTATTAAGACCTCAATGTGTACTCCATTATGTAGTTAATGCTACCATAGAAAATGCTGCACACATGCTATCATAGGTATGAAAGGATAAACTGGTGAGTATACATCCAGATATTATATGACCATATAGTACTCATCCAGCCCCAGCAAGCCGTCCACCTCTCCAAAGTACCGCCTCAACGCGTTTTGCCTCTCTGGCTCATCAGGAGGCCCGATCAAGGAACATGTGTCCCGATGGTGTTAGATAGGTATAAGCTACTGATAAAGTTACCTCTGATTTAAAAGGTCCGCCCGGGCTCCATATCCGCCCCATTTCCAGTTCAGCCATAAGTCCGCCTCCGCGACCTCACCTAGAGAAGAATGTACTGCGCAGAATCACTGTGGGACGCACACAGGATCTCACGTTACCATCATCCTATATCGCGCATGCTCACTACAGCAAATAATCTCCCTCCTAGTTCACGTATGTGAGTACGTCCCTTAGTTTATTGCGCGTGCATACAGATGGAACGCAAACATTGCGCTCCACGTCCTGGATATCGACTGGATGCTTCTGCGCAAGATCATGGCCATGCAGTGCCTGTGTCCACCTCTACGTGTCTGCCGGCAGCATAGTGAACATAATGTATAATGACTCTGATGTAAAATAATAATAAGAAGAAAGTAAGTATTCATCTTATAAGATAAACAATTCAGAATACCACCCCATATCCACAGGAAGATGGTTCTATAGATAGCCAAATAATGATACCGGCATATATGGAAGCAATATTAGCCCTATCCTTCGCGTAGGTGAACCATATCTCAGATGATTTCTAATCGACATTATCTTTCACATACTGATCTATGTAACACCCTAACTGAGGGTGACTCTTAGAGTGTAAACATCGCCCAAATTCAATTCATGGAGATGTATATCCTGTCCCTCACAATCAAAAACAAAAAAAGGGAATAAAATGGCTAGAGAAAACGCATTATGTATAAACGATGCCCCAAAATTATAGGAAACAAGCAAAGGACAGCTGTTCATTCAGCCCCTTAGGCATCATTGCATCCATACGAAATGTCCACTCACACTCTCTCTGTAGGATTTTTCTGTCAAAATTGCCCCCTCTCGGATTGGATTTAACCACCTCAATGGCCATAAATCTAATATTCATCATGTCTTCAGGATGTTGATATCTCATATGTCTCGCTAGGGCGGTGTCCCTGTTGTTTCTCACATTCCCCATGTGTTCACCCACCCTTCTAGGCAGCTCCCTCTTTGTTTTATCAATGTAGGCCTTTGGACAAGGGCAGGTGGCCATGTATACCACCCCTGCAGATCTGCAATTAGAGAAGTCCCTCTGGTAGAACACCTTCCCTATAGAAGAGCTCACAAAGGCCTTACACGGTTTCATCCACTTACACATTTGAGAATCCCCCACAACGAAAAAAGCCACACGGTCTTCTATCAAGCCATCAACTCTTGGTCTAATGTAGTGGCTATGGACCAATACATCCTTAAGTGACTTTTCTCTCCTAAAAGTGATATGTGGGGGTGGGCCTAACAGATCCCTAAGGTCTGGATCCATTCTGAGGATGTCCCAATGTCTATTGATAGTTTCCTGTTATGTTGGGCTGGTGGTTATGAGCACTAGAAATGACCAGATGAGCAAACTAGCAATACAGGACGAGCTCTGGGAAGTGGGAGCTCTGCTGACCGCAACCCCTAATCCTATCACAACAACTAGAAATAGCCGTGGAGCGTTCCTGACTCTGCCTAGACCCCTCTTCACAGCCTAAGAGCTAACTACCCCTAAAGATAGAAAATACAGCCTACCTTGCCTCAGAGAAATTCCCCAATTCCCCATTCGGCGAGTCCATGAATAGAACTCGCCGAAGTACCATTCATAACCACAGGAGGGAGCTCGAAAACAGAATTCACAACAGTACCCCCCCCTTGAGGAGGGGTCACCGACCCCTCACCAGAGCCTCCAGGCCGCTCCGGACGAGCCAAATGAAAGGCACGAACAAGATCGGCAGCATGAACATCAGAGGCAACCACCCAGGAATTATCCTCCTGACCATAACCTTTCCACTTGATTAGGTACTGAAGTTTCCGTCTCGAAATACGAGAATCCAAAATCTTCTCCACCACATACTCCAACTCCCCCTCAACCAACACCGGGGCAGGAGGATCAACGGAGGGAACCATAGGAGCCACATATCTCCGCAACAACGACCTATGGAACACATTATGGATGGCGAAAGAAGCTGGAAGGTCCAAACGAAATGACACAGGATTAATAATTTCAGAAATCTTATAAGGACCAATGAAACGAGGCTTAAACTTAGGAGACGAAACCTTCATAGGAATAAAACGAGACGACAACCAAACCAAATCCCCAACACGAAGTCGAGGACCAACACAGCGACGGCGGTTAGCGAAACGTTGAGCCTTCTCCTGGGACAATGTCAAATTGTCCACTACGTGAGTCCAAATTTGCTGCAACCTGTCCACCACAGAATCCACACCAGGACAGTCCGAAGGCTCAACCTGCCCTGAAGAAAAACGAGGGTGGAAACCAGAATTACAGAAAAAAGGCGAAACCAAAGTGGCCGAGCTGGCCCGATTATTAAGGGCGAACTCAGCCAAAGGCAAGAAGTACACCCAATCATCCTGATCAGCAGAAACAAAGCATCTCAGATATGTTTCCAAAGTCTGATTGGTTCGTTCGGTTTGGCCATTTGTCTGAGGATGGAAAGCTGAAGAAAAAGACAAATCAATGCCCATCTTAGCACAAAAGGACCGCCAAAATCTTGAAACAAACTGGGAACCTCTGTCCGACACGATGTTCTCCGGAATGCCATGTAAACGAACCACATGCTGGAAAAACAATGGAACCAAATCAGAGGAGGAAGGCAATTTAGGCAGAGGTACCAAATGGACCATCTTAGAGAAGCGATCACAAACCACCCAGATAACTGACATCCTCTGAGAGACAGGGAGATCTGAAATAAAATCCATGGAAATATGCGTCCAGGGCCTTTTCGGGACCGGCAAGGGCAAAAGCAACCCACTGGCACGAGAACAGCAGGGCTTAGCCCGAGCACAAGTCCCACAGGACTGCACAAAAGAACGCACATCTCGTGACAAGGAAGGCCACCAAAAGGATCTAGCCACCAAATCTCTGGTACCAAATATTCCAGGATGACCAGCCAACACCGAACAATGAACCTCAGAGATAACTCTACTAGTCCATCTATCAGGGACAAACAGCTTCTCCGCTGGGCAACGGTCAGGTCTATCAGCCTGAAACTCCTGCAGCACCCGCCGCAAATCAGGGGAGATGGCAGACAAAATTACCCCCACTTTGAGAATACCAGCCGGCTCAGGAACTCCCGGAGAATCAGGCACAAAACTCCTTGAAAGGGCATCAGCCTTCACGTTCTTAGAACCCGGAAGGTACGAAAGCACAAAATTGAAGCGGGAGAAAAACAGCAACCATCGAGCCTGTCTAGGATTCAACCGCTTGGCAGACTCGAGATAAGTCAGATTCTTGTGATCCGTCAAGACCACCACGCAATGTTTGGCTCCTTCAAGCCAATGTCGCCACTCCTCAAACGCCCACTTCATAGCCAACAACTCTCGATTACCCACATCATAATTGCACTCAGCAGGCGAAAACTTTCTAGAAAAGAAAGAACATGGTTTCATCACAGAGCCATCAGAACCTCTTTGAGATAAAACAGCCCCTGCTCCAATCTCAGAAGCATCCACCTCGACCTGAAATGGGAGCGAAACATCTGGCTGACACAACACAGGGGCAGAAGAAAAATGACGCTTCAGCTCCTGAAAAGCCTCAACGGCCGCAGAGGACCAATTGACCACATCAGCACCTTTCTTGGTTAAATCAGTCAATGGTTTAACAACACTAGAAAAATTAGCGATGAAGCGACAGTAAAAATTAGCAAAGCCCAGAAATTTCTAAAGGCTCTTCACAGAAGTAGGCTGAGTCCAATCATACATGGCCTGAACTTTAACAGGGTCCATCTCGATAGTAGAAGGGGAAAAAATGAAGCCCAAAAATGAAACCTTCTGAACTCCAAAGAGACATTTAGACCCCTTCACAAACAAGGAATGAGCACGAAGGACCTGGAACACCATTCTGACCTGCTTCACATGAGACTCCCAATCGTCCGAAAAGACCAAAATATCATCCAAATATACAATCATGAATCTATCCAGGTACTTTCGGAAGATGTCATGCATAAAGGACTGAAACACAGATGGAGCATTAGAAAGCCCGAATGGCATCACCAAGTACTCAAAATGGCCCTCGGGCGTATTAAATGCTGTTTTCCATTCGTCGCCCCGTTTAATACGCACAAGATTATACGCCCCTCGAAGATCTATCTTGGTGAACCAGCTAGCTCCCTTAATCCGAGCAAACAAATCAGACAGCAGCGGCAAAGGGTACTGAAATTTGACGGTGATTTTATTAAGAAGGCGGTAATCTATACAAGGTCTCAGAGAACCATCCTTCTTGGCCACAAAAAAGAACCCTGCTCCCAATGGTGACGACGACGGGCGAATATGCCCTTTCTCCAAGGACTCCTTTATATAACTCCGAATTGCAGCGTGTTCTGGCACAGATAAATTGAACAGTCGGCCCTTCGGAAACTTACTACCAGGAATCAAATTAATAGCACAATCGCAATCCCTATGAGGAGGTAGGGCACTGGATTTGGGCTCATCAAATGCATCCCGGTAATCTGACAAGAACTCAGGGACTTCAGAAGGACGGGAGGACGAAATAGACAACAATGGGACATCCCCATGTACCCCTTGACAACCCCAACTGGATACAGACATTGATTTCCAATCCAATACAGGATTATGGACCTGTAGCCATGGCAAACCCAAAATGACCACATCATGCAGATTATGCAACACCAAAAAGCGAATATCCTCCTGATGTGCAGGAGCCATGCACATGGTCAATTGAGTCCAGTACTGAGGCTTATTCTTGGCCAAAGGTGTAGCATCAATTCCTCTCAATGGAATAGGACACTGCAAGGGCTCCAAGAAAAAAACACAGCGCCTGGCAAACTCCAAGTCCATCAAATTCAGGGCAGTGCCTGAATCCACAAATGCCATAACAGAATAGGACGACAAAGAGCACATCAGAGTAACGGACAAAAGACATTTTGGCTATACCGTACCAATGGTGGCAGACCTAGCGAACCGTTTAGTGCACTTAGGACAATCAGAGATAGCATGAGTGGAGTCACCACAGTAAAAACACAGCCCATTCTGACATCTGTATTCTTGCCATTCAGCTCTGGTCAAGGTCCTATCACATTGCATAGGCTCAGGCTTCTGCTCAGGAAACACCGCCAAATGGTGCACATTTTTGCGCTCACGTAAGCGTCGATCGATCTGAATGGCCAAGGACATAGACTCATTCAGACCAGCAGGCGTGGGGAATCCCACCATAACATCCTTAAGGGCTTCAGAAAGACCCTTTCTGAAAATTGCCACCAGGGCACACGCATTCCACTAAGTAAGCACAGACCACTTTCTGAACTTCTGACAATATACCTCCACTTCATCCTGACCCTGACACAAAGCCAGCAAAATTTTCTCTGCCTGATCCACTGAATCTGGTTCATCATAAAGCAATCCAAGCGCCAGAAAAAATGCATCTACATTACGCAATGCAGGATCTCCTGGTGCAAGGGAAAATGCCCAGTCTTGAGGGTCACCACGCAGCAAAGAAATAATGATTTTCACTTGCTGAATGGGGTCACCAGAGGAGCGGGGTTTCAAGGCAAAAAACAGTCTACAATTATTTTTGAAATTCAGGAACTTAGATCTATCCCCAGAAAACAAATCAGGAATTGGAATTCTGGGTTCTAACATCGGTTTCTGAACTACATAATCTTGAATGCTTTGTATCCTTGGAGTGAGTTGATCCACACAAGAGGACAGACCTTGAATGTCCATATCTACACCTGTGTCCTGAACCACCCAGAGGTTAAGGGGAAAAGAAATACAAAACACACTGCAGAGAAAAAAAAATGGTCTCAGAACTTCTCTTATCCCTCTTTTGAGATGCATTAACACTTTGTGGGCCAGCTGTACTGTTATGTTGGGCTGGTGGTTAGGAGCACTAGAAATGACCAGATGAGCAAACTAGCAATACAGGATGAGCTCTGGGAAGTGGGAGCTCTGCTGACCGCAACCCCTAATCCTATCACAACAACTAGAAATAGCCGTGGAGCGTTCCTGACTCTGCCTAGACGCCTCTTCCCAGCCTAAGAGCTAACTACCCCTAAAGATAGAAAATACAGCCTACCTTGCCTCAGAGAAATTCCCCAAAGAAATAGGCAGCCCCCACATATATTAACTGTGAGTTAAGATGGAAGTCACAAACACAGGAATGAAATAGGTTTCAGCATAGGAGGCCAGACTGAACTAAACAGACTGAGGATAGAAAAGGTATCTTTTGCGGTCAGCATAAAAAACTAACAAAAAAAACACGCAGAGTGTGCAAAAGAAACCACCGCACCGACTCACGGCGCGGTGGTGCCACTCTGCATTCCAGAGCTTCCAGCTAACAAGATAAAATCATAATAGCAAGCTGGACAAAAACACAGTGGTAACAAATAAGCTAGCAGGGACTTAGCTTATGCTGAAGTAGACAGGTCATCTGAAAGATCCAAGAGAACTGAACCAGTACTAGAACATTGACAGCTGGCATCAAGTAATGATCTGAGTGGAGTTAAATAGAGCAGCCAGCCAAGACCTGAACGAGATCAGCTGGAGAAGGAATCTCAGAACCAGCAGCTCCACTCACAGCCACCAGAGGGAGTCCATGAACAGAACTCGCCGAAGTACCATTCATAACCACAGGAGGGAGCTCGAGAACAGAATTCACAACAGTTTCCCTCACTTTGTGATGTTGGTGATCATAGGTCCCTATGATTCTAATCACATCTTTTGTCGTTTCCCTTGATGTATCATGCTTGTGTAGTAGCTGTTGTCTACTCATATTGGTTGCCCCCCGATATGCCGTTTCCAAGACATGTCTCAGGTAACCTTTTTCTTTAAATCTATTCAGCATATCACCAGCTTGACTATGGAACATCCTCTCATCTGAGCAGTTTCTCCTCAACCTCATAAACTGCCCTTTAGGGATCCCCCTTTTTAAAGGTATCGGGTGGTGGCTATTCCAATTCAAAAGACTATTTGTGCTCGTTGGTTTGCGGTAAATACTTGTTGTTATACCCCCATTTTGTTCCCTTCTGATTTGTGCATCAAGGAACGCCAGTTCTTCCTTGTGAATTTCTGATGTAAATCTCAAACCAATCTCATTGATGTTCAATTCTTTAATGAATGTTTTAAACTGATGTTCAGTAACCGTCCACACCACAAAAACATCATCTATGAACCTGAGCCCTATGGCTACAAATTCATGCCACCATTTGATCATGTCACCAAACACTAGAGTCTCCTCCCACCAGCCCAGGAACAGGTTTGCATACGATGGGGCACAGGGACACAAAAGACAGCTGTCCTTTGCTTGTTTCCTATAATTTTGGGGCATCGTTTATACATAATACGTTTTCTCTAGCCATTTTATTCCCTTTTTTTGTTTTTGATTGTGAGGGACGGGATATACATCTCCATGAATTGAATTCGGGCGATGTTTACACTCTAAGAGTCACCCTCAGTTAGGGTGTTACATAGATCAGTATGTGAAAGATAATGTCGAATAGAAATCCTCTGAGATATGGTTCACCTACGCGAAGGATAGGGGCTAATCTTGTTTCCATATATGCCGGTATCATTATTTGGCTATCTATAAAACCATCTTCCTGTGGATATGGGGTGGTATTCTGAATTGTTTATCTTATAAGATGAATACTTACTTTCTTCTTATTATTATTTTACATCAGAGTCATTATACATTATGTTCACTATGCTGCCGGCAGACACGTAGAGGTGGACACAGGCACTGCATGGCCATGATCTTGCACAGAAGCATCCAGTCGATATTCAGGACGTGGAGCGCAATGTTTGCGTTCCATCTGTACACAAGCGCAATAAGCCGAGGGACGTACTCACATACGTGAACTAGGAGGGAGATTATTTGCTGTAGTGAGCATGCGCGATATAGGATGATGGTAACGCGAGATCCTGTGTGCGTCCCACGGTGATTCTGTGCAGTACTTTCTTCTCTATGTGAGGTCGCGGAGGCGGACTCATGACTGAATTGGAAATGGGTCGGATATGTAGCCCGGGTGGACCTTTTAAATCAGAGGTAACTTGATCAGTAGCGTATACCTATCTAACACCATCGGGACACATGTTCTTTGATCGGGCCTCCTGATGAGCCGGAGAGGCGAAACGCGTTGAGGCGGTACTTTGGAGAGGTGGATGGCATGCTGGGGCTGGATGAGTACTATATGGTCATATAATATCTGGATGTATACTCACCAGTAGTGTTGAGCATTCCGATGCTGCAAGTATCGGGTATCGGCCGATACTTGCTGTATCGGAATTCCGATACCGGGATTCCGATACTCTTGTGGTATCGGGTATCGGGTATCGGAACAACATTAATGTTAAAATGTGTAAAATAGAGAATTAAAATAAAAAATATCGCTATACTCACCTGTCCGACGCAGCCGGGACCTCAGCGCAGGAACCGGCAGCGTTGTTTGTTTAAAATTCCCGCTTTTACATGGTTACGCGAAGTCCCGGCTTGTGATTGGTCAGGGCGGCCATGTTGCCGGGCCGCGGACCAATCACAGCAAGCCGTGACGAAAATACGTCACGGCTTGCTGTGATTGGTCCGCGTCCCGGCAACATGGCCGCCATTAACCAATCACAAGCCGTGACGTCACGGGAGGCTGGAAACGCGCTCATTTTAAAAAGGGCGCGTGTCCAGCCTCCCGTGACGTCACGGCTTGTGATTGGTTGCGTCGCGGTCAACCAATCACAAGCCGGGAGGCTGGACACGCGCCCATTTCAAAATGAGCGCGTCCAGCCTCCCGGCTTGTGATTGGTTGATCGCGGCGCAACCAATCACAAGCCGTGACGTCACGGGAGGCTGGACACGCGCCCATTTTAAAATGAGCGCGTGTCCAGCCTCCCGTGACGTCCCGGCTTGTGATTGGTCAGGGCGGCCATATTGCCGGGACGCGGACCAATCACAGCAAGCCGTGACGTAATTTCGTCACGGCTTGCTGTGATTGGTCCGCGTCCCGGCAACATGGCCGACTGTCATGATCTCCATGGCCAGAGAACTAGCATAAGCCTCAATAGGAACAAGCTCTTGGAAGATGTAACTGTACTGACCATGAACTAAACCTACCGCATCATCTAGAAGTAGCCAGGTAGCATGTCCTACTTTTTATCCCTATATGCCCAGCGCCGGCCGGAGAACTAAATAATGCTAGCAGAGGGAAATATAAGACCTGACTCACCTCTAGAGAAATGCCCAAAAAGGAGACAGAAGCCCCCCACATATATTGGCGGTGATATGAGGTGAAACAACAAACGCAGCAGGAAAATAGTTTTAGCAAATTTGAGGTCCGCTTTCTAGATAGCAGAAGACAGAAAGCATACTTTCATGGTCAGTAGAAAACCCTAACAAAACACATCCAGAAATTACTTTAGGACTCTGGCATTAACTCATAATACCAGAGTGGCAATTCCTGATCAACAAGAGCTTTCCAGACACAGTAACGAAACTGCAGCTGTGAACTGGAACCAAAATACAAAAACAAAACATGGACGAATGTCCAACTTATCTAGTAGATGTCTGGGAGCAGGAACAAGCACAGAGAGGCTTCTGATAACATTGATGACCGGCAAGCATCTAACAGAGAAGCCAGGTTATATAGCGACACCCAGATCTAATCAGAACAGGTGAACAGGGAAGATGATGTCACAAGTTCAATTCCACCAGTAGCCACCGGGGGAGCCCAGAATCCAAATTCACAACAGTACCCCCCCCTCAAGGAGGGGGCACCGAACCCTCACCAGAACCACCAGGGCGATCAGGATGGGCCCTATGAAAGGCACGAACCAGATCAGAGGCATGAACATCAGATGCAGTGACCCAAGAATTATCCTCCTGGCCGTATCCCTTCCACTTGACCAGATACTGGAGTCTCCGTCTGGAAACACGGGAGTCTAGGATTTTTTCCACAACGTACTCCAACTCACCCTCAACCAACACCGGAGCAGGAGGCTCAACGGAAGGCACAACCGGTGCCTCATACCTGCGCAATAACGACCGATGAAAAACGTTATGAATAGAAAAGGATGCAGGGAGGTCCAAACGGAAGGAAACAGGGTTAAGAATCTCCAATATTTTATACGGACCGATGAACCGAGGCTTAAACTTAGGAGATGAGACCCTCATAGGGACAAAACGAGAAGACAACCACACCAAATCTCCAACACAAAGCCGAGGACCAACACGACGGTGACGGTTGGCAAAAAGCTGAGTCTTCTCCTGGGACAACTTTAAATTGTCCATCACCTGCCCCCAGATATGATGTAATCTCTCCACCACCGCATCCACTCCAGGACAATCCGAGGATTCCATCTGACCGGAGGAAAATCGAGGGTGGAACCCCGAATTACAGAAAAACGGGGACACCAAAGTGGCAGAGCTGGCCCGATTATTGAGGGCGAACTCCGCCAATGGCAAAAAAGCAACCCAATCATCCTGGTCAGCAGACACAAAACACCTCAGATATGTCTCCAGGGTCTGATTAGTCCGCTCGGTCTGGCCATTAGTCTGAGGGTGAAAAGCAGACGAAAAAGACAAATCTATGCCCATCCTAGCACAGAATGCCCGCCAAAATCTAGACACAAATTGGGTTCCTCTGTCAGAAACGATATTCTCAGGAATACCATGCAAACGAACAACATTTTGAAAAAACAGGGGCACCAACTCGGAAGAAGAAGGCAATTTGGGCAGGGGAACCAAATGGACCATCTTAGAAAAACGGTCACACACCACCCAGATGACAGACATCTTCTGAGAAACAGGCAGATCTGAAATAAAATCCATCGAGATGTGTGTCCAAGGCCTCTTAGGAATAGGCAAGGGCAACAATAATCCACTAGCCCGAGAACAACAAGGCTTGGCCCGAGCACAAACGTCACAAGACTGCACAAAGCCTCGCACATCTCGTGACAGGGAAGGCCACCAGAAGGATCTTGCCACCAAATCCCTGGTACCAAAAATTCCAGGATGACCTGCCAATGCAGAAGAATGTACCTCAGAGATGACTCTACTGGTCCAATCATCAGGAACAAACAACCTATCAGGCGGACAACGATCCGGTCTATCCGCCTGAAACTCCTGCAAGGCCCGCCGCAGGTCTGGAGAAACGGCTGACAAGATAACTCCCTCCTTAAGAATACCTGTGGGGTCAGAGTTGCCGGGTGAATCAGGCTCAAAACTCCTAGAAAGGGCATCCGCCTTAACATTCTTAGAACCCGGTAGGTACGATACCACAAAATTAAACCGAGAGAAAAATAATGACCAGCGCGCCTGTCTAGGATTCAGGCGCCTGGCGGTCTCAAGATAGATCAAATTTTTGTGGTCAGTCAATACCACCACCTGATGTCTGGCCCCCTCGAGCCAATGGCGCCACTCCTCAAACGCCCACTTCATGGCCAAAAGCTCCCGATTCCCAACATCATAATTCCGCTCAGCGGGCGAAAATTTACGGGAAAAGAAGGCACAAGGCCTCATCACGGCGCAGTCAGAACTTTTCTGCGACAACACTGCCCCAGCCCCGATCTCAGAAGCGTCGACCTCAACCTGAAAAGGAAGAGTCACATCAGGCTGACGCAACACAGGGGCAGAAGAAAAACGGCACTTAAGCTCCTGAAAGGCCTCCACAGCATCAGGGGACCAATTAGCAACATCAGCACCCTGTCTAGTCAAATCGGTCAATGGCTTAACGACATCCGAAAAACCAGAAATAAATCGACGATAAAAGTTGGCAAAGCCCAAAAATTTCTGAAGACTTTTAAGAGAAGAGGGCTGCGTCCAATCACAAATAGCTTGAACCTTGACAGGATCCATCTCAATGGAAGAGGGAGAAAAAATATATCCCAAAAATGAAATTCTCTGAACCCCAAAAACGCACTTAGAACCCTTGACACACAGAGAATTAGACCGCAAAACCTGAAAAACCCTCTTAACTTGCCGGACATGAGAGTCCCAATCATCCGAAAAAATCAGAATATCATCCAGATACACTATCATAAATTTATCCAAAAAATCGCGGAAAATATCATGCATAAAGGACTGGAAGACTGAAGGGGCATTAGAAAGACCAAAAGGCATCACCAAATACTCAAAGTGGCCCTCGGGCGTATTAAATGCGGTTTTCCACTCATCCCCCTGCCTGATCCGCACCAGATTATACGCCCCACGGAGATCAATCTTAGAGAACCACTTGGCCCCCTTTATGCGAGCAAACAAATCAGTCAGCAACGGCAATGGGTATTGATATTTAACCGTGATTTTATTCAAAAGCCGATAATCAATACATGGTCTCAAAGAGCCGTCTTTTTTTGACACAAAGAAAAAACCGGCTCCTAAGGGAGATGACGATGGACGAATATGTCCCTTTTCCAAGGACTCCTTTATATATTCTCGCATAGCAGTATGTTCAGGCACAGACAGATTAAATAAACGACCCTTTGGGTATTTACTACCCGGAATTAAATCTATAGCACAATCGCACTCACGGTGCGGAGGTAGCGAACCCAGCTTGGGTTCTTCAAAGACGTCACGATAATCAGACAGGAACTCAGGGATTTCAGAGGGAATAGATGATGAAATGGACACCAAAGGTACGTCCCCATGAGTCCCCTTACATCCCCAGCTCAACACAGACATAGCTCTCCAGTCAAGGACTGGGTTGTGAGACTGCAGCCATGGCAATCCTAGCACCAAATCATCATGTAGATTATACAGCACCAGAAAACGAATAGTCTCCTGGTGATCCGGATTAATACACATAGTCACTTGTGTCCAGTATTGTGGTTTATTATTAGCCAATGGGGTGGAGTCAATCCCCTTCAGAGGAATAAGAGTCTCCAAAGGCTCTAAATCATACCCACAACGATTGGCAAAGGACCAATCCATAAGACTCAAAGCGGCGCCAGAGTCGATATAGGCGTCCGTAGTAATAGATGACAAAGAGCAAATCAGGGTCACAGACAAAATAAATTTAGACTGTAAAGTGCCAATGGGAACGGATTTATCAAGCTTTTTAGTACGCTTAGAGCATGCTGATATAACATGAATAGAATCCCCACAATAGAAACACAACCCATTTTTCCGTCTAAAATTCTGCCGCTCGCTTCTGGACAGAATTCTATCACACTGCATGTTTTCTGGCGTCTTCTCAGTGGACACCGCCAGATGGTGCACTGGTTTGCGCTCCCGCAGACGCCTATCGATCTGAATGGCCATTGTCATGGACTCATTCAGACTTGCAGGCACAGGGAACCCCACCATAACATCCTTAATGGCATCAGAAAGACCCTCTCTGAAAGTAGCCGCCAAGGCACACTCATTCCACTGAGTAAGCACAGACCATTTACGGAATCTTTGGCAGTAAATTTCAGCTTCATCTTGCCCCTGCGATAGGGACATCAAAGTTTTTTCTGCCTGAAGTTCCAAATGAGGTTCCTCATAAAGCAAGCCCAAGGCCAGAAAAAACGCATCCACATTGCGCAACGCAGGATCCCCTGGTGCCAATGCAAAAGCCCAATCTTGAGGGTCGCCGCGGAGCAAGGAAATCACAATCCCAACCTGCTGTGCAGGGTCTCCAGCAGAACGAGATTTCAGGGACAAAAATAACTTACAATTATTTCTAAAATTCTGAAAGCTAGATCTATTCCCTGAGAAGAATTCCGGCAAAGGAATTCTCGGCTCTGATACCGGAGCATGAACAACAAAATCTTGCAAACTTTGTACTTTCGTGGCGAGATTATTCAAACCTGCAGTTACACTCTGTAGATCCATTATAGACAGGTGAACATAGAGCCATTCAAAGATTAGAAGGAGAGAGAAAAAAAAAAGAAAGACTGCAGCATAGACAGACTGGCAAGTGATCCAATTAAGAGCACACTAACTACTAGAGGAAAAAAAAAAAAAAAAAAAAAATTTTCAGCAGACTTCTTATTTCTCTCCTTTCTCAGCCAAGGATTTTAACCCTTTAGTGGGCCGGTCAAACTGTCATGATCTCCATGGCCAGAGAACTAGCATAAGCCTCAATAGGAACAAGCTCTTGGAAGATGTAACTGTACTGACCATGAACTAAACCTACCGCATCATCTAGAAGTAGCCAGGTAGCATGTCCTACTTTTTATCCCTATATGCCCAGCGCCGGCCGGAGAACTAAATAATGCTAGCAGAGGGAAATATAAGACCTGACTCACCTCTAGAGAAATGCCCAAAAAGGAGACAGAAGCCCCCCACATATATTGGCGGTGATATGAGGTGAAACAACAAACGCAGCAGGAAAATAGTTTTAGCAAATTTGAGGTCCGCTTTCTAGATAGCAGAAGACAGAAAGCATACTTTCATGGTCAGTAGAAAACCCTAACAAAACACATCCAGAAATTACTTTAGGACTCTGGCATTAACTCATAATACCAGAGTGGCAATTCCTGATCAACAAGAGCTTTCCAGACACAGTAACGAAACTGCAGCTGTGAACTGGAACCAAAATACAAAAACAAAACATGGACGAATGTCCAACTTATCTAGTAGATGTCTGGGAGCAGGAACAAGCACAGAGAGGCTTCTGATAACATTGATGACTGGCAAGCATCTAACAGAGAAGCCAGGTTATATAGCGACACCCAGATCTAATCAGAACAGGTGAACAGGGAAGATGATGTCACAAGTTCAATTCCACCAGTAGCCACCGGGGGAGCCCAGAATCCAAATTCACAACAGCCGACCTGACCAATCACAAGCCGGGAATTCACGTAACCAAGTAATAGCGCGATTTTTAAACAAACAACGCTGCCGGTTCCCTCGCTGAAGTCCCGGCTGCGTCGGACAGGTGAGTATAGCGATATTTTTTATTTTAATTCTTTCTTTTACACATTTATATGGTTCCCAGGGCCTGAAGGAGAGTTTCCTCTCCTTCAGACCCTGGGAACCATCAGGAATACCGTCCGATACTTGAGTCCCATTGACTTGTATTGGTATCGGGTATCGGTATCGGATTGGATCCGATATTTTGCCGGTATCGGCCGATACTTTCCGATACCGATACTTTCAAGTATCGGACGGTATCGCTCAACACTACTCACCAGTTTATCCTTTCATACCTATGATAGCATGTGTGCAGCATTTTCTATGGTAGCATTAGCTACATAATGGAGTACACATTGAGGTCTTAATGCTGCATCTATCTTACTACCGTCCCTGAATTCTTCTACATGTTCTCTATTGTTTTTATGGCACGGTGTGGGGATTAGTATTCCTTAAATATAGGATTGATCTATGTTTAGTGGATAGGGGTTCCTTCAGTTACACTATCGGGTAGAGGGACCCTGGTTTGTTTTTAGGGTTCATTAGGGACTTAGGGCCAGCCGTCGTGGACTGGGGGCACCACAACGTTCCCCCTAGGGCGCCAACCCCCGCAGACAGGCAGGTACCAGTCCAGGTATCAGTGTAGTAATACTAGTACTCCATACCAGTTTGTTTACGGTGTGTTTTGTGTATTTGGGATTACCACAGGTTGGTGGTATTTTAATTAGTTTCTAATAAAAATATTTTTAGTGAGTATAATATAACCTTTATTTCTCATCTTTCAGGTTACATTGGGGGCTTATTTACAGCATTACAGAAGGCTGTAGATAAGCCCCTAATGCCGGTGTCGCAGCTCATATATACGATTTTGAGGTGACAGATTCCCTTTAATTTTTTGCCAGAGCTGTATGTAATCATATAGAACCAATATACGGCATTATATAAGATATCAATAGGGCCTTCCTGTTTGCTGTTGTTCTGATTGTTTCAGATTTCTTTTGTATTACATACCAATCATGATATGTTACATATTAAAATAAAAATAAATGAACTGGAGTATAAGTTGGTATACATGCAATGTGTAGGAGCATGTTCTCACTGGCCATTAAATAGGCAAAACCTAAGACAAAAACAGAATGAACACATAGCCTGCCATAAGCAAGTAAAAAAAACAATAGTGCATATAAATAACAGGGCACCCAGTATTCACTGATTTTGATTGTTTATTTTAAAAATGTGTAAAAGCAATCCCACCAGCGCCAATGTGTACCCAGTCAGGATGGTCTTAAACTCTAGTATTATAACCTTACCATGTGTCTAGAATAACCTCACTGTGACTAAGGGCCAAACAGGACCGGGCTCAACTACTAACACCCAGCAATGGAAAGTTATTTTAAATGTTTAACTTCTTGCACTCTATGCACGCAAGCACATTGGCTCCCTTTCTTTGAGCTAGTAATTTCATTTGTATAGCTTCCCATTGCTGGGTGTTAATGGCCAGGCCACGCTCCTGCTTGCCAACCCTTATTCACATTCAGGTAATTTTTGACAAATGGTAAGGTTTTATACTAGAGGTTGGGACCGTCCTGACTGGGTACACCTTGGTGCTTGTGGCACTCTTTTTTTGCTCAAAAACAGTGTTTACTGGGTACCCTAAGTTATTTATATGCACTATTGATTTTAACTTGCCTAGTGCAGGGTGTATGCTCATTTTGTTTCTTAGGTTTCTATCTTAGGTTTTAAATTTTACATATTAGTAGCCTTGCTACTAATGGAAAGTAGAAGGACAGTTGTGTCTATTCTTTGCTTCCTCTTGACTGAAGATATCCCTCCCTGGATCAGTAGCAAAAAATGACCAACTTCAAAAGAAAAATTGTGCCATTCTGCTGGCCTTTGGTCATGCTGGATATACCAGTGCGGAAATGTGTCAAATCTGTATTTTGAGAAACTGGAGTTTTTAATTAAATTTGCAAAAGTGTGGTCACATTTTTATCTGCAATATGCCATGCAAAAGCACAATTTACCAAATCGAGGAGAGCCTGTGAGTAGTTTTGAGTCACAAATTTTTCCCATTCCTGCAATGTGAATGTCACCTGACATCCTGTTAGGGCTAGTGGAACGCACCGAGTAAATATAGAGGTTTTATTATAATAGATGCGTTCGCAGCCTGGGGCCCACTGTGCAGGAGAACCTGCTGCTAGCAAACGGCGGAACTATAAGGCGGTATAAGCTAACCCTGTTACTTCACAGAGTAGCTGAAACTCAAAACACTGCTCCCTGTTTGACTTCACAGTGGCACAGGCTAACTACCCAACTGAGAGCAGTCAGTGGTCATGCATGCACACAAACTCCTCGCTGGAGGTGCCAGCTTTCTAGGGGCTTATTTCAGCCAGGTCCCTGAATACATTCACGCAAAATCTCCTCGCCGGAGGTGCCAGCATTCTAGGGGCTTATTTCAGCCGGGTCACTGAACACAAACTCACATGACCACACATAACATAGAACAATACTAGCGCATGGCTGTGCGGCCATGCGAGCCTTAAATAGTTGCAGCACGTACAGGACCATCCTAGAAGGACCAATGAGAGGCTGCCACAGAGCGTGAGCACCTACAGGACCTTCCTGAAGGACCAATGGCCTTAGCTGCAGTATCTGATCATGTGACCCTCGATCTCCACTGAGAGATCTTACTCTGGGCATGCTCAGAACGAGAAAAGCAAGACTTAGTTCCAGAAGCGTCTGCTCGCCGCTGCCCAGCACTGACTTCAATGGCAGAAGCAGGAAAAGCAGCAGTAACTCTTTGTACAGAGTCAGACTGAGCGAGACGCTGGGACCGATGTCTCTGCTGAGCAGGCTCCACTGTGGCAGGAGGAGAATGGGAGACTGCAGCGGAGATGGCCCGAGATTCCCCCTGTGCAGAGGCAGGAACTCGACCCCTAACACATCCTATGTTATACTCTAGAGCTGCAATCACATTTCTGCTAACTGCAAGACATTAAACTTGTGGTTGAACACATCTATGCATTATTGAGCCAAGCCCGTATAATGTTGTAATTTGTCAGAACTGTAGAAAAAAAAGACATGGGCCGCACATCCAAACATCATATATTGATCTAATGCCAGTAGGCAAAAATTTTCAAAACTGAACATGAGGTTTTTAGTTTAACATTTTGATCAGACTGTATGAAGTCCACTGCTATGTCAGATGAACCTCTCAATGGGTCCCTAGAATAAAAGGTGTGGAGACATGCACAAACCACCATCACAATGACAGTGCACCAGCAGGACGGGCAACCTGATGCCTCACAGCACCCATGCTGCACGGCGTAGTTCTCATAACTTCAGGTCACACAGCCCCACAGTCATAAATCAATGGCCACCACATGGCACCAACACCAAGTGAATGGATGTAAAGAGCTCACCTTCCACATGCTCTGTCTGAGAGCTGAGAGCAAAAATATTAAACTGAAAACCTCATGTTCTGTTTTGCTAATTTTTGCCTAGTGGCATTCGATCAATGTATCAGTTTTCAAATGTGCAGTCTTGTTTTCTAGCCTATTGTGATTTGTATTTAGTTTTGTTTTCTAGCATTAAAACATTTCAGCATTACCAATGCTATTGTGTTATTGGGCTAGCAATACTGGGCAAAGATTATGTTTACATCTAAGCTTCTCTATCTTTTGATTCTTTACTCCAATGCTGATATGAATGTCCTGTCCTTTTTGCTTTTTGCAATTTTGAACTTTTATCACTTTTATGTCTTTGTAAAGTGGATCTAAGTAAGGCAAACTTTATTTTGGAACCATAAGTACAGGAAAAGAGGATGCGTGAAACAAAACTCCTTTTCATTTTATCAAGCTTCTTTTCCTTGGAAACAACCAATGCAAATGTGTTACTATATTTTTAGAGACCAGTACATCTCAGCATGAAATGGACAGAATGCTTGGGGCTTTTAAGCCATTCAGTAATATTCCCATTCTGTACTTCCATAGCAGCGATTGGTCAATTAAGCGAGATGTCTTTTCGAAGACCGAGAATAGCCGCAGCCATTATCACAGCAGTCCCAGCACTCCAATAGTAATTACATTGCTAAACTTTAACTCAAAGTGGTTAAGTTTTAGTGTCACATAGAAAAGCTGATGGTACGTAACACCTGAATGTTGAAATATACATTTTGAGGTTGCTCCTTTGCATCTGCTCATTAAGATATATACCGAATAAGTTAAATATCAGTCGCAGTTTAGATTTTCTTCAGAGAACACACCGGACTGTGCAATAGAAATCAGAGAGGACAGTAGTGACCAAAGACAGAAAATTAATAAAATCCAAAGTTACTGCTTGGTTTAGCATTTCAATTTCTGCATTCTGCATACCGTACAAATATTAAGAAGCGTGTGTAAACTAAAAGTATCCATGGATCCACACAACCTTCTTTTCACATTTCAGGCTCAAACTGAAAATGTTTTTGACCTTAATCTTACATTTACTACTGCATTTGGTATATTTTCCCACGTCTACATCCGGTCAGATAAAGCTGTATTTACACCACAATATAATTAAAAATGGTTCATTTTTTGTGGAAAAAAAATACTGCATTGTTTTTCTTTACAGTGGAAGAGGATGTGTATATCTTGTGACAATCAAAAGCTATACGAATATTTGAAAACTTGACCCCTATAGTTTGTCTATGCCTGCAATGCCTCCAGTTCTATAAAATAAGTATATAGTACGTGATAGTTTTTTTTTTTTTTAGCATAAAGAAAGTGTAAAGTCCTACAATATGGCATGTGCTAAAAAAGGATGGTAAATATAGGTATGATCAATGTTTGACAAAAATGTATTCCAAAATTATGTAGTTCTGCATTTATTGCCATAGCCATAGAAAACATTGGTACATTAAAAAGAAAGCTATATAAAGGAGCAAGTAGCAGAAATGTCCTGTCAAAAAGCACACATTATCTGAAGGTGTCCAATAAATATGAGTCTCTGTATCTCAATCCAAAATAACCTTTTTTTGGCACATGGTAGAACAGATCAACTACAACATGACTATATGAAGACAATTATGCAGCAACTGGTATTTATTAATTAAAATAATATTTTTTTATTGACATAGTGCTGTCATATGCTATGGCAATTTACATTTGAGAGAGTACATGTACAAAACAAAATTACATTTAAAGGGAACCTGTCATCTGAAACAGTGCTGTTAGCCTGCAGATGTGCAGTTTACCTGCAGGTTTACAGTGTTATGATACTGCCCGATGCTTGCACTCAGCGGAATGCAACAGGGAGAAAATTATCTTTATTCTCCCCATAAGCATTTGGTAGTCAGTCATAGGGTCGGGGGCGTCACTGGTAGAATCACTTTAAGGCCAATACAGTTAAAGGCATTGTCCACTAAGTAGACAGCTCTTTCTTGATCTAAATGTTTGTCCCTGATAAAATAAAAACTATACTCCCCTCCCGACACCATTCCAGTACTGTAGGCACTCGTCCCAGGGCTTTCATGCTGTTGCTGTGACCCCGATGCCCAATCAGCCCCAGCGTCACTGACTCCGCCTTCAGACAAATCAAACATGAAGTGGAAGTCAGGGCTGCAGCTGCTCTCTCATTTCCTCTTCATGTTCAATTTGACAGGAGGCGGGGACAGTGAAGCCAGCACTGATTGGGCTCCAGTGTCATAACAGCTCTGGAGCCCCAGGGAGAACGAGTGCCAAGGCAATAACACCAGCACAGGAGGTGAGTACAAACTTTTTTATCTAATCAGGGCCAAGCATGAGGTGTTAGGATTCGAGTTCCTCCCACTGCACAGGGGAATCTCGAGCCATGTCTGCTGCGGTCTCCCATTCTCCATCGGCCGCAGTGGAGCCTGCTCAGCGGAGACGTCGGTCCCAGTGTCTCACTGAATCTGATACTGTACAAAGGGTTACTGCTGCCTCTCCAGGCTCTGCTATTGTACCCTGCACTGGTCTGCGGCGAGCAGGCTTTTCTGGGACTAAGTCCTGCTTTGCACACACTGAGCATGCCCAGGGTAAGATCTCTCAATGGAGATCAAGGGTCACATGCTCAGGTACTGCAGCAACTTCTATTGGTCCTCCAGGAAGGTCCTGTACCTGATCAAGTTCTGTGGCAGTCTTCCATTGGTCCTTCTGGGAAGGTCCTGAATTTGCTGCAGCTATATAAGGTTCTCATGACTGCATGGCCATGCGCTAGTGTCAATTTATGTATGAGGTCAGCGCCAGTGTGGTCGTGTTTGTATGCAGTCAGGGACCCCGCTGAAATAAGCCCCTAGAATGCTGGCACCTCCAGCGAGGAGTTTCGCGTGTGTGTATTCGGGGACCCGGCTAAAATAAGCCCCTAGAATACTGGCACCTCCGGTGAGGAGTTTCATGTGAGTGGATTCAGGGCTGGCGTATAGCAATAGAATTCCGGCTCCACCAGAGAGGAGCTGCGTGTTTGCATTTGACTGTATGACCACTACCTGCTCTACTAAGTAACTGTGTTCCTCTGTGAGCTAAACAGGGCACAGCGTTCTCTTTGCTAACAGACTCTGTGAAGTAACAGAGTTTGTTTATTCTACTATTTTGTACCGCCATATCTAGCAGCAGGTTCTTTCCTGCACGGTGGATCCCGGGTTGCGAACGCACCTACTATTTCTAATAAATATATATTCAGTGCATTCCACCAACCCTAACATGAGGTATGAGAATAAGGTGTCCAAGTAGAGGACAACTTCTTGTACCCCTTCATGACCTTGGGATTTTCCATTTTTCTGTGTTCGTTTTTCGCTCCCCTCGTTCCCAGAGCCATAACTTTTTTATTTTTCCATCAATAAGGCCATGTGAGGGCTTATTTTTTGAGGGACGAGCTGTACTTTTGAACGAAATCATTGGTTTTACCATTTCATGTAATACAAAATGGGAAAAAAATTCCAAGTGCGGTGAAATTCCAAAATATGTCCAAACCATGCGTGTTTTTTGTTTGGCTTTTTTGCTACGTTCACTGAATGCTAAAACTGACCTGCCAATATGATTCTCCAGTTCATTGTGAGTTCATAGACACGAAACATGTCCAGGTTATTTTTCTAAGTGGTGAAAACAAATTCAAAACTTTGCTAAAAAAAAAAAAAAATTGTGCCATTTTCCGATACCCGCAGCGTCTCCATTTTTCGTGATCTGGGGCCGGGTGAGGACTTATTTTTTTTATCCCGAGCTGACGTTTTAGTGGTACCATTTTGGTGCAGATACATTTTTTTGATCGCCCATTATTGCATTTTAATATAATGTAGCGGCGACCAAAAAAACGTAATTCGGGCGTTTGGAATTTTTTTATTGCTACGCCGTTTAGCGATCAGGTTAATCCTTTTTTTTATTGATAGATCAGGAGATTCTGAAAGCGGTGATACCAAATATGTGTATATTTGATTTTATTTTTAATGTTTTATTTTGAATGGGGCAAAAGGGGGGTGATTTAAACTTTTATATTTTTTTATTTATTTCATTTTTTTAAAACATTTTCTTTTACTTTTACCATGCTTCAATAGCCTCCATGGGAGACTAGAAGCTGGCACAACTCGATCGGCTCTGCTACATAGGGGCAAAGCATAGATCGCCTCTATGTAGTAGAATTACAGGCTTGCTATGAACGCCGACCACAGAGTGGCGCTCACAACCAAGGAGACCTCTGTTTGTTATGGCGACGCATAGCTGACCCCCGATTATGTGATGGGGGTCGGCGATGAGCGCATTTTACGGCCGGATGGCCGGAAGCTGTAGTTAAATGCGGCTGTCAGCGTTTGACAGCGGCATTTAACTAGTTAAAAGCGGCAGTGTGATCGCGATTCCACTCGCCGTAATTGCACGCACATGTCAGCTGTTCAAAACTGCTGACATGTAGTGGCTTTGATGTGGGCTTACCGCCGGAGCCCACATCAAAGCAGGGGATCTGACCTCGGACGTACTATCCCGTCCAAGGTCATAAAGGGGTTGAGCATACCTAGGAGTTGGTGATCTACAGTGTCAAAACCCATAGACAAATTATGAAAAATCAATAGACACAGTGTTTGACATTTGTGGACAATGGGGCAACATACCACCAACATTGTGTTCCAACCTTGTGAAGACTTACAGAAAATGTTTGACCTCTGTTATTGCCAACAAAGGATATATAACAAAATACTGAGATTAAATTTTGTTAACGACCAAATACTTATTTTCCACTGTAATTTGCAAAATAAATCTTGCCAAATCAGAGGTTATTTTCTGGATTTGTTTTCTCATTTTGACTCTCATAGTTGTGGTCTACCTATGATGTCAATTATAGGCCTCTCTCATCTTTTTAAGTGGAAGAACTTGCACAGTTGGTGGCTGACTAAACACTTTTTTTCCCTACTGTATGAGACTCATTTTTTGTATTGAAGAACTAAAATAAATTAACTTTTTGATCATGTTCTAATTTTGTGAGAAGCATCTGTATATAGCATGTTGGCCCATTTCTCCCCATATATAGAGCATGATGGCTCCAGTTCTCCCCATAAATTATGATGGCCCCAGTTGCCCCCATATATATGTATGAAGGTGTGATACAATTATGTCATTTTGAAGCCTCCGTGAGCATGCTGATGCACGTGGCCATGTCTGTCACATTACAGTTCAGCAGACACGGCCATGCGCAGTTTGCGGAGCGTGACCATATCTGTACTGACATCATGCAGCAGGCTGCCAACACTGTACAGCTGCTGGGGGAGTGGCCTGGGGGGCATTTGCCTCCCTGTTCCTTGGCCCAGCCCATTCTGATATGGATACATGTTGTCCAAGCAAAAGATAAGGTCTTCAGAGGTGACTTGAATAAAAGGAAAACGTTTTTATTATAAAAGTTACAGCAAAAAGAGATAGTTAGAGATTAGATATAAAATAAATTCATATATGAGAGAGGGATCGGCCCTGTTGCAAAAGGGTGCAGAATGTTAATCAAAATGCTGACTCACAACCATGAAGTATTCATAATAGCAATATAATTCAAGTAGCCAAAAACAATTTCAGTTTTCAGGGATAATTCTGGCTACGAAACCTCAAGGCATCTTGATTTTTGAAAATATCTATAGAACAATGTCTTACAGAATGTTCTAACAATATCTCTAGGCTGTGCCTTGGTTTCATTTAGTTGAAACAAAACATGATTTTATTAAGATGGATATATAGCTTGCAGAGAAAATAATTATATAACATGTCTACAAATTATGGATTACAAAAGCTGTATTGATTATTTTCTTAATTATATTAGACTAGCCGTACTACCCGGCTTCGCCTGGGTTAATAACTGCTGTTAGCAAATTAGAATGTGTTAACAAAAATTTATTCTGCACACAAAAACCACAAAACAAATAGATAGAAATGTAATTATTAAAAGGCAAAAACTAAGCTAATAGAAGCATTTCACAACATATATTTCAACACCAGAGATATTTCACACATATTTAACTAAATTGGCCAAGTAATGTGAAGCAATCTTCTACTACTTATTTGAGAGCCTTTTGATAAACGACATTCTTAGTTTTTCCTTCAAGTGCAAAGACAAACAGATTTTTCACAGTTCCAACTCTTGAACAGGCCACATAAAGTTGACCATGAGAAAAGCATGGAGATTGTAAATTGATTCCAACTACTTTCAAGGAATGTCCCTGAGCCTTGTTGATGGACATAGCAAATGCCAGTTGAACAGGAAACTGGAGGCGTTTAAAATCAAAAGGTGAATCAGATGGAATGAGAGGAATTGTTAGAATGAAAACATCGTCTCCTGTGGCACATCCTGTCAAAATGGTTGCCTCAATTACATGTGGAAACAGGTTCTTAATCAAGAGTCTTGTTCCATTGCACAGCTTTGGTGGATCCAAATTTCTCAATAGCAGAATAGGTGCTCCAGGTTTTAGAAAAAGGTTGTGAGGAGGAAGTCCTTGTGGCTCCAAGGAATTAAAGAACTCAGTTGGATATGGCTCTTGAAGCAGCTGCTGTTCTCATGTGTGTCAGCCTTGTTTCTCGGTCTTCACATTTTTCATTGGCCCTAATGCAGCTTTTCTTTTCACATCAGCTGACATTCGTGCCATTGAATTCCTTTTCTTGTGAGGCACTATTGTGGTAAAATTAGTCTGTTAACTGGCAGTTTCTATATCCTCTCACATAGAGGTAATGTGACTGACATCAGCCTTTCCACCAACACACCCTAACGGACATGCTATTACCTCGCACAAGCTTTGTTATACTGAGAATGTCCTTTGTTGCCTATATTAACCAATCAGAGCTCAGATTAATTAACTGTAGCAAAATAGAAGCTGAGCTGTGACTGATTGCTATTTGCAGCCTGATAAATCACCAGCCAACAGGAAGCCCTCCCCCATGGCAGTATATATTAGCTCACACATACACATAATAGACAGGTCATGTGACTGGCAGCTGCCGTATTTCCTATATGGTACATTTGTTGCTGTTGTAGTTTGTCTGCTTATTAATCAGATTTTTATTTTTGAAGGATAATACCAGACTTGTGTGTGTTTTAGGGCGAGTTTCATGTGTCAAGTTGTTTTTGTTGAGTTGCGTGTGGCGACGTGCATGTAGCGAGTTTTGTGAGATGAGTTTTGTGTGGCGACATGCGTGTAGCAACTTTTTGTGTGTCGAGTTGCATGTGACAGGTTAGTGTAGCAAGTTGTGTGCAGCAAGTTTTGCGAAAGGCGAGTTTTGCGCATGGCGAGTTTTATGTGTGGTGCATTTTGAATAAGTGCAAGTTTTGTGTGAGGCAACTTTTGCATGTGTTGCAACTTTTGTGCATGTGGCAATTTTTCCAAATGTGCAAGTTTTGCATTTAGCAAGTTTTCCATGAGGTGAGTTTTGCACTTGTGGCGAGTTTTGCGTGAGCCTAGTTTTGTATGTGACGAATTTTGCATGTGGCGAATTTTGCGAGTGGCGTGTTTTGAGTGGCGACTTTTGTGTTTCGAATTTTAAGTGGCAAGATTGGTGTATGTGTGGCGAAATGTGTGCTGAGGGTGGTATATGTGTTCAAGCACGTGGTAGTGAGTGGCACATTTTGTGTGTGTGTTCATATCCTCATGTATGGTGAGTATCCCATGTCGGGGCCCCACCTTAGCAACTGTATGGTATATACTCTTTGGCGCCATCGCTCTCATTCATTAAGTCCCCCTTTTTCACATCTGGCAGCTGTCAATTTGCCTCCAACACTTTTCCTTTCACTTTTTTCCCATTATGTAGATAGGGGCGAAATTGTTTTGTAAATTGGAATGCGCGGGGTTAAAATTTTGCCTCACAACATAGCCTATGACGCTCTCGGGGTCCAGACAGTGCAAAATTTTTTGGCTGTAGCTGAAATGGTGCAGATGCCAATCCCGGACATACACACACACATACACACATACACACATTCAGCTTTATATATTAGATTTCAATACATTTTGTTGATAGGAGATGATTTTAGTCACAAGTTAAGGTACGTCTGCTATAGTGTTCAGTGAGGAAATCAAATTGTAAGATTTTCAGAAGAGAAAAGAGTGGAAACTGATAAGGCAAAAGTAGGCCAAGCATTTTTCCGATAGACAGTGGCTGATGATCCTTCTCTCCTTGGCTCCTCTTCAGCTCTAGGAACTGCTCCACTGGATCCTGAAACTGTCTAATATCAGGAGAAAAGGTGCAGTCCACAACCATCCAAATGCATTCTTAAAATTGCTAAGATATTGAGATGTGATCACAGTACCATCAAAAGTTTTGTTGTAAATAAGCAACAGGGACACAAAAAACTTGTGGAATAAGAAAATTGGCAACAGATTTAAGAAAATTTTAATGTATGGACGAACAACAGGCCACTGGAGCGATGATGCACCCACTAGATGGTTTCTGCCTGGGATGATGCATATTGTATATATCACTGCTGCTCCAGGTTCAGAAACCAGTAAATCCTCGTGACTCACAGTGCGTGCGCTGGGGGAATTCAAAAGTCTGCAGTCACATAAGGTGACTGCAGACTTTTCATTTTAGACCGAACAACCCCTTTAAGTCATGGTCACAACATATGCCATAAATGTTTGGAGAGGGCAGCATGATGGTCAATATAGGGGCATAGTGTGAAGAAGGTTCTTAGATTGCATATGGAGCAGTGTGAAATATGGGCACAGTATGGAGAGGGGTTAGCATGGCTGGGAGATAGTGTGGAGAAATCGAGAATGCAAGAGAAAAAAGTGGAGAGGGGATAGCTATGTTATAGGCCAAGGTTCATAAGGGCGGATGGTGGAGCAGGTAAAGCTGATAATGGTAAACAGTATGGTGGTTATAGTTCTTTAAGGCAGACAGTGGACCACACAGTGGCAGAAAGTGTGAAGGCCATATACCATAGGAGAATTATTGATGGCATAGTATGGACAGATTGTTATGCAGAGAGCATTTTAATAACACTCACCATGTTGCCATCATGGCATCTGGAAAAGATGGAGACAAAGTGCGAGAGAACCACTCATTTAGAGAAGGTGTAACCTGTAAGATACCTGGATGTAAATGGCTGCTGGGAATCTGCCTGTGTGTCATCACTACTGTGAGTCCGCTATGGTCCTCAGTCTGATGATGGATGGTAACAGGCGCTGCCAGTATCTGGAGAGGAGGATCACATTTTTAAATAAGGAATAAAGACTTTGTATGTAAAACATATGTTAGTGTTGTTGGGTGAATCATTCATGCCTCCTGCTTAGGCATTTCTGTGTTATATTGTTTACATTCTATACGTTGTTTATTCTGTCTTGGGACATTGTATGTTTCATAGAAGAGAGTTTATAACTGTGAACTATGGTTAGGTAGTTGAGTCCAGTAAATTATTTTTATTTTGCAACTAATTTCTGGTATGTAGTGCATGATTGCTTTTTAGTGCCCAGTCTATAGTGATTCATATTAATATTGTGTTTGTATATATGCAGTATATTTTAATTATGCTGTACAAACACACCACTCAAATGGTACAATCGGTAATCAAAAACACTTACAGAGGCCCATAGAGACCCTAGCAATGTATCACTTACTGGGTTGCATGCTGTAGTTTTGATAAAAAACACTTCTATCTGCTACAGATATGCCAGTTCTCTGATTTGTGAGCTCTGTATAACCCCGCCCACATCACTGAGTGATAGCTTTCTGTGTACACTGTGCATAGGCATAAAGCTGTTAATCAGTAGTGAGACAGGGCTATAAAAAGCCCATAAATATGGAGAACTACCTGGCGGCAAGATTACTAGTCCTCTAAACTGTGATTTTATCAAAACTACAGCAAGCAGCCCAGTAAGTGACACATCACTGGAATCAGGATCTCTATTTCTACATCATGTTACTTTCAGATTAGGTGACCAAAACCTGGTGACAAATTCCCTTTAAAGTGACTCCTGGGTCCATGTTTCTGCCCAAGGGCCTTACCATGACATCTATTGAAACATTCAGGCTTTTTTCATGATAATGAGATGACTTTTGAAAAGTGTATGATAAATGAGTCTAAATCTCTTTAGATTGTTTACTCACATTAGTAAACTGTGTCTTGAGAATTATTTCACTTGAATAAAAAACATAAGAAACTATAAATTCCATTAAGATCAAAGTGGTGCTTTAACAAACTGGTCATGCAGAAAGAATATATCACTGTCATACACCCAGCTAAAAATAACACATTGCCGTATGCTATGAAAGCAAAAGGCTAGTATTTTTCAGAACATCTGTAGAAAAGTTATTGACACTGCATATTTTAACTAAGTTACCCACTTTTAACAAAATAAAGTTTCTTCTATTTGTCTTGTATTTTTAATTAAAGTAAAAAATATAATCTTTGATAATATTTATTATTATTTGAAACAGCTTTTTATATCCATATCTTGCTATTGTATTGGCTGCCAATTGTTAAAAATAGGCAGTAATAATAATATATTAATCTTGCTCATTTTTGACAATTAGCCATAATGCCATGGCCCACCCCAACTTGTAAGGCTAGGGTAGGGAGACCATATTTTGTGACATCCGAGAAAATCTGTCCAATTCTGCTAATTACTCTCTGATCAGAGTTAGGTCAGAGTGTGATCATAAATTCTCCATTTTCTCCATTCTGTTAGGCTGGTTTCACACTTGCGTTTTGATCTGCAGCATTTGTAAAAAAAACGCATGTGGTGAAAAACGCATGGTAACGCGTGCAAACGCTGCGTTTTTTAGATGCATGCGTTTTTGCATGCAGTAAAAAAAATGCGGTGTTTTGACGCTTTTACATGCATTTTTTCCTGCGTTTGCATTTTTGAAACGCATGCTGAGAAGTGTGTGACAGCTGCCAATCATCAAAATCAACTAGAAAACCCACTATTAATAGAATTAGCTAGGGTTAGGGTTAGGGTTAGGGTTAGGGATAGGGTTAGGGTTAGGATCCCTAGGGTTAGGTTTAGGGTTAGGGGTAGGGTTAGGGTTAGTGTTAGGGGTAGGGTTAATGTTTGGATCCCTAGGGTTAGGGTTAGGGGTAGCTTTCTATTAGAAGAATGTCCTGGTCACCAGGTCACTGATAAGCCACCCCCCATCATCAAGGTGATAAAGGGATCCAAACCCTAACCCTAACCCTAACCCTAGGGATCCAAACCCTAAGCCTACCCCTAACCCTACCCCTAACCCTACCCCTAACCCTAACCCTAACCCTAGGGATCCAAACCCTAACCCTACCCCTAACCCTAACCCTAACCCTAGGGATCCTAGGGATCCATAGGGATTGGCTATTATGTTGACCTGGAGACCAGGACATTCTTCTAATAAAAAGCTTTGTTCAATGTGGACACCCCAAGATATACGGTATTGCTATAGAGTACTAAAAATATAAACTCGGAGAGTATTCACTGTCATATTGTTAGGGTTAGGGTTAGGGGTAGGGTTAGGGTTAGGGTTAGGGGTAGGGTTAAGGTTAGGGTTAGGGTTTGGATCCCTAGGGTTAGGGTTAGGGTTAGGATCCCTTTATCACCCTGATGGTGGGGGGTGGCTTATCAGGGTGTATTCTTGTTTTTTTCTATAAAAACGCATGCATTTAAAACGCAAGCAAACACATGTACGCAAAAACGCATGCGTTTCCATACACATCAATGTATTTTTTGACGCAAATCAAACGCAAATGAACGCATGCGTTTTTTTGCGGCAAAAAAACGCCTCTGAAAATTACTACATGTTGCATTTCTGCAAAAGAACGCATGCAGCAAAAAAACGCATGCGTCGTTAAACACGGCAAAACGCGTACAAAAAACGCATGCGTTTTTAATGTTAAACACGGGGAAAAACGCATGCGTTTTTTTCTGTAAAAACGCTGCAGATCAAAACGCAAGTGTGAAACCAGCCTTAGTCAATAAAAATCAGACTGAAATTCAGATGTCATCCCAGTACAGGTCTTTTTTCTCATACAAACTCGGTCCGAGGGAAATTCGATTTTTTATTGGGTCACATTCAGACCGAAAATATTACCCTAATAGTTAGCATAGCATTATATGATTGATATTCTTCTGCCCCAAGATATTACAAAAATATAACACTTGGGGCTTTATGTTATCACCTGAAGTTGTACTAGAGTAACTAATATACAGATCTTTATGCATCAAGTCAGTATAACATATGGGAAATTACCATAAAAACTTTCTTCAATTTGTTTATTAGTCTTTGCCAAAACTACCAGATTACAATAGATTAACCAGTCATTGGAAATTCAGAAAGCTCAAATATTTTGTAGAAGATAGTCATATCTAAGAAATACATATATAAAAATCAAGGTATTTAGAATACTTTAAGTTTTCAGGCAAACTTTGAGTTAATGTAAAAGGAAAGTTTTGGAAAAAAAAAAGATGTCAGCTTTTTCATCAAAAGGTCATAGAATAATTAGTAAGTAATTATCTGGATATAAACAAATCCTTGTCTATGTAAAGAAATGTTGTCAGTGGTTTTTATCATTTCCTACTTCAAACAAGCTTCTGCTTGAGTGTGTAACTCTTTGCATTTTTTGCATTGTATTCACTTGCTGTTCACAATTTCTTTTAGTAGAGGACATTACTAGATTCACAGATGTTCAGGTAATTAATGATATTTTTAGTTTAATTTGCAAATAAAATTTTAACTGGTAAAAAAAATCATAAAGGGAACAAGTTTATTACATTAATTACACATTTCCAATACTAATAGTCAAATTTATTAGAATGTTTAATTTCTATATTTCATAATTTCCTAAATTATTGGTAGTTGTTAATATTGTTTTCACTTAATTCTTAAAAAAGATGAAGGCTAGAGTTATGGGAATTGGCCCCGTATCACTCCTACAGCTATATGTAGTGTTGTGTAAGCCACAATGCATGATCGATAGATAGATAGATAGATAGATAGATAGATAGATAGATAGATAGATAGATAGATAGATAGATAAAAAAAAATCACAGCAGCACATGTGCATGAATCGGCCATGTGAAAACACAGACAAATATACATTTCTCAAAAATATGTTTTCATAAAAAAAAAATTTTAATTTTTTTTTTCATAAAACTTACAGTTAAAGATGAAATGGAGATTCTTAGCGCATAAATTGGCCAATTCATGTGTGCCCATCAACCACGGCAAGGTGATCTCCCCCTGATGGGTCCTACTCTACCATAGATGCCACTCTTGGGCCACAAGCCTACAACTCTGGACAAAACATGTCACTCTGGGCTAAACCTACAATTTATGGGCAGGTAGAGTTGATTACCGCCACCTGCAAGGTCAATGGGAGGAGTGCAAGATAAGTCTGTGGATGCTGCCACATCCATACAAATAGAGAAAAAGAGAAAAAAAACCAATCAGCACTCCCAATGTGAACACGTGCAAGTGAGTGCGAGTGGCATCTATGGTAGAGTAAGTTTTATGAAAAAAAAAATTTTTAAAACATTTTTAGGAAAAAATATTTTTGAGAAATGTATATTTGTCTGTGTTTTCACATGGCCGATTCATGCACATGTGCTGCTGTGATTTTTTTAATCTATGTGTTGCAGTTTGCAGCTTGCACATGTTCACATTGGGAGTGCTGATTGTTTTTTTTTTTTCCTCTATTTGTATGGATGTGGCAGCATCCAGACTTATCTTGCACTCCTCCCATTGACCTTGCAGGTGGCGGTAATCAACTCTACCTGCCCATAAATTGTAGGTTTAGCCCAGAGTGACATGTTTTGTCCAGAGTTGTAGGCTGGTGGTTGATGGGCACACATGAATTGGCCAATTTATGCGCTAAGAATCTCCATTTCATCTTTTACTGTAAGTTTTATGAAATTTTTTTTTGGAGAAATGTATATTTGTCTGTGTTTTCACATGGCCGATTCATGCACATGTGCTGCTGTGATTTTTTTAATCTATGTGTTGCAGTTTGCACGTGTTCACATTGGGAGTGCTGATTGGTTTTTTTTTCCTCTAGATAGATAGATAGATAGATAGATAGATAGATAGATAGATAGATAGATAGATAGATATGGAGATAGATAGATACTGTATATCTATAGATAGACAGATAGATAATAGATAGATAAACAGACATAGAGATAGATAGATATACAGTACCCCAAAGCAGGGCACAACACAATTTGTATTGTTATCTTTTAGCACAAGTGTGTTTATATCACTTTTTGGATTGAGTAAATGCTAATGCACTTACTGTACCAGGATGCTGATATCCTACACTGTTAGGTAACAGGGACCCATGTTTGCACTAATATATACTGGCTACTATTGGGTAAATGACTTTAAATGCTGCAGACTAGGAAACTGTAGAAACACACTGTATATGAAAACCACATGAGCTCATTCCATATGCACCTGCCCCCTTAAGAGGGTGGAGTCAGAGTGTATGCAAAGTCTTCCTGTAAGGAGATGGATAAGAAGTGTGTGTGAGGAAAGATGTCTGGCAGACATGTGATGGCATGGAGCTGTGGGGATAAGAGACTCGGAACCTCCTTAACCTCTAAAAAGATAAAGTCTAAAGATGCTGTGGAAGCAGGTAGGACAGAGACAACTGAACTCCCCTATATAAAGCACCAAGGTCTCAGCTGCAACCAGCATAGACCAGGATCCTATGGCTTATGGAGATAAGAGCAGCTAAGGAATCTGTGCACCTCAGATACATATAATGGCACCAGGACAGACCGGCCATCTCACTTCACAGTCACTGCTCAGTGCAATAGATGGGAAACTGAGTTCAGGAACCATGGAGACAAATGTACCTCTAATCATTAAACAAGTAAATGATTACAATTAACCCTGCGTCTGCCCTGTTTCTTGGATTAATTGGAGTGAACCACATTACATCTCACTACCAAGGAGCAGAGGTTAATTAAGTGCACCCTGGTGTCACAAATCCTTTCCTTTTGTCACTGCCATGGAGGAGTGGTAACTTCCGCGCATCAGCGTGGTATTTCAGATAGGTAGATAGACAGCTTTTGCTGTTTGCAGTATATCTCTGAAAAGGAAAGTCTTCCACAGTGAAGCACGCATCTTTGCTTAGTTTGAACCACAAAAAATATTTAAAAAGGAGCAAGTTAGAAATAAAGAAATTATACAGCACATATAAAAAAATAAGCACTGTGTGTATATATATATATATATATATATATATATATATATATATATATATATATATATATATATATACACATACATTGGGGAAAAAAGTGTTTAGACAGCCACCAATTGTGCAAGATCTCCTACTTAAAAAGAGGAGAGAGGCCTGTAATTGACATCATAGGTAGACCACAACTATGAGAGTCAAAATGAGAAAACAAAATCCAGAAAATCCCCTTGTCTGATTTGGCAAGATTTATTTTGCAAATTATGGTGGAAAATAAGTATTTGGTCATTAACAAAAGTTCATCTCAATATTTTGTTATATTTCCTTTGTTGGCAATGACAGAGGTCAATGTTTTCTGTAAGTCTTCACAAGGTTGGCATACACTGTGGGTGGTATGTTGGCCCATTCCTCCATGCAGGTCTCCTCTAGAGCAGTGATACTTTAGGCCTGTCACTGGGCAACACAGACTTTCAACTCCCTCGAAAAGGTTTTCTATGGGGTTGAGATCTGGAGACTGGCTAGGCCTCTCCAGGACCTTCATATGCTTCTTATGAAGCCACTCCTTCATTGCCCTGGCAGTGTGCTTGGGATCATAATCATGCTGAAAGACCCATCCACATTTCCTCTTTAATGCTTTTGCTGATGGAAGAAGGTTTGCACTCAAAATCTCACGATACATGGCCCCATTCATTCTTTCATATACACGGATCAGTTGTCCTCGTCCCTTTGCAGAGAAACAGCCCCATGCTTCACAGTAGGTGTGGTGTTCTTTGGATGCAACTCAGCATTCTGTCTCCTCCAAACACGATGAGTTTTGTTTCAACCAAACAGCTCTACTTTGGTTTCATCAGACCATATGACATTCTCCCAATGCTCTTCTGGATAATCTAAATGCTCTCTGGAAACTTCGGATGGGCCCGGACATGTACTGGCTTAAGCAGGGGGAAAGTCTGGTGCTGCAGGATCTGAGTCCCTGGTGCCTCAGTGTGTTACTGATGGTAGCCTTTGTTATTGTGGTCCCAGCTATGTGCAGGTTATTCACTAGATCCCCACGTGTTGTTCTGGGATTTTTGCTCATCGTTCTTGTGATCATTTTTACCCCACGGGGTGAGATCTTGCATGGAGCCACAGATCAAGGGAGATTATCAGTGGTCTTGTATGTCTTCCATTTTCTTATTATTGCTCCCACAGTTGATTTCATCACACCAAGCTGCTTGCCTATTGAAGGTTCAGTCTTCCCAGCCGGGTGCAGGGCTACAATTTTGTTCCTGGTGTCCTTCAACAGCTCTGTGGTGTTCACCATAGTGGAGTTTGAAGTGTGAATGTTTGTGGTTGTGGACAGGTGTGTTTTATACTGATAACAAGTTCAAACAGGTGCCATTATTACAGATAATGAGTGAAGGACAGATGAGCCTCTTAAAGGTATGTGCACACGTCAGGATTTCTTGCAGAAATTTTCCTGACAAAATCCAGACATTTCTGCCAGAAATCCGCATGCGTTTTTTTTTGCGTTTTTTACGCATTTTTTGTGTGGATTTTTTGCGGAATTTTTGCTTTTTTTTCCAGACACTCCAATTTCATGGGAAATCCGCAAAAAATCCGCAAAAATAATGAACATGTTGCTTCTTTTTCCGGATTTTTTTTACGGAAAAAAACGCAACATTTGCACAAAAAATGGGGAATGCATTCTAAATGATAGGATGCATAATGTATTAGTTTTTTGTGCAGAATTATAGCGCTTTTATCGGGGAAATCCGCAAAAAAAACCCGCAAAAAATCCTGAAGAAATCCTGACGTGTGTACATACCCTAAAGAAGAAGTTACAGGTCTGTTAGAGCCAGAAATCTTGCATGTTTTTAGGTGACCAAATACTTGTTTTCCACCATAATTTGCAACATAAATCTTGCCAAATCAGACAAGGTGTTTTTATGGATTTGTTTTCTCGGTTTGACTCTCATAGTTGTGGTCTACCTAAGATGTCAATTACATGACGTAAGGGGTACACGTGACTCATGACCGTCTTTACTGACTTAAATGCCTAACCTTATTTACTTACTGCATCGGATCTCTCGTAAACTGCCTTATCGTAAGATCCCCTCCTGAATAACGACATTACACCAGATTTGGATTAAATGGCCACAGCAGCCTTTTATTAAACATAAACACAACATGTAAACAATATCCCCCTAGGGAGTGGTGGTCCTCGAAGCCTCAAAAAAAACCTTGCAGAAATTCAAATTGTGTACCTTGGCCTCCAGGCTTAGTCTTGCCTCCAGCCGCTAAGCACCAGCTCGGAGGCAGATAATGACCAACCCGGCCAAACCAACCGATTACCAAATCCTTTAATCAGCCCCTCCCCGGGCTGATCTACAACATCCACTCTCAATCCACTCCGGGGGAGTCCAGGACCACTAGAGGTCCCCCCCTTAGAATCCGCCATTCCCCTCTTTCCACCAACTTTGAGGACCTCCCTCCCCCGCCTAACTGCTATGACAAAATTTTCTCCTTTCTCTTAAACAAAAACATAACCTTAAAATAAACGCGATTAAACAAAATCTAAACAAGAAAAAGGGAGGGTGGGTGGGGATTTCAGCCACCGCCGGACTAGCAGGTGAGTGTGGCAGTTGCTGAGGTGAAATTGTCAGTTTCTTATCCAAATCACCCCCTCAGTAAGCTCCCCCTGCTTGCTCCTCTCTGACTCATCCAAACCCCGCCCCCCTCTGTCCAAATTCAAAAGTACACAGCCCAAGCAAACTAATTAACCCTGACTTGCCCTTGCCCACCCTGAGGCTCTGCCATTCCTCATGACCACGTCATGCTGGCCTCCCTTGAGGGCCAGTGGCCCAGTACGGCCTTTCCTGGCCTCCCTCATCGTTTAAGTGGGGGAACTTGCACAATTGGTGGCTGACTAAATACTTTCCACACCGTATATATATATATATATATATATATATATATACAGTACAGACCAAAAGTTCAAAAGTTTGGACATACCTTCTCATTTAAAGATTTTTCTGCATTTTCATGACTATGAAAACTGTACATTCACGCTGAAGGCAGCAAAACTATGAATTAACACATGTGGAATTATATATTTAACAAAAAAGTGTGAAACTACTGAAATTATGTCTTTTATTCTAGGTTCTTCAAAGTAGCCACCTTTTGTTGGATGAGAATTTGTCTGAATAGTAGTTTCGTATGTGATTGATCTAATCCTGAAATTAATTGTCAGAATACCTGACTTTTTCAAGAACATTTGTGGGATCCACCCTCTGGAGTATACAGGGTGGCTGTGTGGATGAAAATTTGTCTGACTATTAGCTTGGTATGTGGTTGATCAAGGCCTGGAATTGATTGTCATATGACCTGACTTTTTTCAAGAATATTTGTGGGGCCCACATTCTGGAGCATACAGATGTGGGTATGTGGACAAAAATTTGTCTGAATAGTAGTTTGGTATTTGATTCATCAAGTTTTGGAATTGTCAGATGACTAGTGTTGAGCGATACCTTCCGGTATCAGAAAGTATCGGCCGATACCGGCAAAATATTGGATCTCGCCGATACCGATACCCGATACCAATGCAAGTCAATGGGACGAAAATGTCGGAATTAAAATATACCCTTTCTTTCCTTGTAGGTTCATTCTACATGAAGGAAAACAACTAAGAATAATGTAGGATGTATTGGGGGAGGTGGCGGAGACATTAAAGGCATAGAGGTTTAGCCCAATCAAATAGAATAGCAGGAATTTTATTTTTTTTTTATGACGTTCGGAGTTACAAAGATATTGACTATGTTAAGATTTTTTTTATTTTGTCAGATATTGATGATTCACTACTTCCACGCCCTTCACCCTCTTTTTAACTTCTCCCACGCTTTCTTCTTTATCATCATCAGCATCTTTGACATCAAGTTCTTCTTCACCTTATTCATCTTCTTCTTCATCTTCTACCTATAATTTTTTTGTTACATTGTTCATATTCTTTTTATTTAACTATTATTCTTCTTCATATTCTACTTTTTCATCATATTCTTATTTGTGACAGGCATTCCCGTAGTTGTTATCTATAAAAGTTTGAAGATTACACCTTCCGTTCTGCCTGTCACAAAAGAGTTAGATTTGTCCGCGTTCAGTTTGGCCTGCAGCATCAGGCTTTATCCAGGGGCACCACGAGGAGGAACGGACTCACCCCCATACACTGCTTAGTCTTCTTCTGCTTATAATTTAGATAATATCTTTTGCTCTGATATTTAGTGTTATGCTTAATGTTCTTCTGCTCTTTGTTCTGCAGCCTCTTGTTCTTCTGCTTCTCGGTCTCCCATGTCGTCGTCTCCAGGGTCGTCGTCATCTCAGTGGTTGTCGTCTCTGGTGTCGTCGTCATCTTAGGGGTGGTGTTCCGGGTCATTGTCTTTAGGGTATTGAACTTGGAAATGTAGCAGAAGGTACAAGAAGGCTGAGAAAATGCTGAGAAACAGCTGATGGAACTGGAACTCGGATGGCTACCCGAAGGTCCAAGAGCCAATGGAACTACCGAGGACCAGCTGACGTTACTGGAACCCGGTTACTAAGCAGGAGGTACCCGTGCCTGAAAGCACTACCAAGGACCACCTGACGTTGGTGGAACTCGGATACCCAGAGGGAGGCACCTAAGCCAAAGGATCTGCCCGGAACCAGCTGACGGTACTGGAACCAGGATGGGGAGCAGAAGGTACAAGAGCAAAAGACACTGCCGAGAACCAGCTGACAGTACTGTAACCCGGATGGGTAGCCGAAGGTCCAAGAGCCAATGGAACTACCGAGGACCACCTGACGTTACTGGAACCCGGTTACTAAGCAGGAGGTACCCATGCCTGAAAGCACTACCAAGGACCACCTGACGTTGGTGGAACTTGGATACCCAGAGGGAGGCACCTAAGCCAAAGGCTCTGCCCAGAACCAGCTGACGGTACTGGAACCAGGATGGGGAGCAGAAGGTACAAGAGCAAAAGACACTGCCGAGAACCAGCTGACGGTACTGGAACCCGTATGGGTAGCCGAAGGTCCAAGAGCCAATGGAACTACCGAGGACCAGCTGACGTTACTGGAACCCGGTTACTAAGCAGGAGGTACCCGTGCCTGAAAGCACTACCAAGAACCACCTGACGTTGGTGGAACTCGGATACCCAGAGGGAGGCACCTAAGCCAAAGGCTCTGCCCGGAACCACCTGACGGTACTGGAACCAGGATGAGGACCTATTCAAGCTTGTCTTCTTAGAGCCCCAACTAGTGGGTTTGGAGCAAAGGGTCAGCAGGGGGAGCAGAGTGTAGGCCGAAGCCTGCACTGGAGGCATTTGGAGGTCTGTTGTGTCTGCGTGGCATTTGCAGGACACGATGCCGGCTACACAGCAGGGGAACAGCTGGCGTTGCTGAACCCCACTGACACATTGGCGGGTGTTTTTCTCTGTGCAGCTAGCACTTCCGGGCACCAACTGGCGGTGTTAGAGCCCAGGGTCAGCAGGAGGAGAGGGAGCAGAGTGTAGGCCGAAGCCTAATTGAACCAATTTTAAAGGTAACCTTTAACCCCCCCTCAGGTGTTACAAACTAGAAGAGCCCTACCTTGTGCAGCTGTAATGCTTCACAAGTCAAAGGTTGCTCTTTAAGTTTTGAATCTTGCAGACGCTGAATGAAACACGTATAACATTTAGGCCCTTATATAGTCAAACTGTCTTGGAGGCGTGACTTTCCTTCTTAATGAGACGCAGCGCAGCTGTCAAAAATCCCACCTTGGTGCTGGGCGCAGCCTCCTGAGCATCGTTATTAGCTGTACAGGAGTCTGCGCTGTCGTGTTATCCCTTGGCCATGCGCTGTTAGCGCTGCTCGTCTTCTGACATCATTTCATGTCGGCCGGTGCGGTTCGCGTTGACCATGAATCCCAGCCCTGCAGTGTCTTTTCCTTAATTCACACTGTGGGGCTGGGATTCATGGCCTTGCGCAGTAAATATGTTCGCCTCTCACTCGTGTCCTTACACCTGCTACAGACTGTGCGGCGTCAGCTGATCCCTTATCGCATGCCACGGCTATGAAGCCGTACAGTCTGAAGAAGGCGGAAGGAGATGAGTGACAGGCGAAGATATGCACTGCTCATGCCCGTCAATCACACCCTCGCAGTCAAAATAAATAAGACAACGAGGGGCGTTGTGTCGGGCAGGGCGGCCGCAGAGGCGCAGCCAGCCAAACAATGATGTCAGATGACGGGCAGCGCTACCAAGGGGGTTGCAGCGTGTCATTACAAAGGAAAGTTACACCTCAGGGACTGTTTAATGGTCTCAGGAGACAGGAGACATTTTAGACGTGTTGCGTTCGGCGTGTGCAAGGAGAGTAACTTAATGAGCCACCTTGTACAAATGCAGCATTACTGCAGTACAAGGTGGCTGTTATACATGCCAACGCCTGGGGGGGACAGGTTCCCTTCAATTTCAGTTCTTGTGTCTGCGTGGAGTTTGCAGGAGATGATGCCGGCTACACAGCAGGGGAACAGCTGGCATTGCTGAACCCCACTGACACATTGGCTGGTGTTTTTCTCTGTGCAGCCAGCACTTCCGGGCACCAACTGACGGTGTTAGAGCCCAGGGACAGCAGGAGGAGAGGGAGCAGAGTGTAGGCCGAAGCCTGCACTGGCAGCAGCTCTGTGTCTGCGTGGCATTTGCAGGACACGATGCCGGCTACACAGCAGGGGAACAGCTGGCGTTGCTGAACCCCACTGACACCTTGGCGGGTGTTTTTCTCTGTGCAGCTAGCACATCCGGGCGCCAACTGGCGGTGTTAGAGCCCAGGGTCAGCAGGAGGAGAGGGAGCAGAGTGTAGACCGAAGCCTAATTGAACCAATTTTAAAGGTAACCATTTACTTCCCCTCTGGTGTTACAAAGTAGAAGAGCCACTTTGTGCAGCAGTTATGCTGCACAAGTCAAAGGTTGCTCTTTTAATTTTGTTCCTTGCACACGCTGAATGAAACACATATAAAATTTAGCCCCTTATACAGTCAAAACTGTCTTGGAGGCGTGAGTTCCCTTTTTAATGAGACGCAGCACAGCTGTCAAAAAAAACACCTGGGTGCTTGGCGAGGCCTCCTGAGCATCGCATTTTGCTGTACAGGAGTCTGCGCTGTTGTGTTATCCCTTGGCCCTGCGCTGTTAGCGCTGCCCATCTTCTGACATCATTTCATGTCGGCCGGTGCGGTTCGCGATGCCCATGAATCCCAGCCCCGCAGTGTCTTTTCCTTAATTCACACTGTGGGGCTGGGATTCGTGGCCTTGCGCAGTACATATGTTCGCCTCTCGCTCAGGTCCTTACACCTGCTTCAGACTGTGCGGCGTCAGCTGATCCCTTATCGCATGCCACGGCCATGAAGCCGCACAGTCTGAAGAAGGCGGAAGGAGATGAGTGACAGGCGAACATATGCACTGCTCATGCCCATCAATCACACTCTCGAAGTCAAAATAAATAAGACACCGAGGGGCGTTGTGTCGGGCAGGGAGGCCGCAGAGGCGCAGCCAGCCAACCAATTATGTCAGAAGAGGGGCAGCGCTACCAAGGGGGCTGTTGCGTGTCATTACAAAGGAAAGTCACACCTCAGGGACGGTTTAATGGTCTCAGAGGACACATTTTATACGTGTTGAGTTCGACGTGTGCAAGGACAATAACTGAATGCGTGTGCAAGGAACAAAATTAAAAGAGCAACCTTTGACTTGTGCAGCATTACTGCTGTACAAGGTGGCTGTTATACATACAAACACCTGGGGGGGGACAGGTTCCCTTCAATTTCAGTTCTTGTGTCTGCATGGTGTTTGCAGGACATGTTGCCGGCTACACAGCAGGGGAGCAGCTGGCGTTGCTGAACCCCACTGACACATTGGCTGGTGTTTTTCTCTGTGCAGCTAGCCCTTCCGGGCGCCAACTGGCGGTGTTAGAGCCCAGGGTCAGCAGGAGGAGCAGAGGGAGCAGAGTGTAGGCCGAAGCCTGCACTGGAGGCAGTTTTAGGTCTGTTGTGTCTGCGTGGCGTTTGCAGGACACGATGCCGGCTACACAGCAGGGGAACAGCTGGCGTTGCTGAACCCCACTGACACATTGGCTGGTGTTTTTCTCTGTGCAGCTAGCACTTCCGGGCGCCAACTGGCAGTGTCAGAGCCCAGGGTCAGCAGGAGGAGCAGAGGGAGCAGAGTGTAGGCCGAAGCCTGCACTGGGGGCAGTTTTAGGTCTGTTGTGTCTGCGTGGCGTTTGCAGGACACGATGCTGGCTACACAGCAGGGGAACAGCTGGCGTTGCTGAACCCCACTGACACATTGGCTGGTGTTTTTCTCTGTGCAGCTAGCACTTCCGGGCGCCAACTGGCGGTGTTAGAGCCCGGGGTCAGCAGGAGGAGCAGAGTGTAGGCCGAAGCCTGCACTGGAGCAAGTTGAAAGGGAACCTTTAACCCCCACCCCAGGCGTTTGTTGCTGAAAGAGCCATCTTGTACAGCACTAATGATGCAAAAGGAAAAGGTGGCTCTTTTAATTATGCTCCTTTCAAAGGCTGAACTACACACTTATGAAATGTGTCCCCTCACACCGTTAAACCGTCCCGGAGGTGAGACTTTCCTTTGTAATGTGACGCAGCACAGCCGTCATTCCTAGCCCCTTGGCGCCGTGCGCCGCCTCTTCAGCATTGTTTGATTCTGTCCCGGAGCCTGCGCTATTGTTATCCCTTGGCCAGGCACACTTAGCGCTGCCCATCTTCTGACATCATTTGGTGTCAGGCTGGCTGCACCTGTGCGGCCGCGCTGGCCTAGATCCCGCCTCGCAGTGTCGTCTAATGTAATCCCACCGCGGGCCAGGGATCTGTGGCCATGCGCAGTGCATATCCTTGCCTCTCACTCCCCTCCCTCTGGCTTCTTCAGACTGTGCGGTGTCACGGCCGTGGCATGCTATTAGGGATCAGCTGACGGCGCACAGTCTGAAGAAGGCGGAGGGAGATGAGTGACAGCCTGAGGTGAAGATATGCACTGCGCATGCCCATGGATCCCAGGCCCGCAGTGTGATTAAATCAGAAGACACTGCGAGGCGGGATCTCGGCCAGCGCGGCCGTACAGGCGCAGCCAGCCTGACACCAAATGATGTCAGAAGACGGGCACCGCAAAGTGTGCCAGGCCAAGGGATAACATAACAGCGCTGGCTCCGGGACAGAATTAAACAACACGGAGGAGGCGGCGCACGGCGTTAAGGGGGTAGGAATGACAGGTGTGCTGCGTCACATTACAAAGGAAAGTCCCACCTCCGGGATGGTTTTACGGTATCAGTGGACACACTTTAAAAGTGTTAAGTTCTGCGTGTGCAAGGAGCTAAACAAAAATAGTTACCTTTTCCTTGTGCAGCATTACTGCTGCACAAGGTGGCTATTTCAGTAACAAACACCTGGGGGGGGACAGGTTCCCTTACATTTCAGTTGTTGTGTCAGCGTGGCGGTCGCAGGACACATTGCCGGCTACACAGCTGGGGATCAGCTGACGTTACTGACACCCAATGACACTGGGTCGTATGTTTTGACTGTGCAGACGGCACTTCTGAGCCTCAACTGGCGGTGTTGGAGCTCAAGAATTACAGTTCAGGTGGTAGAAAGATGAACACAACAGGAGACCTGGATACTGTAGACAGTCACCCAATTATTTAATCAGGAAGAGGAGTGGCAAATTCCTGCGAGATCCAGGCCTGGTTCATTTTCAGGAAAGTAAGCCGGTCAACGTTACCTGCAGCACTAAAGACGCATTCCGATAATACACTAGCCGCAGGGCAAGCCAGCACCTCCAATGCATACTGGCTTAGCTCTGGCCATGTATCCAGCTTAGAGACCCAAAACTTGAAAGGTGAAGAACCGTCTGGGAGTACAGCAAGAGGGCAAGACATGTAGTCTGTCACCATCTGACGGAACCGTTGCCTCCTGCTGACTGGAGCCGTCTGTGATAGTGTAGACATTTGTGGCGGGCAGAAAAAACTGTGCCACAGTTGGGCCATACTGGTCTTGCCTTGGGCAGAGGCACTGCTTCTGCTCCCTCTTTGTGCAGAGCCTCCTCCACTGCCTGGACGCACTGAGCTGCTTTGTAAAGCACTAGCAGCACTTCTCTCAGTTGGACTGGAGAAGATGATGGAATTCACCAGTGTGTCTTGGTACTCCCGCATTTTACGCTCCCGGTTCAACGGTGTGATGAGGCTTTGTAAGTTGTCCCGGTAGCGAGGATCGAGGAGGGTGAACACCCAATAATCAGACATGGTGAGAATGTGGGCGATGCGGCAGTCGTTTCTCAGGCACTGCAACATGTAATCAACCATGTGCTGTAGACTGCCAACTGGCCAAGAAACGCTGTCCCCTGCTTGAGGCGTGATCTCTGCCCGCTCGTCATCACCCCGCCCTCGCTGTACATACTGACTACTGGACAATTGTGTAACTCCCTCCTCTGGAACGATGTCTTCCTCCTCCATTGACTCCTCCTCATCCTCCTCACAAAGTGTCCCCTGCCTACGCGTTTGTGAGGAACCACGTGGCGCTGACTGTCCAGAAGATGATGGAAATGGTGAATCCTCATCCTCCACCTCTTCCACAACATCATCCCTTAGCGCTTGCAGTGATTTTTCAAGCAGGCAGATAAGGGGGACAGTCATGCTGACTAGTGCATCATCTGCACTCGCCATGCGCATGGAATAATCGAAGGGACACAAAACCTGGCAGACGTCCTTCATAGTGGCCCACTCTGTGGTTGTGAAGTCTGAACGGCGCGGAGTGCGACTTCTTTGCGCCTGATGCAGCTGGTACTCCATTACTGCTTGCTGCTGCTGACATAACCGCTCCAACATATGCAATGTGGAATTCCACCTGGTAGGTAGGTCACATATGATGCGATGTTCCGGAAGGCGGAATCGGCGAGCACACTCTAGGCGGACCTTGTGCAGCAGTGCATCAAGATCTGGATAGTCCCTCAAAAAACTCTGCACGACCAAGTTGAGCACATGTGCAAGACATGGGATGTGAGTGAGGTTGCCGAGGCCCAGAGCTGCCACCAGATTTCGGCCATTATCACACACTACCATGCCTGGCTGGAGATTCGCTGCCACAAACCACACATCGCTCTCCTGCTTGATGGCATTCCAGAGCTCCTGCGCTGTGTGGCTTCGATTCCCCAAAGAAATTAATTTCAAGACGGCCTGTTGACGTTTGGCCACAGCTGTGCTCATGTCGGTCGTAACAGCTCCTCACGGGTCCATGTGGAGGTGGACTGTGACGGCTCCTGCAGCGATGATTCTGAGGAACTTGTGTAAGAGGAGGAGTCAATGTGTACAGACTGGATTCCTGCAATCCTTGGAATGGGCAGGACACGTCCTGCGCCACTCGCACGATCTGTACCCGGCTCAACAACATTAACCCAATGGGCAGTGAGGGAAAGGTATCGCCCCTGTCCATGTTGACTGGTCCACGCATCGGTGGTGAGGTGGACCTTGCTACTGATGGCGCTCAGTAGCGCGTGTTTTATGTGTCCCTCCACATGCTTGTGCAGGGCAGGGACGGCTTGCCTGCTGAAATAAAAGCGGCTGGGCACATTGTACTGTGGGACTGCCAATGACATCAAGTCACGGAAGCTGTCAGTCTCCACCAGCCTGAATGACAGCATTTCCAGTGACTGAAGTTTGGCAATGCCTGCAGTCAGAGCCTGTGCTCGTGGGTGGTTTGCCGAGAAAGGCCTCCTTTTCTCCCATGCCTGTACTACCGATGGCTGTAGACTGGGCTGGGAGTGTGAGGATGACTGGGAACGTGGTGCTGCGGGTGGAATTACAGTGGGTCTCTGGACAACAGTGCCAGAGGTTCTTCCATGGCGATCCTTGGAGGAAGCCGAACCAGCCGTGTGTGAGCTGGAGGAAGAGACAACACGAGCTGAAGAGGTGGTAGCTGCCGCTGTTGGTTGGCCTAGGTCTTCAGTGTGTTTTTTTAACTCCGCCGCGTGTCTGGTCCGCACATGTTTCCACATGTTGGAGGTATTGAGGTTGCTGACATTTTTCCCTCTTTTGATTTTATGATGACACAAAAAATGTCAAAAAAGGACCAGGCACTGCAAGTCTTGGGAGCGCCCTTTTTGGCTTTTGGAAGAGACATGCTCCTAACGGGTGCCAAAGCGGAGGCTGCAGGATCCGCAGTCTTCCCCCTCCCTCTCCCTCTTTGGCCCGTCCGGGGAATCTCTTCCTCAGAGCTGCTCCCACCACCTTCCTGTCCCTCATGCCATGATGGGTCAAGGACCTCATCATCTACACTACCCTCTGCCACCAACTGCTCCTCCTGGGTAGTCTCAGCAGCACAGCATGCACCAGAAAGTGGCACCTGAGTGTCATCAGCGGATGCGTTCTGCGGTGTGGTGACCGGAGGCACTGGCCCACCCGCCTCTTCAGACTCAGAGAGAAAAAGCTGTTGGGCATCACTGCACACTGCCTCTTCTTCCATTTCTCCAATGCTGCTTGGCTGGCCCCCTGTTTCCAAGCCAAGAGATTCAGAGAACAGAAGTAGAGATGGCTCCTGTCCTGGGCTCTCTGTCTGCCTGGGCAATTTGGCAGGTGGTGAAGAGACAGATGGGTGCTTTCCAGTGCTCTGTGTCTGAGAGGATGTGGCACTAATTGAAGTTGATGCGTTAGCTGCCTGTTATGACCCCAATGGCAGAGGGTCTCTGCAATAAATACCAAGTCTGCAAACACAAAAAACTAGCTCATAGGGAAGTGGTAACTGGGCTGACCGTATATCTAATCCTAGCACCACAAATAGCAGCAGCCGGGGAACGTGCCTACGTTGGTTCTAGACGTCTCGCGCCAGCCGGAGAACTAACTAACCCTAGAAGGGAAAAGATAGACCTTTCTTGCCTCCAGAGAAAAGACCCCAAAAGTTGGATACCAGCCCCCAACAAATAATAACGGTGAGGTAAGAAGAAAAGACAAACGTAAGAATGAACTAGGTATTTAGCAAAGAGAGGCCCACTGACTAATAGCAGAATATAGTAAGATGACTTATACGGTCAGCAAAAACCCTATCAAAAATATCCACGCTGGATATTCAAGAACCCCCGAACCGTCTAACGGCCCGGGGGGAGAATACCAGCCCCCTAGAGCTTCCAGCAAAATCAGGAATCACATTTAGTACAAGCTGGACAAAAAATAAGAGCAATACAAATAACCAAAAAACAAGGAAGCAGGACTTAGCTTAATTTTGCATGAACCAGGACCAGCAGACAGGAGCAAACAGAAAGGACTGATTACAAAGATGCCAGGCACCAGACTAAGAATTCAGGAAGTTCATATAGCAACACCCCTGGACTAACGACCCAGGTGGGTGCCAAACTAGGGAAAGACAATCTCAGAGTCATACCACTAGTGACCACAAGAGGGAGCCAAAAAGTCTAATTCACAACAGTACCCCCCCTTTAAGGAGGGGTCACCGAACCCTCACCAAGACCACCAGGGCGATCAGGATGAGCAGCGTGAAAGGCACAAACTAAATCGGCCGCATGCACATCAGAGGCAACCACCCAGGAATTATCCTCCTGACCATAGCCCTTCCACTTGACCAGATACTGAAGCCTCCGTCTGGAGAGACGAGAATCCAAGATTTTCTCCAACACGTACTCCAACTCGCCCTCAACCAACACCGGAGCAGGAGGCTCAACAGAGGGAACCACAGGTACAACGTACCGCCGCAACAAAGACCTATGGAACACGTTGTGAATGGCAAACGACACCGGAAGATCCAAGCGAAAGTATACAGGATTAAGGATTTCCAATATCTTGTAAGGACCGATGAAGCAAGGCTTGAATTTAGGAGAGGAGACCTTCATAGGAACAAATCGAGAAGACAGCCATACCAAATCCCCAACACGAAGTCGGGGACCCACACCGAGGCGGCGGTTGGCAAAACGCTGAGCCTTCTCCTGTGACAACTTCAAGTTGTCCACCACATGATTCCAAATCTGCTGCAACCTATCCACCACAGAATCTACCCCAGGACAGTCAGAAGGCTCCACATGTCCCGAGGAAAAACGAGGATGGAAACCAGAGTTGCAGAAAAATGGCGAGACCAAAGTAGCGGAACTAGCCCGATTATTAAGGGCAAACTCAGCCAACGGCAAGAAGGTCACCCAATCATCCTGATCCGCAGAAACAAAACACCTCAAATAAGCCTCCAAAGTTTGATTAGTTCGCTCCGTTTGTCCATTAGTCTGAGGATGAAAGGCAGACGAAAACGACAAATCAATGCCCATCTTAGCGCAAAAGGATCGCCAGAACCTGGAAACAAACTGGGATCCTCTGTCAGACACGATATTCTAAGGAATGCCGTGTAAACGAACCACATTCTGAAAGAACAAAGGAACCAGATCGGAAGAGGAAGGCAGCCTAGGCAAAGATACCAAATGGACCATCTTGGAAAAGCGATCACATACCACCCAGATGACAGACATGCCCTGAGACACCGGAAGATCTGAAATGAAATCCATGGAAATGTGTGTCCAAGGCCTCTTCGGGACAGGCAAGGGCAAGAGCAACCCGCTGGCACGAGAACAGCAAGGTTTAGCTCGAGCACAAGTCCCACAGGACTGCACAAATGACCGCACATCCCGCGACAAGGAAGGCCACCAAAAGGACCTAGCCACCAAATCTCTAGTGCCAAAAATTCCCGGATGCCCTGCCAACACCGAGGAATGAACCTCGGAAATGACTCTGCTGGTCCATTTAACAGGAACAAACAGTCTGTCAGGTGGACAAGAGTCAGGTCTACCAGCCTGAAATCTCTGCAACACACGTCGCAAATCCGGAGAAATGGCTGACAAGATTACTCCCTCTTTAAGAATACCAACTGGTTCTGCGACTCCAGGAGAGTCAGGCACAAAGCTCCTTGAAAGAGCATCAGCCTTCACATTCTTTGAACCTGGTAAATACGAGACCACAAAGTCAAAACGGGAGAAAAACAATGACCAACGGGCCTGTCTAGGATTCAGGCGTTTAGCAGACTCGAGATACATCAGATTTTTGTGATCAGTCAAGACCACCACACGATGCTTAGCACCCTCGAGCCAATGACACCACTCCTCAAATGCCCAATTCATGGCCAGCAACTCCCGATTGCCAACATCATAATTCCGCTCAGCAGGCGAAAACTTCCTAGAGAAAAAAGCACATGGTCTCATTACAGAGCAACCAGGGCCTCTCTGCGACAAAACAGCCCCTGCCCCAATCTCAGAAGCATCCACTTCAACCTGAAAGGGAAGTGAGACATCAGGCTGGCACAAAACAGGCGCTGAAGTAAACCGGCGCTTCAACTCTTGGAAAGCCTCCACGGCTACAGGAGCCCAGTTAGCAACATCAGAACCTTTCTTGGTCATATCCGTCAAAGGTTTAACAACGCTAGAAAAATTAGCGATAAAACGACGGTAGAAGTTAGCAAAGCCCAAGAACTTCTGAAGACTCTTAACTGACGTGGGTTGAGTCCAATCATGAATAGCTCGGAACTTGACTGGGTCCATCTCCACCGCAGAAGGGGAGAAAATAAAACCCAAAAAGGGAACCTTCTGTACTCCAAAGAGACACTTTGAGCCCTTAACAAACAAAGCATTCTCACGCAAAACCTGAAACACCATCCTGACCTGCTCTACATGCGAGTCCCAATCATCAGAAAAAAACAGAATATCATCCAGATAAACAATCATAAATTTATCCAGATACTTCCGGAAAATATCATGCATAAAGGACTGAAACACTGAAGGAGCATTAGAGAGCCCAAAAGGCATCACCAAGTACTCAAAATGACCTTCGGGCGTATTAAATGCAGTTTTCCATTCATCTCCTTGCTTAATGCGCACAAGGTTGTACGCACCACGAAGATCTATCTTTGTGAACCACTTGGCACCTTTAATCCGGGCAAACAAGTCCGACAACAGAGGCAAAGGATACTGAAATTTAACAGTGATTTTATTCAGAAGCCGATAGTCAATACAAGGTCTCAAAGATCCGTCCTTCTTGGCCACAAAAAAGAATCCCGCACCAAGAGGGGAAGAGTATGGACGGATATGCCCCTTTTCCAGAGACTCCTTGATGTACGAACGCATTGCGGCATGCTCAGGTACAGACAGATTAAATAATCTTCCCTTAGGAAATTTACTACCCAGAATCAAATCTATAGCGCAGTCACAGTCCCTATGAGGAGGAAGAGCACTGGACCTGGACTCGCTGAATACATCCTGATAATCAGACAAATACTCAGGAACTTCCGAAGGAGTAGAGGAAGCAATAGACACCGGCGGGGAATCACCATGAATTCCCTGACAGCCCCAACTTGACACAGACATTGCCTTCCAATCCAAGACTGGATTATGGGTCTGTAACTATGGCAGACCCAAAACGACCAAATCATGCATTTTATGCAGAGCAAGAAAACGAATCACCTCCCGATGTTCAGGAGTCATGCACATGGTTACCTGTGTCCAAAACTGCGGTTTATTTTCCGCCAATGGCGTAGCATCAATACCTCTAAGAGGGATAGGATTTACCAATGGCTCAAGAACAAAACCACAGCGCTTGGCAAACGACAGATCCATAAGACTCAGGGCAGCACCTGAATCCACAAACGCCATAACAGGGTAGAAAGACAATGAGCAAATTAAAGTCACAGACAAAATAAATTTAGGTTGCAAATTACCAATGGTGACAGGGCTTACAACCCTTGTAAGGCGTTTAGAGCATGCTGATATAACATGTGTAGAATCACCACAGTAAAAACACAACCCATTCTGCCGTCTATGATTTTTCCGTTCATTTCTAGTCTGAATTCTATCACATTGCATTAAATCAGGTGTTTGTTCAGACAACACCACCAGAGGATTAGCAGTTTTGCGCTCCCGCAAACGCCGGTCAATTTGAATAGCCAGCGCCATGGAATCATTCAGACTTGTAGGAATGGAGAAACCCACCATCACATTCTTAATGGCTTCAGAAAGGCCATTTCTGAAATTTGCGGCCAGAGCACACTCATTCCACTGAGTAAGCACGGACCATTTCCGAAATTTTTGGCAATACACTTCAGCTTCATCCTGGCCCTGAGAAATAGCCAGCAAGGCTTTTTCTGCCTGAATTTCAAGATTGAGTTCCTCGTAAAGCAATCCGAGCGCCAGAAAAAACGCATCAATATTCGCCAATGCCGGATCACCTGGCGCTAGCGAGAAAGCCCAATCCTGAGGGTCGCCCCTTAAGAAAGAGATAACAATTTTAACTTGCTGAGCTGAGTCTCCAGACGAACGGGGTCTCAGAGAAAGAAACAATTTACAATTATTCCTGAAATTCCTAAACTTAAATTGATCTCCAGGGAACAGTTCAGGAATAGGTATTTTAGGTTCAGACATAGGACTACTGGTAACAAAATCTTGTATGCCCTGCACACGAGCAGCAAGCTGATCCACACTTGTAATCAGAGTCTGGACATTCATGTCTGCAGCAAGCTTAAGCCACTCAGAGGTAAAGGGGAGGAAGAAAGAGAGGAAAAAAAAAACCTCAGAATTTCCTTTCTTATTATCCCACTTCTGCAATGCATTAAACATTCAACTTTGGCCTGGCATACTGTTATGACCCCAATGGCAGAGGGTCTCTGCAATAAATACCAAGTCTGCAAACACAAAAATCTAGCTCATAGGGCAGTGGTAACTGGGCTGACCGTATATCTAATCCTAGCACCACAAATAGCAGCAGCCGGGGAACGTGCCTACGTTGGTTCTAGACGTCTTGCGCCAGCCGGAGAACTAACTAACCCTAGAAGGGAAAAGATAGACCTTTCTTGCCTCCAGAGAAAAGACCCCAAAAGTTGGACACAAGCCCCCAACAAATAATAACGGTGAGGTAAGAAGAAAAGACAAACGTAAGAATGAACTAGGTATTTAGCAAAGAGAGGCCCACTGACTAATAGCAGAATATAGTAAGATGACTTATACGGTCAGCAAAAACCCTATCAAAAATATCCACGCTGGATATTCAAGAACCCCCGAACCGTCTAACGGCCCGGGGGGAGAATACCAGCCCCCTAGAGCTACCAGCAAAATCAGGAATCACATTTAGTACAAGCTGGACAAAAAATAAGAGCAATACAAATAACCAAAAAACAAGGAAGCAGGACTTAGCTTAATTTTGCATGAACCAGGACCAGCAGACAGGAGCAAACAGAAAGGACTGATTACAACGATGCCAGGCACCAGACTAAGAATTCAGGAAGTTCATATAGCAACACCCCTGGACTAACGACCCAGGTGGGTGCCAAACTAGGGAAAGACAATCTCAGAGTCATACCACTAGTGACCACAAGAGGGAGCCAAAAAAGTCTAATTCACAACAGCTGCCATCCATCCGACAACGGCTTCAATTTGGTCTTCACGCAGCAGCAGTGTACGGCGCTCTCTGACAAAGCTGCGCATGAAGGACTGTTCCCTGCTGAAACTAGGTGATGATGAGTCACCGGTGCCCGCAGCAGGCACAGAATCCCCACGTCCTCTCCCTGCTCCGCGCCCACGCCCACGTGCCTTACTCCCTGCCTTCTTCATCTTGGTTGACTGATAAAGATAAGCAGAAAAGTACTAACGGCTTAGTGTGCTTATTCCTGAACAGCTCCTAACAGGTATAAGAAACACTAATTTTCTAAAGTGTGGACTAGACTTTAATATGAGCTAATGTGGCCTACACAACTGTAAAGTGGTGTGTTTGGTGAACTTTATTATTTATTTATTTTTGGGGGGCTGAACTTGACAAAAGGGCGAGCTGCACTCACACGGAGACCGTGCAGACAGCCGTAAACGGCGCTGCAAGGCCCCAAAAACCTCCTCTACGTTATCCTATGTAGTGTTTTTCCACAATTTAGCTGGATACGGGTGGAAAGCCACTAATAGGAATTATTTGAAAAAATGTGCAGCGGGCTGCACTATTTGCAAAAAAGGACAATGGAATGGATAGAACTGTATGAGTCAGTGAACCACCCTGAGCTGGATACAACCGGCTGTGGCTGCACACAGACTACAGGGCGAGCTGCACTCACACGGAGACCGTGCAGACAGCTGTAAATGGCACTGCAAGGCCCCAAAAACCTCCTCTACGTTATCCTATGTAGTGTTTTTCCACAATTTAGCTGGATACGGGTGGAAAGCCACTAATAGGAATTATTTGAAAAAATGTGCAGTGGGCTGCACTATTTGCAAAAAAGGACAATGGAATGGATAGAACTGTATGAGTCAGTGAACCACCCTGAGCTGGATACAACCAGCTATGGCTGCACACAGAGTACAGAGTGGGCTGCACTCACTCACACACACACAGAGACCTTGCAGATGGCTGTGAAAACAGCGCTGCAAGGCAAAAGCAAGGTGAACACACAGCGGTTGCTAAATTAGCCTGGGAAAAGCACAAAGAAGCAAATCGCTAACTCAATTGGCCCTCAGTCAGAACAGTGTCCTATGCCTAACTGAATTCACAGCAGTGAGCCCAAAATGGCGCCAGCGACTGTTAAACTGCAGCATGACATAATTTCAGCAGCCAATCACAGCCTTGCCAGTAGTTTCATGCCCACCATGCTGAACAGGATGTGCCCACACTTGTAATCAGTCCTCATTGGCTGAATTCATGCTGTTTGAATTGAGAACTTCCGATTCCGGTATCCGATATGCGGCAAGTATCGGATCTCGGTATCGGAATTCCGATACCGCAAATATCGGCCGATACCCGATACTTGCGGTATCGGAATGCTCAACACTACAGATGACCTGACTTTTTTCAAGAACATTAGTGGTGTCAACACTCTGGAGTATACAGACGGGTATGAGGATGAGAATTTGTCTGAATAGTAGTTTGGTATGTGATTGATCAAGTCCTGGAATTAATTGTCAGATGACCTGACTTTTTTTCAAGAACATTTGTGGGGCCACAGTCTGGAGTATACAGATGTGGTTATATAGATGACTAGATGGTAGCCCGATTCTAACGCATTGGGTATTCTAGAATATGTATGTAGTTTATTTCTGAAGATTTTAGAATAATACATTGAATACACAGGATTCGGCCGGCGGCGACCAATTAGCGAAGCGTGGTTCAAATCCTGTGCTAATTCACGGCCAGACTGCGCCTGTCGCTGATTGTTCACGGCTAGTATATAGCACAGCCACATAGTATATAACAGCCCATGTAGTAAATAGCACAGCCACGTAGTATATTGCACAGCCACGTAGTATATTGCACAGCCACGTAGTATATAGCACAACCACTGTTGTGAATTCTGCTTTTGGGTTCCCTCCGGTGGTGGTAGGTGGTAATGCAGTTGTCCCTGAGTTGCAGTCCTGGTCAGGTGTTTCTGCTGATTGCAGTTCTGACTGGGGTATTTAGGTGTGCAGGATCCATTAGTCCTTGCCAGTTGTCAATTGTTGTTGGGAGGTGTTTGACCTCTGCCTGGTTCCTCCTGCCTTTCTGCCAAATCAGCAAAGATAAGTGTCTGGTTTTTTTTCTGTGGCACACATGCTGTGTGCTTCATGATTCAGTGCTATTCTTTTGTGTTTTCTTGTCCAGCTTAGATTGTGTCAGTATTTTCTCAGTCTTGTTGGATTCTCTGGAGTGGCAGATATACATTCCATGTCTATAGTTAGATTGTGGAACTTTTTGTATTATCTGCTGTGGATATTTTTGGAAGGGTTTTAATACTGACCGCTTAGTATTCTGTCCTATCCTTTCCTATTTAGCTAGAGTGGCCTCTTTTGCTAAATCTTGTTTTCTGCCTGCGTGTGTCTTTTCTTCTCCTACTCACAGTCAATATTCGTGGGGGCTGCCTATCCTTTGGGGTTCTGCTCTGAGGCAAGGTAGTATTCCTATTTCCATCTATAGGGGTATTTAGTCTTCCGGCTGTGTCGAGGTGTCTAGGGTTTTTTAGGCACACCCCACGGCTACTTCTAATTGCGGTGTTAGTTCAGGATCTGCGGTCAGTATAGTTTCCACCTACTCCAGAGAAAGTTTCATGCGGCTCCAAGGTCACCGGATCACAACAGTACAACTGGCCAATAATGAGCTAAATGCATCTCAGAAGAAGGGAAGAAAGGTGTTGAGCCATTTTTTTTTCTGCAGTCTGTATTGTCTTTTTTTCCCTCTTTATCTATGGGTGGCTGAGGAGTCTTGTGCTAGCATGGATGTTCAGGAATTAGCTTCTCGTGTACACCAGCTTGCTGCTAGGGTACAGGGTTTTTCTGATTATATTGTTCAGACTCCTGATTTAGAACCGAAGATTCCTACTCCTGATTTGTTTTTTGGTGACAGGTCCAAATTTTTGAGTTTTAAAAACAATTGTAAACTGTTTTTTGCTTTGAGACCTCGATCCTCCGGTGATTCCATTCAGCAGGTTAAAATCGTCATCTCCCTGCTGCGTGGTGATCCACAGGATTGGGCATTTTCCCTGGAATCTGGGAATCCTGCTTTGCTTAATGTAGACTCCTTTTTTCAGGCTTTAGGATTATTATATGATGAACCGAATTCTGTGGATCAAGCGGAGAAGACCTTGTTGGCCTTGTCTCAGGGTCAAGAGGCGGCAGAATTGTATTGTCAGAAATTTAGAAAATGGTCTGTGTTGACTAAATGGAATGATGATGCTTTGGCGGCAATTTTCAGAAAGGGTCTTTCTGAATCCGTTAAAGATGTTATGGTGGGGTTTCCCACGCCTTCCGGTCTGAGTGATTCTATGTCTCTGGCCATTCAGATATATCGGCGTTTGTGGTAGCGTAGAACTGTGCGCGCTGTGGCGTCGTCCTCAGAGCCAATTCCTGAGCCAATGCAGTGTGATAGGATTCTGTCTAGGACAGAACGACAAGGACTCAGACGTCAGAATAGGTTGTGTTATTATTGTGGCGACGTTTCTCATGTCATTTCAGTCTGCCCTAAGCGGACAAAAAGAATCGCTAGTTCATTCACCACCAGTACTGTACAACCTAAATTTCTGTTATCGGTGTCCTTGATCTGCTTATTGTCATCATTTTCTGTCATGGCGTTTGTGGATTCAGGCACCGCCTTGAACTTAATGGATTTTGAGTTTGCCAGGCATTGTGGTTTTCCCTTGCAGCCTTTGCAGAACCCTATTCCTTTAAGGGGGATTGATGCTACACCTTTGGCTAAAAATAAGCCTCAGTTTTGGACACAGGTGACCATGCACATGGTGCCAGCCCATCAGGAAGATTGTCGATTTCTGGTGTTGCATAATTTGCATGATGTTATCGTGCTGGGTTTTCCGTGGTTGCAGGTACATAATCCTGTGTTGGATTGGAAGTCTATGTCTGTGACTAGTTGGGGTTGTCAGGGGGTTCATAATGATGTTCCTTTGATGTCAATCTCCTCTTCTTCCTCTTCTGAAATTCCAGAGTTTTTGTATGATTTTCAGGATGTATTCGATGAGCCCAAGTCCAGTTCCCTTCCACCGCACAGGGACTGTGATTGTGCGATTGACTTGATTCCAGGCAGTAAGTTTCCTAAGGGCCGACTTTTCAACCTGTCTGTGCCTGAACATACCGCCATGCGGAGTTATGTTAAGGAGTCTTTGGAGAAAGGGCATATTCAGCCATCTTCTTCACCATTGGGAGCGGGATTTTTTTTTGTTGCTAAGAAGGATGGCTCCTTGAGACCTTGTATTGATTATCGCCTCTTGAATAAGATCACGGTCAAGTTTCAATACCCTTTACCTTTGATTTCTGATTTGTTTGCTAGGATTAAGGGGGCTAGTTGGTTTACTAAGATTGACCTTCGGGGGGCATATAATCTTGTTCGTATTAAACAGGGTGATGAATGGAAAACTGCGTTTAATACGCCCAAAGGCCATTTTGAATACCTTGTGATGCCATTCAGGCTCACTAATGCTCCATTGGTTTTTCAATCCTTCATGCATGATATCTTCCGGACTTATATTGATAAATTCTTGATTGTATATTTGGACGATATTTTGATTTTTTCCGATGATTGGGAGTCTCATGTGGAACAGGTCAGGATGGTATTTCAGATCCTTCGTGACAATGCTTTGTTTGTGAAGGGGTCTAAGTGCCTCTTTGGGGTGCAGAAGGTTTCTTTTTTGGGCTTCATTTTTTCTCCCTCATCTATGGAGATGGATCCGGTTAAGGATCAGGCCATTTATGATTGGATTTAACCCACATCCGTGAAGAGCCTTCAGAAATTTTTGGGTTTTGCAAATTTTTATCGCCGTTTCATTGCTAATTTCTCCAGCGTGGTTAAACCCTTGACCGATTTGACGAAGAAAGGCGCTGATGTGGCGAATTGGTCCTCTGTGGCTGTCTCTGCCTTTCAGGAGCTTAAACGCCAATTTACTTCTGCTCCGATGTTGCGCCAACCAGATGTTTCCCTTCCGTTTCAGGTTGAGATTGACGCCTTTGAGATTGGGGCAGGGGCCGTTTTGTCTCAGAGGGATTCTGTGGGTTCCTTGATGAAACTGTGTGCCTTCTTCTCCCGCAAGTTTTCACCTGCTGAACGCAATTATGATGTCGGCAATCGGGAGTTGTTGGCTATGAAGTGGGCGTTTGAGGAGTGGCGACATTGGCTTGAGGGAGCTAAGCATCGTATTGTGGTCCTGACTGATCATAAGAATCTGATTTACCTCGAGTCTGCCAAACGGCTGATTCCTAGACAGGCTCGATGGTCCTTGTTTTTTTCCCATTTTGATTTTGTGGTTTCGTATCTTCCGGGTTCTAAGAATATTAAGGCTGATGCCCTTTCTAGGAGTTTTTTGCCTGATTCTCCTGAGGTCCTTGAACCGGTCGGCATTCTGAAAGAAGGGGTGGTCCTTTCTGCCATTTCCCCTGATTTACGGCGGGTTCTTCAATTTCAGGCTGACAGACCTGACCGCTGTCCTGTGGGGAAATTGTTTGTTCCTCACAGATGGACTAGTAGAGTGATTTCTGAGGTTCACTGTTCCGTGTTGGCTGGTCATCCTGGTATTTTTGGTACCAGAGATTTGGTTGGTAGGTCCTTTTGGTGGCCTTCCTTGTCGCGTGACGTGCGTTCTTTTGTGCAGTCCTGTGGGACTTGTGCGCGGGCCAAGCCTTGTTGTTCCCATGCTAGTGGGTTACTTTTGCCATTGCCGGTCCCTGAGAGGCCCTGGATGCATATTTCTATGGATTTTATTTCTGATCTTCCGGTTTCCCAGAGGATGTCGGTTATCTGGGTTGTTTGTGTCCGGTTTTCTAAGATGGTTCATTTGGTGCCTTTGCCTAAATTGCCTTCCTCTTCAGATTTGGTTCCGTTGTTTTTTCAGCATGTGGTTCGTTTGCATGGTATTCCGGAGAATATTGTGTCCGACAGAGGTTCCCAGTTTGTTTCTAGGTTTTGGCGGGCCTTTTGTGCTAGGCTGGGCATTGATTTGTCTTTTTCTTCTGCATTTCATCCTCAGACAAATGGCCAGACCGAGCGAACTAATCAGACCTTGGAGACCTATTTGAGATGCTTTGTGTCTGCTGATCAGGATGATTGGGTGGCCTTTTTGCCATTGGCCGAGTTTGCCCTTAATAATCAGGCTAGTTCAGCTACTTTGGTTTTGCCTTTCTTTTGTAATTTTGGTTTTCATCCTCGTTTTTCTTCTGGGCAGGTTGAGCCTTCTGACTGTCCTGGTGTGGATTCTGTGGTTGACAAGTTGCAGCAGATTTGGGCTCATGTGGTGGACAATTTGGTGTTGTCTCAGGAGGAGGCTCAACGTTTTGCTAACCGTCGTCGGTGTGTTGGTTCCCGGCTTCGGGTTGGGGATCTGGTTTGGTTGTCTTCCCGTCATGTTCCTATGAAGGTTTCTTCCCCTAAGTTTAAGCCTCGGTTTATTGGTCCTTATAGGATTTCTGGGATTATTAATCCGGTGTCTTTTCGATTGGCGCTTCCGGCCTCTTTTGCTATCCATAATGTCTTCCATAGATCTTTATTGCAGAAATATGTGGTGCCCATTGTTCCCTCTGTTGATCCTCCGGCCCCTGTGTTGGTTGGTGGGGAGTTGGAGTATGTGGTTGAGAAGATTTTGGATTCTCGTTTTTCGAGGTGGAGGCTTCAGTACCTTGTCAAATGGAATGGTTATGGCCAGGAGGATAATTCTTGGGTTTTTGCTTCTGATGTCCATGCTGCTGATTTGGTCCGTGCCTTTCATTTGGCTCATCCTGATCGGCCTGGGGGCGCTGGTGAGGGTTCAGTGACCCCTCCTCAAGGGGTGGGTACTGTTGTGAATTCTGCTTTTGGGTTCCCTCCGGTGGTGGTAGGTGGTAATGCAGTTGTCCCTGAGTTGCAGTCCTGGTCAGGTGTTTCTGCTGATTGCAGTTCTGACTGGGGTATTTAGGTGTGCAGGATCCATTAGTCCTTGCCAGTTGTCAATTGTTGTTGGGAGGTGTTTGACCTCTGCCTGGTTCCTCCTGCCTTTCTGCCAAATCAGCAAAGATAAGTGTCTGTTTTTTTTCTGTGGCACACATGCTGTGTGCTTCATGATTCAGTGCTATTCTTTTGTGTTTTCTTGTCCAGCTTAGATTGTGTCAGTATTTTCTCAGTCTTGTTGGATTCTCTGGAGTGGCAGATATACATTCCATGTCTTTAGTTAGATTGTGGAACTTTTTGTATTATCTGCTGTGGGTATTTTTGGAAGGGTTTTTATACTGACTGCTTAGTATTCTGTCCTATCCTTTCCTATTTAGCTAGAGTGCCTCTTTTGCTAAATCTTGTTTTCTGCCTGCGTGTGTGTTTTCTTCTCCTATTCACAGTCAATATTCGTGGGGGCTGCCTATCCTTTGGCGTTCTGCTCTGAGGCAAGGTAGTATTCCTATTTCCATCTATAAGGGTATTTAGTCCTCCGGCTGTGTCGAGGTGTCTAGGGTTTGTTAGGCACACCCCACGGCTACTTCTAGTTGGGGTGTTAGTTCAGGATCTGCGGTCAGTATAGTTTCCACCTAGTCCAGAGAAAGTTTCATGTGGCTCCAAGGTCACCGGATCACAACAAACCACATAGTATATAGCACAGCCCACGTAGTATATAGCACAGCCCACGGAATATATAGCACAGCCCACGGAGTATATAGCACAGCCCACGGAGTATATAGCACATCCCGCGGAGTGTATAACAGCCCACATAGCATATAATACAGCCACGTAGTATATAACAGCCCACGCACGTAGTGTATAACACAGGCCACGTAGTGTATAACACAGGCCATGTAGTGTATAACACAGGCCACGTAGTGTATAACACAGGCCACGTAGTGTATAACACAGCCCACGTAGTATATAGCACAGCCATGTAGTATATTGCACAGCCCATGTTGTATATAGCAGCCCATGTTGTATATTGCACAGCCCCGTGGTATATTGCACAGCCCACGCAGTATATTGCACAGCCCATGTTGTATATTGCACAGCCCACGTAGTACATAGCAATGTGGGCATCATATCCCTGTTAAAAAAAAGAATTAAAATAAAAAATAGTGATATACTCACCTTCCGTTGGCCCCGGATCCAGGCGAAGCGGTTACTGACGTTCCTCGCTCCCTCCGGTCTCAAGAGTGCATTGCGTTCTCGCGAGATGATGACATAGCAGCCTCGCGAGACTGCTACGTCATCATCTCGCGAGATCGCAATGCATGGAGTGGTCACCGGAGCGTCGTGAGGAGTGGGGAAGGCCTGTTCTGGATCCGAGGGGCCGACGGACGGTGAGTATATAACGATTTTTTATTTTTTTAATTATTTTTTACATTAGATCTTTTTATTATTGATGCTGCATAGGCATCAAAAATGAGAAGAATTAAAATTATATAAAAAAAATCTGACATTGGGGATGACACAGAACTGCTGGGGGGGGGGGAGGTAATCAATGAGGTTTATGGGGTTTGCAGACGCAAACGTAGAAATGATATTTTGTCACTTTCTTTTCTGACAGGGCAGGACTCGGACGTAGTGTATCTCTCTTCTCATCCAAAACAGAAAGAAGAGAGAGGCACATTCCATGTACTGTCATATCTACTAATATTGGGGGCTTTTGATCACTGTGATAGGGTCTATCACAGTAATCAAAAGCCAGCAGCCAATGACAAAATTCCCAGCGCTTGCCGGGTGCAGGCAGATCTTGGTGGGCGCACTACGCATGTGACCACCATTTTCTTTTTGCATAAGGAAGGAGGGAGGGTGGGGAACCAGGGATCAGTGATCCGGTACCAAAGGTACCGTGGGGACTTGGTGGACCCCATTTCTCTCTTTACTGATATGCTAGATCATGTCAGAAGAGACTGAAATTGATTCTAAATTGGCCTTTTTTATGTGATCACCATTATTCAGTGAATAACGGCGATCACATGACAGAGGACAGTAAAAACCCGGCCTGATCATGTTCCCCAGTGTCTCAGCTACCCCCCAGTAGCTGAGACCCCAGAGATTTTCTTTATTTCTCAACACCGCTAAAAAACGGCGCTGAGAAATAAGTACTCTTAACTGCCACCATTAAAAGGCATATCATCGATCATTAAGGGATTAAAAATCAGTGCCTTAGACTTCTTTCACATATAGCTTTTTACCAATATCTTATTTTTAAATTTTATTGGGTTCTTTCTATTTTTTGAAAACTAAGGGGTAACATTTATCCTTGTAGAGAGTGACAACGAAGACCTGGCATGTCACTATTAGGCCGGCGTCACACTGGCGAGTTTTACGGACGTAAGAGCGCAGAAATTACGTCCGTAAAACTCGCAAAATAAACGGCACAATTATTCTCAATGGGGCTGCTCCTATCAGCCGTATATTACGGTTCAGTATTATACGGCTTTCTACGGCCGTACAAAATCGCAGCATGCTGCGTTTGTCAGCGTATTGCGCAAAAAATTTGCCAATGAAAGTCTATGGGGGCGAGAAAAATACGGATTCCACACGGACCAGCAGTGTGACTTGCGAGAAATACGCAGCGGTGTTAGTGAAAAGTCGGTAATTCAATTGCCGGCTTTTCATTTCTCCTGCCTAAACCCGACAGGATATGAGACATGGTTTACATACAGTAAACCATCTCATATCCCCATTTTTTTTGCATATTCCACACTACTAATGTTAGTAGTGTGTATATGCAAAATTTCAGCGCTGTAGCTGCTAAAATAAAGGGTTAAATGGCGGAAAAAATTGGCGTGGGCTCCCGCGCAATTTTCTCCGCCAGAATGGTAAAGCCAGTGACTGAGGGCAGATATTAATAGCCAGGAGAGGGTCCATGGTTATTGGCCCCCCCGTGGCTAAAAACATCTGCCCCCAGCCACCCCAGAAAAGGCACATCTGGAAGATGCGCCTATTCTGGCACTTGGCCACTCTCTTCCCACTCCCTGTAGTGGTGGGATATGGGGTAATGAAGGGTTAATGCCACCTTGCTATTGTAACATGACATTAAGCCAGATTAATAATGGAGAGGCGTCAATTATGACACCTATCCATTATTAATCCAATTGTTTGAAAGGGTTAAAAAACACACACACACATATGATTTAAAAGTATTTTAATGAAATAAACACACAGGTTGTTGTAATAATTTATTGCTCTCTCAATCCATTTGCAGGCCCTCGCTTTGCAAAATAATAAAAGCACAAGATGCATACCTTCTGATGTCCGATCACGTCCCACGAGGTAATCCATCTGAAGGGGTTAACTAATATTACAGGCACGAGCTGCGATAAACCACTCGCTCGTGCCTGTAATCCCCGGGTGCTGAAAGGAAAGCTGGATCTGTACTTACATTCAGTCGCGGTGATGCACCCCTGCTGGATGTTCTCATGAACTGCAGCCTGGGAACTTTTTCCCACGCTTCAGGTCATATGAGGACATCCACCAGGGGGCGCATCACCGCGACTGAAGGAAATGTAGGTCATTGACCTACATTTCATTCATTCACCGGGGATTACAGGCACGGAGCACAGCTGCATTTGCAGAGCTCCTGCTTGTAAATTATTTTAACCCCTTCAGATGGATTACATCGTGGGACGTGACGGTTCAGCTGAGGGTATGTATCTTGTGCGTTTATTATTTTGCCAAGTGAGGGCCTGCAAATGGATTGAGAGAGCAATAAATTATTAAAACAACCGCTGTGTTTATTTCATTAAAATACTTTTAAATCATGTGTGTGTGTGTTTTTTAACCCTTTCATACAATTGGATTAATAATGGATAGGTGTCATAATTGACGCCTCTCCATTATTAATCTGGCTTAATGTCACCTTACAATAGCAAGGTGGCATTAACCCTTCATTACCCCATATCCCACTGCTACAGGGGGTGGGAAGAGAGTGGCCAAGTGCCAGAATAGGCGCATCTTCCAGATGTGCCTTTTCTGGGGTGGCTGGGGGCAGATGTTTTTAGCCACGGGGGGGCCAATAACCATGGACCCTCTCCTGGCTATTAATATCTGCCCTCAGTCACTGGCTTTACCATTCTGGTGGAGAAAATTGTGCGGGAGCCCTCGCCAATTTTTTCCGCCATTTAACCCTTTATTTTAGCAGCTACAGCGCTGAAATTTTGCATATACACACTACTAACATTAGTAGTGTGGAATATGCAAAAAAAAAAAGGGGATATGAGATGGTTTACTGTATGTAAACCATGTCTCATATCCTGTCGGGTTTGTGCAGGAGAAATGAAAAGCCGGCAATTGAATTATCGGCTGTTCACAGATATCGCGCTGAATGAAATATAAATACAGAATATATATATATGTGTCTTAATGACATATATATATATATATATATATATATATATATATATATACTGTATATATATTTTCCCAAACATTTGAGCACATAAATCCATTAGATGTCGGTTTTGCAAGCCTGCGCGAAAATCTCGCAGTACGGATGCCATACGGATTACATACGGAGGATGCCATGCGCAAAATACGCTGACACACCCTGACTACGGATCAATATTTTGGGAACATTTCTCCGTATTACGGCCGTAGTACGGACGTATAATACGTGGCGTATTGTCTTACGCCAAGTGTGACGCCGGCCTCAGACTAATAGGCCATGTGCGCTCCTCTGAGAAATTAAATATGCAAATTGTCTCTTCAGAGAGGTAGAGGATTTGAAATCTAGTGCCACCTATTGGAATAACAATAAGCAAAAACCTAACCGATGGTGTAAGAATCCAATCAATATAATGTAAATCAGCAGGAAAAGATATACAGTATATTAGGTCAACAGCATAATGCAACAAAACACACATAAAATGACAAAATAAACCAGTGCAATTACTAAAATGATTTAGTCTCTCCCATAATGCTGTCAGAGGGGGCTGTCCATAAGTTGATGAAGTGACAGTAATCATACGGGTACTACTATGCTTCCTGTTGTGCACCATGTGAGGTCTACCGTCCTAAGAAGGACAATACCCAAGTGTGATCCTGTCCTATTAAATGTCCCTAACTTCTCCAGCTCAACGTGTTTCGTCCACGTGTAACGGGGGACTCCTCAGGGGAGTTAAAAAAATAATTGAGGACAATATAAAGGGGGTAAAATAAATGTAAGGCCCTGAGAAAAAGTAAAAAGGGGCATACAGATAAGGGCTTATGATGTCAAGGCACCCTAAGGGTTGGCATAGTGCTGCACAACAAGAGGACAAGATCTAGAGCTTAGACCTAGCTTTTTACCGAGCCAAAGCAGATTTCATAAGAGGTATTTGCTAATATCAATCTTATTACACCTACTACATATTTATGTTTTTAGCCTGTACGCAGAATATGCCTTAGGGTATGTTTCCACGTGCAGGAAATGCTGCGTGTTTGACACTGCGCAGAGTCGCAGCGTCAAACACGCAGCGTCCAGATGTTACAGCATAGTGCAGGGGATTTTATGAAATCCCATCTCCACTATGCGTGGTAGTACACACCAGGCGGCCCTGCGATTCCGGACATGCTGCGCGTCTTTTAAGATCGCAGCATGTCTGTTTACCTTGCGGCGATGCTGCGCCGCTGCAAGGTAAATCACAGGGCCCTATGTGTGGGGTGCGATGATGCCGGATGTGTGCAATGAACAAATCCGGCATCATCGCGTCACAGAAGGGGGCAGGGCTTAGGGCGGAGCGGGTTTGCTGCTCCGTCCAAACCGCCGGCCATCCTGAAGGTGGACACGTACCCTCAGATTTTTAAATGATGTTGGTCCAATCCACAAGACCTTTGCTAGACATCAAGATCCACTTTTCCTGGTATACATAAGCAAAGAAATACACTGAACAGCATTCAGCTGCAAAACTAGGAACAGCCACTTGTACAAGCAGTGCAGTTTATCCATAAAAGTAGCTACGCCCAGGGTATGGCAGCATACAACAGCCTCATTCTGTGATGGAAATATATAAAATATAGATTCACTTGCATTTATACATTATATACTAACAGCTAATATATAAATTATAATCAATTGCTTAACCCCTTCATGACCGGAGCTTTTTTCTGTTTTGCGTTTTAGTTTTTTGGTCCCCTCTTTCCCAGAGCCATAACTTTTTATTTTTATGTCAATATGGCCATGTGAGGGCTTATTTTTTGCGGGACGAGTTGTACTTTTAAACAACACCATTTGTTTTACCATGTTGTGTACTAAAAAATAGGAAAAAAATTCCAAGTGCAGAGAAATTGCATAAAAAGTGCAATACCACACTTGATTTTTATTTGGCTTTTTTGCTAGGTTCACTAAATGCTAAAACTGACCTGTAATTATGATTCTCCAGGTCATTATTAGTTCATAGGCACCAAACATGTCTAGGTTCTTTTTTACCTAAGTGGTGAAAAAAAATTCCAAACTTTGCTTAAAAAATAAAAAGATTGCGCCATATTCCGATACCCGTAGCGTCTCCATTTTTCATGATTTTGGGTTGGGTGAGGGCTTATTTTTTTGCACGCCAAGCAGACGTTTTTAATTATACCATTTTGGTGCACATATATTGATCGCCCGTTATTGCATTTTAATGCAATGTCACGGCGACCCAAAAAAAACGTAATTTTGTCGTTTTGACTTTTTTTCTTGTTACGCCGTTTAGCGATCAGGTTAATCCTTTTTTTATTGATAGATTGGACATCTCTGAACAGTGCAATGCAGAATATATGTATGTTTGATTTTATTTTTATTGTTTTATTTTGAATGGGGCGAAAGGGGGGTGATTTGAACTTTTATATTTTTACAATTTTTTTCACATTTTTAAACACTTTTTTTACTTTTGCCATGCTTTACTAGTCTCCATAGGAGACTAGAAGCTGGCACAACTCGATTGGCTCTGCTAGATAGCGGCAATGGTCAGATCGCCTCTATGTAGTAGAATTACTGAGTTGCTGTGAGTGCCAACCACTGGGTGGCTCTCATAGCAATCTGGCAGTGACAATCATAGAGGTCTCCAGTAGACCTCGGGTTGTCATGTCGACATAACGGTGACCTGCGATCACATCATGCGGGTCATCAGTGTGCATATTTCCGTCGCAATTGCTGGAAGCGTCATTTAAATTACGCTGTCAGTGTTTGACGGCGGCATTTAACTAGTTAATAGACGTGTGTGAATCGCAATTCCACGTGTGAGCACATGTCAGCTGTTCAAAACAGCTGATATGTCCTGGGAAAGATGTGGGTTCACTGCTGGAGCCTACATCAAAGTGAGGGTGTCCAAGATCGATGTACTACTACTCTTGATGTCGGAAAGGGGTTAAAATTGCCGCTGAAGACCAGACAATGCCTTGGGACTGTCCAGATATGAAGAGGAACTCAAGATGTCTCAACTTTGGCCTGATTACAGTAAAAGCTACAGTTACACATTAATTGCTTAATCAGCCTGTTGCTCTGCCTTAACCACAATATTCCATATATCTACATAACCAATAACATTGAGAAGCTTGACCATATGATCATTAATTAACCTCCCCTTCTATATGCAACTATATAAACATATGTTACCATAATAAAGCAGAAGTATTGAGAGAATGTTATTCTGTCACCTTGGTGTGTGGTGTCATTCTTCAGAGCTCGAATACTTAATCTTATTGGGAACGGACGCAGCACACAAGGGGATAGTTTTATCCAAACAAATTTATATTAGAATTCAAATCAATGGAACTGAGCTGTAGTAGCTTGTTGGAACAGCCCTCTGTGCATCACACAGAACTCCACAAATCACACATTAATGTCCTTTTCTATTGAATGGTCATCAGTGGTATTATTATCCTAGAGAAGCCTTTTGGACTAGATATTAATGATATTAAATGATTTCGCTATCTTATTTCTGTTTGTTTGCTACATAGCAAGATATAAAAAATAACCATTTTTTTTAAAGTTTTTCCTAAAAGGAAGAATGTATGGATTCTTAGAACCTTCTTAGCCATTGTACATATGTACATTTTATTACAGTTCACAATGCTAAAACTCACACATTTCTTTCATAATAAAATTGGCAGATATATGATAATCAGGTCCTGTAAATCAACCATGTGCCAAAGTTCGTGCCTGTTCTCAAATCAGTAGATTTATTTTTCTTTGACAAATTCCATCTAAGCAGTCATAAAGCCTGCTGTCTAAAACCGCTCACAAATTGTTTTCTCAGGAAGACCCCTTCCCAGAAATAATAAGGAAAATATTCATAAAATACCAAGATAGATGTTTCTTGATTTTTTTATCTCCTCAAGTCACCTTCAAGAAAAAATAAACTGAAGACTTGGTTATGGTATTTGCCAAATAAACAGCAAATCACATTATATAGTTTACATTTATGATTAATATCTCATATACATACGAAAATGCAAACACCAAAATATACAATATTTAAACTAACAGTAAAAATTGTGTCATTTATTTTGTTTCTCTTGTGTATTACAATAACTCATTGCATCAAAGGTTACCGAGACAAAGAAATAATGTTGAAGAGTCATAAATTAGCTGTGAAAAAGTATAGTGAGGCCCCTGTGTAGTTAATGCTGTATATAGCAAAATAAAGGGGTTAAAAATTAACCTTTATTATTAGTTAAAAGATCTACATGCAAAGTAAGTTGCATAGTAAGTAAAAACCATTGTAGATAGCAGAATATATTGCTAGGTATTAAATTACAGTACTCCAAATAACATGCAGATCAATGCCATATACAGGTCCTTCTCAAAAAATTAGCATATAGTGTTAAATTTCATTATTTACCATAATGTAATGATTACAATTAAACTTTCATATATTATAGATTCATTATCAACCAACTGAAATTTGTCAGGTCTTTTATTGTTTTAATACTGATGATTTTGGCATACAACTCCTGATAACCCAAAAAACCTGTCTCAATAAATTAGCATATCAAGAAAAGGTTCTCTAAACGACCTATTACCCTAATCTTCTGAATCAACTAATTAACTCTAAACACATGCAAAAGATACCTGAGGCTTTTAAAAACTCCCTGCCTGGTTCATTACTCAAAACCCCCATCATGGGTAAGGGTACCGTCACACATTGAAATTTTCATCGCTGCGACGGCACGATTCGTGACGTCGCAGCGTCGTATAAGCATCGCTCCAGCGTCGTAGACTGCGGTCACACGTTGCAATCACGGCGCTGGAGCGATGCCGAAGTCCCCGGGTAACCAGGGTAAACATCGGGTAACTAAGCGCAGGGCCGCGCTTAGTAACCCGATGTTTACCCTGGTTACCAGCGTAAACGTAAAAAAACAAACAGTACATACTCACCCGTCGGTGTCCTTCAGGTCCCTTGCCGTCTGCTTCCTGCTCTGAGTGCAGCCGTACAGTGAGAGCAGATCGCAGCACCGCTGCGCTCTGCTCTCACTTTCCGGCCGGCACTCAGAGCAGGAAGCAGATGGCAAGGGACCTGAAGGACACCGACGGGTGAGTATGTACGGTTTGTTTTTTTACGTTTACGCTTGTAACCAGGGTAAACATCGGGTTACTAAGCGCGGCCCTCGCTTAGTTACCCGATGTTTACCCTGGTTACAAGCGAAGACATCGCTGGATCGCTGTCACACACAACGATCCAGCGATGTCAGCGGGTGATCAAGCGACGAAAGAAAGTTCCAAACGATCTGCTACGACGTACGATTCTCAGCAGGGTGTCTGATCGCAGTAGCGTGTCAGACACTGCGATATCGTAACGATATCGCTAGAACGTCACGAATCGTAACGTCGTAGCGATGGAAATTTCAATGTGTGACGGTACCCTAAGACTAGCGACCTGACAGATGTCAAGAAGGCCATCATTGACACCCTCAAGCAAGAGGGTAAGACCCAGAAAGAAATTTCTCAACAAATAGGCTGTTCCCAGAGTGCTGTATCAAGGCACCTCAATGGTAAGTCTGTTGGAAGGCAAAAATGTGGCAGAAAACGCTGTACAACGAGAAGAGGTGACCGGACCCTGAGGAAGATTGTGGAGAAGGACCGATTCCAGACCTTGGGGAACCTGAGGAAGCAGTGGACTGAGTCAGGTGTGGAAACATCCAGAGCCACCGTGCACAGGCGTGTGCAGGAAATGGGCTACAGGTGCCGCATTCCCCAGGAAAAGCCACTTTTGAACCATAAACAGCGGCAGAAGCGCCTGACCTGGGCTACAGAGAAGCAGCACTGGACTGTTGCTAAGTGGTCCCAAGTACTTTTTTCTGATGAAAGCAAATTTTGCATGTCATTCGGAAATCAAGGTGCCAGAGTCTGGAGGAAGACTGGGGAGAAGGAAATGCCAAAATGCCTGAAGTCCAGTGTCAAGTACCCACAGTCAGTGATGGTGTGGGGTACCATGTCAGCTGCTGGTGTTGGTCCACTGTGTTTCATCAAGGGCAGGGTCAATGCAGCTAGCTATCAGGAGATTTTGGAGCACTTCATGCTTCTATCGGCTGAAATGCTTTATGGAGATGAAGATTTCATTTTTCAGCACGACCTGGCACCTGTTCACAGTGCCAAAACCACTGGTAAATGGTTTACTAACCATGGTATTACTGTGCTCAATTGGCCTGCCAACTCTCCTGACCTGAACCCCATAGAGAATCTGTGGGATATTGTGAAGAGAAAGTTGAGAGACGCAAGACCCAACACTCTGGATGAGCTTAAGGCCGCTATTGAAGCATCCTGGGTCTCCATAACATCTCAGCAGTGTCACAGGCTGATTGCCTCCATGCCACGCCGCATTGAAGCAGTCATTTCTGCCAAAGGATTCCCGACCAAGTATTGAGTGCATAACTGAACATTATTATTTGATGGTTTTTTTGTTTGTTATTAAAAAACACTTTTATTTGATTGGACGGGTGAAATATGCTAATTTATTGAGACAGGTTTTTTGGGTTATCAGGAGTTGTATGCCAAAATCATCAGTATTAAAACAATAAAAGACCTGACAAATTTCAGTTGGTGGATAATGAATCTATAATATATGAAAGTTTAATTGTAATCATTACATTATGGTAAATAATGAAATTTAACACTATATGCTAATTTTTTGAGAAGGACCTGTACATTGCAGGATTAAATATCTGCCAATGTATAGTGTATTCACTATCTAAGTTACGGTACTAGGAACAACGATCGATATGTTTTACAAAAAATCAAATACTATACAAATATTGTGTTCCTTAGAGAGTACATCATCATATCTCAGAACCATAATCATAAAATTATTATAAATACAAGTGCTTCTCACTAAATTATAATATCATCAAAAAGTTAATTTATTTCAGTTCTTGAATGCAAAAGGTGAAACTCATACTGTATATTAGGCCGGAGACACACTGGTGCGAGAGACGGCCGAGTCTCGCTGGTTAAAAGCAAGCTGTGGCACCTGCACTCCGGAGCGGAGCGTGCGGCTCCATAGCAATACATGGAGCTGCACGCTCCGCTCCGGAATGCAGGTGCCACAGCTTGCTTTTAACCAGCGAGACTCGGCCGTCTCTCGCACCAGTGTGTCTCCGGCCTTATACAGAGTCATTACAAACAAGTGTTTTTCTCCCCCAAATTTTAAATGGCCTTTTCTTAACAATCCTTTCAAGACTGTGGTTATCCCGGTTGCTTGTGCACCTTTATCTACCACACTTTTTGGTTCCACTGAACTTTCCATTAATATGCTTGGATACAGCACTCTGGGAACAGCCAGCTTCTTTAGCGATCTTTTGTGGCTTACCCTCCTTGTATAATGTGTCAATGACTGCCTACTGGACATCTTTCAAGTCAGCAGTCTTTCCCCTTAGCCTACTGAAACAGACTAAGGTACTTTTTAAAAGCTTAGGAAGCCTTTGCAGGTGTTTTTTGCTAATTTTTCTATCTTAGTGAGATATTCACCTCTATATATATATATATATATATATACTAGATGGTGCCCCGATTCTAACGCATCGGGTATTCTAGAATATGTATGTATGTATATAGCAGCCACGTAGTATATAGGAGCCATGTAGTATATAGCAGACATGCAGCATATAACACAGCCACATAGTATATAACAGTGGCCACGCAGTATATAGCACAGCCCACGCAGTATATAACAGCCCATGCAGTTTATAACACAGGCCACGCAGTATATAACAGTGGCCACGCAGTATATAACACTGGCCACATAGTATATAGCAGACAGATAATATATAGCACAGCCCACGCAGTATATAACACAGCCCACATAGTATATAACACAGCCCACGCAGTATATAACACAGCCCACGTAGTATATAGCAGTGTGGGCACCATATCCCTGTTAAAAAAATAAATAAAATAAAAAATAGTTATATACTCACCCGCCTGCATCCAGCGAAGCTCTCCCGATGTGCGCGCTGCTGCTGCCAGCCTCCGTTCCCAGCGATGCATTACAAAATTACCCAGATGACTTAGCAGTCTCATGAGACCGCTAAGTCTTCTGGGTAATTTCGCAATGCATCTTTGGGAACGGAAGCTGGCGGCAGCCGCGCACGCATCGGCAGACGACGGAAGGTGAGAATAGCAGGTTTTTTGTTTTTTTATTATTTTTAGCATTAGATCTTTTTACTATTGATGCTGCATAGGCAGCATCAATAGTAAAAAGTTGGTCACACAGGGTTAATAACAGCGTTAACGGACTGCATTATCCGCAGCATAACGCCATCCGGTAACGCTGCCATTAACCCTGTGTCAGCGCTGACTGGAGGGGAGTATGGAGCGGGCGCCGGGCACTGACTGCACGAAAGTAGGGAGGGATTAATTCTCGGCCGGACTGTGGCAGTCGCTGATTGGTGGCGGCCTTGCGGCCGCCACCAATCAGCGACGCGAGATTTCCGTGACGGAAGTTGCAGACAGACAGACAGACGGAAGTACCCCTTAGACAATTATATAGATATATTATAATATATGAATCTAACTTTTTGTATTGAAGGACTGAAATAAATTAATTTTTTGATGATATTCTAACTTATTGATAATAAGCACTTATATTTAGCATATAGAGGGTATATATGATAGTAGCCCAAATTGCTACTCAAAGAACTAAAAAGCTGCTTCATAGCCAAAGCATTGCCTAATTAATAATACCAAGTAGAGATGAGTGAATATGTTCAGAAAACGATCGCCAATCTTAAATTAGGCACAAGTATGTCACATTCCGATTCGTGATCAGAAACACCAGCATTTTTTCTTAAAATCAGAAAAAGTTAGTGAAATTTGGTAAAGGTGCGGGAAAATAATTACTACTAAAGTATTTTAAAGTAGATCATAGATAGATAGATATAAAGCCGACAATTCAGCAGCTGCATATTGTAAAATCACACCAGGACCAGACAGGATAGAATAGATGGATTACATACAGAACATACACATAGAATAGATAGATATATAGTTGTCAGTGAAATAAGTATTTGATCCCTTGCTGATTTTGTAAGCTTGCCCACTGAGAAAGACATGAATTGTCTATAATTTTAAGGGTAGATTAATTTTAACATTGAGAGATAGAATATCAAAAATAAAATCCTGAAAATCACATTGTATAAATTATATAAAGTTATTTGCATTTTGCAGTGAGAAATAAGTATTTGATCACTCGGGCAAGCAAGACTTAATACTTGGTAGCAAAACCCTTGTTGGCAAGCACAGCAGTCAGACATTTTTTGTAGTTGATGAGGTTTGCACACAAGTCAGGAGGAAATTTGGCCCACTCCTCTTTGCAGATCGTCTCTAAATCATTAAGATTTTGAGGCTTTAGTTTGGCAACTCGGAGCTTCAACTCCTTCGATAAGTTTTTTTATGGGATAAAGGTCAGGAAACTGGCTAGGCCACTTCATGACTTTAATGTGCTTCTTTTTGAGCCACTCCTTTGATGCCTTGACTGTATGTTTTGGGTTTTTGTCTTGCTGGAAGACCCAGCCACAACTCATTTTTAATGTCCTGGCAGAGGGAAGGAGGATGTCACTCAGGATTTTAAAGTACATGGCTCCATCCATTCTCCCATTGATGCGGTGAAGTAGTCCTGTGCCCTTAGCAGCAAAAAACCCAAAACACATTGTATATACCTCCATGCTTGACACTGGGGATTGTGTTCTTTGGGTCATAGGAAGCATTTCTCTTCCTCCAAACATGGCGAATTGAGTTAATACCAAAGACCTCAATTTTTGTCTCATATGACCACAGCACCTTCTCCCAATCACTCACAGAAGCATCCAGGTGTTCATTGTCAAACTTCAGATGGGCCTGCACATGTGACTTCTTGAGCAGAGGGACCTTGTGGGCACTGCAGTATTTTAAACCTTTACGGCATAATGTGTTAGCAATGGTTTTCTTGGTGACTGTGGTCCCAGCTGCCTTGAGATCATTAACATATTCCGCCCGTGTAGTTTTAGGCTGATCTCCCACCTTCCTCGTGATCAAGGATACCCCAGGAGGTGAGATTTTGCATGGTGCCCTAGATCGATGTCGATTGACAGTCATTTTGTATTTCTTCCATTTTCTTACTATTGCACCAACAGTTGTCTCCTCACCCAGCATCTTACTTATGGTCTTGTAGCTCATTCCACCTTTGTGCAGGTCTATGATCTTGCTCCTGACATCCCTAGAAAGCTCTTTTGTCTTACCCATGTTGTAGAGGTTAGAGTCTGACTGATTGAGTCTGTGGACAGGAGTCTTTTATAAAGGTAACTATGTAAGACAGCTGTCTTTAATGCAGGTAATGAGTTGATTAGGAGCATCTAACTAGTCTGTAGGAACCAGAACTCTTAATGGTTGGTAGGAGATCAAATACTTATTTCTCACTGCAAAATGCAAATAAATTTATATAATTTATACAATGTAATTTTCTGGATTTCATTTTTGATATTCTATCTAATTTTGTAAAAAGATAACCTATCTTTAAAATTATAGACTGTTGATGTATTTGTCAGTGGGCGGGCAAATTTACAAAATAAGCAAGGGATCAAATACTTATTTTTCAACTGTATATATAATTATTATTATTATTATTATTATTATTACTACATCAATACCTACCACCACCATAACTCAAACTAATTATCTGATCTATGTTACTGTCTCAGCAATCATGGAAATGCTTGGCTATACAACCAGCAAGAACAACAGAAGTACGTGCCCCCCTTGGAAAAGAAGACTGGAGACAAAGATCAAGGTGACACAAAGGGAGGACAGCCAACTAACAAAAGTACAGAAAGATGTAAAGATCAAGAAAAACGCCAAGACGGATAGGTACAAAGGCCTGACCCCAGCAAAGGCTCACAGCACTTGATACAAAAATAGGGAGATACACTAGAGAAGCAGAGGCCAAGAAAATTAATGCCCTGTTCTGCAAAGACCCATCCAAGGTGTACTCTCAACTAGAGTTGTGTGACTTTTACTTTTGTAGGATCGAGTCGGGTTTCGCGAAACCCGACTTTGTCAAAAGTCGGGTTGGGTGAAATCGGCCGATTATTGTGAAAAGTCGGGGATCCGACTGAAACACGCAACCCAATGCAAGTCAATGGGGAAGCAAAGTCGGCAGTGAGTGGAGGACAGGAAAACACCTACAGTGCCCATTTTAATGCCAAAAACATCAATTCTTGTTACTTAAGCTTGTCAATCTTAATTTGCCTTATAATATTAGTTAGGCATTGAAAATTGGGGGTCATTTGGCTAAAGCTGTGGGGGTAGGGCTGGCTCAAGTTTTCCGTGGGCCCAGGAAACTCGGACTACGTCACGGCGGTGGAGCAGGGAGAGGTAAGTATTTCAACTTTGCAAGTGCTGTGATCCTGAGTAAGCAGGGGGGGGCACACTCGTTCGCATTGGCACTAGCACAGGGCCCCTCAAAGTACGACGGTGTGTTGGACGGCAGGGGCGCCTCCCACTGGCAGAGACACTTTGCGTACTATGAGGGGCCCTGTGCCAGTGACGTCGCCAACGAGTATGCCCCCCACCTGATGAAGGAACCTGCACTTTCATCTGCACCTTCCTCTTTGTCCCCGTGTAAGGTGGTATAGTATGTGGGAAGGGGAACCTGGCTTTCAGCAGGGTCAGATTCTGGCTGTGTAGAGTGCAAGAGGAATGTAGTGGTCTGGGTCAATGTACCAGCAGACTCATCTAGCAGTGGCTAGGCAATGGGCAGGATGAGAAGGAAACACAGTTAGTAGGCCCAAATAATAAAGTAGGATAAATGCAGTTCAAATGTGGCAACAGGACTAAACAGGCAGCATTGCTTTGTTCAGTGGAGGACAACTGTAATGAGTGGCAGGCACAGTTAGTAGGGCCAAATAATAAAGTGGGCCAAATGCAGTTCAAAATTGGTAACAGGAGTAAACAGGCGGCACTGCTTTGTTCAGTGGAGGAGAACAACAAGCAGCGGCAGACACCGTTAGTAGGCCCAACCAAACAAGTAGTCCAAATGCAGTTAAATATCTGATATAGGCTGAAAGCCTGAAAATTGAAGCTCAGCTTTGTTCAGTGGAGGAGAAAAGCAAGGAGCGGCAGACACCATTAGTGGGCCCAACCAAACAAGTAGGCCAAATGCAGTTTAATATCTGATATAGCCTGAAAATTGAAGCTCAGCTTTGTTCAGTGGAGGAGAACAACAAGCAACGGCAGACACCGTTAGTAGGCCCAACCAAACAAATAGGGCAAATGCAGTTAAATATCTGATATAGGCTGAAAGCCTGAAAATTGAAGCTCAGCTTTGTTCAGTGGAGGAGAAAAGCAAGGAGCGGCAGACACCATTAGTAGGCCTAACCAAACAAGTAGGCCAAATGCAGTTTAAAATTGATTACAGGGGTACACAGGTGGCATTGGATAGTTCAGTGGAGGTCAACTGTAAGGAGTGGCGCAGACAGACTTAGTAGGCCTAAAATAAAAAAAGTAGGCTCAATGCAGTTTAAAATTGCTTACAGGGGTACATAGGTGACATTGGATAGTTCAGTGGAAGTCAACTGTAAGGAGTGGCGCAGACAGAGTTAGTAGGCCTAAAATAAAAAAGTAGGCTTAATGCAGTTTAAAATTGCTTACAGGGGTACACAGGCGGCATTGGATAGTTCAGTGGAGGTCAACTGTAAGGAGTGTCTGACATAGTTAGTAGGCCAAAATAGTAAAGTGAGGAAAATGTCTGCCAAAACAATTTTCATAAACAAACAGGTGGCATAGCTACGTACAGGGGTGTGCTCCTCTGCTGAGTAGCAGACAGTGGTAGTTGGCGCAAAGTATTAAATGGTCTAAATGGAGGCCAGGGCCCCTGTATATTTTAACTATCATCTATCATGTCAACAAATTTGTATTGGCAGTGCCATTGAAGGATTTATCAGCACAGACTACACTGTGGTGGAGCAGGGAGAGGTAAGCATTGCAAGTGGTAGAGCACTGTTCGACCTGGGGGGGGAACACTCTCTCATGGGTGGAAGTACTGGCACAGGGCCCCTTATATTACAACGGTGTGTCTGACGTTGGTTGTGCACCACCACCATCAGAGACACTTCTTTGTACTATGAGGGACCCTGTGCCAGTGCCGTCGCCCAAGAGTGGGCACACCCACCTGTCCAGGCAAATGGCACTCGCACAGGTGCTTGCGCTAGGTGGTGACCACGGCCCTGTGGGGGGAGTCAGCCCATTTAGGGAGGTATAAAAATGGCCTATGGTGGACATTCCGCAGCTGCAAATGGAGGAATTGGAGCAGTCAGTAAGAGGAGGCCAAAAGCAAGACATTTGTCAGGCAAGCTACGTGTCAGCAGGGGAAGGTGGGGCAAAATAATTAGAAATCCATGATTGGTTCATTTTAATGAAGGATAGATCATCAACATTTTGGGGAGCCAGACGAGTCCTATTTTCGGTCAGTATTGAACCAGCAGCACTGAACACTCTTTCTGATAGCACACTAGCAGCTGGGCAAGCGAGCTCCTGTAATGCATATTCTGTCAATTCAGGCCAGGTGTCTATTTTAGTCGCCGGCGAGTGCGAGCTGCTGGAGGGATCTTCGCCGCTGGAGCGCACAGGTCAGGTGAGGAGAACTCGTTTTTTTTTTTACTAACGGCAATCCGGGGGGCCCGGGCAGGCCAGAATGGTGGACACTGTCTGTGGGCAATATGCTGGACACACTGGGGCAGATAGCAGTACACACTGAGGGCAATGCTGGACACACTGGTGCAGATTGCTGGTGGACACACTGTCTGGGGGCACTGCTGTAGACACTGGGGCAGATTGCTGGACACACTGTCTGGGGGCAATGCTGGACACACTGGGGAAGATTGCTGGACACTCGGACAATATGCTGGACATACTGGGGCAGATTGCTGGACATGCTGGGGGTAATATGCTGGACACACTGGGGCAGATTGCTGGACACGCTGGGGGTAATATGCTGGACACACTGGGGCAGATTGCTGGACACACTGGGGACAATGCTGGACACACTGGGGCAGATTGCTGGTGGACACACTGTCTGGGGGCAATGCTGGAGACACTGGGGAAGATTGCTGGACACACTGTCTGGGGGCAATGCTGGACACACTGGGGCAGATTGCTGGACACTGGGGCAATATGCTGGACATACTGGGGCAGATTGCTGGACACACTGGGGGTAATATGCTGGACACACTGGGGCAGATTGCTGGACACACTGTCTGGGGGCAATGCTGGACACACTGGGGCAGATTGCTGGACACACTGGGGGCAATATGCTGGAGTCAGACACTGGGGCAGATTGCTGGACACACTGGGGCAATATGCTGGACATACTGTGGAAGATTGCTGGACACACTGGGGCAGATTGCTGGACATACTGGGGGTAATATGCTGGACACACTGGGGCAGATTGTTGGACACACTGGGGGCCTGATTGGAGACACGGGGCAGAATGAAAGACATGGGGCAGAATGAAAGACATGGGGCAGTGTCCAGAAAAGCGGAATGCTGGGAACAACTAAGATCCTGCGAAAAACCCTCAAACTCCCAGGCCTCTGGTAGAGGACCTAAGAATGAGAAAAGAAAAAAAAGTTCTCCCCCAGAGAGAAAGAAGTTTGTTGTACAACTGAAATTGTTGATAATTCAGGTTTCTAAACATTATTTATCTACTGTTTTTTGTCATCCTGTTTGTACGCAAATCATTTTGAAAAGTAGGGCTTTGCAGCTGTGGCATTAACATCCTGTTTTGCGAACACTGTGAATATGAACCTATTTTGTCAAAACAGTTAAAAATCTACATTCTCAAATAAAAGGCAGTGGCAGGTCAAAGTGCTTTATCACCAAAGGCAAGAATGTCAAAATTCACCCATCTCCCATTGTATAAGTACACAGTGTATAAAGGTTTTCCATAATGTAGTTGAGCTTAAATAGGGCTGAAAATTCAACAATAAAAATGCCTTTGATGGCTTAGTATAATCTTGACACCAAAGGCCACATTTTGTGTTTCACCTGGAACTAGACAAAATAATAATGTATCCAGTGTATGAGTCTGTCAGTCTATTTATTACCAGACTATACTTTGGCTTAGTCATAAGCCTGAGAAGACAGAATATCACATATATATGTTTGAACAGACATATCTATATAGACATAGTTTGGGGGAGTCACTAGCATAAAACCAATGTAAAGTGCCCCCTGTAACCTCTCATCTAAAGTAATAGTTTATACTTTTTCACTTTATTTGGTCACTTCAAGCCTTTGTTGCAAGCCTCAACACCTTTGTGAGCCTCAACATCTTTTCCATATTATAGCTTGGATAAACTAGCGTTATATATCAGCATGCCTTGTGTGTTGTGAATTCTGCTCTTGGGCTCCCTCCGGTGGTTATAAGTGGTAGCGCTGCTGCCTCTGGATCACAGCATTCATCAGGTGTGTCCACTTTTTGCAATTCTGACTGGGCTATTTAGTCTTGCTTGACCCTTTAGTCAGTGCCAGTTGTCCATTGTTCCTGGAGGATTCACATCCCTGCCTGGTCTCTCCTGCTTTGCTGTTCATTTCAATAAAGATACGTTCTGGCCTTCATTTTTGCAGTCCACATGCTGTGGGCCTTATTGTTCAGTTCTTTTCCATGTTTTTGTCTTGTCCAGCTTGGTCTGTATAAGGATTTGTTTAGCCAAGCTGGTATCTCTGGAGATGCAGATATACCCTCCATATCTTTAGTTAGATGTGGAGATTTTGTATTTTCTGTGGTGGATATTTTCTAGTGTTTTAATACTGACCACATAGTACTCTGTCCTGTCCTTTCTATTTAGCTGGAAGTGGCCTCCTTTGCTAAATTCTGATTTCAGTCTGTGTATGTTTTTTCCCTCTTCTCTCACAGTCAATATTTGTGGGGGTGCTGTCTATCCTTTGGGGATTTTCTTTGAGGCAAGATAGTTTTCCCTTTTCTATCTCTAGGGGTAATTAGTCCTCCGGCTGTGTCGAGATTTCTAGGGAGTGATAGGTACATTCCACGGCTACTTCTAGCTGCGGTGTTAAGTTCAGGGTCTGTGGTCAGTACAGGTTCCACCTTCTCCAGAGTAAGTCTCATGCTGCTCCTAGGCCACCGGATCATAACACTTGTGGGACATGTATATGTAGAAAACTATGAAGGTGATCCAACAAAGCTTTTACAGTAGAAAACTGATGTAAGATGTTTTTAAAAGTTACAACATTTTTGCGCCACTGTAAGTTTCACAAAAACGTTGTGACCTTCAGCATTTTCCACCAGTTTGAAGTAGCTTTATCAGAATGAGTGATGCTAGGGAGGAACCGGAGAGATATGGGGAGTGGTTATGCCCAGCCCCTCAAATTCTGTAGAGGTTCCAGCTTTTTTTACTCCAGAACCATTACTACAGTCCTTAACTGGAGTAGTGTTTCTGGCTAGGCACAGAGGAGTCGCATGTCATTAAGAAGATTCACCAGATTCACTAAATGGCATGCTCTTTTGATTAATTTGTTTGGTGTAACATACTCCAGAGAGCACTTCATTAAAACTAGTGTATGAAATGCCACTGTTATTAAACAAGCACTCCTATCAAAATTTGTATCCTCTTAAAATATTGCAGTCATCATGTTATATGGCACTGCGTACTTACAATTGCTCATTTTGCCCTTCTACCCATCTAACTCTTCTTTGTTCTATTAGGTCTAATACATCACATAATTAAAAAGTGACTGGCTAAATCCTTCTCTTCTCCATGTAAAAATAGGAGGTCGATCTTATCTTTTTGACTTATCGGTAGTGTTGAGCATTCCGATACCGCAAGTATCGGGTATCGGCCGATACTTGCGGGTATCGGAATTCCGATACCGAGATCCGATACTTTTGTTGTATCGGGTATCGGTATCGAAACAACATTAATGTGTAAAAGAAAGAATTAAAATAAAAAAAATTGCTGTACTCACCTCTCCGACGCAGCCTGGACCTCACCGAGGGACCCGGAAGCGTTCTTTGCTTAAAATGCACGCGTTTACTTCCTTCCATGACGTCACGGCTTGTTATTGGTCGCGTGCCGCCCATGTGGCCGCGACGCGACCAATCACAGCAAGCCGTGACGTAATTTTCAGGTCCTCAATGCCTAATTCTAGGCATTCAGGATTTTAAAATTACGTTCTGGCTTGTGATTGGTCGCGTCGCGGTCACATGGGCGACGCGACCAATCACAAGCCGTGACGTCACAGGAGGCAGGAGACGCGCGCATTTTAAAATTACGTCACGGCTTGTGATTGGTCGCGTCGCCCATGTGACCGCGACGCGACCAATCACAAGCCGGAACGTAATTTTAAAATCCTGAATGCCTAGAATTAGGCATTGAGGACCTGAAAATTACGTCACGGCTTGCTGTGATTGGTCGCGTCGCGGCCACATGGGCGGCACGCGACCAATCACAAGCCGTGACGTCACGGAAGGAAGTAAATGCGTGCATTTTAAGCAAAGAACGCTGCCGGGTCCCTCGGTGAGGTCCAGGCTGCGTCGGAGAGGTGAGTATAGCAATATTTTTTATTTTAATTCTTTCTTTTACACATTAATATGGATCCCAGGGCCTGAAGGAGAGTTTCCTCTCCTCCAGACCCTGGGAACCATCAGGGATACCGTCCGATACTTGAGTCCCATTGACTTGTATTGGTATCGGGTATCGGTATCGGATTAGATCCGATACTTTGCCGGTATCGGCCGATACTTTCCGATACCGATACTTTCAAGTATCGGACGGTATCGCTCAACACTACTTATCAGTCAGTGCAAAATTCAATGGCAGGGTGAAGGGATGGAGCAGCTGGATCGGGAATGGAACACAGGAATGATTTCTACAGGGACAAGAAACTTCCTCTTTCTAATGCTGGTGGGTTTGGACCCATTGTGCTGTGGACTGGGCTTACCCTGGAGGGATCTGACTAAGTAACCACCTGGTTTTTGCTAGAGCTTCTGATGGTGAGGATAGGCTTGACCACAGGTAGTTGCCAGGTAGCACTCCACAGTAGTCCACAAGAATGCAGCAGCTAGCCGGAAGGCCAGAGGTGCAGGTTTGCGGTACAGAGGGGCGAGACAAAGGTGTAATCAGATGGTCTAAGGTCAGGTCAGGCAGCACAGGATCAGAAATCATAACTGAGATCACAAACTTGGAAGTCAAGCAGCAAGTGCAGCAGTGCTGAGTAGTGCAGGATGACACAAACTTAGTGACATGGCCTGCCACAAGGAAAAAATACACATTGAGTGTGGTGGCACTGAGGAGACATGCATGTTTTTTCCTTGACAGTACATTCCCTAACACCCTCTCCTTTCTTGGATGGTCCGACGCATGATGACATGGGCTCCCAGGATCCGAGGATCTCCCTTCAGGTCCAAAGCCCTTCCAGTCCATCAGATAGAAGGTCCTCCCAAAAGTCTTTTTTGTATGTAGGATGCTCTTAACGTCATAGGTGTCTGATGACCCCTTGAAAAGCGAATCAAGACAACCGGCTTCAGGAGTGAAACAAGAAAGGCATTTGGAATGAGTAGCTCCACAGGTAGTTGAAGATGGTATTGTAGGTTACCGGATTAAGTTGCTTGAGAACTTTGTATTTACCAAAGTAATGGAGAGCAAACTTGTATGAGGGCACCTTCAGGTGAATATTCTGGGATGATAACCAAACTTTATTTCCAGGATGATACAAAGGTGAAGAACCTCTCTTCTTGTCAGCATGAGTCTTCAACCAAAGTACAGCATTAAGGGAGACCGTGGAGAAGAAATATATGCTGGAAGAACTAGATCGTGAGCTTAGGAGCATAGGGAAGGCCAGCCAGAGGTATGAAATGAGTCATATTAGACAACGGATTCACCACAACCAATATAGTGTTGCAACTCTCGGAGAGGGACAGATCTGTGATATCAACAGTGTAATGTTGCCAGGAGGTGGAAGGAAACAGCATAGCATGGAAGAGCCCAGCAGGCTTACCTCTGGAAGACGTGTTTCTGATGCATTGTGAACAAGTGGTTACGAAGTCCCGGACATATTTCACCATTAAGGACCAACATATGCAGCAAGTAATCTGCTCTGTGGACTTACATGTACCCATATGAACAGTCAACTTGGACTCATGACCCAAGGACAGAATTTTTTAGGCCAGAGGATTGTCCTTTAAAAGGACGGGGCTGCTTACCGTATTTTTCGGACTATAAGACGCACTTTTTTTCCTCCAAATTTGGGAGGAAAGTGTGGGTGCGTCTTATAGTACGGATATAGCATGTGGGGAGGGGGGCAGCAGTGAGTGGGATCCCACTGTTATCCCACTTCAGGATGTCCCCGCTGCCCAGAATCAGCTGCTGGGGAAAGCACATGGCCCCGCTGATTAAGTGCAGTGAATATTTATTAGCTGAACGGTGAGCCGGGAGCAGCAAATGAATGCTGCACTTAAGCAGCGACACACATGGCTTCCTCAGCTGCTGACTCCTGCAGCAACTAGGGAGATTTGTGTGTCCTGGGGAGGAGGCGGCAGCAGGGGCCAGAGGAGAGAGGAGATCGCTGCGTACCTGCCTGCCATGCTTGGACGCCGAGTGTTGTGCACAAACAGGACCTGTGATGATGTCAGAAGTGGGCGGGCTGGAGCATCACATGGCAGCTCAGAGCCCTCCCTCTTCTTGACATCATCACAGGTCCTTCAGACTCCCCACTAGAATCTGCAGCTTCCTCATAACCTGTGCTGTGGAGAGGCAACAAGAGGGAGGGTTCTGTGTGCAGTCATGGGATGCTTTTACCTCACCACAGTGGCTGGCTGCCACAATTAAGAGGTTAGTCTTTACAATACACAATAAAGCACTCTGCCACTCCTGTGGTGAACTATAACTCCCAGCATGTCATAGGATCTGCAGGACATGCTGGGAGTTATAGTTCTCCCATGGGATTTTAAAGCAGCACTCCAGTGCTATTTTGCAGTGCTGGAGTGGTGCTTTAAATATAAGCCCTGTGCCCCCATTCTTATACTCACCCTCCAGCATCTTCATATAGTCCTTCACAGCCACCACACTGGTCCCGCAGCTTCCAACATAATAACATACTATTATATATAATAACATCACATATAATAGTATGTTATTTATGTTATTAAATATTTTACCACATTTTTTTGCTTCAAATATTTTTTTTCCCTATTTTCCACCTCTAAAACCTGGGTGCGCCTTATAGTCCGGTGCGTCCTATAGTCCGAAAAATACGGTAAATAATCATGCCTGGGTCGATTAAATGCTGAGACTGCTCCAGAGAATTTGTCACATCAAAAGATCAAGACAAGGCATCAACCTTAACATTATTCTCCTCAGGATGGAAGTGCAATATGAAGTTAAAATAAGCAAATAAGGGTGCCCAACTGGCTAGACATGTATTCAACTGGTGGGTAGACTGCGGAAAAGTCAGATTCTTATGGTCCAAATTGTTACTAGAGAGTTGGCACCATCCAGTAGATGTCTCTACTCCTTGAACACCATTTCGATAGCCAGAAGCTCACGATTCCAAGCAGTGTAATTTCATTTAGTCGGTGAAAACAGTTTGGGGTAAAACCTGCAAGACACAAACTTCCCCAAAGTAGTTATTTGCAGAAGCACCACCCCGACACTGATAGATGAGGGCTCTACCTCCAAGATAAACTGATGGGATCAGGGTGATACAGCAGAGGCTTTCTCTACATTCATTGTGAGACCTTGGTTGGAGAAAAAGTAGTCGAGGAAAGGCAAGGAGGTTTTTCCAAAGACACATTTGGACAATTTGGCAAAAAAGTTGTTCTCCCAAAATTGCTGCAGAAAATGACAGGCGTGTCATCTATGGGCAGGTAGATCAAGGGAAAATGCCAGGATATCATCTAAGTATACAACCATGGAAACAGAGGAGATCCCGGAAGATGTCATTAACAAACTACTTAAATGTGCAGAGTACAAGGCACAGCCCAAAGCACAAGATGAGATTCTCGTAGTGAACACACAGACATTTTAAGCTATCTTCCATAATCATCGCCCTTTCACATACGAATCAAGTTGTAAGCCCCCCGCAGATCCAATTTATAGAAGATCTTAGCTCCACAGATTTTGTTAAATTGCTTAGAAATCAAAGGCACAGGGTACTTATTTTTATTAGTGATTTTGTTATGATCTTGATAGTTATACAAGGGAGTAGAGAACCATCCTTATTAGTCACAAAGAAGCCGACAACAGCAGGTGAAAAGTACTTACTAGTGATGAGCTAGCATATTCTGTAATGCTCATTACTCGCCCAGTATCACTGTACTAGCGGAACTCGGTGAGCACGAAGCATTTCCAGGATTGCTAGGCGGGAACTCGAGTTCCCTCCCTTCAAGTTTGGTGCTCTTTAGAGAGCCAATCAACATGCAGGGATTGTGAGTGACGCACTGTAATGCTGAAGCAATCTATATTGTGGTATTATGGAGATTGGCTGGCCACGCAGTATCATGAGGTCTGTAAGAGACCTGGCACTGCCCTGCTCGTAGCATTCAGCTTCGGAATCAGACAGTGTAGGGAGTGCTGCTGCTGAGATAGGGTCAGATTTGGGGATTTATTAGCCAGTGTAGGTCTACCATCACAGAATCCACAAATCCAGCTAAACCAACAGTCCTTCTAAGGACTAATTACGGAGTATCTACATTGCAGTGCTAGGTAGGCAGTGGAGTGTATGTGGTTCTATAAATATCAGTGCAAGGCATGCAGACACTGTATGTGGATGTATAGATATAATTGTATACATCAAGAGGGTCCATTCCAACACTGTCTGCTGCTGCCTAATACATATATAGCTAGCCCCAGGTATCAGTGGCTAGGAAGATTTTTTTTGCATCTTAATCCTGATAATTTTATTCCAAAGCAATCAAGAGCCCCGTCATTTTTTTGCTTATTGAACAGTGTGGTACCTCTGTCAGATGCAAGATCTATCTGTGGGCTACAAATTTGGCCATTTCAGGTTCTATACAGTATTTTTGGATAAAAAATACAGGCCACATATTGAGCACTGTGGTTTCTCTGTCAGAAGCCAGATCTATCTGTGGGCTACAAATGTGGGCATTTCAGACCTACATTCCACTGTATTTGCTGCATGTTACCCTAGTTCTATACAGTATTTCTGGTTAAAAAGAAAAATACAGGCCACAGATTGAAAAGTGTGGCCAGATCTATCTGTGAGCTACAAATTTGGGCATTTCAGGCCTCCATTCCACTGTATTTGCTGTCTGTTACCCTCATTCTATACAGTATTTTGAGGTAAAAAAAATACAAAAATACAGGCCACATATTGAACAGTGTGGTACCTCAGTCAGACACCAGATCTATCTGTGGGCTACAAATTTGGGTATTTCAGACCTACATTTCACTGTATTTGGTATCTTTTACCCTCATTCTATACAGTATATTGGGGTAAAAAATACAAAAATAGAGGCCACAGATTAAACAGTGTGGTACCGCTGTCAGATGCCTGATGTATCTGTGGGCTACAAATTTGGCCATTTCAGGCCTACATGTGCATTTGGTGTCTTTTACACTTCTTCTATACAGCATTTTGGGGTAAAAAACACAGGCCACATATTGAGCATTGTGGTTTCTCTGTTAGATGCCAGATCTATCTGTGGGCTACAAATTTGGGCATTTCAGGCCTACAGTCCACTATATTTGCTGTTTGTTACCCTCGTTATTTACAGTATTTTGGGGTAAAAAATACAGGCCACAGATTGAAAAGTGTGGTACCTCTGTCAGAAGCAAGATCTATCTGTGGGCTACAAATTTGGGCATTTAACGCCTACATTTCACAGTATTTGCTTTCTGTTACCCTAGTTCTATACAGTATTTGTAGTTAAAAAAAATACAGACCACAGGTTCAAAAGTGTGATACGTCTGTCAGACACAAGATCTATCTTTTGGCTGCAAATTTGGGCATTTCACGCCTCCTTTCCACTGTATTTGCTCTCTGTTACCCTTCTTCTATACAGTATTTTGGGGAAAAAAAATACAAAAATACAGGCCACAGATTGAACAGTGTGGTACCTCTGTCAGACTCCTGATCTATCTATGGGCTACAAATTTGGGCATTTAAGGCCTACATTCCACTGTATTGACTGTCTGTTACCATAGTTCTATACAGTATTTTTGGTTAAAAAAAAAATACGGCTACAAATTGAACAGTGTGTACCTCTGTCAGATGCAAGATCTGTCTGTGGGCTATAAATTTGGGCATTTCACACCTCCATTCCGCATATTACTCACCCTGACCCTCCTTTCTTCCACCATGCCGAGTGCCCAGAGACTACTGGTCCCACACTTGCACACTCCGAAGAGCTGTTCACTTTTCCATTTATAGATTTGGGACTCTCAGCCGGCCAACTTGAAGCGGGGCAAGAGTAGATCGCATGTAGCGATGCCCAAAGTTTGAGCAGCCGCTGACACACGAAGGCAACGGTGGGAAAATGTCACAAGAGGTGGACAATGATGAGACGCAACTGCCAGAAAGTCAGGAGGAGGAGCAGGGTGCGGATGTGGAAGACAAGGTGGTGGATGATATAGTAATTGACCCAACCTGGCAGGAGGACATGTAGAGTGAGGACAGATGCACACATGGGGAAGGAGGCATAGTACCCCAACAGGCAGGAAGAAGCAGTGTTGTGGCCCCAGAAAGAACGCGGGCATCCATTCCCTGTAACACCAAAATGACAGAAGTTGTCAGTCCAACTGTTCGGTCTTCACAAGTCTGGTTGTTTTTTAAAGACTCTGCCGATAACCCCAAACAAGCCATTTGCATCACCTGCCATGCCTGCATCAGCAGGGGTAGCAACCAACAGCATGATCAGGCACATGGCAGCAAAGCATCCGACTTTGTGGGCCGAACTCCAGGCTCCAGGAACAGTGTCTGCGGGGGACACCACTGCTTCCTCCACTGTTGTGCATGCAAGACAATCCCCTGTCCATGGTGCATGCGAAGATGTGTTGTGCCCTGCACCTGTTGTTGCCCACAGTCAACTAGCACCATCATCAAGCACGTCTACATCCTTGTCCCAGTGCAGCCTTCAGTTGTCCATACCCCAGTCATTAGAACACAAGTAGAAATACGCAGCCAACACCCCACAGGCCACAGTAAAGTCACACATTTCTCATCTGCTTGCGCTTGAAATGTTGCCTTTTAGGCTCATAGAGACAGAAACTTTCAACAACCTGATGGCGGCGGCTGTCCCAAGGTACTCAGTCCCTAGTCACTACTATTTCTCCTGGTGTGCTGTACCGGCATTACACAAGCACATGTCCCACAATATTACTCGTGCCCTCAACAATACTGTTACTGGTAAAGTCCACTCAACAATAGACACTTGGACAAGTGCTTGTGGGCAGGGACGGTACATCTCACTGATGGCACACTGGGTTAACATAGTGGCAGCCGGGACCCAGTCAGACCTTGGGATGGAACACATCTTCCCGACGCCGAGGATTGCTGGCCCTACATTAATCAGGGTTGCCCCCACAGTCTACAGCTCCTGCACCTCCTCCTCTTCAGCCTCCATCTCTGAAATGAGCACATCAGTCAGAAGCTGGAAGCACTGCAGCACTGCCACAGCCAATCGGAAACAGGCTGTGCTGAAGCTAAAATGCTTAGGTGACAAACCGCACAATGATGAAGAGTTGTGGACAGCTCTGAAAGAGTATTCACATTTGTGGCTGACACTGCTGAACCTACAGCCAAGCATGGTCGTGTGTGACAATGGCAGGAACCTGATGGTGGCTCTGAGGTGAGGTGAGCTCACACACATGCCTTGCCTGACCCATGTGCTTAACCTCGTTGTTCAATGGTTTCTCAAAAGCTACCCGGAGATGCCGGATCTGCTTGTGAAAGTACACCCCCTGTGTGCCCATTTTAGAAAGTTAGCTTCAGCTGCCCTTGCAATGCTTCAGCAACGTTTGTAGCTTCTGGCTCATCGACTGTTGTGTGATGTCCCTACGTATTGGAACTCTACACTGCATATGTTGGAAAGGATTTGTTAGCAGAAGAGGGCAGTTGTTGACTACCAGCATCAACAAGGCCATCTTTATTCAGTTCAGACTCCACACATAAGACGTCATGAGTGGACATGGATGTCAGACATATGTACCATCCTACAAAACTTTGAGGACTCCATCAAGATGGTGAGCAGCGATGACGCCATCCCATTTCTCTGCATTCTGAAAAGCTCTCTGCTCACAATGAAAGAGGATGCATTGCAGGCGGAGCACGATGACATGGAGCAAGGAACCATACAGGGTGATTACACACAGCCTAGCCTCATGTCATCCCAATGTGAATTGGTAGACAATGAAGAAGAGGAGGAGGAGGAAGAGCAGGAGCTCATTTCATGCACTATGAACAGTACTACAAGCACAACTGTCAAACTGTCTGTTCAGTGTTGATGGCCTGAGGACAGGGAGAAGGAGGAGGAAGAGGACAGCATGGTCAGTCATCCTCCTGGTGAGGACACGTAAGTCTTGCCTGTTAGCAGTCTGGCATGCATGGCTGACTTTTTGTTGTGCTGCTTTTCCCGTGACCCTCGCATTATTAAAATTTTCGGTGACACTCATTACTGGCTGGTGACACTTCTAGACCCACGCTAGAAGGAGAAATTTCAATCTCTTCTTCCAGAGGCAGACAGGTGTGCTAAAATGGTGCAGTACCAGAGGGCCTTTTTGCAGAATTACTAAAAAAATTCCCATCTGAGAACGCTGGCGGCAGACATCATAGTTCGTTGGACAACCAAGGAGTACAGGCGAGAGAGACATAACTCCAATCCAGCAGAGGCAGGGGAACACTGGCAAAGTTCTGGAAGAGTTTTCTCACACCCTCACAACACCCTGGCCCAGAGGCGCGGGGTACTGTCACAAGGAGTGCATTGTTTGGGAAAATGCTGAGGGAGTACCTTGCTGACCGTACCAACATCCTCTGTGATTCCTCTGTACCTTTTAATTATTGGGTACACATGGCATGAACTGCCTCTCTACAACTTGGATGTCCTGGCCTGCCCTGCCGCTAGCATTTTGTCAGATCGGATTTTTTAGTGCCGCTGATGGAATTATAACTGATAAGCGCATCCACCTGTCAACTGAAAATGCTGACAGGCTGATTCTTATAAGAATGAACAAGGGCTGGATTGGGCCAGACTTCTGTACACCACCGAATCACAGCGAAACATAACCTTAAATACAGTGTCTTTTTTTGGGAGTTATATTCCCATGCACCTCTTCACACCCACACGTGTATACATTTGCTGATTTTGGCTATTTGGTATTATCCTCCTCCTTCTCCTCATTCTCATCATCCTCCACCACCAGAACACCAGGGTGAACATGTTCCGCGATGCAACAGTCACTCAATTTTTTGGCAAGGGTGTTTATGATGCCCGTAAAAAAATTATTTAAAAAAAATATGTGTACCCCCCAGGGGGAAATTTTTGTCAGCCCATACACTTAGTGTATAGGCATTCCAAGTATAGGAGACCTGCTCCTTTAAATTGGGAATAGATTCATAGGAAGACATCTTCCACATCTCTACAGTCACCACCACTAGAACACGAGGGTGAACATATTCCGTGATGCAACAGGCACTCTAATTTTTGGCAAGAGTGTTATGATTAGTGTTGAGCGATACCGTCCGATACTTGAAAGTATCGGTATCGGATAGTATCGGCCGATACCCGAAAAGTATCGGATATCGCCGATACCGATACCTGATACCAATACAAGTCAATGGGACACCAAGTATCGGAAGGTATCCTGATGGTTCCCAGGGTCTGAAGGAGAGGAAACTCTCCTTCAGGCCCTGGGATCCATATTACTGTGTAAAATAAAGAATTAAAATAAAAAATATTGATATACTCACCTCTCCGGAGGCCCCTGGACATCACCGCTGGTAACCGGCAGCCTTCTTTGCTTAAAATGAGCGCATTTAGGGCCTTCCATGACGTCACAGCTTCTGATTGGTCGCGTGCCGCTCATGTGACCGCCACGCGACCAATCACAAGCCGTGACGTCATTCTCAGGCCCTAAACTCCTCATTCTAGAAATTTAGGACCTGAGAATGACGTCCGGCTTGTGATTGGTCGCGTGGCGGTCACATGAGCGGCACGCGATCAATCAGAAGCCGTGACATCATGGAAGGCCCTAAACGCGCTCATTTTAAGCAAAGAAGGCTGCCGGTTACCAGCGGTGATGTCCAGGGGCCTCCGGAGAGGTGAGTATATCAATATTTTTTATTTTAATTCTTTATTTTACACAGTAATATGGATCCGATACCGATTCCCGATACCACAAAAGTATCGGATCTCGGTATCGGAATTCCGATACTGCAAGTATCGCCCGATACTTGCGGTATCGGAATGCTCAACACTAGTTATGATGCCCGTAAAAAAAAATGTGTACCTCTCAGGGGGGAAATGTTTGTCAGCCCATACACTTAGTGTAAGGGCATTACAAGTATAAGAGACCCACTCCTTTATAATGGGAACATTTTTTTATGAGGCCCTCCTCCACATCTCTTTCAATGGGCATTGGAGTGCCTCCTAATTTTTTTGCAGGCCATGATTTGACTGCATAGGCAAATACTATGGGTGACCCACTTCCTAATAATAGGAACATTGTTTTCAGGAGGCACACCTCTACACCTCTTCCAAGGCTTATTGGGGTGCATGTGAATTTGGTGCAGGGCAAGCCTTGCGTTCAATGCCTAAGCAAACAGTAAGGCAGTACCAAATGAATAATGTGAACTTGGTTTTCCTGTGGCCATCCAGTGCATGGGCTCAAAGGCTTATTGGGGTGCAAGTAACTTTGGGGCAGGGCAGGCCTTGCATTCAACGCATAGGCAAACAGTATGGCAGTAACAAATGAATAATGTGAACTCGTTTTTTTTTCCCTTGGTTTACCCATTTATTATTAAAAAAATAATCCCAGCAGCTCCAACGTAATCCATTGAGATCCCGCAATGCCCAATGATTCTCTCCTGTAATCCAAGGAGCATCGTTCTGAGAATGACACTCTATACGTTAATTGTGGTCAAGTCTCACAAGCGATCATGTCAGTAACATCATCGCTCGTGAGACATGACCAAAAATTATTTATGGAGCTTCATTCTCAAGGCTGAATAGGTAATTCGCAGTCATGTCTCACAGCCAATCATGTCAGTTACATCATCACCCGTGAGAAAAGACAGAGAATCATTCTCGAGGCTGCACAGGTCATTGGTGGTCACTTCTCATAGGCGATTACTTTAGTAATGTCATTTATTTAGGGGGTCTACCCAGTTTTGATAGCCATTAAAGGAAAAGCAGACAGATGGGGTCTGACATTAATAGGCAGGGAAGGTCCATGGATATTGACCCCTTCCCAGCACAATTAGACCAGGTCACAACTGTCTGCTTTCCCTTAGCTGGTTATTAAAATAGGGAGGACCATATGTCTTTTTTAAAATTATTTATTTATTTTACACTGTCCCAAAGCTAGTCAGAGCACAACGGCAAGCACTTGGCATTGCTGTGATGGTTCTAGAAGTGCCCACAGCCTAAAATCTTGTTGATTGACTGCACTGTGCTAATTGGCACTAAATCCGAACTGAAAAATGGATTTCTGGAAAAAAGTCTATGTTTAGAGTTCGGTATCTGACACCAGGTGTTTGGTACTTACCTGGATGTTTACAGTTTGATTTTGTTCATCTTTACACATAGACTTAAAGTGTAACCGCTCTTTTCATTTTAAACTTCAGAGAAATCTGCTTTCTTTTCCTGCAGGAATGATCATTAATTCTCAAAATTCTAAATTTCTGGTTAAAATCTCAATTCAGTTCAAATAGATTTTTATGTTACTCAGAAAGGCGGTGGCAGTTGATACTGATGATATTCTATGGAGAGGGGAGCAGGGAGCAGACAGAGCTCCTCCCTCCTTCTGTCCCCTTACATTTACAATACTATCAGTTACAGCTCCCATCTCCTATCTGATTAAGATAAAAATCTGTCTTCGCTGAATATAGATTTTACCTGTGATTTGATAATTTTAAAAATTAATGATCAGTCCAGGAGTTTATTATTCTCATATGTATTATTGGTTGATGCAATAAAAAGTATACCGACGGTTACTCTTTAATGTTACTAAATGTACTGATTTTTTTCATATGATGCAGCATCTGCATGTTGTAGTTTGGGACACTTCTGAATAATGCCATAATGCCGAGGTGTTTTTTTTTTCTGTAAAGCTGCTTGCTCCTCAGAGGATTGTTCTCTTTAAATCTTTTTAATTTTCAAGTTGACTCTTTCTTTCAAATTACTATTAATGAGAACAGAAAGATTGACATATTTTATGGGTGCCACCCAAGAAAAATCTGGCTTCCAAAACATTTTTATTCTCTTTTAGAATTATTTCCATTTCATTACCCAATTATCCATCTACAAATATGCATTAATGCATTATTTATTAGTTTTACACAATTTGTAGTCAGATTCACCAACTGTTATTCCATATGGATGAAAAGCCCCAAGACCTGAATCTGTTCGTCTTAATTATTTGTATTTAATCACATAGGTCCAGGGTTAACAAGACCTAGGCTTCATGTCTTTCTCTTCATTGTGTGTTTAGCAGATTAGCTTCCTATACAAGGCGATGTCAGGCTTAAAACTCTCACAGTTCTACCCACATTGAAAGGTTGCAGGAACATAAAAAGTGCCAGCCATGTAAGATTCTTTGCTGCACTGATCTATGCAAAGCCTAATCCTTCAGATTTTAACTTGCCCCATGTCCTAAACAGATGTGAGTGCATTGAAAGTGAATGTATTAACTTGTCGCATAATCTGTAATGAAACCTGAAAATAGAGACTTTGGAGGCTGCTGGTACTAAATTCACAGCTTGCAGCAATGTTTGTGATTATAATGAGTGGAGTCAAATTTCTAAAATGTATCACCTCTTCCTTCCTGCAGTGCGGAATGCCATGCGGTACTGAACTACACAAGTTGTCTGAAATAGGATGTCAGAAGTTAATTTTAAAGTGAAGAAGGAAAATGCAAATAATGCCGGCTGTGCCGTCATTTTCATAAACTCATTCAGGCTTTACACTTCAGGGAGAAGAACGGGTGCAGGGTCTAAATTCTCTAAGCTAAATTATATATTTCCCACTGCCATTCGGCTAAATCATTTACACATTTATTTCTTTGAAATATGAATGTCCAGGAGTATAAAATATATGAAAATGTATGATGATAAACTGTGCATGAAGAGTAATAAAATAAAGCACTCATTCTTATTCTGTACTTGGGATACTTACAATGTAAGATCTGAATATGGGTGGCACTTTGGAAAGTGATTGTTAGGTCTTATATATGGTAATCCAGAGCCAGGAGAATACAGGTGGCGAAGAGGGGATTTAACTCTACTTCGTGGTTATATCGTTTATAAAGTTACAAAAAAATGCAGGACCAGCGAGTCCAAACTATAATCTTAATGTGCTGATGCAGGCAAAAACCCCAATGAGATGGGTGCCAATTGCCCATAGTAATGGAAAAAAAACCTCTAAAGTCCAAATAATGTATTAAAAATAAATCCAGGTCTTTCTTGAGCTGATTCGCTAAATCAATCATCACAAGATTGGGTGGCAGAAAGCTCAAGATTGTACACAGCGTTCCAGGAGCGGACACAGATAGAGGAGGGACCCTGGGCCAAAAGAGTATATGGGTCCTTTGTACAAAATTCCACCTGCTTTGGTGGTAGAAGTTGTCCCTTTACCACTTGGCCCCTAATTGGCTGCACACAGGTTTCACCAATGATCTAATATATAATTGCCTAGAATACTACTTCCTGCAATTTGTGCCAACTTCCGTGGCTTTGTCCGGAGCTATTGTCCGGAGCTATTGTCCGGAGCTATTGTCTGGAGCTAATGTCCGTAGCTAATGTCCGGCGCTAATGTCCGGAGATAAGTGACGTCACCAGTGTCCTACACCCAGGCAGAGCACAGTGGCCCCAGGCAGAGCACAGGGGCCCCAGGCAGAACATGGGGCCCCAGGCAGAGCACAGGGGCCCCAGGCAGAGCACAGGGGCCCCAGGCAGCATATGGGGCCCCATGCAGAGCACAGGGGCCCCAGGCAGCATATGGGGCCCCAGGCAGAGCACAGTGGCCCCAGGCAGAGCACACACCAAATCGGAGGCCGAGGGGCCCCGCCAACAAAATCGGAGGCCGAGGAGCCCCGCCCACCAAATCGAAGGCCGAGCGGCCCCGCCCACCAAAGTGGAGGTCGAGGGGCCTGGCCCCGCCCACCAAAGCGAAGGCCGAGGGGCCCCGCCCACCACATCGGAGGCCGAGGGGCCCCGCCAACCAAATCGGACGCCGAGGGGCCCCGCCCACCAAATCGGAGGCCGAGGGTCCCCGCTCACCAAATCGGAGGCCGAGAGTCCCCGCCCACCAAATCGGAGGATAAGGGGCCCCGCCAACCAAATCGGAGGCCGAGGGGCCCCGCCAACCAAATCGGAGGCCGAGGAGCCCCGCCCAACAAATCGAAGGCCGAGCGGCCCCGCCCACCAAAGCAGAGGCCGAGGGGCCCGGCCCCGCCCACCAAAGCGGAGGCCGAGGGGCCCCGACCACCACATCGGAGGCCGAGGGGCCCCGCCCACCAAATCGGAGGCCGAGGGGCCCAGCCAACCAAATCGGAGGCCGAGGGTCCCCGCCCACCAAATCGGAGGCCGAGTGTCCCCGCCCACCAAATTGGAGGCCGAGGGTCCCCGCCCACCAAATCGGAGGCCGAGGGGCCCCGCCTACCAAATCGGAGGCCGAGGGTCCCCGCCCACCAAATCGGGGGCCGAGGGTCCCCGCCCACCAAATCGGAGGCCGAGGGGCCCCGCCCACCAAATCGGAGGCCGGGGGTCCCCGCCCATGAAATCGGAGGCCGAGGGGCCCCGCCCACCACATCGGAGGCCGATGGGCCCCGCCAACCAAATCGGAGGCCGAGGGTCCCCGCCCACCAAATCGGAGGCCGAGGGTCCCCGCCCACCAAATCGGAGGCCGAGGGTCCCCGCCCACCAAAGCAGAGGCCGAGGGTCCACACCAACCAAATCGGAGGCCGAGGGGCCCCGCCCACCAAATCGAAGGCCGAGGGGCCCCGCCCACCAAAGCGGAGGCCGAGGGTCCCCGCACACCAAATCGGAGGCAGAGGGACCCCGCCCATCAAATTGGAGGCCGAGGGGCCCCGCCCACCAAAGCGGAGGCCGAGGGTCCCCGACCACCAAATCGGAGGCCGAGGGTCCCCGCCTACCAAATCGGAGGCCGAGGGTCCCAGCCCACCAAATCGGAGGCCGAGGGTCCCCACCCACCAAATCGGAGGCCGAGAGTCCCCGCCCACCAAATCGGAGGCCGAGGGGCCCCGCCCACCAAATCGGAGGCCGAGGGGCCCCGCCCACCAAATCGGAGGCCGAGGGGCCCCGCCAACCAAATCGGAGGCCGAGGGGCCCCGCCTACCAAATCGGAGGCCGAGGAGCCCCGCCCACCAAATCGAAGGCCGAGCGGCCCCGCTCACCAAAGCGGAGGCCGAGGGGCCCGGCCCCGCCCACCAAAGCGGAGGCCGAGGGGCCCCGCCCACCACATCGGAGGCCGAGGGGCCCCGCCCACCACATCGGAGGCCGAGGGTCCCCGCCCACCAAATCGGAGGCCGAGGGTCCCCGCCCACCAAATCGGAGGCCGAGGGTCCCCGCCCACCAAATCGGAGGCCGAGGGTCCCCGCCCACCAAATCGGAGGCCGAGAGTCCCCGCCCACCAAATTGGAGGCCGAGGGTCCCCGCCCACCAAATCGGAGGCCGAGGGTCCCCGCCCACCAAATCAGAGGCCGAGGGGCCCCACCAACCAAATTGGAGGCCGAGGGGCCCCGCCCACCAAATCGGAGGCCGAGGGTCCCTGCCTACCAAATCGGAGGCCGAGGGGCCCCGTCAACCAAATCGGAGGCCGAGGGGCCCCACCCACCAAATCGGAGGCCGAGGGGCCCTGCCCACCAAATCGGAGGCCGAGGGGCCCCACCCACCAAATCGGAGGCCGAGGGTCCCCGCCCACCAAATCGGAGGCCGAGGGGCCCCGCCAACCAAATCGGAGGCCGAGGGGCCCCGCCCACCAAATCGGAGGCCGAGGGGCCCCGCCCACCAAATCGGAGGCCGAGAGTCCCCGCCCACAAAATTGAAGGCCGAGGGTCCCTGCCCACCAAATTGGAGGCCGAGGGTCCCCGCCCACCAAATCGGAGGCCGAGGGTCCCCGCCCACCAAATCGGAGGCCGAGGGGCCCCACCAACCAAATTGGAGGCTGAGGGGCCCCGCCCACCAAATCGGAGGCCGAGGGTCCCTGCCCACCAAATCGGAGGCCGAGGGGCCCCGCCAACCAAATCGGAGGCCAAGGGGCCCCGCCCACCAAATCGGAGGCCGAGGGTCCCCGCCCACCAAATCGGAGGCCTAGGGTCCCCGCCCACCAAATCGGAGGCCGAGGGTCCCCACCCACCAAATCGGAGGCCGAGGGGCCCCGCCCACCAAATCGGAGGCCAGGGGTCCCCGCCCACCAAATCGGAGGCCGAGGGGCCCCGCCCACCACATCGGAGGCCGATGGGCCCCGCCCACCAAATCGGAGGCCGAGGGTCCCCGCCCACCAAATCGGAGGCCGAGGGTCCCCGCACACCAAATCGGAGGCCGAGGGTCCCCGCCCACCAAATCGGAGGCCGAGGGTCCACACCAACCAAATCGGAGGCCGAGGGGCCCCGCCCACCAAATCGAAGGCCGAGGGGCCCCGCCCACCAAAGCGGAGGCCAAGGGTCCCCGCACACCAAATCGGAGGCAGAGGGACCCCGCCCACCAAATCGGAGGCCGAGGGGCCCCACCCACCAAAGCGGAGGCTGAGGGTCCCCGCCCACCAAATCGGAGGCCGAGGGTCCCCGCCCACCAAATCGGAGGCCGAGGGTCCCCGCCCACCAAATCGGAGGCCGAGGGTCCCCGCCCACCAAATCGGAGGCCGAGAGTCCCCGCCCACCAAATCGGAGGCCGAGGGGCCCCGCCAACCAAATCGGAGGCCGAGGGGCCCCGCCAACCAAATCGGAGGCCGAGGAGCCCCGCCCACCAAATCGGAGGCCGAGGGTCCCCACCCACCAAATCGGAGGCCGAGGGTCCCCGCCCACCAAATCGGAGGCCGAGGGTCCCTGCCCACCAAATTGGAGGCCGAGGGTCCCCGCCCTCCAAATCGGAGGCCGAGGGGCCCCGCCCACCAAATCGGAGGCCGAGGGGCCCCGCCCACCAAATCGGAGGCCGAGAGTCCCCGCCCACAAAATGGAAGGCCGAGGGTCCCTGCCCACCAAATTGGAGGCCGAGGGTCCCCGCCCACCAAATCGGAGGCCGAGGGTCCCCGCCCACCAAATCGGAGGCCGAGGGGCCCCACCAACCAAATTGGAGGCTGAGGGGCCCCACCCACCAAATCGGAGGCCGAGGGTCCCTGCCCACCAAATCGGAGGCCGAGGGGCCCCGCCAACCAAATCGGAGGCCAAGGGGCCCCGCCCACCAAATCGGAGGCCGAGGGTCCCCGCCCACCAAATCGGAGGCCTAGGGTCCCCGCCCACCAAATCGGAGGCCGAGGGTCCCCGCCCACCAAATCGGAGGCCGAGGGGCCCCGCCCACCAAATCGGAGGCCAGGGGTCCCCGCCCACCAAATCGGAGGCCGAGGGGCCCCGCCCACCACATCGGAGGCCGATGGGCCCCGCCCACCAAATCGGAGGCCGAGGGTCCCCGCCCACCAAATCGGAGGCCGAGGGTCCCCGCCCACCAAATCGGAGGCCGAGGGTCCCCGCCCACCAAATCGGAGGCCGAGGGTCCACACCAACCAAATCGGAGGCCGAGGGGCCCCGCCCACCAAATCGAAGGCCGAGGGGCCCCGCCCACCAAAGCGGAGGCCAAGGGTCCCCGCACACCAAATCGGAGGCAGAGGGACCCCGCCCACCAAATCGGAGGCCGAGGGGCCCCACCCACCAAAGCGGAGGCTGAGGGTCCCCGCCCACCAAATCGGAGGCCGAGGGTCCCCGCCCACCAAATCGGAGGCCGAGGGTCCCCGCCCACCAAATCGGAGGCCGAGGGTCCCCGCCCACCAAATCGGAGGCCGAGAGTCCCCGCCCACCAAATCGGAGGCCGAGGGGCCCCGCCAACCAAATCGGAGGCCGAGGGGCCCCGCCAACCAAATCGGAGGCCGAGGAGCCCCGCCCACCAAATCGGAGGCCGAGGGTCCCCACCCACCAAATCGGAGGCCGAGGGTCCCCGCCCACCAAATCGGAGGCCGAGGGTCCCTGCCCACCAAATTGGAGGCCGAGGGTCCCCGCCCTCCAAATTGGAGGCCGAGGGTTCCCGCCCACCAAATCGGAGGCCGAGGGTCCCTGCCCACCAAATCGGAGGCCGAGGGGCCCCGCCCACCAAATCGGAGGCCGAGGGGCCCCGCCCACCAAATCGGAGGTCGAGGGGCCCCGCCCACCAAATCGGAGGCTGAGGGGCCCCGCCCACCAAATCGGAGGATAAGGGGCCCCGCCCACCAAATCGGAGGCCGAGGGGCCCCACCAACCAAATCGGAGGCCGAGGAGCCCCGCCCACCAAATCGGAGGCCGTGGGGCCCCGCCAACCAAAGCAGAGGCCGAGGGTTCCCACCCACCAAATCGGAGGCAGAGGGACCCCGCCCACCAAATCGGAGGCCGAGGGGCCCCGCCCACCAAAGCAGAGGCCGAGGGTCCTTGCCCACCAAATCGGAGGTCGAGGGTCCCCGCCCACCAAATCGGAGGCCGAGGGTCCCCGCCCACCAAATCGGAGGCCGGTCCCCGCCCACCAAATCGGAGGCCGAGGGTCCCCACCCACCAAATCGGAGGACGAGGGGCCCCACCAACCAAAAGTAAGTGCGGCCCCAAAAGTAAGTGCGCCCCCGGGTGCAAAAGTAAGTGCGCCCCCGGGTGCAAAAGTAAGTGCGCCCCCGGGTGCAAAAGTAAGTGCGCCCGCGGGTGCAAAAGTAAGTGCGCCCCCGGGTGCAAAAGTAAATGCGCCTCCGGGTACAAAAGTAAGTGCGCCCCCGGGTGCAAAATTAAGCGTGCCCCCGGCCCCGGGTGCAAAAGTAAGCGCGCCCCCCAGTCCCGTGTGTGAAAAGTGCTGCTGTAAAGCTGGTAGCGCTGTTCAAGCACTATGTATTTCCTTCAGGAAATGCCCATCTAATATATAATTGCCTAGAATACTACTTCCTGCAATTTGTGCCAACTTCCGTGGCTTTGTCCGGAACTAATGTCCGGAGATAATGTCCGGAGCTAATGTCCGGAGCTAATGTCCGGAGATAAGTGACGTCACCAGTGTCCTACACCCAGGCAGAGCACAGGGGCCCCAGGCAGCATATGGGGCCCCAGGCAGAGCACAGTGGCCCCAGGCAGAGCACAGGGGCCCCAGGCAGCATATGGGGCCCCAGGCAGAGCACAGTGGTCCCAGGCAGAGCACAGGGGCCCCAGGCAGCCTATGGGGCCCCAGGCAGAGCACAGTGGCCCCAGGCAGAGCACAGGGGCCCCAGGCAGCATATGGGGCCCCAGGCAGAGCACAGGGGCCCCAGGCAGCATATGGGGCCCCAGGCAGAGCACAGTGGCCCCAGGCAGAGCACAGGGGCTTCAGGCAGAACATGGGGCCCCAGGCAGAGCACAGGGGCCCCAGGCAGAGCACAGGGGCCCCAGGCAGCATATGGGGCCCCAGGCAGAGCACAGGGGCCCCAGGCAGAGCACAGGGGCCCCAGGCAGCATATGGGGCCCCAGGCAGAGCACAGTGGGCCCAGGCAGAGCACAGGGGCCCCAGGCAGAACATGGGGCCCCAGGCAGAGCACAGGGGCCCCAGGCAGAGCACAGGGGCCCCAGGCAGCATATGGGGCCCCAGGCAGAGCACAGGGGCCCCAGGCAGCATATGGGGCCCCAGGCAGAGCACAGTGGCCCCAGGCAGCATATGGGGCCCCAGGCAGAGCACAGTGGCCCCAGGCAGAGCACAGGGGCCCCAGGCAGCATATAGGGCCCCAGGCAGAGCACAGTGGTCCCAGGCAGAGCACAGGGGCCCCAGGCAGCTTATGGGGCCCCAGGCAGAGCACAGTGTCCCCAGGCAGAACATGGGGCCCCAGGCAGAGCACAGTGGCCCCAGGCAGAGCACAGGGGCCCCAGTCAGAACATGGGGCCCCAGGCAGAGCACAGGGGCCCCAGGCAGAGCACAGGGGCCCCAGGCAGCATATGGGGCCCCAGGCAGAGCACAGGGGCCCCAGGCAGCATATGGGGCCCCAGGCAGAGCACAGTGGCCCAAGGCAGAGCACAGGGGCCCCAGGCAGCATATGGGGCCCCAGGCAGAGCACAGTGGTCCCAGGCAGAGCACAGGGGCCCCAGGCAGCCTATGGGGCCCCAGGCAGAGCACAGTGTCCCCAGGCAGAACATGGGGCCCCAGGCAGAGCAAAGTGGCCCCAGGCAGAGCACAGGGGCCCCAGTCAGAACATGGGGCCCCAGGCAGAGCACAGGGGCCCCAGGCAGAGCACAGGGGCCCCAGGCAGCATATGGGGCCCCAGGCAGAGCACAGGGGCCCCAGGCAGCATATGGGGCCCCAGGCAGAGCACAGTGGCCCAAGGCAGAGCACAGGGGCCCCAGGCAGCATATGGGGCCCCAGGCAGAGCACAGTGGTCCCAGGCAGAGCACAGGGGCCCCAGGCAGCCTATGGGGCCCCAGGCAGAGCACAGTGGCCCCAGGCAGAACATGGGGCCCCAGGCAGAGCACAGGGGCCCCAGGCAGAGCACAGGGGCCCCAGGCAGCATATGGGGCCCCAGGCAGAGCACAGTGGTCCCAGGTAGAGCACAGGGGCCCCAGGCAGCCTATGGGGCCCCAGGCAGAGCACAGGGGCCCCAGGCAGCATATGGGGCCCCAGGCAGAGAACAGGGGCCCCAGGCAGCATATGGGGCCCCAGGCAGAGCACAGTGGCCCCAGGCAGAGCACAGGGGCCCCAGGCAGAACATGGGGCCCCAGGCAGAGCACAGGGGCCCCAGGCAGAGCACAGGGGCCCCAGGCAGCATATGGGGCCCCAGGCAGAGCACAGGGGCCCCAGGCAGCATATGGGGCCCCAGGCAGAGCACAGCGATATTTTGGACCACTGTGCGGTGTTTCAGACCCCCTGTGTGATGTCTGGGGCCCTGTTCTTAAGTATATTAAAGATTAAAGTAACGTACACTCACCGGCCACTTTATTAGGTACACCTGTCCAACTTCTTGTTAACACTTAATTTCTAATCAGCCAATCACATGGCGGCAACTCAGTGCATTTAGGCATGTAGACATGGTCAAGACAATCTCCTGCAGTTCAAACCGAGCATCAGTATGGGAAAGAAAGGTGATTTGAGTGCCTTTGAACGTGGCATGGTTGTTGGTGCCAGAAGGGCTGGTCTGAGTATTTCAGAAACTGCTGATCTACTGGGATTTTCACGCACAACCATCTCTAGGGTTTACAGAGAATGGTCCGAAAAAGAAAAAAAATCCAGTGAGCGGCAGTTCTGTGGGCGGAAATGCCTTGTTGATGCCAGAGGTCAGAGGAGAATGGGCAGACAGGTTCGAGCTGATAGAAAGGCAACAGTGACTCAAATCGCCACCCGTTACAACCAAGGTAGGCCTAAGAGCATCTCTGAATGCACAGTGCGTTGAACTTTGAGGCAGATGGGCTACAGCAGCAGAAGACCACACCGGGTACCACTCCTTTCAGCTAAGAACAGGAAACTGAGGCTACAATTTGTACAAGCTCATCGAAATTGGACAGTAGAAGATTGGAAAAACGTTGCTTGGTCTGATGAGTCTCGATTTCTGCTGCGACATTCGGATGGTAGGGTCAGAATTTGGCATAAACAACATGAAAGCATGGATCCATCCTGCCTTGTATGGAGCATCTTTGGGATATGCAGCCGACAAATCTGCGGCAACTGTGTGATGCCATCATGTCAATATGGACCAAAATCTCTGAGGAATGCTTCCAGCACCTTGTTGAATCTATGCCACGAAGAATTGAGGCAGTTCTGAAGGCAAAAGGGGGTCCAACCCGTTACTAGCATGGTGTACCTAATAAAGTGGCCGGTGAGTGTATATTAAAGTATATTATAGATCAAATTTGACACGTTTATGAGCACCATTGAGTGATATACTCAAGAATGACATAATTTTTCAACATTTTATGGTTTCAAACTGTAAACACTCAGAGTTTTTTTTACTTCAACCAGAAAACCTTAACGGTTCATAAAAAACTTGACTGTTCAGGATATGATAAAAGTCATAGTATTCTGAATCTTTAACTTATAAAGATACCTTTACATGGGGTGATTATTGGTTCCAGAGAGGCTTTCGGCCGATAATCGTACACATGGCTGGTGACAGGACAATACAATATAAACGTTCAAAGGTAAACACTGATAACATTAAAATCTAATATATAATTGCCTAGAATACTACTTCCGGCAATTTGTGCCAACTTCCGTGGCTTTGTCCGGAGATAATGTCCGGAGATAAGTGACGTCACCAGCGTCCTACACCCGCTCAGGGTGGACAAAGATATATGCCTTCGTGGTGCGCGGCACTTTTCTGATTGGTTGCCGCCTGCCGCGAGCGACCAATCAGAAATGTGCCGTACTGTCAAGAATTGTCAAGAGCTGGTGAGTGCAGCCATTTTTTGTTCTTTCTTACTATTATTTATTAATTGTATTATTCTTACATTTGAATAAATAAAGTATATATGGATTCTAGACTCCCGATTCTTTAGAATCGGGCTGCCATCTAGTATGTTATAATTTCACGTTCAGATATTCAAATGGTTTTGCCTTTTTTTTTACCTTTGGGGGACATTTCAACATTTAAATCCTTATTTTTAATCTTATTTCCCCTTATTTCCTTAATTGAAGTTACTAAGGAAATTCAGCCCCCATAACAGAGCTGACTGAGAATCCCAGGACCCAGCAGCTCCTGCTCCCTCATTAAAACCGGTGCATTACCGGTGTATACATTGTGCTTGTTCAGCACTGGATATACAGTGATTGGGAGGACAAAGACAGTAATAAGCACTCTTTGCTTTCTCTATCAATCTTGTGCAACTGCAATAGTGTGCAGTGACATTTTAGAAAATAAATGCAGAGTAAAATGGACTCTATCTGGACATTTAAGTCTACGGGCAGTCCAGAAGTAATTAAACAACATGTCAGACCATTGATTAAAAATTTGAACAGTAACATATATGGCACATTCTTGAGTTCACGCTTAAGACCCCAATATAAAATAGACTAACCATTCCGGAACTCACCAATATATCAATGGGATCAGCCAGCAGTCTATTGTGAATGAGAGCCTCACAAAGTAGGAATTTTAATGGCTGACCTTTTGTAATGTAAGAAATAAGTAACTGTCAGAGCACTTTGGCAGCAGATTTCTCCTCTATCACCTTTGAAAACTAATAAGCAACCTTAAAGGGAAGCTGTCAGGTCCCCCATGCCCTCAGAACCACTAACAATTTTGTTTGCATATGTAGACACACTGTCAAACAGTCCCTGTATTAAATTGCACAAATAAAAAGATCTTTAGAAAAAGTATTTCTAAAGTCTGTTTATGATTAGTGATGAGTGAGTGTACTCTTTAATCGGGTGACCTCTGAGTATTTGTTAGTGTTCGGAGATTTCGTTTTCATCACGGCAGCTGAATGATTTACAGCTATTAGCCAGGCTGAGTACATGTGGGGGTTGCCTGGTTGATAGGGAATCCCCACATGTAATCAAGCTGTCTAATAGCTGTAAATCATGCTGCTGAGGTGATGAAAACTTAATCTCCGAGCAGTCATAAATACTCAGAGATCACCCGAGCGTGCCTGGGAAAACCCGAGCAACGAGTACACTCACTCATCACTATTTATGATGTGTAAATGAGGCGCTTGAGAAGTCGATAGGGCGTTAGTGTCCCCAGACTAGTTGGCCCACTTATCATGACTTACACACGACAGCGTCATCACCAGCACTATACCTCGCGCATGCGTGCGGCTTCTTTCCCTAACAGCACTGATCCTATGAAGCCGGGTGTCACTGCTCATTATTGGAAATGAAGAAAACAAACATCCCACAGTTTCCCATCCCAGTGGTGTGTTTAGCAAAGTATTAGAGTCAACCTTTTATTCGTTGATTACATGAGATTATTAATTATATCGTCTGGCAGAGCCAAATATTTTTGTATGTGGGGGAGATAGAAGTGATAGCTGAAGGGCGCATGAGAGCTAGGCTGTGAGCTATCAAATGTGTTTGTCAAGCTATATTCATTATTAAATATTGTTTTGTAGAGCATTTAAGAAAAAAATAATCAAAAATATTTTTCAAATTCATAATTTTGAATATTTTTATACCAAAACCAAAGGCATAAGTAAGCATTTCTGTTAGTATAAGTGCAATGTGTAGGTGCACATTCGCACTGTAGTTACTGGCAAACAAAACCTAGGATAAAAAGAATGAGCCAATGCCCTGCAGTAAGTAAATAAATAGTAATAATGCATGTAAATAACATAGGGCAAAGCCATCCCACTGCGACATGGTGTGCCCAGTAAGGATTGTCCCTAACTCTGGTATCTCACCTATACATGTACTATTACTATTTGATTATTTACTAGTGATGAGCCACTGCTCATTAGTCGCCCGAGTATCACTATTCTTGGTGTACTCGGCGAGCAGCAAGCATTTCCGGGATTATTCGGCGGTAACTGGTGTCTCCACCCAACGTTTTTGGCAGACTTAAGAGACCCAATCACAGTGCATGGATTGTCTGCCAGGCCATGAATTGCCGCAGCCATCTTTGTTGTGGTCATGCAGTGATTGGCTTGGCCGCACAGCATCATCCCGAGTATAAGAGACCTGGCGCCGCCCTGCTCGCCGCATTCATCTCCAGATTCAGCGAGAGTAGGGAGAGTTGATGCCGAGATCAAATCGTGGTTTTTACAGTTACTGTAGTTCTGCAACCCTTAAATCCACAACTCATCAGAAACCAAAAGTCCTTTTTAGGGCTAATTCGTGGGTCCCGATATTGCAGCGCAAGGTAGGCAGGGCACAGCATATCCACATCAGTGCAAGGCCTGCAGGCACTGTATGTGCATCCATTGCTCCCACTGCATCCCTCCCAAAGCTCCATAACTGTCTGCTGCTGCTGCAGCTTCTTTACTATATACCTACCTAGTTGCATTTTTTTTTCCAAAAATTCACCCCCAAAAAACAAAAATACACAGTCTGTTCTATCAGACTGAGGCCTGTTGAAAAATCATAGTTTGTCAGGCATATGTGGCATAGTTGTGTGTGCTTTTTTTGTGTTTTAAATTCACCAAAAAAGCCCTCATATAGCTGCGGGCTCCAAGTTTTTGCATTTTAGGCCATTTTGCCACCGAATTTGCTGTCTGTTATTCTAATTATATACAGCACGATTTGGCATTTAAAAAAAAAAAAAACAGGCCACATATTTGCCAGTGTGGTATTTCCGTGACAGCCCTCATATATCTGCATGCTCCAAGTTTTGGCATTTTAGGCAGTTTTGCCACTGTTTCTGGTGTCTGTTACTCTAATTATATACAGAACTATTTGACATTTAAAAAAAAAAGGCCACATATTTGCCAGTGTGGTATTTCCGCGACAACCCTCATACATCTGCGTGGTCCAAGTTTGGTCATTGTAGGCCGGTGTACCACTCTTTTTGCTGTCTGATACTCTAATTATATACAGCACTCTTTGTCATTTTTAAAAAAACAGGCCACATATTTTCCAGTGTGGCATTTCCGTGACAGCCCTCATATATCTGCGTGCTCCAAGTTTGGTCATTGTAGGCCAGTGTACCCCTTTTTTTGCTGTTTGATACTCTAATTCTATACAGCACTATTTAGCTTCAAAAAATATAAAAAGGCCACATATTTGCCAGTGTGGTATTTCCGTGACAGCCCTCATATATCTGCGTGGTCCAAGTTTGGTCATTGTAGGCCGGTGTACCCCTTTTTTTTGCTGTCTGATACTCTAATTCAATACAGCACTATTTAGCATAAATAAATATAAAAAGGCCACATATTTGCCAGTGTGGTATTTCTGTGACAGCTCTCATATCTGCATGCTTCAAATTTGGTCATTGTAGGCCGGTGTATTCCTTTTTTTGCTGTCTGATACTCTAGTTATATACAGCACTATTTCGCATAAAAAACTATAAAAAGGCCACATATTTGCCAGTGTGGTATTTCCGTGACAGCCTGATAGGGCTAGTGGGCTGCACCAAATAATATAAAGGGACATAACCGATGCGTTCACAGCCCGGGGTCCACCGTGCAGAGATGGAACCTGCTGCTGAGTAATGGCGGATGGACGCTTGCTCACACGTGGGTTTAGACCTCATCCAGTGTGAATGGAAGCGAACTCTGTTGCTTCACAGAGTCGCCAAATATACGCTGCACCCTGTTAGCAGTCACAGGGTTCAGCTGAAAGACGCTAGTGGGATCCCTATGAATCACCCCCGCTAAATTTGTGATTGGACTCGCTCTGACCCTCGGTGGCTTTTGAGCCTGCGCCTGAGGATGCCTGAGTCAGATGCTGAATCCAAGTGGGAATTCCCACCCTATACTGACCGGTTGTCAAGAAGGCACACTGATTTGGCACGGCACCGCACTGGCAGTCACTGCTAATAGATGCTGTAGCTTGTGCCTAGTGCTGGATGGCACAGACTGGCGCTAGGTAGCTCAATCACCCAAGTACTTTCAACAACATTAGGGATGGAAATGATTAAGGAGCTTTCACCAGATTCAGTCATACATCCACACACACACAATTTCAGTTTTATACTAGCGCATGGCCGAGCGGCCATGCAAACCTTTTATATCAGTAGCCTTCCAGGACCTTCCTAGTGCTCCAATCGGAGCTGCTACAGGACCTGAGCATGTGACCACCAACTACCAATGAGAGGTCATCCCGTGGGCATGCTCAGTAGAAGATAAGCAGGATTTAGCCCCTGGAACATCTGGTCGCCCCTGATCAATGCTGTTAAAAAGGCTGAGCCTGGAATGGCAGCTGTAACCAAATGCACAGTATCTGCTTGAGCCAGACGCAGTGACCGATGTCTCTGCTGAGCAGGTTTCACTGCGGCTGAAGGAGAATGGGAAACCACAGCAGACATGGTTCGAGATTCCCCCTGTGCAGCGGTGGGAACTCAACACCTAACACAGCCTTCATATATCTGCGTGCTCAAAGTTTAGTCATTGCAGGCCGGTAAACCCCTTTTTTTGCTGTCTAATACTCTAATTCTATACAGCACTATTTAGCTTCAAAAAATATAAATAGGCCACATATTTGCCAGTGTGGTATTTCCGTGACAACCCTAATATATGTGCGTGCTCCAAGTTTGGTCATTGTAGGCCAGTGTACCCCTTTTTTTGCTGTCTGATACTCTAATTCTATACAGCACTATTTAGCTTCAAAAAATATAAAAAGGCTACATATTTGCCAGTGTGGTATTTCCGTGACAGCCCTCATATATCTGCGTGGTCCAAGTTTGGTCATTGTAGGCCAGTGTACCCCTTTTTTTGCTGTCTGATACTCTAGTTCTATACAGCACTATTTAGCTTCAAAAAATATAAAAAGGCCACATATTTGCCAGTGTGGTATTTCCGTGACAGCCCTCATATATCTGCGTGGTCCAAGTTTGGTCATTGTAGGCCGGTGTACCCCTTTTTTTTGCTGTCTGATACTCTAATTCAATACAGCACTATTTAGCATAAATAAATATAAAAAGGCCACATATTTGCCAGTGTGGTATTTCTGTGACAGATACAGCACTATTTCGCATAAAAAACTATAAAAAGGCCACATATTTGCCAGTGTGGTATTTCCGTGACAGCCTGATAGGGCTAGCGGAACGCATCAAATAATATAAAGGGACATAAGAGATGCGTTCACAGCCCGGGGTCCACCGTGCAGAGATGGAACCTGCTGCTGAGTAATGGCGGATGGACGCTTGCTCACACGTGGGTTTAGACCTCATCCAGTGTGAATGGAAGTGAACTCTGTTGCTTCACAGAGTCGCCAAATATACGCTGCACCCTGTTAGCAGTCACAGGGTGCAGCTGAAAGACGCTAGTGGGATCCCTATGAATCACCCCCTCTAAACTTGTGATTGGACTCGCTCTGACCCTCGGTGGCTTTTGAGCCTGCGCCTGAGGATGCCTGAGTCAGATGCTGAATCCAAGTGGGAATTCCCACCCTATACTGACCGGTTGTCAAAAAGGCACAGTGATTGCGCATGGCACCGCACTGGCAGTCGCTGCTAATAGATGCTGTAGCTTGTGCCTAGTGCTGGATGGCACAGACTGGCGCTAGGTAGCTCAATCACCCAAGTACTTTCAACAACATTAGGGATGGAAATGATTAAGGAGCTTTCACCAGATTCAGTCATACATCCACACACACACAATTTCAGTTTTATACTAGCGCATGGCTGAGCGGCCATGCAAACCTTTTATATCGGTAGCCTTCCAGGACCTTCCTAGTGCTCCAATCGGAGCTGCTACAGGAACTGAGCATGTGACCCACAACCACCAATGAGAGGTCATCCCGTGGGCATGCTCAGTAGAAGATAAGCAGGATTTAGCCCCTGGAACATCTGCTCACCCCTGATCAATGCTGGTTACAAAGGCTGAGCCTGGAATGGCAGCTGTAACCAAACGCACAGTATCTGCTTGAGCCAGACGCAGTGACCGATGTCTCTGCTGAGCAGGCTCCACTGCGGCTGAAGGAGAATGGGAAACCGCAGCGGACATGGTTCGAGATTCCCCTTGTGCAGCGGTGGGAACTCGACACATAACACAGCCCTCATATATCTGCGTGCTCAAAGTTTAGTCATTGCATTTTTTGCTGTCTAATACTCTAATTCTATACAGCACTATTTAGCTTCAAAAAATATAAAAAGGCCACCTATTTGCCAGTGTGGTATTTCCGTGACAACCCTCATATATGTGCGTGCTCCAAGTTTGGTCATTGTAGGCTGGTGTACCCCTTTTTTTGCTGTCTGATACTCTAATTCTATACAGCACTATTTTGCTTCAAAAAATATAAAAAGGCTACATATTTGCCAGTGTGGTATTTCCGTGACAGCCCACATATATCTGCGTGGTCCAAGTTTGGTCATTGTAGGCCGGTGTACCCCTTTTTTTGCTGTCTGATACTCTAATTCTATACAGCACTATTTAGCATAAAAAAATATAAAAAGGCCACATATTTGACAGTGTGTTTTCGCTGTCAGATGTCTGATGTATTTGTGGCCTACAAAATGTGGAATTTAGGCCTACATTCAGCTTTATTTGCTGTCTGTTACCATAGTTCGCTACACTATTTTAGTTTAACAAATTAACAAATGCAAGCCACATATCGAACAGTGTGGTATCTCGTTAAAAATACTTCTCTTTCAAGTTGTTATGGCTGCTTCATGACTGTATTAAATGCTCCAACTACTACTACCACCATCATCATCTTCTGCCTAGAGGTAGTCACTGCGCACATAGAAATTCTGAGGAGCAGAATGGGAACGCTTGGGCGGTGCTGTACTCTGTCTCTGTATTACGAAGGGGTATGCTACCGCCAATAAAAGCGTTACTGCCAGAAAGCGACGAGCCATGTTCACAGTGACTGCCAGAGAGCGAGGCACCATGCGCTCAATGACTCAGTGAGTACAGCGCACGTTCGCAGTAAAGAGAGAGACAGTTCAAGCTCCGGATTCAGCTTTGCAAAACAATAATTAAAGGGCACAGGGAAATGACAGAGGATGTTGGTACGGTCAGCAAGGTACTCCCTCAGCATTTTCCCAAACAAAGCACTCCTTGTGAGAGTCCCCCATGCCTCAGGGCCCGGGCGATAGGAGGGTCTGAAAAAACTCTCCCCGATCTTTGTCAGTGTTCCACTGCCTCTGTTGGATTGGAGTTGTGTCTCTCTCACCTGCACTCCTTGCTTGGCCAAGGAACTGTGACCTCTTCTGCCAGCGTTTTCAGATGGGAATTTTTTTAATAATTCAGTAAGAAAGGCCCTATGGTCCTCCAACATTGTAGTACACCTGTCTGCCTCTGGAATAAGAAAAATAAAGTTTTCCTTGTAGCGTGGGTCTAGAAGTTTAATCAACCAGTATTCCCTGTCTGTCACCCACAATTTTGAGAATGCAAGGGTGACGGGAAAGGCAGCAGAACATAAACTCAGCCATGCGTGCAAAACTGCTAACAGTCGATACTTCCGTGTCATCACCAAGAGGACAACTCACCATGCTCTCCTCCTCCTCGTCCTCAGGCCTCCACAACTTTCGCAAAAAACTTAGTAATATAATTGTAAATACTTCATTGTAAATACATTCCCCTGTAGTTTTTATCTCCCCCACCTCATTGTAGTTTGTAAGTTGTCACGAGACGGATTTTTTTGGGGGGTTTAATTATTGTTATCATTGTTACTCAGTGTAGATTGTAAGCTGTCATGAGCAGGGTTGTTTTATTTCTGTTTAATTATGGTATTATTGTTATCGTTGTTAAGGTACAGTCACACTCAGCAACTTTGCAACGAGAACGACAACCATCCGTGATGTTGCAGCGTCCTGGATAGCGATCTCATTGTGTTTGACACGCAGCAGCGATCTGGATCCCGCTGTGCCATCGCTGGTCGGAGCTAGAAGTCCAGAACTTTATTTCGTCGCCAGGTCGGCGTGTATTGTCATGTTTGACATCAAAAGCAATGATGCTAACAATGGATGTAATGGAGCTAACAACCAGCGAGAACGATAAGTGAGTCGCCGTTACATCACTGTATCGCTCCTGCATCGTTCTGGAGTTGCTGTGTTTGATGTCTCTACAGCGACATAAACAGCGACGCTCCAGCGATCTAGTTTAGGTCGGATCGTTGTCTATATTGCTGCAGCGTCACTGAGTGTGACGGTACCTTTACTTAGGACTGTTGTGTTTGAAACTAAATATGTTGACGCTACATAAATTATTATTATTTATTTATTTAGCACGATTGAATCCATGGTGCTGTACATGAGAAGGGGTTATATACAAATTACAGATATCACTTACAGTAAACAAACTAACAATGACAGACTGATACAGAGGGGCGAGGACCCTGCCCTTGTGGGTTTACATTCATCAGGATTATGGGGAAGGAGACAATAGGTTGAGGGTTTCAGGAGCTCCGGTGTTGGTGAGGCAGTATCTGCGATAGTGATGAGGATGCAGCGGGGTGAGTGCAGGTTGTAGGCTTTCCTGAAGAGGTGGGTTTTCAGGTTCTGTCTGAAGGATCCTAATGTGGTTGATAGTCGGACATATTGGGGCAAAGAATTCCAGAGGATGGGGATATTCGGGAGAAGTCTTGGAGGCGGTTGGATGAGGAGCGAATAAGTGTGGAGGAGAGAAAGAGGTCTTGGGAGGACCGGAGATTATGTGAGGAAAGATATCGGGAGACTAGTTCAGAGATATATGGAAGAGATAGGTTATGGATGGCTTTGTAGGTCAGTATTAGTAATTTGAACTAGATACGCTGAGAGAATGGGAGCCAGTGAAGAGATTTGAAGAGGGGGAAGCGGAGGAGTAGCGAGGAAAGAGATGAATTAGTTATGCAGAAGATTTAAAGATGGACTGGAGAGGTGCAAGGGTGTTACCAGGGAGGCCACAGAAAAGGATGTTGCAGTAGTCAAGGCGGGAGATGATGAGGGCATGCACAAGCATTTTAGTAGATTGACGGTTGAGGAAAGGACGGATTCTGGAGATATTTTTGAGCTGGAGGTGACAGGAGGTGGAGAGAGCTTGGATGTGCAGTTTGAGGGACAGGGCAGAGTCAAAGGTTACTCCGAGGCAGCGAAGTTCCGGTACGGGGGAAAGCGTGATGTTGTTAATTGCGATAGATAGGTCAGGTAAGGAAGATCTATGGGATGAAGGAAAGATGATGAGTTCAGATTTGTCCACATTGAGTTTGAGGAAGCGAGAGGAGAAGAAGGAGGATGTGGCTGATAGACACTTCGGGATTCTGGACAACAGAGCGGTGACATCTGGGCCAGAAAGGTAGATCTGAGTGTCATTAGCATAAAGGTGATACTTGAAACCATGAGACTTTATGAGTTGTCCCAGGCCAACTGTATAGATTGAGAAGAGTAGGGGTCCTAGAACAAAGCCTTGGGGAACTCCAACAGAGAGAGGGAGGGATGAGGAGGTAGTGTGGGAGTGGGAGACACTGAATGTGCGGTTGGAATGATACGAGGAGATCCACAATAGGGAGAGGTCTTTGATGCCAAAGGAGGAGAGGATCTGTAGTAGGAGGCAGTGGTCAACTGTGTCGAAAGCAGAGGACAGGTCTAGAAGGTCCGTTAGCTTTGGCTGTAAGTAGGTCGTTAGTGATTTTGGTCAGGGCTGTCTCAGTTGAGTGATGGGGGCGGAAACCCGATTGTAGATTGTCAGAGAGCAAGTTAGATGAGAGATGGGAGGAAAGTTCAGCATGGACGTGCTGCTCCAGGAGTTTGGAAGTAAATGGGAACAGCAATGTTGGGCGATAGCTGATCACATCAGTTGGATCGAAGGTTGGCTTTTTAAGGATAGGCATGATTGTGGCATGTTTGAAAGCAGAATGGAAGGTGCCAAAAGTTAGTGATAGGTTGAAGAGGTGGGTTAGGGATGGGATAAGTGTGGTGGTGAGGTTAGGGAGGAGGTGGGATGGGATTGGGTTGAGCACACAGGTGGTGAGGTGCGATTTGGAAAGGAGACAATTAAGCCCCCCTTCAGGGATGTTGGATAGGGAGGTTATGGGGTTTGGGCATTGGTCTGGTATACAAAGGGGTTGTGGTGGTTTAACAAAGAAGACTTGCCTTGTTTGGTTGACCTTATTTTTAAAGTGTGTGGCAAAGTCCTCAGCAGAGATGAGGGAGGTTGGAGGGGGCAATATTAATATTAGAACACAGAGAAGCAGGATGGAGAAGTTAATTATGGCGTCATTGCCGCTCTCCATCTTGGTGAATTCCTCAAAGTTTTGGAGGATGGTACATATGTCTGACATCCATATCCACTCCTGAGATCTTATGTGTGAAGTCAGAACTGAATACCAACGGCCTTGTTGATGCTGCTAGTCAACAACTGCCCTCTTCTGCTCACAAATCCTTTCCAAAATATGCAGTGTAGAGTTCCAATGCATGGGGAGGACATCACACACTAGTCGGTGAGCCAGAAGCTGCAAGCGTTGCAGAAGCACGGCAAGGGCGGATGAAGCTTTAGCTGACTCTCTAAAATGGGTACGCAGAGCCTTGTATTTTTCCAAGTAGATCTGGCACCTCCGGGTCGCTTTTCAGAAAACCTTGAACAATGAGGTTAAGCACATGGGCCAGACATGGCAAGTGTGTGAGGTCGCCTCGACACAGAGCAGCCACCAGGTTCCAGCCATTGTCACACACAACAATGCCTGGCTGTAGGTTCAGTGGTGTCAGTCACACATCTGCCTGCTCTTTCAGAGCTGTCCACAACTCTTCATCATTGTGCGGTTTGTCACCTAAGCATATTAGCTTCAGCACAGCCTGTTGTCGCTTGGCTGAGGCAGTGCTGCTGTGCTTCCAGCTTGTCACTGAAGTGTTGCTTTCAGAGATGGTGGCCGAAGAGGATGCGAAGAAGGAGGAAGTGCAGGAGCTGTAGACTGTGGAGGCAACCCAGATTGACATAGGGCCCGCAATACTCAGGGGGATATACACCATCCCAAGGTCGGACTGGGTCCCGGCTTCCACTATGTTAACCCAGTGTGCCGTTAGTGAGATGTACTGTCCTTGACCACAAGCACTTGTCCACGTGTCTGTGGTTAGGTGGACTCCCAATAACAGCATTGTGGAGGGCACGGGAAATGTGGGACACGTGCCTGTGTAATGCCGGGATGGCACACCGGTACAAATAGTCCCGCATGTTCGGGGCCTCAGGGTGATCCTCGACTCTGCCCTCTCTTTCAAGATACATATCCAAACCCTTGCCTCCTCCTGCCCACTGCAACTCAGTGGCAGCTGGGTAATGAGTACCTTGTGATGGTCACCGGCATCAGGTTGCAGAAAGCTTACGTCTCCCAATGGCCTAAAATGCAACATTTCAAGGGGAAGCAGACGAGAAATATGTGAATTTAGTACTGTGGCATTGGCTGCTTATTTCCGCTGGTGTTCCAAAGACTGGGGTATGGAAAACTGACCGCTGCGCTGGGACAAGGACGTGGACGTGCTTGTTGATGGTGCTAGTTGAGCTTGTGTGCAACTGCAGATGCAGGACATGAGGCATCTTTACATGCATCATGAACAGGGGATTGGCTTCCACGCACATCGGAAGGAGCAGTGGTATCACCCGCAGACACTGTTCATGGAGCCTTGTGTTCAACCAACAAAGTCAGGTGCTTTGCTGCCATGTGCCTGATCATTCTTGTGGGGACTAGTATGGGAGTTTTGCTACCCCTGCTGATGCGGGTTTGGCCGTTGGTGCAAATGGCCTTTTGGGGGTTATCGACAGAGTCTTTAAAAAAGAACCAGGGTGTTATGGGGACATTCAGTGTCTCCCTCTCCCACTCCACCTCCTCACCTCAACCTTGGTCTTTCAGTGTTACCCAAGGCTCCGTTCTAGGACCCTTACTCTGATCCATCTACACCTTCGGCCTGGGACAGCTGATGTAATGGCACGGTTTGCAATATCATCAGTACGCCGATGACATGCAGATCTACCAATCTGTACCTCCTTACTGACCAAAATCAAACGTCTTGCTGCTGTTTATCCTTCTTTTATGCTCGCTTTCAAAATGTAGACGTGGACAAAACAGAATACATCATCTTTCAACCATCTCACGCTAAATAGACATGAGAGATGTGTATGCATCATTCTGTACCACTTTAGTAAGAGGGAAGGTTTGCCCAAGAGAAAATTATTTTCCAGACATTCACGGCCTTTTTTGCACATTTTTTGCAGCTGTGATCCTCATCTTCTTGGTGTTGATGTGGTAAATTTCAAAGTCGCCATCAATACCATCATCGTCCATATCTTGTAAAGAGGAACTCTGGTGTTTCCCAGGGTCATGGTTATCTATGTTTAGTGGCATTCCTTTAACAGTGTTTGTTACACTAGAACAAATAATTTTCGACAGTGACATTTGGATAGTATTGGTAATATGTATTTGTGAACATTAAGATGCTTGTGCTACGGGTGTGTTAATAGTTACAGACAGTGCACTCCTCTTTAAACTTAGTTTTTCACAAGTATCCATCACTTTGTTTGGTTTTCCTCCAACACTGATCTGCCTTCTATAATTCAGCATCTCATGAACATGTTGCACTTTGCCCTTTAGACAGACATTTGCGTCTTTGGTTTGGCAACATATTTTTGACAGGCATTTTTTAGGCAGAGTCAAACACGCGCATCTGTTACACCGATCTACTGATGGGCATGAAACACATTCTGGTAATTGGTGGTGGCTAGTGTTGAGCGATACCGTCCGATACTTGAAAGTATCGGTATCGGAAAGTATCGGCCGATACCGGCAAAGTATCGGATCCAATCCGATACCGATACCCGATACCAATACAAGTCAATGGGACTCAGGTATCGGACGGTATTCCTGATGGTTCCCAGGGTCTGAAGGAGAGGAAACTCTCCTTCAGGCCCTGGGAACCATATAAATGTGTAAAAGAAAGAATTAAAATAAAAAATATTGCTATACTCACCTGTCCGACGCAGCCGGGACTTCAGCGAGGGAACCGGCAGCGTTGTTTGTTTAAAAATCGCGCTATTACTTGGTTACGTGAATTCCCGGCTTGTGATTGGTCAGGTCGGCCATGTTGCCGGGACGCGGACCAATCACAGCAAGCCGTGACGAAATTACGTCACGGCTTGCTGTGATTGGTCCGCGTCCCGGCAATATGGCCGCCCTGACCAATCACAAGCCGGGACGTCACGGGAGGCTGGACACGCGCTCATTTTAAAATGGGCGCGTGTCCAGCCTCCCGTGACGTCACGGCTTGTGATTGGTTGCGCCGCGATCAACCAATCACAAGCCGGGAGGCTGGACGCGCTCATTTTGAAATGGGCGCGTGTCCAGCCTCCCGTGACGTCACGGCTTGTGATTGGTTGCGCCGCGATCAACCAATCACAAGCCGGGAGGCTGGACGCGCTCATTTTGAAATGGGCGCGTGTCCAGCCTCCCGTGACGTCACGGCTTGTGATTGGTTGCGCCGCGATCAACCAATCACAAGCCGGGAGGCTGGACGCGCTCATTTTGAAATGGGCGCGTGTCCAGCCTCCCGGCTTGTGATTGGTTGACCGCGACGCAACCAATCACAAGCCGTGACGTCACGGGAGGCTGGACACGCGCCCTTTTTAAAATGAGCGCGTTTCCAGCCTCCCGTGACGTCACGGCTTGTGATTGGTTAATGGCGGCCATGTTGCCGGGACGCGGACCAATCACAGCAAGCCGTGACGTATTTTCGTCACGGCTTGCTGTGATTGGTCCGCGGCCCGGCAACATGGCCGCCCTGACCAATCACAAGCCGGGACTTCGCGTAACCATGTAAAAGCGGGAATTTTAAACAAACAACGCTGCCGGTTCCTGCGCTGAGGTCCCGGCTGCGTCGGACAGGTGAGTATAGCGATATTTTTTATTTTAATTCTCTATTTTACACATTTTAACATTAATGTTGTTCCGATACCCGATACCCGATACCACAAGAGTATCGGAATCCCGGTATCGGAATTCCGATACAGCAAGTATCGGCCGATACCCGATACTTGCAGCATCGGAATGCTCAACACTAGTGGTGGCTAAACGACTAATCATTGTAGGCTGTATCCTGGATGTAATACCTCCCATAGCCACCGCTGTTATTAATCATGTACGTTCCCATTCCTGTCATCACCATGGCCCTTTTCCTGATCACTTCATCCAACGATCCGTCCGCCATATTTTTAGTAAAAACCTGCACCTTCCCAGCAGCAACTGTGTAGGAATCCACGTTACAGTTTTGCAAGGTGTTTATGATGCCCGTAAACAATGTTTTTTAAAAAATTGCCCCCCCCATGTCGGAAATGTTTTTCAGCCCATGCACTTAGTGTATGGGCATTACAAGTCTAGGAGACCCGCTCCTACTTTTTAATGAGACATTCCTCCACCTCTCATCATTTTCCACCACTAGATCACCAAGGGTTCACGTGTTCCGTGCTGCTACAGACAGTCAATTTTTTGGAAAGGGTGTCTAGGATGGCCATGGTATGTTTTTAATAAATGTATCCCCCTTGGGGAAATGTTTGTCAGCCCATAGGCACTTAGTGTATGGTCATTACAAGTGTAGGAGACACAATACTTTACATTGGGTCTAGGTTTTAATGAGACCTTCAGCAATGTCTCCTCATTTTCCACCGCTAGATCACCAGGGTTCACGTGTTCCATGCTGCTACAGACAGTCAATTTTTGGGAAAGGGTGTCTAGGATCCACATGAAATATTTAAAAAAAATTAACCACCCATGAGCAAATGCTTGTCAGGCCAGGCACTCCATAACAAATATAAGAGACCCACACCCCTACATTGGGCCTACTTCTTAAGTCTGTCTCCTGCAATTTGTCCTTTACCTGCCACTAGATCACCAGGGTGAACGTGCTCTGTACGGTGCATTTTGGGCAAGAGGGCTGTGATGGCACTATTTTAATTTGTAAAAAAAGGACCCCACATTGGGGAATTGGGCATTACATTACATTGGTCCTACTTCTTAATTCTCTCTCCTGCATTGTGTCTTTTGCCTGCCACTAGATCACCAGGGTGAACGTGCTCTGTACGGTGCATTTTGGGCAAGGGGGCTGTGATGGCGCTATTTTATTTAGTAAAGAAAGGACCCCATATTGGTGATTTGGGCATTTGGGCATTGGGCATACATTACATTGGGCCTACTTCTTAACTCTGTCTCTGTTTAGCAGCTCATGCACTGCATTACAAGTCTCAGAGACACACACCACTATATTGGGCCTTCTTCTTAACTCTGTCTCCTGCAATGTTTCTTGTTTAACTGCCACTAGATCACCAGGGTGAATGTGCTTTGTACTGTTATAGGTCGGTGAAGTTTGGGCAAGGGGCCTGCGATGGCACTAGTCTATTTTTAAAAAAGGGACCCCCATTGGGAATTGTTTGGCAGCTCATGTACTGCATTACAAGTCACTTTACAAATAAATGTCCCCACGGCCATGAAAGGACATACCCCTGAGCCAAAGCAATGAAAACCAAAAAAGACCAAAAAATAGGAAACCAACAAAATATTTGATGGCTAATTAGATCCTATGAAAAATCCATACAAGAAACAGGGGTTTAATGCAAAAGTACAAAATATTTTATTATAAATCACAAAAATAGATACTATGAGACGAAATGAACAGTGATGGGATAAACAGAAAAAATGTGGTGGGGTATAGATGACATAACACAATCCCACTGAAGGGAGTCACATGACTGGCCTGGTCAGTATGCCCACAATAAATAAGAAGGTATAAAGTGCACAAATGCTAAAGAGGAAAAGGCCGTATATACTCTATATAAATGAATGTTGGCCCTACATAGTACATCCTCTAAACAGCAGAATCAGAAGGTCTTATGCAGATCAGCACATCTAAGGGAAGTCCCGATAGTAATTAAAGTATCATCATACCTTGAGACATGGTGACGCTAGAATGCGGGCGTACTGGCAGGGCAGAGAGGAGCCTCGACATGCGTTTCACCACCTTGGCTTCTTCATGAGGCGTAGTGAGTAAAAGGGGAGGGGGGCCTGGGATATTTATAGTATGCCGCAGAGTACCTTTGACAAATCGGCGCGCTGTCCCATCATGGTGCGCTCGCTCCGGGGGTGGAGCGGGCGGCCGCGCGCCACGGATGATGGGAAGGAGGACGTGCGTCATCACTGCCCATCTCCATGGCAACGCGGCACGCCCGCGACGCCGCCAGAGCAGCACAGCGCATGCGTGGGGCGCATCTGCATCAGGGAGGACACTGCATGTAGTGAACCGCTATGTGTGGAGATTACAGTTTGGAGCTACACCGCTCGTAGTAGGTCACAGTAAGACTGCATGGATATGCACAGGGGCACATACTATAGATATTGAAGATGACCCAGTAAGGGACTAGAAATTACCTCATTGGCAGGTTATTGCATGTGATGGAACTCGAACTAAGAGGGACAGATTAACATGTACGAGAATGAGGTTACCTTAATGAAAACTCGATTTCTACATAGCAAAGACAAGATGTGCTCAAGATAAATACCTTGAATGTTTATCAGCCAAGAAGCATAAATGGTTATTATACAAGGGCGAAAAAAGAGAAAATATAAAGATTGCTTTAAAATATATAGCTCTCATGTATTTTAACTACTTCTTAACTCTGTCTCCTGCAATGTCTCTTCTTTAACTGCCACTAGATGACCAGGGTGAACGTGCTTTGTACTGTTATAGGCCGGTGAAGTTTGGGCAAGGGGGGCTGTGATGGCAATAGTATATTTTTAAAAAAGGTACCCAACATTGGTGAAACCACATCCTTGTTGGCAAAGATTTCATAACATTTGTGTACCTTAAAGAGCTCCCTTAAAAAGCTCCTTTTTGTGCTGCCTGGTTACTCACATTGGACAAAATACACTTCATGTAAATTTGATAAAGCAATGCTGTTAGTTTGGCTCAGTAGTTCATTAAAAATATAACTTTGTCCACTATATTAGTTTCTCTCCTTGAGAGCCATAACTTTGGCTGCCTCAAATGTACAAATGGCGAATATACAAATAGCGATTTGTAAACAAGATTAAAATACTCTATACCGAATGCATTCAGACAATCACATAGCTGCATTTCTTGTAAAATATTTGCAGATGTGACAGACAATGCTCATAGTGACACAATCTTGAGAAATGTTTGTTTATTCACTTCACAAACAGTTCTAAGCCTCTATATGTTTGCTGTTTGTCATTGTAAAGCATTAAGGTTTACTGAAACTATGCCAGTGGTGGTTTGACCTAAATCCTTGTCGCTTTTATTTTCTAGGGGTTTATGGCCCCTCGTCTGATGACTCCATGATATCTCAGTTTCATCCTACCTTGAAAAGTAGCCACTTGAAGGTCTGGGTGAAACTAGAGTTACATAGTGTAAATCACTATATAAGACCAGAGAAACATGACTAAGACAGATGCCAAAACTAAGGTACCTGTATATGTACAGTGTGCTGATACCTGCATAATTGGGGAAGCCCATGCAGTGTAGCTAATCTCCCAGGGGTTCTCTTGGTGTTGCTTTTCTGATATTCCATACAAATGATGTTTAAAAGCCTCTTGTTGATAATCTAAGTATACTGTATGTAATTAATCTTCATATATATGTAATCACTATTTATTTGGCTCAGTGGTTAGCTCTGCAGCCTTGCAGCGCTGGAGTCCTGGGTTCAATTCCCACCAAGGACAACATCTGCAAAGAGTTTGTATGTTCTCTCCATGTTTGCGTGGGTTTCCTCCGGGCACTCAGGTTTCCTCCCACATTCCAAAGACATACTGATAGGGAATTTAGATTGTGAGCCCCATTAGGGACAGCGATGATAATGTCTGTAAAGCGCTGCGGAATATGTTAGTGCTACATAAAAATAAAGATTATTATAAAAATAAAGATTATTATAATCCTTATATAGTATGTACTTATTAACCTTTGTATGTTAACATATACAAAAGTGTACACACTCACACTATTCAATCATACTATTCCTTGAATTTTTTAGTTTGCGAAAAAATTTGCTTTGTATTGCAAATATTAGCCTTATATAAAGCCGTATCTGAACCTTAGTGTTAAAAACATGGCAAATAAAATTGCCAAATTCTTCTGTAAATAATTGTTATGGTTGGCGGAACGCACCGAGTATATATATATATATATATATATATATATATATATATATATATATATATACATATATATATATATATATATATATATATATATATATATGTATATTGAGTAGTAGGTGCATTCGCAACCCGGAATCCACCATGCAGGGGAGAACCTGCTGCTAGTAAAAGACAGTACTATATGGCGGTATAGGCAAACTCTGTTACTTCACAGATTCGCTTGAGAAAGAGAATGCTGTGCCCAGTTAACCTCACAGAGGAACAGCTACCTAATAGAGCCAACAGTGGTCATACAGTCAGCATAGCACACACAAAACTCCTCACTGGAGGTGTCGGTATTCTAGGGGCTTATTTCAGCCAAACCCTGAATCCACATACACAAACTCCTCACCGGAGGTGCAGGTATTCTAGGGGCTTATTTCAGCCGAGCCCTGACCACATGCAAGCATGACCACACTGGGGTGAGCTCATAGCTTAGGTTAATACTACCGCATGGCCGTGCGGCCATGCAAACCTTTTATAGCTGCAGCAACTTCAGGACCTTCCTAGAGGACCAATGGGAGCTGCTGCAGTACCTGAGCATGTGACCCCCGACCTCCAATGAGAGGTCTTACCCTGGGCATGCTCAGAAGGGAATAAGCAGGACTTAGTCCCAGAGATGTCTGCTCGCCACTGACCAGTACTGGCGACAATGGCTGAGCCTGGAAAGGCAGCAGTAATCCTCCGCACCGTATCAGGCTGAGACAGATGCTGTGGGTTCAAAGGCATAATGAGGTGCATATGAATTGCTAGTAGGGCTGGCCTTGAATTCAATGCAACATTTTTTCAGGAAGCCTTCCTGGACATCTTATGAAAGGGGTATTGTGGTGCATCGTAATTCTTGGCAGCCCATCCACTCACAGCATAGGCTACAACAGCTTAGGAGACCCACTGTTTCATAATGGCCCTTTAAGAAGATTAATGCCGCCTGATGCACCAGTAAAAATAGGCTCTGTGACTTTAAGAGTCCCTCCTTCATAAATGAAACAAGATGGGTCTGCTTATGTGTCACACACCACATGGCCAGCTAGGGTTGTTAAATGTTACAATGACATTTCCCAGTGAATGCATTAATAGGGGTTGAAAACAATGTTAAAGTTGAAAAATGCTTCAAAAGCGCAGCCTCTGAACTAAGCCTAAGTGGGAGAGGAAATTTTCAGTCTGGGGTGAAATATTTGGCCTTACAGGCAAGTCATTAACCTGCAAAGGATGTACCTTAACATATTTCCCAGCAAAACCCGTTTTGGTTTCGTTTTAATGTGTTTTTTTTGTGGCATCGGGAAAAATGGCATGAATGTAGGAAAAAATGATTAAGGCTGGGAACTAGGAGTCAGGAATGCTTCCAGGGGCGATCCCCATGAGGTCGCTGTGTCATTTGAGCAGTGTTTCTATCATTTTCTAATGTTTTTAGACCTTAAAAGAATCCCTGGGGGGGATCGCGGTAAAAATACTCTGGTCTCCCATAGACTTACATTGGGCTCGTTGTTCTGGCCGAGTACCCGAGTATACCAATCTGCTTGACCCAAGCAAAGAGCACCAGAGTATTTTAGTCCTCGCTCATCACTATTACTTACTGAAGAATGGCTACTTATTGTAGAAATACATGTATTGTATATTTACATATATTGTAGGGAAATTCATTTTTAAGTCTTTCACTGTGCAGCTGTGATTTTTTTCCTGCGATAGCAAAAATGCACCATTTTATAATTCTCAGAAATCACAGGATAAATGTTATGGTTTTACCTTGATTGCACCATAAAAGGCACAATGGCTGCAGCCATAAAAAGCAGCTTAAAAGCCATTCATGCTAAAGTTCTCTTGTATATTTTTAAATTGCACCCACCTTCAGATGTAGTAGGTGTAATAATATAGCGAATACCTCCATTTAGAAGTGTAGTGTAGTTCTTCTGATCCACTATGTTGTTTACCCTATGAGCAGGGTATTGCAGTAGCTTAGATATCCATGGTGACAAACATGGTGACAGTTAGTTGTTAGTGGTCCTTACCATGGATACCTAATCTACTGCAATGTCCTGCACATGGGGTGAGCAACCTTATCACATTGATATGATATATGATATGATAACATCATATTTTATAACATATTATTAGGCAAACTATACTGCATTTCTAATTAGAGGAAGATGTTAATATTATTATTATCATTATTATTATTATTACACCTACTACATATTGGGATAGGATCTTGGAGATGGAAATACCTATTTAACCTCACTCTGTGACGTAAGTGTGTAGGAATGTATGTAGTTAAAAAACTTACTTTACTCAGAGATTGAGACTAAGATAAACTTATATACAGTGGGTACGGAAAGTATTCAGACCCCTTTAAATTTTTCACTCTTCGTTTAATTCCAGAACTTTGGTAAATTCAAATAAGTTCATTTTTTTCTCATTAATGTACACTCTGCACCCCATCTTGACTAAAAGAAACAGAAATGTAGTAATTTTTGCAAATTTATTAAAAAGAAAAACTTAAATATCACATGGTCATAAGTATTCAGACTCTTTGCTTAGTATTGAGTAGAAGCTGCCTTTTGAGATAATGCAGTCATGAGTCTTCTTGGGAATGATGCAACAAGTTTTTCACACCTGGATTTGAGGATCCTCTGCCAATTCTTCCTTGCAGATCCTCTCCAGTTCCGTCAGGTTGGATGGTGAACGTTGGTGGACAGCTTTTTTCAGGTCTATCCAGGGATGTTCAATTGGGTTTAGGTCAGGGCTCTGGCTGGGCCAGTCAAGAATGGTCACAGAGTTGTTCTGAAGCTACTCCTTTGTTATTTTAGCTGTGTGCTTAGGGTCATTGTCTTGTTAGAAGGTGAACCTTCAGCCAAGTCTGAGGTCTAGAGCACTCTGGAAGAGGTTTTCATTCAGGATATCTCTGTACTTGGCCGCATTCGTGTTTCCTTCGATGACAACCAGTCATCCTGTCCCTGCAGCTGAAAAACACCCCCATAGCATGATGCTGCCACCACCATGTTTCACTGTTGGAATTGTACTGAACAGATGATGAGAAGTGCCTGATTTTCTCCACACATACCACTTAGAATTATAACCAAAAAGGTCTATCTTCGTCTCATCAGACCAGATAATTTTATTTCTCATAGTCTGGGAGTCCTTCATATGTTTTTTAACAAACTCTATGCGGGCTTTCATATGTCTTGCACTGAAGAGAGGCTTAAATAAAAATAAAATAAAGATTATTCCATTTGGCCACTCTGCCATAATGGCCCGACCTGACGGAGGGCTGCAGTGATAGTTGACTTTGTGGAACTTTCTCTCATCTGCCTACTGCATCTCTGGAGCTCAGCCACAGTGATCTTGGGGTTCTACTTTACCTCGCTCACCAAGGCTCTTCTCCCACAATTTCTCAGTTTGGCTGGACAGCCAAGTCTAGGAAGACTTCTGGTGGTCCCAAACTTCTTCCATTTAAGGATTATGGAGGCCACTGTGCTCTTCGGAACCTTGAATACTGCAGAAATTCTGTTGTAACCTTGGCCAGATCTGTGCCTTGCCACAATTCTGTCTCTGAGCTCCTTGGTCACTTCCTTTGACCTCATGATTCTCAATTGGTCTGACATGCACTGTGAGGTCTTATATAGACTGGTGTGTGCCTTTCCAAATCAAGTCCTATCAGTTTAATTAAACACAGCTGGCCTCCAATGAAGGAGTAGAACCATCTCAAGGAGGATCACAAGGAAATGGACAGCATGTGACTTAAATATGAGTGTCTGAGCAAAAGGTCTAGATACTTATGGCCATGTGATAATTCAGTTTTTGTTATTAAATTTACAAAATCTACATTTCTGTTATTTTTTAGTCAAGATGGGGTGCAGAGTGTACATTAATGTGAAAAAATGAACTTTTTTGAATTTACCAAATGGCTGCAATATAACAAAAAGTGAAAAATTTAAAGGCGTCTGAATACTTTCCGTTCCCACTTTAAATCCATATCAGGCAATGTTCACAAGTGGGGGTTTTGTAGCATTTATTTTCCTGCATTTTTTCTGCAGAAAAGCTGGGTTTTACCACTCCAAAAATCGGAAATGCAGCTAATCTAAATTCGGGAGTCACATTCGGGTTACATAAGAAGTATAGGAAATGTTTTTGGAGCGTGACCTCTCTGAATGGGCTGAACAATAGGGGATAAGTCCCTGAATATGTTATTCAATCTTATTAATTGTCCACTATGTATATATACAGGGGTTGGACAAAATAATGGAAACACCTAACGTTTTGGCATCATAATCTTCGAACATGTTATAAACATGCAAACCGTGACATATGGTAATGTTTTTTAGCTGATTATTTGTGTTATGTGATATGTGTATGTAAATTAACTGTTTGTTTTGCATAATTGTAAAAACATTGATGAGAACCTGATACCAATGGCAGACCTCTCGGATTTTCAAAGAGGCCAAATTGTTGCTGCTCGTATGGCAGGCGCTAGTGTAACAGAAAGTGCCCGAATGCTTGGTGTGTCAAAAGGTACTGTCTCCAAAGTAATGACTGCGTTTGAAAGAGAAGGAAAAATGTCCACAGCAAAGCACAGGTGCGGCCGAAAGTAAAAGTTGACTGAGTGAGACCGTCGGACTCTAAAGCGAATTGTGAAAGAGGATCGCAAGACCACGGCTCCAAAAATCACTGCTGAGCTCAATGAACACCTACAGAACCCAGTTTCCACGAAAACTGTTCGTCGAGAGCTGCACAAATCTGGATTCCACGGAAGAGCTGCAATTAGAAAACCGCTGCTCAAAATGACAAATGTTTCCAAGCGTTTAGAGTGGTGTAGAAACCTCCAGAATTGGTCCCTTGAGCAGTGAAAACATGTGATATTCTCAGACAACTCATCGTTTACCCTATTTCCGAACTCCAGCCGAGTGAACGTTTGGAGACAGCTGAAAGAAGCATTCCATCCAGACTGCCTTCTCCCAACCGTAAAACATGGCGGAGGTTCTGTGATGATCTGAGGTGCTATTTTGTGGAGATCTGCCGGGCCAATGATATCCCTTCATGGAAGAATTAACAGCCAAGATTATTTAGGCATTTTGGACGACCAAGTGCATCCAATGGTTCAAGCACTGTTCCTGGAGGGGAACGCCATCTTTCAGGATGATAATGCACCCATTCATACAGCTAGAATCGTTAAAGCATGGCACGAGGAACATTCTAATGAAGTTGAGCATCTCACCTGGCCCCCACAATCCCCAGACCTCAACATTATTGAGCATTTATGGTCGATTTTAGAGATTCAAGTTAGACGTCGATTTCCGCCGCCATCATCGCTTAAAGAACTAGAGGGTGTTTTAACTGCAGAATGGGCTAAAATTCCTTTGGAAACAATTCACACCTTGTATGAATCCATACCTCAAAGAATTAAGGCTATAATAGCCGCAAAAGGTGGACCTACACTATATTAAACTAACTTTTGTTGATGTTTCCAGGTGTTTCCATTATTTTGTCCAACCACTGTATTTATATATAGCCATTTAATTAACTCATTCTCTGCAGGATTTGACAGAGAAAGGAGGAACCCATTTGCACTCTGCATCTAGCACTTAGAAACCCTACTGCAAAATACAAGTGTTAAGTCCCCTGTGGAATACATTTGGAAGACACACGCTGAGATATTTATCAGTGGAAAGTACAGTGTCTCCCTAATAGGGCTAGTTGTGGACTTCCCTTGTCAGGGCTGAAGTACCTGGAGTTTCAGCTGAATGCAGCCGCTATAGGGATGTGTAGGGCTAGACTGCACCCTGTTTTTCCTGGATGATTCCTACCAGGATGAAGTATACTCCCACCTTCAGCAAAGAACACGGAAAGAGTGAGAATGTTCCTTATTATATCTAACAATTTTAAATTCATCAGGGACCAAATACTGCCTAAAACCCCTCTTGCCTGCCACTTGGCATGGTCTGATGGATTAATTCTAGCGTGTTTTCATTATCTTGGTCTGACCACTGTCAGGTCTTGACTCATGATATTTAATATCTTTGGTAGAAACAGGTACAGATTTATGAACAATTGGTCTTTAATTGTTCTGCAGTAGGATATTATTGTAATGTTGACTGGTTTTGGGTGGACCATTGGGCAGTGGGCACTTTAACTGTTCCCGTGTCCTCATTCCACTACACAATTCCTTGGACTTTCATGACTTGTACCTCCTTACTTCAGGGTAGTCTAGATAATTGATTTTGAATCTTTTTTTTATAAGAGTGGTAGGTCTCAATCTCATACAAAAGATCAATTATACCTTGATTGGAGTACCTACCCTCTTTTTAGGCAGCACTGTGATTTTTAATTATTTAATTTTTAAAAGTTGTCTTGATGTAACCCTCACATATTGATATATTTTTATGGTACCAGCAAAAGCTATGAGATTTTAGAAGTATTTCTTCTCCCTTACTGAATTTGAGCGCTGCAGTTTTTTTGAATATCTGCAGCATGTCAATTCTTTTTCAGCATTTTTCACCCACATAAAGCAATGAGAAAGTGCAAAAACACTGCAAAAACTCTGCATAAATATTCTTTAGTGTTTTTTTGCTGCATATTTGGTAAATAAAACTAACTTTATTAACATATACTGTAGGCAAATCACACATGTAATCCGCATGAAAACCACAAGATTTGGCTGCAGAAAAAAATGCTGCAAAAACGCCACGAGAAACATATCCTAATGGTCACACATAAATCCATGATTGAATGTTGTTAAATTTCATTGACTATACACAGTATATAAATAATTAACATTTTTTATTAGGTGATATCTTTATGAATATTTTATGATCACACACAATAGAAGTATATTTGTGTTAATTTTTTTGTATAACATTTTATATACTTGCATTGTTCATAAATTGAATGCATTATTTCTAGAATGTTTCAAAATTAAAGGAATGTTCCAGCTAAAACTGTGGAAGGTCTCATTCATATGTCCGTGTTTAAACATGAATGTGTAAAAATGGAATCAGTGTCATCAGTGTTTTGGATCAGTGTGTTATCAGTGTTTGGTCCATGTGCCTGTTTTTACTATAAGTGTGTCATCAGTGTTTGGTCCAAGTGCATATTTTTACTATAAGTGTGTCATCAGTGTACGGTTCATGTTCATTTTTACTATCAGTGTTCGGTTCACGTCTGTTTTTACCATCAGTGTGTCATCAGTGTTTGGTCTGTGTGTATGTTTTCACCATCATTGTGTCATCAGTGTTTGGTCTGTTTGTCCATTTTTATCATCAGTGTTTCATCACTCTTTGGTCTGTGAGTCCTTTTTATCATCAGTTTGTCATCAGTATTTGGTCTGTGTTTCTGTTTTCACCATCATTGTGTCATCAGTGTTTTTCAAGGACAGATACAACACATACCCATTATTGTCTGTAAGGCTGTTCACATGTTTGTATTTTTTAAAGACCATGTGTGTGTGCAAAACTCATGGAGACATGTCTGCTTTTATGATATTACGGATGAAAAGTACCAATATGGGTCTATGGTTCCAAGAAATACATTAACACCACACGGATGCACACAGCTGTTTGTATTTAACATTGCAAAGTATAGGAGAAGATTTGTAATTTATTTGTATATTTATCCATCAGTGAAAAACACTGATGACACACTGATGGTAAAAACGGATACAAGGACCAAACATTGTTCAACAACACTGATGACACCCGCACTATTTTTTCACTTCCGTTTTTAAAGACGGACGTGTCAATGAGGCCTAATACCTGCTGCCAGCTTTGAGCATCCCATACATGACAGAAGAATTTAGTCCTGCCCTCTAATGCTCTGCTTTAAGCAGAGAACTTTGTTTATGTGTGCCAAGAGTATTGTTTTTAATACATTTTCATCTAAGCTATTTACAAAATTCTGAGTTTCACCTAAGAAACAAATTTCATATTACTTTAAAAGTGTAAATTAAGAAATAATGAAAGCTACATCCGATATGATCTGTTCTTCTGAGTAGAAACAGATGGAGGAAGACCATTCTTGCACCACTCTTTATATGTTTGTCATCTTGGTTTTAGCAAGTACCTATAGAGTATATGACAATGAAAAAAACAGAAAGAAGCATCACCACACGGTATACTCCCTTATTATTAATGATGGTGCTAACATGAAACTTTATCTTACCCTCACCCAATGCAGGGTGCGTTTAGCAAAGCATTAGCAGCAACCTATTATTCATTTACTAAATGAAATTAGCAGGTAAATGCCACCAAACCAACTTGTTTCCATTCAATGTGGGCGGTATCTCTCATGTGTTATCCAAGCAAAATTATGAGAATTTTGTGAAAGCCAAAAATGATCTTCATCTCTTCGAAATAGCTCATTCAATAGCTTTATTTAGTCTAGCCAACCAGGCTTTTTCCTTTGCTCAAATGATGGGAATCGTTGGCAAAGACAGCAAAATGCTACTGCCATCCAATAAACATGCTAATTATGCTACTTTTTATGCTACAAGATTGTAACTTGATAAATAGCATCCTATTTTGGTATAATGTTTTAGATTACAATAATACGAAATATGGTAATTTGATAATTGAAAATACACTCTCTAACATTGAAGAGGTAAGGCAATACATGGAAAGATGAGTATATTTGAATTTAGATTAGAAAGACATATTGCCTCATTAAAAGTTTGACAATAATATAGTTATGAGGGGTTGACTCCGATGACATATTTTAGCACTTGTGGTTTCAGTAAGATGAAAAAATAGAGACTTCATTAAAATGAAGTTTTAAATTACCTTACAATCTTGCTACAATATTTAATGAACAATGAGAGACATTTAAATGTTATGAGGGGTTGGATTTCCTAATACCTGTTCGGATGAAATTGCTAAATACACTAAACATTAACATTCAAGAATAAAGATATATCATATCTATAATTAAAATATATATTATAAATCATTGGAAAAAACTGCACATCTTCTGCAATATGTCAAAACATTTGTCTTAATCGATTATTGCTTTATCATTTTTATTTAATTTAGAGATGCTGTTTTATTTGGGCAGCTGCTTTCTATTTTCACGATCCACTGGTGATGATCTTATCACTGACAAGAAAATTAGCTCATGATCCATTTGCGTAATTTATGGAAGCACTGGCTCCTCCAAAGGAGGGTCAAGAATAGAAGAAAAGAACCTGAAAAAGCCAATGCATAAATATGTGCACACCTTTTATATGAAAAGATACAAACTTTATTATAGCAAAAATACACCAACCAATTTAAAATCATTTAAAAAAACACACATACAGAACACACCCTTCCCCATAAAGAGGCACATGACCCAAATAAGGTCCAATATTATACTATTGGTTAGCAATCAACAGACATATAATAATAACAGAGGCAAGAGTTGGGCGTCCCCAAAAGAAAAAAACAGTCAGATATACTTGCATTAACCCCTTCACCCCCGGAGCTTTTTCCGTTTTTCCGTTTTCGTTTTTCGCTCCCCTCCTTCCCAGAGCCATAACTTTTTTATTTTTCCGTCAATTTGGCCATGTGAGGGCTTATTTTTTGCGGGACGAGTTGTACTTTTGAACGACATCATTGGTTTTACCATGTCGTGTACTAGAAAACGGGAAAAAAATTCCAAGTGCAGTGAAATTGCAAAAAAAGTGCAATCCCACACTTGTTTTTTGCTTGCCTATTTTGCTAGGTTCACTAAATGCTAAAACTGACCTGCCGTTATGATTCTCCAGGTCAGTACGAGTTCATAGACACCTAACATGACTAGGTTATTTTTCACCTAAGTGGTGAAAAAAAATTCCAAACTTTGCAAAAAACAAAACAAAACAAAATTGTGCCATTTTCCGATACTCGTAGCGTCTCCATTTTTCGTGATCTGGGGTCAGGTGAGGGCTTATTTTTTGCGTGCCGAGCTGGCATTTTTAATGATAGCATTTTGGTGCAGATACGTTCTTTTGATCGCCCGTTATTGCATTTTAATGCAATGTCGTGGCGACCAAAAAAACGTAAATCTGGCGTTTCGATTTTTTTTCTCATTACGCCGTTTAGCGATCAGGTTAATGCTTTTTTTTTATTGATAGATCGGGCGATTCTGAACGCGGCGATACCAAATATGTGTAGGTTGGGGGTTTTTTTATTGATTTATTTTGATTGGGGCGAAAGGGGGGTGATTTAAACTTTTATATTTTTTTTATTTTTTTCACATTTTTAAAAACTTTTTTTTTTTACTTTTGCCATGCTTCTATAGCCTCCATGGGAGGCTAGAAGCAGGCACAGCCCGATCGGCTCTGCTACATAACAGCGATCATCAGATCGCTGTTATGTAGCTAAAATGCAGGTGTGCTGTGAGCGCCGACCACAGGGGGGCGCTCACAGCCACCGGCAATCAGTAACCATAGAGGTCTCAAGGACCTCTATGGTTACAATGGAGGAGCATCGCCGACCCCCGATCATGTGACAGGGGTCGGCGATGCGCTCATATCCGGCCGCACGGCCGGATGCGGTAGTTAAATGCCGCTGTATGCTTTTGACAGCGGCATTTAACTAGTTAATAGCGGCGGGTGATCGCGATTTCACCCGCCGCTATTGCGCGCACATGTCAGCTGTAAAAAACAGCTGACATGTCGCGACTTTGATGTGCGCTCACCGCCGGAGCGCACATCAAAGCGGGGGTCCCGACATGTGACGTACTATTCCGTCACATGTCGGGAAGGGGTTAAATGAAGGAAATGCTGTTAACAAGCAGTATAAAACTGCACAATGAAGGTGAAAACGAAAGTAACACAGGACCTCATGGACCCTGGAGCAAGGGAGTCTAATGTGTATCCAAACACAAGTGTGTAAGAGACCCCCAGAGATCCTAATGCTGCCTAAAGCAATAATCTGGTAGCAGTTGAGTGTACCCGCAGCAGGAAAAAGCCTCTGAGCCTGTGCCAATAGAAATTAAGTGCCAAGAGCCACCAAAGTATCAGGAGGCCGTGGAGCCAGGGGAAGGGGGTGGGAAAGATCCCACGCGTATCGCTGCCACTGTGCCGCTGGACACATCTTCACAGGTTATACATAAACAACCGGAAGCCCTTCAAACTACTTCCATTGATGAGCAACAAGTTCTGCAGGATCTTCTGGACCTTCTGGAAGAAAGCAATACACCATCAGGTAGGAGAAGGTTTCCATATAAAACTAAGTCCTCCTTAGCTCCATCCTTTTCTCTGGTACCAGCGGTAAAATTCTTCTTTGAGTCCGCTAAAAGGGATATTTTGCGGCTTCCACCTAGTATTGGTAATACCAATAACCTCTCATGGCAAGAAAGAAAAGTGATTACCTCCTTGAAAAATAATGATGCAATCATTATAAGGGAAGCCGACAAGGGGGGAAATGTAGTTTTATGGCCTTCCCATATGTATCTGGAAGAAGCTAATAGACAACTAAATGATCAAAGATTCTACATGAGATTACCGTCGGATCCAACGGGGGTTTTTCTAGGCAAACTGCATAAAATGATTAATCAAGCAGCTTCTATGGGGATTACATCTCCAAATGAAAAGAAGTATATGTGGGTGGATAACCCGGTCACTCCTACTTTCTACCTCCTGCCCAAGGTGCACAAGAATATTCATAAGCCACCGGGCAGACCTATTGTGTCTAGTATAGGTAGCATGAGTGAACGGGTGTGTACCTATATTGACTTTTTCATACAGCCCATTGCTTCAGCTTTACCATCCTTTATCAAGGACACTCCGGATTTCATTCATGTTTGCCGTAATATCAAATTAACAGGCCAAGAACTTTTAGTGACCTGTGATGTCGAATCACTTTATTCAAATATTAGTCATGCTCACGACATCCAGGCACTTTCTCACTTTCTTGATCGTCTTAGTGGCACCAACCGTCTCCACGATTCTTTTATTTTGGACCTCCTCAGCTTTGTCTTGCATTACAACTATTTTCTTTTTGACAGGACTTACTACAAGCAGGTATCAGGCGTGGCAATGGGTGCGCGGTGCACACCGGCTTACACAAACATCTTCCTTGGATGGTGGGAGGAGACAATTGTCTTTTGTTCTCGTGGCTATTTGGATTACATTAAGCATTGGCATCGCTATTTGGATGATATCTTTTTCATTTGGGTAGGTACTGAGGAATCTTGTATCCAGTTCTTGAGGGAACTCAATGACAATTCTTTGAACATCTTTCTCACTTCTTCTTGTTCTCGGGATTCAGCAACTTTCTTAGACCTTAGAGTTGCTGTGGATGGAGATAGTCTGGTTACAGATTTGTACCGTAACCCTGCATACTCAGACTGGGATCCCTGTGGGGCAATTTCTTTGAACACGACGCAACTGCACTACAGACATCTGTTTCAGGGAACAAGCTAAAGATCTTACCCAGAGATTGTATCAGAGGGGATACCCGAAGAAGACAGTATCTACAGCCTATCAACGTGCTAGAACTCTCAATCAGGAGGCCCTGATTGATATCGCATCCTCGTCCACAGGATTCCACAGTGAGATTTATTACGGAACACAGTACTAACTGGAATCAGGTGAGGAGCATCCTAACTAAAAATTGGGACATCCTGACCTCAGATGCCCAAACATCTACTTGCGTGGGTTCTAGACCCCTCATGACTGCAAAAAGGGCTCCTAATCTATGGGACATCATTACTAGGAGCCATTTCACTCGTCCAGTCATCAAACTTAATCGTGGTATTCACCTCAGGGGCTCCTTCCCCTGCGGTGAGTGCATGGTTTGCCCTTTCATGCCCCCTACAAGAGACCGTTTCCTTAACCCCTTTGACAATAGGGAATATTCTTTACATCAATACATTAATTGTAAGACGAGTTTCGTAATTTATGCTATTGTTTGCCCTTGTAAAAAAGTATATGTAGGCCAGACATCACAAGAGCTGAGAAGACGGGCGCAAAAACATTTGTCAACCATCAATCTTGCCCTCTCAGACTCCAAGAAGGGTAAGGTCTTAACTCCAATAGCGGCACACTATCTGAGGGTGCATGGGGGCAAACCTACTAACACCTGCTTTTTTGGCCTACAGAAAATTCGGGGCAATGAAAGGGGTGGTAGCCGAGTGAGACTACTACTGCAGCATGAAGCTCGCTGGATTTTTTGTCTCAAAACATCTCACCATTTGGTTTGAACGAGGAGCTGCTCTATACTGGATTCTTGGGATAGGACTAAGACTGATATACTGGGACTAAAAGGAGGAATGGTTTCATCTTGGAACTTGATTGTCGGACTAGAATTTTTAAGGCTTTATTTAGGCTTCATTTGTCCACTTTTGTGGTCATCATACTTTCCATATTACTACCTTTTGGAATATCTTGGATCCATGATTATCGATGATGACACCACGTCTTACACTGGACATGATGGGAACCTCTGGATGCTCAGGGACTCTTTATTATTCTTCATCACTTTTTGAGTGACTGAGTATATTTATGTTTTGGTCATGTGTATTATGGTATCCATACCGTAAATATGTTATTATGGTATCAATACTTTTATTCTTTTTGTTTTTTGGTTATTTATCAGGTATTATTATTTATGTCTCATCTTGTATTCATTTATTTTCACTTCATTCTTCTTTTTTCTATTTATTTTAATATCCTTTTTCTATTTATCTTTTTCTATATTTATTTTTATTTTTATTTATTTTTCTGTTGGCCGATTAATTATATGGTTGTATCATTTTTTCAGGTTCTCTAGATCTCCATTGTGCCATCCTCTTTTATGGATCATATACGCTTTCAGAATTTCCAAGTATTTCCCCTGTTCTTCTCTTGATATTTACGGCATCCTGATTTATCTGTATTCCCTCCCCCTTCCTTGCTGTGCAGCCGCACACCGCGATCGCTCTGATTAATTCATTCTTTACCTCATAGCCGACTCTGCCATCGGCGCATGCGCCAACCGCGGACTTTACCTGTTGTTTATACATCTCCTCCCGCACTACTGCGCTTGCGCATCTACCCCCCGATCCAGTTCCGGTTCTCCGGCGGGAGATCCCGACAATGGTAACTAGCATTTTCAATTATCTTTCTTGTATATATAGCCGATGTTCACCGCTGACTTTCATTCCCTGACGAAGCTGCACAGCGGCAGCGATACACGTGGGAGCTTTCCCACCCCCTTCTCCTGGCTCCACGGCCTCCTGATACTTTGGTGGCTCTTGGCACTTAATTTCTATTGGCACAGGCTCAGAGGCTTTTTCCTGCTGCGGGTACACTCAGCTGCTACCAGATTATTGCTTTAGGCAGCATTAGGATCTCTGGGGGTCTCTTACACACTTGTGTTTGGATACACATTAGACTCCCTTGCTCTGGGGTCCATGAGGTCCTGTGTTACTTTCGTTTTCACCTTCGTTGTGCAGTTTTATACTGCTTGTTAACAGCATTTCCTTCATTTAATGCAAGTATATCTGACTGTTTTTTTCTTTTGGGGACGCCCAACTCTTGCCTCTGTTATTATTATATGTCTGTTGATTGCTAACCAATAGTATAATATTGGACCTTATTTGGGTCATGTGCCTCTTTATGGGGAAGGGTTTGTTCTGTATGTGTTTTTTTTTAAATGATTTTAAATTGGTTGGTGTATTTTTGCTATAATAAAGTTTGTATCTTTTCATATAAAAGGTGTGCACATATTTATGCATAGTCTTTTTCAGATTCTTTTCAGAGTTATACACTTCTATGCATTTTGTAGCACCCTTATTAGTATTTACTTACATATTGTGGATTTTTGTGTGATAGTGGTGCACCTGACATTCTACAACTCATCAAGAATAGAAGAAATACTTATAGCATATATTGCATATAAACAGAAAGTAACGATGAGCAGATAAATTCCCGAAAGATTGAAGTCAAGTTGAATTTCCTGAAATCTGCAGTTTCGCGTAAATTCAAACATTTTGATATTGGATTCTAAGTTCCCCCAAAAAAACTTTGCCTGGTACTACTTCCCACACTGATGAACCAAGCAAATGTGATGCCCCAGGGTCCTGGTCGTCACAGTGACATTGCTTTCCTCACGGCGAGAGCGATGTTACACTTGGAAGCCATGAGAGATCTTCTTTATCAGGTACCACAATGCACACAATATGTTCACACTTCAGGCCAGAAGGGGGAGCTCTTAACCTGGTTTAGGGTGAAGTTCTCTATAAATACATTCTGATCTGGAGGGAAAGCGTTGAGTTCAGTCAAACTGTCAGAGGCAGAGGAAGAGAGCAGACCGACATAGAGTGTCAGAAGGTCTGAAGGGGCTCTGTAGTCCGAGGTACTACAGCCCCTGGAGAAAGAGATACAGAAGGAAAGTGTGACGGTGTACGGCAGAGCAAGAAGGGACAACAGGCCAAGGGATGATTCAACAGATTTATTATCAAGAAAGCTGGAACAACGCATGCAGGTAGATCTACAGAGTCCACAATTAGTCCAACGGAAGAGGTTCCGGGGCACCTCCCGATAATCCTTGTGCCAGCTAACAAAGCAATAGTCCACACAAGTCCAAGGGATCCCAAAACAATCCCACGAACGACGAGATATGTCCTCAGCTCAAGTCTTGCCCCGTTCGCTTCCGCAGCCACAGATGGACGTGGGGTCTTGCCTCGACTAAGAATCCCCACTCCTTCTCCTTCAAGGGTCAACTCACATCTGATCTCAAAATAAGAATGGATTGTCTGAGCTCCTGAGATCAGCCCATGAAGAGGGTAGGAATCACACCTTCTATTCAATGATTGGGTCCACCAGAAGATTCTAGACTGGTCGGCTCCGCTTAGTCTATTACATACATCCCACGACATTGCAAAGTATACAGTAAATACAACCAAAGAGAAGTCGCACCACATCACGACCTATTATACAAAATACAGGACAGGGAAAAAAGTACATATCATGACAATCCCTTCCCCTCCCAATTTGTGTACGTACTAGGGACCTCTACAGGTCGCTGGTTAAGTACACACAGGCATGGCTGACCGGACTCAGGTCTCCTCTTGCCTGGACAGTCCATCTGCTGTTTGCATCCTCTTTGACTTAAACTCTGCTTCCTGCACCCACAAATCAACATTGTAGCTCTCCCACATCATTTCCTAAGACAATATCTGCAGGCAGGCCCCTCATCACCCCAACCACGCATTGCTTGACCCCAAAGCCAAAGTCCAGTTCTACACTTGCTTTTGGGATATTCTTCCATTGGCCTCCAGCTAATTCAATTGTAATCCCAGGTCCATGCTGTATTGCCTCTCGCCGAACCACTCTGGGATCAGCTATGGTGAGAAATGCCACAGAGTCACAAAAGCCAATAACTCTCCGACCGTCCAACATGACCTCCTGTACGTGCTTTCTTTGAGGATTAAAGGAACTCATGGCTGTGGCCTGCACCCCATAAACCCCTAATGGTTGAACATGGGTTTCTGAGCTGTTAGGCAAATCAATTTGTAGCGGTGGCACCTCTTCCTCCATTGTATTTGGCTGTAAATAATTGATAGGCCGATTTGGTGCAGGGTCAATCCTCAATTGACCCTGAGTGCAGGTGTCTTGCAGATGCCGAGCCTGCCCACATCGGTAACATCTGCGCTATATCGCACTCCTTCCCATGTGCACTCTGGGGACAGAGGTAAGGGAGCCTGGAGGCTGATATCTATGTGACGGTGCATGTGGTGGTTGTTGGGATTGAGACCGATTTCTCCACTGTATAGCTGGGCAGGTGGCCTGCAGATGCCCAGGATGCTCACATCCATAACACCTCCGCTCTACTACTTTCTCTCCTTGTAGCATTTCAGAGGAAGGGGTAGGACTAGCTGGAAGGTGAGTCACATGGGCATCAATATGAGGTGGTGGTCTAGTGGGACAGCAAACTTTGGGGACTGAAGGACAAGAGACCACTGGTGGTGGGGTGTTGGTAGTATTTACTCCATCCCCCAGTACATTTTTCCAATGAGGCTTGATAGAGATAATCTCTTCAGCTAAAGCAGCAGCTTCCTCCACAGTGGCTGGTCTCCTCTCACGCACCCATTCCCGGATCTCAGCAGTGCACTTGAAGTAAAACTGCTCTTTTAGGATAACCTGGAGGAAGGTCTCCCAGGTTTAGGCCTCCTCTGCCTGCAGCCAGCGATGACATATTTGTTTGAGTCTGTGGGCATACATCTTGAAAGACACTTCCTCATCACAGGCTAAAGTACAAAACTGAGTCCTGTAAGTGTCTGGGGTAACAGCATAATGTTCTAGAATAGTCTGCTTAATCTCCGCACACTCACAGTTCCCCCGAGGGTCCATAGCTCTATAGGCTGCGGCAGCTCCATCCTCTAAGAGCCCCACCAGATGTCGGACTCGCTCCCTTTCCGGGACTTCTATTAATCGACACTGATGCTCAAAGTCCTGGAAGAAGCCCTCAATGTCACCTGCAGCCTCATTAAATGGCTTGAAGTCTTTGTGGGACACTCTGGGGAGTTCCCTCATGGTGGGTGCTGGGGTTACAGTCTGTCTGGAGCTTCTAGCTGCTTCCAAAGCGATCTGCCTCTCCAGCAATGCCATCTCCTGAGCTCTGTGAATGGCCTCCCTCTTATCGTCTATGGTGGCCTCTTCTCACAGCAATGCCAACTCCTCCTCGTACCACACAACCCACTGACTTTTTTGGGTATTTACCTCCGTCTGCCGTCTTTCCTCCGTTTGCTGTGGGGATCTTTCCTCAGCGTGATCTTGCAGGCCTCCTTCCAAAGCCTCAATTAGCTGCTCGTTGGAGAGTCCCTTGTAGCTGAATCCTAATTCACGGGCCTTTGTCTGTAGGTTCATCACAGTTTAGTTCCTGTATCCTGAGGTTCTGGTTCGACTTGTTGCTGGGCCGCTGATCTCCATTCCCTCTGCTCTGATCCCACTGCTTGCCACCAGTTTGTGACGGGGTGTACGGCAGAGCAAGAAGGGACAACAGGCACATGCAGGTAGATCTACAGAGTCCACAATTAGTCCAACGGAACAGGTTCGGGGGCACCTCCCGATAATCCTTGTGCCAGCTAACAAAGCAATAGTCCACACGAGTCCAAGGGATCCCAAAACAATCCCACGAATGACGAGATATGTCCTCAGCTCAAGTCTCGCCCCGTTCGCTTCCGCAGTCACAGATGGATGTGGGGTCTTGCCTCGGCTAGGAATCCCCACTCCTTCTCCTTCAAGGGTCAACTCACATCTGATCTCAAAATAAGAATGTATTGTCTGAGCTCCTGAGATCAGCCCATGAAGGGGGTAGGGGTCACACCTTCTATTCAATGGTTGGGTCCACCAGAAGATTCTAGACTGGTCGGCTCCGCTTAGTCTATCCAGTATGTGCATTTGACTAGCCACCTGCTGTGAGGAAGAATGGCTATTCCTTCACTAGTGGTGTTGACAAAGCTTAATTACATTATAGCTTAGGGCTGCAAGTATTGGGGGAAGGAGACAGGTTAAGTTACATACATCCCATGACATTGCAAAGTGTAAAATAAAGTAAATACAACCAAAGAGAAGTCGCACCACATCATGACATACTATACAAAATACAGGACAGGGAAAAAAGTACATATCATGACAGAAAGAACATCATTCAGTGAGTGTGAAGGAGAGAGAGGCACAGGAGAGTGACATCAAGGGAGGACAGATGCGGAACACCAAGGTTGTGAGGGACTCTATGACTTTCAGCAGAATTATGCAGGACAGCTGAACTGCAAGTTACCTGTCCGCCTCAATACCCAGGAGGCACAGTGACACATAGAGCCCAGGTCATGATAGAGACCCTGTAAAAAGGCTCGAGTCACCTGTCATACGGGTTTGTGTCCTATCCTATATGGGGGAGAGAGAAGAATTGTGAGGACATTATCAGAAGCCATAGGCAGTAAGGGACTACAACACCACCATGCTAGAGGAAGGCTTATAACTCCACCTGGTAAAGGGGGACTCTGGATTCGCTTCCAAGCCGGCCGGACCCTGCCTGTACCTGTGAGGACCCTGCCTGCACATGTGATCTGGTGCCCTGGACTGTGGCTGCCTGCTACCATCAGTAAACCAGGTAAAGAGACTGCACCCCTGTGTCCTCTGTTCTTTACTGCATGTTCACCATCTCCATGTACACACAGGAGCTCTGGGGACCTACTTCACCTGTGGGAAGTTATACCATCTAGCTGCCATGCCATCACCCCAAAGGACCCCAAAGCAGTGTCGGTCCCTACTGACCGAACACCACAGGTGGTGTCACAAACAAACTCTATTCCTACAACCCCCTTTAAAGACTTTCCCTTTTACATGGGCACCCAGGGCCATGGACTGGGTCGCCGCCACTGTGACATCCCCTGTGGGTACCGGACCCGGTGCCGAGGACCCCATGACCCTGGCGGGTAACTCACAAATGTGATTTTGTATTGCTGTATCAGCCTCCCCATAATGCCCTGCAACTATGACATTTTATGGATTATCATGCCTTGTACAGTGGTGGTCAGTGCCTGGGCCATCACAGATCAGCTGTTCCCAGCATAGCATAGTTTGTACGACAGAGTAATTACCATCTCCAGAGTCACTGGGTAAGTTTTTCTCTTTTGTAGAGTATACGTTTTTACCCACTTTGCACTTTGTGCAATACCCACTTTTGTTCTTCATATAACCTCATCCCAAACCCCAAAAACCTATGTCAAGATGCCTTGACCAGTATTATTTCTGCTGCGCGAACTGATCATACCCCTTTGTGACAGCAACCAATATGAGTGAACTAATTTGTGTAAAAGCATGCAGATGCTACTAGACAAATACAATTTGCAACAGAAATATATTTCAACATAAATATGCATATGTTGCCATTCTTAGGTGCTAGGTTTATGGGAACAGTCCTTTAAACATCTACAATATGACAACTTAAATATCCACTTTAGAAAATAATGTAAAATGCTTTATTATCTGTACTGCACATGACAACTGTTTTTCATTGAAAAAGAATATTTTAGCAGGATGTAAATGTGTGCCACTAATGCATCTTTAAATGGTCTGTCTTATGCATCATTTTACACAAACGAGATCGAAATCAGCATAATTATCAGACTCTTAGCTGCAAAATCCTCCACTTCCAAGAAGATTTTTACTTTCATTGTGAGCGAGTCATTCATGTGGCTTCCCTTTGTCTGCTTTGTAAAAGGAATACAAATAAATCTACAGCAAACATAAGTATTTTGTTTAAAAGGTCTAATGGATTACACCTTTCTGTGAAAAGTCACTATTTAATATCTTGTAAATCAATTATTTCCATGTCTGCAGCTATTCTTTGGCTTTTTTTTATAAACTATTGTAAAAAAAGCAATTAGAGTGAAATAGAAACAAAAAGGAAAGTCACAAACTGTCTAACCATTATAGTGTTGTATTATGATATTGCATTGATCTACTTATATTACATCTACTTGCAGATGTTTGTGACTAGAAATGAGCGAACCTGTGGATGTTCGGGTTCACCGGGTTAGATGAACATATAGTAAAATGTTTGGTTCAGGGCTGAACTTAACCTCTATCTTGACCATGGACCTGAACCCAATAGAAATCAATGGGGACCTGAACTTCGATGCTTTAAAATGCCTGTAAAATGGTCAGGGCTTGGGGCTGCAAAATGAAGCTAAATGGGGGTAAGAGCAGGACAATTGCCCTCAAACAAATGTGGATCGGGAAATGATTTAAAATATGACAAAAGAAAAAAATAAAAATAATAATCTTGAAACAGGAGGTGGAGATCCAAGCGGACAAGGTGGACATGGCATTGTAGGTGGAAGAGGCAGGGGAGGTGGTATCTAGCACTGTTTTAGTGTTTTTTTTGTTTTAGTTAGGTAACAGACTTAAAATAACATAGAATAAATAAAAAAAATAACAATGTAGAACCAGGAGGCAAAGGTCCAAGTGGAGGAGGTTGAGGTGTAGGTAACGTGGCGTAGGAGGAGTAGGTAACAAACAATGGTTTTGTTTGTTTTCTTTCTGTTTTTTTGGGGGGAAGTACCTTAAAACAGTCAGTCTAGTAATCTGTTGGCCACAGTATGTGTTTATAAAGGCAGTGTAATACTCTGTACCTTATTGGGTTGAAAACACTGGGGAGAGCATCAAATAGGTAACGTGGCCGTGTTGGTGCTGGTGATGTTGTAGCTGCTGCAAGCAAAGAGAGGACATGGTAGATCTGTGCCTGCTGCCAGGGCTGTCGAGTTGGAGTCATGGAATTGGAGACGGTGTCCATTTTGGTGGCATCGGAGTCAGTATAAAAGTGTACTGAGTCCGACTCCTAAAATATGTAAGAAATGGGGTACAGTCGTTCAATGCAGGATGTGTTGTACATTCTTTCAAGAATTTGGAAAAGTTATAAAATGTACTATAAATGTCTGCTCTAATGCTGATGTAAGGATCTAGGCTTTTAGATGAGATTAATCTGTGCTGCATTTTATGTACATGCTCAGTAGTGAGGCAGTGCTGTGGGGTCAGAATCGTATAGTCGGGAGACAGGGAAATTGAGGAGTCATAGGAAAGGCTTAATGACTCCACAGCCCTGCCTGTTAAAGGGAACCTGTCACCCCCAAAATCGATGGTGAGGTAAGCTCACCGTCATCAGGGGCTTATCTACAGCATTCTGTAATGCTGTAGATAAGCCGCCGATGTTACCTGAAAGAGGAGAAAAAGACGTTAAATTATACTCACCCAGGGGCGGTCCCGCTCCGGTGGGCGTCTCAGGTCCTTTCCTGGGCCTCCCATCTTCGTTACATGACGTCCTCTTCTGGTCTTTACGCCGCGGCTCTGGCGCAGGCTTACTTTGTCTGCCCTGTTGAGGGCAGAGCAAAGTACTGCAGTGCGCAGGCGCCGGAAACGTCAGAGAGGCCCGGCACCTGCGCACTGCAGTACTTTGCTCTGCCCTCAACAGGGCAGACAAAGTACACCTGCACCGGAGCGTGAAGACAAGAAGAGGACGTCATTGTAAGAAGATAGGAGGCGCCGGAACAGACCTGAGACACCCATCGGACCGGACTGCAGCGGGACCGCCCCTGGGTGAGTATAATCTAACCTCTTTTTCTCCTCTTTCAGGTAACATCAGGGGCTTATCTACAGCATTACAGAGTGACAGGTTCCCTTTAAGTGCCCAAATGAAACACCTTACTATCGTGCAAGCAGGCATCAGGAAGTTCTGCTTAATTTCATAGGCACTAGTGCCGCTGGACGAAAGCTGAGGCCAGAACAAATAGAGGTGGTTTTAGATTGGTTGGCTGAGAGTGCTTTCGATTCCTTTGCTTCGCCGTCCACCTGGTCCCCTGCTGAAAGCACAGAGGTTACATGAAAAGCACAAATAGAAATTACAATGAACACACTAGTAGTGACAGACAGGTAGAGAGGGGAGAGTGCAGTCTTACTTTCTACAGGATAATGGAGAAGGGGAAAGTAGGTTTGGGGGTTGCAGCAGCTCTGGTGTTGGTGAGGTGGTAGTGGGGTCATTGCAGACAGTAAGCTGTTCTAAAGACATGGATTTTCAAGATCCGCTTGAAATTTCAGAATGTAAGGGATAATCGGATGTATTGGGCCACAGAATTCTACAGGATGGGGCAAACTAGGGAGAAGTCTTGCAGGCAATTTGATGAGGAACATCATCCAGAGATCAGACCAGAGATTATGTGGTGGGAGATATCTTGAGAGCAGTTCAGAGATATATGAGGGAGACAGATTATGGATGGCTTTGTAGGTCAGTGTTAAGGTACCTTCACATTAAGCGACGCTGCAGCGATAGCGACAACGATGCCGA